>NC_090837.1:3031250-4437500 GCF_028021215.1 Eschrichtius robustus
TTCTCACTGCGGTGGCTTCTCTTGTTGCAGAGCACGGGCTCTAGGCACGTGGGCTGAGTAGTTGTGGTCCGTGGGCTCTAGAGCGCAGGCTCAGTAGTTGTGGCTCTCGGGCTCTGGAGCGCAGGCTCAGTAGTTGTGGCTCACGGGCTTAGTTGCTCCGCGGCATGTGGGATCTTCCCGGACCAGGGCTCCAACCCGTGTCCCCTGCACTGGCAGGCCGATTCTTAACCACTGCGCCACCAGGGAAGCACCGATTATACATTCTAATGGACGAAACAAATTATATGATAGGAGTAGTCGTGTGTTGGTTTCAAATTCTTTTTTATTTGACTGGAAGGGAATTTTTTGTATGAAGGTTATATATATAACCATGGGTATTTAAAGCTTCTGTAATTTCAAGTCACATATTTATTATTACTTCTGCCTTAGATTATACACAAAGAATTACAACTACATGCACCAAAATATATCAGTTGTGAATGTGTGAATTGCAAGGGACAGAAATGCTACTGAAACCAGATTAAGCAGAATGAGGGATTTATTGGTTCATAAAACTGGGAATTCCAAGGGTGGCCCTGCTTTCACGTGTGGCTGGTTCTAGGATTAAAACACAGCCAGTGGCAATAAGTACTTCTCTGCTTCTCAGCCCTGCTTTCTGCTCTCCATTGGTTCCCCTCCTTGATGAAAATATGGCTTCCAGAAACCTCAAGCGTGCATTCTGTTCCTGAACAATCCCAGGGCAAAGAGCGTAGTCCCCAGTATCCCTCAGAAGCCTAGGGATTTTCTGTGGCTAGTTTAATCACATCAAATATCCATCTGTGAGACAAATATGATACAATACTATGAAAAGGTATGATGGTCCAGGCCTCGATCAGATGCCCAGCTCAGCTTGGGATAGAATCAACCCACCAATCCACATGGACTTTGGGTGAGGAAGAGGTGGAAATAATGGCTTGTGGCATCAGATTAAGAGGGAAAAAATTCTTGGAACGCAGGGAAATCGATATCCAGTATCCATGACCAATATAATATAGAAATCAAAGCAATTTTTCAGTAAAACATGACTTTTCCGTCCATTGTTTTTGGTTGTTGTTGCTTTTATTTTTCCTCTCTTGGTGGTATTCCTTTGAGTTATATTTACCTTGATTGTACCATTTTTTGCTTATTTTCTGCCATTAGGGCCAATACAAACCTAGAACTGTAGTGACTATAGAAAATACAAACACACAAAAATGTACCTTTAATTTTGCAATAGAGATAGGAACGTGCTGCTTAGAGGGGGAGAGTGATGGCTGTATTTGAGGTGAAGAAAGACCACTGAAACTCCAGAGTCTGGATGCTTTGCTCAGATGTCAGTCTCGTTTGATGAGTTTAGATGGCTGGGGGGTGGGGGCTTGACCTGCAGCACGTCTGTCTTTACAGCCCCCTTGCAGCCACGCCTGAGAGTCATTCCAGGCTGCACTGTGTTCCTCAGCAGCCCAGAAAGGAATAAAGAGCAGTTCAGGGCTTCCCTGGTGGCGCAATGGTTGAGAATCCAATGCAGGGGACACGGGTTCTAACCCTGGTCCGGGAAGATCCCACATGCCGCGGAGCAACTAAGCCTGTGCGCCACAACCACTGAGCCTGCGCTCTAGAGCCCGCGAGCCACAACTACTGAGCCCACAAGCCACAACTACTGAAGCCCGCACACCCGCCTAGAGCCCGTGCTCCACAACAAGAGAAGCCACCGCAATGAGAAGCCCGCGCACCGCAACGAGGAGTAGTCCCTGCTCGCCGCAACTAGAGAAAGCCCGCGCGCAGCAACGAAGACCCAACACAGCCATAAACAAACAAACAAACAAACAAATAAATAAATAAATAGAATTTTTAAAAAAAAGAGCATTTCGTAGGATGCGTTTTTCTCATGGAAGATAAAATGTGTGAAAACACTCCTGCGTTTCCTAGGAGTCTGTCCTAGGAATCTTGCTTACAGTGTGCCAGGATTCTATCCCTCAAAAATTTATATTTGTGTTCGAATTTTATTGTAGATTTTTTTTGTGTGTGCAAAGAACGTCATGGCTGAGCTCCCACCTTTGAAATTCTTGTATTCCCTACTACTTTCGATTGAATTCTGATATGCCACTGCTCTTTTTCAAATGGCATTTTAAATTTTTATTTATTTATTTATAAAATATTTATTTATTTATTGGCTGCGCCGGGTCTTAGTTGCAGCGTGTGGGATCTTTTAGTTGCAGCATGCGGTATCATTCAGCTGCAGCATGCGGGGTCTTTTGTTGCAGCATGCGAACTCTAAGTTGCAGCATATGGGATCTAGTTTCCTGACCAGAGATCGAACCCGGGCCCCCTTCACTGGGAGCGTGGAGTCTCAACTGCTGGGCCACCAGGGAAGTCCCTCAAATGGCATTTTAGAAAACATGTTTGAATGGACTCATCACCCCCCAATAAAGTGCATCTAATGTAGGACCCAGCTTGAACTCTGTGGGAAATTCTAGGATTGTCTGAGCTCCACCAGTGGTCCAAGCCAGATGGGAAATGGTCGGTCTATGGATAATGGCAGAGCCACCTTTGGGACATGTAGTGATCTGCAGAGAATGGTTCAGCCAATATACCTACAAGTTCTAAATGCTATGTCATAGTTAAAGGGCAGGTGAGAACCTAAACATGATATTTGGATTTCCAGGCTATACATTTTTATTTTTCAAAGAATTTTTCCATGGTCCTCTAAGGGGAATGACATTTTCATCCTTGGACTGCCTGAGGGAACCTGCTTATAGGATGGGTTGAGAGATGATACTGCTTTCTCAGGGCACACTCTTACTTGGACTGTGTGCGTGTGTTATTTGCTTCTGGGGAATTCTGATGGAACATTTCTCTTTATAAAATCATTTTACTTATCACCCTGGGAAATGCTACAGCTCTGTTTTATGTAAATACTGGGTGTTCATTACAGAAGACTGGGGTATATCTTATTTCTAACTGTACCTATTTCAGGACCTGAAAAATATTTTATGACTTTCTGGTCACCGACTTACGCAAATAAATCGAGCAGGTTTATATCACTATTCTTTTTAATATTCCCCCAGTTGATATCAGCACAACTATGGCCCACTATCTTGATAATATTATCCACTATTAAATACAGATATATAATATATAGGTACGGTATATATCATCTATGATAAGGCTGATCATATATGTAATATATATAATATACTATATATGTAATGTAGTATATATATATAAAATATATGTATATGTAAAACTGATTAAATGTAATATAGTATGTATATAATACATGTATATATGTATTATATATATGTGCTCTCACACACACACACATACATACACGTATATAATACACTTGTTCAGGGACATGAAGAAGTATATTGTCTCATGGCAACTATTGAAATAGCCTGCTTTCATCTACCTGTTTCTCGTCTCACCGGCCTGTATCTGATGCTCTGCGGAGTATTCAGTTATGTATCAACAAGATAAACAGGTCGTGTCAGTTCCTAGTCTTACAACTTTCCAATATCTTTCCATTGTAGCTGTGATAAAATCTCCACCATGTCCCACGGGACCACACTCTATCTAGCCCCTTTCTACTTGTTTGGAACCACGTTCTATGGGCTTCCACACATTTAATGAGCTGCTCAGTCACACTGGACTCCTTTCTGTTCCTCAAAGTCTGACCTGAACTTGCCTTGGAACGTTCGACATTATTGTTCCATTTTTGGAAACATTCTTCCCACGCGTATCAGTGCAGCTGTGTGCACATACAATGCAGCTATGGCTGCACAGGGCTGCAGAGCAGACAGCCCCCAAAGACAGGCAGCATGAAATGAAAGAGTCAGCCTTTCTATAGGTCCTACGTCACCAGGTAGTCAGAGGTTGGCTAGAGATCAGCTGATGCAGGCTGGGCCCAGTTCAGTGGTTCTGCTGGTCTCGACTGGGCTCTCTCACACATCTGCAACCGGTTGGCTCTTCTGGGGCTGGCTGTCTTCCACGTGCCTCTCTTCTCACTCCCGGGTTCAGCAGGCCAGCCTAAGGATGTTGTCATGGCCACAGACAAAGTGCAGGAGCGCAGATGGAAATACACAAGACTTCTTGAGAACTGGCTCAAAGGCCTGCCTGCCTCATTCCATTAACCAAAGCATGTCCCATGGGCTGAATTCAGAGTCAGGGGTGGAGAAATGTCCCTGCCCCTTTCATGGGAGGAACTGTGAAGTCATATAGCAAAGGGTGTGAATCCAGGGAGGGGTGAAGAATCGGGTCCAGTAATTCACATTGCCATTTTGGCTGACTGCTTCTTATTAACTCATTGGAGATGCCCCTCGGAGGGAGGTGATCTCTGTCCTCAACCAGGGGCACCCGGTTACGTCACTGCATTTTATTTCCTAAAGTTACCTTGTTTACATATGTACTACCTGTGTCCCTCCCACCTCCCTAGAATATAAGATCCGTAAATCTACCCTCACGATCTGAAACAGCATAGGTACAAAGCAGGCACTTGATATAGTGTTGTTGTATTAATGACAGGTTTAAATGTCAGCTTCTATTCACATTCATGTGTGCATAGTATCTGATTTCACTGAGAATTAATTAGGAGATCGGGTTTCCCACCCAGGGTCCACTTGGAACATGATCTGTGTCTAGGAGCAAATTAATTCTCTCCAGCCTCCGTTTCTTCCTGTGTAAAAAGAAGCTATTAACTTGTATGGCTTCGTACTTTGCTTTCCACTCTCCCCGTCTCTGATTATAGACCCCGAGTCTATTAAGTAAGGTAAATTTACATTGCTTTCATTCTTAGAGCCATGGGAAGTGAGCTGTCCACAATCCAGGCAGCAGTCCCAGGTATGGAAAGCTTTTCAGCAGGTGTCAGTTATGTTCATACCAAGTACACATAACGTGTCTGAGGTGGAAGACAGGATATACTTGGATGGTAAGGAATTTGCTCCAAGGAACTTACAAGATTAGCAAACGGGAAACATCAGTATGAAAAGGCAGAGTGTACAGTACTGAGGGATGATTCCTACAGGACTTAGGAAAGCTCTGAAGATATTGGTGCAATGGTGAATATAATTACTGAAATTGTTTTTGGCCACACACGTTGGCTAATCTCAGTGGAAAATTATTGTAGCCATTTTTGATTGGATGCCATACTTCCAAATATTCCCTATAGTTTAGCTTAATGTATAGTGTGTTGTAATCTATCCCTTTTTATGTTTGTTCCAATGAAAACGGAAGGCAACTTGCTGTACATCGCTGAGAATCTCTCTTGACCACCACTGCTCCTGACAGATAGGGAAACAACGTATTAATTTCCCCTGGACGTGGCCATTAATGTTGGCTTAGCTGGCAGTCTACCTGATAACCGTCAATAAAATCTCTTGACGAATCTTAAATGCGCAAATCACACAGAGGCAAATTATTGTCTCAAATGCGGCTATGTGGCTTATGGGGTTACTAACCTACATCAGCTTAGGAAAGCTTTTAAAACCATTTCTGAATATGGAGGGGGGAGCCCTAGGAAGTGCTCTGTGTTTCTGGCGTTAAGCAATTCCTGTTTCTTTGGTGTATCCACAGGTCAGAGTGATTCAGTTATATATTTTTTTCAGATTCTCTTCTCATATAGGTTATTGCAAAATATTGAGTATAGTCCCCTGTGCTGTACAGTAGGTCCTTGTTTTTTAATCTATTTTATATATAGCGCTGTGTATATGTTACTCCCAAATTCTTCATTTATCCCTGCCCCCCACCTTTCCCCTTTTGTTTTCTATCGGTGAGTCGGTGAGTCAGTTTCTGTTTTGTAAAGAAGTTTATTTGTATTTTTTTTTTGGTTCCACATATAAGTGATATCATATGATACTTGTCTCTCTCTCTGACTTATTTCAATTATTATGATCAACTCTAGGTCCATCCATGTTGCTGCAAATGGCATTATTTCATTCTTTTTTATGGCTGAGTAGTATTCCATTGTATATATGTACCACATCCTATTTATCCACTCATCTGTCGATGGACATTTAAGTTGCTTCCAGGTCTTGGCTAATAGCAGCTTATTTATTACGCTGTGTAAGCAGCCCAGGGCTCATATGGTGGTTCAGTGGTGATGGGCTTGGAGCCCCTTCTGGCTTCGCTCTCCTTACTGTCCTGTCCTGGAAGGCTCCCTTCCACATCCTCCTTCTAACCAGCATGGAGGAGGGAGGGAGATTTGAGGGCCTGCCGCCTTTCTATGGCACAAGTTGAAAACTACACACATGGTCTTCATCACATGGCATATGGCGTCACCCAGCGCAAAGGGAAGTTTAAATGTCCCAGCGCAAAGGGAAGTTTAAATGTTAATTATCATCAAGTGACCAGAAGACATTGTGATTGTGTTAGAATGAGGAGGAAGAAGAAAAAAAAAAAAAAAAGAATGTAAAGGACAACCAAGAATCCCAAGCATCCGCAAGAGGGATGAAGGTAGAATACCTTCAGATCATTGGGAAGGGAGGAAGAGGTAAATAAACTCTGAATAGCAGAAGAAAACCCTGGAATGAAGTTGAGGAAAAGAAGAGACATTGTGAAGGTCCGGGCAAAGGAGGACCTCTCCCTGGCTTTCTACAAGTTCCTGATTCACCCGTGAATGACAACATCACTTACTTACTACAGGTGTCTTCCCTCTGAGGATGGCTGTGGGGAGAAAGCCCTACAGCATGCACCCTCCAGGTCATAAAACACTGTCATGTTTCAGTATCAACTAGAATATCATAATGTTTCAATATCAACTAGAATAACACACTCTGGAAGAGGCTTAAACAGAGATGAACACATAGGGTGCTTTGTAGTGTTACGACACGTGTCACTCTCTCTTATTGAAAGCAGCATTCACAACAAAGAGAATTAATTCCACCATTCAATCAACATTTAGAATGAGATTGGTTTTTGGTTTTGGTTTTGTGTTTTCAGAACTATGATGGGGCCATAAAGATATTTACCAAGTGTCTGCTATGAGCCAGTCCCTGAAGGTAGAGTGCTAGATGATTATTTTGAAAGTCCTGCCCTCAGAGAAACTTTTTTCAAGGGGCAAGCGTTGTTAGCCAAATAAATTTGTGCAGAATGCTACAGGAATGAGAAAACAGGAAACTTGGAGGGTTTTGAGCTCAAGGGTGAATGATGTGATGCATATTTTGAATGGATCATTTTGATTGCTTAAGAGTCAATTGAAAAGGTGAATGAAAAAATCATCTTTCCATAAGAAATTCGAGATGGATCCACCCTGACAGTGAAATTCAGCACCAACAACAAAAGTAGTCCTGAGTGAGTAACCTAGAGAATTTGCACTGATCAAGTTGAATATGGATCTAACATTTGAAAAAAACAAAAATGGCTTTCGTTGCTCTAAATCACATGATCTGTTCTAGTTTCCATTGTAAAAAGTAGCATATTTCCCTGACTCTAAGACACCACCTATTTGCAAGATGTGTGAGTGTTCATATATGACTAGGAAGGCAAAAACACTGCTGAATATAATTGTAGGACACCACCGAGTGTAACACCCATCTGATTTCAGGAGTGAGGAAAGAGAGTGACTTGGAATTGGTAAAACATGGTGAGATGTCTTGCTTTCCTGCCGCAGATGGTCTTCTATCCCCTGGTTCTACTGATCAGCTTTCTAGATGGAACAGTAGGTGGTGAGAACAACGAAAAGGCAACCCCAAATTACAGACTGTTGAAAGACCACTCTTGCCTATCCTAAGCACTATGCAATTAGCTTTGCTTTGGAATCTCCCATTTCACAGGATAATCCAGTAGTCCCATAGAATTTGGCAATATCTTTCCTTTGGCCCACCTTTTTTTTTAAAAATTTTTTTAAATTTATTTTTGTATTTAAGTATAGTTGATTTACAATTTTGCATTAATTTCTGCCGTGCAGCAAAGTGATTTAGTTATACACATATACACATTCTTTTTTATATTCTTTTTCACTGTGGTTTATCATAGGATATTGAGTATAGTTCCCGGTGCTATACCAGTAGGACCTTGTTGTTTATCCATTCTGTATGTAATAGTTTGTATCTACTAACCCCAAACTCCCAGTTCATCCCTCCCCCACCCCCCTCCCCCTTGGTAACCACAAGTTTATTCTCTACACCTTTGACCCAACCTTTAAGTATTTATTAGGCAGCTATATGTGAACTATAGCACGTCTGAAAGGATATAGGCACAAGAATATCCTGCAGCACTACATGAAATGAAGACTGAAGACAAGCTAAGTATCCAACAGTCGGTGACGGATGACATAAATCATGGTACATTTACCCAACACAATACTATCCACAAGTTAAAAAGAAAGAGTCTGCTCTATATGTTCTGATATGGAACTTACATGGAAATACCACGTAAGATACATTGTTAGTGGACACAAAGCAAGATGCGGAACTGTGCTTTATTAATATGCGTGAGGACAGAACGCGGATTATACAATACAGTCGACCCTTGAACAATGCAGAGGTTGAGGCAATGATCCTCTGTGCAGTCAGAAATCTGCAGATAACTCGGTGGGCCTCCATATCCACGGTTCCTCCACAATCTCAGATTCAGCCAACTGCTGATGTAGTAATCACAGAACTTCTGACTAAAACATGAACCGTGAAAGCCCAAACAAAGAAGTGGGCCCCTTGTTTTTGGTAGGAGGCCTTGGAAATCTGTCAAAATGGAACCTTTAAAGCTTTCTGATCGAAAAGAGTTCACATATAAGTGGACCCGTACAGTTCAAATCCATGCTGGTCAAGGGTCAACTGTCTATACGACTACAAATCTTCTATAATCCTTATATATAACAAGAATTATATGTAGGTAAAAGCAGATGTCTGAAAGGAGAGACCCAAGGAAAAGGACACAGCTCAGAAACTGGATTACTGGGAGACGTTAGATAGAGGATTATTCTGATAGCATATATCTTTGTACTTTGTAATTTTTTCATGTATATATATATTGCCTACTCAATGATGATGAGGAGGAGGAGGAGGAATGGGAAGGGAAGCAGGGAGATGAAAGCCAGAATACATTCCCCAGTTGGCATGAAATCATGTCCAGGAGTACCTAGAGCCCTTTGAGGTCTGGGTCTTGTGAAGTTTCTTTCAACAGTCAGAATACACATTTCGTAAGACCAATCACTACGAAAATAGGTTAACTGGTGAGAGACAAGCGTACATTTAGGGTCAGGGAAGTCAAATGCTTCAAACGTCTCTCGTTCTGACTTGCAACGTACAAGCTGGTAGGGTCCCAGACAGCACAATGATGGTGAAGGAAGCTTTCCTTTATGGCACGCTGGTAAAACGATACCAACTCAAGGAAACAGAAGATGAAAACGCCATGTGACCCCAGATATTTTATGATGCCGTAAAAATTCCATTACCCAGCATGGGAGAAAGGCAAGTAAAACTGGTCACATACATTGGCTGAACTCAAGTGTGTTTTAATGTATCAATGAAATAAATCAGGTCTCAGACACCTGAAAGCCAGGAAAGGCTTGGACTGATTTTAAATGTACTGGAAAGTGGATGGGTAGCAAGAGGCAGGGAAAGTGTAGAGACTGAGTTAAGAGAAAAAATATTGATGCCAAACACTACCAAATTATGGTTTTGGCTTTGGGGGAAAACCAGCAATTCTCAAAGAATGAAGACCGACTTCTGAGTGGAAGAGGTTTTTCCTTAGTTGCTCAGTATTCACTATTTTAGGCTGAAATAAATAAGAATTGTGCTGAATTTCAAGGCTATACTTCTCACCTTCAATCCTCGGGAGGTAGAAGCAAGGGCAGCTGTGATCAAATGTCATAGGGAACTCCTCCACTTGGCAGGGAGTTTTCTAAAATATTAAGTTCCTTAAAGCTTCTAGGGTTTTTAAAGCTTGCATGATTTCAGCTACTGTTCACCAGCGCTTTTCCTTTCCCCTACCTCTCCACCTATCACCCCGATCTTAAGCCACCGCCTATTACGTATCATTTGATGTCAGACTAAGAGAAATCCTTAGAGGTCCCATTTTGACAGCTTTCCAAGGCCCTACCAACAACAAGGGGCTTGCTTCTGGGCTTTCCTGGTTCGTGTTTAAGCCACAAGTTCTGTGATTACTACATCAGCAGTTGGCTGGATCTGAGATTGTGGAGGAACCGTGGATACGGAGGCCCACCGAGTTATCTGCAGATTTCTGACTGCACAGAGGATCACTGCCTCAACCTCTGCATTGTTCAAGGGTCGACTGTATTGTATAATCCGCGTTCTGTCCTCACGCATATTAATAAAGCACAGTTCCGCATCTTGCTTTGTGTCCACTAACAATGTATCTTACGTGCTATTTCCACGTAAGTTCCATATCAGAACATATAGAGCTAACGCATTCTTTTTAACAGGCGGGTAGTATTGTGTTGGGTAAATGTACCACGAATTATGTCATCCGTCACCGACTGTTGGATATTTAGCTTGTCTTCAGTCTTCATTTCATGTAGTGCTGCAGAATATTCTTGCGCCTATATCCTTTCAGATGTCTGTAAACATAGCTGCCTAATAAATACTTAAAAGTTGGGTCAAAGGCATAGAGAATAAACTTGTGGTTACCAAGGGGGAGGGGGGTGGGGGAGGGATGAACTGGGAGTTTGGGGTTAGTAGGCACAAACTGTCACATATAGAATGGATAAACAACAAGGTCCTACTGTATAGCACCAGGAACTATATTCAATATCCTATGGTAAACCACAATGAAAAAGAATATAAGAAAGAATGTGTACATATGTATAACTGACTCACTTTGCTGCATGGCAGAAATTAATGCAACATTGTAAGTCAACTATATTTCATTAAAAAATAAATTTAAAAAAAATTTTATAGAGGCTTCCCTGGTGGGACAGTGGTTAAGAATCCGCCTGCCAATGCAGGGGACACACGGGTTCAAGCCCTGGTCCGGGAAGATCCCACATGCCGCGGAGCAACTAAGCCCATGCGCCACAACCACTGAGCCTGCGCTCTAGAGCCCACGAGCCACAACTACTGAGCCCACGTGCCACAACTACTGAGCCCATGTGCCTAGAGCCTGTGCTCCGCAACAAGAGAAGCCACCGCAATGAGAAGCCCGTGCACCGCGATGAAGAGTAGCCCCCGCTCGCCGCAACTAGAGAAAGCCCGTGCGCAGCAACGAAGACCCAACGCAACCAAAAATAAAATAAATTAAAGGAAATAAATAAATTTTAAAAAATTTTTATAAAATTTAAAAAAATTTTTATAAACTTTAAAAAAACTGTGGGCCAAAGGAAAGGTATTGCCAAATTCTATGGGACTATTGGATTATCCTGTGAAATGGGAGATTTCAAAGCAAAGCTAATTGCATAGTGCTTAGGAGAGGCAAGAGTAGTCTTTCAACAGTCTGTAATTTGGGGTTGCCTTTTCGTTGTTCTCACCGCCTACTGTTCCATCTAGAAAGCTGATCAGTAGAACCGGGGGATAGAAGACCATCTGCGGCAGGAAAGCAAGGCATCACACCATTCTTTACCAATTCCAAGTCACTCTCTTCCCTCACTCCTGAAATCAGATGGGTGTTACACTCGGTGGTGTCCTACAATTACATTCAGCAGTGTTTTTGCCTTCCTAGTCATATATGAACACTCACACGTCTTGCAAATAGGTGGTGTCTTAGAGTCAGGGAAATATGCTACTTTTTACAATGGAAACTAGAACAGATAATGTGATTTAGAGCAACGAAAGCCATTTTTGTTTTTTTTTTTTTCAAATGTTAGATCCATATTCAACTTGATCAGTGCAAATTCTGTAGGTCACTTCACTCAGGACTACTTTTGTTGTTGGTGCTGAATTTCACTGTCAGGGTGGATCCATCTTGAATTTCTTATGGAAAGATGATTTTTTTCACTCATCTTTTCAATTAACTCTTAAGCAATCAAAATGATCCATTCAAAATATGCATCACATCATTCACTCTTGAGCTCAAAACCCTCCATGTTTCCTGTTTTCTCATTCCTGTAGGAATGAATTCTGAACAAATTTATTTGGCTAACAACGCTTGCCCCTTGAAAAAAAGTTTCTCTGAGGGCATGACTTACAAAAAAATCATCTAGCACTCTACCTTCAGGGACTGTCTCATAGCAGACACTTGATAAATATCTTTATGGCCCCATCATAGTTCTGAAAACACAAAACCAAAACCAAAAACCAATCTCATTCTAAATGTTGATTGAATGGTGGAATTAATTCTATTTGTTGTGAATGCTGTTTCCAATAAGAGAAAGTGGCATGTGTCGTAACACTACAAAGCACTCCATGTGTTCATTTCTGTTTCAGCCTCTTCCAGAGTGTGCTATTCTAGTTGATATTGAAACATTATGATATTCTAGTTGATACTGAAACATGACAACGTTTTATGACCTGGAGGGTGCATGCTGTAGGGCTTTCTCCCCACAGCCATCCTCAGAGGGAAGACACCTGTAGTAGGTAGGTGATGTTGTCATTCACGGGTGAATCAGGAACTTGTAGAAAGCCAGGGAGAGAATCTCCTTTGCCCGGACCTTCACAATGTCTTTTCTTTTCCTCAACTTCATTCCAGGGTTTTCTTCTGTTATTCAGAGTTTATTTACCTCTTCCTCCCTTCCCAATGATCTGACGGTATTCTACCTTCATCCCTCTTGTGGATGCTTGGGATTCTTGGTTGTCCTTAATATTCTTCTTTTTTTCTCCTTTTTCCTCCTCATTATAACACAACCACAACTTCTTCTGGTCACTTGATGATAAAGACGGGACATTTAAACTCCCTTTGCGCTGGGTTACGCCATATGCCATGTGATGAAGACCATGTGTGCAGTTTTCAACTTGTGCCATAGAAAGGCGGCAGGCCCTCAAGTCTCCCTCCCTCCTCCATGCTGGTTAGAAGGAGGATGTGGAAGGGAGCCTTCCTGGACAGGACAGTGTGGAGAGAGAAGCCAGAAGGAGCTCCAACCCCATCACCACTGAACCACCATATGAGCCCTGGGCTGCTTACACAGCATAATAAATAAGCTGCTATTAGCCAAGACCTGGAAGCAACTTAAATGTCCATCGACAGATGAGTGGATAAAGAAGTGGTACATGTATACAATGGATTACTATTCAGCCATAAAAAAAAATGAAATAATGCTATTTGCAGCTACATGGATGGGCCTAGAGATGATCATACTAAGTGAAATAAGTCAGAAAGAGAAAGACAAATATCATATGATATCACTGATATGTGGAATCTAAAAAAAAATGATACAAACAAACTTCTTTACAAAACAGAAACTGATTCACCGCCATAGAAAACAAAAGGGACAAGGTAGGGGGGGAGGGATAAATTAAGAGTTTGGGAGTAACATGTACACACCACTATATATAAAATAGATAAAAAACAAGGACCTACTGTATAGCACAGGGAACTATACTCAATATTTTGCAATAATCTATAAGAGAAGAGAATCTTAAAAAAAAATATAACTGAATCACTTTGCTGTACACCTGAAACTAACACAACATTGTCAATCAGCTATGCTTCAATTAAAAAATAGAAAAAATAAAAAATGAACTGCTATTTTATTGAAGACGCTTTTACTTTTGGTCTCTGCTACAGCCGCTGCATCTTTACCCTAAGTGATACAGCCCTCATGTCTCCTTCACACAGGCAGCCAAGAGGAAAGGGAGTGAAATCCTTTGTCCTCTTCTTTGGGCATGATGAGAAAGAGGGGCAAAAAGTGAAATGGCATTTGGAAGAATTTGCACCTTAAAGTGAACTTGTGATATGAAAAACGGGTAATTGATGGGAACTGGGGCCTCACATGTTTTAAGAGAGACTTTGGGGTGGCCGTGTGCTAAAAAGATCTGTTTCAGCGGTGACTGTGTCAGGAAAGGGACCACGCTGATCTGGCTTTTCTTGATGTCTCGGGAGCTGTGGCAGAGAGCTATGGGAAGGGTTTGCTCGTCTCAGCCTCACAAATGAGATGAAACCTGGAAAAGTGCATTTCATTGCAGGCATCTTATTATCAGAGAGATGCACGCAAATCGGAAGGGGTTTGTAGGAGGAAAAAAATTAAAAATAAAAAGAACAACATGTGAACCAAGATACTGAAGAAATTGATTTATGAAGGAAGATGAAACCAACTAAATATGTATCTTTAGTGGTAACTAAAAGGGAACATAATGTAACAGATTTGAAGCCAGAAAGACAGAAGGGAATCATTTAATGTAGTCTTAGGAGGAAATGATGAAAAACGGTGAAATTCCGAAAAGAGAGAAATGTGCTCTAAACGTCCGGGGAACAATCCAGGCAATGAAGTCCGTCTGATCACACCAGTCTTGCAACAGAAGATTCACTGCCTAATGGACTTAATCCTATTGGGGAGATTGGAATAAATGTTTTTATGTTGAGATGTGGTCATTCTCTGCTCACTGCGGGACTGTGGCAGTAAATTTACTAAACCAGCCGTGAAGATCAACCTGCTCCACCGGCCCAGAAGAACCAAGTGAAAATCAACCGGCTGTCCTCAAGAATGTGTATTACCTGTTTCAGTATCCTTCCCCTGCGGTGCTAGTTTATCGTCAAAATCTGTGTGGGGATCTAGACTTGGAGTTGAAAATAGCAAAAAGGTCATCTGGACATAGATATTTATCTATATATTTGGAGCGCTTGTTCTTGTATCTGTAGCCAGTTACCAATTCCTCCCCAACCCTCCCCAAAGATAAAGAACTTCTGGAGAAAACTCTAATTCAAAATGAAAATGCACCCCAAGGTTCGTAGCAGCACTGTTCACAATAGCCAGGACATGGAAACAGCCTAAGTGTCCATCCACAGATGAATGGATAAAGAAGATGTGGCACATATATACAATGGAATATTACTCAGCCATAAAAAGAAATGAAATGGAGGTATTTGTAATGAGGTGGATGGAGTTAGAGTCTGTCATACAGAGTGAAGTAAGTCAGAAAGAGAAAAACAAATACCGTATGCTAACACATATATACGGAATCTAAGGAAAAAAAAAAAAAAAGGCCATGAAGAACCTAGTGGCAAGACGGGAATAAAGACACAGACCTACTAGAGAATGGACTTGAGGATATGGGGAGGGGGTGGGGTGAGATGTGACAGGGTAAGAGAGTGTCATGGACATATATACACTACCAAATGTAAAATAGATAGCTAGTGGGAAGCAGCCGCATAGCACAGGGAGATGAGCTCGGTGCTTTGTGACCACCTAGAGGGGTGGGATGGGGAGGGTGGGAGGGAGGGAGATGCAAGAGGGAAGAGAAATGGGAACATATTGTATATGTATAACTGATTCACTTTGTTATAAAGCAGAAGCTAACACACCATTGTAAGGCAATTATACTTCAATAAAGATGTTTAAAAAAAAAAAAAAGAAGATGTGGTACATATGCACAATGGAATATTACTCAGCCATAAAAAAAGAATGAAATAATGCCATTTGCAGCAACATGGATGGACCTAGAGATTATCAGACTAAGTGAAGTTAGTCAGACAAAGACAAATATCATATGATATCACTTACATGTGGAATCTAAAGAAATGATACAAATGAACTTATTTACAAAATAGAAACAGACTCACAGAGGTAGAAAACAAATTTATGGTTACCAAAGGGGAAAGGAGGGGGAGGGATAAATTAGGAGTTTGGGATTAACATATACACACTACTATATATAAAATAGATAACCAACAAGCATTTACTATATAGCACCAGGAACTATATTCAATATCCTGTAATAAACCATAATGGAAAAGAATATGAAAAAAATATGTGTAGATATATATATATATATATATGTGTATATATATACACAACTGAATCACTTTGCTGTATACCAGAAACTAACACACATTGTAAATCAACTATACGTCAATTAAAAATTAAATAAAAAATAAAAATAAATAAATTTATCAGGAAAACAAAAAAGAACTGGCAGGGATCTCCCCCTCGTCTAAAAAAAGTAAAAGAGTGAGTTCTTTTTTTTTTTTTAACATCTTTATTGGAGTATAATTGCTTTACAATGGTGTGTTAGTTTCTGCTTTATAACAAAGTGAATCAGTTATACATATACGTATGTTTCCGTATCCCCTCCCTCTTGCATCTCCCTCCCTCCCACCCTCCCCATCCCACCCCTCTAGGTGGTCACAAAGCACCGAGCTCATCTCCCTGTGCTATGCGGCTGCTTCCCACTAGCTATCTATTTTACGTTTGGTAGTGTATATATGTCCATGACACTCTCTCACTTTGTCACAGCTTACCCTTCCCCTCCCCATATCCTCAAGTCCATTCTCTAGTAGGTCTGTGTCTTTATTCGCGTCTTACCCCTAGGTTCTTCATGACCCTTTTTTTTTTTCTTAGATTCCATATATATGTGTTAGCATACGGTATTTGTTTTTCTCTTTCTGACTTACTTCACTCTGTATGACAGACTCTAACTCCATCCACCTCATTTCGTTTCTTTTTATGGCTGAGTAGTATTCCATTGTATATATGTGCCACATCTTCTTTATCCATTCATCTGTCGATGGACACTTAGGTTGCTTCCATGTCCTGGCTATTGTAAATAGTGCTGTAAGGAACGTTGTGGTACACGTCTCTTTTTGAATGATGGTTTTCTCAGGGTATATGCCCAGTAGTGGGATTGCTGGGTGGTATGGTAGTTCTATTTTTAGTTTTTAAAGGAACCTCCATACTGTTCTCCATAGTGGCTGTATCAATTTACATTCCCACCAACAGTGCAAGAGGGTCCCCTTTTCTCCACACCATCTCTAGCATTTATTGTTTGTAGACTTTTTGATGGTGGCCATTCTGACAGGTGCCATCACTTCCTATTTCCTGTTTGACACCCAGCCCATTTATATTACCAACCAGCTCCTATAATCATTTCGCTTTTGACCATAAAGATTTATTTACTCACTGATTTTTGGAGAGATTTCTAACACCTGCATGCAAGCAAAGAGCATTGAATAATTTCAACAGACAGCAGCTGGGAAGCCATAATAATGCAGGGACCATCAACCGTGCTCATGTGATGAAAATAACCTGGGAAACTGAGAATTTCCATTTCAATGACCAGTTCTTCTGAAAAACTTCCTTACACACTCTGGGTGGCAGAAAGATCTCTTTAGACTTGATACGTACCTCCTAGCAGACGTGATGAGGAAATGATCTGCCCTCCTATAGACTTCTGGCGGCACTGTTCCTCTGGTTCCATCTCTACGAGGAGCCATCTCCATGGTGGAATGGTTGGCATCTGCATCTCCTCTTCTCTGGTGTCAGGCTTCTTCGTAGCTTCTATCCTTTTGACCTTGCTGCTTCCTTAGCTGGAGGTCTTTCTCATTTACTTCATTTCGTATGCCATCATCTGTCATTTGATATCTGAGAACCCTGAAGGATACGGCAAACCTTAGGTTCCCCAGTACGGGGAAGAGCCGTGGACCCAATTCCTAGATGTTCCTTATAACTCGGATGCTGAGTTGCTGTGTAAGCTAGGACACATCACTTTCCTTCTCTGAACTTCAGCTTCCTCCCTGCTCAAAAGGGCGTCCATAACATCTGACCCCTGCACTGGCAGACAAGTGAACGGGCGTCAGCGTATTTTGCGATGTGTTTTGCTCTGCACACAACTGCCTCTCCTGCTCATGTAACGTCATCCATTCCCTAGAAAAAGAGAAATACGAATTCCAGTGTGTGTAACAGCTTGGGCTTGTGTTAAATTTTTGTAAAGTTTTTGGGTTTTTTTTTTTTAAATTTATTTATTTATTTAGTTTTGGCTGCGTTGGGTCTTCGTTGCTGTGCGCAGGCTTCTCGTTGCGGTGGCTTCTCTTGTTGCGGAGCACGGGCTCTAGGTGTGCGGGCTTCAGTAGTTGTGGCAGGAGGGCTCAGTAGTTGTGGCTCGCGGGCTCTAGAGCGCAGGCTCAGTAGTTGTGGCGCACGGGCTTAGTTGCTCCGCGGCATGTGGGATCTTCCCGGACCAGGGATGGAACCCATTTCCCCTGCATTGGCAGGCGGGTTCTTAACCACTGCGCCACCAGGGAAGTCCCAGTTTTTGGGTTTTAATATCCCCAAAGATTCTGATTCAAAGTGGATGGAGTTCAGGCATACATAGTTCCCCAACATTTTATTATAAAAAATTTTAAACGTGCCGTCACGTTAATCAAGTTTTACACTTGACACCCATGCCGATCGTCTAGATTCTACAAATAACATTTTAATCATGTCTGCTTTATCATACATTTATCAATGTATCTGTCTTTGCATTTATTGAGCCATCTTATTTTTGATGCATTTCAAAATAATTCGCAAGCATCCATACACTTCACCTAAATATTTCAGCATGCATATCATTAACTAGAGTTCAATATTTGTTTATCGTTCTTCCTACTATAAAATTGACATACAATGAAATGCAGTAGTTGATGAGTTCCAATCAGTGATTCCCTTGAAATGTACTCGTTGATGAATTCCAACCAAGGTATCACCCTCTCAAGATAGAGATCATTACCATCACCCCACAGATTTCCCTCATGCCCCTTCCTGGTCAGTCCCATCTCTCCCCCACCAGATGCAATCCTTATTCTATTTTGTTTTCCCTCACAGCTCACATTTGCCTTGTCTAGAGCTTCTTATAAATAGAATCATACAACACATACTCTTTTTTAAAATTTGTATTTATTTATTTATTTTCGGCTGTGTTGGGTCTTCGTTGCTGCGCGAGGGCTTTCTCCAGTTGCGGCGAGTGGGGGGCCACTCTTCATCGCGGTGCGCGGGCCTCTCACTGTCGTGGCCTCTCTTGTTGCGGAGCACAGGCTCCAGACGCGCAGGCTCAGTAGTTGTGGCTCACGCGCCCAGCTGCTCCGCGGCATGTGGGATCTTCCCAGACCAGGGCTCGAACCCGTGTCCCCTGCATTGGCAGGCAGATTCTCAACCACTGCGCCACCAGGGAAGCCCAACACATACTCTTTTGTGTAATGAATGCGTCCTTCGCTCAAAGTAATATTTTGGGATTCATCCATGTAGTCGTATGTATCAGTACTTTCATTGCTAAGTAATTTTTCATTGTTTGAAAATGCCATCAACTGTTTATCCATTTTCCTCTTGGTAAATACCTGGGCTGTTTCCATTTGGGGCTATTAGAAATAAAGCTACTATGAATATGTGAACAAAGAAAACCCTCCAAATTGTCATGATCCGTAGTTTTATTTTTTAAAGCCTAGGTGGAGAATGTGAACAACTTTAGACATGGGTGTCAGAGAGACCTACAGGGAAATGCCACCTCTTCCACTTACTAACGGAGTTAACCTGGGCTAGTCATTGAACCTCAGATGTCCCAACTTTCCTGAGATACAGATGGAGGTAATAATTACTAGGCTGAGTCCTTGTGAAAATTAAACATAATGTTGCTTAACCTGACATCTTCTGAATTCCACATGGCAGAGACTCCAGAAGTTGAAGCTACTGGGTACTTGATAAATGTTTCTGGAGCGGTGAAAATATCATCCCCCTCCCTTTTCTCGGATCAGGCTCTTCTGGTCCATATGGGAAAGCAGAAGCTTTGGGCTCAGGTCTCTGTAGAATTGCCCACCTCAGTGTCCTCTGCTCTTTCCTTTTCTCTCCAGCCGTGCTGTGGACCATTCCTCATGGTAATGAATCTTGTCCACTGGCTGAAGTGTCATCCCCTTATAAGAACTGGCCACCCCTTACAGGCATGGGGTCTCCAAGGCTACCACCCTGGATATTCAGTCGTCCCAAGACCCCCGCACAAAGCTGCTTTGCTCTTTTGTGGCCATCAGACTAATTTAAAAGAGAAAAGTTAGGGTTAGCAGTTGCAAACTATTATATAGAGAACGGATAAACAACAAGGTCCTACTGTAGAGCACAGGGAACTATATTCATAGCCCATGATGAACCGTAATGGAAAAGAATATAAAAAAAGATTGTGTATATATATTTATGTATATTCACACACAATGAATGTATATATGTATAAGTGAATCACTTTGCTGTACAGCAGAAAAAATTTAACACAACACTGTAAGTCATCTATACTTCAATTAAAGAAAGAAAAGACTTCAACCGCACTGAACTGGCTTTCCCCAGAATCCAAGTAACGGTATCTAAGGAGTGATTATTTCGAATAGGAAGTCTTGCTGTGGGTGTACCTCCGGTTCATAAGGAGACCCCTCTGCCCTCAATCCACACCTGTCTCCCCATATTCTACCCACCATCCCGTTCTAGTCTGCAGACACTGTCTGCAACGCTCCACCTGTTTGTTCAGGGCAGTGGTCTTTATTCCTGCCTGCTCCGCATCACTTACGTGTAATGTCAAGTCAGTTCAGTGCTATTTCAAATAGTGTGCATACAGCAAGGCTTTTTTAAATGTGTTTTATATTGCACTGTTCTGAATTTACATAATTCAAGTTCATGTCCCATGTAAGTGTGTCCCCGTGTCTGAGTCAGTGTGGATGACACTCTGGGATGTAAGTGTGGCTTCACTGGGAGGAGCAGTGAAGCCGGTTGTGGTCCACGGCCAGCACCATCTCCCGCAGAGCAAGAGTTCAGTGCTCTAGGTTCTGTGCAGCCTGAGGGAGCAGGTCTTAGGGTGTGCCCCCTCTTCTACCTCTTCCTCGTATTCCCTGTTTAATGATTAAAGAAGGCGATGCAAAGCAAACTAACGCTTCATGAAGCTGGCAGTCTCCTTTCAGAGGACTGCAAAACGGGGCAGAAGGCAGGAAGCTGTTCTAGGATAAAGGCTAAAGAGAAAGGCAGAGAAAAATAGAAAACATCAATTTCTGGGGCCACAGGCTCAACCTTGTTTGGGGTGAGAAGGCCCAGAGTTGGCTTGGCGCTTTCGGATTGGCTGTCTGGATATACTGTGTTTCTGGTTAAACGGAGCATTTATAGGGACGTGAAAGTTACATGAGTTTTGGTTTGCTGACGTGGCGCCCGGGGCTGAGTGGCTCCTTCTTGGGCCGGGAAGTCCTTTCAACAATCCCCATCAGCGTAATTCCCAGGGACCCCTTATTGCTTTTAGCTGTTGTATTTCTTGACTGGCTGTTATCTTCATCTCCCAAGAGCAGGCATTCATTCTCTTGATTTGCACTGTCTAAAATCTGTCATGAAGGATGACGTGTTTTCTCAAGTTTCTCCTTATTGCCTTTTTCTCCATTCTCTCAGGTAGTGGGTAGCGTTCTTCCCTTTCCATCCGGAATATCGGATTAAGAATGGGATCAGTTTACTTTCAAATGGTCACTCCCCAGATTTACAGAGATAAGCTTTGTGAATGCCCATGCTTCAAAATGACCACTAAGTTCTTCTACAAACCACTGCTAAGTTATATGTGCCCCCCACCTCCACTCCCCGCACACATTTTAAATTTTAAATTAATATTTGAATGGAGAGTGAAGAGTAATCTTCAAATAACTTGTAGCATTCACAGGGATTTTTAGCCCCCTTGCAGTAAGAATTAAATTTCTGTTCAGCAGTATCCATCTGGGGACAGGGAAGAAGAGGTCCTCTCTTCCAGTTACATTTAAATAAATGGAATTCTCTCTAACCTAGGCTAATTCCCCCAAACAGGACTGCTTTCCTCCACCAGCCCCTCCGCTCTTTCTCCTTGGTGACTGCAGAGCCCAGGTCATTTCTGTGTTCATCCTCTATGTTTCCTGGGCTGGAGGAATAAGACGCCCTTCCAGCCCCGGAGGGTCCGTCATGGTTTACCAGGCCAGCCTCAGGGATCTGGTTATGCATGTCGATGATTGGTTCAGTTGTGGGCATGTGACCCAAGGGACTTTTGAGAAACGATCTTCCCTTTCCCAGTATCACTGCTATAATCACTAATAACACCAACCGTAAAGCATATGGGAGGGAACCCCCTTCTTGTTTGATGGATGTTTTAACAGGTGCTGTTGGTGCCTGGACCACATCTCCTTGCTCCTATCACTTTGGTACATTCCCATCCAACATCAACAGCCGGGATCCTCACTTCTTCTTCTGGGGACTGTTTTTGTTGTTCACTTTGCCCATCCCTCTGGGGACAACTGCCATGGAATTAGCAGCCCCAGGAGCAGCCCTCCTCCAATATCTAGGGCAGTTGCGTATACGCTGGTCTGTGTATTGCACGCTGGCTATCAGAGTTTCCAGCAGGATTAACCAGAAGTTAGCTGTAGTGGCAACTGGCTTAATAATGAATCTGTAACTTGTTGACTTTCCTTCCAAGTCTTCTTCTAGTCTTTGCTGGTGATTCTTGGAATCGCTTCTCAGATAAACTCCTTGCACTTGAGTCCTGCCTCAGAGTATAATTCTAGATAAAACTAAATTAAGACTGATGTCGTTGCACCCCCTTGAGAAGCTTGGAAGTACCGTAGCCATCTTGGAATCATGAGGAGAGGAAGCCCACAGGCTTAGATAGCAGCAAAGAAGAGTCTTTAATGGGCTGCAAAATTAACCAACCCTGATACTGCTCTGCCTCTGGATTTAATGGTTTGTAAGATGATAAACTCCTTATTTATTTAAGCAGCTTATAGATGGTGTTTTGTTACGTTAAGCCAAAGCATCCTAACTGATGTCCCACTGTTTGTTTGGTCTTTTGATCCCACCATTGTCTCTACTAAGTCATTTCTGGGTGGCCTTATTTAGCCAACAGAGAAATATTTAAAAATTTATTCTGTCATCCTGCTCCTCTACTAAGAGCCCCTTCCTTTATTTTTTTTTTTCATTTTAATACTTTTTCTTTAAAATTTTTATTTTATATAGGAGTAGAGTTGATTAACAACATTGCGTTAGTTTCAGGTGTACAGCAAAGTGATTCAGTTATACGTGTACATATATCTATTCTTTTTCAAATTCTTTTCCCGTTTAGGTTATTAACAGAGTATCAAGCAGAGTTCCCTGTGCTACAGTAGGTCCTAGTTGGTTATCTATTTTAAATATAGCAGCGTGTGTATGTCAATCCCAAACTCCCAATCTATCCCTCCCCCTCTCTTTCCCCCAGTAACCGTAAGTTCATTCTCTAAGTCTCTGAGTCTGTTTCTGTTTTGTAAACAAGTTCGTTTGTATCATTTTTTTTTAAGATTCCGCATAAAGCGATATCATATGATATTTGTCTTTCTCCGTCTGACTTAATTCACTTAGTCTGATAATCTCCAGGTCCATCCGTGGTCCTGCAAATGGCATTATTTCATTCTTTTTAACTAAGAGCCCCTTTCTTTGGAGTTGAAGAAACAGCTGGCTTTATTTGCCGTCCAGGAAGAATCACACACCAGCTGCTTTACAGGGATTCTGAGCTGATGAGCTATGTCCACTTTAATGAAAAACGCTCAGAGTACGTTTCCATCCACCTCCCACAAAAGCCCAGCAGTGAAAATAGAAAGCTCCCTCTTCCCAACATGGTAGCAGCAACTGGGTGATAATTCATCCTGAGTTTTGGTGCCAGGTGTCCGTTTCCAGCAGGCAGCCCCCTCACAGTGGAGCTTGGTGAAACGAAGCTGCTGTCTCCTCTGGGTTCCTTTGCAAAGCCCGGAGGATCAGCTTGGATGGGTGTTCTGGAAATTGGCACGTTGTATAACCTTGAGCAGTACTTTCATTTTGCGCTTACACCTTTTACAAACGTAGTTTTGAAAAGTCAAATAAACCTGTATTTAAAATTTTGAATACTGAAATATTTTCACTCTGCAGTGTCATACAGAGGAGAAATGCTTTTATTCTCATTCACCTCTCTGTCACCCCGCACTTGCTATAGTAATGAGCACACAGGAGGGTATTAGCGGGCATTGAAATCACTGATCAAATCCAGAAGGTGGTAACATTTGCATAATTGCTGTGGCCGGTGGCAAGCATCTTACTATAATGCTGATCTAAAAACCATTATCTATTTTTTGTACCTGTGTGCTGAAACTGTCCCCAGATGTCCAAGTTTACCTCCAGTTCTGTTTCAACCTCTGATTTCCTTGGACTTTTTTTTTTTTCTTTGTTCAATATAAAGTTTAGTAAACTTCTGAAAAGTTGGGATGAAAATTTAGAAAAGAAGATTAAAGAAAATATTTTGGTAGAGAAAAAGATGCCATCATACAATTAAAATTACCAACCGGTGTAATTTTCTATACTCTTTTTACTGTGTGGTAGTCACGTAGTATTTTCAAACACTGTTCTTTTTTTATTAGTTTAATCTGTGGGGTTTTAAAAATTGAAGTATGGTTCATTTACAATGTTATGTTAGCTTCATGTGTACAGCAAAGTGATTCAGTTATGCATATATATCTATTCTTGTTGCAGATTCTTTTCCATTATAGATTACAAGATATTGAGTATAATTCCCTGTGCTATGCAGTAGGTAATTTTTGTACTTTTAATGCTGCTGGCATGATAGGTACATTGACCAAGGTCAGAGGATCTCTACTGTGTTATAATGAGAAGACCATCCATGTCAAATCTTACTGATCTGGTTATTGAATGAAGACGCTCTCCTACCTCAAATCTTCTTGCTTCTCTAGTGTTTCCAAATCTAGCTGGTTGAAGCTTTAATATCTAACAACTACCTGTGGCATGTAGCTCTAAGTTACTCTAGGACAGTGGTTCTCAAAGTGTGCCCCTGGCCCAAGAGCTTCAGGGTCACCTGGCAATGGAGACATGCAAATTCTCCAGCCCTGCTGAGTCAGAGACTCTGGCAGTGGGACCCAGCAGCCTGTGATTTGATGCCTTTAGTGTGATTCTGATGTGTGCCAGGGTTTGAGAATCACTGCTTTAGGAGTGGGTAGTGTGTCCCTGTTTGTACTATATTTAACTTCCTGACCTGTGGAACTAGCTACTATAGAAGTCCACAGGTTTGCCAAGGGGGAGGTCGGTGGGAGAGGGAAGGAATGCGAGAGTGGGGTTAGCAGATGCAACCTACTGTGTAGAGAATGGATAAACAACAAGGTCCTACTGTATAGCCCAGGGAACTATATTCAATATCCTGTGATAAACCATCATGGAAAGAATATGAAAAAGAAAGAAAAGAATATATATATATATATGTATAACTGAATCACTTTGCTGTACAGCAGAAATTAACAAAACATTGTAAATCAACTATACTTCAGTAAAATAAATTTTAAAAAAACAAGTCCACAGGTAAACAGGTACCTACTTTGTTTTCATTTCTGTTGAATCAACCGAACAATAAAAAGCATTCAGATTCTCTTTAAACATATGATAATGGATTAGAAATGCAAATAAAATAACATAATGGTATACTAATATAACATTAAAAATAATAATCTATTACTATAACATAAAATACAATAAAATAATGAAACAACATAAGAAGTTTTTATTGCTTAATAGAAACTTTCTATGCTCTCCTTACTGTGTGGTAGTCGCATAATATTTTCAAACACTGTTCTTTTTTGTTAGTTTAATCTGTGGGGTTTTTAAAATTGAAGACTAGTTAATTTACAATGTTATGTTCGTTTCACGTGTTTGAAGGTTTTTTTTTTTAAGAAACAAATTTTTAAGGAAATGACCGGCCTTTCTGCACACGTGCAGGGGGACTTCTCAGGGAGGAGAACAATTTGATTTGAGATTTTAAAATACAACAGATACATTCAACTATAATGGTGTCAAGATGATCAAAGTTAATGTCTAAGAAACAGTCCTAGGGAGAATTATATCATAAAATAATGATTCATGAGTCCTCTGGGGATATGTCTGCTTCCCAGGATATAAAACTCTCCTCAAGTTCTAGCGGAAGGGAATTTTGATGTGTCAGTGCCATGAATTATTGACTATCGGGTGATAGGCTATCATCCGGGGCAATTGTATAAGTTAGGTTTCTGGTGGCAAGTGACGGAAAACACCCAAACTGACTTAACAGCAAAGGGAATATATACTTGTGAAACTGAACATGCCAAGTACAAGGTGCCTTTAGGGAGGTTTAATTCAGCCTTTCAAACAATATCCCCAAGACCTTTGCTTTCGGACTTGGCTGTTCCATCATATCCTATGTGGAGCTGTCGGACCCAAGCAGCTGTCGGCTCTCGCCTTGAAGGTCCCATAACACACACCTCCTGGAAGCCCTAGTGGGTGATAAAATTAATTTTTCCTCTTCCGGAGGTCTGAGAACATCTTCTTAAGTTTTGTTCTATTCAGGTCACAGGTCCATCCCTGAAACCACCTACGATGGCCAGACGTTGGGATGCACTGATTGGCTTAAAGTTCTCAAACTTTTTGGTCTCTGGCTCTCTTCACACTCTTTAAAATTATTGAGGACTCCAAAAAATGTTTGTCTATTTAGATTGTACCTATCAATACTTATTACCACATTAGAAATTAAAACTCAGAAAGGAAAAAAAATGTGTATTTATGAATTTGTTTTAAAAAAAACAGCTGGGAATCCCCTGGCAGCCCAGTGGTTAAGACTTTGCTCTTCCACTGCAGGGAGTGCGGGTTCGATCCCTGGTTTGGGGAACTAAGACCCTGCAAGCTGCACGGCGTAGCCCAAAAAATAAAACAGATAAATAAAAATAAAAAACAACTGTAAAGCCACTGCACATTAACGTAATGATATATTTTTATGAAATACAACTCTATTTTCCAAACCGAAATAAAATTCATGAGAAAGGTAGCACTCGTTATCATTTTTGCAGAGTTTTTAGTCTGGCTTAACAGATGAGAGCTGGGTTCTCATATCTGCTTCTACACTCAATCTGTGGTGATAACATTGTTTTTATTGATGTATAGATTGAGTTTGGCCTCACCTGTAGATGTAGTTGGAAAAGAGATGATTGTGTGTGTGTGTATTTTTTTTAATACTACACCAAAACTTGTCATGTAGCTTCTTAAAGGTTAGTGGCAATGTGGATACTAAAACTTTTGACTGGGTTCCCTTAACTAAACATGACTTATAACATCATGCATTGGTCATTTGGAAAATACTGACTCACTGGTTAAGTACAACTTTCATATGGTGGCCCATTTATTACACAGCATCAAAAATTCACTTCTTTTAAACATCAGTAGCAATCTCATCAGAAGAAGCCTGTACCCATTGAAAATCTTTCAGAAATCACAGTGGCAGATATTAGTTTTCCAAAATTCACCTTTTGCATGAAAGCTGTACTTGGATCATTGGTAATAAGTACTGTCAGATGTTTTTCTTGAAGTGGCAGGCTCGCTTTGTTCATTATTGTTTGTCAAATATGCAAACTGAATACCCATAGTTTGTTAGTTATTTTTTTAATGAAAATGGTGTTCCATGAAAATAAAAGTAGCTAGCTCAGCTCACAGCTCAGAGAATAGCATGCATATGTTTCCTCAAGAAAACCCTAAGAACTCGGTATGTAGTAGAAGTGTATACATAAAGTTTTCACACAGAATATGAAAAAGACATGTATTCAAGGACACACTTAATAAAAAATAATCATTTTTACTGTTCCATCGAGGACATCCTTTAGTAAAATTGGCATTTTTTTACTTTGAGTGTGTTATACCATGAATAATATCATTATTAGGAGCGCAGGTTGATTTCATTGTCTTGATTCGTGCTAAGGTGACAGTTTTATCCACGGTTGCGTTTGCACTATTAGTGCAAATGACAGCATAGTAAAATATGTGGGTAGCATCTCGGTTTCATTATGAAAATAGCTTTGACTTTGCAGAACCCCTGAAAGTGTTTTGGGGATTCCCTGCGGGTACCCAGGCTATCCTTGGAGAATCACTGACAGAAGCCGTCAAGAACCCTCTTGCAACTGAGAGAAGGGTCATTTCCACCCAAGCCGCACGGCTTGGGGGTGTGGGTGAGGGAAATGTTCTCTGGAGAAACAAAAATGCACCGTTTTAACTAAAGAAGAGTTAAAGAAAGGTGAGTGACAAAATAGCAGGTGCTCCAGACAGCTGTCCAAGGAGGTCGTGAGGCCCTTTGTCCTCAAAGTTATTGAGGAGCAAAGAAGATGACCTTGGCCCAGAGGATTCAAGCCTTGTCTCGCCAGAAGGCACCAGGCTATTGTTTCAAGTTCCTTTTAGTCTGTTAACCCTGTCAGATCCTATGACCACACTGCAACTGTGTCACATGACCCATCAGAAAAATGCCTGCTTTTATTTCAATAAATTCAACAAGTCAAGGAGAAGCAGATTCTAAGGCCAGTGCTGCCACCGATCAGTGATTTGTACTTTGGGTGTGTCATTCAACTTTTTTTTTTTTTTTAATTTATTTATATTATTTATTTATTTTTGGCTGTGTTGGGTCTTTGTTGCTGCGCACGGGCTTCCTCTAGTTGCGGCAAGCGGGGGCTACTCTTCGTCGCGGTGTGCGGACTTCTCATTGCAGTGGCTTCTCTTGTTGCGGTGTGAGGGCTCAGTAGTTGCAGCAGGCGGGCTCAGTAGTTGTGGCTCGTGGGCTCTAGAACGCAGGCTCAGTAGTTGTGGCGCGTGGGCTCAGTTGCTCCGCGGCATGTGGGATCCTCCCGGACCAGGCCTCCAACCCGTGTCCCCTGCATTGGCAGGCGGATTCTCAATCACTGCACCACCAGGGAAGTCCCAAGGGTGTGTCATTCAACTTCTTGTGTCTGTCTTCTCATCTGAAAAATCAGGCAGGTTGACAAGATAATCAGTAAATTTGTTGCATAGACCAGATTCTATGGGAGAAATAAGTGAAAATCCTGTGAAACACCTTATGCTGTTGTTATTATGTTCCTCTTGGTCTGTTCACTCTGTCAGTCTACCTGAAATACTGCCAGTGTGTAAAAGTAGCTGGCCTCTGTCTTCAGAAATAAGCACTTACCTCCTATCAGCTCGGCCAAGGGTTTGATGCTTTCTTCGGTACCATTTCCTTTTAGCGCCCCCTGCCCCCGCCGTCCCAGATCAGAGGCAGCTAAATAAGAATACATGGCTGTCCTGACTGGCTTTAGTAAGGTACCAGTTGTTAAAAATCGTTTGATTATTACCCCCGGATACAAAACTCCATCTCAGATGGACATTCAGGTAAGGGTTTCATTCTCCGTCAACCTTCTCTTTTTCCTCCCTGACAATCTTATATCTTTTCCCAATCAGGCTGTTCTTCCCCCAGGGTCCCCAGGAATTCTTCCTGAAAGGACAGCTTTATTTGATCTTTGATGTTCAGTGCGGGAGGAGGCTTTACGTCCTTCAGATTTTAGAGAACTAAGTATCTACCGGAGAAATGAACATCTCTCTCGTAAGCTTTCACATAGGTTAACTGTTCTATTGTGCTGACCAATTCTGGGTCTCTGTAGAAGAACTGGTTTGTGGTCCTTCTATCCCTCAAGAAGGGTAAAGAGAGGAATAGAAGAAAGAAAGATGGGGAAAAACATCCGTATATATCTGCAACTATGGTGCACCTGTGTACAGAACCAAAGCACTGAGGATCAAAAATACATAAAAAGAGCAAACCAAAGCTGCGTGCATTCTGGAAAAGTGGACGTTGATGTCACCTTCCTACGGAAGGTGGACATTTATGTCACCATGGTCCTTGAACAAGGTCTTGGAAGTTGTACAGAGATGAACAGAGGAATGGAGAGGACAGAGAAATACTGTATGTTTAAATGTTATTTTGAGGAGTTATATCTCGCAGTTATCTTCTGTTATATAATTTTAGCATCCCAGTTTTGTATCTGCAGTAAATGAAAGCACCCCCTAAAATAACCCATGTGATGTCACCCTTTTAATTGAGCACCTATAATGCGTAAGGCTCTGCTAGAGGCTAGGGTGATCTTGATGAGAAGTACACAGATAAAGGAGCTTGCTATTTAGTATGATAAATTACACATTGATTGCATGTTGATTACATGCAAGGTGGTAGATGCCATAATAGAAGGACTGCTGGAGAACAGGGGAAGTTTATCTAACTTGGTCAAAGAAGGATAAATCAGGGATGACTTCACTAGAGGACTTTCTATAAACGGAGTCACAAAGGAAGCATGAGATTCATCCTGGTGAGGAAGAGGTCATAGTACATCCTAGACCAAGGAAGAACATGGGCACTTAAACACCCATATGGGAGCGTGGGGATAATTCGGGGAATGGCAGAGGATGCAGTGGTTAAGGGCTTGTACTCACACAGGCTTTGCTGATTCTTGAGAATTGAGGTTCAGGGAGATTTTCGGGCTCATTGTCTAAGAAAAAAAGAGCTAGTGATTGCCCGATCTTGAGCTGGACTCCTGGTCTTCCTTCTGCTAGGATGGGGCTATTTCTACTACTCCCTGAGATTCCAGGAGGTTTGGGGGACCCAGGGCTACTCACAGTCTCTCTATTCTAATCTGTTCTCTGTTGTCTGGTTATCTGTCTGTGAATGATTTCCTAACTGATTTGATGAAAAGTAGTGTTGCTTGCTAGTAAGGATGACTCTTTAAACTGGGCTAATTGGTCCTGAAGCAACATTAGCTTCCTGACTGAGAGTAGTTTGTGCTGCCAATGCGTTACATTCTACTATGGAAAAATCGCTAAATTCAATGTCACTTGTCAAACACATGATTTGGGAATCCAAGAATTACCTGGGCGTGGACCGTCCAGTGGAAATCAGCTGTAATAGATTATCCACACTCAGAGGCGTGTACCTTTGAGCCAGATACTTGGGAGTTGGAGAAAATCCTTGGTTAGTTGAAGCCAAAGGCCTCCATAAATTTTATTAATTTATAAATACGTAGAGTATAAATAAATACATAGAGTATTACATACATAGAGTATTCTACCAAAGTTTCGATGTTTCACTGGAAAACATTTTTAAAGAAATGTGTGTACGTATATATACCAACACACACATACAAAAGCCATCAAAATAAAGTGGCATTTCTGTTTCTGGAGAGAAATCCACTTATGATCGGAATTATCATATACAGAAAATTTTTACCTACCTTTAATTCAAGTGGATGGTGTCCAAGGATTCCAGCTCTAACTCATAGTGTAAACCATTCATAAGCTGGTCTTCTGCTCTTTTGATAATTAAATTCAGCACTGAAACCTCCCGAGATTTATATTTTTAATATCTCGATTTGAATGAGGGTTGTCCTGTTATCTGGACAGAATGCTCTTCTTTCTGAACTGTTAATTTGGGCACAGAACCCAGAGATAAACAAATTGATTTAATTTTAATCTGCTTTCATGGTGATGCATAATGATAACTAGTTTCTGTCTCATAGGGTTGAAAACCGCAGCCCTTGATAAGAGTTTGCGGGTATATTATGCAGCTCTAAATAGCTTATGTTGTGCTAGACTGCTCTCCATAATTTATTCTAACTCCTGCGGTACCTCGGGAACTCCTGGTTCTTGTCGGCTGCGGATTTTCAATCAGTGAAACTCTTAGAGTGACATGAAGAAACTCTGAGCGTTTTTCTGTGAAGAACAGCACTGACTGCATGCCTAGTGTTCCATAAATGAGATTAGTTCTGGAGAAACTAGCCTTGCCTTCTGTCCTTGGTGAATAGCAACACAGGCAGAGAGGGACACAGGCTTTCATGCAAGGGCATCGGGAAAGAACTTCACATAACAGGTGCGCAGACACTGGTTGGATGAGATATTCAGAGTGTTTATCCTGCATTAGGCATAGGTATAGTCTAGTTAGAGTCAGAATGATAAGGTCATTGACCCTCTAAGTGGGACGGGATTTTTAGGTTCTTATCCTACTAGCTCCTTTCCGTCCCAAATTCAGCATCATCCCCTTGGAGAGGCATTCTCTGAATCTCTCAACCTCAATTAGATCCCCTATTTACTTTCCCATGGCGTCTTAGACGACATCTCCATTAACGCTCACCATGATCTATCATCAGTCACTTATCATCTGTCTCCGTTTATTGGCCATTGCTACCATCCACTAATATCTTCTCTAGGAAGAGAAGTGGGTTATATTTCCCCATCACCGTGAAGTTAGGCATGCTATATTATTTGCTCAGACTAAGGACAAATAAGTGAAAGTGACAAGTCCCTCTGAGGTGGATGCAAGTAAAAACTGGTGTGAAAAAGTTTCCATCTTTTCTTCTCCAGTGGTGGTCTGGCAACATTCCAGATGGTACAGCCTCTCTTGGCCCCCCCCTGAGGGAGGAAGTCATTGACCCTGGGTGAGCAGGTGCACAAATGAGAAATAAACCTGCGTTGTTTATTTTGGAGGTGTTATTTGTTACTGCAGCGTCACATGCCCTAACCTGACTGATGCATTTCCACTTAGGTGATAAGCTCCGTGAGAGTGTGAACTGGGACTATTTTGTGTGCTGCTATATCCCTAGCAAGTGCCAGGTACGCAGATGATGCATATTAAATGTTTTTAATTTATCAAATACAGCAAGTCCCCTACATGTGAACCTTCAGGTTGAGAACTTTCAAAGATGCGAACATGTGTTCGCGTGTCTAATCACGTAAGTTAGTTCACGTGTCTGGTGTACATTGTCACCTGCGTGCATCCTCTACAAGTGTTTGTTCTTTTGTGTACTTTACAGTACTGTATAGAGTGCAGTAGTACAGTATCTTTAGTTCTTGCTTGTTCACTCGATGCCAGCCCGTGTATGCCAAGCTGTGGTACCGTACTTCTGTACTTTTCAAGATACCGTACTGTAAGATTAAAAATGTTTTATTTTTTGTGTTTGTTTTTTATGCATTATTTGTGTGAAGAGTATTAAAAACCTATTATAGTACAGTACTGTAGAGCCGATCGTGTTAGTTGGGTAGGTAGGCTAACTTTGTTGGACTTGATGAACAAATTGGACTTACGAACGCGCTCTCGGAACGGAACTCATTCATATGTAGGGGAATTACTGTAAAACCCTTGGATCTCACCGATGGATAATCGGGCTCATTCTTGGAAATCTACAGATTGCAGCACTTCATGAGTTTGCCTCCTTAAGCCTCAGTTAGTTTTGAGTGCTCTGGCACTTTCCACATTGAACCAAAATATGCCTTCTTTTAATGTTTATACTTTTCTCTGGCCCCTACAGGTGGTCATTTCCCACCCACACCCCATTCCACTTCGCGCGTCTCCTCTTACTTGAAGCCATGCCCATGTCTTTTCTTATTTTACCAGCAGATTTTCAATATGAAAACTTCCCTTGTATCTTCCGGATTTAGATTAGATTCACACGACAGAAAGCAACGTATGCTTGTTCTTTTCTACGTCAAAAAATATTATAGAGATATTGAAGTCTTTTAAAGTGGGTTTAATATCAAAGAATCTGTCTAGTCGACTTTTGCGGGGTATCTTCCAACACTGAGCCCAAGGTAGAGAGACTATCAATAAACACTTCTGATTTAGGGAGGAGGAAGCATTCAAGGTTAAATCCTAACCTCTGCATGTTAGGTGAAGAGGAATGAAATTAAAATAGATTTCCTCTCTATTCTCTCAGGTAGTACCTCATGTAACCTCTCAAGACGTACAAAATATTACATGTGCAGAAAACTCAGAGTCTTTGTAGCTGCTGGAAGAAAAATAGCTGGTGTGTTCAGTTGGGTGTTGGCGGGTTGTGCTGTGATTATTCATCTACCTGAGCTCTATTCCTCTTTGGGAATTTTGAAGAAATTGTTAAATTGTAAAGGTCTTTAAACTGGGGCATGTGTATGCCTGGGGTTATACCAAGCCATTCAAGGAGTATATAGACATAGGTCTTTTTAAGAGAATCTGTTTTCTGAGTTCTCTACTTCTTTCCTAAAGTTGATCTGCTAAGAAAGTACCCGTCAAGGTGGTCAGCTTCGTATTTGCTCTGTTCACCCACGTAGGATCTCCCTATGATGGATTGCCCTACGGGGTAAAAGCATATGAGCTGACAACCGGTAGCCAGTTTAGTGATGTCGGTGCATGCCTTTGAGAAAGCAGATTACTCTGATGGCTAGATGACACATCCCTTTGTAAACCACGTGATTTCTAATGCTTTGCTTTCAACAAAGCAAGAGGGGAACCTGATCGAATTGTCAGACCTTAAAACATCCCTTTTGAGGATGGATCACGATGCGGTTTTTCTCCTCTAAGGAGTTGAGAGCCCTGAGTGATGTCGCTGTAACAAAGTGCGTTGGACCACACCTATGACACTGAGATGCAGGACTGTAACAGAAGTTGACCGTCTTATTCTTGCATTACATGAAATGCGCCCTATGATCCACTGATATGTCCTAACTGGGGAAGAAGGTTCCTGAACCTAGAGCATCTTTTAGCAACTCACCATAATTGATACCCCTTCTATATCCTTCTCTGCATCTTGGAGCAGAAACCTGCACCTTCACTTCCCAGACGCCCTTTTCCCACGTCATTCTGGGTGAGTCTGCCAAGGAGACGCATGAGGATTTGGAAAGTAGAAAAGAATAGGCATGGTTCTCCTGTGGCTTCTCAGAGGTGGTGGAGATTCCCAGCATCTGGGAGATAGTGCTGGAAATCATCCATTTTCATGCAGCAGATGATGGAGATAGTTGGAAGGAGCTTCCCAGCCCTCATTTCCAGCTTGCCGATCGTTTCTGCTTCCTAGTATTAAATACTTTCCACTTGGAACATTCTAGACTTGCTTCAGTTTTTCTATCCGGATGGGACCCTACAGGAGCCTTGCATTTCTCTGGTCTCGTGAAATAAGCTGCGGTCATGTGACTTGCTTTGGCCAAAATGTACATCACTTCCATGCAGAAGCATGTATAAAACACATGGTGATATTTTATGCTCTCTCTTCCTTTGGCTGGCAAATTCTAAAGCACCGTGCAATGATGCCACCATCACAGTATGAGTTCCATCAGTCTGAATTCCCGCCTATCCACATAGAATGTCAAATCTGAGCAAAAAATAAACCTGTTAATTTAAACCAGTAAGAGTCAGGGTTGTTTGTTACTTGAGCATAAGATAGACTCTCCTGACTATATAACCCCATTCCTGTTATTAATCAATGCCTTTCCACTACTCCTTCACTGTCTTATGTTGAATAGTTATTCTTTCAAAGTTATAGATATATATATATTTTCCTAAGCATGTGCTGAACATAATTGTAATGCGTCTCAATCTAGAACTTTAAAAACCACATTTAGAGACTTCCGGACACCAGGAAAAATAAATTTGAATTTATATACATATATTTGTTGCAGAGAAGTATGACAGAGTGATCAATAAAAGACTTTGCCACAAAAATAGAATACATTAAGATAAAATTCTGTTGAAAGAAATAAAATGGATATGCAAACTAAAAGAGAAGAAATAGAAAATTCAAACCTGGTAAAGAAGGGGTTGTCTGTGTACCTTTTAAAAACAAATAATGGTGGATATCAAATCAGCATGATATTTCGATTCCAGTGAATACTTTTAAAAGAATGATACAACAGTTTAATTTTAAAATGTCAATCGTTACAATATACTGAAAATTTCAACCTTTGTTGCTGAGGGGGGAAAGCTTTAAATGTCAACTTTAAAATGTGCCTGGGCGTGCCTAGTTGTTTGTTTTTTTTTTTTTGCGTGCCTAGTTTTGTAAAAATTATTCAAGGGCATTGCTGTCCCATGAAATTTTCCATGTTCTCTACCTGTACTATCTAACAGAGTAGCCTCTATATGCATGTGGCTGTCACGTTCTCGAATTCTGGCTATGCCATTGAAGAGCTGAATTTATTTTATTTTATCTTTACTATTTTAAATTTAAATAGAGTCACATGACCAGGGGCTACCTTTTTGGGCAGTGCATTTTCAGGATCTGTGCAAGCCAGGCGACTAGGTTACTGGGCCATCTGATGTTAAAAAAGGTCCAAGTAAAATTGTGGTATTATTTCCATTCACTGATTTAAAAGAAGGGTAACCTACTATAGAAAGGAGCATTTGAGATCTTTCCAGCAAATTTTCACCAACTACAGAGACAACCCTGTACTTCTCACTTCAACACCTTTGAGAGATAAAGCCCCAGTCCATTGCCAGAGGAAGATGTGAGAGGCACCCCGTGGTAATGAGGGATGTGTCGGGATTTGCCTGAGCTTGGACCGATGGAGCAGAGTTTCAGGGACCTCTTTCAGCCCAATGCAGATCGAGATGCCAAGTGGTTAGGTGTTGGCAGAAGTAGTAGCCCAGACAGAGATACCTTTGCTTCCCACTTTGATGCATGGACAAGTGATGGGGGGGATGGAAGTGCGGACAATTGATGGGGGGATGGTCGGCTGCAGATGTTTACATTCGAGGATGAACAGCTCAGAAAACAAGTGAATGTTTTTCCCTTTGCCCTGCACATTCCTCAAGGCTGTATTAAGCCCAATTATATATGCAAGCAATGAAGGCAAAAAGGAAATGTAAAACTGCATGTGACATCTTCTAAACTTTCCCTTCGTACATAATTCATGCATATTCCTGATAGAAAATGGTGTCTTGATGGAGAAAATACAAAGCAAAATATGTAAGTCACTTGTGACCCAGTCGCCTAAGATGTAACTATCCAATTTTGACATATATGCCCAGCTTTCTTATTTTCATCTATATTATCTACAGGAAGGAGCATAAACAATTAAAACTATAATGTCAGAAAAAAATCTATTCACTTAAATCTATATCATAAGCAAGTTTATTTTCTTTATCTTTCCTTTTCGTTTTCACTTTGTTCAGATTCTAGGGGAGATTTGACATAGATTAGCAGAATCACATTTAAGAACCTTAAAAGTCATGGGCACTGTCAGATCATGAGATCCACTTTCCTCTGCTAATTAATTTGAAATAGAAATAAAATATGAACTACAAAATACATTTTCAAAAGTCCCAAAAATCTTTTTCCTTCTGATGACAATCTAATGTCCTTTTATAGATCAATACCTTTGCCATACATGTCTCTTGTTTCCCTAGCTTTTTTGTGAGTGTATTTCACAAGGCCTGACACTTGTTCTACCCAGTAGGCAATCCAACTCTTCTCAAGTTACCATCTTGCCAGGGGATCAATGCAGGGTAATTCTGTGGCTGCAGACCCAGGTCATGCCACCTGCAGGCTTGCTCTTTGAAAGGTAACGCCTGGAACAAACCTGCCTTTTCATTAGGGCATCCTCAAATTCAAATATGCTCTATTGTAGGTTAAATATTTTCTTATGCATTCAATCTGGCTGATACCCAGCCAGCTCTACATCAATGCCACTGGGCTGTTGAGCCCCAGTAAACAATGAGTTTAAGTTCTGTATAATCGGCTTCTCTTTCCAAGTTGAGCAAGAAGGCATTGTGTTGGGTTTAGTGACACGGTGCAGTTCCTATTGGCGTTGTTTTCACTGGCAGCCTAAGAACTTGTGGGATATTTGGTGTCTTGGAAGGACACAGAGAGACAGTAAAATAGCTGGAGAGAATACACTCTTCGGAAGACTGGATGTTTTAAGTCACAGTAGGGCTAGAGGAGAGAATAATTCAAGTGACTGGAGCTCCATCAGGAATGGGGAGAATGGTTTGGCTGGAAGTTGTCCATGTAACACATGGGTTCACCTTCCTCGTTTCTTTGTGATGTTTCTTTCCGAACACAGTTTATTCATTGACTCTCAGGCCTCAACAGACATCCTCCTTTCCAATCTTACAGGAAGGAATTTAGAGCAGGAGAGAAGCCTCACTCATCTCTGTACAAGGACTTTCCAGTCAGAAGAGGACTTACTGTTGTTTCTGCCCATGTATGTTACTTCTGTCTTTGCAGTAATATATTCATCACCTCAACCAAAATATCAGAGGATGTTGAGTTCCCCTTGTTGTATAACGTCACAGGACTGTACTTAAATCATTAGACTCTATAGTTGCTGATGCAAAAGCAACATCGGACCCTTTGTTAATTCCAAGGGCAAAAGCAGGGGTCCCAAACTCAGTTGCCTTCAGGGGACGGGCAGGTAATAAAATTGAGTGAATTAATTCAGGTTGGGCGTAAGAAAGATGTTTGTGTTTGGAGATCACTAGGGGATGGTGCAGACCATGGAAAACTGAAGAACACGTGTACTGTTCACAGGTGGCGGTCTCAGCCGATTGGTGTTTAAGGCAGCAGATCAAGTATTATTATATCAATACTATGTTTCAAGACAAGCCAATGATGTGGATTTTTAAAGGAAATGTCTTATTTTTATTTATTTATTTTTAAAAAGATTTATTGATTGATTGATTGATTTTTGGCTGCATCAGGTCTTAGTTGCGGCACGTGGGATCTTCGTTGAGGCATGCAGGTTCTTTCCTTGAGGCGCGTGGACTTCTCTCTAGTTGTAGCGTGAGGGTTTTTCTCTCTTTAGTTGTGGCACAGGCTCTCTAGTTGAGGCGTGCAAGCTCAGTAGTTGTGGCGCATGGGCTTAGTTGCCCCGCGGCTTGTGGGATCTTAGTTCCCCAACCAGGGATCGAACCCGCGTCCCCTGCGTTGGAAGGTGGATTCTTTACCACTGGACCCCCAGGGAAGTCCCAGAAATGTCTTAATTTTAAAACAACTGGTTCAGATTTTCAAAATGGAATAAAACGATGTCAGACAAGAGACTTGTAGGCTAAATTCAGTCCATGGGCTGCCATTTATGACTTCCGAGGGAGAGACCCACCTTCCCAGGGTAGAGCCTAGCCTCCAACGGAAACCAAGGACAGGCGGGCAAAGGTTTTCCAGTTTTGCATCAGAACGCTGTTGTACTTTCTTGTGCTGCATGACAAAGCACCCCAAACCTGATGCTGTAACAGCCATCATTTTCTTATGTTCGTGGATTCTGTGTGTCAGGCACTGGGGACTGCTGCATACACAGTAACTGTCTCTGCTTCATGATGATTGAGGCTTCAACCAGGAAGGCTTCAGAGAGGTCAGACAAGACAAGACCACTGATGGCGGGAATCCTCTGAAGTCTCACTGCGAACATGCCTGATGTTGGATGCCTGCTCCTTCCTGGACCTCAGCTGGGCTTGTCAGCCAGGACCCTGGCACATGGCCTCGTCAGCGGTGGGGCTGCCCTACAGCATGGCAGTCTCAGACTGCTCGGGGGTGCTCAGCATCATGGGAAGACCGTGGAAGCTGATGGATCGTTTATGACCTAATTCACAGTCTCATAGCATCTCTTTCACCCTCCATGCAAGCCTTCCCCCTTCATGGAAGGAGAGACAAGCTCACAGTGTAGGAAGGGCATGTAGGACCAGAGATAGATGCTCTTGGGGTCGTCTTTGGAAAAGGCAATCTCCCGTATCTGCTAGACACCAAGTGGACTGAGGTGATGAAAGTGAAGCTGAATGGAGATTTTAGTCAACTGATTAAAATGTACGAGCTGTCCCTCCTTATTTATCAAAGTGTCTGTCTTCACCTCCCCTGGATTGCTTTGTAGTTTGCAACCAGCTAAATACTTAGCTTCCAGCCAGTGTCGTGATTGCAGGGTGGTAATGGCTGTGAAATTGTTCCTTAAGTGTTGCAGAAAGTGAAGCAGCCGGCTGCTGACAAATACCAGCCTTGCAGCATGTGGGCTGTGCAGGGCCTCCACGCAGTGTCAGCAGAGGAGCTGGTTCAGGTGTGCCGCTGAGGATTCTGCTTCAGTGTCGCTCAGGAGTCTCAGGAGTTACAGCACAAAAGAACAGTCTCCGAGGGGCAGTCAGAGAGGACGAATCCTGAGCCTTCCCTTGTTGAATAAACCCCCCTTTCCAGGTGTGAAAGCAGAGGGATTAAGTCCTCATCTTTGGCTCCCAAGGTTTCAGCATCAAGTTTCTCTATCAGGATTGTTTTAAATATAAAGATACAGGAAAACACATCACGGTGGAATAATAACTAGCTTCAAAAACGGCACGTATCCCTTATATATGGAATCTAAAATATGACACAAATAAACTTATCTATGAAACAGAAACAGAGTCACAGACATAGAGAACAGACGTGGTTGCCAAGGGGGAGGGGGCAAGGGGGAAGGGTGGATTGGGAGTTTGGGGTTAGCAGATGCAAACTATTATATATAGAAATGGATAAACAACAAGGTCCCACTGTATAGCACAGGGAACTATATTCAATATCCTGTGATAAACCATAATGAAAGAGAATGTAAAAATATATATATGTATAATATAACTGAAATACTTTGCTGCACAGCAGAAATTAACACAATATTGTAAATCAACTATACTTCAATAAAAAATAAATTAAAAAAATTTTTTTTAATTTATAAAAAGAAGTTGCGTCAAAAGAAAGATATTGCCAAATTCTATAGGACTATTGGGATACAAAAAAGAATATATATATATGCATAACTTTGCTGTACTGCGGAAATTAACACAACACTGTAAATCAACTATACTTCGATAAAATACATTTTAAAAAATGGAATGTGTCCTTTTTCACCCAGTGAGTGCCATAGATTCTGGAAAATTCTCTCTGTTTTACCCAAAGAATGAATCTTTCCAATGACTACCAGGTCAGTTTGCCTCTTACCTAATCCAGCCTGAGTAAACCTTCACAGATTTTTACTCAGGCTTTCAGCTTACCTGCTACTAGGAAAAGGAGTCAGAGAAGGAGTTCTCTAAGAGACAGTATAGTCTAGGTTATGCTGCTGTAACAAACAACCCCCAGACCTCGGTGCTTTGAAACCGCAGTTTTATTTCTCTGTCACATTACACATCTGCTGGTGCCTCTGCTTTGGTGTATCCTCAGTCGGGGTCCCAGATGATGGGAAAGCCACCATCTGGAGCATTCACAGTCACTGGGGCCATGCTTTAACTCTTCCAGCCTCACCAGATGTGATGCATGCCCCTCTATCCCACATTTTATTGGCCAGAACCACAAGCCCATACCTCACTTCAAAGGGGAGTGGAGAAGTAAATCCTACCTCGTACCTGGAAGAAAAGCTGAGTAAAGCCCTACCAACTGCCATGCTCAGCAAGTGACAGTACATGTCCTAAGTGTCCCCTCTCCTTTGTGTGTCTTACAGGCCACTCATGTGTTCTAAGGAAACAGCCAGTCTTTTCTAATCTCTTTTAAGTCTTTATTTTCTCATTTGTAAGATGAGAAAGTTGATAATTTTTTGGAAATACTTTCATGCGGGTAAACGACTTTCTTCTTAGTTCAAGGCATCTGCTTGCCTAGGAATGGCCGATGGTAGGATCACCTTTCCCACCCCCCGTCTTAAAGGTAGGTGTAGTCACGTGACTTGCTTTGGCCAATAATGTGTGAGGGCAACTGACAGGTGTAGAATTCAGGGGGGAGCTTGAAGAGTGGAAGCCACCCCATGGCGTCGTGGCGGGGAATGGTACAGCTGGAAGTCCAAGAGAGAAATAAAAAGGGTCAATATTCAGGTCCTAATTTCCAAAGTGGGATTCTCGTCCTCAGAGAGACCATCCGTTGGAAAGTCAGGTTTATGGAGTGAGAGAAGAATCTCTTGGCAATCTTCCTGATCCCTGCCTGCCTTGGTCGCACGCCATGAGGGAGGCCTGACAGATGAAACAATAGATTGTGTTATACTGCAGGGGCCTGGAGGGGGAGAAGAGGATGTGGAAAGACCAAATCCCACCTCTGAGGACATAAATGTGGGCCTGAGGGACTGTGGAAAGAAGAAAGGGGCCAGAGGTAGTGGGAACACGGTGAGCTGTGTGTCTCTGTTGGCACCAGTGGGGCAGAGAAACCCTGATCAGGAAGAGAGGAATTTGCCAGAAAAGTCATCAGGAACTCCAAGGCCAGAAGGGTCTCTGCTAGCAAGCAGCGTTTGGGTTCTGAGAGGAGATTGCCTGAAGGGTTGGTTACTCAACGACCTGATCGTCAGGGTTTGGTGAGGCGAGGTCTAAATTTGTGTCAGCCTGATGGTAATCGTGTGGTATAGAGGTATCCATGGGCCAAGTCCCCATGTGTCCTTAGAGGGACAGGGAAGATAGCTGAGGGCGCGGACTGTCAAGATGGCTAAAAGATACCCTACGGGGAGAGAAAAGTCGCAGTAGAACATAGTGGGTAAGAGTAGCGCTCCTGGAACTGGCTCTTAACCATTTATTAGTTGTGTGACTTTAAGCAACTTGCTTAACTTCTCTGTGCCTCAGTTTCTTCATCTGTAAAATGAGGCTACATCTTGTCTCCATAACTGCCCTTGCAAAATTATACCATTTTCTGGACAGGATTCTTTTTTTTTTTTTTAATTGAAGTACACGTGATTTACAATGTTGTGTTAGTTTCTGCTGTACAGCAAAGTGATTGAATGATACACATGTATACATTCTTTTTTCTATTCTTTTCCATTCTGGTTTATCACAGGATAATGAATAGCGTTCCCTGTGCTCTACAGTAGGACCTTGCTGTTTATCCATTTTCCATATGCCAGTTGGCATCTGCTGACCCCAAACTCCCCCTGCATCCCTCCCCCACCCCCCTCCCCCTTGGCAACCACACATCTCTTCTCTTTGTTGGACAAGATTCTTTTATGTGGTGTATTGATTTTCCTCTACAGAAACACAGTATAAGATGTGATGGTGAGGTGTCATTGTAGGTCCACCCACTGCGCCGTGGGGTGTTGGTGGGGGAAGGTTGTGTGTATGCAGAGGGGTACACAGGGTACACGGGGTACACAGGGGATCTCTCTCCTTATGCTCAATTTTGCTGTAGACCTAAAACGCTCTAAAAAATAAAATTTAGGGCTTCCCTGGTGGTGCAGTGGTTGAGAATCTGCCTGCCAATGCAGGGGACACGGGTTCGAGCCCTGGCCTGGGAAGATCCCACATGCCGCGGAGCAACTAGGCCCGTGAGCCACCACTACTGAGCCTGCGCATCTGGAGCCTGTGCTCTGCAAGAAGAGAGGCCGCGATAGTGAGAGGCCCGCGCATCGCGATGAAGAGTGGCCCCTGCTCGCCGCAGCTAGAGAAAGCCCTCGCACAGAAACGAAGACCCAACACAGCCAAAAATAAATAAATAAACAAATGTGGGGTTTAAAAAAAAAAAAAAGAATATTATTAAAAAAATAAAGTTTATTAATTTAAACAAAGTGTTATTCCAACATTAAAGTTTTAAGCAAAGACACATTCACTAATTGATTCACGGGACGCTTTCTAGTCAGTTTTTAGTTGGAGAATATCGGGTAGAACCAATTTTAATTGTCTATCACGTTTGGGTGGAATTGCATTAATAAAAGGCTGTCCACTAGAGTTCTCAGAGAACCCACTGAACTGACCTTTCTGTGACTTGAGTTCTGTCCCCCTAAATTCCTAACTCCCGGTACCTGTGAAGATACTGTATTTGGAAATACAGTCTTTGCAGATATAATGAATAAAGTACGGTGTTGTGCACTTAAAAATGTGTTAACGGAGTAGATCTCACATTAAGTGTTCTTATCACATTTTTTTTAAAAAGTAAAGGTAAAAATGAAAAAAAAAAAAAAAGCCCAAACTCAAAATGATTGAAACAAAATTTAAAACGTGGCGTGGGAGGGGAATTGGATGGGTGATAGCTAATGGGGAATTGGTAACGAATAGGCAGGCGTAGATCTTGTTTCAGACATGGTTATGTCAGAAATCCAGAAACAGCAAGTTAAGGCCACCAGATCAATTGAATAGTATTTAGTAAGAATTTATCGTGCTTATAAGAACAGTTCTCCAACTGGGAGGTTTCAAGTTCAAAATGGCTGTGAAGCTCAGAGGCATGACGTTACGGGTTGGCTTATAACATGGACATGAGGATGGTTTAACCTTTACAACCATAGGTTACTACCACGGGGGTTTCCAGATGGCAGGGGATTGGTTCAAAGTGATGATCTTACATCATTTTTAGGAAGATGACTTAAGTTTCTTTTGTGAGTATCAGAGGCACTTACAAGACATAAGCTAAGTTCAGTTTCGCTTACGTTCATGAAAGAAGCTGCACTTCGTTTTGCTGATGTGGGTAAATGGTTTTGTCTGCTTGAGGAATCTTCAGGCCTGGTCTCCGTTCTTTTCTAACCGTTGGAGTCAGGACTCCAGGACCAGCCAGACTCCATCTCTCTCCTCCAGGCTCCTGGAGTCACTTCAAGCTCGGTCCCTGCACAGCACAGTAGCTCAAGTTCCACACCTTCCCAAGGCTCTGGTTAGGTCAGGGGTGAGAATCCGGTGGGGGGCAGGAGGCGGTTCTTTTCTTGTAGATCCTGGAAAATTCCCGAGCCCATCAGTCTGATTGGACTGGACCACCGTGTCCAGAAGGAAGAAGAGTGCTGATTGGACCGGACCAGAAGGAAGAAGAGTGCTCATTGGCTAAGGGTAGCTGCATCAGACACATGGACCCAAGGCTGTTCCCCAAAGAACTGGAATACTTTCAAGGCAAACCACAAATCCCTGGAAGGCTATCACTGTTGTAAAGAACCTTGTGTGTGAAAGCAGCCGGTGTTGTGTTCGGATCCAGCAGTCACCCTGCGCCCAACAGCAGCACACTTGCCTGTTACCCTTCGAAGAGATAACTTCTGCTGTGGCCATCACCCCTCACAATTGATTGACACGTACGAGCTTCAGTTTCAGAGAGGGATGTTACAGGAGCACATTTTTCTTTTCTTTTTTCTTGCAAACTGAAAGGCCACCTTTGAAAGTGTGCCAACAGAAATGATTCCGATTGAAATATGCATCAAGATACTCCTGAAGAAAAGGAAAGAATAAGAAGGAAATAGCCCGGCCAGATATTAAAACGTCATAAGCTATTGTGTGTAAAACATTTGGGTACTGGCGCATGAGAAGGCAGATCGATAAAAGCAAATGGAGACGCCAAAAATAAGCCTAAAAAAGACGAATTTAGTGCATATTAAAGATGGCATTTTAAATCAACAGATGCTGGGTGAATCATTTAATAAATAGTGCTGGTAGAAACTATATGGGTAAAAAGTAAAGCTGGATCCCTCTTTCACTCACTTCTCGCACTGAAATGAATTCCAGATGGATCAAGGGACTAATTTCCTTACTAATCAGTTTTCTAATAGACATTAAAAATGAGACCAACAAAACAATAGAAAAATGGACAAAGGATGTGAACAGGCATTTAGTAAAAAAGGTTATAGGGATATGAAAAAATATTCAATGCCCCTCAGACTTGATGAAATATTGTTTTTATTAGATCTGTAGTGATCAAAAAGACACATTAAGACACTCTCAGTGAACGTGCAAATTGGTAGAATCTCTTTGAGTGGTAATTTACCAAGTTCTATCAAAATTGTGCAAGGGCATCTCTTTGGACTTGGCAGTTTCTTTTTTTAGGAATTTACACTGTAGACCTGCTGTGTGTGCATGCAAAGCTGGTTGTGTATGGAAATTCTCTGAAGCACAGATTGTAGTAGCAAAGATTGGAAGCCACGTATGGGTCCATCAGATGACACCAGGCAATTAGATTTTGTTCAAATAAATCTGCATACTGGAGTAGTGCATAGAAGGAAGTGGATCTTTAAATGCTGATATAGATGTACTACAAGATACATTTTTAAGTATATGTATAGATAAGATGCGTAAAAGTGCGTACAGTGTGTTGCCATTGGTATTTTTTAAAGATCTACATTTCTCAATGTGTTGATCGCCCAGAAAATGGACACTAAACTGGGGAGAAGTAGGGGGATAGAAGTCTGCAGTGAAACTTTTTGTGTTTCCCCCTTTGTAATATTGGAACATCACCAACATGCCTGTATGATTATTTTCAATGAAAAAAACGTTAATTAAAAAGTAACCATCCCTTGGGACTTCCCTGGTGGTGCAGTGGTTAAGAATCCGCCTGCCCATGCAGGGGACACGGGTTTGAGCCCTGATCTGGGAAGATCCCACATGCCGCAGAGCAACTAAGCCTGTGCGCCGCAACTACTGAGCCTGCGCTCTAGGGCCCGCGAGCCACCACTACTGAGCCCACGTGCCACAACTACTGAAGCCTGTGCGCAGCAACGAAGACCCAGTGCAGCCAAAAAACATTAAATAAATACATTTTTTAAAAATAATAAAAATATTTCTAAAACAAAAAAAAGTAACCATCCCTCAGAAAAAGGTCCCTGAAAATATGTTAGTTAACCATAGTTCTGGTTTTAGTTTAGAATGTTTCCCTTAATTAAAGAAGTATATTTAAACAGTCCCTCTAAAACCCTGGTAACCTTGAAGGCTAGAGAAAACAGCAGTCCAGCTCTGTTATGTGCTGTAGTGAAGTTAGAGGATTGGGGCTCATAAGAGACAATAAAATTAGGTCTTGGCCCAAACCCGGGAACCAGACACATCCCAGCCCCCAGCGCCTCTCGGTGCCCTGGGAACAGGGAAGGGGGTCTAATGTTCCTAAACACTAGTTACTGAGGAAGGCCACCCAGACTTGCTCTTCTGCAAATACTCGTCCTGCTTCCTCTGCTGAGATTATGGCCTTGGCGAAATATGGAACTTCTAAGACCAATGTGAACTTCAAGTCTGCATCTTCCACCTCCCACGAGAATGCACGGATGGATTTTTTTCACTTTGTTTTGCTTTTTTAGGAAAACCGGGGCTTTGGGTAGTGACTTTTGTATGGATGAGATGGAAGGAGAGTGAAAATTGATTCAAAATAGGTGTCCGGGTTTCTGTGTAACAAGGGAAATAATAATAATAATGAGAAAAATGATTTTTTACGGGGCATTATGGACTTGGCCCACTGTATCTTGTAGAGTTCATTATGTTCGACAAAGAATAGGACGTTTTTTCTTGCATGTATGCTGATTTATTTGATGACTCCACGATGGGAGATTCAATAGCATTTAAAGAATGAGGTGGCCCTATTCTAATCATGGACATATGGGAAGTTCAGAGAGTGTGGTCACTTAATGCTGTGGTACCAATGAGGCAAATAACTTGCCCTGTCTTTCCAGAAATGTGATGTGCTCGTGCAACATCTTCTGCATTCCTTTTCCACCTCCTCCCAACTCAGCCATCATTTATTGGGAGGCTGTGTTGAGGGACCTTGTCTATATCAAGGCTTTGGTTTTCCCAAGGAATTTGTAAACTGGACTCTCACATAATGAGCTGTGGAATATTTAAATAGCATCCTTGACTGTTGGGTGTTGGTCTATTTTCAATAGGAACAAGGAGAATTGTACTCCCCGCTCACATGCCAGGCAAAGATCAAATGAAATCTAGAAGATATCCAGTGTGTATTGCTGGGGAGGAGGAGAGTTTCCTCTCCCCTTCTAGATTCTTCTGGCTGGTCTAAGAATTAAATTGAGATGAAACAGATGAACAGGAGAAAATCAAACAAAAGTTTAATCACATGTATACAGGGGAGAGACCACAAAAGCTGAGTAAGTTGCCAGTATGGCCAAAGCCATCACCTTAAATACCATCCTCGATTAAAGACAAAAGAGGATGTTGGGGGTAGGAGTTTTAGTACTTTAGTGGGGAGGAAGGCAACTGACATGGAGATGGAAAAGCAAATGTTTGGTGAACAAGTGTTTGCTGGGCCAGGCAGGGACAGTGGGACACAGCGAGGTCTCTGACCTCTATGAGTTCCCCTCACCACACCTGGTCCATGTTCTTTGCAGGTATCTCTGGTGACAGCTCAGTTCCTGTAACAGGCCCTCTATCAAAATTCTTCAGGCAGTTAGGGGGAAGGTCAAAGTTTGTTCCTAAGTCTTTTGGGTCGTGTTTGTTTTCAGCTTGAAATAATCTGAATGCCACATTTTGGGGTGGCAAAATTTCCCCCCAAAGTATACCCTTTTCCCTTCTACTTGCCCACATGGTTTGGTTGCTGGCTTTACCATTTTGCAGGTATGTGGATAATAAAATAAAATCAATCTTCTAAGATAGCCACCCCATACTGGGCTCTCCATCTCCCTGTCTTACTTTCCTTTTCTTCATAGAACTTATCCACATAATAAATGTGTGTGTGAGTGCATGTGTGTGTGTTCTATCTCTCCCACTAGAATGTTAGTTCCATGTCAAGAGAAAGCATGTATGTTTTATTCTTAATGAATTTCCAGTACTGTGAATGATGCCTGGAAAACAGGTGGGACTCAGAAAGTGTTTGTTGAATGAACCAATGACCAAATAAGCAAACAAAAGACAGGTTTGGTTTACTCACCTAGTGTTACTCATAATATTCATGACCTGCTTTAGGCATTTATATCTTAAGTTTTGGTGGGGGGAGGGGTGCTGGTAGGGGGGGACCATCACATCCTCCAAAGCTTCTAACCATTGGTATCCATATTCATCCTGCGGGTGTGCTTCCCATTTGGTGTGCAGCCCCGTCTGTCCTATTTCTGCTCACCACATCTGTTCTGAATTTGTGCCCTTAGGAAAGACGGGTCCCTGGAACCTTCTTATGAATGAACTGAGAGTTAGAGGAAAACCAGATGCTTGGAAAAACTGAGGATTATGTACAGGACTCATTTAGCTCTAGAATGGCTTTTTTTTTAAATTAAAAAAAAATCTCATTCATATTTATTGCATATTTTCAGGTTTATAGTATAAATATTTATAATTTACCAATAGCAATTTTTAATACTCTGAATATGTGCATAAATGTCGATAATTTCCCAGTGGGGAAAGACAGGTTTCCCGTCAGTTAATCGGAAAGGATGCCACTAACTAAACCCACAACACCTGGCAGTGTGTTGCATCCTTCTGTTACCCAGCACATGAGAGGTGGGATGTGGTGGAGCAGAAACAAAATGTGTACACCACAGCTCGGGGCCCACGCTGCTGGCTGTTTCCATTGTTGCTGGATACTGTGCTTGGAGCACACACATGCACACATATATGTGTGTGTGTACGTGTGTGTATATATGGGCATGTGTCTGTATATACATATGTGTATATATGCATACGTAATGTGTGTTTATGTGAGTGCCTGTATATCTCTGTGTATATGTGTTGTGTATATGTGTATATATGTATGTGTGTATATATGTGTGTATGTGTATATATATGTATTGTGCCTACATATATGTCCGTGTGTGTATGTGTTTATGTGTGTGCATTGTGTATGTCACTGTATGCATGTGTGTGTGTCTATGTGCGTGTATATATGTATGTATATATGTGTGTATATGTGTATATTTGTGTATATATGCATGTATGTGTCTATATGTGTGTATATATGTCCGTGTATATATATCTATGTATGTGTATATGTATGTGTTTGTGTGTGCATGTGTGTGTGTCTATGTGTGTGTATATATGTATGTCTATATGTGTGTATATGTATGTGTATATTTGTGTATATGTGTATGTATGTGTATATTTGTGTGTATATGTATGTATGTGTATATATGTGTGTATATATGTCCATGTATATATGTCTGTGTGTATACATGTATGTGTATATATATCTGTGTATGTCTATGTGTGTGTATGTCTGTGTGTATATATGTGTATATCTCTGTGTTTATATTTATGTGCATATATATGTGTGTGTTTTTATGTTTGCATTTGTATATATGTCTATGTATGGATATATTTGTGTGTGTATATGTGTATGTGTATATATATGTGTGTGTGTCTGCGTATATATGTATACACAGACACACACACACAATAGCTCTGTTATGTTTTAAAAACACAATATACCCTTAAGCCAAGCAGTGTTTATTCCAGTCCACAGTGCATGTGCATTCTGTGGTGGGGAAATTATGGCTTTTCCCCAAATCACTATAGTAGATATATTATTAAGTGTAAATATATAACAAACGTCTTTGGAAATCAAGTGCTATGTTTATCTCTGTGTAATGAAGCTGTCAGTGTAACCTGTATTTATTGAACCACAAGTAGGTTATAAAACTTCCACTGATGAACGTAACTCAGCTGTCATAAACAAAGGAAGTAATTAGCATTTGGTTCAGATCCAGTGAAGCCGAATTTCGCATGCTCTAAGGATTATCTTAATAGTTCCAAAACGCTGCCACTTTCAGCTCTAAGTGTTTCAAAATTATGAACCCAACATAAACCGTGTTCAGTGTATAACATAGATGTGTCTCTGAGAAATAACCACTCGATTTCTTGCACACATTCATTCTTGCTGTACATACTCTATTCAGTGATGTCTCTTGATCAGGGACCCCTTATCCAGTTCAGAACATCTGAAATATGCTGTAGATACGTGTCTTCTCTTATGAAAACATTGTGTCTACAAAAGACAATTTCCTATTACCCTTCACTAAATTTCAGAATCTCCCCTTAGAAATAATGCTATAAATTACAACTTTGTGTGGTTGCCCTAGAATTATTAGCAACAGATATCGGGTACTTCTGGGTTAAATATGCAACCATCTTCTTTCCCAAGAACTTAAAAATGATTCATTGGAGAAACATTATCTGAATTCCAAGTGACCTACCTGTGAATAAAATTTAAGAAAAATAAGAGCCCATTCTATATCAGAAAAGGCCTAGCTACTGATAGCTCCTGTATAATAAAAAGATTGCCAAATCCAGGTTGATGACCTATTTATTTAAAGCAAATTTGATTCAGTAAAATTCCAGTACACAGTAATTGGGACAGCCCTTAGAATTCATCTTAATATAATAGCAGCTGTCCATAGTGAATTGAACTTTTTTCCACCACCCCATCTTGGTTGCTTACAATTTAAATGAGGAATCATAGCATGTGTCACCAAAAGGTCAGATGGCTTTCTGGCCTGTGCACGCAATTCCCAATTTATAAATGACTGCGTTCAAAACGTTGGCTTCTACAAGGATTATTTACAACACAAAACATTTTTACATGGCACTCACCTTCTAAAAATGCTAGCTTTAGCCCTGGGGGCCACATGTGAGAAGCAATTCCTCTTGTCTTTGTAGACCAGTCAAATCAGTATGTGTTTTGGGGTCCCCAAGACCACCCCTGTGTTTGATGGCTTGCTAGGAAAACTCAACAGGACTCAGTGTAGAGTCATAATCATGGCTAAGATTTATTACAGCAAAAGGACACAAAGCAAATTCAGCAAAGGAAAAAGGCACATGGGGCGGAGTCTGGGGGAACCAGGCACAAGCTCAGGAAAGTCCACTCCCAAGGAATCATACAGGATGCCCTTCATCCCTCCAGCAATGAGTTGTGACAACAGGGGTAAACTGTTGTCTGTCTGGAAAGCTCACCCAAGCCTGGGGGCCAAGAATTTTTACTGGGGGCGGGTCCCCTGGGCACCATTGCCTGGCAGGCACCATACCTCCAGACCACCAGAAAGAAAGCGGGTGTCCAGCAGCAACTATATTGTTTGTACAAAAAACATAGGCTCAGTGTTACCTTCTTATTAAGGAGTTGGGGGACCCCTCCTGAAATCCAAGTTTCCAGATGCCAGTCAGGGGCCAGCCTTGCCAGTAGGCCTTCCTAGGACGGTGGTCTCAGAGCTGCAATGTTAACTCTTCTGCACAATATGTCTTCAAGTTGTTTCTGTGGGAGAGAGCGTTCTTAGTTCTAGTAGGCATGTCCTTTTCTCGCCAAGCGCCAGTCCTAAACACATCATCTTTTCCTCCCGCCTTTTGCTCCTAATAACAGGAGGTGGCCTGGGTCATCTCCCCTGATGATAAGAGCAAGGTTTTAAGAGATGGACTCAGGACCCACCTCCTTGCCTCTGTGTTCATACAGGCACCACGGTTGTAAATCTGGGGAGTGTACCTCCTCCAGGGCTGCCCCTGCTGGCAGCATCTCCGACCCAGTCACCCATCAGCCTGCTCCATTTGTCCCCTGGCTTTCTTGCTTCAAAACCCTTTTTATTTTCCTCAAGGGACTAAGAAAAGAAAACACAACAGGAAACATGACTTTTTGCAGCAGTTTATACATCTGTTTGCGATGTATTGCATTGTCCTTCTACTATATCCCTTCCATTCCATATATGTTTTTATTTTAACATCTTTATTGGACTACAGTTGCTTTAAAATGTTGTGTTAGTTTCTGCTGTATAAGAGTGCGAATCAGCTATACGTATACATATATCCCCATATCTCCTCCCTCTTGCATCTCCCTCCCACCCTCCCTATCCCACCCCTCTAGGTGGTCGCAAAGCACTGAGCTGATCTCCCTGTGCTATGCGGCTGCTTCCCACTAGCTATTTTACATTTGGGAGTGTATATATGTCCATGCCACTCTCTCACTTCGTCCCAGCATATACCCTTCCCCCTCCCCGTGTCCTCAAGTCCACTCTCTACGTCTACGACTTTATTCCTGTCCTGCCCCTAGGTTCTTCAGAACCTTTTTTTCTTTTTCTAATGTAGATTCCATATACATGTGTTAGCATATGGTATTTGTTTTTCTCTTTCTGACTTACTTCACTCTGTATGACAGACTCTAGGTCCATCCACCTCACTACAAATAACTCAATTTCGTTTCTTTTTATGGCTGGGTAATATTCCATTGTATATATGTGCCACATCTTCTTTATCCATTCATCTGTGATGGACACCTAGGTTGCTTGCATGTCCTGGCTATTGTAAATAGTGCTGCAGTGAACATTGTGATACCTGAGTCTTTTTGAATTATGGTTTTCTCAGGGTATATGCCCAGTAGTGGGATTGCTGGGTCATATGGTAGTTCTATTTTTAGTTTCTTAAGGAATCTCCATACTGTTCTCTATAGTGGCTGTGTCAATTTACATTCCCACCAACAGTGCAAGAGGGTTCCCTTTTCTCCACACCCTCTCCAGCATTGTTTGTAGATTTTTTGAAGATGGCCATTTTGACCTGCGTGAGGTGATACCTCATTGTAGTTTTGATTTGCATTTCTCTAATGATTAGTGATGTTGAGCATCCTTTCATGTGTTTGTTGGCAATCTGTATATCTTCTTTGGACAAATGTCTATTTAGGTCTTCTGCCCATTTTTGGATTGGGTTGTTTTTTTGATATTGAGCTGCATGAGCTGCTTGTATATTAATCCTTTGTCAGTTGCTTCGTTTGCAAATATTTTCTCCCATTCTGAGGGTTGTCTTTCGTCTTGTTTATGGTTTCCTTTGCTGTGCAAAAGCTTTTAAGTTTCATTAGGTCCCATTTGTTTATTTTTGTTTTTATTTCCATTTCTCTAGGAGGTGGGTCAAAAAGGATCTTGTTGTGATTTATGTAAAAGAGTGTTCTTCCTATGTATTCCTCTAAGAGTTTGATAGTGTCTGGCCTTACATTTAGGTCTTTAATCCATTTTGAGTTTATTTTTGTGTATGGTGTTAGGGAGTGTTCTAATTTCATTCTTTTACGTGTAGCTGTCCAGTTTTCCCAGCACCACTTATTGAAGAGGCTGTCTCTTCTCCGTTGTATATTCTTTCCTCCTTTATCAAAGATAAGGTGACCATATGTGCGTGGGTTTACCTCTGGGCTTTCTATCCTGTTCCATTGATCTATATTTCTGTTTTTGTGCCAGTACCATACTTTCTTGATTACTGTAACTCTGTAGTATAGTCTGAAGTCCAGGAGCCTGATTCCTCCAGCTCTGTTTTTCTTTCTCAAGGTTGCTTTGGCTATTCGGGGTCTTTTGTGTTTCCATACAAATGGTGAAATTTTTGGTTCTAGTTCTGTGCAGAATGCCTTTGGTAGTTTGATAGAGATTGCATTGAATCTGTAGATTGCTTTGGGTAGTATAGTCATTTTCACAATATTGATTCTTCCAATCCAAGAACATGGTATATCTCTCCATCTGTTTGTATCATCTTTAATTTCTTTCATCAGTGTCTTATAGTTTTCTGCATACAGGTCTTTTGTCTCCTTAGGTAGGTTTATTCCTAGGTATTTTATTCTTTTTGTTGCAGTGGTAAATGGGAGTGTTTCCTTAATTTCTCTTTCAGGTTTTTTCATCATTCGTGTATAGGTATGCAAGAGATTTCTGTGCATTAATTTTGTATCCTGCTACTTTACCAAATTCACTGACTAGCTCTAGTAGTTTTCTGGTAGCATCTTTAGTATTCTCTATGTATAGTATCATGTCATCTGCAAACAGTGACAGCTTTATTTCTTCTTTTCCGGTTTGGATTCCTTTTATTTCTTTTTCTTCTCTGATTGCTGTGACTAAAACTTCCAAAACTTTGTTGAATAATAGTGGTTTTGTGGGCATCCTTGTCTTGTTCCTGATTTTAGAGGAAATGGTTTCAGTTTTTCACCATTGAGAACGATGTTGGCTTGTCATATATGGCCTTTATTATGTTGAGGTAAGTTTCCTCTATGTCTACTTTCTGGAGAACTGTTATCATAAATGGATGTTGAATTTTATCGAAAGCTTTTCTGCATCTGTTGAGATGATCATATGGTTTTTATCCTTCAGTTTGTTAATACGGTTTATCACATTGATTGATTTGCGTGTACTGAAGAAACCTTGCATTCCTGGGATAAACCCCACTTGATCAGGGTGTATGATCGTTTCAGTGTGTTGTTGGATTCTGTTTGCTAGTATTTTGTTGAGGATTTTTGCATCTATGTTCATCAGTGATGCTGGTCTGTAGTTTTCTTTCTTTGTGACATCTTTGTCTGGTTTTGGTATCAGTGATGGTGGCCTCATAGAATGAGTTTGGGAGTGTTCCTTCCTCTCCTATATTTTGGAAGAGTTTGAGAAGGATAGGTGTTAGCTTTTCTGTAAATGTTTGATAGAATTCACCTGTGAAGCCATCTGGTCCTGGGCTTATGTTTGTTGGAAGATTTTTAATCACAGTTTCAATTTCAGTGCTTGTGATTGATCTGTTCATATTTTCTATTTCGTCCTCGTTCCGTCTTGGAAGGTTGTGCTTTTCTAAGAATTTGTCCATTTCTTCTAGGTTGTCCATTTTATTGGCATATAGAGTTGCTTGTAGTAATCCCTCAAGATTCTTTGTATTTCTGCAGGGTCAGTTGTTGCTTTTCCTTTTTCATTTCTAATTCTGTTGATTTGAGTCTTCTCCCTTTTTTTGTCTGGCTAATGGTTTATCAACTTTGTTTATCTTCTTAAAGAACCAGCTTTTAGTTTTATTAATCTTTGCTATTGTTTTCTTCATTTCTTTTTCATTTATTTCTGATCTGATCTTTATGATTTCTTTCCCTCTGCTAACTTTGGGGTTTTTTTGTTCTTCTTTCTCTAATTGTTTTAGGTGTAAGGATAGGTTGTTTATTTGAGATTTTTCTTGTTTCTTGAGGCAGGATTGTATTGGTATAAACTTCCCTCTTAGAACTGCTGCATCCCATAGGCTTTGGGTTGTCGTGTTTTCATTGTCATTTGTTTCTAGGTATTTTTTGATTTCCTCTTTGATTTCTTCAGTGATCTCTTGGTTATTTAGTAACATATTGTTTAGCCTCCATATGTTTGTATTTTTAACATTTTTTTTCCTGTAATTGATATCTAGTCTCATAGTACTGTGGTCGGAAAAGACACTTGATATGATTTCAATTTTCTTAAATTTACCAAGGCTTGATTTGTGACCCAAGATATGATCTATCCTGGTGAATGTTCCATGAGCACTTGAGAAGAAAGTGTATTCTGTTGTTTTTGGATGGAATGTCCTATAAATATCAGTTAAGTCCATCTTGTTTAATGTGTCATTTAAAACTTGTGTTTCCGTATTTATTTTCATTTTGGATGATCTGTCCATTGGTGAAAGTGGGGTGTTAAAGCCCCTTGCTATGGCTGTGTTACTGTCGATTTCCTCTTTTATGGCTGTTAGTATTTGCTTTATGTATAGAGGTGCTCCTATGTTGGGTGCATAAATATTTACAATTGTTATATCTTCTTCTTGGATTGTTCCCTTGGTCATTGTGTGGTGTCCTTATTTGTCTCTTCTAATAGTCTTTATTTTGAAGTCTATTTTGTCTGATACGAGAATTGCTACTCCAGCTTTCTTTTGATTTCCATTTGCATGGAATATCTTTTTCCATCTCCTCACTTTCAGTCTGTATGTGTCCCTAGGTCTGAAGTGGGTCTCTTGTAGACAGCATATCTACGGGTCTTGTTTTTGTATCCATTCAGCCAGTCTGTGTCTTTTGGTTGGAGCATTTAATCCATTTACATTTAAAGTAATTATTGATATATATGTTCCTATTCCCATTTTCTTAATTGTTTTGGGTTTGTTTTTGTATGTCTTTTCCTTCTCTTGTGTTTCCTGCCTAGAGAAGTTCCTTTAGCATTTGTTGTAAAGCTGGTTTGGTGGTGCTGAATTCTCTTAGCTTTTGCTTGTCTGTAAAGCTTTTAATTTCTCCGTCGAATCTAAATGAGATCCTTGCTGGGTAGAGTAATCTTGATTGTAGGTTTTTCCCTTTCATCACTTTAAATATGTCCTGCCACTCCCTTCTGGCGTGCAGAGTTTCTGCTGAAACAGCTGTTAACCTCATGGGGATTCCCTTGTATGTTAATTGTTGCTTTTCCCTTGCTGCTTTTAATATTTTTTCTTTGTATTTAATTTTTGATCGTTTGATTAATATGTGTCTTGGCATGGTTCTCCTTGGATTTATCCTGTATGGGACTCTCTGCACTTCCTGGACTTGATTGACTATTTCCTTTCCCATATTAGGGAAGTTTTCAACTATAATCTTCTCAAGTATTTTCTCAGTCCCTTTCTTTTTTCTCTTCTTCTCCTGGGAGCCCTATAATTTGAATGGTGGTGTGTTTAATGTTGTCCCAGAGGTCTCTGAGGCTGTCCTCAATTCTTTTCATTCTTTTTTCTTTATTCTGCTCTGCAGTAGTTATTTCCACTATTTTATCTTCCAGGTCACTTATCCATTCTTCTGCCTCAGTTATTCTGCTATTGATTCCTTCTAGAGAATTTTAAATTTCATTTATTGTGTTGTTCATCACTGTTTGTTTGCTCCTTTGTTTTTCTAGGTCCTTGTTAAACGTTTCTTGTATTTTCTCCATTCTACTTCCAAGATTTTGGATCATCTTTACTATCATTACTGTGAATTCTTTTTCAGGTAGACTGCCTATTTCCTCTTCATTTGTTTGGTTTGGTGGGTTTTTACCTTGCTCCTTCATCTGCTGTGTATTTCTCTGTCTTTCCGTTTTGCTTAACTTTCTGTTTGGGGTCTCCTTTTCACAGGCTGCAGGTTCATAGTTCCCGTTGTTTTTGGTGTCTGCCCCCAGTGGATAAGGTTGGTTCAGTGGCTTGTGTAGGCTTCCTGGTGGAGGGGACTGGTGCCTGTGTTCTGGTGGGTGGGGCTGGATCATGTCTTTCTGGTTGGCAGGGCTGCATCCAGTGGTGTGTTTTGGGATGTCTGTGAACTTAGTATGATTTTAGGCAGCCTCTCTGCTAACGGGTGGGGTTGTGCTCCTGTCTTGCTAGTTGTTTGGCATGGGGCGTCCAGCACTGGAGCTTGCTGATCGTTGGATGGAGCTGGGTCTTAGCGTTGAGACGGAGATCTCTGGGAGAGCTCTCACTGAATGATATTCCATGGGGCTAGGAGGTCTCTGGTAGTCCAACATCCTGAACTCAGCTCTCCCACCTCTGAGGCTCAGGCCTGACACCAGGCCGGAGCACCATGACTCTGTCAGCCACATGGCAGATGAGTGGTTTATTACCGAAGATATTAAAGCACAGGAACCAACAGCCAGATGAAGAGATTCATAGGGTGAGGTCGAGAGCAAAGAAACGTCAGTCCTCTTGGAGTTTGGAGCCCAGCATGGTGGCACGTGGGGGCATTCTTCTTCACCACCCTGGCGGCTCTCTGAAACCCCTCCTTTTGGATTTTAATGGTGGCCTCACTACACAGCCATGGTTGATTAAATCCTTAGGCATTGGTGATTAATTCAACCTCCAGAAACTGTCTCCTCCTTCTGGGTAATCGGGGAGCGGGGGCGGGGGGGGGTCCCATATATGTTTTTTCACTTGAAATCTCTTACAGAAACATTAGGGCATACTAGGAAACCATCCTTCTACCTCTCTCATCCGGCTTCTCTGATATCCTAGAGAACAACCTATAAACGTATCACCTGTCCCTTTCCGTGAATGAAGGAAGGAAGGAATAAGTGAATGGAGGAAAGAAATAATAAGCCAAGTCTGTGATGGAGGGCACACCTGCTTTAGCAAATTTGTTCTAAAGTCTGAGCAGATGTTAGGTCTCAGGACAGGTACTGGCCAGTGTTGGGTAACGAAGGACTTGAGCAGGTCAGATAAGTGGCTTCGGCACCAGGACGTTTCATGTGACGCCACGGAAAGCACCGAGCCTGGTTGGACCGGTGCTGTGGTTGGGAGCCGTTTCAAATCCTGGGTCACCTGCTGCCTGATCCCCCGGTTGCTCAGCTGGTCAGTGAAAATGAAAATGGTACTGACCTCACAGGGCGTGTGTGAGAGTGAAATGAGATTAAACTGCCATGAACTCAGAAGAGCTCCTGGTTTGTTGTGACAGTGATCATGATGGGATGATGGTCCTGGTGATGACAGTGATGATGGTGATGTCATGGGAGGACCACAAGCATAGAAGTCAGGCACATCTGTGCACCTCTCAGCACCTGTGTTTTGCTATGAACCATCATGATTCCCAAACCTGTCTGAGCTGCAGCCCCTCCCCACCTTTGAGCTTGGAACGTTGCTTGGGAAATTAGATGAGATAATACGGAGGAACGGTCCATCAGTGCCTGGCATGGAAAAGGCATTCAGTGAAATGTGCATTGTTATTTTTAATCCCACTTTTGCAGTGTTAATGAATTTCTTTTTTCTATTTAGTTTTAACAGTCTAAGGGTATTCAGTTAATTTTCTTAAAAGTAAAGCCTTCCACTAGCACAGCGTTGCTCTATTTCTTTACGTGACTGATGCTTGCGTATGTCAGTGTACTGTTCCTAGCTCCTCTGTTAAAGGAAGGAATGACTGGGGGGGGAAATCAGGGCAGATGGATTGGAAGGGGATTGCCAATGTGTGATTAAATTCTATTAAACATGAGCTTAACACCTGGCAGGCGACAATGGGCCATTAAGTGCACTGTGTCCCCGGAAGCAGCGGTAACCCAGGGATGCCCCAGAGCCGTCTCAGCTGTGCATTTGCTGTCTCCAACAGGGTAAAGGTGATGAAAGGCATGAACATCATTGGGGTGAGAGCCAGCAGCCCTTCCGTGTGGGAGGTTAAGAAGAGCACGGATTACGCTGGGAAGTACACACCAGCTGTCATCGTTTGTCAGAAGAAATCGGCTGGCTCGGAAAACAGGTGAGTCCCAGCGGCCTGCCATATATTCAGATTCGCTGCAGCGGTGGCCTCCTTTTTCCCAAATTTGCTGACAACCACTTTCACCGCGGTTTGCACTTGGGGTGCGTCGTCTGTATTATTAGTGCTTCCAGGTGAGATGGATAGAATCCTTCACTTGGAAAAAGGTGGGCTATTATTCACAGTGGACCTACTTACAATCCCCAGCACAGCTCCGGGTCACCTGCAGGGATTACTCCATGCAAATGGAATTTATCTCAAAATGATGTTCCGCTGCAACACGGCCTCTTTCTAATCCATATGATTAGGTAAAACGAAAAGTCTGGGCAGCTCTGATAAAATGGCCCATTTTGCAAGTGTTTCAAACAAGAGTTTGTTGTAAAAACAAAACAAAACAGAACACCCAGAGCTTGTCGATCTTGTGGCACACAAAGGTGCCTTCCACATTTGCCGTGTCAATTTAAATACAATGCGTGGATTGCATTTTGTGCTGGGATTTTCTGATGGACCTGTGAATGATCTGCTGTGGAATTATAGGGAATTGTGACTCTGTCTCGGATACCCACCAAGTTAGAAACAGTCTATTCACAGCTGGGCAGAGACTTGGAAACTCATTGGTTTTTGATTTATTTCTGTTTCCCGAAACCTCGTTTGTGGCTCCAAGATATTTCTGATCTGGTCACCTGTTTTTGCCACTTTTAGGTTGGTTGATTTTTGCTCTTTCTGTTGCTGGCAATTGAAATAATTATGAATGGACCAATCCTAGGTATGTAGCATTATTTCAGGAGTCAGCTTTTTGAACTTTTTATAGCTCAATGTTTGGAAAATATTTATTTTCCATTATTTATTCTAATATAGAGGTCATGAATCTCAGCTGACGGCTATTCTGCTTTTTGGGTGTTTATTTCCAAAGAGCATTGGATGCCAGTTTGGGGGTGATGTGATGTAGATTTCCCTCTGTGCTCCTCTGTTTCATGTGGGTGCTCTGGGATTCGGGTTATCAACTATCAAGCTCTGTTACTTTCCTTTTGTGACCAGTGTTTCAAGATTTTTTCTTGAAGATTTGCTTGTAGAGCAGATGAGAGGGGAAAAGGAGAAGTCTGTATCTGAGTTCTGCCTCAAATGTTTACATAGTAATGCTGTGCCACACGGAGTACCTTCATGAGCTTACAAATAAGCTCACTTCCAAAGGTGTCTGTGCCAGTGATATGATTTGGGAAATAAGATGCCACCTCCATGAAGGGTTTCCTTTGTGTTGCGAAGTTGGCAAAAATTAGGGAGAATAGATAGGCAGATAGGTAGGTAGCTCAGTAGATTGATAATGATAGATAGGTAGACGAGATGGATATAGACTGATAGATAGGTAGATGATAGATGGATTGATATTTTACTATTCTTTACCAGAAAGAGTGGGGGGATTTGGGAGAAGTCTCAACCAATGTGCTGATTTTCCCTCTTGTTTCTTCTTGCCATTTACTCTGCGGATTAGTGGGAGTAGTAGTGATTGTAGTGTTAACGTATGAAATGCAGAGAGATCTGAACCGTTTTGAAACGTTTTATTACATTTCTGGCTAAGTATTCATTCAGGTCGTCTTGGGCGTATGGAGAAATAAGGAAACTTTCCCAGGACGGCTGATCCCCATTAAGGTATAAAGTGGCAGCTGCCTTTTTATGGATCACATAAGGCAGGCACTCCCAAGGGGTTTTAACACTTCCTTAAATGAAACAAAAAATCAACAGCTCTAGAACATATCGAATCATACATAGGTGTGGTCCTTGCCATTGTTTTTTCCCTTGCATCTGTAACAGTATCTTCTTTAAGAAACAAATTCCCTGAATGGACTATCAACCTAGTCCTTCAAAGGTCTGGTATCAGCATGCCATTCACTATGGAGAATATTCCTTATCCCTTTGTAGATTCTGATGTCAGTTTTCTCTTTCCTGCTATGGGTCTAGATGATGGAAGAAGCATATGTACACACACAGACATACACAAACACACATGTGTATGTCTATGTATGTAATATATGTGTGCGTGTATATAGAGAATACTATATGTGCATATACAGTACTTTATGTGTCTTTGTAATACGTCATATATGTATACATAGTGTATATATATATATAGTATATGTTTACATAGTTCGTGTATACGGAACATATATATGATATAGCTGTTTAAATATGTGCCTATATACACATGTACATTTTTATGCGATTTATGTACTCACATATGTTATGATGATACAGAGGTTTATTCTCTTTTTTCGGAATCCAGTTCTTACGCTGAAGCCAGGAAGGCTTTGCTTACTGAGGAAGCCGTGGAATGCAAGCTCTGTTAGTTGGGGAACCGTGTTCGTCTGGTTGGTAGCTGTTTCCAGTCCCTACAGCAGCATCTGGGACACATGAGGCTCTCCATAAATACTTGTTTAGTGATGTTCTAGAGTTAGACTATATCTCTGTTACTCTATGTATAATGATGCAAATCTGTACGTACACGTATTGAATGGCCTCTGATACACCTGTTCAAAAAAGTGAGGTGCACAACAACATCTATATTGATGCCCCATTTGGGGAAAGCCCAGAGAAGAATACTTTCTGAGCAGAGGGGCTAACAGTGGTTTCTACGGGGAGGAGCTGGCAAGTTGGGGGAGAATGCTGAACGTAAATTACTTTTTACTGTGAGCCATTTGGACTATGATTTTTTTTTTTTTTTTTTTTTTACTATGTGCATGTATTACCATTTAATATAATGTATACAGTTAAAATAGACCTCTTTGAATACGATATATTCATTTCCTTTTTTTAAAAAATAAATTAATTTATTTATATTTATTAATTTTTGGCAGTGTTGGGTCTTTGTTTCTGTGCAAGGGCTTTCTCTAGTTGGGGCGAGCGGGGGCCACTCTTCATCGCGGCGCGCGGGCCTCTCACTATCGCGGCCTCTCTTGTTGCGGAGCACAGGCTCCAGACGCGCAGGCTCAGTAGTTGTGGCTCACGGGCTTAGTTGCTCCGCGGCATGTGGGATCTTCCCAGACCAGGGCTCGAACCTGTGTCCCCTCCATTGGCAGGGAGATTCTCAACAACTGCACCACCAGGGAAGCCAGATATATTCATTTCTATGTTCAACTTTTATCCTCACTTCAAAATTTTTTATTTCACTTCTGTCTTTATGGAATTAAATACAGAAGAAGCATGCTCCACTCTCTGGGATAGCGAACGGACCAGGAGAAGATCTGTTTCTCTTTTCTTTGAAGGATAATCGGAGAACGTATTACGGAGTGGATGTTTTCACATTAGTAGGTTTTGCTTCAGAAGCTGTTTTGCTTTATACCTTCTTCCCACTCTCTTTGACGTTCAGTTATTCTTTAAAGTCAGCATCAGATCATTGGAATGCAAAAAAGGGAGCCTTCATGAGCTTGAGAGTCATGGATTGTGTATTGCTAATAATGCACCATGGATTGTGAAGTTGCCTTAAGGAAGTTAAGTCCCTGTGACAGGTGTAATTTTATGGATTAAGGAGACACTTGTGCTAGTGATGAACTCAACAGGAGTGAGTGGAGATTCTTACCTAAGTTCAAATGCATCCTTTGTTTTTTGAAGAACTTTGGTTTTTGAAAGCCTTACCATCACAGTACTAACATATGAATGTTACCCACAGCTGCCAGATCTGTGTTGACTAAGCATTGCCAGGAAATACTATGGAACAGAAGCAGGATAACTAAGTACGCTCTGTCCATCAAATTCCATTTGACATTTTCTGAGTCTTGCTGACTGTTAGAGCACTATGTAAACTTAGATAAATGTGTAACAAAAGTCACATACTTTTGATTTCTTTGCTCTTCTCTGCACAGATAAGTGTTTTCCAGAGTTTGCCACAGTTGCTATTTAAATGACTTTAGGTGGTACAAAGAAATGGGGTCAAATAAACTTGAATGACAGAAACATATGTGCTTTCCAGTTCTCCAGCAAGACTACTGATGGAAGAGAAATTCTTCTCTTTTAGGGGCTAATATGTCTATAAAATCTCTATCTTTTGTTAATAGATTGTAGACAAGCAAGAGTACATAGTTCGATTTAATCCTTTTTCATAATTATCTGTTTATAATCCTTCACACTATACTGCTTTTCCATTTATTCATAGGTAATTTTGTTACCGAGTTCAAGCTTGGACCGCTCGCCACACGGCAGGCCAGTAAATTGACAGACGGGTTGTTGGGGAAAGGGATAGTGACTTTATTTGGAAAGCCAGCAGACCGAGGAGACAGTGGACTAGTGTCCCAAAGAACCATCTTAACCCGAGTTAGAATTCAGGCTTCTTTTATACTGAAAGGGGAAGGGTGTGGCTGGTTGCTGCACACTTCTTGGTGCTGGAATCCTTTGTTCTTGCAGCTGCTGTAAATCTTACACTCTCTTCTGCAACTTTTTATCTCTATATGAATGGAAAAGTGTTATATCTTTAAAGCTCAGAGCCTTGAGAATAGGCTGTCTTGTATATTTCAGGCTCTAGGCAAATTCTTAACTTGTAGCAAAAGCAATAGAATACAGAGGTTAAAGTAAAAGAAAGAGTTACAATATGGATTCAGATTTGTTTTTCCCCATTACAACATGTTTCATTTTAAAACAAATATAGCTTAAGTAGTAACATGAGGTGCCATAAATAAAAAGTGATATTTAAAGTATACAGAGATGAGATTACAATCATGAATGTATGTTCAGAAAAATGTATGCTGGCGTGATAAATGCATCTCGTAATACATTTGTGAGGATTAGGTTTGATTATTTAATAAGAGTGACTTAACAAAATAAAGTGACTTAAGCAAAGTAAAAGTTTATTTCTCTGTCACATAGAAGAAGCCCTGATGTAGGCAGGCCATGGCTGGCATGGCAACTCCTCAGTACTATCAGGGTCCCAGGCACCTGTCTTTCCTTAACACCATATTAATGCATGGCTTTTATCCTCATAGATTAATATGGCTGCTGGAGTGCCAGTCATCACATCTGCATTGCAGGCTAAAGAAAACTGACAGAAAAGAGCCTTTGCCACTGGATCAATTCCTTTTAAGGAACTTTTCTAGAAACTCATGCCAACCCCCAATACTCTCCTGCCTCTCATTGGTCAGGACTTAATCACATGGCCACACCAGACTTCAGAGGGAAGTGAGAAACATCATGTATTACAGGCAGCAGTATACTTAACTCAGAATCAGTTTTCTGCTCCAAAGAGAAAAGCAAACTGGATGGGTTGGGGAACCAGAAACCTTGATCTCAGAAATCTATAAAGAATAAATGTTGTGGGATTTCCAATAGGATGATGGAAAGAGCATGGTACCTAACTATCTCCTTCATTCTACTAGGTTCCCATGGAAATTTCCAGTGAAATATAATAAGGGTGTGAAGATGCACATTAGCAATGCACTGGAAAAGTTATGATTACAAACTAATATATATAAAACAAACTATTATATTTAAAATAGATAAACAGCAAGGTCCTACTGTATAGCACAGGGAACTATTAATATATTAAATCCTGTAATAAACCATAATGGAAAAGAGATAATAACAATTTTGTTTATCAATAAATATGGGACAGGGAAAATTTAGAAGATATTCAATCAGGATGTTGCCCGTGCTTGTTAAGTACATTTAATATATTAAATATCCTGTAATAAACCATATTCATATATATCTGAATCACTTTGCTGTACACCAGAAACTAACACACCATTATAAATCACTATACTCGCATTAAATAAATAAATAAATAAGAAAAGTTATCATGTGTATGTTAGAAACATAGAGAAGTGTTTGTGAAAACTGCAGGACTGGGTTGAAGGAGGATGAAAAGATCGCCAGTCTTTTTTTTTTTTAATAGTAATCTTTTTATTATTTATTTATTTATTTTTATATTTTATTTTTTTGGCTGTGTTGGGTCTTCGTTTCTGTGCGAGGGCTCTCTCTAGTTGCGGCAAGCGGGGGCCACTCTTCATCGCGGTGCGCGGCCTCTCACTATTGCGGCCTCTCTTGTTGCGGAGCACGGGCTCCAGACGCGCAGGCTCAGTAGTTGTGGCTCACGGGCCCAGTTGCTCCGTGGCATGTGGGATCTTCCCAGACCAGGGCTTGAACCCGTGTCCCCTGCATTGGCAGGCAGACTCTCAACCACTGCGCCACCAGGGAAGCCCAAGATCGCCAATCTTAATTGTGCACTAAAAAGAAAAGGACCAGGAATGTGAGTGGAGGAGGAGACCCAGGCATAAAAAAAAAAAATCAGGCCTATCTCCTAATATCGCCAGTAGGTGCTGCTACAGGTGAGCATGGACATGTCAAAACCAGCAAGATTTCCTCTCTGGACCAGTAACAGTAAAAGGCCGTTACTGGGTGAGGAGCACACCTTTGGAGCAGATACCCAAACAGGCAGAATACCCATAGGCATATGAAAATATCACCATAAGCATTTTGAAATAGAGATGATTTTAAGCATTGATCAGTAGTCTCAGATTCAAAATAAGCATGGTATCATCAAAGACAGAGGAAGCCAGCAAGGAGAAGAAGCCATGTGAGATAAAGATGGGGTGAGAAACTCAATGTCTATTGGATTTGCTACTGTAGAAAATGAAATCAGTGAACTTGAGAGAAAACTTTAGGAGAAAGAGAACCTTCAGAAGAGAGAATGAGAAAGAAGTGAAAATAAGAAAGAAAAACACCTGAAAACCAATCAAGCAAGAGTGCATAGAATGACCACAGGAACAGCTGGAGATTACCTGGTTACCATAAGATTCGGCACTACTAGTTCTACACCTAAGAGAACTGAAAGCAAATGTCCACACATGTGAATGCACAAGTTCACAGCAGCATTTGTCATATATATACATATATAGATGAGTGGGCAAACACATGATCTATCCATGCAATAGAATATTATTTGGCATTAAAAAAGGGAGAAGTGCTGATAGATGCTACAACACAGATGAACCTTGAAAACATGGTACTACGTAAAATAAACCAGACAAAAAAGACCATACATTGTACGATTCCATTTATACGTGATGTCCAGAGAGGCAAATTTTTAGACACAGTAGCTTAGTGGTTGCCTGGGGAGGGGAAAATGGAGAGATTCTGGTCATGGGTATGAGGTTTCTTTCGGGAGTAACAAAATATTCTAAAATTAAATAGTGCTGATGGTTGTTCAACTAAAAACCACTGGATGGTAAACATTAAAATGGTGACTTTTATAGCATATGAATTATATCTTGATAAATCTGTTATGAAAATCAGTAGATTACAAAAGGGCCCACGAGATAATACCAATTTTGTTTATCAATAAATATAGGACAGGGAAAATTTAGAAGATATTCAATCAGGCTGTTGTCTATGATGGCGATATTACTTGTGATTTATTGACTCAGTATGTCCCCTTCATTGACTCAGTATGTATTTTTGAAAAGTCCCATAGTGAACATAGATTTTTTTTTTTAATTAGGAAAAGATAAGATATGGAAAACAAACAAAAAATAAAGTTAAAATGCAACGTGGCTGGGAAAATTGTTTAATAGAGGCTGGACATCTGTCCTTGTCATTGCTGAGTGGCGTACTGACAATTTTGGGATGCTTAATTCATCTGCTGACTTGTCCAAATTTGAAGCCAGGAAGATCTGGCCTTTTTTTGGTGGTGGTTCCAGGCAAAAATTACTCATAATGGAGATATTATAGATTGCTTAAAAATGTTCGGTTTTGCTTTAGAAAGCAGTTTTAATGATTGCAATTTACTGCTGCTTGACTGTTTCAGGATAACAGATCAAGTGATGGAAAAAAAAAGATCTTGAGGTTTTTTTATTAATATAATAATTTGATTAGAGGTATTTTCTAGCAATCTGTCTTCGGCGAGACAGTTCAGCTCTACTGACATCCAGAACCTGAGTTTAATAACAACAAAACCTGAGACAATGGTATAAAGTTATCAAAATGTTATGTCTTTTCTGTGGTGAGTGGGATTTTTTTGATGCCTTAAATGCTTTCAGTATCCTTATCATTGGCTCTTACGGATTATAATAGTCATACATATTACCGTCTGAAAGATAATTCCTTCACAAAGAGTAGGAAGAGAATGGGTGTAAGATTCAGGAAATCTAATATTCATTTCTCATCTTTATGCTAGCTGTCTCACATTTCACCAGAGAGGGAACAAGAGGTAAAACACCCTGTTCTGTACCATCGGCCCTAACAATGTCAGCCTTCGCTGGACTATTGTGAGACTCTTATATAATCCTACATGTGAACAGACACACTTTGAAATAATCAATCAAGAACATCAGTTCAAGAAAACCCATCTATTAATTGTCCTTAAATTGTTAAAATGACTACATAGTATATGCAGCACACATACCCAGGTCCTCCTAGATATGAAAGATTATACTTTATTTCCACAGCCTAACTGACAATTTCTCAAAGTACCCGATGAATTACATTAGTTGTACATGGAGTCTGTATCAAGTGTGAACAAAGGTTCCCCACTGTCTTTATTTTTTTTTTATATTTTATATTGGAGTATAGTTGATTTACAATGTGTTAGTTTCAGGTGTACAGCATAGTGATTCAGTTATACATATACATGTATCTATTCTTTTTCAGATTGTTTTCCCATATAGGTCATTACAGAATATTGAGTAGAGTTCCCTGTGCTATACAGTAGGTCCTTGTTGGTTATGTATTTTATACATAGTAGTGTGTATACGTTAGTCCCAAACTCCTAATTCATCCCTCCCCCACCTTTCCCCTTTGTTTTCTAAGTCTGTGAGTCTGTTTCTGTTTTGTAAATAAGTTCATTTGTGTCATTTTTTAAGATTGTCTTTACATTTAGAAAGTTGTCAGAAGCATTTCCATTCAAGTTTGTTTTAATAACTTCTGCATTAGGGATACAACAGACAAAGGTATTGTTACTAATACAACAAGATATCATTTCTCCTAATCGTATTGGCAGAAAGTTACCAAAGGGGAGGGGGAGGGTTAAATTAAGAGTTTGGGATTAAAATATACACATTACTATATATTAAATAGATAACCAACAAGGACCTACTGGCTACTGACTTTTAAAACATGCATCGGGGCTTCCCTGGTGGCACAGTGGTTGAGAGTCTGCCTGCCGATGCAGGGGACACGGGTTCGAGCCCCGGTCTGGGAAGATCCCACATGCCGCGGAGCAACTAGGCCCGTGAGCCACAACTACTGAGCCTGCGCGTCTGGAGCCTGTGCTCCGCAACAAGAGAGGCCACAGTGGTGAGAGGACCACACACCGCGATGAAGAGTGGCCCCCGCTTGATGCAACTGGAGAAAGCCCTCACACAGAAACAAAGACCCAACACAGCCAAAAATAAATAAATAAATAAATAAATAAATAAATAATGTAAAAAAAACCCCAAAAAAACATGCATCCACGTGACCGTAAAATGACAGGTCTAGGTACCGCTCCTCCAGGTGAAAGCTTAGCCATGGATATGGAGGGATGTGCACAAGAGTGTTGATTGTTGCATTTTTGAAAAACAGCTAACTGTTGAAAGCAACCTGAATATCCATCAAAAGGTGAATTGATTTAAAAATGATACATTCATATAATTGAAACTTATGCAGCAATTATGAAGAATTGCCTACATGTAGTTAGTAATGTTTATCAACATTAATTTTGTTACCAACTAGGGTGCTTAGCCTTCCTGAATGAATAGAAATTGATAAGAGATACAGGAAAGGCTTTATTGGGGCCCCTGCTGCAGCAGTGGGGAGCAAGGACAAGGGACAGGCTCCCTTGTTCGCTCCTTGAGGTGGGGCGAGCTGGTTCCTTATCTGGGGTGAGGGTAGGCGTAGGTCCGGGGGTGGGGGCAGAGGCGTGGCTTAGGTGGTCTGCCCCCCGCTTTGGTGGTGTTGAGTGCAGGGGGCATGCACAGTACCTTTGTTTTTCTCCCAACACCCTGTTTTTGCTCCTGGCCCTTCAGAAGTGGCAGTTGGGTTTTTGGTCTTTTTGTATCTTTTTGTCCATAATTTGCCCCAACTGCTCATGCGAGCGGTTCTTTTTAGTCCCTTATAGTTTCTTTGTATTTTGTTGCTGAAGGAGCGGTTTGTCCAGGTGCAAGCACTGCAGCAGAGGGTCCCAGGTCCCAGGTCCCAGCCTGTCTCAGTTTGACCTGAAAATGTGATGTTAAGGGGAGTGGGAAACTTGAATAATAGCATGTACAGTATGATACCACTCTAGTAATTCTAAAAAGAGACCCACAGAAAAATGCTGAAGTAATACAGATATAAACGGGATGAGACAGGGCTGCTACTTAAGAGACCAGCATTTGAAAGACAACCCAGAGGAAGGTGTGCAAGGATGTCGGGCAGGCATCCTGGAAGAGAGCACTTTAAGATCTTCCTGACATAGCATTCGAGTTGTGTCCCATTGTATCACTCCCATCAGAAACATATAGACTCGGAAAGGAGGCGGTGATCATTCAAGCACGTGGCATTACAGTGAAGGAGAGTTATGAGTCTAGTTCCCTATGAAATTATACCTCGGGCTGACTCATTTTCCACTTCCTGACACGCATACAATCCCATTAGGCAGTCTCACGGGGAAGTGTGAGGTTTGCCTTAATTTACCCTTGTGTTGCTTTACTTTTATTACATCCATATATTTGGTATTTAACATCTCCCATTTCCAAGTAGACTACCAAATTTAGAATTAAATTATTTAACACCCACTTTCAGCGGGTAACAGCAGTGAGTTACCGCTGCACATCTTTACTGGGGAAATTGCCTTTGCTTTGGATAGGATCTCCAGGGCGCTGTAATAAAAAACACCGACTGTTTTTTCTGCTAGAGCTACACCAATGCAGTATAAATAATAACCTATTTATGCAACAGTAATTGTATGATGCCACTTGCTGGTGTTCATCAGAATACTTCATAAACACTCTCCAGGGTCACAGATCATGGCTAATGTTGAGTTGCCCTGGGCTTGTGATTTCACAAAGCATCTTCATTCATTGGAATGACCAAAAATGTCTGCAGTAGCAGAAATATCTGATGTGACATGTGAACATCCCATCAAGAAAACCATGGGCTAATATTTGTCTTCATGCAAATTTCTGAACTTGAAACTTCAGTGAATGTGTGTGTGTGCACAGGTGTGTGTGTATGTGTGTGTTTACAGCCATGGATACATAGCCCTTAGGGTCCTTCCTTCCAAACATGGAAAACATTATCAATAAAAGTCCTACAGGAAAAAACACGTCTATATCTATATAAATCGGTATCTGTATATCTGTGTATCTTTATCTCTGTCTCTGTATTTACATATATATCCATATCTACAACTTACCTATCCATATCTATATTTATAATTACATATGTATGCATAATATATATGCATAATGCAAAATATAAAATTATTTTAATTTTAAAAGGCTCATGAGCTTTTGTAGTCATATTTGTTTTGGTAAGTCTCCACTGCAAAAAAAAGGTGCACAGATTTCCGCGTACCTTAGATACTTTTGAGAGCGAGGGCCAAGTTCTGTGGGAGAGTCAGTTTTTTGATCGTGTAGCTGTGCGGACCTCCAGTCTCTGATGTGTGCCCTCACCCTCCACAACCGGCCTTTGCTGTCAGCACCCTACCAAGCATCTCGAAACCCCCAGGTTTCCCTGGTGTGCTTAGCTTGCTGAAGCAAATGCTGTAAATTGGATCATCTATTTCTTGAAGGCCTGGGGAGCAGTTTAGAAAGATAATAGTATTTCATGGAACATTAAAAAAAGAAACAGAAGAAAAATTATGGGATCCATCCAAAGAAGCTTTATTTACTGTCCAACTGTGAAAAGCATCACCTTGTTTCTTATGTTCCAAAAATTTTACTCTGATTATTGTTCTCTTGGATGGGATGTCTTATTCTAAGTGTCCATGTTTTGGATTTGCTATCATTTCTAAATGCACCTTTCTCTGACAGCCCTCATTCTTCCGTGCTGTGTGCCAGTTCAAGGAGTTTCTTTGGTAACTTTTTAGTCTTTTAACCCTGGTGATTGATTTTGTCAGCAGTTAGCCTGGTGGACTTTCACTTCTTAGGAATGGTACTTGAACTGAGACATAGTTAGAAAAATTAGCAATAAGGGCATGGGACTTTATATTCCTACCTAGAGCTCTTTTTTTAAAAAAAACAGATTTTGTTATAAATCATATACCTTAAAATTAACCCATTTTAAGTGTGCAGTTAAATGAGTTTTAGAAAATTTATTTTTTCGTCCAGCCATCATACCATCTAGTTTAAGAACACTTCCATCAGCGGAAAAAGTCCCTTTTTACCCATTTGCCATGAATCCCCACTTCTTCCCTAATTCCAGACAACCACTTGTCTCTTTTCTGAATCCATAATTTTGCTTTTTCCACAATAGCCCAAGCTGGAAATAACCCAAATGTGTATCAGCTGGTGAGTGGATTAAAAACTGTGCTACATTTTAGCAATGGAATACTACATGGCAATGAAAAGGAACTATCTCCTGATGCATGAAAAAACGTGGATAAGGAATTCCCTGGTGGTCCAGTGGTTAGGACTCTGTACTCTCACTGCCGAGGGCCCAGGTTCAATCCCTGGTCGGGGAACTAAAATCCCACAAGCTGTGCAGCATGGCAAACCGCCCCCCCCCCCCAAAAAAAAAAAAAAACCTGGATAAATCTCAGAAGTATACTGAGAGGTAGGAGCCGGTCACATGACATGACATATCCTATGAGTCCATGTACAGGAAGCCCTCCTTATCCACAGGTTCCACATCCGCAGATTCAACCAACTGCAGATCAAAAATATTTTTTAAAAAATTTCAGCATTTTCCAAAAAGCAGAACTTGAATTTGCTCGCACCAGCACCTGTTTACATAGCATTTACATTGTATTTACAACTCTTTATGTAACATTTACATGGCATCAGGTATTATGAGTAACCTAGAGATGATTTAAAGTATATGGGAAGATGTGCATAGATTATACGCGAATACGACACCATTGTGTATAAGCGACTTGAGCATCCGTAGATTCTGGTATTTGTGGAGGTGAGGGTGGGAACTAATCCCCCAAGATACTGAGGGGAGGCTGTATATACAATTTCTAGATCTCATTTTAAATTACTTGATTTTCAGCTTTTCACTGGGATCCACTAAGTTATCAGGCACCAGGTTACCTGAATTCTTTCTAAATTTATTTTCCTTTTCTTTTTATATAAACTTGCTCTTTTATAAGTTTTAGAAAACTTCCTCTCAGAGGAAAACTTAACTTCAGTTTAAATGTTCTGTAGTCATCAGGAGGAGAAATGACCTGCTGACCAGCCACTCTAATTACAGGCAGCAGTAAAAGCTTTCATCTCACTATTTTAAAGAGGTTTTGTTTCTTTAAACAAAAGATGCCAGTCAGTAAATGCAGGGGACTCGAGCTCTTTCATCTTTGTCATAAAGGTAGATCCAGTTTTTACACCATAGAAATAAGATGCCTAGGATGACTCACATGGCAAGGTCAGTGACCCCTTTCCTATAATCTGAAGTCTGAAATATTTCAGAAGAAAAAAGTGTTGTTGTTTTTTTCAGTTGTGGACAGAATACCTATAGAGGAAGGATGTAATTGTGTTAGGATCAATTTCACAATGTGCAGAAGTCACGTGGGACTCTTTAAACATACCAAGGTATTCTTTCAGTTCAGTCGACATCATTTTTTGTCATGGGTATTGTGTTTGTCTATAACCACTCACCGTTTTCCTCGTGAAACTCTTGAAGTCTGAGATACTTGCTAAATGTGGTTTTGATTACACACTCCTGAGGCTGAATGGAACGTGGATGAGAACAGCATTTTGTGTGGTGTGTAGGTGCTTGTTATAACAAATCCTTACAGAGGAAACCTGTGTGAAGCCCTAGCAAAGAAATGAGACAATATGGATTCCTGAAGGGGCTGTGTGGAGAGAATGATTGTTAAGTACCAGTAATAAGTTGGAATGAAGATGTGTGTCAGCATACACGGCTTCATGGTTGTGTGCATAGATTTTTCTTTTACAGCTTTCAAAATATTTTCCATTGTGATGGGGTATATGTGCTTCCGTAATAAAACCCTAAGAACGAAGACTAGCAGCACGTGTGATAAGTACTGCGCTTTTAAATATACGTAAAGGGTGGAATATATTTTGAAATCTCTATTACAAATGCAGTGTGATCGGAAGATCACTGTGACTTCTATTGCTGAAAAGTCACCGTCACCACTGCATTTATTTTTGAAGGATATGCTAAATTTCAGTTCAAGGCTAGATAGATAGAAGATTGATAGATAGATAGATAGATTGATAGATAAAGTTGATAGATGAGTTGATGGATGGATGGATAGACAGATGATAGATGGATGATGGATGGATAGACGGATGGAAAGGCAGATAGTTATAGATAGATTGATAGGTAGATAGATGATAGATAGATAGATAGACAGATTTCAGTTCATGGCTAGATAGATAAATACATATATAAAGCTGCATTTTTCCCATCCAAGATCCCTGAATTCCATCTCCATGGACACCAGATTAATAACCCTTCCTTAAAGTTTAGGTGTCTTAAAATGGGGTGAGGCAAAATGTTAGTATCTTTCTCTTCTCTTCACCCCCTCTCCACTTTCATGCCAAAAAATTCTGTGTGTCAAACTGCTTTATTGCCTTCAAATGGTTTGTATCAATCATTGCGTGAATTAAAGTGGCCACTATCTACAAAAAAAAAAAAAAAAAAGTGGGGCGAGACATATTTCAAGGACAAAATATCCGTAACGTGTTAAAGCCTAAACCCCTCTATGCTGCATTTGAGAAAAGTATATTTTAGTACAACTTCACATCAGTATAATTGTAAATAACAGAAAATCTTCATAGAAGTTCCCACACAGAAAAACAATATATCTGTATGTGCCAAGATTTGTTAAAATGTTGACTAACCCTTTGGTCCTATATTCTAGGAACTTATCCTAAATAATTAATCAGAAATATTAAGCATGGTCTTCACACTTTAATTACTAGTAAAAATTTTAGAATACACTAATCATTAAGGATAGGGGAATGATTAAAAAAATTGATCATATTCACATAGCAGAATGTGACAGGGCCAATAAAATGCTATTTTCAAGATTTATTGGTACAAGAAAATGCTCTTAATTTACTGATATGTATACACATACATACAACATAGTCCAAAGGCTAGAAATGAAATTTCTATCACAAAGTTTTAATTACAGTGAGATTATGGGTGATATTTTTTTTCTCTTCAATTCAGACCATACACCCTTTTTTTTTTTTTTGAGAACCTAGCATGTGCTCGGTACTGTATTGTACATGGGTTCAATGCTAAACAAAACAGAATATCTGTTCTCATGGATATTAAAGTCTGTCCTTCATTTGTTGACATTTGCCAGTCTTTACAATAAGCATAGATTAGTTTTATTAATTACCTACAATATCCAGAAGGTTTAATTCTTTTATTGTTATTCTAAACTTGCCATAGAGAAATACACACATTTTCTTCAGGACTGAAATCAGGGTTGGCTTGAAGGGAGCTGTCAAGGTATTCATGAAATCGTTTACTCTCCTTGGAAAAAGAATTATCTTTGAAAAATGATTGCCTTCTGATTATCTTAGTAATTACATACATTGTACATTTTTGTGTGTGTTTACATTTAAGAACACATAGCTAAATTCACTTTGGATTGGATTAATGAAAATACTTGCAATGCTGATGAGATATAATGTACCTTATCTTTTAATAAGATACATTGGAATTGATCCATTATATAATACTCTTAGGACATATATCAAAATCATATAAAATAAAGGAAATCAACAAGTTCTGATTCAATGGATAGTATCAGAAGTTGAATTTTATTTTTAAAGCCCAAATATAAAAAAAAGCACAATTTTCCCTTATTCCTTATTCACCCGTGCCTGCCACAGAGAAAACTGCCTCCAAACTAATTTCAGAGTGACCTTGTGATGGGGTTATAGCCTAAGAAATTGTAGCAGAAGCCTTAGGCAGGGTTTATGAGAAGATGTGAATTGAATTTTGCATGGAAGGGAAATTTCATTTAGTATTTATTGGCGAGGGCTATTTTAACATAGGGCAATGAGATGGCTTGACACCACTGAAGATGGAGCTCAGCTCTGTCCCACCCTGGGTGGGCAGTTGTGGTCCCTCCAGCCCCAATGGCTTTGCTGTCTTTAATCCCCTCCCTCATCTCCTCCATCTTTAGATATTCCCAGAACCTCAGATTAGCCCTTTTCATTACAGTATAATGTCTATTTTGGGACACCTCCAAACAGTAAATCGACTGCTAATATCTTCCACTTATTAAGAGATGAGTATGATCCAATATCTTCTGAGTGTTTTACCTATAACTACTCTACGCTGAGCTCATTTGATTCATTCTCTCAACACTAAAGGCAAAAATACCATCCTCATTTTATGGATCATGAAACGGAGATCCAGCAAAATTTAGGTAACCTAAGTGACTCCCTGGTGTAGGCTGAATAATGCCTGCCTCCTTCCCTCCCCCCAGAAACTGTCTATGTTCTAATTCCTGGAACCTGTGAATATGTTACCTCACCGGGTAGAAGTCTTTGCAGATGTGGTTACATTAGGGATCCTGGGATGGGGAGATTATCGTGAGTTATCCTGGTAGACCTAATGTGATTACAGTGGTCCTTATACGGGGGAAGTAGAGGAAGGCTTGATTATAGAAATAGAGAGGTTACAGTGGAATCAGAGGTTTAAAGGATTCAAAAAAGGGCCAAGGGGCCAAGGAGTGCAGGCCGCCTCTAAAAGCTGAAAAAGGCAAGGCAATGGATACTCCCCTGAGGTCTCCAGAAAGAACCCGCCCAGCTGACCCTTGATTTCAGACTTCTGACCTCCAGAACTGTAAGAGAGCAGATGTGTGTGGTTTAGGCCACTAAGTTTGTGGTAATTTGTTGCAGCAGCAAAAGGAATCTAGGACACTTCCCTAGTTCACTCCTGCAGTATTGGCAGAACGAGGTCTCAAACCCCAAGGAGACGGGTTCCAAGCTTGAACTCTCGGCCACAGTGCTGCACTAAAAGATCGTTTGACTCAAGTAAGGTCCCCCGAGTTATGAAAGCTTAGTGGTTAAGTGAACGGTAATGTGGATTCACAGGGTCCCTGCCCTGGCACCTGTCAGCTGTGTGCCATTGGCCAGGATATATGGCCTCCTAATCTCACTCTCCACATGTGTGAAATGGACAGAATAGTGACACATGCCTTCAGGGGTCCTAAGGATGGAGGAGGTCGATGCTTGAAAAGCACTTGGCGTGATTCTTGCCTCGTTGTCAGTGCCCCTCCAAGACTTTATAAGGCCAATAAAGTTTCAAATGTCAAATTTCATTGTTTCTCAGGCTCTTCATTCATTTATTTATTCATTCATTCATTTATTCATATTCATTTTATTCATAACTAGTATGTGAGGGGAGGTGTGTGTACAAAAAGTCTTTCCTGAAATGAGTTTAAAAGGCAGGGAGAGTCTGAAAACCAACTTACTGATAGTAATGAGACACAGAGTTTTGACTTTTGGGGAGAGTTATGTGTGTGGTTGCGTGCTTTCCTACTGGGAAAATTGATAGGCATCTAGATTAAGAGATGAGTAAAATAAAGTGGGTAGTATTGTATCCACGGTGCTTAGGAGGTAAATCCTGATTTCCAGACATGCTGAGGGACTTCCCTGGTGGTCCAGTGGTAAAGCATCCGCCTTCCAATGCAGGACCCGTGGGTTCGATCCCTGGTTGGGGAACTAAGAGCCCACATGCCACAGGGCAGCTAAGCCCACGCGCCTCAAGGAGAGAGCCTTCGTGCTTGCAAACTACAGAACCTACGTGCTCTGGAGCCCACGCGCCACAACTAGAGAGAAGCCCGCGAGCCACAACGAAAAGCAACGAAAGCATCCTGCATGCCGCAACTAAGACCCAACGCAGCCATAAATAAATAAATAAATTTTTAAAATTTTAAAAAACATGCTGAATTGGGGTTCTGGGGAGATGTAAGAGTTAATGTTCTTTGAAAACTGCCTCTCATGGTACAAAGCAGCAGTTGGTGTTGGAAGGCTTTGATTAAATGAGTCTCTCTGAATGACTAAAGAGCAATTCTATTATAAGCAGTTCTTGTTTTCCATCACCGGGCATTCTGGAACATCGCTAATCGTAGAGCATATCTGTCTCACACTGGACCATATTTTCCCGTAAGAACAGGGCTGCAGTTGGAGGGTTGCATTCCTGATGGAGGGGCTCCAGCTTCCAACGAATCATAACTATTAAAAGAATGTATCATAGAAGCAGAATTCTAACCATCTTAAACACTGACACTCATCTCAAGCAGTGCAATTCAATCTGCCCTGTTCAGCAAATGTATATTAAACATCTGATTTACAACTGACACTTTGCTAGGCACTGGGGATGCAAAGAGAATAAAACACAGCCTTGCATGTTCATGCAGCTCATGTGCACAGATAAATTATGTCATTTCACTGAGGTAAGCAAGATGAGAGATGTGTGCATTACTACTGATTTTTTAAAGAAGCCCCAGTGTTCTATACACAACATAAAAATCTAGCCTTTCAGTGTCGAAAATCAGACCATAATTTGACAGCTGTGGTGTATCAGAAGGAATGCTACATTTAGAATGAGAAGACATATTTCTGATTTCTATATCAGCTAGGATTCTCTCTTTCTAGTGAAAGTGGCAGAAAACCCAGGTCCAGCTAGTTTACTCAAGGTGCAAAAAAAGAATAAACTAGGAGATTTGGTGGAGGTGGTAGTGGTGGAATTATTGGCTCATGAAACAAAAAAACTCTTGAAGTAGAGCTTCAAGTATAGCTGGTGTGGTGGCTTTAAAATATGTCTAAAGACAGCCTGGTGGTTGCCAAGGGGGAGGGAGGTTGGGGGAGGGATGGATTGGGAGTTTGGGATTAGCAGATGCAAACTCTTATATATAGAATGGATAAACAACAAGGTCCTACTGTATAGCACAGGGAATTCAATATCCTGTGATAAACCATAAGGGAAGAGATTATAAAAAGGATGCACATATATGTATAACTGAAACACTTTGCTGTACAGCAGAAAGTAGCACAACATTGTAAATCAACTATACTTCAATAAAATAAATTTTTTAAATGTCTAGGAATTCTTTGACATTCTTCCCTTCAAAAGGCGGAGTCTAATAACCCTCCCTTTATGTGTGGGTCAGACTTAGTGGCTTGCCTCTAATGAATAAAGCATAGCAGAGTGACGATGTGTGACTTTTGAAGCTAGATCGTCAGTGACATCACCACTTCTGCTTTGCTCTTTGTTGAAACATTCACTGTGGGACAAGCCAGCCAGCTGCCATGACATGTGGACACTCAAGCAGCCCATGGAAAGGCCATGTGGGAATGCACGGAAGTATCCCTGCCACAGCCAGTGCCAACTTACCAGCCTTGTGCCTGAGTCTCCTCAGAAGCACGTCCTCCAGCCCAGTCAAACCTTTGGATGCCTGAAGCCTCCTGAGAGACCCTGGGCCAAAACAACCCAACTAAGCTGCTCCAAAATCTCTGACCTCAAGGAACATGAGGATGGTAAATATTTACTGTTGTTTTGTTACACAATCTGGATTTGTAGTTTAGGAGCTGGCGTCATTACTGAAGTTCTGTCTGTCATCTGGCTCTTCTCTGCACTGACTACATTCTCAGAAAGGTCACCTCTCTTCATGGCAAATTGGGTACAGCTGCTCCAGCATCAAATCATCCCAGTTTCCAATCCAGTAGGAAAGACACGATAAAGTGTCTCTCTAATTAATTCCTCCAGAAATCCTGAGACTTAACTCTGATTGGACCAGCCTTGGTCATGCACCTCTCTCTGGACCAATCGCTGTGGCTGGGACTTAGGTCACATGATGGAGAGGAACAGTCAGTGAAACACAGAAAGAGGTCCGGTTAGAGGCAGTTTTCTATCAGTCAGACCTTAGTTTTATTATGAAAAGAGAGAGGAATTTAGTCAACAATTATTTCAGCGACTGTTATGTTCCAGGCACAGTTCTAAGCCCTGGAGATACATCAGGGAACAAAAAAGAAGAAAAAAGAAAGAAAGAAAAAAAATGTCCTTTTCATATTGCTTACCTTTCGGTGAATGAATTCTGAGGTGGTTAAAAACACTGCAGATCTAACTAATGGCCCGATATTTGTCGGTTAACAGCTGTGTAACATAAAATAAGTCATTTTTTCTCCTCTTATTTTCTTCGTCTGAAATATTAACATACAACGTGTCTTCTCCCTCCCTGGCAAGTTTTTTCTAAGGATAAAATGAGGTGATGGATGTGGAAACTCTGTAAAATACAGAATATTGTTTTTGGTATTGAAACCAAGTTCACAGACTGGGAGAAAATAGTTGCAAATCATATTGCTGACAAAGGACTGGCATCCAGGAGAAAAGACAAATGTGACCCAATTTAAAAAATGGACAAAACATTTGAACAGAGGTTTCACAAAAGAACATATACAGATGGTAAATTAGCACGTGAAAAAAATATTCAACACTATTAGTTATTAAAAAGATGGATAGACTTATACTTACATATTTATTCACAGCTGCTTTATTCACAATAACCCAGTGTCCCATCAGGTGAATTTATGAACACACTTCCAAATACTCGTAAATGGAATAAAACTCGAAAATTGAAAGGAGTAAAGTACTGATGCTTTCATCCATTCAACATGGATGAATCCCAAAAACATTTTGCTGAGTAGAAGAAGCCAGAAACAAATGAGTGCATAGTGTACTGTTCCATTTATACGAAATTCGATAAATGGCAAATCTAAACAATAGTGACAGAAAGCATGTTAGGGGTTACCTAGGGCAGTGGAGAGGCTGGAAATTGACTACACAGATTCACAAGGGACTTATTGCATTGATAGATCTGTTCTATAACTTGATTGTGGTTACATGACTGAATACATTTGTCAAAATTCATCCAACTATATGCTTCAAGTGGGTGCCTTTATAGTATGCAAACTGTACTTCAATAAATTTCATTGAAAAGTAAGTTAACTTTTAAATATGGCCTCATCTGACCTTCCAAGTGTTTAAAACAGCCTTCTGGTGATAAGGAAAAGAAACCGCGTCCTCTAAAATGGCCTCAGAGAAATTGAGCTGGCACAGGTTTAGACATTCCGTACAGCAGGAAGGGAGGGAGGTTCTGAATCATGCAATTGGCTTGATTGCTCAAAATGGCAGCTTCAATAAACTACGTGCATAATCGGGTTGCAGTAGGGTGAACTGCAGGCCAGATCAGGGCTACATATACATTTTATTTCCCTCCTCCTGTGCTTTTAGAATTTGGGAAACTTTACATCCAAATGTAGCCTTTTGCTTCTCAGGCAAATCGACAAGATCTGGGTCTGCCAGACTGTGGCTACAATCAGTGCGAGTGGAGTGGGTACCCTCTGTTGGAGGAATCACCGTCCAGCTTGCATCAGGACACAGTCCTGAGAACCAGGACCCTTCACTCATTTTTAATCCAGGCAGACCTCGTTGTATTGTGCTTCACTTTCTTGCATCTTGCAGATGTTGCGTTTTTTACAAATTGAAGGTTTGCGGCAACCCTGCATTGAGCAAGTCTATTGGCGCCATTTTTGCAACATTTGCTCACTTTGTGTCTCTATGTTACATTTTCGTAACCCTCACAATATCTCAAAACTTTTTCATTACTATTATATTTGCAACGGTGATCTGTGATGTTAGGATTGCAAAAAGATTACGACTCGCTGAAGGGTCAGACAATGGTTAGCACTTTTTAACAATAAAGTCTTTTATTTTTTTATTTTTTTGGCTGCGCGGTGCAGCATGTGGGATCTTAGTTCTCAGACCAGGGCTTGAACCCGCGTCCCCTGCATTGGGAGCACAGAGTCTTAACCACTGGACCGCCTGGGAAGTCCCAATAAAGTATTTTTAAATTAAGGTGTGTACCTTGTTTTTTTGACATAATGCTGTTGCACACTTGATAGACTACCGTATAGTGTAAACATAACTTTTATATGCACTGGGAAACCAAAAAATTCTTGTGACTACCTTTATTGTGATATTTGCTTTATTGTGGTGGTTTGGAATGCAACCTGCAATATCTCTGAGGTCTGCCTGTACCTGATTACTCCCTGAAGGTATTTTTTAAAACTCTTAGTTTATCCGGTATACGTGGTTTGGGGTATGCATTTACAGGCACTTTGATACATGTGGCATCTCCTTTAATTTCTATAACAATTTCCAGGATAGATACTCTTCCTTTTTACACTGGAGGAAACATCAGGTCCGTAAATGAAGTAATCTTCCCGTGGTCACATAGCTAGGAATTTTCAGATCTAGTATTCAAACAGTCTCTTTCTCTTACACAATACTTCTATTAGTGAAAAGGAGGATGAAGAAGAGGATGTTTGGGGAGGAGAAGGAGAGAAATTATTTTTTTTTAATTTTTAAAAAAATTTTTGGCTACATTGGGTCTTCGTTGCGCTGCACGGGCTTCTCATTGCGGTGGCTTCTCTTGTTGCAGAGCACGAGCTCTAGGTGCAAGGGCTTCAGTAGTTGTGGCATGCGGGCTCAGTAGTTGTGGCTCGCGGGCTCTAGAGCGCAGGCTCTAGTAGTTGTGGTGCACGAGCTTAGTTGCTCTGCAGCATGCGGGATCTTCCTGGACCAGGGTTAGAACCCGTGTCCCCTGCATTGGCAGGTGGATTCTTAACCACTGCACCACCAGGGAAGTCCCGAGAAATTACTTTAAAATAAAGGTTTATTTAATGTCCTTTTCCTTTATACTTTCTTTCTTTTTTTTTTTATTTATATAATCAACCTTTATTGAAGATCAACTATAAGCCAGGTCATACTAGCCATGGGGATATGCATATGAATAGATGTAGTTCCTGTCTGCTTTTTTTTTTTTTTTTTTCCTTATAAACTTTACTTATTGCCCTACTCTTTAGAGGTTGCTGTCAGTTTTACTATTACTGCTGACACAGGGTCTTTTTTTTCTTTTTTTTTCCTTTATACTTTCATGTCTTGGTTTGTCCGTAGCTTCAACCAGCATGCAGTCAGTGCTTAATTGTCGTCATTGCCATTGATTCTCTCCTCAAATATTCCCAGTTTCATTTTTTAAAATCAAATATTCCCTCCATGCCAACACCTGAAAAAAGAGTTCCAAAGCACTACCTTTCACATATTATATAGCATTTTAAAAACTGAAAAGAATATTGTATAATATAAACAAAACTCTGTAGCACGCTCCTGAGCCCTTCAGATTCTAGAATCTCTCTGTCTGTTCAGCACGTCTGGTCCATAGATGCCTCCAGCACCACTTGCCGTCCTCAAGTTGAAGCTCACAGCTGTTTCCATCCTCTCAGAGGAGAGGATAAAATCGTCGTTCACGAAGCTGGTGGATTGGACTGTATACTCAAGAGTACACAGAAGAGGGACAGCGTGAAGGCCACGATGCTGACTGGCAGTGGACCAAATAGAATATGTGGAAGAGCCATAGAGGAACAGGTCCGCAGTGATGAAGTGTTGGATGTCGGAATTAATAGGCTTTAGATGAGTTTGCAGGGGGCGTGGAAGCTTTGGAGTTCCAGAGAGAGAAGAGAACAGTCGAGCGAGGGCTCAGATTATGAAGAAGGAGAAAGGGAAGGAAAACAAAAAGAGAAGGAGAAGGAGGGGGAGAAAGAGAAGGAAGAAGAGGAGGAGGAGAAGGAAGAATCTGGACGATTATGTTTCAAAACAGAAGGAAAAGAAGGAACACCTACTAGACTCTCGGCTGCAACTTCAGAGAGAAGAAACATTCCAGAAACTTGGGTCCATCTTTTTGCCTGTTTCTCATCCTTCTTTACCTGCATCTCAACCCCCTCCGTGGTTATTGTTATGATTGACTCAGTAGGTTTAAAAAAGCTTGATGGTACAGATGATGGTGGTTACCACTTGGAGGTGAATGCCTGTGTGAGCTAAGTGATGATGTGGTGAAATGCAATCTATAAAACAGCTGCAGTGTGTAGATTAAAAGTATGCGAATAAAATATTTAAGATTGTTTTTTTAAAAAAATTCTCTGTGCATCTACATACGCTGTTTCTGTTGCCTGCAATGCCCTTCCCTCCTTTCTCTGCCTATCCAAATATACGCATGCTTTATTAATTCAGCTTAAATGTCCCCATTTCTGGGCATTGCCCATCCCTAGCCCCCTGAACAAAGATTAAAGGATCTGTCTCTTCTCTCTGCTCCCATAACACTCTGTCCATAATTCATTTGCTGTTTTGGATTTTTTAAACCATTTTTTAAATTGAAGTATAGTTAATGTACAATGTTGTGTTAGCTTCAGGTGTACAGCAAAGTGATTCAGTTATATATATGTTCTTTTTCAGATTCTTTCCATTATAGGAAAGAATCAGGTCCTTGTTATCTACCTATTTTATACTTAGTAGTGTGTATATGTAACTGTTTGGGATTTTTATCTCCTTCTCCAGATGGGGAATCTTCTGTAGACTCTGCATGTGACACATACATATTAAGGCAATTGGAAAGTACTAAACAATATAAAATAAGTCTTGGCAATTTACAGATTTGGGTTTTTAATTTTTTTAAATTTTATTGGAGTATAGTTGATTTACAGTGTTGTATTAGTTTCAGGTGTACAGCAAAGTGATTCAGTTATCCATATACATACATTCATTCTTTTTTAGATTCTTTTCTCATACAGATTATCACAGAATATTGAATAGAGTTCCCTGTGCTATAACAGTAGGTCCTTGTTGGTTATCTATCTTATATATAGTAGTGTGTGTGTGTGTTCATCCCAAGCTCCTGATTTATCCCCCCCCCCTCAATGTTTCCCCTTTGGTAACCATAAGTTTGCTTTTGATGTCTGTAAGTCTATTTCTGGTGATTTACAGATTTGTGGACTGCAGCCAGATACTCCATACTTATTATAAGGTTACAAAATAAATTGGGTACTGGACTTCTGTTGCTTTTGGCTGACCATCATTTATTCTTCTTTTCATTCATTCATGAAATATTTGTTGTGTGCCTGTTATGTGATATTCAGTAGTATAGGTACTAGGGATACAGTAGTAAATAAGACAGACAACTTTCCTGCCCTCATGGAGCTTATATTCTACGGGCAAAAGACAGACTAACACATAACTAAATAAAAGTGGGACCAATCCTCCCCAATTCTCAGTTCATTTGCTTGGAGTAGAGCTAACGCCATCCTCCAACTCTAGGGGAGACAGCAACGTGGTCCAAATCTAGCTAATTCCCCTGGACACATGTATAGGTAGATGAGTGAGAGATATGTATGTGGGTTCAATGAGTATCATTCCCATGACTTTTGCAGGAAATAAGCTTTTTGTTTTTTCTTTCTGCTCTTTCTACATGGAATGGTAGAATACAAACTTAGAGCGGCTGGTAATTAATTTGCCAGTAATGTGGCATAACTCTTCCTGAGAATAGATGCACAGAGAAAAGCATCCAATTGAAGGTGAGGTCCAGATTCCTTATAGGAATCATGTTTTACACCTAGATCTAGCTCTACCTGAAGTCCATACTTTCCCTAGGCTTGTCACAAACATGAGCCAATCATGTCTATTTGCTAAAACCAGTTGAAGCTGGGTTTCTGCCCTTTGCAGACCTGTCTTATACACCAGGTTACAGTTCTGACTATATACCATTAATTAGTATAAAAATGTCAAATTTTATTTTCTAGTACATGTCACAGAATTGCAAAAATGGCACAAGAAGAAGAACTTCTGGTTCCAGCCAGTGTGCAAAAGCAATTATTTTAAATGACTAAAGATATAGAGCTTGGGACCACTAGGCTTCTAAATATGGGTACTGCTTATATCAAAATTTTTAAGTCTTTGGGAGGGTGTCCTCTGAGTGCCTCTCCATTTGATCTATGACTGCAGGTGGGGAATATATTAACATTTGTTATCCTGTGATTTCGCATCTTTTGCCAAATTGAGAAGCCATTATCTAATACTTGATACTGTCTCCCCGGTGGTCCCCAACATCACTTGAATTAAGAAAATCACAGAAATTATGAGTAGGGATTGTTTGGTCCAAGACATATATTTCACAGATGGAGAAATTGTTCTGAGCCTGGACTGTTAGAATCCAGGTCTCAGGATGTTTAAGGCAGTTATCACCAACTCCCATCTAGGAGTTAGCCTTAGTTGAATTTAGAATCTGCTGCAAACTTTTGATAGTTTTTTCCATGTATTGCTTTGAGGATATTCTGGAAGTCTGGAGGTTTTAGAAAGTTTTTAAATGAGAAATGAGCACATCTGTCTGATGTAATCAGATTTTTTTTGGTGGGGGTGGGGGGGAGAGAAATTGCAGGGTGGTTCCCCAAGCTACTTTTCTTAGCAGCCTCAGAAATCATGAGACGTGAGATTGTTTTTTAGGATCGTCTAAGTAAACCTCCATTTCTCCTCCCCTGCCTCATTTTTCTAATCTGAGGCGATGGATCTTGAGTCTTTCAATCTCTGTGAAACGGTTTTCACTTTGGTTGTCATTTTAAGTATGAATTTCCCCTTAATCCTGGAAGCTTTATTTCATTTTGCACCTCTTTCTATAGCCTGAAATTTAATTTTACTTTGATGCGGAAATTTCTAGGTTCTGTTCTTCATGTAGGGTATTGTGCTTTGGGGTAGACAGAAGGTGCTCAAACTGTACCCTCATTTACAGGGAAAACTATAGGGAGAAAACAGAAAAGAAGCAAACGCTATCATAATTGAAATTACAATGTCTTGAAGCTAAACTCATTTTACCTGCCCAGTTTTCTTGTAAACCACTGGAATTGCCATAAAACACTTATTATCACTCCCATGTGATGTTTAATCAGATGCCCATAAAGGACCAGGGTCATCGGTGTAGAAAATGAGATGCATAATAACACAAATACAATTAAGCATTTGGGTCGTGGTGGCCATTCAGGAGCTGAACGTCCAGTTTCCTGCCAGAGAGGAATCCAGCTCGGGAGCGAGTAGTGTTACCGAACTCAGGTTCAGGTGCTTACCACTCAAAAACCAGTAATTCAAGGCGCAAGTGTCAGTAGAAAGGAAAGTTGTTTTAATCAGAAAAGCCAGTAATCTGGGGAGGTGGATTCCTGTCCAGAGACCAACTCCGAAGATCGTGCTCAGCCATGACAGTTTTTAAAGGAAAAAAGGGGGAAGAATCTCAGTGAATCATCAAGGCAGGAGGTTGGATTTTTTTGTTTGTTCGTTGGTTGGTTGGTTGGTTGGTTGGTTGGTTTTGCCACACTGCGCAGTTTGCAGGATCTTAGTTCCCCGACCAGGGATTGAACCTGTGCCCTCAGCAGTGAAAGCACAGAGTCCTAACCACTGGACCACCAGGGAATTCCTCCCGCGGTGTGGTCTCTGCATCCTTCTCCATTGTGTGCAGACTGGCTGACTCTTCAGATGTTATCTTGCCTCAGTGATCTGCCTGCAGGATTGCTAAGGGGGCCCCTGGGGGTAGAGATCTAGTCATTCTTTAATTGCTTTCTTCATTCTGACTTCTTTTAATCTAGGAAAGAATCAACAGGTTAGGCAAGGCACGGTGTGCATTCAGGAGAGCACAAGTCAGGAATTCGGTTAAATTGCTTAGTGGTCTCATTCCTATAATTAGGTTCTTTTCAGGTGAGAGGGGAACAGAAATGGGCAAACAGGGAAGAGGCAGAAGAGCTGCTTTCAGTAGGCATGTTCCTGGGAACCCGTGACAGAACTTCTCTTTGTCCATCAGGAGCAGGGAGAGAGGGGAAGTGGGACATTGAGGCTGCAGTTGAGTGTATGTACACGCAATGACATATTTTGTTCATCAAGTGTTGGAGCAGATACTTAAATGCCTCACTCTGTCTGGGAAGACCCCACCCCATGTCCTCTGGGCGTGTTTTACCTTTTCTAACGGCAGCAAGGATAGAGATGCAGACTTCACAACCGCTGGTGGTCCAGGCATCCCACGACAGCCATTGAGAGGCTGGGGTGGTCTCTTTCCTCCACGCAGGGAGCTCCTCTAAGCCACGCTGGAAACAAGGGGACAGATGAGGTCATGTGAGTTGCTTCCCCACTTGGACCTCACTATGGGGGAAACATCAAGTGACACCACCATGACCAAGACAACTCTTCCCATGTATGATCTCACTCTTGGTGAGATCGTACTCAGATTCCTCCTCAAACTTACTCTAAAGATTCCCCTACAGAGAAGGTCCCCAAATTGCGTTTCTAGTAGCACATAATGCCTCATTCCTATCCATTTTGCTTCATTTTGTTTTCTTCATGATGTCACCAGCATGGAGAAGAAGCCCCTTATCTGAACATTAGGAACAATTCTTATATTGGGACCAGACTCCACTGGTGTGCTCAGTTTATGTGTCCTTGTGGGTCCAAGAAGGTCAAAACTCTGCATCCTTGTTACGATACCTCTGTCCTCGCCATTGATGTCACGGACCAAGGTCAACTGGTAGAACATTGCATTTCTACTCTAGGAACACAAAGAATATCTGAAGCATGCTTAACCTCATATCCATGGCTTTTCATGTTACACACTAATTTCTGACCGTACTCTGTTCACTTCTCTAGTGCAGTGATCTGTTCTGATCAATGTCACCCAGGTCCTCTCTCCAGGGTTTATAATGTACAATGTAAAGCCATCTTCTAAAGGTCAAACTTACATATTCTAGGATGTGATTTTATTATGTTATGTAGTTATATGATAGTAAATAATTAGACAAAATATAAAATAAATCGTGTAGCACACCATTTATTTATTTATTTATTTATTTATTTATTTATTTATTTATTTGTATGGCCTGTATCTCCCACTGGAAAGCAAACTTCATGAGAGCAGTAACTTTGTCACCTTCCTTTTTTTCTCCCTACGGTTTCACCAACTCCTAGAATAATACAGTACATGTGATAAGGAATCTATAAATATTTTAAATGAATGAATGAATAGAGGCAAGCTGGCACTTTACTGTATTTGGCAGGCATATTTTTCAAAGGAAGAGAAATAGAAGATGATAGAGAAATAGAGAAAGAATGGAGGTGATGCTTGGGGTGTAGCAGAGGTGAGGAGAGAGAGAGCCCTGACCGTACGGACCCCTAACTTCGGATCTTGTCTGAGTCCTCGTATATCCCCAGCCTTAGATTCCATAAGGTGGTCCTATATTCCCATATGAGACTTCTTTCTTCTTAAACAGCCTTGAATCAAACTCTCTTTCTTGCCACCAAAGAAGCTTAGCTGATAAAGGCAAACAGGAGATGCTCAATAGAGACATTATTCTAGACTGAGTAGATTATTTTATTTTGTCTAAAAGTGTATTTGACTTGTTTTGTACCCAAAACTCTGCATTCTGACCCAAACCAACCAGTAGATTTCTGAGAAGGAGAAGGATTTGGGAAATTGCAATTAGCATTGTTTCTAGTCATCAAGATCTTGGTAGGCTGTGTCTCATCTTGAAGTTACAGCCCTGCAGATATTCATTCTAATGGTGCCTGGAGATACTTAACTCTCTGAGAAACCACTGGAACATTTTATTATTGGGCTTCCTATGTCCTTTTTCCTCTCTGGGTTCACGTGGAAAGGTGAGCCACGGGGGAAGGGTGTTAGTGTGATTTCTTTTTATCTATGTAATTTTCACTGCTCAAAGGGGAAACACAACAACCAAGCCTGGGAAATTTGTCAGTATCCTGTAGCTAAGTAAGAAAAAAAGAGCCTCAAATAATGGGATTTCTCTAATACTTTCCGGAAGCCAATGGACAGTTGGTTTCTGCCTTGCAGCTCTAGCCACTCGACACTCCCAGGTCATTCTGGAATTCTAGATGTGTTCAAATACCTTGTGAAAGAATCTGAAGTACTTCGTATGAGCCAGGGTTCCAGCAACAAACTCCAGATGGTTCGAATGGAAGAGACTTCAGTAAAGAGTGAGGGCAGAGCGGGATTAATGGAAATAACGGCTGTACTGGTGCCCCCAGAGACTCCCAAGGGTAGTAAGCCATGACTCTCGCTTGACAAGGGGAGAAAGGGAACAGAGTTACAGGGCCCAGTAAGTGGTGGGCTCACAGATGAAGGACCACCTGTCACAAGCTAGAGTTTTGAAGGAATACAGCCACCATATGCAATCCAGAATAAAACAGAGAAGTGGCAAAGAAAACCCACACCTATCCTCCTCTTTTCTAGTCTCATGCCAGAAATCCCATTGGCAAACCCATTTGGAAGCTGAAGGCCAAGGGAGACCTTGATCTGAACCCCTGGGGGATGTGGTCCATCTGAGTCAGCCCCTGGGTTCACAGGAGCTGGAACATGAATCTTGGGCGAAGGGGAGGCAAATAGGAAATAATTGGTACCCCGTGACTTTCAGTAGTCTTCTGCATTCTGGGTTTGGTCGATGCATAGTGTTTACTTTCGCGAAAGCCACTGAAACCTTTGGGATTTTCTTCTTCCTCTCCTTGTACTGGTGGTTCACGACTTCCCCATCCCATCTCCCCCCAACACACACTCTTAAGTTGCAATAGGGAAATATAATATTATTACTACTGAGATCCATATTGTTTTTCTTCCCACATGAATATCTCTGGCTGGTGAGTTGCCTACTACGACCTTTGGAACGTGTCCGAAATATATCCTTACCCTGCCCCTTATCCATGCCAACATCATTTCCCACGTTAACTAGTGTAATTGCCCCCTTTGTGCTCTGCTTAAGCCTTTACTCTTTCAGCATCAGGGGGTCCAGACTGACACGGCCAAACAATTTTCTTTCTTCAACAAGCCAGCCTTGTCATCATTCGTGATATTTTTTTTTCCATTGCTGCTAAAACCAGTTGAGCATGTCTCCTCATTTTTAAGATTGTCTCCTAAAGGGCTTAGTAATTTTCTCTGAGTGCATGTGTACCTTAAATCTCAACCCGGCCACCCCCATCCGTTATGTGCACTTCTAAATATAGCAGTTCTCCTTCTCAATAGCTTAGAATTTCTTTTTGCTGGTGTTCGTTCAATAAATTCATTCAGGAAAATATTAATTGTATGGATGTACTGTACTAAATGTGAAGGGTACGGTGATGAATGAAAACATTTAAGCTCTCCACTAATAGAGCTTCCATATAAATCTCTTGCCAGAAAAAGCATGTGTATTGTTCTCTGTGTGTTCATAGTGAATTTCTAGACCCCCTACCTACCGTGTTTTCTATTTATCATATCTTATTTTGTAATGAATTTGTAAAAGTCAAAATGAAACTCCTAATTATTTTGTAATCCCTTCAAAAAACATTTGTTGAGAGGTTGGCATTTTTACCCCAGGGTGGAAGGAGAGTCAAAAAAAACCCGAGCCGTGGTCCTCACCCCAAGGATGTTAAAGCAGTGCCCCTCTCGTTAGAGGGTGATGAGAAGCAACTCCTTAATAAAAAGACAGTCTAATTGTGTCATGTGTTGCTCCCTTTTTAAAACCCTTCAAAGCTCTCCATGAGTGTTTGGTTTGGAAGGAAGGGCTTATTAACCAGCAGGCTCACAATTCTCTCCCTCGGTGTAGGAGGCAGTGGTGGGGACACCACCAGAAAGAAGGAAGCCGGGTGATTCCGTCTCACCTCCCGTCCGCTCACTAATTGTTACCAAGGCGGTCATCCCAGGATCATACCCTCTGCCCCTCCCTCAAATGGAAGCCAATTACTGTCAGTTTCAGGAGGAAGGTGCAAAAAGAAAAACAAGAACTGGTTAGAACCACCGAGGTCCAAGATGGCAGAAGACTTGACTCCCAGTGGACCTTGAGCCTCATTATCCACTCATTGTAATGCATTAGCTAAATGACATGCACACCTGGTGCCATGACAGTTGCCAGTTGCCATGACAACCACCGGAGAAGACCAGACAAGGACCGAAAAGGAGAGTTGCATCAGTCCTGGGTCCGAACCACACCCCCTGTTCTTGGATACGTCATGAATATTCCCCCCACTCTTTCCAATTCCCTCCCTTTTACTTTGACCCTGTTTTATATATGGAGTCTCTGCCCGAATTGGCTTGAGAAGTTGATTTGCGAACCAACTTCTCTGTTCTTTGGCCATTGAATAAAGCTTGTGCTGTTCCAGTCTCAGCATTGGTTTCCTTATTGGCTGTGCTCATCCGAGCAGAAAAAGAACCTCCCTGGCCGGGACAGGGGGCCTCAGCTGGGGCTAGGACCCCAGCACGGGTCCAGTCGACCAATTCAGTAACATAATGTGACAGACCTCCTGGCACTTGCTGGCAGAAGTGTCCTTATCTCGGTAGTACTTTAGCCTAAGATTGCTTATGATAGATGGCAGCCTCTCCCAGAGCTCTGAGGGACCACTCCAAAGAGGTCTGGGAGGAGCCAGGATATATAAAAGTTTTTGCTGGAAAAAAACATGTAGTGGAACATCAAAAGATTACTGCTAATCACAAAACCCAGACATATCAATTTAATGAATTTAACACTTTTCTATGGATGGGAAGATGTAAGAGTCTGGGCTTATTGAAATGATTCCTTTGATATGAACCTTAACTATCTAGGGTCACTATCCTGCTTTTCTCCATCCTGAATCCCCTCAGGGTTGCATGCATCTTCAGGGGCGGCTGCAGTGGCTTGATGGCTACAACATCCTTTCTTTACTGAAAGGGCATGAGACGTTCTTTGCCCACATAAACAAAACTGGAATCGATGGAGTTATTGGTCATGGCTCGTAGGAAAATCACATCAGCTAGTGACCACCTGCATATAAAACCGAGATGCTTGATGACTGCCAGCTTTTTCTAAGTGACATGCACTCTGTACATGCACCACTTGGAGACCTCAGATGTTCACCTGGGCCAGCTGTGTGCAAAGTGAGGAGAAAAGTCTGAATGTCCACGCCTACTGTCCTGAAGCTGTTCCCGCTTTGCCTGTGTCTGTCAGACATTTGTATCCTTGAAACTGTTGGTAAAGCTTGATGACGGCTTTGATCTGTTGTTGGTGTGAATCTGATTTGACAGTTGAAACACATATTATCTTACGGCTAAATTCCTTACCCCTTTGTTGAGAAAATTAGGTTTTTCAAAATACAACCAAGCCCGCCTCTGCCCGCTCCCCTTCTCCAGACCTACAGTACCCTGTCATTCAAAGCCTCTCTCCTCCTACTCACCATGCTGGCCTCAAATGCTGGGCCTCATATGCTCATTGCCCTGCCTGGAAATGCTTGCCCATTTATTCAGCTGATAATTACGAAGCATGTACCACGTGCCAAGCGCTGTTCTAGACACTGGACATCCACTGTTGAAGGCAGGGGAGACCACTCAAGTGTTTGGGGATCAACAAGAGGCCAGGGTGCTTAGAGCTGAGAGGAAGAGAGAGAGGACCGAGGCCAGGATACGGACATCTGATTCGATTCAGTGATGGGAAGATACTGGTGAGGTTAGAGGAGGGATATGACTTTCTTTGTTTTTTGTTTTTTGTTTTTTCTTTTCAGGGGGAGGGGTAATAATTCTACAATAAAATATTATCAAAACCAGCAGAGGCACAGGAATAGAATTGGAGGCAATGCCAGTGATTAAAGCTGAATAATCTATTACATATAAGCTGATTTATACTGCTTTGTTCATTTCTTAATATGCCAAGGCAAACAAGTCATTTGCATATCCTGTCCACATGGCAGGCATACGCTTACGGTGTTAAGAAAATTAGATGCATGAGTCATGTCAAAAAGAAAAGGTGTGCCTGCAGGTAGGCGGCCCCTGTGTTTCAATGCAGCATGTCTCTGAGAGACAGCTCATGACAGTGAGTGCACATTTTGGAGACAGAGATTTTCCAATCCTGATACTTAGCTGTGTGACCTTAGGCATATTCCTTAACTCCTCTGATCCTTAATTCCCCGTAAACTGAATAAGGATGCTGAAGAAAACACGAATAGGTTACTCTTCATGGGTCCATATACAGGCACTAGAGAAGCATTTCTGGCCTCTTATTTACTAGGTACGTGGCATCCACCTAATTTTCCACCTAAATCCAAGTTTCTATTAAATGCTTGAACCATGGGGATTGTGTCTCTTAATTATCCTCTCCATCCCCACCAGCGTGAGGCAGGAATGTTGGATGAGCTTGCATCTGTTGATTCTAACTTTCCAACAGTGTTTCTGCCCCAAACTCTAGACTTGGTGGTGGGAGTGAGACAGAGAGGGAAAGATTTTATTGAAATATAGCTGATTTACAGTGTTGTGTTAGCTTCAGGTGTACAGCATAGTGATTCAGTATTTTTGCATATTAGATTCCATTATAGGTTATTACCAGATACTGGGTATAGTTCCCTGTGCTATACACTAAATCCTTGTTGCTTATTTTATACATAGTAGTTTGTATCTGTTAACCCCATACCCCTAATTCGTCCAGCCCTCCTTCCCTCTCCCCTTTGGTAACCACAAGTTTGTTTTCTATGTCTGTCTCTTTCTGTTTTATATATACATCCATTTGTAGTATTTTTAAAATTTTAAAAAATATATCCACATATAAGTGATATCACATAATTTTTGTCTCTCTCTGTCTGACATTTCACTAAGCATGGTACTGTCTAGGTCCATCCATGTTGCCGCGAATGGCAGAATTTCATTCTTTTTTATTGTATATGCATACCACATCTTCTTAATCCATTAGTCTGTTGATGGGCACTGGAGTTGTTTCCATGTCTTGTCTATTGTAAATAATGCTGCTTGGAACATTGGGGTGTATGTATCTTTTCGAATTAGAGTTTCCTCCGGGTATATGCCCAGGAGTGGGATTGCTAGCTCTCATATGGCAACTCTATCTTTAGTTTTTTAAGGAATCTCCATACTGTTTTCCATAGTGGCTGCACCAATTTACATCCCCACGGACGGTGTAGGAGGCTTCCCTTTTCCTCACATGGAAGGGAGAAGTTTTAGAATCCTCCACCCTCCCAACGGGATTCCTGAGACGCGTCCTACAACCTAACCCTGATCACAAGACAGCATGAGTTGAACTTCATCCCTCAATTTCTTGCAAACTCCGGTGTATAACTGGGATGTTATATTTATCGATCTCCTAACATGTCCACGAGCAGGGTGGCTTCTAGAATTCACGCCTGGAAGGCGACTGCCTGGTTGGTTTCCCTGATTTATCCGTGTTTCATCTTCCTCATAAGATGACTCACGTCCTGAGTGTCATGAGAATGAAATAACAAGTGTAATGTGTTTAAAATTATACCTAGGCCATGATAACCAGTCAATTAATGTTAGCTGGTGTTGTATGGGTTAAAAATGAACGCACCCTCACCTCCATGTGTCTGTGCGTATTATTACTATGCATGTTTATTTACATAGAATATTCCCGAGAGATTACAGAGTAACTGGCTATAGTATTAACTCTGAGGAAGAGAACTGGGGAATGAGGTCTGGGAAAGTGAAGAGACTTTTAACTGTACACTAAATTGTACTGTTTGAATTTTTTAACAATATGTATCTACTACTGTTTCAACATAAAAATTACTTAAGAGTACTGTCCAGCCTACAGCGAGCACCTAATAAATGTTAACTGACATCACCTTCGATATTGTTTTGGACATTTGAGTGGGTTTCTGCACTACCAAGTTTGATGCCTGTCATAGAATAGATGCTTAATCATCGTAGCTATGAGAAAATATTTTTCCATTCACTGTTGGATTAATTTGGGCTCTTTGATTGCAAGTGATGGAATCCCAACTCAGAATTAAAAACAAAAATGAGAGAGCACACATGTATTGGCTCAAGGACCTGGAAGTACACAGCGTACGTAGCTTCAGGTACAGCTGGATGGATATGTGGACACGGATGGTGGTGTCTTGAGGGCATGGTTTTTCCACTGCTGGACTCAGCTTTATTATTCATTATTCTCAGGAGACTCCATGTGGTGGCTTGGGCCCACCATGTAGATAATAATGTCAGGAAAAAGGAGGATTGCTAATTCACAACGATCCCGACGAAAGTTCCGGGTCTGTAACTCTCTGATCTGCCTCGGGCCATGTGTCCCTCTGAACCTTAGAGTATGGACAGGCCCCACTGTGCAGGCTTGGTTCATGGCAGACTTAGGTACTTGAGGGTAGGGCAGCCTCTTGTGACTCTAAATAATGGGAAATAGATGCCCCTACACACAAAATTTAGGGTGTCATTGCTAAGAAAAAGGTGCTGTCATCACATGAAAGGCAAAGTCAACTTTGTCTTGTGTGTACACTGCATTTCCTTTGGACGTCTGAGGAGAAAAAAGACCTTCTAATGAGTAACGTGGCAAAAAGAAAATTGTAAGATGTGATTAGGTAATGAGTGGAATATGCAAGGTGATATAGAAAAACGGGGGCTGCATATAGTTATATTTTGTGCACCAATTGGGATTCTGTGATGGTGTATTTAATAATATGATATATAATTAGATGTTCTCTGCTGTCCATCTAAGTGCACTTATGTTCTAGCACTTTATACACAGATTTCTTTCTTGATTGCTTTGTACTGAAAAGCTCTCTCGTGTTTTCTTTTTTTTAAAAAAAGATCTTTATTGGAGTATAATTACTTCACAATACTGTGTTAGTTTCTGTTGCACAACAAAGCGAATCAGCCATATGCACACACATGTCCCCATATCCCCCGCCTCTTGAGCCTCCCTCCCATCCTCCCTATCCCACCCCCTAGGTCATCGCAAAGCACCGAGCTGATCTCCCTGTGCTATGCTGCTGCTTCCCACCAGCCAACTATTTTACATTCGGTAGTGTATATATGTCGATGCTACTCTCACTTTGTTTGCCCCAGCTTCACCCTCCCACCCCATGTCCTCAAGTCCATTCTCTATGTCTACCTCTTTATTCCTGCCCTGCAACTAGGTTTTTTTAGATTCCATATATATGCGTTAGCATATGGTATTTGTTTTCCTCTTTCTGACTTGCTTCACTCTGTATGACAGACTCTTGGTCCATCCACCTCACTACAAATAACTCAATTTCGTTTCATTTTATGGCTGAGTAATATTCCATTGTATATATGTGCCACACCTTCTTTATCCATTCATCTGTCAGTGGACATGTAGGTTGCTTCCATGTCCTGGCTATTGTAAATAGTGCTGTAAGGAATGTTGTGGTACATGTCTCTTTTTGAATTACGGTTTTCTCAGGGTATTTGCCCAGTAGTAGAATTGCTGGGTCGTATGGTAGTTCTATTTTTAGTTTTTTAAGGAACCTCCATACTGTTCTCCATAGTGGCTGTATCAATTTACATTCCCACCTGCAGTGCAGGAGGGTTCCCTTTTCACCACACCCTTTCCACCATTTATTGTTTGTAGATTTTTTGATAATGGCCATTCTGACCGCTGTGAGGTGGTACCTCATTGTAGTTTTGATTTGCATTTCTCTAATAATTAGTGATGTTGAGCATCTTTTCATGTGCCTCTTGGCCATCTGTATGTCTTCCTTGGTGAAATGTCTGTTTCTCTCATGTTTTCTTAAAATAAAAATTAATTGCTTTTCAGCAAACTCTGTGAGCAAGAAGATGTGTCTCCCAGGAAGTATTTCATAGTCAGTTTCCAAGTACTGCATTTGTAACCAAAACTATTCTTAATTGGCTTGGAACTGACATTTGCTATTTTTTCTTACTAATTTTAACTCAAAAAAAAAAAAAAAAAAAAGACAGAAAAAGAAAAGAAACTCATAACTAAATCCGGGAAGTTTTTCGACCTGATAATCTTTCAGACATTACAAACTACTGATGGAAGAAACTTTTACATATTGAGGTGTGGGGAAGTCGTTCTGGCTTCTACGTGATCTCACTTGAACTTCAGGGTAACCAAAATAACCTCTTTGTGGCCTATTAAACATGCATTGTGCTTAAGCTTTAACCATTAAATAAAAGAATGCCTTTAAAAACTCAAAATGTAGTAACTGTGGTTCAAACATCAAAAATGGAGCTGGGTGGCCATTGTGGACTTGGGTTTAGACACGTTCCTGTACTACTGAGAACTTGAATTTTTCTGAACTGTATCAGACTCAAGGATACCGCCAACCATTCTCAAAACAATATCTGTTAGCATCTGCCAGCTGCAACCTTATGGTCTTAAGGTCTCTCCTTGTAACTAAGCAGCCATCTCAGACCCCAACCAATCCTTGCTTAACAAGCACCTTTACTTCTTGCCAGCTCCAGTCCTAATTCTTGACAAACAACTTATGTAATTTTGCAGTTTTTGCCTTTCTAAGCCTCCCCCATTTTGTAGTTCGACAGAACAGAATTCAGGTGCTTCTTGAATCTGTGTCTCCTGGTCTATAGTCCTTAGTTTGGCATGAATAAAATTCTTTTCTCTTCGTATTATATATTGGTTTATTGATTATTTCCATTGACACTCTTTAATAGGAACGTTCTTTTTTTTTCTTTTAACAAACACACCCAAATTGATAATGGCTCATACACAAGTGAAGTTCACTTCCAACGCATATAAAATCCAAACAGGTATTGCTAATAGATAGTTCTCCACTAAGCAAAAATTGACAAATCCAGGCTCCTTCAAGTTTTGGTCCCATTGTCTTTGGCACATGGTTTCCAAGGTTACCAAAGTCATCAGGATGGAATGAAGGGAGGGAAAGAGCAGGGAGGATCATGGGAGAGGTGGTTGGGATTGTTCTGAGTGGCTGCACATCACTTCCGTCCACGTTCTGTTGACCTCAGTCACATGACCATCTCTGCAACAAGGGAGCCTGGGAAATGTAGTCTAGCTCTGTGCCACAAATGAGAAGAAATGGTCTTTGGTGAACAGCCAATGAGCATTGGTTACATAAATATTGTAAATTTGGTGTTTTGTTATGCTATAGGGTGGGGCAGTAGCCTAACTGGTCTTCTTGACCTACCCTTGCCCTCATTTTTATATAGTAGTCAAAAGTGGTCATATTAATAGACCAGGAAGATTTTCTCCACTGGCTGATGATTATACCACACGTTCGTTGGGGATGGTGCTGTATTCAGAGGGATTTCAACATGAGTTATCACATTTGATATTCACAAATGTCACGAGCTAACGAGGTGATAGGGTCAGAGGGAAGATTCAGCCTCAAGGAGACTCAGTTGTTTGAAGTTGCTGGGACCTCATATTTTGGCCCAGATTACAGTGCTTGTAGGATGACATAGGTTGTTGCCATTCAATGACAAAGAAATGCATGGCGGCCAACAGAGGGTCACACATTGAAATGACTCAGGAGTGAGGGCAGGCAGAAAATATAAATGAGCATACAAACTGTGAGTGGGGTATGGGGAGGGGGGTTGTTGTGGAAACTGGGGTGCAGACTAACAGGGCACTGAAACTCAGACCCTGCTTGTTGTTGCTGGATGCAGCTGTGAATCTAGGGTGGCCAGAGATCTTTCTGAGGAGGAAGACGTTCAGACATTCATATGGCATGTTCAAATATTGGAAATATTGTTTGTCTAGGACAAACAGAATACATCTGTGGGTCATCAGTTTCCAAATTCTGGCTGAGAGTTGGAGGAACTGATTTTTTTGTGTGTCTTAGAAACCCAAGTGGGTATCTGGAGACCTACAGCAAATAGATTGGCAAAGTATGTCAAGTGCACTGAAATGAGTGTAGAAGCTTATTTTTTTCTGAGTATTGTATATAGTAGATCAGTACTAGAAAAACTCAAAAATACAGTCATTTGGAATTGGCCAAGTGGATTATAGTAGCTACCTTAAACAGAATAGCATGCGGCCATTAGATATGATGACATAGATTTGGAAAGATGTCCTTGATATAGGTTAAGCCCAAAGCATTTTAAGAAAGAGCATGCTTACTATAATTTCGGGAGGCACATGAATTTAGTCTCTGTTCCTGTGGGCCTCTGGTTGCCTAGATACACTATGTCTCTCTCTCTGTCTCTCTCTCTCTCTCTTTCTCTCATTGACCAGATGGCCAGTAAGAAGGAGGGCTTAGTCTCTGTTCTGAAGTGATGGGTCAACTAGTCGTGTGGACAACTGTTGTATTATAGATACTTTTTAAAAGACTTCAGAAAATCTGTACCAAAATGCTCATGGGATTATCTCTGGATGGTGGAATTTTATAATGATCATTTTAAAAATCCACTTGCATGTCTGTAATTATGAACTCGTCTACTGTTCAGAAATACTACTTGCATGTTTTAGAAAATAATAAAAGTTTTAAAAGAGATAATTATATTCTAATCTAATGATTCCCATTTCCCTCGAATGATCTCACAGGACTAAAACACATAAAAAATGGTGTTCTTTAAAAAGCCAAAGCCAAATAACATTTACAGCTGCAGTTGTCAACACCATAGGGCCGGTGAATGTGTGTCACTTAACATATACAAGTGATACATATACATTTACAAGTATCCCTTATTTTATTTTAAATAAATAAGGTAGTATCGTATATTGTTGTTTTCTTTCGATGCCCAAACACTTTTTGAGACCCAATAAACATTGATTAAAGATGACATGTATCCCCAAGAGCTGGTAGGCTCTTTGAGTAGGAATGCCGATGTCTGATGTTTCCATGGTTCTAGCAGAGCACTGAGTCCAGAGTAAAGACCTTAGTATTTGTTCAGCTGAAGTGACACTGAGAAAGAGGGACATTCAAGGAGAAAATTTCATCTTTTTTAAAATTTGATTCTAGAAGAAAAATTCCTCCTTCGAAATAATAGTGATTTTCATAGAATAAGAAATCCTCATTCTTTTCGTTCAATCCTCAGAAAGGAAGGAAGGAAGGGGAGGAAAAGGAGGATGAAATAAGAAAACGATAAACAGGTAGAGAAGAGATGGGGCCCAATTCCATGCTCCTGAGGTTAGGGCAGCGTGGACATAATAATGCTGATATCCATGTTGTGGTTTATAGTGTATCTGATCTCTCAGTGTCATCATCCCCCTGGACCTTTGCAGCAGCCCAGTAAATAGGTCAGGTGGATACGACCTCCCCATCATCCCCATCATGAGCATCAGGTGACACCTGCATGAGGATGCACAGCAAATAAGGGACAGAGCTGAGATCACAAGCATTTTTTATTATTATCTTAGGTCTTAGTTTGGGACCCTGGACAAAGGACTTTGACGCTCAAAGCCTTTTTGAATGGGGATCATCATAACCTCGTTCATTTGGCTGTAGTGAGTGAGATTCTTAACCACTGCGCATGAGACAGAGCGGTCACGCCAGGCCCATACCTCACATTTGTAGGCCTGGGACAAGCACATCAATGGAGGCCCATGCGCCATCTTGGTTTGGATTCTCCCCGGAGCAGGTGCTGAGACAAGCATCGACGTGCAGATATTTTTTGTGCACACGAAGGAAAACACCAGGAAGGGAATAGAGCCAATAAAAGGCATCATCAAGCACGTCCCTCCTGTGGATGACTGTAGCTTCCCCCTGACAGGGAAGCTCGGAGAGCGTCCACCCCAGGGTGAGGAACCTGGGCTGCTTCTATCCCAAAGCCCGTCAAGCTTTTGTTGGAAGTGGCTCCCGGGAGCCCCGTTCCTCTCTGCCTGTTGGCCTGCTGTCCTGGCAGCAGAGCAGACTCCAGCAGTAACCAGAAGCCCCGAGGCACAGAGATGCCGACTTGGCAGCTGGAAGTCAGGCTGAGTGCACCTGAGTGGGGAAGCCCAGGACCACAGGAGGGGCACCCACAGCACCTGCTGCACACAACATAGGTCTCCATGCTCGAGAGTTGTAAGTCAAGCGAACAAACTGATAACTAAAAGATGCTCTGTCCTCCCGCCATGACAAATCTACCTTCATAACTACCTGGGATGCCACGTTAGTGTTCAGGATTCTTGGACGTGAGTCCTCAGATTCTGCCTTGGAGTCTGCCTGCCGTGGGACAAGCAGGCTGCAACCACGTCCCTCACTTACTGCCTCAGTAACCACGAGGGACACATTCAGGCGTTTGAAGAGTCCTTTTGGTGCCCTCTACAAAGAGCTGCTCCCGGGCCACCGCTTGGGTCTGGCCGTAAACACATGGGCAGGGTGGGTCCATCCTTTAGAGGATCTTCAGGGAAGAGGATGTGCAGATGTGGAAGTGGGTTTGGTCCATTGGGACACCACGTTGTAGGGTCTCTGGAGGTTGAACACTGACACTGCCTGACTCCTGGCCCCGCTGCCCTCACCATAGCCCTGAAAGCTCACCTCACAGCTGCCAAATGCAGTCGCCTGTGACTTTCCTGGGTTTTTTGTCATTGTTTGTTTGTTTGTTTTGATGGCTGGAGTGCATTCAGCTCATCTGTGGGGCAGGCTGGATGTGTCAGGGGTTCATGCCACCCAGAGCTGCTCCCAACCTGCTCCCTCACCCATGCACAGTTGGGTTATCTGGGGCGAGATCTACGGGGCTCCCCAGAGACACTGAACCCAGTTGCCCACAGTGATTCACATGCCCTGTAACACACCATGTATTGGCGTCCTTCCCTTCCCTCCCAACGTTCACATTCCTCTGTGGCCGCTCTAGAGATCACCTTCCAAATTAAACACTTACACTCACATTCTTACCTCCCCTGGGTCCTCACAGTATGGTCTAGAAGCGTGTCACAGTTTTAGGTGACCCTGCCCCTTTGGTCCCGTGGGGAGGAGTGACCGAGCAGGGTCCCTTACAAATGGGGTCTGGGGCCAGGAGTACCCCCGCCTGCCACTTAGTAAGAGCCCAGTCAGTGATATTTGTATTGTAATTATTGTCACATTCTAAAAACCCAGATCTTTGGATTTATTTATTTATTTATTTATTTATTTTTGGCTGTGTTGGGTCTTTTGTTGCTGTGCGCGGGCTTTCTCTAGTTGCAGTGAGCGGGGGCTACTCTTCGTTGCGGTGCGCGGGCTTCTCACTGTGGTGGTGGATTTCTTATGTGGCGTTCTTTCTGATATGTGCCAGCTATTTCTAATAAATGGAAGAAAGCTGTGTTTAGGGGTGATTTCAGTTAATAAACTTCCTTGAAGTTTCTGTGGAGAGCACTGGGTAAATGAGCTAAGGATGCTAACTTGCCTCTAACTTTCCCAGGAAGTGGGGACAGAGAGGAGAGGGGAGAGTGGATGCCACTCTTTCCCCAGATCAAGATGCTATGGGCTGAATGTCCGTGTCCCTCCAGAAGTCATTGTCATAATGCCCAGTGTGATGGTAATGCCCAGTGTGATGGTATTTGGAGGTGGGGCCTTTGGGAGGTGAATAGGTCATGCGGGTGGAGCCCCGACAAATGGTATTAGTGCCCTTATAAGAGGAGGCAAGAAGGCTGCAACCTAGAAGGAGACTCTTACCAGATCCCAACCACATTGGCTTCCAGATCTTGGACTTCCAGCTTCCAGAACTATGAGAAATGTATGTCTGTTTTTTATAAGCCACCCAGTCTGTGGTACTTTGTTATAGTATCCTGGGCTGATGAAGACACAGGAGTCACAAGAGAACACATCAGACCTTTTGAGAAAAGCAACAAGATGAAGTCTGTCTCACCACTCACAGAGCAAATACACTACTTGTCAAGTCCCCGGAGAGCTGATGACCTTTCCTCAAATAAGCCAGAGTATTTGTGACCTTTCTAGTGCATGGGATGATATTTTATAGCAAACAACATTGCCAGGCAAAAATATTAACCAGGGGAGCAGGCATTTAATTATCCTATCGTGTGCCTAGCACTGTGAATACAAACTTTCTGTCCCCTGGAGAAGTATATGGTCCAGGGGAAGAGTTTAGGGGAATTTGAGGCAGTAAATCAAGTGCTCGAAACATACTTTTAAAAATAAAGAACTGAGTAAAGATCAATTCAGGGAAAGTTCACAATTTTAAAGAGAGCTTGTCCACGTATGTTTTGGCAAGTTCAAACTAAATTAGAGAAAAATCATTGAGAAATGCAGATATTTTTTGCCAGGGGTTACCTTATGGAAGGAATTTTGTGAAAGAAATGCTACAACCTTGATAAAATATTACAAAAGAGCTACGAAATGCCACCTAATTACAGCACCGAGTCCTGGACACTATATTTTGTGTCCGTTTCAAGTGAGGCATTGATATTTTGACATGGAGACACACATGCCGGCCTCTGAAAACCTCTAGCATTCACACAAGGCTTGTGTTCACTCTAAATTATGTTCCTGGTTAGCAGAATTTTTAAATTAAATGATACTTCTTTTAACCAATTTTCAAACGACTCAACTTCCATAAAGTGAAGTTCATATTAAAACTATGTGAAATATAATTCAATTTGTCATGGATTCGAAAAAAACAAGATAAGAATATGTTAAGTGTTCGTTGAGAATAGTTATGACTTATATTCATCATAACACCAATGGCTCTTAATGTTGGGTACAGATTAAAATCACTTGAGGTTTGTTTCCCAAATCCTCACATCCAGGCTTCATCCAAATTAGATCAAAATCTCTGGGTGGGTCCCAGGCATCTGTATTTTTTCCAGAGCCTTCTGGAAGAGTCCAATGGGAAGGCAAAGTAGAGAACAACATATTAGACAAAAGAAGGAAAAAGTCAAGCTTATTGGCATGAATTTGTCCAGATTCTACTATACAGGCAGAAGTTTCCTACAAAAAAAGAAACACAATGACGGGGACCTATCTGACAGCAGCATTTTGGGGCCATTTGTTTCGTGAGTATGGTATTTAGAAAACAAGATCTTCTTTTAAGCTTTCAGGTCATTTGAATTCCTGAGCAAAAGGAATCAAAATCCTTTTGCTCTGGAAGGTTTGATCATTTAGTACACCTCTTGCAACACACAGACATGCAGTAAATATGTTCCCAGAGATAAAACCAGATGTTTGCCCTTTCCAGTGGAACTTGCTAGGAAAAGTGCCAAACAATCATATTCAATGAATCTTGAAAACCCAGGTGGAAAAAGGCTACTGAAACTTTTCACAGAATTAATCTGAATTTAAGGCTGGCCAAAAAAAAAAAAAAAAAAAAAAAAAATGCTGCATTTAAAATTCGTGAGAGAAACTTCTTGCAGACACCTTCAGCTTTACTCTCCGAGTTTTCTGATGTTGATTTTTTTCAGAGGCTGATCTTTTTTAAAAACCGGTTTTGCGCTCCCATTTTTCTCATTAGATTTTCTTTAATTAGCAGAGTCGTGCGTGTAATGAGTGCCTTACTTTAAAAACACATTTAAAAAGTCAGTAATCTCCACCTCACCATGTCCCTCCTCCCACCCTCCTGAAATAACTCGTGTCAACAACCCAGTGCAGTCTTCCACTTTTCTGCTGCTCCTACACACATTTATTTTGCATTTATTTAAGGATTTGAATGTATTTTTACAAAATCGGGATTATTGACGATGGTGCCGTTTGCTTTTTCACTTACGATAGGATGGTATGTGTTTGGATGGGCGGGTGTAAGATTTTTCCTTCTGTGGTCCTCACGCATGAGTCTATAGGATGGATGTAGTCCTTCCATCATCCCCCTGTTGGTGGACATCCTGGCTGCATCCAGTTTTCACCACTCCACTCACTGGAGTAATGGTACAGCCGTGGTGGAGATGGTTCAGCTCTGCTCCGTGACATCTGAGGTCTCAGCTGGGATTGCTTGAATGGCTAGGTTTGGCTGAAACAGCTCTGCAAAGGCCGTAGGTCTGGGACCTCATTCTGGCTGGTCAGCTGGGCCCCTTATTTCTCCAACAGATGGTCTCTCAATATGGCTGGAGTTTCTAACAACATGGTGGTCTCAGGTTTCCAGGAGGGAGTGATCCGAACCTCTTCATGTCTCATACTTCCTCAAGTCCCATTGGCCAATGCAAGTGGGACTTCATGGTCAAGTCCAATATCTATGTGGGTGTGTTGCAGTGGGTGCGTACAGAATGGTGTGAATACTGGGAGAAATGGCTCACTGGGGCCACCCAAGAGCAGTCTTTTTTTTTTGTGGCCGCCCCGCATGGCTTGCTGGATCTTAGTTCCCCAACCGGGGATCGAACCCCTGCCCCTGCAGTGGAAGCTTGGAGTCTTAACTGCTGGACTGCCAGGGAAGTCCCAAGAGTAGTTTTACTTGGTCAAAGGGTATATGCAGTTTTAATCTTAGTAAACACTGCCAAATCACCTTCCCAAAAGGTGTGGCCCTTAACATTATCATGAGTAACATATGAGAGCTCATTTACTAACTCAGTGCACATAGTAAAGGTTAATTTTTTAAATTTGACAATATTGTAGGTGAAAGCTGGTACCTTTTTAGTTTCTGTTTCCTTTGCCATGACTAAGATTGAGAATCTTTTCATATATTTGTTGGTCCACTGAATTTCCCCTTCTGTAAATTGTTTTATATTTTTCTCCTTTTACATAAAGGTGGCTCTTGTAGAGTTTTATGGGATCTTTTTGTGTAGGAATCTCTTCCCTAAGTTCTAGTTCAATAGGAACCACCTGTTCTAGATCTCTGGACTTCTGATATAGATCTTCTTCTGATTCCTACTTTAATCATGTGGCCCCGTGATTATACAGTCCATGTGTGTGGCTGTGTGTACCTGTTCTAGATCTCTGGACTTCTGATATGCCCTAGATCTTCTTCTGATTCCTACTTTAATCATGTGACCCCGTGATTATACAGTCCATCCGTGTGGCTGTGTATATCTCTAGTGAGCCACCTCTAACTGCTGTGTAATATTCCTTAGAGCTCATGGACCACGTTGTGCTTGCCCATCCCCATCGAGGGCACCAGGTTGGCCCCAGAGCCCTGCTGCACAGACGGTGCTGCGGCAGTACCCTCACACGTGTGCCTTACGGTCCCATGTGAGACTCGTTCTGGGTGCGTCTCAGAAGGGAATCCCTGGGGAGGAGGGGACGTGTCTACTTCATTTCAGCAAGTTCTTCCAGCTTGCCCTGCAGGATGAGTCCTTTTTCCCCATGTTCTTGCCAACGCTTAGCACTGTCCTACTTTCTAAATATGGCAACAAATTTATCTAGACCCTGGAAATCCGCAATCCTCCAGCTGACCCTAAAGAAATGTCTGAATGTGGGGTCTCAGAGATGTGACTCAGGATGAGATGATCGTGTATTAGAGAACATTTCCATCGCTGCAGGAAGTTCTATTGGGCAACACCTCTCAAAGCTCTGCTTGAGGCTCTCCGAGGATTTGGCTGGTCCCCAGAGCACCATCTTCCACTGGATGGCTACAGGATCTTATTTTACTTTATTTTTTACTATTTTACTCATGTATCCCCAGTGCCTGGGACATCCTGGGAGCTCCATAAATATTTAAGAGGTGATGAAGGCCAGTCGTGTCCATCAGGATTCCATCCTCCCAGAAACTCCAGAGTTGATCTCCAATCCAGACATTCAACCAGTAAAGAAGATCATTCTCTTCCTTCGCGACTTAGCTACAGCGTCTATAAATTTGCAGCAAAATGGGGGTTTTGTTTTGCTTTGTTTGACCAGGGCTTAATCATGTGGTCCAGTCCCTTCCTACTTCCCTTAATAATAAGGGGCTGGTTTTCAGCATACTTTGTTAACAAACTAAAATCAAAGTCATTTCACGTGCTTTGTTGGGTGCTGAAGATTCAAAGGTGATTGAGAGAACACCCTGGTCTGAAAGAGCTCCATCTCAACACCAAGTTCTTGAGATGGTCCCAACCAACTGGGTGTAAAATAAAGATGCGGGCGCTGGAAATCCCGCAGAAGGCAGGGAGCAGAGAGGAGGGGACAGTGAATTCGGCTCCAGCAGTGCTCAGCGAATATGTCCTCATCCATGTGTGTAGGTTTCTTTTTTAATGTATTTCTAACATATTTTAAGTCTTTGTGAGGTTGGAGGGCATAATACCAAATCCTAAAAAAAAAAAAAAGAGGCAGGTAGTCACATTTTATTGTAGCTTCAGTCCCATTCAAAGAAAACTTCTTCATGAAGCTCAGATTCTAAAATTTGAAGTCAGCATCCTGCATCCCTGCTCTTGGGTTTAGGGTGGGGATCCAGGAACACTCCCCAGCCTCTGAGATTTGCCAGTTATACAAGACATTTTGGACACAGCTACATACATAGTCAGTTTCGAAGCCAAGAGGAGATTCTCTCAGCACACTGAAGGAGGTTTGGGGTGTGGGCTGGAGAGACACCGCTGGGTGCCTCGGTCTAGTTCCAAATGAAATACTGGCCTGCAAGTTCTGAACTGCCCCACAGATGAAGGGCCCGTTCAAACCCTAGCCTTGTCAGTTTGGTCAAATATATTTTTTACCTGATTCTCTCCAAACTTAGACCTTGAAGAAGAGGCCAGGTTTAAGAGGAGGAGATACTTTTGGAATAGAAGATGACAATCTGGTGAAGAAAAGACAAGACTTTAAAAAATTATCTAGTTTTTTTTTGTCTCTCCCTTGGCCTCTCCATTTGGGCCCGGGGCATATATGAGAGTTGGCCTAGAATATCTCAGTATGTTAAGCCTGTAAAGCGCAGAGGAATCTTAAGACAGCTGAAGAGTTTGTGTACGTTCTTATCATGTGACTACCAAGAGAAATCAAATACCACATCTCATATCAGTGGTTCTCAGTGTGGGTAGATTTGGCAAACTCTAGAGACGTTTTTGGCAGGAGAGGGGTTTGCTACAGGCATCTAGTAGGTAGAGGCCAGGGATGCTGTTAAACATCCTACAATGCACAGGGTCACTTCCCAAAACAAAGAATTATTTGGCTCAAAATGCCCAGGTTGAGAAAGTGTGCCTGACAGTATTCCATCATGGCAAGCTCAGAGACGTGCTCTTAATTAATTTAGAGAAGTGAGCTTTCACATCAAACTGAGTGGCAGGTGTCAGTCACTGGCCCCAGGTGGTGATGGGACGATCAAGGTCAGGGTAACCTGGGCCAGGTTCTGTACACCCGAGCAACTCTGTTACCTAAGCAAAGTGTGGAACACCCAGAGTCAGAGAGCCAAGGCTCTGGGAGTTAATTTAGTTTTTGTGCAGGGGATCCACAGGTTAATTAATTAGTTTAATTAATTAATTACGTTATTTTATTTTTTAGAAGAAACTAAAATATTTCTTGAAAAATGAATAGTCAGGGCACTGCGACCTTTAACCATCATGCAGCTTTTCATCCTGAATTTCAACACTGGCTCATTTTGGGGGGTAGGGGTCATTCTTTACATCGAATCTACTGTTACATTCTACCATTTCTGATTCACTTTGTTTGCAGTAACCACTTTTCTGTACTCTTTCAGTTTGCATTTTCTCATTTTTCTATTTGAACTCACAGGCACCTTAAAGATTCCCCTCCGCCAACTCTGCCATGGATAGCCAAAATGTTCTGAGACCATTTACTAAATATACAGTCTTATTTTCCTGCTGATTTGAAGTGCCCAATTTTGGTGTGTACTAAATCTCTATATGTGAATCCAATCCATTTATTTCTGGACTCAATATTCTGTTTCATCCCTTGCTCCCCTCTCCACTGAACACGTATAACACTGTTTTAATAGTATGAACTTTATACTTCTGCCTTTAATCGTGGGTACCACATTTCCTTCGTAATGGTTCACCATTTGCAAAATCGTGGTGATTATTCTTGCAGATCCCTCCTTCGTGTGGATTTAAAAATTGTCTTGGAAAATCTCCTAATAACTACTATTGGTATGTGGATCGGAATTGTAACAAATTTATAGGTTAATTGGCGGGGGGACAGACGCCTTTGAAATTATGAATTTTTCTTTTCAGGAATATGACATTCCATTTATCATGTTGCTTTCATTCTCCTTTATTAATACGTAAGTATATTTCAATATGGCCGTGGGTCACCTGGTCTTGTAAAACTTGGGAAGTCATCCTGGTGTCTTTGTCATTCTGGTCACAAGCAGCATCACTTCTCAGAACGGTGATTCCCCAACCAAAAGCAACAGCCCCACAAATTTCCATAACAATCTCTCCCACTGCATGTACACATGGATACACACACACATACACACGTGCCTAGGGGACATTTTGTTAATGTGTAGGAGGCATTATTTTTGGTTGACACACTTACTGGGAGGTGCCACTGGTGTTTAGTGGACACAAACCAGGGATGTTTAATGTCCTGCAGTGCGGGGGACTGTCCATCCAACAGAGAATCGAGTCCTGCATGCACACACAATTTTCAAATGCCCTACAGGACAATGGTGATGAAAGATTGGTAGCCTATTCTTAAGTGTTTGATCTTACTGCTTGATGCTATTTATATATAAACACAATGTATTTTGCATCATTTTAATGTACACCAAATTTTGAGGATGCAATCACTGGGCAAAACAAGATTGCATTCCGTTGAATTCAGAACTTTTTCAAAAGTTGTATAGCTTTCCGGAGAATTCTATCACTTTACGTGGTATCACATTCATGATACGTCTTCAAATGGCAAAAGCCTTTCAAAGTAGTCAGGTGGTACATCTTCACATTGACATGCATATTATTTCATTAGAAATCACCTTCCTTTCATTGATCCATTACCTTATGGTTAAGTCATTATATTTCTTTCGAATTATGGATGTAGATAATCCCCTTATCTATGAATTTCACTTTAGAGATGAAAGAGGACAAAACAAAACATTTGTTATAAAGAGGGGGCATTGAAAATACTGTGTTGGACAGATTGAAGACAAAATCTACTTTTCAAGAAGGTCTGACCCCATTATTTTCCCTCTCTGTGCCTTATGTGTGTTCTCCTCTATCTTCCCTGAATCAAGGAAGCAGTTTGTGGAGGGAAGCCTGTTTCTACAGGTCCGGCTGCATGAAGAGTCACGTGCACAGAATGAGTAGCACAGGAATGGGAGATGGGAGCTGCCTACCTAAGTTCAGCATCCCACCTTCCCCACATCTGGGAAAGTCCAGCCACAGTGGCCTTCTCTGAGGTTCCTGAAACACCAAGCTATTTCGACACCAGGATGTTTATCTGTGCTGGCCCCTCACTACTTACGGGGCAGAGTCCAGCTTACTCTTTATGTCTCAGTTAATGTCACTTTTCTTGTTCATCTAGTGAATGGGTCCCCCTGGTGCACTCTCAAGACCCAGCCTGCTAATAGCAATGACCCAGTTTATAATTATACACATTGGTCTTGACCCCTTGTGTGTTTCCTGTTAACTCTTCCAACATACAAGCTTCCTAAAGTCTTTTATTCACCTTTGCATGCTCAGGAGTGACTATGTGATATTAGCGCAGAGTAGGGACAGAGGAAATATTCAGTGAACGAGCAGATTATGGCCAAAAACTGTAGGAGAGCAAAATATGCTACCCAAAATGTGTCTGTTTGGCATGAGGATTCATTTAGGTTTATTCTTTAAAAAAAAAAACAGAGGACTCAGGAAGTTTTTACCTTTCCCCTTAGTTGCCTAAAGAATGTAGATCTAGGACCTGTACCATAGTTTGAACTAGCCGTGGAGACAGGGGGGAATGTGCAAGGTCTGTTTGTTAAATTCCTCTCTGTGTTCCATTGTCTCTGCCTGGCCCAGCAAACATCTATTTACCAAACATTTGCTCTTCCATCTCCATGTGAATTGCCTTCCTCCCCTTTGAGGTCCCAAACCTCTACCCCAATATCCTCTTTTGTCTTTAGCTGAAGATGGTATTTAAGGTGAGGGTCTCAGCCATTTGGGTGAGTTATTCAGTTTTCTTGGGTCTCTTCCAGGTATACAAGGGATTAAACATTTGTTTGACTTTTTCCTCTTTATCTGCTTCACAAGTCTTAGACCAGCCAGAAGAACCTAGAAGGGCAGAGGAAAGCTTCTTCCCCCCCAGCACAGCCTACCTAGAACCTTAGCTTTCCATGTGTCTTCTCCTCTCTCTTTTTCTGTCTCTCTCAGATATTTAGAAGCTAGAATATGGTGCCAACATCTACAGGTCAATGTCACACATTCCCGGAAATATCTCCTGGCATGACAGTCAGATACATGAGTTGGACAAATGGACCAGTAGACTGAGCCGGTAGAGATATCCTATGATTTAGTCTTTGCCTGTAACTGCCCCTGCCATGGCCTGTAGGTTAGAGATGGTCGACGTGAGCCATGCAAGTTGATGAAATTTTCACCTCCCGGTGTGGCGCAATGTTAAGTGTATCTGTCCAGCCTTCTGTCACTGGATCCCTTCCACTCCAGACAGTGGGTCAGTAGAGACACTGGTTTAGTCTGAACAAAAGGACAGAGAGCTGGATGTCAGCCCTACACACTTTGGTGCCATGGACATCATTTGAGCACCAATTATTCTACTTATTTTCTGTGAACTTATACAAAAGATCTCACTTCTAAGCTTCAGTTTCTACAGCCCTAGCAAGAGAATAATCACACCTGCTTCACCCGATTGATGGATTGATGTGAGAATCAAACATAATAAATTACCTAAAGCATCACTGGACCTAGACCAGAGCAAGCACTCAACAAATTAATGGGTAGTGTTTTAGAAGAGAACGTATCTATGCACACATGTAGTTATTAATAGTATTTCTACAGTTTGGAAGACTGTTGTATCCCAGAATCCTCTATTATAATGCAGATGCCTTTGAAGGATTAGCTTTGAGAAATAACTCTGTCACCCATTGACCTGAATTAATACAGGCATCGGAACTGTTAGAAGGGGAGAAGACAGATCTTTGAAAGGAAAACAAAGGGGACGCACTGACCCACTTTGCCAGTGTCTGCATTTTGGAAAGCCCTGTTGTTTAAGTCTCCAGAGTTCCACCCAGAAGGCACAGATCAGGGGTTCAGAGTTGGCTTGTGTTGTTTGTACAGAAACGTGGTTTCCAACCACACGTATTTAAGGAATTAATTCACCCATTGGTCAATGTTTGGTGGAGTACCTGTGATGTACCCGGTATTGTGCTAGGCATGTGGAAACAAGAGTGAAGAAGAAAGATTGAATATCTGCTTCCTTGTAGCTCATAGACTGTAGTTTATATCCTAGTTAAGAGGATATTTGATCACAAGGAGAAAGTCACAAATGCTTGCTTATGTCATGAAGGATTCATGCTGAAGATCCAAATACTTACAGATTAGTGGAAGACACATGGTCAGCTTTCATAGGTCCCCAGAATTCTCGGGTACCTACTTTCTTATCTCTCTCTGTCTCTCTGGGTCCTCAGGATCCCTCATCTCTATTACATTCTACTTTTTTCTTCTTCCCCTGCGGACTAGTTCTCTGATCGTTTACTAACTTACATGTAGCCCTGGTTACCTGCAGGCTCTCACCACAAATGGCAACCTTCCTCTGCTTTCCTAGGGGCAAAAGGTGCTAAGACAACGTATGGGCTAGTTTTAGCCCCTTGAAGGAGCAACTCGTTTCATAAATGTCCGTTTTTGAGGGAAGAAGCTGTTTCTAGATTTGTACACATCGTTGCATGTTGTCATGTGGCCTGGAACCCGGCTTGTACAATTTCCGCAATATTTGTAACCCCCTTAAGAAATACGGGATTTAGAGACAAACAGCCTTGAGTCCACTCTTGGCTTACTAGCTATGTGTCCTTGGGCACGTGACATCACTGCTATAGCAATAATTTCCTCACCCGAAAAATAAAGACGAAAAGTAAATACCCCACACATAGAATTATCAGGAGGATAAATTCAATCAGGAATCATAAGTAAAACCCCATTAAACACCTGACACAAGATAGGGAGTCCTTAATAAATGCTAGTTTATTAATCCTGTCATTCAGAGGATCGCAAGGTATGAATTACACTTCCAGATGTGTTGGTAGGCACTTCAGTCGCCTAAAATGATGTACACGCACACACCCATAAAAATACTTGAAAACTGCTTGGTAACTTCATAAAGAAACCTGCGGCAAAGCCTTGCAAAGTTACCCAGAGGAATTGTTTTTGAAGTTCGTCACCCAAATGCATTCATCTTTTATGACAATTCCACAAAACAAATTGCTTTTATAGTCAAAATGACAAATTTAGACCCCTTGATCAATACCCCCATTTTATGAGCTGTCTATGGGGAGAGCCAAAGACGCTACTTTGCTTGATTGCATGGGAATAAAGATTGATCAGCCCAATATCTTCTCATCTATAGATTCCAGGTTGATTCGCATACTATACACAGACCCGGCAGCCACACTCCATCCCTCTTCAAAATTACGTAGTCAGTACCTTTTCCACTCAGCGTGTCTTATAAAGGCTTGAAGGGGAATATGACCCCAGTGAGAAGGGGAGGAGGCAATTCATAGAGGTTATCTTTGCGTCCAACAGGGGCTGGGGAATTTCAGTTTCAAGTTTCTTAGCTGCAGCTTGCCAAACATTTTCTGTGATTCCACTTTAGAGGTGCTTCTGGGGTTTTGATCTTCAACAGAGACAACAAATGACAAAACCGAAGTGATGTGAAGACTGAAGCTGAAGTTTATCCATTCAGCTTCCTGAGGGGAAAATCTTATTTCCCTTGACACAGATTTGCCCCAGCGGGAAACCCACAGTGTTTGGCCCTTTGTAATCTGAAGGCGTTGCGTAAATTTCAGAAGCATACAAGGGTCATTCTGTCTGGCTCTGTAAGAAAGGAAGAGCTATACTACAGCAGCAATAATGAGTATTATTCTCACTCTCTGTGCCCGGTGGCATGGTCAACATCAGGTATCTTGAACAGAACAGGTGATCAGCGATTGCTTGAGTGATGGATGGAATAAACATTCTGTTCTCTTATTAGACTGTTTTAATTTTTAATTTCTCAGTTACCCTACAGGAGTGGTTCTCAAATTTTAACACTTATCAGAATCGCCTGGAGGGCTTGTAGAAACACAGATCGTTGGGGGGGTGCTCGCAGAGTTTCTGATTCAGTAGGTCTGGAGAATTTGCATTTCTAACAAGGTCCTAGTTGGTGCTGGGGACACACTTTGAGAACTCCTATCACGTTTCACCCCGTTAATTGTTTTAAGCATCTGTAGACTCGAAAGCAAAAATGTCTTGCATGCATAGAAACTAGAAAAGACAGACTTTTTTTATTGAAGTATAGTTGATTTACAGTGTTGTGTTAGTTTCAGGTGTACAGCAACGTGATTCAGTTATACATATACATATATATCTATTCTTTTTCAGATTCTTTTCCCTTATAGGTTATTACAAAATATTGAGTATAGTTCCCTGTGCTGTACAGTAGGTTCTTGTTGTTTATCTATTTTATATATTAGTGTGTATCTGTTAATCTCAAACTCCTAATTTATCCTTCCCCCCTCTTCTCCTTTGGTAACCATAAGTTTGTTTTCTATGTCTGTGGGTCTATTTCTGTTTTGTATATAAGTTCATTTGTATGTCATTTCTTTTAAATTGACATATAAGCGATATCATATGATACTTGTCTTTGTCCAACTTACTTCACTTAGTATGATCATCTCTAGGTCCATCCATGTTGCTGCAAATGGCATTATTTCATTCTTTTTTATGACTGAGTCATATTCCATTGTACATATGTACCACATCTTCTTTATCTATTCATCAAGACAGACATTTTTTTTTTTTAAAGATGGAAAAACGTTTTTTGTCTGATGACTTTTCCCCCTTATTTTCAATAGTTCTGATACTATTTTTTTTAATTAATTTATTTATTTTATTTATTTTTATTTGTGGCTGCCTTGGGTCTTCGTTGCTGTGCGCGGGCTTTCTCTAGTTGCAGCGAGCGGGGACCACTCTTCGTTGCGGTGCGTGGGCTTCTTGCTGCAGCGGCCCCTCCCGCTGCAGAGCACGGGCTCCAGGCCCGCAGGCTTCAGTAGTTGTGGCGCACGGGCTTAGCCGCTCCACGTCATGTGGGATCTTCCCGGGCCAGGGATCGAACCTGCGTCCCCTGCATTGGCAGGCGGATTCCCAACCACTGCCCCACCAGGGAAGCCCAAGACAGACATTTTTAACCTCTTGATTTGAGGCAATGAATAAATGTCTGTTGTACTAACGGAAGACAAAAAAGTAGCAATCTTGCTCTCTCTGAATGACTGCGTAAGATACGGTCTCACATGGGTGAAACATGCAGTAAATGTCTAAAAGGCAATCATTCTGTGAGACTACAGGCCCTTTCGTCACTCATAGGAATACAATTACAATAGCAATTTATGAATAATGGAAGTTGAATTGAAATATAAGTCACAAGAGCTCTGAGACAAGTTGGGAATTGGAGTGGTTTGTTTTTATTTAAAGATCAGAATATTATGTTTCTAGTTAACACTTCTCTAGTTCCGGTCATTTTGCTTGTGCTTTCTTTGCCTGCCTTGACCCTTTCTCAGTTAAAATTCTTCATAAACCAGTTGAACTTACTATGAGGCTGTTCACAAAAACACTTTTAAAAAAACCATGTCAAATAATTCAAAATAAATGAATGTACAGTATTAAAGAGCTATCAGGTCATTCTATGAAAGGGAATGGGGGAAAAGCAAAGAACTACTTGAAAGTAATTCTGTTGAAGCTTATCTATGACATATTGTTGAAGGAAAAAAAGGAAACCGCCCAAAGTATGTATAGTCTGACCTCATTGAAAAGAGATAGATGATAGATAGACAGGTAGGTAGATAGATTACAAAGGTACACAGTTTAAAGTAAAGAAAGAAAATACCCAAATTGCTTTATATTAAAAAACTTATATACAAGCGGTATATTTGTGGCTGATTCTTGTTCCTTCTTTTTACTGATTTGCATTTTCCTAATTTTCTACAATTACCGTATGTTACTTTGAAATAAGAAAATAATTTTAAAAAACCTTATTTAAAAAAATTTTTTTTAAAAAGATACAGTCTCTTGTATCTTTAGAGCATGTAACCAAACTCTTTCTTTTTGATCTTAAGGTCCGTTGTTTGTGGGCCAATTGTCTTCATTAAGTCAGGGAGGAAAAGTTTTGTTTTCTTGCTGTTTTAATGTGTTAGGTCAGGGGTCCCCAACCCCGAGGCCGCGGGCCAGTACCAGTCTGCCCAGGAGGAGGTGAGTGGCGGGCGAGCGAGCGAAGCTTCACCTGCTACTCCCCATTTGCTCCCCATCGCCCGCAGTCCCACCTGAAGCATCCCCCTCCACCCCCTTCCGTGGGAAAACTGTCTTCCCTGAAACCGGTCCCCGGTGCCAAAAAGGTTGGGGACCGCCCTGTTAGGTGACATGCAGGTTTGGAGCACAGCGTAAGAGAGGACAATTTAAGTAGCCTGTCTTAACCACTTGGGCCTCTTTCAGAGAGCGCCTCATTAAGGCACCTTCAAGAAAGCAAAACATCTGTTTCCATCTGGAAGAAGCCAGACTTTAAAGGTGTGACATTAAAACTGGCTTATCTAATCATAAAGATAAAGCGAAATAAAATGCAGCATGCGGCACGCACCCTTGGCTTGGCGTGATTAGAAATATACGGCTGTCGGGGGGAGAGAGCAGTTTGCAAAGTATCTTGTGGAAAATATTGTTTCATGAAGTGTGAAGAGAGACACGGAGAGCTGCTGAGGAGGATTTGAGAGAAGTGGAATCACCAAGATACAACTGGGGAAACAGTTATGGATCTAGTTGCATTTTTGATGAAGCCTTCATGATTTGCATTTTGGAAAGCCAAAAAGGTAAGAAAAACAAAGACCAGAAGCTGTTGACGGAAGGTCTCCGGAGGCTGGGTAGATGCTCGGAGCTTCTCTGATGCCGGGGGTGGGGACGAACTCTGTTTGTTTCATTGTCCCCCCACCCCAACCTCTGGGGGATGCAGGAATGATGCCTGGGTGACATTTTCATCGGCATCATCCACGTGTCTTTTGCAATAATAAATGCTGATGTGCGTGTGTCCAGGAAGGGAGCCAGGGATGTGGTTTTCTGCCTCCTGTGTCTCTGGTCATCACCGTTGGGAGGAATCAGCCACGAGTGGCCTTGCTCAGGGTCCGAGCGCCCCAGAGAGTGACGGAACTCACCTTCCTAGCTTACCGCCCTCTTCTCTCTGCAAGAGAAAGAAAAAGCAACCCCTGGGAAGCAGAAGCCAGAAAAAAAAAAAATGCAGCTGTGCGTGATGCCTCTCGTAATGCTAGCGCTTGAAAACATCTTTGCTTTTCTCATAAATGCCATCCCCAGACGCCAAATGGCTGAAGTGAGGAGTTGGCCTGGGTGGAAAAACTACCTCAGGAGCGACCTTTCGCCACCCAGCTGCTCCCCAATCACCTTGTCGCGTGTGCTTTTCTTAGAACGCCAGGCCTTCGTTATCTGTTACCTGGATGATTGAAACGCTCTCTCCACGCCCACCCGGGGCATAGCACGCGCAGCTGCCTGATTCATCTTTCTAAAGCACGAATAGGGTCCAGCCTTCTTCCTTCCAAGTGAAAAGCTCCAGTGGTCTTCCACTGGCTTCCAAATAAAATTCAGCGCCTGCAGCCCAGCACTCAAGGCCTTTGGGGAGCTGGTTCTAAACTGTATTTCCAAATGTTTAGCCCATTATAGTTGCTCAAACGCAAAACTGGACGCATCACGCCGTTGTGCCTTCTTCCCATGAGTCCCGTCTCCCTGTCTTAAATTCTTCTTTCTGGTTTGAGCTGGTTCTAAACTGTATTTCCAAATGTTTAGCCCATTATAATTGCTCAAACGCAAAACTGGACGCATCACGCCGTTGTGCCTTCTTCCCATGAGTCCCGTCTCCCTGTCTAAATTCTTCTTTCTGGTTTGAGCTGGTTCTAAACTGTATTTCCAAATGTTTAGCCCATTATAGTTGCTCAACGTTGTGCCTTCTTCCCATGAGTCCCGTCTCCCTGTCTAAATTCTTCTTTCTGGTTTGAGCTGGTTCTAAACTGTATTTCCAAATGTTTAGCCCATTATAGTTGCTCAAACGCAAAACTGGACGCATCACGCCGTTGTGCCTTCTTCCCATGAGTCCCGTCTCCCTGTCTTAAATTCTTCTTTCTGGTTTGAGCTGGTTCTAAACTGTATTTCCAAATGTTTAGCCCATTATAGTTGCTCAAACGCAAAACTGGACGCATCACGCCGTTGTGCCTTCTTCCCATGAGTCCCGTCTCCCTGTCTAAATTCTTCTTTCTGGTTTGAGCTGGTTCTAAACTGTATTTCCAAATGTTTAGCCCATTATAATTGCTCAACGTTGTGCCTGGGGGTGATCATGTGACTCAAGCGTAGACAATAAGAGCCCATCCCAGGACTTCGGCTGGAGCTATTAGAAGAACAGCTCTCTTTGCACGGGTGGTATGGAGCTGATATCACTTAATCTTGGAAGGGCTCAATCGCCATCTTTGAGAGTCTGCTTGGGAATAAAATTGAGATAGAGAAAAGCACGGCTAAAAGCACGTCCTGAAGACAAAAGAGTTTAAACTCTAAATTCAGCCAGGTTTGGATCAAGGCTCACCATTTGAATTTCCCAGGAATATAATCCAATAAATTATTATTAATTTTTTGGTCTAAGCCAGAGTTGTGTTACTGACTTTTTCATTCAGGTACTTATAAAAGCAGTACTACTTATTTTCTTGGCTGGATTATAATCATGAATGCATATTTAAATTTCTATTCTCAATTATTCAGTTAACATACATCTTTATTAAGTACATAGTATCTGTCGGATTCCCTGTTTGTCAGATTTCTACCTCTTAAGGGCTGATGACTAAAGGGGGAGACGTAAATAATTACAGCATTGCAAAGTAGCTCAGTAGACACTTTGGAGAATCTACCTTGTTCATGCAACCCTGGATATATCTGAGAAGACTTCCCGGAGGTAGTGACATGTAAGCTACATGTTGAAGAATGAGTAGGAGTTTCCTACACAGGCCACCAGGGACTAAGCATTCCAGGCTAAGGAAGTAATGTGTGAGAACAAATAAGGGCACACGTAGTGAATTTGGGGGCAATACACGTAATTCATCGTGGCAGGAAGACTGTCCAATGTTCCCAAATGATCTCTGAAGTACCTACAGAACAGTGCTTTCCCCACGGAGTGTATTTAACAAATGTTCATTGAATGAGTGAGTTAATGAGTGAATGTCATTGTCAAGTGCTATTATAGGTAGTAGAAGATTCATAACAGCTATTACTATGAGAAGGAGTGATTAATTGAGGCTCAGATAAGTAAATTTTTATATGAAACCTAAAGTCTACTCAACCAACCAGTGTCACACCAGTCCTTCCTGCCAAACCAACTTTGAATGGGAGACCAGACATGACAGTCTTTGACATTTAATTGGATTGGGCATGTAGCAAATGACAACAACAAAAATATTCTTAAATAGCAATGATTTGTTATTTGTGGAGTGCTTTCTCTGTGCTAAGCGATTTACTTGCATTGTGTCAATCACTGTTGTTGTTAATCCAGCGATACAGAAACTATGAATATCCCTATCTTTAATGAGAGAAACGGGGCTAGGGGATGCTGTTCATCTTGACCAAGTTCTTTCGATGTTAAGGGGATATGCTTGTGCAAGGCTAGTAGGAGAGAAAACCAAAATTTGATCCCAGGAAGGACTGTCTCCATTGTGAGCTCTTGTCCAAAACAATCTGATCCACTGTATCTGAGGAACAAGTGGTGTTGGCTGGACCCAGTGTCCCTTTGTGTGTCCCTTAGGTCAGAATTCTTAAAATAAGAATTTCAGGTGTTTGTCAGTTCAAGATCTTTGGGGTTTGCTGTGGGCTCTGAGAATTCCTGGGTTAGGTTTCCTGAATCAAAGGCGACGGAGCCTGCCTCTCTGTTTGCCAAGACCTCCCTTCTCATAAAAACAGTGAAAGACACAAGATGGACAGGGTATGGAGTACGTGTCTCATTCCATGGAAGGCTTGGAATTCAGTGGGTTAATTCTCTATTGCCTTGACCTCCCATTCGCCAGGTCCCGTTTATAATCAATTTGAAATTGTTAATTGGACAAAAGAATTCTTCATTACCATATCCCAAGGGTAGCCAAAATTTAATTGCTGGAGCCTTGTTTGTGCAGGCAATTTCTGTCTAACAAAGAGGGATATTTAGTGCCATTGTGAAATTAATTGGGTGTGTTATGCTTCAACCTCCACAATAGTCAGAGGGCTGAGAGAGTGGTAATGTGAATAGCGTTTATTAACCGCATAGATTTCATAATCATTTCCTTTGCAAAGGCAGCCATAAAACCCTGCCCTAAGCATCATTTTATTTCCATCGTACAAATGGGAAAATTACAACTAAGATTGTAACACTTTTTTTTTTCTGGTCTGTGATACCATTTCAATGTTTCAAATTCCTTGTCCATCTTAAGATGAAAATTAACCGCCCTCCTTCCTTTTAGGTTTCCTCCATGGTCCCCTCTCTCTGTTTTTCTGCCTCCGCTACCTTCTGTTGGTCTCTGTCTCCGTTTCTCTCTCCTTCTATGGAATGAACTTCATAAGCTCGCCTTTAAACAGCATCTCCCACTCATCCCTCTCTTTAAACTTTCAGAACAAGATGCCCCTACAGTGATCTCACACCAAAGATTCACTTCTCCTCAGTTTGTGAATTTCTGTTCTCTCCTACCTCTTCTGCCTGAGGACTCCTCTTAGGAGAAATGCCCTGGGTCTTGATGTCATTCAGATCTGACTCAACTCCCAGCTCACGACCTATTGGCTCTGAAGCCTGGAGTGAGTCGCTTAACTCTTCCTGCTCAAATGTTTTATCTGTGGCACGAGAGAGCAATGCCTACCTTCTGGAATTTTGGAGAATCCAATGAGATATGGTCTTGGAGTTTCCTGGAACGTCTATCCTGTGATGCCTCCTTGCTTAGTCTTCTTGAACTGAACCTTCCATCTTTGAGAAGAACATGTTCATTTGTATGTATCTGCCTATCTGTACCCATCACCCATCACTTGGTTCTCTCCTCTTCTTTCCTTGGTCTCTGCAGAAGACCTTACACGTCTGCTCAGCCCCCACGAGCCTTTCCAGTTTGACGTGAAGACCCCCAAAAAGACAAATGAATGAGTCAGAAGGAAGATGGAATTTTAGATTGATCCTTTCATGAGACACAAGGATAAAGACTTCATCTCACTTTCCTGGTTTCTCTTTGGTTTTTGGTGTTTTGTTTTGTTTTGTTTATTTACTTTTTTCATACGAGTCCATCTGTGTCTATCTACAAACGAAACACCCCTCTCACCTCTCAGGACTAACAGACCCTTTGGGTCTGGTTTCTCAGTCCACATCTTTACTCCTGCCCTCTAAGGGCTTCTGTTCAAATCTCTTTCCCTGCATCCACTGAAAAGCTCAGGTTAGCCGGTTACACGTGGCTTTGCTCTCAGAGTCCCCTTTCTGGTTCTTGGTCTTTCTCTTGGCTTTTGCTTCATCTTCCTGAACGGAACCTTCCAGTAAAACTACCCTGAACTTCAAGCCTCTGTGCTTTCTTGTCTTTCCCTCCTCCATCCAGCTGATTTCCTCTAAGCCTCTACTCTTCATAGTTACATTGACTGGACACCCCCATCACCTTCAGCCTTGCTTAGCAGAGTTGCCTTAAAACTTCCAGCTCTGCCGTAACTTAAACTCACACTGGTGAGCTTGGCAGCCAGAGAGCCCCATAACCTCTTCGAGGACCACCTCCGTTCACATCCGACAAGCCCGCGTTACCTTAGCTCATTTAATGCACACTTGATATCCAGTGAGATGCTTCACACACCTGCTTCTCAACTTCACTTCCATTTCTCTGTCTCCAGCAGTCTGGGTTTGCCTTTATAGCCACAGGCATCTGGAAATGGGGGTGTCTGTCATCAGCACCTCAATGGGAAATAAGGTCTTTATAATCACCTTAATAGGTCTGTGTGTGTGTGCCTCTCCTGGTGTGTCTCCTTCTGATCAAGCTCTCTGAATTCTATAGGCACTGATCACACGCACATACGCAAACACATAGTAAGTCTGTTCAGCAATCCCTCGTCATCTGTATGTGGTCTTTAGCAATCCCCCACTGTAACCTTTTTAACAACAGCTAACATTTATTCAGTGCTAATGACATGCCAAACGCCGTTTTCACTGCTTTCTACACCTTCAGGAATCGAATCTCACTGCAATTCCATGACATAGGTGCTAATTTTTATGCCCTTTTCAGAGTAGGAAATGGAGTCCTATAGAAGGTTAGCAAACACATCCAAAGTCACAAAGCTGGCCTGTGCCAGAGAATGGCACAGCTGCTCCTCAGACCCAGACAGCATGAGTTAGTGTTCCCAGGCAGGAATCTCTTCCCAGCCTGTCTTAAGAAACATATCTGTTCTTCCAAATCTTGAATCCTGAGAAAAATGAGTGGGGAAATCTAGAAAAAGTATGACAGTTCTCACACAAGTATTTAAAGCTTAACAAACCACACGGAGATGTCCTGCTTCAGGAGAATCCACCAAAGTCAAGGGAAAAACAAGAGAGGGGACACCGGGAGAGGCACTGAGGGATAAGGCGGACATTTGGGAACAGTGAGGCCACAGCACGTAGGACTGAAGCCCTTGTGATCTAATGGGTCTTGCTTGTAACTGTGTCCCTCACGATGTTTTCTGGAGGCCCTGTCTTCTGCTAGCAGTAAGTTTCATTATTGCTAATAAAAGAAATGGCAAAATGTTTTTATACGCAGCATACTTTATGTCAACACTTGGGATGACATATCAAGAAATAACACATCTTCGAAGCAAAATAAGTCCTTAAATCAGCCATTTCAACACCCCAATCTGTGATTGCTGTTAACCTTGATATGAAATCTTAATGTAAATTTATTCAGAGGCTACCCCAAAATGTTCGCTGGTGTTTTCTAGTGTTGGAATATTCACCATGGGCTCTCGTTGTTTGTAAATGCACCTAAAAGTAGTACTTATTAGACACACTTTATTTATCCATAATAATGAGTAAAGGATGTGAAGAGTGTTGGAAGTATTGTAAGAATAACCTGTGATTTCAAAAATCCTCTGAGAATTGCTGGGACGTTCAGTTTCTCTTTTGCAAGTCCCAAAATATTCATATCGCTCAAGAATTCGTAACACCAGCCTGGATGCAGTCTTGCTTTTAACCAGTGTTCTAGAATACTTCTAGCCAGGCAATTCACATTTTCTAAAATACATACTTCCATGACAAATGGAAATCATTTTGCCGTGGTCTGCAGGGCCCACCATCATGGAAACTTGTCTAACTTGTCCACCACGTAACTTCAGCACCAAGAACAGCTCCTGGCAAGTTACGGGGGCTCAATAAACATTTGATGGATCGATGACTGAGTTAGCGAGACCCGTCGTTTAGAGTGTGCAAAAACAAAGCATTGCAAATGAGGAAAGAGTGTTCTGATCCTGGTCATTGAACACAACGGCTACTTTCTTGATTTTGACTGCAGAAGGGATCCTTTCACGGACACCAGTAGGACTGCCGGTCTGCAGCCCGTCCTCATTTCTGGGTGGTTCTCTGAGCGGCCCAGGATATCCATCCAGCAGAATGTCACCAGGAGCCAAGGTGACGGGAAAGTTACGGAGATCTTCAGGGAACACACAAGGAGGTGTTTCTGGTATCATTACAACCCGCTGAGCCCCGAGCCCTGATGCGCTCGTTCAGGAAACTTGTGATGTTCCAAGCCTCAGACAGCAAACGCTAGCCTTGGGCTCTTTCTTGATAATTGAGAAAAATATTTTTCCTTTTTCTGTCTAAAGGGAGACAGTGGAGTCCACAGTTTCTGAGCTGCCCTCCAGCTCCCAGGTCCATGACTCATGGACCCTCCCAGGTAGGGTCTTACCTACCAGCCGGGAGCTGGATGTCATCTGTCTCCACTTCGCTGGGTGAAACTGTCAGAAGTGGAGAGCCAATTTATGTGTGTGTGTTCAATTCCAGTCTTCCTGTAGGTCATATCTGATGAATTTCATAACCACCGTGGGCCTCTCTGGGGAATAATTTAGCACCTGCACGGTGTTCCTTTGGAACTCCGTTGTTTAGCCTGTCACCTCTTCCTTCCTGCTTGGAAGGCTGTGTGTTCAAATCTCCTTAGGACCGAGTTTCATCAGCAGTTCTTCCAAATCCATTTTTTTCTCTGTGTGATGCCCAAAGCTCACTGTGTAATTAACCTTATCAGATGCGTCTGATTAAACCACTTCAGAAGATCTTTTAGTAGAAAAGGCGGAAAACTGTAATGAATTTTAGCTTGTGTCTTGTGATACCGTTATCAGTGGACTCAAATCCCATCTTAATAAAAAAAAAAAAAGAGAACAAAGGAAAACACAATCCCCTTCCTTTCCTACTCAGCTGTAAGGCAAATACCAGCTTGTGAAATAGCAACACTATTATATCGTTGTTTTACTTTTAATTTTTTTAATATCCTTTGCAGTGGAGAGGGGGGACTTATACCAAAAATGAGCCAGCCCGGCTGAGTTTTTGCCCCGTTTGTTGTTGTTACAGCCGAGGTCTCGCCAAGAAACAGAAGAGACCCACAGTGAGTATGCAGAGGAACAGTTATGCAGAGATTATTCAGAGGTGTGGGCAGCAAGAAAGACCCAGTAAGTGACCAACAGCAGCAGGAAGCTCTTACTTCCCCGGGTCTGCAGGACAGAGGGAGAAAATGATATCATCAGAGTGCAGGTTGAGCTGGACCCCTGGAGGAAGGCCCCGGGAGGTAGGAGCTCTCACCACGGAGAGACATAGCTCCTGTCAGAAATTGGGCAGCAAATCAGGGTAGAATTGGGGTATAAACACCCCTTCCTCTCTCTTCTTCTGCCCTTTGTCCAAAACCAACCAGAAGCCAGAAAGTAAGGGATCTCGGAGATGCAGCCTATAGGGGGTCCCAGGGCAGAGCAGACGGAAGGGGGGTGGATCTGGGGTGGCAGATGGGTTGGTGGGAGGGGTGATATAAATAGAGAAAACCCAGCTCTAAAGATCATTTATTGATAAAGGGAGCAGATGAAGAGGCCTATGTTATCTCCAGCTCAAAAGAAAATGGTTGGTAGCCCTGCCACTTCATTTTTTAGGGACAAACACAAACTCTTGATTTTGTGCACAAGGACTGTTTGCGTTATATCTGCAGCAGCAGGGCCATCTGGAAGGCCAGCTCCATTTCTTCCAGAGAGAATCTGAAGACACTAGGGAGTCAGTGATTGGAAAGAAGGGAAGATATTGGGGTTGTCATCTAAGCCAGGGGACCCCTGAGACAGGCTCGCCGGGAGTGGGGAGAACACAGAACTCGGTGTGTTTCCTCCCACCCCCTCTCCCCAGTGTCACCACGATCATTATCATGACAACAGTAATAAAATCAGTGATAACAGCCGCTAACATTTACTGGATGCTTTCCATGTATCTGGCTCTATGCTAACAACTTTTTATATGTTCTTTTATTTAATCCTCATGAGGGTCCTAAAAAAGAGCCACTAAAATTATCTCCACTTTAGAAATGAGGAAACCGTATCCGCAGGCATCATAATATATCCAGACAGAGTGGTTAGGTGGCAAAATGAAGATCTGAAGCAAGTGCTTTTTGAGTGTGGAGGTTTTTCTCTTAACATCTGCAGTATCCTTTCTTCTGCACATCCAATCAATCACGTGGCTCTGGGTGTTCCATCTACTAAGCGTCTCTTGAGCCCTTCACCTCCCACCGTTGTGTCTTGCCTGGGTGATTGCAATGGGCCCTGAAATCGTTTCCCTGCCTGCCCTGTCCCTCCCTGTGAGTCCCTTCTACACACGAAAAGTAGGGTTGTCCTTCCGGAAAAACACAGCCATTGTGTCACCCTGAACTAAAAGCCTCTGGCTCCCCAGAGGACAGGTTCAATCTCCTTTTCGCATCAGGCAAGGTGCTTACAAGATGGTCTAAACCCATCTCACCAGCAGCTTCTCCTGAGGCACTGCTTCCTGCCCTTAAGAGCTTTAAGGGGTCACGTATCAGACCCCTTCCAGAACACAGGATGGCTTTGCATGTGCTGTGATTTCTGCCCGCAGTTCCCTTCTTCCTCCCCCCACCCCCTCTGCCATGGAGAATTCTTAGTAATAATTCAGCACCCAGGGAAATGATGCTCTCTTGGGAAGCCTTTCCCAGTCTCCTCCTTCTAAGATGTTTGTCTTCCTTTTCTCCCCTTTCTACTCTGTGTGTTTGCCATCACAGTGTGTTGTAATCGCATTGCTGAAGTCAGCTTCCACCTCAAATCTGTAATCTTTAAAATAGTAACGAAGTCATTCATATTACCTCCTGTAGTACTAAAAAAGAAAAGCCTGGTGAGACAAGTGTATGATTATTCTCAATTAAAGTTGGGGAAATGGAGACTCAGAAAGGTTAAGTACTCTGCCCAAAGATGCACAGCGTTTAAGTGCTGCTGTCAGGTTTGAACCCAGGATGTCAACACCCCCTGCCCCCAAGCTTTGCTCATTCTTAACTACTCTCTAGAATCACTCATGCCTCAGCACTCTGTGTGTCGTATCCCCGTGGCTTTCTATACTTGTCTTTGACTACCTTACACTTTTATAATTCTAGAATGTAATAGAACCCAAATACATGTTTATTGGATAAACTCAGTTTCCCTCTTGGGATCAGCATCCAGAGCCCAGACACTTGACTATATTAATTGATGAACCCTGCGAGCTTTTGGGCTCCCATACCTACATCTGTCTGCTTTAGACATCTTGCCCGTGGTTCCAGGCATTCAAGCTGGATTATGAGTGCTGTTTGCCTTTTGGACTCTTTTCAAACTCTCTAAAGGTTGGCAGTTAATTAGCTGGATTTCTTGCACTGAACTTTGGTTGTCATCATTAAAGATGGGAGGTCACGCCCAGTGTTTGCAGACATGGAGTTCTTGGATTGCAATGATAGTCATAGACAATGGCTCAGAAGGAAGTGTTGGTGAACTGGAGAGGAGAGGCAGAGAGAGACAAGAAGTACATCCTCTTGCAGGAGAATCAGCTCTTTGTTAGACCATATCATCCTTGGCTAATGCAACGACTGAAGAGGTGATTTCTAGGGAGACAGCTCTTTCCATTTTGAAGGGCAAATGCAAGGCTTCGTAAGCTTGTCTCATACACCAACTGAAGGATCATTTGGTTATTCATGTTGGTAAAGACATTTTTCAATCGCTAGTGAAGTATCATTGTGTCTAGAGTGCCTTAAATCAACCATCTCAGAACTCCTTCATCCCCCAGCTGGAAGCAAAATGGGAGACCTCTTAAAGTCAGTGGCAGCCCCTTGTATGATGTTCTCACAAGGAAAATCTTTCACAAGAACGTGCCTTGGTTGTTTCCCAGATGTTTCTGCCCCTGTTGGCTTTGCTTCCTGAGTCCGTCCCTTGCATCACACCCACCGCTCCATCACTGCTGGGGGAGGGCCCTACACCCAAAGCCCTGCATCTGAAGTCTCATCTTTTCCAAAATTCCATAGTGTATTTTCAATATTAATAGTAATTTAGTGTCTCTCGTGCAGCAGTTCAGGAAGAGTTAAATGTCCTTGTTCAATGGCAATAGTGATGCTCAAAGCTGTCATTCAAGGAAACGCGTGATAGTCACGCACTCTGTTTAGCACTGGCAGGAAACAGAGCCCAAAGACACAGCATGTGACCTCGAGGAGCTCCGGCCTGAGGGGTAATCAGACTCTACAGAGGTTTATAATACAGGGTGTAGCATGAGTGGTGATAGAGACTGAAGGTTATAGTTGCTGCTTAGTGTCTGTTTGAGAAATAGAGCTCCAGCCACCTCTCCTGTACCGTCCTGTCATGTGGTCGAGTAAATGACAGGACACTGGCTCCAGGGGGGATATGAGAACAGGAGGAGAGCAAACAGAGCATCACACACACACACACACACACAGATACACACACGTATACACAGACACACACAGATACACCCAGATACACACACAGGGATACACACATATACACAGACACACACTGATACACCCAGATACACACACGGAGATATCCACACAGATACACACATATACACAGACCCACACAGTTACACCCAGATACACACAAAGTTACACCCAGATACACACACACAGATACACACAGAGATACCCACACAGATACACACATATAAACAGACACACACAGATACACAGAGAGACCCACACAGACACTTACACAGATACACACACATATACGCAGACACACACAGATACACACAGACACACATGCACACACACAAACACAGATACACAGACGTGCACACACAGTAGGGACAGGGATTAGCCCCAGAGTGGGTATAGAACCCTAGCCAAGTCAACAAGACATGATGGGACTCAATTCTAGGACTGTTGGGTAGACATCAAAGGATAGACAGTTCCAATCCCCTGGGTTTAATGGCACTGAGCACGGAAGCCTGGAGCTCTCAGGGCCTGTCCAGGGGATGGAGTGAAGTCACAGGGAAGATCACCCAGTCAAGAGGAATCACCACATTGTACACTTGAAATATGACAATTTTATTTGTCAGTTACACCCCAATAAAGCTAGAAAACAGCCAAGAAAAGAAAAAAAAAAAACGACTAGAGGAAGCAGCTAAGCCTGCACCTGGTTTGAAGCCCTGGGTCCAGCCACTGCTAGACTGTTTCATTGCATGTGAAATAAGTCCTTTTTTACATTATTATTGTTGGCTTCAGTTAGTTTGAGGTTTCTTTTATCTGCAACCGAGATGAACATGTGTTGTTATTAGAAAGGGCCCTGTCCAGTTGGAGGAAGCAGCTTTAACCCCTTCTTTGAACACAACTGGTGTTTAGAAAGGATGGGACATTGTGGGAGGGAATTCTAGGCAAAGGACTGCCACACGCAGAAGCCCAGAGGCAGAAACAAACAGGTGTGGACGCTCACTTCGTCTGCAAAGATTTTTTAGATAATTTGCGATATGCCTGGGTTTGTGCTAAGAGCTAGAATACAAAGATAATTCTAAAATGTTGCAAAAGAATCTTTACACTGTATCCTGGTTAAACTGTTGCACAGCATGGGGGATGGAGGGGTATGAGTGAATCTAAAAACAAAAGAGGCAAAAAACAGGTTTCTTTCCCTCCCTCCCTCCCTCCTGCCCTCCTTCCTTCCTTCCCTCCCTACCTAATATCAATTCTGCACTCCCTCCTCACTAACAGTGGGAGCGAGCAGTGTTCTAGGTGAAACCATCCTCCCAGACTTCTTTGCCACTAAGAAGGCACGTGACACGGTTCTTGTAATAAGCACAGGTGGAATTTTCCAGGTGGAGCTTCTAGGAGAATATACTTAAGTGACATACATCTTCAGTTTCCCCTCCTGCCTGGGTTCCTATTGCCTTTAGTAAGCTGCTACTCAGTCCTGGCCATCCTTTATCTGACTTTCCTGTTACACAAGAAAAACCTCAATTTAGGCAGGTCGCATTGAGACAATGACAAACCTCTATAGTCAGGTGTCTGATTTTTGACATGTTCAATGACTTCACTTTGTCTCTGCTTCATTCTTAAAGTTCTTTCTTTGGCTTTACAGATTTTTGCATAATAGTTTTGCTTGGTTACCCATATGCTGGTTCCCTTCTTTCTGAATGTTTCATTAATTTACATGATTTATTACCCTGCGATTGCCACTCAGACTTCTGTGTGAGTTCCGTAGGAGCTATAACTAGTGTTCAGTCTGCAGGCACCAGATACGCAGCAAAAAGTTTACACAGGGAGACAAGATGCATAAAAGGGGTGCACCTATGCAGTAATGCAGATCTGAGTTTTAACGATGCTTCTGCATGATTAATGCCTGTTTATCATAGTTCCGTGTTGCCAGCTGGATAAATTCCAGCAGATTTTGGTGATGTATATGTATGAAGACCTCCTTGCCAGCATCTGTGTATTTTATCTTCCTTGACAACGTTGAGGAGCTTCAGTCACTTTGTGGGAAATTCATGAAGTGAGCGTTCACAGAGGACAGAGCATCTGTGGACCATAATTTAAATTTCACTGCATCAGGAAGCAAAGGTCAGACACACTTGCTGGAGAGCCCAGGAAGCCTTGATAAGAAGTTATGGAAACTTCCCAGGGACGAAATGCGTGTCTGGATGCCAAGTGATTTATTTAATAAGCACTAATACCTGCTTGTTGCAGAGAAGCAGAGGAATTCGCAAGTTTCACTGCTGATGCTACTATCAGCACATTATCGTTAATAATTTTGCAAAACATAGCAGAGTTCGCTTTTTTCTTTTCTAATAGGAGTGCATTTCACTTCTACTTAAAAGTCATACCTGGTATCTTAACTTACATAAGGATCAGACTGAAATCAAAGCATCATTGAAAATCACTTAGAGTCAAAATCATTTTTGAAAATCCTTCATCACAAGACCAATACGCTCACTTTAAACTAATCAAACATATCCGTTTATCCCCCAGCACGGAGTAGACCATGGTTTCTGTCTCAGGAGGTTTGCTTTGTCTTGTTGGAGTACCCAAGGAAGTCGCTGGCTGGCTGATACCGAGGGCCACACTGCAGGAAAATGTAAATTTTCAAACCCTGGACTCATACTCCGTGTGCTGAGATTTTTTGCACACTCTGAGGTTCTAGAAGACAGCATATTCATGTCGCCCATCGCATCCCTCTCCAAGGTGCTGACCAATTGGATGGACAGCCAACCTGGTTGTCAATGTCGTTTTGAAGCTGCATTTGTATAAGCAACCACATATATGCTGAGATTCTACAGGACTTGTGCTGGTGTCTAGCATGGCCGGGGGAGTCAGGAAGATCCACCTGCCAACCCCAAGGGAGGCCTTCCATGGTGTGAAGGGCAAAGCTCCTAATGATGCCAAGCACCGGAAGTAGGTGCCCACAGACCTAGGGCCATTGCATCTTCCCCAGGCTTGGAGATGCCAAGGAGGGCTCAACACACGAGGCACAGGTTGGCATGCTTTCTTCACAGGAAGAAGGGACAGGCGCCTCCCAAAAGCCCACATCAGACAATGGGCTGCAGGTACCCCTCTCGTGCTGTAGCTGAAGACTCAATTCTACCCCATGGAGGGCAGATATACTGGTGGGGCTGGTGCCAGGTGCCTTATGACCACATTCTTGGCCAATACTATGAAGTTCATTCTGTGGGAAAGGTTTCTCCCAATATGGAAGAAGAATCTGGACCAAACAGTGCTCATCACCTGGCCTCCATCTCAGGAATGCTCCACACTTAGGGTGTGGATTAGGAGAGTAGGGTCATATAATGGTTGCTTCCCCAACAAAATCTCAAGACATAAAGATGTGTTACACCTCAGAGCCTTCTCCTAAGCCTCAGAAGCCACAGTAGGTGTGGTGGAAACTTATAGTGCAGTCTTAACCACCCACTGCAGGCTCATTAGAACTTGACCTGGTCAGTTCCCTGCTCCTTAATTGAACACTAGGCAGGGTTAAACATTGTCCTCAAGTAACTTATTTGCAAAGCATTTTTATGAAGTTGATATTTTTTTAGTTGTCACTATTTAATAGATGAATGCCCAAGACTGATGAAGTGACTGACCTGGGATTTGAACCTTGGACCTCCCAACACCAATAGTCATGCTCTTTCCCGCACCCTCCCCATCCCCTCAATCAAACTCTATTCCCACTGTGAATGGTGAAATCTCACTTACCAGGGCTCCCCTGGTGGCGCAGTGGTTGAGAATCTGCCTGTCAATGCAGGGGACACGGGTTCAAGCCCTGGTCTGGGAAGATCCCACATGTCACGGAGCAACTAGGCCCGTGAGCCACAACTACTGAGTGAGCCATAACTACTGAGCCTGCGCGTCTGGAGCCTGTGCTCTGCAACAAGAGAGGCCACAATAGTGAGAGGCCCGCGCACCGCGATGAAGAGTGAGAGGCCCGCGCACCGCGATGAAGAGTGAGAGGTCTGCGCACAGCGATGAAGAGTGGCTCCCACTCGCCGCAACTAGAGAAAGCCCTCGCACAGAAACGAAGACCCAACACAGCCAAAAATAAATAAATAAATTAAAAAAAAAAAATCTCACTTACCAGAAGATACAAAGCAGGCAAGTCAGATGGGGGTAAGAGAGAGCTGCAAAATCTTCACCACACTTTACTGGTGACTAACAGCTAGGTGGAATACCTGGGTACCTTGTCTTTCTTTTAGAAGATTTGGAGTACATAACATGTCTTTTATTACTTTTGGTCATTTGAAAATATTTGATTTGTGATATGTTAGTGGCATTGTGTCAGATAGGAACTTAGTCTGTTCGGGCTGCTATAGCAAAATACCACAGACTGGGTGGCTTGTAAAGGACAGAAATTTAGTTCTCACAGTTCTAGAGGCTGGAAGTCCAAGGTCAGGGAGCAGTGAGGGTGAATTCTGGTGACAGCCCTCTTCAGGGTTGCAGATGGCCAACTTCTTGCTGGGTCCTCACATAGCAGGAGGGGAGAGCAAGCTCTCCAGCCTCTTTTATAAGGGCACTAATCCCATTCATGGGGGCTCCACCCTCATGACCTCATCACCTTCCAAAGCCCCCACCTCCTGACACCATCACATTGGCCATCGCCTTTCAACATATGAATTTTGGGGTGGGGGGAGATGACAAACATTCAGTCTATAGCAGAAAGTATAGTGTAGGAATTAATAACAAACTACTATATTACGTTCAAGTATTTCCGCCTTTCAGTATGAGATGAAGCAAATATGGCAAAGCACAGACAGCCGTTTACATCCAGGTGCAGGATTTGCAAGCTTTCATTATGTCTTTGCCTCTATTTTCCCTGTGGGCTTGAAGTGTTTCAAAATAAAAAAGTTAAAAATATATATATATATATATATATATACACTTCATATATTGTTACATCCTTTGAAGAAGTTATTTAACCAAAGTAAGCCTCAGTTTCCTTAATTGTAAAACACACGGAATGAACACTGTGTTGTATAATTGTCAAGAGTAAAGAGATTAACATGTAAAGTGCCTGGTGCACAGACATTCAACACATAAATTCACTGAGGACCTACAACGCACCGAGCATCATGCTGAAAGTTCTACAGACCTTATCTCTTTTTGTGCCTGTCCTGAAGATAGCAATGCATAAGATGTAATTTTAGACTTCCCGGAGCTCGTGGTTTGCTGGCAGCCAGACTTACAGATTATTACAACTCAGATGAGTGGTACCCAGATGGGCGAAGTGATCAGGTAGTTTCACACAGCTAGTTTAGTGGCAGAGACAAGGAACTAAGGTCTCCTGATCCTGATGTTGTTTCCACATCACCAAATGAATGACCGTGTATAATATTTACATTATTGTATATCTAGGAAAGCTGAAGCTGCTGCAATGCAGGTACGTGGACCCAGCAGTAGATAACGATGGTTCACAGGGTAAGAACGTGAACCTCTTTTCCTTTCTTTTCCAGCCATGCGGATTCCCTTACAGAGAAAGGCTCTATTTGATACTAGGGTGTCCTTTTTTATTTTTTTAATTGAAGTGTAGTTGATGTACAATGTTGTGGTAGTTTCAGGTGTAGAACACAATGATTCAGTTATACACACACACGTATACACACACATATATACATATATATATTCTTTTTAAGATTCTTTTTCATTACAGGTTATTACAAGATATTGAATATAGTTCCCTGTGCTATACAGTAGGTCCTAGTTGTTTATCTGTTTTATATATAGTAGTGTGTATTTGTTAATCCCAAACTCCTAATTTATCCCTTTCCCCTCCTTTCCCTTTGGTAACCATAAGTGTGTCTTCTATGCCTGTGAGTCTGTTTTTGTTTTTTGTAAATAAGTTCATTTGTATCGTTTTTTAGATTCCACATATAAGTGATATCATATGATATTTGTCTTTGTCTGACTTACTTCACTTAGTATGATCATGTCTAGGTCCATCCATGTTGCTGCAAATGGCATTGTTTCATTCTTTTTTATGACTGAGTAATATTCCATTGTATGTGTATATACCACATCTTTTTTATCCATTCATTCCAGGATGTCTTTAAACCCCAGTATTCGCTTCCCTCAGTTTTCACAGTGAAATACAAGTCAGAGGCAGAGCCTTTGGCAGGCAACAGTATACACTTAGAATTAATCATGTTGTTTATTTGCTCCTTGCCTATGTTTACGACTGCCTTCTATTTATGGCAAATGACACCATTTTCACTTAACAGTTGTGCAATAAAACTTCCCTTCCAAATGAATGTATTTAAGTCAAGAAAGCAAGTCAATTTAATAAAAATATTAGGTTTGCATAAGCATGCCATTTGCATGCATATGGAACAAACATCAGATTCCAGAATGACTGAAGTAGAAAATCCCTGAGCCAGGCTATTTACTGAGCTAAAAATAACTCTTTAAAGAAAAGATAAAATTGGAGAAAGTGCAGCTTTGAATAGTAGTTGGAAAAGCGAACTGTGCGTGTGTTCACTGGCTTCTATGCCGAAAAGTCACTTCCCTGCGTCAGGGGAGATGCAAAGAGAAACAGAGAAATTGTCAGTTTCTGTCTGTGAAGGACAAACTCAGCATCTTGGATTCCAGAGCTGTAGGTTTTTATTGCCTCAGATTAGCCTATTTTAGAGTCGAAATGATAGTTAAATAATGCTGTGTCCACTTGGGGACTTTGCCCCACGCTAATCGTATGCTCAAAATCGGAGGCATTTCTTTCCAGAAGACAGCTAATGCCAGCCTGGTCTCACGCCAGAAGAGTTGATTAAACGTGGGCAGGCGCAGTTGCTGTTTCTGATAAAGAACTCACCCCTTACAGCATTTTTCCTTCTTAAAGTAACAAAAGGAGAAAAACCGAAGCCTGAAAGATATTGTTGACTGCAGCTTTTAATTCCCTCCCTTTAATGAGTTTCATGCACCTGCCTTGGCCGTAGCATGTGGAACAGTGGATATATTTACTGCTCAGAAGGCAGGGTAGGGCTGGGCTCTTTAAGGACAGAGATCTGAGAAATGTTCATGTCAAAAGTGGGCATTCAGCATCAATTAATAAATACATAGGCTCATCCATGTACTGATTCAATGTCTAATTCCGTGTGGCGGCCCTGATCTTGTCCCCTTCATTCCCTGCTGTACCTCCTCCATCTGGCACACTGGATTCTCAGCAAGTAGCTTCGAATGAATAGATAAGTCATTTCTGCATAGGAACCAGCGGGGCAGCTAAGGTGCACGGCTCTGGAGGGCGCTCTGCACACCCCTGGAAGTCAGGCTGTGTCACGTTTAAGCAGCAGTCGTGCAGCCCTGGGTATTAGGGATGGAAGGACTGACCACGTCACACCATATTCTCTCGAACGTCTCCCATTCTCTCTGCCCTCGAGGACTCGCTGCCCCAGTGGTGGGGGTCTTGGTGCACTGCCCCCCGCCCCGCAGATCTTCTGCTCCAGCCCTGAGGTTCTTCCCCCCCCTGGCTACTGGGGTTGGGAGTGAGGGGAACAGCCAATACATATCGATGTAGCCCCTCTTCTGGATTTACCCTGAGCAGCACCCAGAGCGTCTGGCTCCTTTCCAGGAGGCAGCCCATGTCCAGTGACTGGAGGACATAGCTGTGTAAAACCTCCGGCCCTGAAGGGCCACCCAAGCTCCATACCTCCCTGGGGATAGGCTCCCAGTGACTGCATCACAGTTCGATTTTTCCCTCTGCCCTATCCTGCTTCCTTCCTGCTTCCTTCCTTCCTTCCCCTACAGATGTTTGTCCCAGTAACACTCCTCCATAAATTCTCTGCGTGTAAATCCACCTCAGAGTCAGCTTCCTGGGAAGCCTGACCTGCAACGCCTAAGAATAAAAACGTGCCATGTAGGGCTGTGTTGTGAGATTTGCTGTGATTGATTTATTTGGATGAACTCTAGGACTTTTAAGTTGCAAGGGACAGACACCCAACCCATGCCGTCTTAAGCCTAGAAGGCAATTGATTGACTCATAAACTGAAAAATCCAGGGTGGGGGGAGCGTCAGGTATAGCTGGATCCAGGGGTTTATATGATGATGCCATCATTTAAGCTCTTTCCACCTTTGTCTCCTCTTTCCTCTGGGTTGGCTTTAGTCTCAGGCAGACACCTCAGGCAGTGAAAAGATGGCCTCCAGAAACTGAAGGCTTAGATCCTAGTACTCTGGATTCTGAAAGAAAGAAACTCTTTCCCTTGTCAGTTCAGAGAAAAATAAATGCTGGATTTAGATCGTTGTAGTCATTCGGATCAAATGGGCAAACTGAAAGCGATGGCTTTGGACAAAGAATATGAAATATGTTTATCGACCAGGCCTGGTTTAGATGCTTATTTCTGGATCTGAGGAGGAAAGCGTACACAGCTTCTGGATCACATGGGCCAGTAACAGAGGAGGGTGGCTCCCCAGAGGAAAGGAGAGAAGCTGTGAGCAAGAGAGTGGAAATTAAACATGTTAACTGCAGTTGGGAAGCGGGGAGGGGGCAGGAAGAGAGGGCGTGTAGAGATAGGGAGAAAGGGAAGAGGCGGAAGTGGGGGGAGACCATGGGAGACGGTGTCCAAGGACACCTGGGCATCCATCTTAGGATGAGTCATTGCTCAACAAGCTTCGCTTTTATCTTCCCATATTTGTCCTCCCATCAGAGGGCATGTAAAGCAGTTTTTGATGATATCAGAATGGGATGTGACAGTTCAAATGCTAGAGTTCTGCAGTGCCACGGAGTTATAGGGACCTTGAGGCGTGGGACACGGTGCAGGAGGCAGATAGCCTTGAGGATCCCATTGCTGAAATGCACACTTATCTCTGGCGGGGTCCCCAGGAAATGGCTCTGAGATGGAGATTGGTGTGTACAGGGTGTGTTTGGAAGTGTGTCCTTGGGAAAAGCTTATGGAGAAAGCAGGATTGGGCATATTCAGTGTGGTTTCTACAAAGGTCTCAGCCCACCCCGAGGGGAGCTCTGGAGCTGGGGTGAAGCCAGGGTACCAGGTCTTTGCAATTCACCTTGACCAGTCTTTTGATGGGAGCTTCTATCCGGGAGGGAGCATGACCCCAGGGGAGGTGCTTCTCTTTATCTGGGGGCAATTCCCAGAGGTTGTCCACCCCCAGTGCTCCAGTCAGCTGGGGAATTGTTGCCTTCATCCAGAAGCTGGGATCCATGGCATCCGTGAGGCTGTTCCTTGTCATATACCAACATGAGTAAAGGTCAGGAATTAGAAACACTTTGGGTGTCGAACAAAATGCATGTGACTTTTCCCTTGTCCTTACTTGGACTGTGTTCGTGGAAGGAAAGTCCCCCTCCCCCGTCTTATCCAAATGCAGCTTGTGCTGTGTTGGGTGTGAATTCTAGCACCATCAACCATAAATATGTGTTCAGTGTTTTGCTGTGCTTTGAGACTCCGGTCATTTCCAGCACACTGTTCCAATTCCGTCTGTGCCACTCAAGAGGTGCCATGACAGAATGGAAGGGGAATTGGGTGGGTAATCCAAAGACTCCACCACCCCCTCACAACTTTGTGAGTCCTGGCTTGTATCCCTCAGTACATGGGGGCTGTTCAGTGACTTTCCCAGGGTTACACGTGGGGAAAGAGAAGAATCTTGAGACTTTTAAGTCCAGGATCATTTCTACTTTAAAACGGAGGCACGGAGCTCGCTCCCAAGAATGGCTGCACTAATTATCTGGGCAGATGTAGAACGAGGCATTTCTGGCAGATTGCTCACAGATCCCTTCTTCACACTTTCCTTGCTCTACTCCCGATCACAAAGGGTTGATTGTTCCAAATTCCATTTTTCAGGCTCCCTTGCTCACTGGATGCTGGTAAGGTTAGGCCAATGGAAGACAAGTTTAGGAGATTTGAGAGCAGAGACACAGGAGAACTCAGGATGATTTCTCTTCCCTCTCTCCCACTCTCTCTCCCCTCTATTCCCCCTCTTCCTCTCTCCCTCCCCCTCCCCTCCCTCCCCCTCCCTCCCCCCCTTCTCTCTTTCCCCCCTCTCTGTCTCTTTCTCTCTCTCTGTCTCTCTCCCTCCCTGTCTCTCTCCCTCCCTTTCTCTCTCCCCCTTCTCTCTCCCACTCCCTCTCCCCCCCACCCCCACGTCTCTTTGTCTCTTTGTCTCTGCTTCGGGCAGCAGTCATGCCTCCCCTGTAGCCCCGTCTAACACCAAACATCCTCCGCCGTGACTCCAGCTCCTATCAGGTGGCTTCAGTTTCTGGCTCTGGTAAGACCACCTCCTTCTGGTTACCGCCTTCCCTAGAGAGGTGAGTGGCTTCCTGCCATCAGTGATCCCTGGGTTGCCTCGCTATTTCCTCGTATGGTTTTTGGTTCTTCCAATACCTTTTGAAGTTTTTGCTGAAATGTATTATATATACAGATAAGTTCATGTAATTTTTCACATCTCTGTGAACATCCAGCATCTTCTAAACTAATCCCCTGGATTAAAGTCACCCTGTTAAACTCCAGACAAAGTCGGTGTTTTCCTGACTGGACTCTAAATCCATAAAATTACTAATCAAACTTAGATAAATGAAGACCTCAAAAATAATTGGTAAATAGAATAGTGATGGATACAAATCCCAATCTAAAAACTCGCATAAGGGAGACTTAATATGATTTTTCTATAGTTGATCTTAGTGTCTGTTTCAAACTTCCGTTCTGTTGGAAGAAGGCCCATCAATCTCAATCAACTCAGGTTCTTTCACACACTCACCCTGCCTCTCCAGGCTCCCAGTCTCTTTGGACAATTGTGTCTACGTTCTGAGTGGTCTGCAGTTGCCAAGCATTCAAGAGGAAGGTGAAGGGAGGTCGGATTTGACCATCGTTTAGCCGCCTGACATCTTCTGAGATGTCTGAGGTCTACCTGGACTTCAGGTGTGGGTCTGTCCAGGTTGTTTCTGCATCGTGAATCTGTCCTGCTACAGGTCACTTGCATGGAGATGCCTCTTAGATGCCCCCGTGCGTCTGTGGGACACTTGAGATGTTTATCATCGTGCTCTTACATCGCTGAATCTGAAGAAACTCTACCCTCTTGTTTGAGTCCTTTGCCTCGTCACACCCCACAGTCATTTCCTCTCTGGGTTCTTGCTTCTAGTTAAGAGATGAGTCACAATCTCCATGGCTCTGCAGTCTCTAAATCTCTTCATCGTCTACGGCCTTCTCTCCCTGAGACTTAGGGAGATAACCTGGCCATTTTCATCAGACATCCACGATCTCTGCTCATTCCTTGCTTTCCTTTCAAATATCTACCTTGTAAAGTTATTTGAAAAAAAACGACATTTTGTCTTGAGAACGGGAAGTTTCACTCTTAAATTATCACAGATCCTCCAAAATCCACTACTTCTTCTATGCACCTGCATCCTTCCTGTTTCCTAGGAGAACTATATTTTGTAGAAGTCAGCTTAGGTAACAGATGAACCCAAAGTCTCAGGGGCTCATTCATGCCAACCGAAGCTTGCTTTTTGCTCTCACTGCCAGCCTCTGCTTGGTGATGTTTAGCTATGGGCCTCCTCTTTTCCATTCTGGGACAAGAGTAAAGCTGCTGCTCTCAGGACGGGTTTGTTTTGGGGAAAACTGAGATCTTAGAGCCACATCATAAATCTTCAGGAATCTGCCCCAAAGTGCCCTCCGTGACTTCTGCTTATATTCCGTGGGTTAAAGCGAGTCAAATGCCCAAACCTGATGTCAATAGGCAGGAAAGCAGAATCCTACCAAACGGAGCGCCAGCACGTATTTGGAAACGGTAGAATAATCTACCACACTTTCAAAAATGTCAGTGCCTGGAAGACACTCTGTGCCTGCCCTTATGCTGAACACTAAGAACAGAACAGACAAGCCTATGTGTGAATGGTGGAGAGAAAGTGGGTAAAGAGAAAAAAGCCAGAGAGTGGGAAGGACCTAAGCTAATGTTAAAAAACATGGTCTCATAGAGAACATATTTGTGGTTGCCAAGGGGGAGGGGGTTGGGGGAGGGGTGGAGTGGGAGTTTGGGGTCGGCAGATGCAAACTGTTATTTATAGGATGGATAAACAACAAGGTCCTACTGTATAGCACAGGGAGCTGTATTCAGTATCCTATGATAAACCATAATGGAAAAGAATATTAAAAAAAGAATGTATATATATGTATAACTGAATCACTTTGCTGTACAGCAGAAATTAACACAACGTTGTAAATCAACTGTAGTGCAATTTTTAAAATGAAAAAAAAAAAAAAAAAAAAACAAAACCACATGGTCTCACCATAAATGCAAGCAGAGCATTGGCCATCAGGCGTTTGAACTGACCTTATACTTACAGGGATTCTTCTGTTACCAGATGAGGATATTTTTTTCAAACAGAAGTTCTCATACTGCTTTTCAGAGCCCCCAAAGAAATGAATCTGCTCCCAAAGGTGAACCTGATTAACTTTGTGCATTTCCAGTTTGGGGTATTTAATATTAATTCCCATGTATTTAGTCATTCCCAAAGTCCCAAATCCTGCTTTAGTGTCCTTTCCCCCTAACTTCCTGCAGTGTTGATTGTAGGAGGAAAGCCCTGGAAAAGAGTTGTGAATCCTGTAGCTATTGGTCTACTTTTAATCCTGTGCCAGGATAAAACCTGGGGATTTGGAATGAGGAATTAGTGGCCAAGAAGCTATTGTGAAAGCGATTCCATTGAGAATTGCAATAAAAAAAAAAAACAACAAAACTTTCAAAGCAGATGGCATACTATACATGGAGCTGACAAGTAAATTGATTCTCAAAACACATACTGCTCTGTGATATTATGTCTGAGTTACCCTTTAATTACAATTTATTTCTGTTCAACTCCTAATTGGTGATAGAACAATATAATTTTTAAAATTATCAAGTTCTAATATATACAGTAGATGTGCAAAGTCTTAAGTGTCAATCGTGATGAAATGTCATATATGCAGTCAGGTCCCCACCCCCCAGGTCTAAATACAGAAGTTTTCCATCATCCCAACAGATGCTCTCGTCTCTCTGTGCCAGGACCCGCCTCCACTGGAGGAGAGGAGTTACTTGGACCTCTCTCACCATACACTAGTGTTCCCTGTTACTGAACTTCACAGAAATGAAGTCATAGAGTAGACACTCTTCTGTGTCTGGCTTCTTTTGCTCAGAATTATAGCAGCAAGATTGATCTATGCTATTGTAAGGACGAGTGTTTTCTTTTGTTGTTGTGTGGTCGCCATTGCATGGGTCTACTGCACAGGATTCATCCATTCTGTTGATTGGTGGGTAATTGCGTTGTTTCCAGTGTGGGACCGTTATGAAGAATACTCCTCTGAACATCGTTGCATGTGCATTTTGGTGAACATGAGCACTCATTCCCCTAGGGTGTATACTCAGGAATGGGATTTCTATGTTGCAAGGAGTAGGTATGTTGAGCAAGAACACCGGCAAACACTTTCCCAAACTGGTCATGCCAGGTTCCACCCCTCCCCCCAGCAGTGTAGGAACGTTCCAGTTACTTCGTATCCTCACCAACACTTGACGTCGTCAAAGGTCTTTTTAAATTTAATTTAATTTTTTGATCTTTTGGAAATACAAATATGATCACGTTTCCATTCTTTTAAAACTCTTTAACAAGAGGATTGGGGGAAAATCCTTGAGCATAACAAAGGCTAAGTGTCCCACCAGGCAGACGGATTGGGTGTGGAATCAGAAAGTGAGTTGAGCTGTAGAAAACAGAGACATTGATATTTCTTGCACACCTAAGTTTATGATTCTAGATTTGTACCCAATAACCAAGGAACAAGAGAAGTGTCACCAGGGGAATATTTTGGTGGAGAAGCAACCTGGAACACCATCCCTGGTATTCTTTCCAGGGTTATACAGACCCGAATGACATTCTAGGGTCTCATATACAGTAGATGTGAGTTACCATAGAATGAAAATATCCTTCTTAGGTCAGAAGAGAAGATGCAGCAACAGAAGGAGAGGATGGAAGAGACAAATCCCCTCCCTTCTAGGACTTTTCTCACTAATGAAGGAGACATTTCAATAAACAAACTCTAGTGTACAGGAGAGATAGTCTCATATAGTAAATAGAGACCTGGACTCTGGAGCCAGGTAACCTGAGACTAAGTCTTGACTTGGCCACGTGCTGGGTGAATATCCTTGGCCAAGCTTGTTCAACCCTCTGTGCCTCAGTTTCCTCTTCTGTAAATGAAGATGGTATAAACCATACTTCCTTGTGGGATCGTTGTAAAGAATAAATGACTGGTTATATATAATATTCGTAGAGCAGTGCCAGACCATAGATGTTGGCTCTTGGTCCTAGCAGGAGGGATGAGTGATGGGGCAAGGGCAGGAATACAGGTCTGCACAGGTGCCTTATCTGAGCATTGAGTTAAGGTGCTCAAACCAGGGGGTTCCAGGAGTCTCTTGGCGAGCTAAGCCCTAAGATGAATCGAGAGTTCGCCAAGGAAAATGGAGAGGAGAACTTTTGAGGTAGAGAGGTGGTGTGGGAAAAGCGAGGAGGTGAGAAACCAAACTTTAGGGTTGATTTGACCATCAAATTCAGTTGCCTGCAGTGGCCAGGAGAGTAACGTACAGGTGTGAAGCAGGTCAGGTGGGGATGGCTGTGAGGTGTGATGCACGTGGCCCCTGCAGCAACAGCGACCTCCATGGCAGGTATTAAGCTTTCATCCAGGTGAGCTCAGCTTTTTCTGCTTGTTAGACGCATCACATGCCCGTGTGCTACCAGGTCTGCAGCATCCTGTCTACCTCTGCTTCCAGATGATTAATGCTGAGCCTGGCTTTCCTCCTCTGGGAGATGCTGGGGCTGCCTCATCTTCCTTCTCTGGCTAAGTCCATCAGTGTTGATTTCTGTTGCTTGTACTTAAAAATTCTGACCTACGCATTTTAAGTCAAAACTACAATGAGGTACCACCTCACACCGGTCAGAATGGCCATCATTAAAACGTCTACAAATGGCAAATGTTGGAGAGAGTGTGGAGAAAAGGGAACCCTCCTACACCGTTGGTGGGAATGTAAATTGGTGCAGCCACTGTGGAGAACAGCATGGAGTTTTCTCCAAAAACTAGAAGTAGAGTTGCCATATGATCCTGCAATCCCACTCCTGGGCATATATCCAGAGAAAACTATAGTTCAGACAAATATATGCACCCCTATGTTCATAGCAGCACTATTTACAATAGCCAAGACATGGAAACAACCTAAATATCCATCAACAGATGAATGGATAAAGAAGATGTGATACAGATATACAATGGACTATTACTCAGCCGTAAAAAAAGAATGAAATAAAGCCATTTGCAGCAACATGGATGGACCTAGAGATGATCATACTAAGTGAAGTCAGTCAGAAAGAGAAAGACAAATACCATATGATATCACTTATATGTGGAATCTAAAATAGGCCACAAATGAACTTATCTACAAAGCAGAAACAGACTTACAGACATAGAGATCAGACTTGTGGTGGCCGAGGGGGAGGGGGAGGGATGGATTAGGAATTTGGGATTAGTAGATGCAAAGTCTACTTGCATTTATCCATATATAGAATGGATAAATAACAAGGTCCAATAGGGAACTGTGTTCAGTATCCTGTGATAAACCACAATGGAAGAGAATATGAAAAAGAATGTGTATATATATATATATATATATATATATATATATATATATATATATATATATATATATATGTATGTATAACTGAATCACTTTACTCACAGTAGAAATTAACACAGCATTGTAAATCAACTCTACTTCAATAAAAATTTTTTTAAAAAAGTAAAAAAAAAACTTCTGACCTATATATGCATTAAAAGAAGCTTACATTCTAGTGGGTGGAAGTAAAATCCAAACACACATACGTACGTAACCTGTGAGGAATGATAAGTGTTTGGAGATGGATAAAGCAAGGTGATGGAGTAGGGTTCAGTGGAATTTTGTATTGAGTGGCAGGGCAGGTTCTCTCTGATGTTGTGACATCTGAGCAGAGACCTGACTGTCCTGTACGTATGCGGGAAGAGGGCACTAAAGACAGAGGGAGTCGCATGTGCAAAGGCTCTGGGGCAGGACTGTGAGTGCTGTGCTTCAGGAAAGCAAGGAGGCCAGTGGGGACGGAGCAGAGCAGCGGCGGGGTACGATAGGAGGTGAGTCAACCAAGTAGCCCAGTTCCAGATCATACGGGGACTTGGGCAGGTGGCGAGCAGTTGAGTTCTGTCCAGAGTGAGATGGGAAACCAGTGGAGAGGGGGGGCCTCTTCTGAGTCCTTTCTGGCTGCTGCGTGAACAAGAAATTGTAGGGGTCCCGGTGGAGCAGGAGGGCCAGTGAGGCTACTGTAATCATCCGGGATGGCTTGCACCAGAGCAGGAGTGATAAAGGTGGGAACGTGTGGTTGGAAGCTGGATCTGGTTTGTAAAGTGGGGCCCACAGGTTGGCATCCGGTACCCAAAAGGAATCCCGTTTTTGCATCGTTTTGGAGAAGATGAGAGACACCCCAGGCAGCTGGGTTTTCAGGCTCTCAGCCCAGACATGACAGATGTGTCTTTGCCCTTCATATCCTGTGAGAGGTAAACAGGAAAGAAGTTGGCTTTCTGGAACATCTGTAGCCAAGAGGGACAATCATTTGGGAAATCCAGGAGAGCAGCATGTTGAACTGGAAAAGCGCAGACTCTAGACTCAGCTGCTGGGATTGTCGAGTCACTGAATCACTGTGAAACTCAGTGTCCTTTGTCACAAATATGGGCTAAGGACAGTAGCCCCCGCGGGGGGAAGTTGTGAGGACCTGATGAGATACAGGTGGGAGGCGTCCATCCCACTCACTATGTTAAGGATGTGCGGGACCAGCTCCCATCCTCGGAAGCTCCCCAGAATAAGGCAGAAGAACATGAACCTGAGCTCCTGGGACCTATGCCCAGTGGGTCTAAGCTGACCAGCATTAACACTTAATCTCAGGCCAGGTTCCCTCCACCAGGTATGCATCCGCAAAGCCCAGCCAGAGTATGAGCTCGGTGTTCAATCTAAATTGGCTGAGAAATATGCTGGTCTCCTCCACTCCCCTTAGCAATTTCCCCACTTCCCTCCCCAAGTTTAAGGAGCCAGAACATTTTCCTTCCTGTGAGTCTCCATCTCAGAGTCTGCTCTTGTTGGCAGCTGGGGAATCGTACCCACGGGAAAGGTCAGGGAAGTCACGGGTAACCAGCGTTTCTTGTGCATTTGCAAATTGTCATGGGCTTCATAGAGATTATTTAATTCTCGCATTCAACCCTATGAGAAAGGTGACGCTTATCACTGTTTACAGATGAGGAAAATGAGGCAGAGTGGCATCTAGGGCTGTTCCACAGGCAAAGTGCAGAGCTGGATTTAAACCCAGATGCGGCAGAAATGGTCAGCTGGCCCAGTCAACATCCTCTGAGACTTTAAAGACAGAAAAGCTAAAAACTCTACTTCCCAGACTCCCTGGCAGCCAGGATCTTGCAGATTAAGGATCTGTCCATCAGATGCTCTCAAACACAATCAAAACGTGAAACTACCTTACAAGAAAAGCAGCAGGCGCCAGGCATCCTTTTCCTGGTGTGGATCTGGCAGGGCCAGCGCTGTTCTGGATCCAGCATTTCTGGCAAAACCTCCCCGACGAGAACTGACGTGTGTCCCAGGAGCCACTGGTGGGGCAATGTTTCCTGAATTCTGGATTCCTAATTAGTAAAGGCTGCAGCTGCTCTGTGGTGGTCCTCCTCCGTGGGTTCCTGAATCCCACCCTGGGGCCAGTTTCTCCAGCGCTGACAATGATTTTGTAAAGTCATCCCATCTTTAACCCCCTTCCTCCACCACAAGGGGGGTTTCTGTGAGTGTCAGCTGAACCCCGACTGACAGACCCAGCTCATATAATCCATCTTCCCATAGAGTTAGGGCGCGATTCCCGAAGACCTGGTCATTTCTGATGAGTGATGTTGAACTGTTGAATGCAATTAAGGGGCAAAATTCACACTTTTTCAGCTGCTCCCAAGGAGTCTTCTGTGTCCAAATGAGAACATCCAGCCACCGCTGATGGCATGTTTCTCTTCCCACCCCCTCAGTAGTGAAAGGAATTCATTGTTCTCATCGAGTGCTTTCTTAAGGAGTGAGGACCAGGTGATGAATCCTAATAGCTTTTCCCTTGAGAAAATGTCCGAGTCATTCATTTACATAAAAAGCATAATGCCTCCGGAAGCCAAATATTGTTTTCCGGGTTTTGTTTTGTTTTGGGTGTTTTTTGCCAAAGAGTGTTTTATGTCAGCCTCTATGAATATGTAAAATTGAGAACTGGCCATGGCTAATCTGTTTCTCTACCAAGGAAAGCTAGATTTTGTCCTAGGGCTAAAAAAAATAAATAAAAATGAGAGTTTCTGTTTGAACCCTCTATGTCAAATAAAAGCAATGAAATCCCTCATCCAAGTAATAACACTTGTTAAGAATTCTTGAACATGGATAGCATTAATCACAAAGTTACAAAATAGAAAAATGCAAATTCGAAGCCTTCACCTCTTTGGTCTTCATCATTTAAATTTCACACTCGGGCCCTGAAGGTTTTATTTTTCTTTTGTTTTTGTTTTAAAGGAAAGGTGTTTTGATGTTCTGTTAACGTAATGCTGTTGTGTTGTGACATATTTGTAAAGTACACCTGGATGCTGAATTATCCAATTACAAATTGATTTATAAATTCACATAAAAGAAACGGATTTCTTACCCCCAGTTCTGTTACATTTGACTTACCGTGTTCTTGGTTTTCTCTTCTTTGTGCTTCTGTTTTTGTTTTTTGTCCCTGTATCCACTCTTCATGGATTTTGTGTTTTTGTTTGTCAGGTAGGTGAAAACATTTACTATCATATATACATTTTTATAGAAGCTTAAATGACCCATCCAGAAATTTCCATTAATCCTAGAGAGGTTTGAAAACACAGCAATAAGAGCAGAGATAAGGTGGGAAATGGTGATTGGGATCAGCTCAGTGGGACTTAGTACCTGGAAAATCTGTTAATACAGCAATTAAAGTGAAAATCACCCTTGAAGTAAAATCAAAGTCTTAATACTTATCGCATTGCGGTATCCTAAGATCGACTATTTTATTTTCCTCCTGTAGGAAATTTACAAAATTTACTTTCTTGCAGAAATGCAGTTTTTTAAAAGTACATTTTTTTCTTTTCTTTTTTTTTTTAACATCTTTATTGGAGTATAATTGCTTTACAATGGTGTGTTAGTTTCCGCTGTATAACAAAGTGAATCAGCTGTACATATACATATATCCCCATATCTCCTCCCTCTTGCGTCTCCCTCCCTCCCACCCTCCCTATCCCACCCCTCTAGAGGGTCATAAAGCACCGAGCTGATCTCCCTGTGCTATGCGGCTGCTTCCCACTAGCTATCTATTTTACGTTTGGTAGTGTATATATGTCAGTGCCACTCTCTCACTTTGTCCCAGCTTACCCTTCCCCCTTCCTGTGTCCTCAAGCCCATTCTCGTAAAAGTACATTTTAATTTTACATTTTTCTTACAAAAACTGGGATGCAAAGGGAGTGGAAATGACCAGGATCGAACTAAAAGCAGAGGGAGCTTCCGTAATGTTAGGCTCTGTATTCTGAACACGAGAAGAAGTGAGGAGCTTTATCTCTCGGCCAGACCTTGCAAGTTTACCTCCTAGATCGTCTGTCTCCCTCTCACCATCCACATGTCGTTGTTCTTACCCTAAAGGAGATTCAAATCGAGTAGATGATAAACAGTTCGGCAAACGCACTGATAATACGAGGATCGTTCGGTGTGTGTGCCTCACGTGTGGGATCCTATTTATTCCTCACAAACTTCCCCTGAGGTTTGTGTCATCACCCCCGTTTCACACGAGCAAGAAAGCTTCAGCAGGAGGAAAGTGACTTGGTCAAGGTCATGCATCTTTTAAGAGGTTGTAGGTCTCTGAACGAGACCACACATTCTGCTTGTGAGAGGCAGTGAGTCAGATGAATGAAACATGTACGTTGGAGCCACGCTGCCTCGTGGCCCCTCCCACTTCTGCCACTTCCAGACTGTGTGGCTTGAGGCAAATTACTCAACCTCTCTGTGCTTCCGTGTCCCCATTGAATAATGGTGATGATGATAGTGCTTCCCTCACATGATGTTTGTGAGATTTAAATTTAATTAATACACGCAAAGAGCTTAGAGAAGAGTACCTGGTCCAGAGTAAGCACCATGTATCAGCTGCTGCTATTATTATTTAGAACTTCATGCTTAGCAAATGCTTCTTCCAATAGTTTAACAGTTTAAGACAGGATCAAAGAGGGAGGACATTGTTCAGCATCTCAGCGTGATGAGAGACATTTGGACATTAAGGTGGCAACTACTGCTCATTGCCTTCCCCATCCTCCTTCTTATTTTAAAATCCTGACTCTGCACTGGGGAATTAATTGTCTCAGCTATAAGATTACATTTCTGAGTGTCCTCTGCTCATAGGCGAGGTCCTATGAAACAGCTCCCAAAAGGTTTCTGGAAAGGTTTTGCTTTTTTGCTCAGGGAGCCTCCTTTCTCCTTGTTTTCTCCTTCATAATCTCCCTTCCTGAATTATTGACAGAAGGACTGAGATGGTGCAGCCATCTTGTGACCATGAGACAGTCATAGGGTGAAGGCCATGCACTAGGTCGTGAAGACACAAGGAGATGTTATGCAAGCCTGGAGTGCCTACTTCTGGACTTGTGGGCATTTGAGAAAAATGAATCGCTCCTCTGGTTTCACTTACAAGCACCTGAACATAATTTCTAGCCAATACAAACGGTGACCTTCAGTGGATCTAGATGGGGAGATGGTTGTCTCTCAGCTGCCAGTTTCATGGGCCCCTGAAAATCTGTGCGCCACACACAGCAATGTCCCATTCTTCCTCAAACATGCACCAATTGTCAGACTCTCCTCCCAAAGATCTCGTGATGGAACAAGCAGGTCTTCATGTGTCTACTCAGTCCTCTACGGCCTGTGTGGCCCTGAGGAATGCACTGAACTTTTCCAAACATCAGTCTATGAACCTGTGGGTGGAGACAGCTGAAGCTGCTTTAGTGGGTCTTTCTAGATTACACACAATAAAGCTGGAAATTACTTCAATAGATGCTTGTTCTTGGAAAGCGTTCGGTGAATGTCAGCTGCAAATACCATATCCTGCTCGCCACATCAGTATCACAGAATCACATCTAGTTGACTATGTAAATAGGAGCAAAGTTCCACTTTCAGAAAGGAGGGCAGGGCTGGATTAAAATATATCAGGGGGTGTGTGTGTGGTCACTTTATTCTTGACCACCATGGTCATTAGTCATCTGCATGTCGTCGTGCTTCCAAAGTGTTTTTCAAAAGAAATTAATATTTTTTATTGAAGTATAGTTGCTTTACAATATTTTGTTAGTTTCAGGTGTACAACATAGTGATTCAGTATTTTTGCAGATTAGATTCCATTATAGGTTATTACAGGATAATGGTGTAATGCCCTGTGCTGTACAGTAAATCCCTGTTGCTTATCTATTTTATGTATAGAAGTTTGTATCTGTATCCCATACCCCTACTTTACCCATCCCCTCTTCCTTCTCCACTTTGGTAAGCACAAGTTTGTTTTCTATGTCTGTGAGTCTGTTTCTGTTTTGTATATATATTCATTTGTATAATTTTTTAGATTCCACATGTAAGTGATATTATATGGTATTTGTCTTTCTCTGTCAGAATTATTTCACGAAGCATAATATTCTCTAGGTCCATCCACATTACTGCAAATGGCAGTGCTTCGTTCTTTTTTATAGCTGAGTAATGTTCCATTGCATATGTATCACATCTTCTTAATTCAGTTGTCTGTTGTTGGGCACTTGGGCTGCTTCCACATCTTGGCTATTGTCAGTAGTGTTGCTGTGAACATTGGGTCTATCTTAATCCTATAATGTAAATTAGGTTAAAGTCAACTGGGATATAAAAGCTTCCATTACGATGGAACAAACATAGGGATTAAAAAACAAACCTACAATACAAGCATGTGGAGAACAGGAACCCTCCTATCCTGCTGGTGGGAATGGAAGATGGTGCAGCAACTTCGGAAGACTTTGTCTTAAAATGTTAAACATGAATTTACCATGTGACCCAGCAATTTCAGTGCTAGATATCTACCCAAGAGAAATGAAATTATGTATCCACACAAAGACTTGCACATGAATGATTTTAGCACCATTATTAATAATAATCAAAAATTGGAAACAACGCAAATGCCTGTCGGCTGATGAATGGATAAGCACAATGTGTTATAGTCGTACAAAGGAGTACTGTGCAATAAAAAGGAATGGTCTATGGATATATACTGCAACATGGCTGAACCTCAAAACCATGATCCTAAGTGAACAAAGCAGACACAAGGCCACATGCTGCATGATTCCATTTATATGAAATATCCGGGGAAGGCAAATCTACAGGGACAGAAGGTAGATTAGTGGTTGCCAGGGGCTTAGGGTAGAAATGGAGATTAACTGCAAATGGGCATGAGGGATCTTGCTAGGATGATGGAAATATCCTCAAATTGATCTAGGGTGATGGTCACACAACTTGGTAAATGTAATTAAAATAATTGAAATGTACACCAGCAATGGTTGAATTAAATACTATTTAAAATGTACTTCAATACATGTTTTTTAAAACCCCAAAGTCATTTCACAGTGAAGAACTCTTCATGTTTAGGAGTCATCAGAAAACAGGAAGAATTCTGAAGGCTAAAGAGTATTATCACATAAAAGGTGGGAATGCCTTGGCTAAGCCAAAAATCAGGGCGAGGCAAGGGAAGGATGATGGGATGGAAAAAACTGTGAGTGTCTTATTGGAGAGTCAGCCCCAATATTTAACACCTATATTCTTGGTATGAATTGAGGAGAAAAGTATGACATTCTTGGGAAACTTCATGGTAAAAACAGTGGAAGTCCTGTTTATGGAAGTTTTGTCATAGACTCCCCTTGGACACAAATGAAAAGACTTACAAGTAGCTTTTTGGAAAGTAAATCATGAATGCCCAGAGATGCTTCGAAATTTCATCATCATCACCACCACCACCATCACCATCGTCACCAGTATCACCATCACCATCATCATGTCATCCCCATCCTCATGTCCTTTCATCATTATCACTGTTGCCACCCTCACCATCACTATCACCATCATCGCCTTCTTCACAGTCTCCGTCATCACAATGATCATTATTGTCTTCATCATCACCACCATCACCATCATCATCATCATCACCACCATCACCACCATCATCACCACCATCATCATCACCATTATTATCATCACCATCATCACCACCATCATCATCATCATCATCATCATCACCATCATCATCACCACCATCATCACCACCATCACCATCATCACCACCATCACCATCATCACCATCATCACCATCATCATCATCATCACCATCACCATCACCATCACCATCACTATCACCATCACCATCATCACCATCATCATCATCACCATCATCATCATCATCATCACCATCATCATCCAACTGTCATTAGTAGCAGACAGTTATAATACTCATAGAAAATAATACATCTCTGTGAAGGTGATTTTTTTAAAATGTTGGAAAATTTTTATGTAATTTCCTAAAAGTGTTAAATATTTTCTCAGCCAAAGCTGCCCAGGAGACTTTCCCATGAGGCTGGTCAGGGAACTAAGATCCCACATGCCACGGGATGTGGCCAGAAAGTGTTTTTAAAAAAAGGAGGCTATTATAAATTGAAGTATGGACTTCCCTGGTGGTCCAGTGGTTAAGACTTCACCTTCCAATGCAGGGGGTGTGGGTTCGATCCCTGCTTGGGGAGCTAAGATCCCACATGCCTCGGGGCCAAAAAACCAAAACATAAAACAGAAGCAATATTGTAACAAATACAATAAAGACTTTAAAAATGGTCCACATCAAAAAAAAAATCTTTAAAAAAATTGAAGGACTTTCAGACTTATGATCTGTCTGGCTTTAATGAATTGAATTTCATGCCCTAAATGGCTCTGATTGGACAATATATTTTAAAAAATTAGGATGCAGTGGGCTTTCCTTGTCCAAAGTTGTGACATCTTTCTATTTCAAGTCAACAGATATTACCATAGATAATATTAGGAGTTACTATTTATGTATGGAGACATTTTGAAGGTATCTGGTACTAGTGTCTTCTACTGATGGACACAGCGATTTCTGTTTCCCATCCCAGAACACCTGTCTTGAGCAGCATCTAGAACTAGGTTGGCAGCATGCAGACTCTCGTTCGCCGGTCCCCTCTCCCATGTGTGGAAGGCATCGGTGATCAATCATGATGCTTTCCCATCGAGCCCTGATGCGGCTTCAGGCTGCCACGACCAGTCAACCAAATTTGGCTCTTGAAATCCATTCGCCACCCCAACTCTGGAAGAATCAGGCCTCTAATGAGAATGTCACCAAAATGTCACAGAAGAGAGTGTGTTTCGTGTGACAAGACAGGGCAGGTGCAGGGACCGTCACCAGTGCAGAGACGTGCAATGCACTCCGTCCTGTGAGTACACTGTGGCTGATCTCCATCCTTAGTTTGATTCCAATCTGCGGAGCACGTCTTCATGTTTCCATGCAGGAGAGGAAAAAGAAAGAAAGGATCTCATTTCAGACTTAAACTGTCGGCCACACCTGTCTAAATAAGTGTTTGTATGTGTGTGCATGTTTTTCATAAGGGATTAACATATTTTTACTTAAACGTATGTTCTGTATGTTCTTCCAGAGCAATACCTATAGAATGAACTCTTTCTCTTTTTAAAAATCTGCATGATAATCAAAAGAATAGTTTAACCATAATTGATTCAGCCATTCACCTACTGACAGGTAAATCTCTTCCCAGTATTTTTGTCAGTATCAATAATTCTGCACACATCCTTACCTACTGGTGGCTTTATTACTGTAGATAGATTCCCAAGTGAGATTTATGGGTCAAAGAATATGTTGAGTTTTTTAGGATAAATAGACATTGGCTAGATTAATTATCAGAATGTTGAAGCAACTCATTTGTCTGAATTGCTTTGTAAAAGCTCTTATTTACCAGTGAGCTTCCCAGACTTAGATGTTCGCTTATTTCTCGCTAATCTGATAAGGAAAAGTGTTATCTTTGTAGTTCTATTTTGCATTGAATTGACTACTAATGAGGAAGAGCATTTTCCAGATGTTTCCTGGCCTTTAGCAGCTTCTCTTTGGGGACTTGTCTGTTGATACCCTCTGCTAATGTTTTTGTTTCTCGTTGTTTGTCTTATCTTATCCACTGTAGGCGCTCTCGTCCTATGGCGAGTAGGCAGCATTTCTGTGTGGTGATATGGCAACCACACATGCCTCTTTTGGTTTTGCTGGTGGTGACTTTCACCAACAAAAGTTTTAAAATTATATGGATGTGAATTGTAGTCTCTTGTAGAGGACATTTCCTAATCCCCAAGTATGTAAATATTCTCTTAAATACTAACATTAGTGCCAGTAAGGTGTGGGAATACGAGAAAAATAGAAAAGCATTATTTGACATTGCTGTATGGTTTGATTAATGGCAATGAGCATGAATTAATTTTAAAATTAAGAATATAGGAGAAGGAGGAGGAGGGGAGAGAGAGAGAGAGAGAAAAGGGAAGGAAGGAAGGAAGTTAAGGGAGGATTTGACCATGAAGAGGCAGGACAAGGAAATCATCTTGGGGTTGGGGGGAATGCTGATGGGACTTTTCTGCATCTTTACTGTTGCGGTGGTCACATAACTATGCTCTTGTCAAAACTCACAGAAATGCACACCCTAAGAGGGAATTGTACTACACGTTAATCTAAATAAATAAATAAATAAATAAATAAATAAAATTTGACAGGAGAAAAGATTCCCAACTATTTTATGAGTCTAGCTTTACCCTGATCACAAAATTTGACAAGAGTTGAAAAACAAAGAAAAATAAATGTCAACCACTTAACGAGCATAGGTGCAAAAATCCTACATAAAATATTAGTAAATCAAATCCAACTATGTATTAAAAATATGACCAAGTCGAGATTATGTTGGATTGTAGCTCATTAGGAATTCAACATTAGGACATCAGGGGGATCAGCATTAGCCATCTCTCCAGACTGGTGTGTTTGTCTCAGCACTGTTGGCATTTTGGAGTAGATAATTCTTTGTCGAGGGGTCGGGGGATATTGTCCTGGGCACTGTGGGATATTTAGTAGCATCTCTGACCTCTACCCACTAGATGTCATACATAGCACCCTCCACCATCAGATATGACCATCAAAAATATCTCCAGAAATTGCCAAGTGTCCCCTGGGCAGCAAAATCTCCCCTAGATGAGAATCACTGGATTAATGTCATTGATCAGCAGAATAAACGAAAACACATATGTGCTCATCTCAATGGATGTCTCATAAACGTCTAAATAAAATGTCTCAAAATGTAATGCCATTTCTTGGTTTTTAAAGTAGATGCACAAATTCAAATTGTAGGAATTGGTGAGCATTTTCTTAACTGGATGAAGACTAGTTACCAAAGACCCACTTCCGACACCATATGGAATGATTAAATCTGGAAACATATAAACATTCCTGGAATGTTTCGCCAGTTAATAGGTTAATATTGGGTATCCTATGTCAGTACTCAAAAAACATTTGGAGGTTGCACCTACTTTGTATTGGTTTAGTTGGAGACAGATTTTAGAGGCAGACAGAAATGAGGGTGTCTACCGGGGGCTTTATCCCTCACCGTTTTGTCAGTTGGGCTGACAGATTCTTAGCAGCAGGAATAATTACCTGCCTTTGTGACTTCCTGCAGGACCTGAGCTCCGTGACAAAGCACACAAACAAGCCAGCAAAAGAAAATAGCTTTCCCATCGCTTCTCGGCCTTTTGGCTAAGATCAAGTGTAGAAAATAGCTTTCCTGTCGGTTGTTCTGGCTGTCCTGTTGGCTTGCATTTTTCCCCCTGCTGTTTTCTTCGTTTATTGGACAGGTCTGCCATGATGCTGATCGCGGGAAACTACACTCTGCTGTTTTAGACATGATTTGGAACAGCACTCACGTAAAAACTAGCAGAGCCTGTCAGTGACAGTTTTGTGTGGAGATGATTGACAATTTTTAAAACTTTTTATTTTATATTGGAGTATAGTTGGTTAACAATGCTGTGTTAGTTTCAAGTGTACAGCAAAGTGATTCAGTTATACATATACACATAGCTATGCTTTTTCAAATTCTTTTCCCATTTAGGTTGTTACAGAGTATTGAGCAGAGTTCCCTGTGCTAGTAGGCCTTGTTGGTTATCTACTTTAAATACAGCAGTGTATACCTGTCAATCCCAAACTCCCAGTCCATCCCTCCCCCCGACCCTTCAACCCCGGTAACCATAAGTTCCTTCTCTAAGTCTGTGAGTCTTTTTCTGTTTTGTAAATAAGTTCATTTGTATCATTTCTTTTTAGATTCCACATATAAGCAATACCATACGAGACATTTCTCTTTCTCTGTCTGACTTACTTCACTCAGTATGACAATCTCTAGGTCCGTCCATGTTGCTGCAAATGGCATTATTTCGTTCTTTTTTATGGCTGAGTAATATTCCACTGTATGTATGTACCACATCTTCTTTATCCATTCCTCTGTCGATGGACATTTAGGTTCTTTGCATGTCTTGGCTATTGTAAACAGTGCTGCAGTGAACATTGGGGTGCATGTATCCTTTTGGAGTGTTTTTCCCTGGGTATATGCCCAGGAGTGGGATTGCAGGACCACATGGTAGCTCTATTTTTAGTTTTTTAAGGAACCTCCATACTGTTCTCCGTAGTGGCTGTACCAACTTACATTCCCACCAACAGTGCAAGAGGGTTCCCTTTTCTCCACACCCTCTCCAGCATTTATTGTTTGTGGATTTTTTGATGATGGCCATTCTGACTGGTGTGAGGTGGAGATGACTGACAATTATTCTTGCAAATGGCAGTGGCCCAGATAATCCCTCCAAAATGTGTAATCTTTTAAAATGAACTTCAGAATATTCTTTGTGATAGTTAAAGATATACAGCATCTTGCTCTAACAGGCATCATTCATTGATCACAGCACACTTTTCCCCTGAGCTGTCATGAACTCAGAATCCTGCTTCACACTGTTCTCCGGAAATGACTACCAGGGTCTAAGGATGGCCATTCAAGATGAAACTAATTTGCCCAGCTTGTCTTAAATTTTTACTTACAACAGTTTTAATATCCTAGGTTCATTTTGGTTAGATGGTGAGGGATAGTCAACTAGGAAAAACCAAAAATTAACCCTCCCCCTAGAAATGTTAGTCCCCCCAGATAAGTTTACATTTTACAGAAAGACATGGCTATATATAACCTCTAAAGATAACTTGCTACCTCTGAAACAAAAGGCCATGGACTTCGCAATTTACATTTATGCGGGGTAGGGTTAAACATAGATGCAGTGAAGAAAACTATATATATAGTATAGACTTTTTCAAGTATATATACATTTAGGATTTTCTTGGTTGTAAGTAACAGAAAGTACAAGTTGAGGTAGATTGCCCATGAAAGGTAATATTAGCTCGAGCCACTGAAAAGTAGAGTGTTAGTTCTGGTTTCAGGCTAAGCTTCATTGATTACCCTAAGTGATGTTACCAGGAGCCTTTGCCATAGTCTTCTGTAGAAGTCTTCATCTTTAAGCTGCACACACGTCTCCTGCCAGCACCTGTCTCCCTCATGGTGACAAAATACTTGCCGTAGTGCCTGAACTCACATCTTTATCCCAGAGCATCCAGGGGAAACAGAGACTCTTCAGTAGGTTCCACCGAATTTCTGTGATTCACTCCTCTCTCGTTGACCAAAACTGGGTCGTATCCCTCTTCCTGACCCCGTCACAGCCAAGGCTGATTGACCAGGTCTGGATCCTGTGATCACCATGGGAACACGGTGATGGCATCAGCCCCACCTGAACCTGGGGGTTAAACTGGGGAAATGGTGACTCCCCAAGGAAAATACAAAAGAGGTGGTGTATTAGTTTCCTGCACCAAATTTGCTGGAACAAAGTACCACGAACTGGGGGGCTTCAAATAACGGGAATTTATTCTCTCACAGTTCTGTGGGCTAGAAGTCTGGAATCAAGGTGTAGGCAGGACCATGCTCCCTCTGAAGGCTCTAGGGGAGGATTTTTCCTTTTTTCCTCCAACTTCTGGTGTTACCGGAAATCCTAGGTGTTCCTTGGATGTAGCTGTATCCCTCTAATTTCCACCTCCATCATTACATGGCCTTCTCCCCACGTGCATCTGTGCCCCTGCATCTTTACATGGCCTTCTTATCTGCCTTTGTGACAAGCCATTGGGATTTAGGGACACCAGCTGCTGGATTTATAAGTTCCACCCTAATACAGTATGACCTCATTTTAACTAATTACAACCATAACAACCTACTTCCAAATAAGGTCACATCCTGAGGTTCCAAGTACACAATTTCCCGGACTTACCATGGGCTTATGTCTCGATATACCCATCTTAAGTTGAAAATACTATAAGTCGAAAATGCACTTAATACATCTAAACTCCTGAACATCATAGCTTAGCCTGGCCCACCTTAAACATGCTCAGAACACTTACATTAGCCTACAGTTGGACAGAATCACCTGGCACAAAACCTATTTTATAATATAGTGTTGAATGTCTCATGTAATTTGTTAAATACTGTAGTGAAAGTGAAAAACAGAATGGTGGTCTGGGCCCAGGATGGTTGTGTGTCAGTTGTTTACCCTGGTGATGGCGTGGCTGATGGGAGATGCAGCTGCCGCCGCCCGGGATCCCAAGAGAGGATTGTGCCGCGTATCACTAGCCTGAGATAACATCAAAATTCAAAATTCGAAGTACAGTTTCTATTGAATGCATATCGCTTTGGCATCATCATAAAGTCTGTACACATGGATATTTGAGGGTTACTATGCAACCCAGTACAGAAGGGAAAGTATTAACTTTCTTAAGCCAAACAGAACCCACCTCTAAACCAAGAGTGGCCAAAAATTAGCAAAGAATAGCAGAGGTCTGAAATCCCCAAAGGAGAATCAGGCTCTCGTTGATCTCAGTGAAAATCTCAAAGCCTCCACCTATTGTCTGATCACCAGATTTACTGACATGAATGGTCCCTAAAGGCAGGCACTGCTTGCTTTCTGTGCAACCAAATGCGCTTGTGAGTTTGCTGGAGGATGTGGGATGGAGAGCATCATTGCAAAAGACGTGGATCCTATGGCGCCACCTAGATACTAACGTGGGGACTGCAGGCGAGGTCCACAGGTGGACCCCACTGCCCTTGAATGACATTTACATTTTAAAGGTAATTCAGCAGATGTCTCCTGAGTCACAACTCCTCTGTGTCAGAGACAGTATTGGGAAGTGAATCTAGTCCCGGGCAGAAAACATTATTTATCTATGTCCACTCACCTGTGTTTCTTGTATAAGATATTTTTCAAATTATAAAGCTAGAACTTCCTTTCTGTCTTGACATTTCCCTATCACAAATGGTCTCTATGTCAAACCAGACCTTCTACTTGCAAAGGAAGAAATGACTTATTAATATCAAGTTCAAGTATGGCTATCACATATTCACAGCAACCCTGAAATTCATTCATTTAGCTAACGTGGTTATTGAGTGTGTACTATGTGCTGGACCTTTGGAAAAAATAACGAGCCAAAGATCCATTCCCTTCCCTCATAAAGGTTCCAATATCGTTTGAATAACGGACGTTAAAAATAAACACAAAACAAACACATGACTTAAAATTGTAATAAGCGCTAAGAAGAAAAAGTGTCTGGTGTCAGGAGAAAGAGTAATAAGGCATCCCGGCTTACACGAAGAGATCTAGGAGACTGAACAGGAGTCAGCTAGGCACACAAGTTCAGTTGTAGTGACTTGATTTTGGTTCTTTAAAATAAAGCATCACAGGGCCAGAGCACTCAAAGGTATGTGTGGGTTGTGTTCTCCCTGGAGGGTGAAATGCTTTAATTCCATTTACAAAGTATCTTTTTTTTAAACATCTTTATTTACAAAGTATCTTGTGAGTGCTTATTGAGTGTAAGACATTGTTAATTCATGGCCAGCTAAGATGTTCCTAATACTTAATTCATATGACTTCATGGAAAGAATAATTACTCCTTTGTTTGTACTTCAATAAATCACTGTCCAAAACCTCTATTACAGTATTTAGCATATTGTTTGATTGTCTCCTAGAATAGATAGAGTATAATCTCTCCAAGGTCAAGGTAAGAGTTTCCTATTCATGTTGCACTTAGCCGAAGTACCTGGCATGTAATAAATATTTGTGGAACATAAAACCTTGGGGATGTATTACCATCTTCCAAAGGCTAAAGGTTCTAGAATAGTGCTTGCTGAAAAAGGGATTTATCTAACGTTCTCTAATATAGCCTATATTTCTCAGGGTGCAAAAATCACCCCATCTTCCCAAATGAGTTTTATGCCCAAACTGTAGGAAATAGCATAGCTTACTTTCTATAGGAATTTTTGATCTCAAACCAATAATATTAAATATCCAGAAATGTGCATTGATTAGATAGTGTTTGAATCTGTGTGGCCAAAACTGGACTACTGTAATTTGACCTATTTAACCCAAAAGAGGATTATATTTTTCTCAAAAAAAAAAAAAAAAATTAGTCCAGATGAAGGCGGCCCAAGGCTCGATGCATCGAAAGTCCGAGATTGGCTCATTTCCACTATTTTGTCCCCAAAGCATGGCTTTCTCCCTCTTGGTTTTCAGAAAGCTCCTCCCCCTCTTTCCTCCTCTGAAGAAAGAACGAGGCAGGGGTGACACTTGCAGCAGGAAAGCAAGGTGTTTTGAGAATCCCCAGCAGACTCTTGCATCCTAAATGCTGGGCAAAACTGTGCCCCGGCCACCCTATAGGCAAGGGGAGTCATTGTTTGGGTTTATCAAGGTTAGGATCTTTGCCAACCCAAGCAAAATTGGGGTTCTTATAAATAATGGAGAAAAGGGAACTGGATTTTGGATAGATGACTAGCAATGTGGTCCACACAGGGTTCCTGAATAAACAAGTCAATTTATTCAAGCTGTTCATGCTTTGGAGAGAGAGCGCAGTCATATCTTATTTCCTTAAAAACAGGAATTTTCCTCCTTCCCAGACTTCTTGGAGAGGCTCGTTCCCCTCTTTTCTATTTTCACTACTTGACTAATCTGTGTGGTAATTGTGTGGAATAAACCAAGTGATTCGCGAATTGGGGAAAAAAACCAAACAGGAATTTAGACTCTGCAAAAGCAATGAGTGTTTTTGTACATTTTAACTCACCGTCTAAAACCTCTGTTATAGCATTTACCATAGTGTTTGTCACTTATATATGTCTTTCATAAATATATATATATATGTCATAGATATGTATATTATATATAGGATAGTCTCATATATATGTATATTCTATGTATATTAAATATATTTCTTTTTTAAATATAAATAAACTTAAAATAATATTGATATTTTATATATATATCTGTGTATTTGTACTATCTTTGAAATGAGATTTTCTGGTATTTTGGCTAATTGTTCCAATGCAGATTATTGATAAGAAACTAATTTTCAAAGCAAATGAACAGAAAAAGGTGGTGGACGAGACGATTATATTTCAGTCAGCTTCTCGTTTGATAAATCTAGTTTAAGGAGAGGATTATACACACATATTACATCCTTCCCTGCCAAGGTACCATATAAAATATAGGAAAGAAGTGAAAAAGCTATGAACACACAACAGAGAAAGACGGGGACTGGGGACCTGGGAGGAGGGGATGTCGAGGTCTCTGTGGACGGAGGGGGCTGGGGGAGGGGCGTAGGAATGAACAGCTGAAGGGCTGCGTGTCCCCTCGGAACCTCAGAAAACTTAGGACTCGAAAATCTCAAGTCTCGCAGAAAGCTAGTGTTAGAGCCATTTAACAAAAGGAGAGGAATTCTCTAAAACCATAAACAAAATAAAGATGTCCGTTCTCTTCACAACCATTTAACATTGCATTGGTGATATCAGGTCATTAATTGGACAGATGAAAGCAATTAGAGGCATATGAATTGGAAAAGAAGACGTGAAGGCATCTCTCTTTGCAGATGATATAATTATGTATCCAGAAAATTCCAAGTAATCAATGGGAAAACTAAGAAAAAGAGTAAGACAAAATAATGAAATAATGGACTTATAAAAATCAGCACAAAAATTAATAGCCATTATATATGCAAACAACAACAACAAAACAGTTAACAAGATCCCTCTTGTTATAGCAAAAAAAAAAAAAAAAATACATAATTAAAGTGCTGAAGCACAAACTCAGCAAAAAAAATTTCAAAACCAAAATGTAGGAAACTATAAAACTGTCTTAAATGTTCAAAAGAAAAAAAAAAATAACCTACATTTGAAATGGAAAGATATACCATATCCTTGAATAAGAAGTCTTTAGGGCTTCCCTGGTGGCGCAGTGGTTGAGAGTCTGCCTGCCAATGCAGGGGACACGGGTTCGAGCCCCGGTCCGGGAAGATCCCACATGCCGCGGAGCGACTGGGCCCGTGAGCCACAACTGCTGAGCCTGCGCGTCTGGAGCCTGTGCTCCGCAACAAGAGAGGCTGCGATAGTGAGAGGCCCGCGCACCGCGATGAAGAGTGGCCCCCGCTTGCCGCAACTACAGAAAGCCCTAGCACAGAAACGAAGACCCAACACAGCAATCGATCAATCGATCAATCAATCTGTTAAAAAAAAATAAAAAATATTTTAATAAAAAAAAAAAAGAAGTCTTTATATCATGAAGATGTCAGTTTTCCTTAAAGTAATAAATAAATTCAATGCATTTCCAGTAAAATTACCATTATATATTTTTTTTCTGGAACTACACAAGTTGCTTTAAAAATTCATTTAGAAGAATAAACAAAAAGATTCAGGAATAGCTTGAACAAGAAGAATAAGGTGCAGTATACCTATCAGATCTTAAAACACATCAGAGATCTTCTGTAATTAAAGCAGGATTATAGTATTGGTCCTTGCAGTATGTTACATGGGTAGCAAGATAAATCTATAGAACATAGAAAATTAAAAAAAAAAAAACCTCTATCATAATGAAATTTATTATAAGAGAAAGTAGCATCACAAATCAGTGGAGAAAAGATGGAGTTTTTAAGAAGAGGTATGGGAATAGCTGGAGACGCCATATGAAAATGACATAATTGGATCTGCTCTGCACATATCATACCAGGATGAATAACAAATGAATCAGAGATTTAAATGTAAAAACAAAACAAATTGAAACAATAAATGTAAGTATTAGTAGATAATATGTATGAATTCCTCTATTATCTGAAACTGAGAAAAAAGTCTTCTAGGACACAAAATTCAGAAGGAAAAAGATAAATAGGATGACATAAACAAAGATATGCATGGGAAAAATTCATAAGAAGGTGAAAATAACAAGCTTTAGAAAATATCTCCAGATAGTAAGACAGACCTGACCATATCCCTGTAAGAAATTTTAAAACCAGAGGAGAAAACAGATCAATGGCCCTATAGAAAACTGGTCAGAAATGCAAACAGATTGCAGAAGGTAAAAGCACATGGTCCTTAGATGTATTAAAATATGCTCATCTTGCTCATGAAAAGAGAAATGCAAATGAAAAGTATTTTGAGCTACCACATCTCACCCCCCAAATTAATAAAAGACCGAAAGTTTCACAGCATCCTCTGTTGGCATAGCCGTGAGGAAGTGAGACCCTCTTACATTTCTGATGAATAAAAAATGGCGCAAGGAAGAGAATTTGACAATATCCCAATGATTATACAGGCATGTGCTCTTTGACCAGCAATTCCATGTGAAGAGATCTCTCTCCGGTGTACACTGCCAAGTATATGAAAAGCTGGATATGCACAAGACTATTTCTTGCAAGGCTGTAATAGTAAAAAATATGTGGGGTTTCACCACTGGAGCTGAGATCTGCCTACATTTGAACTGCTTGGGTACCACTGCAGTGTGCTCAATTGTTGGTCCCTGCTCCTGTAATTACATCACAAACAATAGAATCCTATTCAAATGACATCAACAATAATTCGCGATAGTGACACCTGTTTTGTAAGCACCACCTGTGAAGAGGAATTAGGAGATGGGTTGGGAGAGCTTGCAAAAAGAAAGTGTAAGAACATATAAAGAAGGGCTTGGGAGGTAAATAAGAGAATATCTGAGCCTGCTTGCTTGAGGGCACCTTGGGCACAAGCATTGTTCATCCCACGGCATTGTTGGGACCAGGATAAATAAACCAGGTATTTTTAAATCCATGTGGTCTTTGTTTTCTTGCTTCTCACTATTATTCCATGGACGTGAACTCATAATATACTGTCCAGTATGGACACCACTGGCCACCTGTGGCTGTTTAAATCAAAATGAAATAAAATTTAAAATTCTGTCTTTCAGTCTCACTGGCCACATTTCGAGGGCTGGATAGCCACATGGGGCTAGTGGGTGTGTGACGAGGAGAGCATACGTGTTTTGGAGTCAAATTCTAGGGTTAATTCAGGTGTCTGACATTTACATGAACAAATATAAGGTGAGTTTCCCCAAAAAGTCATCCTTCAGAAAAGAGGGAGGATTCTTATATTGAAGTTCTTAAGAAGTTTCTTACATGATGACGTTTGATTTTGAACACATACCAAAGTGATTATTTTTTAAAGCGTATAACTTTGAGACAGCAGTAAAGGGTAAAAATCAAGGATTACATTGTGCTAAATATAATTGCTTATGGGAGAAACGTTGTAGCCCTGTGTGCTGGTGAAAACAAAGATTGTCAAAAGAAACATTGCTTAGTGTGATCATAGCAAGATTTCTAGAAAGCAGGGAGCATCCGAAACCATCTTATTTACTTGGTAATAGCCATTTGGGGAAGACACATCAGCTGAACCTCACTCAACCAATGCTAGCTTTAGAAGTTTACAGAGCTTAACAGGACAGATTTTAAACAAAATAAGAGGGACGGGGGAGGGATGAAATTTAACAAATTATTATTCCCGAGGAAATGACCATGATTGCAAACATGATTTAGAAGATTCAGTCTAAAAAGCAATACAGTAAGCAGTTAGTTTTGAAGGCTCATGAGCACACACCTACAGAATAAATGAGAAAATCGACTGTCCAAATATTACATGAAGGAGTTCTCACAACTTGGAGTAAAACTGACAGTGTTAATATCATAAGTGGTTACACATGTCCTCAAACAACCTTTATGGGGGTAACAACCGTGTGTTCTGAAAAACTGTGATGGAAAAATGGTGTCTGTGAGAGGTGGTATATGGTATATGCATTATATACATAATATGGTATATACATTATATATACACACAATGGAATATTACTCAGCCATAAAAAAGAATGAAATTTTGCCATTTGCAACAATATGGATGGACCTGGAGGGTATTATGCTAAGTGAAGTAAGTCAGACAGAGAAAGACAAATTATCACGTATATGTGGAATCTAAAAAATGAAACAAAGGAATGAATATAACAAAACAGAAACATACTTATAGAGAAAAAACTAGTGGTTACCAGTGGGGAGAGGGAGGAGGGAGGAGCACGATAGGGGTAAGAGGTCCAGCCTACTGTGTATGAAATAAATGAGCTACAAGGATATATTGTACAGCTCGGGGAAGATAGTCAATATTTTATAATAACTTGAAATGGAGTATAATCTATAAAAATCTTGAATCACTAAAAAAATTATGTCTGTGACAAAGACAGCTATGTTGAAGAGACGTGGAAAGTTTGTACAAAATTATAAAATTTCGGCATGAGAAAAATAAACATTTCAAAGTCAATATATCACTGTATACATTGTATAATTTTAAAGACGTTTGTATAACTGAGTATTTGATGAGTTCATTTATATCCCTAAAGTCTTCTATATCATATATGTACATATATTGTGTGAGTGTGTGTGTGTGTATATCCAATTAAGTGAAGTTATGTTGAAAAGATATGTGGAGAGTTTGTACAAAATTATCATAAAATTTCAGCATGGGAAAAAAAATATTTCCAAATCAATATGTCACAATTACATAATTTTTGAAATATTAAAATTGTGTAATTGGGTACTTGATGAGTTCATTTATATCCCTAAAGGCTTTATGTATATCATAGAGATACAGATATAAATATAGATATATTCAATTGGGTGAAAAGAAACTTGGAGAAATATTCTCTTTGGAAAAATGAGAGAATCAACTTGTATTTGGGGTGAGTTACATAGACTCCCCGCACCTCAGTATCTCTGTGTGGAAACAAGCATGCCAGGTGATCCAAGCAGGTGATGAAAGTATTAGAGGACGTAAAATCCCTGTAAAGGAACGGTCCGTCCTTGGGAAATGTCAAGACATCTTCCCTTTAATCCCAACACATGCACCAACATCTTTTTTACGAGGACCCAGTATTTTTAACGAGGTATCTGAGTGCATGAAAGGGTGATTTTAAAAGCAGCCATGAAAGCATCAGTTCTTCCCAAATGCAGTTTCACTCAGACTGGACTTGGGTTTGGGCTGCTGGGCCCTTTTTACGGTTGTCCATCAATTCCCAGGGTGACAGCCCTAGAAAGCTGTCAAGGTGAGAGCCCAAGAACTCATAGCACCCGGATACACAGTACACTCAGCTGCTGAGTCGGCTTCTGCGTGGGTGGTGGGTAACCTCCTTAAATTAAGGGCTGTATCCTGAGAAACCAATAGTGATGCCGTTTTATCGGGCTCTGTTCGTGTAATATTGACCAGTGATCTCATTAGATACAGATTTTTTTTCTAGGATTCATCATTCAAATGAATTTTTGTATTGTGATAGTATGCCTTTTACTCTCTGAGTGGAAATAGCTTTATTGCTTATGATGATTACGATTTTTATTATGTGAATGGTCATTATAAAAGAAGTATTTTAAAATGTTTAAAAAAACAAAGATTTATTCTAAAAGCATATCAGTTTCCTGGAGCATTACCGATGGGGCGGTGCTCAATTACCCAATTAAATGCTGTTAACAGATTTTACAACCCTCTAGTTTTTTGTCTATCCGTTTATAAACATGCCCAACTTTCTGGGCCATTCAGGCATTTGAGTTGTGTTTCTGTGTGTGTATCAAATTGAGTGAACGATGTTTACTATCTTATATGCATTATTAAGCTCCACAGTCAGAGTTCGGTAACATATAAATATGAAATAAAATACTGTTCAAATATGTGTATTTACTATTTATATTATACCCAGTGCCTTCACACTCCATATGTAAAGAAATGCTTCTGTGTATTTTACGGAAGTTAGAACAATACAGGGGCGTTTCAGAACTCTGCTGACAAAATAACCTCCCAAACTGCTGACCGCAGTCATTTACAGTTCCTACAAGTGATTCACCCACCAGGTTCTCAGCATCTACAGGATGAAAATTTTTCTCCCATGGTGTTTTTGTTGCTGGAACAGAAATGATTAAAGGCACAGAAAATTTTTATGATTTCTCCAGGAGGATCCAGAAAAATGTTCATATTGCTTTGCTTGTCCTCTCCTGAACTTGTGAGCACACAGGTGCATGTGCGTGTGCATGCGTATGTATAAGAGTATCAGATGGACAGGCCTTCTACCTTAATTTACCTCTATTCCTCACTCTTTTCTTTCCCAAGAAAGACATAAGTTGGAGTACAGACATGCGGACATAATGATCTCTTTAAATCAAAGAGGATTTCTCTCTGATTGTGTGTCAGTTTCTGTACTTAAAAAGTCATTACAGAAGGTTTACCTAACTTATGGTCAACCCGTGGTTGTGGAACCCATGAAACTCAGACACACACACCTACATACATTTCATATGTACAGAGGGTTCATAAATGTCATTAAACTTCATCATATTCTCAAAGAAATCCATGACCCAAAAAGGTTTGGAGCCACTGACCCAGAGCATGCTTTGTTATTTTTCCTCTGAACATCTCTCAATGGTACTAAATGGCCTTGTGTAAAAATGTCAAATATCCAATAATAAACTCAAGAACAGTTGTTTGGGAACAACATGGAAAAAACTCCCAAACTCAACTAAGAGGTAAGAAACAGATTTAAGTAATTGAAATAGCATTCCATATTCCTAGATGATTTTAAAAAAAAGCTGATACCAAGAAGTGGTAGATTCACAGCAAATTAATTTATAAATGCAATATTACGCTCACGGAAACCCTAACAGGGTATTCAGAACAATAACAAAAGAATTCTCAAATTCATCTGGAAGAACAAATGCTTAAAAGAGCCAAAAGATTTCATAAAAAAGGACATAACGAAGGAAGACACATCCTACAAATAAACTGTAAATCTACGTGCTAGTAACTACGTAATGCTGATACAGAAATGGAAAAAATTCATATTCAGCGAGTATGTATCATGTCAGGCACTGTCCTAGTGCTGAAGATAAGCAAGAAAGCAAGATCCCTTATGTTGTAATATGTGGAGACAAAGAGAAAATGCTTATAGACAAGAGTGATGGTAAAAATAAAACAGTGTGTTGTGAGGGATGATGGCCCAGGGTCAGGAGGACGCTATATTCGGTTGGATTGCCAGGAAAGGAAGGTTTCTCGGGAAAAGATAGGTCAATGGCACAGACTTTTAAAATCCAGAAACGAACTTGTGTATTTTAATAATTTAGCATCTATTAATGATGACATTTCAGATCATCCCACCATGGTGGTTTAGATATTTTTATATTCGTGTCCAATAAAACAAATACATGACTTTATTAAATTATTTATCATTTATTAATAAATTTATTAAAGCCTTAGGCCTTTTTCTCTGAACTTCTTAGAGACTGGTAGAGGGGTAGGGCCACTTCCCATTTGTAAGGATTCCGTGATTCTTACCGATGAAGAGATGGCAAAGAGAGTTACAAGTGTGGTGTTGCATTTTAAAGGTTTATATTTAACAAATTAACATTTTTAACCTCTGTAAAAATTGTGTTAATTAGGGAATGACTTGGCTTGCATTCTCTGTTTTTCCTGAGAATCCGTCTATAGTTGCAATTAGGACCTAAATTTTGCTGATGTGATATGAAGCAAACTGATTTTAATAACTTTAGCTTCCTAAATTAAGTCTTAATCAAGCCTTAACATGTTTTTTCATTGTTGATTTTGAAACGTTGGACCCTGGCTTAAGAAGATTCACTTCGAGTTGCCTTTTCTTGTAGAAGTTTTTCTTGGATCAAGGGGACCTTTGCTTTATCTAATAGGGACATTGATAAAAGAAAATTAATCTGTCATCAATATGCAAGGTGTGTTGGGGGCAGAGAGAAACAAGGCAAGGAGAAAAATTAATAGGCTGGAAACAGAACTCACATCTCCTGTGTCTGTATCTGGGAGCGCTACTCCTGGGAGTATAGGTGGCATACTGCACAGTTTGGGGTGAATGGGGTGCTTGCTGCCATTCACACGAGAATCTAATTATACAACACATGACCTGTGAAGCAGCCCGGTCTCTGTCATCTCATTACTGAAAGTTTATGTGCATGCCCAGTGTGCACCATGTGTATATGGTGTGTGCACATGTGTGTGCTTATACATAAATATGCATGTATGCATTAACACATGCAAAGCTTATGTGTGCATACATGCAGGTGCACGTATATACGTTTGTATGTATATGTATAAATATTGGTGTATACATATGTATACGTGAATGTATTTTGTAAAACTATATATTGAAGTCTGCTTAAAATACTTTCTTTGTTCCTAAATCACTTTCAGTTAAATTATATAAAAAGGCACTGTTTTTAAAAAGTATAGGTTGTAAAGCTAAAGCTGAATTACTCTAAAATACAAATACTTAACTAAAGTCTTGACAAGTCTGAAATTTCATTTTTATATAACCATCATGAAAATGTATGCATGTTTATGAAGAAGGATACTTCTCTTTCTATGGGGTTTCTGAGTGAATTAGCAAATTGAGTTTTATGGACGTTTGGGCATTTTAATTAATTTGTCTAATGCACCATTATCTAAAAATAGAGAACTTGATTAAGATTTCCCCTCCAGAAGAAAAAAAAGAATGCTAAACAAAAACCCGGTATCTTTCATAAACTCTTGTTTCCCCTCTTTTTTAAGATTCAAAGGAAGTCTTCTACTTACTCTGTATCCCTACAAGTGATGAACTGTGGGAGGGTAGGGTCGGCAGAGAGGGATTTGTCTTTGTAAAGAAATATGGCAGTCTTCGAAGGAGCCATCCTGGACTTCCTTATGTCACCCAAGGCCCACCCTGAATCCATCAGCAAATGCTGCTGGGTCTGCTCTCCAAAAGAAACCCTAATTGGGCCACTTGCCAGCTCCCCTCTCCCACATCCCTCCTTGCTTCTTCCCTCAGCCCCGCAGACTACCCTTCACCCGGCAGCCACGGAGATTCTCATATGTATGGTTTTTCTCAATAACTAACCTTTAAATTTCTCAAAAATCAAAATGATATGGAAGGATATACATTGAGAAGACTTGTCCTGTTTTATTCACATCCACACCACGGTCCCACGACTAGATTGTTATACCTTTATTCTTATAGTCCATCCATTTTTTATGTTTAAAAAAAAATGAGTGCTCTTTTTAACATACAAAAAAATACAACTTCTCTGCTAAAGAACTTCCAAGTGACTTCCTGTGTCATTTAGAATAAAATCCAAAGTGTTTATCAAGGAGAAAGGCCGCAGGGTTTCTGGCGCATTTTCTCTCTGACCTCATTGCACCCTTGCCATCCCTCGAGCACACCCAGCACACGCCAACCTCAGGGCCTTTGCTCGTGCCCTGCCCTGTGCCTGCAACACGCTTCTGTTTCATATCTGTTGGCTGGCTCTCTCCCTTCATCCAGCTCTTTTCTTGAACGTGACCTGTGCAGAGAGCCTTTCCTGACCAACCTTTCTAATTAATGTCCTCATTATTCTCCATCCACTATACAGCATTGTCATGAATTTATGATTTTTAGAGAATGTAAAAAAAAAATCTGAATCACTTTGCTATACACCTGAAACTAAAACAACATTGTAAATCAATTATATTTACATTAAAAATTTATTTAAAATTAAAATTTAAAATAAAAGAAAATGTTTTAATTAAAAAAAAATAAAACTAACCCAGTGTCACTTAACAGAATGCCTATAGCAGGGACCTTTTTTCCCTCTCATGTTCCTCTGTATCTGCAGTTGTTACAACCTTGCCTGACACACAGTAGATGCCCAAGAGATGGTAATCGGACACATAAATGAACATTGACATTGTTGAACATTGTTCAACCTTGTTCAAATATTGTTCAACATTGTTCATTGTTCAAATGAACATTGTTCAGGAGGGGTCCTTGCTTTTGTCTGATTTTTTTCCCCATTACAAGTGCATTGCACTTTCCCCACCAGATGTGTTCCTCAAAAGTTATGTGTGAGCTGAATTTTCACAGGTCGAAATCTATTTAAAATGATTAACGCGGTTTTCTATTTGAGATTGCTCACTTCAGGTGAATGCTTTGCCATCACTCCTAACATCTGTTTTGTGAATTTAGTCCTGGCTACACTGTCTTTTTTTAGGGAGATTTGTGTGTATTCTAAAGGATGTGTCTAGATTCTCCTAAGAGAGACATGCCTGGGAGCGTTTTCTAAAGCCACTTGCTGCTTTTGAACATTCTAGATCGAATCTTCTAATCTTTCTGAGGCTCACTGTAGCAGTTGCCTTGCCTGACAAGTCTTTGATAACAAGCAGGAGAATCACTCAAGCCATGGGAACTTTATCCTTTGGGTATTGAGGTGGCTAGGAAGGACCTCTAATGAAGACTATTGTTTAAAGGCCTTTAATAAGTTGTATTTAACACTGAGTTGGACTTTCTTTTTTTTTTTTTTTATAAATTTATTTATTTATTGTTGGCTGTGTTGGGTCTCCGTTGCTGCACGCAGGCTTTCTCTAGTTGTGTCGAGCGGGGGCTACTTTGTTGCGGTGCACGGGCTTCTCATTGCAGTGGCTTCTCTTGTTGCAGAGCACGGGCTCTAGGCATGCGGGCTTCAGTAGCTGTGGCATGTGGGCTCAGTAGTTGTGGCTCACGGGCCCTAGAATGCAGGCTCAGTAGTGGCACACGGGCTTAGTTGCTCCGCGGCATGTGTGTTCTTCCCGGACCAGGGTTCGAACCCGTGTCCCCTGTGTTGGCAGGCGGATTCTTAACCACTGTGCCACCAGGGAAGTCCTGAGTTGGGACTTTTAAAGAGCCTACCACAATCCTGGTAAACGATTCTGTTGGATGGGTCTTGTTTGACAACCCATGGCTGGAAACAAAATCCAAACTACTAAACAAAGGAGAATTTGTTGGTGTATGTAAGCGGACGTTCAGAAATAAGGCTGACTCTGGATTCTGTGAGAAATACCCCCAGGTCTAGACCTTTAGTGTCTCTGCTCTTCACCAGCTGTCCCACCAGACTCCCCGTCCGTCCTCTCAGCCTCGTGGCCAATGCAAAAGAAACAGTTTCTCTATCCCATCAGTTAAAAAATGAAGTGGATGGACCATGTCCCGTCCTTGAACTAAAGGGTTGAGGCGTGTTGACTAGCTGAGATTTAACATTCCCGGTGAGTCCCCAGTGAGGAAATCTCCTAGACCCGCGCGATACGCACTGACCCCTGCCTCCTGGGCATCTTCTCAGAGGGACTCAGAGGGACTGTTACAGCCCATCTTCCTTTTGGTCCCCAGCGAAAATGTCATTGACCGGAGCTGTACAGGCTCAAACGAATGTAGGATTCTAGATACCACATGAGTTTGATTTCTTTCATGAAGCCTTAGGGGCAGACTTCTAGGAAATCTGTTAAAAGTTGGTCATCAAGACTCCCCTAAGAGTTTCCCATCTTTCTCTGCCATTCTCTAGACAAACAACAACAACAACAGATTCCAAAAGTAGATGCTAAGTGCAGACATGGGACCTGACTAGTCAAGAAGCACATTTACCCCCCAGACTGCCTGGGGTAGTTGTTTTCTGTCCTTGGAGACGTTGGGTTGTGGAAATGGATGGAAGTGGAGCCTTGGTGGCTGGGCTTCCCTGTGAACTCATCCCCCTCTGTCCACTTCCCCTGGTGGTACTGCGACGCGGGCACCACCATCACGGAGCCAGCGGACGCATCAAGAAGTGCGTCGTTCCGCAGGCTGACCTTGCTGGGTCTGTTCACATCCTTAAACATGATCACGTGTCTAGAGAGTGCCAGACTGTGCTGGACATGGAGGGTGAGGAGGCCGGAGAACAGAGGAGTGGAGGGAAGGGCACGCAGACTCGAGCCAGAAGCCCGGGCTCCAATCCCTGCTCATCACCTGTGTGACCTAGGAGGGGTTGCTCTACCTCTCTGTGCCTTCACTTGCTCGTCCGTGAAGTGGAGAATAGCATTCCTTCCTCATATGGTCAGGAGGAGGGTTAAATGGGTTAGTGTGTGTAAAGCACATCTTTTAATACTGGCACCTTGGGTGGTCCTATAACCATCACCTTTATGTGTACACTCCCTCTAGGGGCTCTGCAGAATCCAGAGCCCTTTCACCATTTCCTCGTAAATAGACTGTGGTGGTGGAGCAGTGACAGGTCAGAATGATAGGCATTCATTCTGCAGCCCCAAATCATGCAGTTTCATCATGGCCAAACTCAGTGCAGAAAAATTAAACTGACAGTGGGGTTCAGTGAAAACTGCAGGGGTGGAATGGAAGTAGGAGATGCTTCACCCCAGGTCTATAGATGGAGAAATGTCCTAAGAGGACTTGACGTGAGTGCCGAACTTTATTCACGTTTGGGAAGTCAGACCACGATAAGTTGTGCTGTGTGTTTCCTTTGTTGAATAATCTCTAAATGACCAACACGCTATGACTCACAGTTTTCCCACAAAGGTCATAGTAGTTTTCCCACTCAAATGGAACAACTGAGAGTTAATGCAAAGAATATTATATATGCAACTTGGCTTCCACATTATATATTTTCCCCAAGAATTTTTCTTCCAGAAAGTGCAAATTATACAACTCACTTTCCATCATACTGATATGAAAACATCAGTGTTGAGTGGATGGGACCCTGAGGTTCGTTTATTGGATGTTGGAGATGCAGAATGAATCAATTTCACTGCCAGAGTAGCCCAAATGGCTCTGCATATAAAGAGGGGTGTGGGCCATTTTCACCCATTGGCAGGGCTAGAGTTCCCAGCATCTATTACAAGTTCAAACTGAAAGGACTCTCTGTTGACTGATGTGCCTGCATCTGTGATACCAACCAGGGTTCTTGGCCCTCCTTAATCAATAGAAATTGATAAGAGGCCGGAAAAGAAATTCAGGCAAGGCTTTATTGGGGCTCCTGCCGCAGCAGTGGGGGAGCAAGAACAAACAACAGGTTCCCTTGATCGCTCCCCGAGGCGGGGCGAGCTGGTTCCTTATACGGGGTGAGAGTAGGGGTGTGTCCAGGGGTCGGGCTGGAGGCGTGGCTTAGGTGGTCTGCCCACCCCCTTTGGTGGTTTCGTGTGCAGGGGGCATGCACAGTGCCCTGCTTTTGCTTCTGACACCCTGTTTTTGCTCCCAGCTCTTCAGAAGTGGCAGTTGGGTTTTTGGTCTTTTTGTATCTTGTTGTCCATAATTTGCCCCAACTAGGCATACATGCAGTTATTTTTAGTCCCTTATAGTTTCTTTGTATTTTGTTGCTGGAGGAGACATTTGTCCAGGTGCAGGCCCTGCAGCAAAGGGGCCCAGGTCCCAGGTCCCAGCCTGCCTCATCTGGATAATAATTTTGGAGATTTGGCCTTATGTGTTTGTTCCCACCAACCCTGAACTTGGCCTTTATCACCTAGTCTGCATTCTGGATCTCCCTTGTAACTCCTGGGTTAAAAGTTTCCCCAATCCACTCTCCCCTCATCTCTTGTGACTTTCAGGTACTACATACACTATTTCCCCAGTACATTCCCATGTAGGAACCAAAGTATTGGCCCTAAATATGAGGCCTTGGTTGCAGAAGTCTGTCAACTCCATGTCTGCGGGTTGCCTTTGCTTTCTTGGCTCTGTAACTTGAGATGAATCAAAGTAGTGTAGCTAAAGCAGATGTGAATTCTCAAGAGTGGATGCTGCCATCAAGCTTTGCTTTCCATTCTAGACCATTCTGGAAAAGAAAAATGTTGGCAGAGACAGAATAGAATTATTTGTTGATTGGAAAATCATTCAACCAACCCATAATGATCACTGATTATGTCAGACACGTTCCCAGGCAGTGAAGATATTGTCACTAAAGTTTTCCTGAATTCTCAACTCCCAGATTCTTTTCTCTGTTTCCTCAGTCCCAGGATAGGCTTAATGGAATCAAGAAACGAGAAAGTGTTCAATCAAGTTTTTGATGGATACCACTCTGATTGCCTTCTGGGGCTATATTTCATGAAGTCTTATGGTGTTCATTGCAAAGGTTAAATGCATAACAAGGTTAAGGACTGGTGGAGTTGTAAAGACCCCTGTTCATCAAGAACACAGTTAAGTCTAGTTTCTGACCCTAAGTGACAACCACACACTTGGTGAGTGATGGGCATGGGAAACTCCATCTCCCAGAGAAGCAAGACTCTTCCGAAAGCTCACAGGGCAAAGAGGAATTTATAAAAGGCTATTTGAAGAGGCTAATAAATATCCACTGTGTTTTCTATGCTGAGATACACTGTGTGTGGTGAGATGCTCAAAATGGACCATGGGTTCTGTATAGACCTTGGCGCTAAAAACCTGGGAGCATATTGACAATATTCCTATAAGGTTAAGAATTGGGTTATTCTTCGGCTGAAGGCTTGGGAGAAGCATTAAATAAATGCCTGAGACATTAAGCAAATTACCCACAAACCAAACAAACGGATAGATCCCTTGTGGAAACAGAATTTTTTTTTTTTTTTTTTGGCTGTGCCTCGTGGCACGTGAGATCTTAGTTCCCTGACCAGGGATCGAACCCAGGTCCACTGCAGTGGAAGCGTGGATTCTTAACCACTGGACTGCCAGGGAAGTCCCTGGAAACAGATCTTAAATCACAGTTTCGGGTGCACAAGTGACGTGACTGTCTTTATATTTTCTTGGGTACATTTGAAAGTTTCAGGAAAGCACAAAAACTAACACAGATGTAGAAATAACTATGTAGACATAGCTTACCTCCATAAAAATGAAAAACAATTTGGTTTTATCATATTTGCTCTTGGATTTGTTAAGAAATAAAAATGTCCAGATATAACATCATCTTTAAATATGACCTTATGTAGGGTGTTGAGTTTAGATGCTTTAAGAAAGAATCACTAGCAATGTGAACAGGATAAAAGATTTGTTCATCTCTCCCACAGAAATCCAAGCTGCCGAGCCACCCAGAGAAGGAAGGCAGGTCCACTCTACACCGTCTTGTAAGACCCAGGCTCCTTGTATTGTCTTGTTTTCCAGGATGGTGCCCTCGTCCACCTGGACACAAATGGCCCAGCACCATCAATTCCTTCTTTCAGTTAGTAGGAAAGGGAAAGGGCAGGTGGCCGATAAGCACATCCCACTTATGGATGTGACCTTGGGGTTGCACAAATGATTTTTTCTCATCTTCCAGTGGATACAGCTTAGTCGCATGTCTACACCTAAGCATATGGTATGAGGTTAGCGGGCCATATGCTCAATTCACAAATCAGAGGTTCCTATTATTAGCAGGAGGAAGGGAAATGAAATACTGGAGACAGCAGTTCCTTCCACAACTGCCTTCTCCAATCCCATCTCTTTCCCCACCATCCCGTGACCCACCTCTGCCCTTGGTTTGGTGTGCACCTTTAAATTTTATGCAGATGTGTATTTATTTTCATTTTACATAAATAATGATACTGAACATATCATTTTGCAATTTTTTCTTTCGCTGAATTTGCTTTTTGAGATTAATCCATACCCATATTCATATATGTGTGAATATATATACATATACACATAGAAACGTACCATGTATATAAGTATATATATGCATCAGGTTATTTAAACTATTTTTAAATTAGTTTTATTGGAGTATAGTTGCTTTACAATGTTGTGTTTCTACTGTACAGCAAAATGAATCAGCTATGCGTATACATATATCCCCTCTTTTTTGGATTTCCTTCCCATTTAGGTCACCACGGTGCATTAAGTAGAGTTCCCTCTGCTCTACAGTAGGTTCCCATCAGTTGTCTATTTTATACATAGTATCAACAGTGTATATGTGTCAATCCCAATCTCCCAATTTCTCCCACCCACCCCCTCTTCCCCTTGGTATCCATACATTTGTTCTCTACGTCTGTGTCTCCATTTCTGCTTTGCAGATAAGATCATCTATACCATTTTTCTAGATTATTTTAACTATTAAATAGTATTTCACTCTATAAATGCATCCTTTTTTGGCTCATTTGCTGACTTGGACATTTTTGTTGTTGTCTCTTTTTCACCGGGATAAACATTATTGCAATGAACATCTTCGTGCATATCCCCATGAGTACATAAAAAAGAGTTTCTCTTGGGTATATACTAGAGAGTTACTGGACTCTGGGTTATGAATGTTCTCTGTTTTACCAAGTACAGCCAAATTCCTCTCCAAAGTGGCTTTAGCAACTCACCACCCCACCAGTCTTACACTAGAATACCACTTCCTCATTCTTGCTCCCCTTCTCACTGTCAGACATCATAATTGGCACCCAGCTAATGGGTTAAAAAAGGCACCTCTAATATTTCATAATAAAAGTTAATTTCTCCAAGGGGGGAAGCAGGGGGGAGATGAATTGGGAGATTGGGATTGACATATATACACTAATATGTATAAAGTAGATAACTAATAAGAACCTGCTGTATAAAAAATAAATTAAATAAAATTCAAATCGAAAAAAAGTTAATTTCTATTTTGAGTCTCCTCTTCGACTTGGTGGTAGAAACTCGTAGATGGTTTGGAGCGCTCATACCCTTGGAGGGGTGCTTATGTAGAGCACGACGGATGGACGACAGTCCTCAATGTCATGTTTCATTAAGAACTCTGTAGATGTATAATTTACATTTCATAAAGTTCCCCTGTTTTGTGTGTGCAATTCAGTGGCTTTTGACATATTTGCAGAGTTGTGTCACCGTCACCACGATCCAATTTTAAAACACCATCATCACCCCAAAAAGATCACCGTGAGCCTTTGCAGTCAATCTCCCTTCCTGCCACCAGCCCCAGGCCACTACACACTTACTTTCTGTCTGGAGATTTGCCTTTTCTGGACATTTCATATAAATGGAATCATATAATATGTGGTCTTTTCAATGTTGTTGTGTTTTCAGCAGGTGTGATTGGACATGTCACTGAGTACGTTTGGGGGCATCTTATGGGCACAGTTTAGCATATCAGAGCCACCAAGCCCAGAATGTCATCAGATGCTGCACTGATGTACCCCTGCTTCTAAACTCCTTCCCCCTGGGGTACGTCTTCCGACTTCCCCCAACTCCGGGATGGCCCAGGTTTGGGAGTCCTTTATCACTTCTAGAACCTCCCGCAAAATTTCCAAGAAATAATGCAGGCCCCCAGAGATCTAGCTGTTTCCTTAGTTAGTGATTAGTGAGAAAAACACTTACTGTCATTTCTAAGCCAACTGATGTCAATAATTTTATCGACCAACTGGGTCTAGCCCTCGAGTTTCCGAGTAAGTATTTCAGCTTAGCAGGCAATTGTAATGACCTCCTTTCATGTTCAGGGTTTGTATTCCCAGTTCTTACAAAAACGTATTGAAGGAAGCACCAGCGAGCCAGGATAAAATCTCTTCATGTTTCTCAGCAGAAATCGTAATTGACAGTAACAGCTACACCTCCCAGCTCAGAAGCCAGTTTTATTTTTTCCCCGCCCATCTTTCTGAGATGGCAGAGTTTGATCAATGGTTTAGCATTCTTGGCTTGTTACCGAAAGACGTGCAATGCCACAAAACCGCTTTGAGATGGAGGCCGTTTAATTCAATTTGTAATTCTGCCTTGTTAACGAGGAAGTGGTGATGATGAAAAGCTTTGTCCCTTATTTCCATATTAATTTTAAATGATGGGCCTGTCAAGCAGATATTTCTATTTGGTCGCGAGGTGGATGTGTCTTTGGAGGCGGCTGACAGATCAGTGATTGAGTTCTGGGGTGATATTTATGTTTCCCGGGGTCGGTACTTGGCGAGCCCTGCTTCTCTCCTTCTGTGTACATGCACCACTGTGGGTTGTGATGGGCATTTTTGAGTGATGGATGTTACCTGCAAGAGGGAAACCACTTCAGTTTGCCATGAGTTGCTGGCTGTGTTCAAGCCAGCTGGAGTCTATTTATCTTCATGAGAGCACAGCCACTCAAGACTTTTCCAGAGGGGCTTTTGAAACGTTGTTCAGGATAGGGGAAAAAGAGTAGTCTTCAATGTAGCCAAGTTTCTGAGAAGCAGCCGACGGCAATTACGTGAACTTTGCTCCCCTCAAAAAGAGAACATGAAGGCTGCAGTCTGGCCCCGCGCCATCCAAACGGAAGAAGGTTAAGTATGTCTTCAGCAAACCCCGTAACATACTCTCAGTCACTCCTCAGACACAACCACTGTTCTCCTGGAAAGAGAAGGGAAAAATCCCCAGAAGCCACTGACTCTAAATTTTGACCATTTAAACAGATTGGCACACCAGGGTGGATTGACGTTTTTAACAAAGAGCTGGCTAGTGCCCGTTTTGGTTTATTCATGCATTCACTCATTTATTCGGCAAACACCATTCTGTGCCTCTGCAGTCACACACACTGGGCAAAGATGGTCCATCCAGCATAGCCCTTCCTTCCAGGAACTTTCACGGTCTAGATCAGAAATCAGAAGCTCAGAGCCACAGGCTCAGTCTGTTCCACAGATACGTCTTCTGTTGTCCCATAGGATTGTTTTTTAATTGAAGCATAGTTAATTTACAATGTCGTGTGAGTTTCTGGTGTACAGCAAAGTGATTCAAATATATATATATATGTATATATATATATATATAAAAGATATATATAAGATAAATGTATATATAAGAATATATAATATATTCTTTTTCATATTCTTTTCCATTATTGTTTATCGCAGAATATTGAATATAGTTCCTTGTGCTATACAATAGGACGTTGTTGTTTATCTGTTTTATATACAGTAGTTTGTATCTGCTAATCCCAAACTCCTAACTTATCCCTCCCCCACCTCCTTTCCCCTTTGGTAGCCATAAGTTTCTTTTCTGTGTCTGTTTCTGTTTTGTATATAAGTTCATTTGTATCATGTTTCAGATTCCACATATAAGTGATATCATATGGTATTTGTCTCTCTCTTTCTGACTTACTTCACTTGGTATGATCATCTCTAGGTCCATGCATGTTGCTGCAAATGGCATTATTTCATTCTTTTTTATGTCTGAGTAATATTCTACTGTATTTATATACCATATCTTCTTTGTTCATTCATCTGTCAGTGGACATTTAGGTTGCTACCATGGGATGTGGTTTTGAATCGTGTTTAAATTAAAATTAATTGCATGCCTTGTTTGAAAGATGAAGGGCTTTCACCTGAAAATCTGGGCATCTAGCATCGTGAAAAATCAAAAACATCTGTAACATAGATTGGAGATGAGTAGAGTCTTAAGGTGGGACTCAGCTCCAGGTAGCCAAGTCCCTCCCTCTGATGCTTATTTCAACATGAAGGGGACTGTCATGAGTCATTTACCATCCATCTTGTCTTATTGTTTTTCTTACTACTGGCCCAGTCTATTCACTTGAATTACCTGTCTGGTCCTTAGAAGCGTTTGATTTTGTCACATTTGGTGTAGTGCAGATATTCTCAAATGGGGTTATCACATCACAATGGTCCTCAAATTTTATGTGCGTCAAATTCACATAAGAGATGAAAATTGGGCGAGGGGGTGTTACATCGAAGGTTGTGAGCCCCACCCAGAGTTTCTGATTTGGTATACATAGTTGGGGGCCCAAGAACTTGTATTTCTAACAAGTTCATGGTGATCCTTATGCAGCTGGCTCGGGATCTCATTTAGAGCACCAACAACCTATCGGTATCCTTTGAGGGGAGGGCTTTCTCAACAGATACAATAATACATTCAAAATGTTTAGAACAGGCATATTGCAAGCACACCATATCATCTGCTAATAATCTTATTATTACATCATTATTGTGTCAGCGTTCAAGTAGAAGTGAGTTCACCTAAGGAAAATAGTGAAATTACAAGAAGTATGCTAATGGCAGAAACTTGGGATTGACTTTCTTAGGTTAAGGGGAGAAAGGTAGCCATGGAAAGAATAATGATCTTAATAATCAGCAGATATAATAATTAACAGATACATAGAACTTACAGGGTGCTAGATATATATATGGTGCATATGTATGTATGTGTGTTAGCACGTATTAAATAATTAAGATTCACACAAATCCTATGATAGGTAATATTAAGACCCACATTTTACAAATAAATAAATTAAGACAAACAGAACTTAAGTAACTTTCCCAGCATCCCACCCAGAGTGTGGAGCTGGGATTAAGAACGCAGCCTGGCTCCTGAGTCCATGCCCTCTCTCTATAAGATAGCCTGAGATAGAAAGTGTTGACCCGGGTGGTGTCAGGTGACAAGCTCAGGAGGACTGGTGATCACAGGGTCACCAGCAAGAAGAAACATGAGGGCCAAGAACAGTCCTTTGAAATCAGCAAATGGGAGGTGATAACGGACAGTCGTATCAGTTGCCTCCCGGCATTTGTACCCACTCTGCCAGTGAGAACACCTCGGTTCTACTCTGGAGAATTGCCCTGACTCATGGCTCAACCACGTAGAGACCAGAGGACCTCGGGAATCTCTGGCTCCTTCCGCATCTAAGGCCAGCGTCAATCTGATCTTTTTAGTTCCAAAAAGCACTTAATGCTTTCTTTGTGGTTGAAACCACTTTGAGTTGACTCATCTGTGCCTTTTATCTGCAGCTTTCTAGAAACTTCAGAAGGACTGGAAACCTGTTTCTGGTCAGTGGCGTGGACTCCAGATCGTCATGGGGGCAGGGGGAGGTGAAGGGGTAAGGATGTCCAGGTGGTAATTATAGACCAGAAAATGGTCGGGGTGTAAATACCTTTGCTTTGACGGCACAAGTACTCATTCCCAGTCGTTGTGACACTAAAGATCCACAGATAATCTGTAAACAGGTGGGTGTGCTGTGTTCCAATAGAACTTTATGTACAAAAGCAGAGAGAGGCCTGGTTTGCCCTAGGCTATAGTTTGTTAGCCTCTGGTGTAGACTATACTCTAGAAAGGTTTACTGATATTAGAAAGTACAGGAGCACCCGCACATCCACAACAGTGATAATCCCTGTCACACAACCATCTTCCTCCCCAGCTGGTCCTCCAGCATCCCGGCTGGTGGTGAGCTCTCGGTGCTGCGACGTGGGATCCTGATGCTGAAAGAGGAGGTCCCGATGCTGGCTGATAGCAGTGGTTCCTATACGGCATGTCCTAGAAACCCATCTGTGGGGTTCAGACCTGAAATTTCCCCAGGTAGGAGGGGAATTACAAGCCTCAGCTATGTCATCAGACGGCCCATCTTCAAATCTTCTGTCTTCATCAGACATTTGACCTTGGGCAAGTAACCTAGCCACTCTCTGCTTCGGTTTCTTCAACTGTTCCTGGAAGTGGGAATATCTCTACTTCAGAGAGGTTTTTAGGAATTAAATGAGCCAATACTTTAAATAGCTTAGAGCAAATAGTAAATGCTCAATCTATGTTAGCTTTTATTATTTTATTTATAGAATATCATTCGTTTCAGTATTAGCATTCATATTAGTATGAACAAAACACAGTATTAGCGTCAACACTGGCATTAGTATTAGTGTTGGGGTTAAAGTCAGGGATAGTATTGGTATTAGTGTTAGGGTTAATATTAGTGTTAGGGTTAGTATTAGTGTTAGGGTTAATATTAGTGTTAGGGTTAGTATTAGTGTTAGGGTTAGTATTAGTGTTAGGGTTAGTGTTAGGGTTAGTGTTAGTGTTAGGGTTAGTGTTAGGGTTAGTGTTAGTGTTAGGGTTAGTATTAGTGTTAGGGTTAGTATTAGCATTTGTGTTAGTGTTGGGGTTAGGGTTAGTATTAGTGTTAGGGTTAGTATTAGTGTTAGGGTTAGTATTAGCATTTGTGTTAGTGTTGGGGTTAGGGTTAGCGTTAGTGTTGCTGTTACTATTAGCGTTACTACTTGTGTTAAGTGTTAGTATCAGAGTTAGTATTTGTAACAGTGTTAGTGTTACTGTTATAAGTGTTGGGTTTGGGGTCAGGGTTAGTATTAGTATTCATGTTAGTGTTGGGTTTGCGTCCGGGGTTAGTATTAGTATTAGTGTTGGGTTTGGCGTCGGGGTTAGTATCGGTATCAGTATTATTGTTGGGTTTGGGGTCAGGGTTAGTATTAGTATTTGTGTTAGTGTTGGGTTTGGGGTCGGGGTTAGTATTAGTATTAGTGTTGGGTTTGGGGTCGGGGTTAGTATTAGTATTCGTGTTAGTGCTGGGTTTGGGGTCAGGGTTAGTATTAGTGTTGGTATTAGGGTTAGTATTAGTGTTGGTATTGGTGTTAGTATTAGTGTCTTCAGCCCTCTGAAACAGACAATCACTCTATGCTGTTGTTACTGTTTCCATAATTGGGCCGAGCTCGTTCCATTCCCAGCATCAGATAGCCTGATGTCACAGGGGATTAGGGCTGTGTGCGTCCCATGAACCAGTTGGTTACACAGGACTGAGGCACAGTGAATTATCCGGGACGTGTTGTCCTAATTGGCCAGTGTGTAGAGAGAACATCAGGAACAGGAGGTTGCAGAAACAGCCTGGGAACTGCATACACCACAGAGTGGCCTGTCTCCGGTGGAAATTAATTAAGAGGTTCTTAAACTCACTGCGATGCGTTGATTCTCTCCGAGCCTCTGCGCTGGCGTGCCAGCGTTGATCCCGTCCTCTTCCTCCTCTTCCCTAATAAAGCTCCTCTCCCCGAGGGATCCGTGAAGTGGGCACCAGTGGGTCCGCCCACTGCTGTCTGTAATACACAGTCATGAAATATGCAACAGAAGACATTGTTTGCCTTCTGAGCAAACAATTCAAGCTCTAAATTATTAAACCTAAAGATAAGACAGAGAGACATTTTTAGCAGTTAATCTTGTCTCCTAACTCTCCTGTCAGTGCATAGGAAATTTGATTTGTGTTTCTGACTAATTCTTGCTGCATATTTAAAGAAGAGGGAAATTGCAGTCTTGTTCTCTTAAAAACCAACCAGAGAGTCAGATCAATTACTGAGCCAGTGTGGTGGACGGGAGATGAATGCATAACTTGTTTATTTTCAGGTCACTGGGAATAACCAAGATACAAAACTATTTTTCTGCAAATATCCTAGTAAATCTGTAATCCAGTAAGTTTAAGAAGTACTTTAACCGTTTAAAATGCTTATTGGGATGCAGAGAGGGACAAAACTGTAGTTTCTAGGATGTATGTATATTATAGACAATTTGAGATAAATGGAACGGTTTTGCTCTATAAGGGTCTATCAGACTTACCTGGTGGTCCAGTGGTTAAGACTCTGTGCTCCCAATGCAGGGGGCCCGGGTTTGATCCCTGATCAGGGAACTAGATCCCACATGCCGCAGCTAAAGATCCCACACGCTGCAACTAAGACCCAGTGCAGCCAATAATTAAATAAATATTTTTTTAAATAAATAAATAAAATAAAATCCATCACCACTTTTAAAAAAGAGGGGGTCTATCAACACATTCTGTCTTGGGAGAGAGGGATGATTGGCTTCCTCTTTTGAATTTTCCAAAAATTTAAAATAGAACATGATACTTTAAAACGGAAGCAAAAACACTTGTAGCCTAACATGGGAAGAAATAGAGGGCATTTTTTTCCAGTGCTTCTAAAACTGTCATTCATGTACGTATGAATCACCTGGAGATTGTGTTCAAATGCAGATTCTGCTTCAGGAGGTCTGGAGCAGGCGTGACAGTGTTCTTTTCAACCAGTTCTAAGAACTGCTGGCCCATGGAGCACATATTGAATAGCCAGGGTTTGTCCTTGAGGAAGAAGTGGAACGATAACCTGGTGTAGACCCTCTTTCCATAAATAGAGCCAGGAAACCAAAGTGTTGTCATTTCATTTGTTTTCTAGGAACCCAGGGATAACCTTGAGTTTTGAGATGTTTTCATCTGCAGAAAAGATAAAAGCATGGTCTAAATCCCCAGGAGTCCTACCTAATGTTAGTTTCTTGGAGATTTACCCCCAGACAGCTTTGTGGAGCCCATCCTATTGTGATGCAATTCGTTGCCAGCTGTCTTTTGACTATTATTCATTATTTGTTTTGCTTTGTTCAGTTTTGTTGAATTCACTCAAAGTTTCAGTAAGCTCTTTTAAATTTTCATAGTTGACTAGGTAGCTGAATATTGCATTTTCATCTTTTTTATACATAAGGTTTTAAGGTTTTGCTAATCCAACTGCCCCCCAAATACTTTCAATGCAACTCTTTGTCTGCACCTTCTTTTTCTTAATATAAATTTATTTATTTATTTATTTATTTATTTGGCTGTGTTGGGTCTTCGTTGCTGTGCACGGGCTTTCTCTAGTTGCGGCGACTGGGGGCTACTCTTCATTGCTGTGCGCGGGCTTCTCATTGCGGTGGCTTCTCTTGTGATGCACGGGCTTAGCTGCTCCGCGGCATGTGGGATCTTCCCGGACCAGGGCTCGAACCCGTGTCCCCTCATTGGCAGGTGGATTCTTAACCACTGCACCACCAGGGAAGCCCAGATTATGGATTCTGACCCAACAATTACACTCCTGAGTGAATTATACTCCAGAGGAAATGGGTGCATGTACGTTACCAGAAGATAATGTACTAGAATATTCATAGAACATGGCCCCAAATGGCAAACTATTCAAATGCTCTTCAAGAGTAGAATGGGGCTTCCCTGGTGGCGCAGTGGTTGGGAGTCTGCCTGCCAATGCAGGGGACGCGGGTTCGAGCCCTGGTCTGGGAGGATCCCACATGCCGCAGAGCAACTAGGCCCGTGAGCCACAATTACTGAGCCTGCGCGTCTGGAGCCTGTGCTCCGCCAACAAGAGAGGCCGCGACAGTGAGAGGCCCGCGCACCGCGATGAAGAGTGGTCCCCACTTGCCACGGCTGGAGAGGGCCCTCGCACAGAAACGAAGACCCAACACAGCCATAAATAAATAAAAAATAAATAAATAAATAAAAATTAAAAAAAAAAAAAAGAGTAGAATGAATAAATAAATTCCAATGCAGTCACACAGTGGAATACTATATTGCTCTGAGAATAAATGATCTAAGATTGTACTCAGCAATAGGGATGAGGTCTTATTAAATGAGTCAGACATAGGAGAGTCCACTCTCTGTAATTTCATTTACTTCAAGTACCAAAACAGGCAAAACAAATCTATGCTTTGAGAAGCCAGATAAGTGGTTACTGTTTGGCAAAAGGGCAGTATCTGGAGAGGAACTTCTGGGACTTTGTTAATTTCCTGTTACTTGATTCAGTTGCTGATTACCCAACAAATTCATTTTGTGAAAAATTGTCTGCACCTATGCCACGTGGCATAGGTATCACATACTTCAGTGAAAAGTGTAAACAATGAAAAGGGGGTAGAGGCAATACTAGCCTCAGACTGCCTGGAATCAAATACTGGGTTTTCCCTTTAGAGCCACAGAACCCGGGGAAACTCTTGTAACCATACTGGGTTTACATTTCCTCACGTGAAAAATGGAAATCATAAAAAGAAAATCTACCTCAGACATGGCAGCGGGCACTCTAGAAGCATTTGTTAAATAAATTCTAAAAAAACCCAGAAAGAATGTTCCAAACCTAACTGCAATGAAAAGCTGTAATTCCAAGTCGGGTGATTGTTTGAAAGGATAGAAGTAATTTCCAGTGTTCTCAGAGGCAGATGATCCTTTTGTGAGTCATTCAGAGCCTAATCTTCCTCATTTGCTAGGTTTTCTGGGCAACTTTGTCACTGTTTATTTGTATATCTATGAGTTTGTAGGAGGAAAGAAACAAGAAATCACATACCAAAAGGCATAGTTGCTCTTAGCAGTAACTTTGTTGTTAAAAGAAAATACAGGTGTTGAAAAGATGATTTCAGATACAGTAAGCTTCTAGAATTACCGGTGAGTTTCAGCTGTATCTTTCAGCCCTCTTATCACCTCACAGGCGTGATTAAAAGATTTATATGAAATGTGCTACTACTGGCCTCGAAGGATCACCTCTATCCTTTACGGAGACCATACAAATGACATTCTTCATACACTTATCTGAATACCCACTCAAAACAATACTCAAAAAGATCCAGTATCCATTTTCTTTCTTTAAAACATCTGATTTAGCAATAAAAAGGAATGAATTATTAATACATGCAATAACTTGGAAGAATCTTCAGAAACTTATGCTGGGTGGGAAAAAAAATCCAGTCCTGAAAGGTTACATATTTTATGATTCCATTTATATAACATTTTTGAAATGATAACATTTTAGATATGGGGAACAGAACAGTGGTTGCCAGGGATTAGGGATGGGGGGCAGGGAGACGGGCGGGATATGGATGCAGCCATAAAAGGGCAACATGAGAGATCCTTGTCATGATGCACTCTTCGGTATTCTGATTGTGGTGATGGATACAGAAACCAATACTTGTGATTGTGTAGAATTAAATACACACACACACACACGCAAATGAGTACAAGTAAAACCAGAGAAATTGAATAAGATCAGTGGATTAAATCGATGCCAGTATTTTGACTGTGATATTGCACAGATGTTACCATTGGGAGAAACTGGGTAAAGGAGATCTTTGTTATTTCTTATAACTGTACATGAAACTACAATTATCTCAATATAAATTTAAATTAAAAATACTCAATTAACACCATAAATGTGCAGTCTTTGAGTATTGATCATTTAAAAATATTTCCTGTAAAGAAATGGAAAGTTTTCTTTTCTGCATTATGTGTTTGCCTACTAAGTGAATCCTCAAGATAATTAGCAGTTTATTACATATTTGTCTAGAGTTTTTAGAAACGTACCTTATTAATTGCCTTCTCGTGTAAGTGGATGTTGTTACTACCGTATTCTATTGGAGCTAAAGTGCCACAGGTTATAAAATGTACCAATATGTTGATTGCCATAAGAAAAAGCTCTGCCATTTAAACTATGACACCATCTTTCTTCTTCATAATTGTTTATGCTAAATGAAAGATCTCTTTTCCACTTATTTAGACTCAGGTTTTTATCACATAAAGGAATATAGAGCAAAATAAATTGGCTATGGCATTTCTAACCCTCTCCTATCGAGTCTAACTTCTTTGAGTCACGTCAGCTCTGAGTTATCAGTGACCCTGTTTTTGAAGAGTATGTATGGGTTGGCCAAAAAGTATGTTTGGGTTTTTCTGTAACATCGTATGGAAAACCCGAACGAACTTTTTGGCCAGCCCAGTAATACCCTCTCACCTTCAAGAGGAAAGCATCTATCTCTTAAAAGGATTCTCAACTGTTGTCTTCAGAATTCCCTCCAAACCATTGCCACCCCTTCTAGCAGCAATGCTAGAGTTTGACGCTTTCTTGATATTCCAGACGATGTCAAGGAAAGGTTTTTGGAACACAGCCAGGACTCATATTCCTCCCTCAAATGTCCCTTGAAGTGGATTGTTGACTAAAAAATACCTAAGGGTGGCATTTATTCAGGTACACCAGCGGTGAAACAACCAAGTTCACACATTTGCAAAAAGACAACGCCATCATGCCAATTTCAAAGGGGTGGAAATGTAAAAGGGAAAAAGTCATCTTAGAACTGATGAAATGAAGAAGTTTCAGGGTCTAGGGAATACCAGAGAGATATTATAAAGCAATGTAAGGCCAACTTTGGTTTGTCACTGGCATTGCAAGAAAATAAACTATACAGCTCAGCAAGGTCTGTGGGCTATGTCTGTAAGCACATATTTCTCCTTCTGTAACATCTCAATTTATGTGTGAAAGCTTCTTGTCAGCCACCTCTCATAAAACGTATTTTTGTGGAATATTTTTTCCTATTAAAACTCAACTATGCCAGGAGAGGAATACTGGCATTTTTTCCTACTACTAAGGGTGTTTCTGATAATGTAGGTTTGTGATTAAATCTCAGGTTCAACAGTTGTATTTCCCACTTGTTTTCTTTTTTTTTTAATTAAAGTATAGGTGATTTACAATGTTGTGTTAATTTCTGATGTACAGCAAAGTGATTCAGTTATGCATGCATGTGTGTGTGTGTGTGTGTGTGTATTCTTTTTCAGATTCTTTTTCCTTATAGGGTATTACAAAATATTGAGTAGAGTTCCCTGTGCTATACAGTAGGTCCTTGTTGGTTATCTATTTTATATATAGTAGTGTGTATATGTTATTCCCATACCCCTAATTTATCCCTCTCCCCCTCTTTCCCCTTTGGTAACTGTAAGTTTGTTTTCTATGTCTATAGGTCTGTTTCTGTTTTGTACAATATATAAGCTCATTTGTATCATTTTTTAGATTCCACATATAAGTGATATCATATGATATTTGTCTTTCTCTGTCTGACTTACTTCACTTAGCATGATAATCTCTAGGCCCATCCATGTTGCTGCAAATGGCATTATTTCATTCTTTTATATGCCTGAGTAATATTCCATTGTATATATATACCACATCTTCTTTATCCATGCATCTGTCAATGAACATTTAGGTTGCTTCCATTTCTTGGCTATTATAAATAGTGCTGCACTGAGCATTGGGGTGCATGTATCTTTTTAAATTATATGTATTTCCCACTTACTAATCCAAATGTCTTGTTGTGGAAAGAGACATCTTCAGCCCAGTTTCATTCATTCATTTATGCATTCATTCATAGACCTTTGGTGATTGCTGCCACCTAGACAATAGGTGCAACTCTAAAAACTGTGCAGAATGTCTTCCCTTCTTTCTATTCTTATTGAGTACAGTCTATTAAGCATGTAATTTAACCACCTATGCTTGTCTCTCTGTGTGTGTGTGTGTGTGTGTGTGTGTGTGTGTGTGTGTGTGTGTGTAATTGACAGCAGGGCTGTGAACAAATCTAGACAGAACTGAAAGAGTATTTCCACAACATTAAATCACATCTTAGAATGAAAGCCCTCCCCAGGATAACACATTTTCATCGTTTATTACCCATAATCAGGTTCATTAAATGTAATCCATTGATTGAATTAAAGGCCTATTCTCAACAGACCTATCTGATTGAGTACACCAGTATTCCCGGGCAATTAACTCCCTACAGCATCCAAAGGCATATGTCGTGATTGAAAATACCACTCAGAGCTTATATTTGTTTCTGTCTCTGAATCTGCTTAAGACATTTATTGCAAAATTTACTCCGTCAGCTCTGCCATTTGTGTTGACTGAACCTTCCAGAGGCATCCGAGTCCTCGCTAAAAATGTACAGCCAGCAATAATGGTGCTGATGGCTAGGTTTGAAAATAGCTCAGCTCTGCCACAGTTCACCGAGTCCCGATAGCTAGGATATGGGATCCTGCAAGTAGCTGAATGGAAAACCAGGCAGCATTCTTCCATTTAGAGCTGGCCTGTTCTGCTCAGGGCAGACAGCCCTAAGAGGGAGCTAGCAAAGCATGGAGAGACCCCATTATTTAATTTTTGGTTTCAGCCAAAGCTCTTTAGCTTTCAGCTGGCTTTGACGTTATTTGCCTCAGGTTCCCCCCAAAACCTTTGATTAGCTCCTGAGAAACCTACTCCTAGCCATTGACAACTTTGAAAGTGTGTGTGTTTCAGGACACAGCCCGACCACAGCTTTCAATTAGCTTTACGAGTGCTGAGTGGCAGAACTGTCCCCAAAGTACTGGATAACTGAAAGTAACGTTGCTTTGATCAACTTTGGAATATCCACTTTAGACTTGGAAGGCGGCCTCAAAGGCTGGACTTGCCTGGCTCTACAGAACTGGATGTATGATGTACGTGTTCTCACCCTTAAAATACCCTCACAGCTTTTAATTAAAATACCCTTTGAGGTGTAGGGCACCTAATTGTTCTCCACTATATTTTGACGTTTCGCTTTGAGGAAGTGATTATTTTGATGTGACCTTGAAAAAGAAAAGAGGCGGTAGTGATTATTAAATGTCATTAAAAGAGATGCGCGCAAATATTTCAGGATACTGTCCAGCAATAGCAGAAACTGATAAGATTACAAAATAATGTGATGTGTTGACTTTGAAGATGGTGACCGTAGTTCAAACATACTGACGATATGAATACTTCATAGTTGGTGTAATTATACCTACTTCATTCCACAAATGATTTCAAGTGGTTGATGACTCTAGTTAATGATAGAAAAGATTTAAAAAATAAATAATTAGGGAAAAGGAAAGGAAAGGAAAACTTGAATGGAGACAGAAAAGTCTAGTGGGAATTCATAATGGAAATATACACCGCATGGTTCTGCACAGTTGCAGGGGGTAGACCAGATGTTTCTTTCTAAAAGTCCTAGTGATCTACAGACCAAAGAATGCAATCAAGTAAAAGATTCAAAGTGACCACAAAATGTATCCAAACTAGTTACTCAGTAGATGCACAACTTCTCTTGGTAACAAGACCTGAGTAGATGTTTTATATTGGTCCTCAGAGAAGGGCCACTATGGAATATGGCAGACCACGCCCTTGGTAATATCTCAATAATTAGGAAGAATATTTCATTTTTATTCTACTGTTTCTTTCAACATTTCTCAATGTAGGTTGAGAGCTTAATGAATTTGCTCTTCTCTTTTCTGGAATGCTGTTCTCTAAGATGCCCCCATGGTTCATATCGCTCTTGAATTATGACTTGTTTGAAATGCCCAATGCCCAGAGAAGCCTTCTGTATTAGTTTGCTTGGGCTACCATAACAGAGGACGACAGACTGGGTGGCTTAAACAACAGGAATTTATTTTCTCATAGTTCTAGAGGCTAGAAATCTGAGCTCAAGGGTTGATTTCTTCTGAGGCCTCTCTCCTTGGTTTGTAGCTGGCCATGTTCTCTCTCCGTCTTCACATGGCCTGTCCTCTGTGTGTGTCTGTTTCCCAATCTTCTCTTTTTATAAGGACACCAATTGGTTTGGATTAGGACCCACCCTATAGACCTCATTTAAGCTTAAAGACTTCTTTGAAGGAGTCATCTCTCCCCAAAGAGTCACATTTTGAAGTACTGGGGTGAATAGGAGTTCAATATATGAATGTTGGGGGGATATCATTCAGCCCGTAACATCTCCTATGCCTATCATATCAAAAGTGGAATCTGTATCCCTTCCCTTCGTTATGTATTCTGCAGAGCTTTTCTCTTAGGTAGGGTTCCCTGGAAATGGACTTTAAGGAAAAGAGTTGGGTGCAGAAGTTTTATTGGGGAGGCTTTGGGGAGATACAACTATTAGGAAGTGGGGGAGGAAGGAATGGGGAGAAGGGGATGCTGACCTCCAATTCAGCGGCGGCGTCAACTGATCCAGGTGATTCTAATATGCTGTCCAGGTGAGGACATTGATTTAAATGGTCCCTTCTCCACACTTCCTCTCCAAATCTGATAGGATTACTGCCCCAAACAGTTTAGTTTCCTTGCACTCAAAAATGGTGGTTCTCAATCATGGCTTTATATTTGAATCATGCAAGGCAACTTTTTTAAAACCCAAAGGCATGCCCAAAGCACACCCCAGACCAGTTAAATCAAACTCTGTGGGAGGCGGAACCTCAGCATCAGTATTACCTGGCAACCCAGGTGATCCCCAACATGCAGCCAGCACCATAAACCTCTGTTCTAAAATGACACCGATTTTGAGTCTGCAGTGTAGACACAACTGCAGATGTTTTGTTTTGCCTGAATCACAATCTCCTGTGACTGGGCTATTTGTAAATTGCTCTGTGTTTACTGACTGCTGTAGTGAATAAGTTATTGAATTATTATAAGGTTGAGCATAATATATTTGATGTTGGTTTATTATCTCCTTTACTTAAAGTGGCAAATGACCGTTGGATTCGTTGTGGCAGAAATGATGAGAGAGAAAGTAAGCTGGAGGGCACCCAAGCTCCCCGTGCTTTGCATTGCGGCTGACATTTATGTCACTTTGAGAATTCGCCTGGTCGACCATGCAAAGGCATAGCTATTCTAAGTGGCTGGAGTACTGTTGCTCTGCCCAGGTAGGGAGAGTGCCAGGTAGGGGTCGTTGTGATGTTTCCTGGAGCTGGGGTACATTTTGGTGGTTCCCCAGGGGTGACCTGAAGCCCCATCCAAGTAGAGTTTTTGAAGCATTATACACCACTCTACTGCTACCCTACCAACTTCTCTCCTCCTTCTCTGATGCTTCTTGAAATACTGTTGGGTCAGTGGGTTGTTTACATCAAGTAAGCCAAACTATATTAAGTAGTCTTGGGGCAAAAATGAGTGTCCTTCTTGCTGTCGCTCAGGACAGGACTTGTGCTGCAGTGGCCAAAAGGCAATACTCACAGGCAACCTGAAAATGCCCAGCACAGCTCTTGGGGTCCTGGTGATGATGGCTTGGCTGTGAGTCTGTTCCATGACTCTGTTCTCCTCAGCACGGGTCCTCACGTCTCACCTAGAGACCTCTTCTTCCTACCATCTCTGAATCCCCTTCCACTCACAGCCCAAGGCATCTGCTATGGACAAAGTAGTGTCTCCCCTCTCCAAAATTCATGTTGAAGCTGTCACCCCCAAAGTGACTGTATTTGGAGACAGGGCTTTTAAGAGGGAGTTAAGGTTAAATGAGGTCATAAGAGTGGAGCCCTAATCCGATAGGATTAGTGTCCTTATAGGAAGAGGAAGAGAGAGCTCTCTCTCCACCACGTGAGGACACAGAAAGAAGGCGACCGTCTGCAAGCCTGGGAGTGGGCTCTCAACAGAACCGGTCCTGATCTGGGACTTCTAGCCTCCAGAACTGTGAGAAATAAATTTCTATTGTTTAGGCCACCCAGTCTGTGATATTCTGCTACAGCAGCCCCGACCAATGAAGAAAGCATGTTGGACTATTCTCTGGGCAGTGGGGGAAACGCATTCTTACACATTCTTTTTCATTCTTCAAGATTTTCATTTCTTTCTTTTATTTATTTATTATTTTTGTATTTCCCTAAGACCCTAAACTTTTGAAATTTAACAGCCAGGAAGTAAACTCCATTTTTTTCTTGTTTCCCAGAAACACTAAGCACCAACTATCCTCTCTGCCTGAACGCGGTGAAAGGAAGAAAAAGGAAAATATCCAGTTAATTTTTTTCAAAAATATTACCCTACCATAATCCTCAGTTGACTTGGCTTAATTTTATATCTTGAAATCTTTAAGGACTAACCAGATCTTGGCCTTCTAGAGTTAATATAAATGTGACCCAGATGACACCAATGGGAAATAGGAAGTGTTTATTTACATGCCAACAAGTTTCCTACCTAATTTTTTTTTTAACAAATCATGATGTTGAGTGTAAGGTCCTGCTCTGTTTCTCTATTTTTATGAGGCCCAAACTTTTATCACTTAAATACAGTTATTATTGGAATGAGGTTTGAAAGATAGGGTGGTGGAGGGGTAATAAATTAGGCTGGAAGGATTTGTTCATGTAAGTGATGGCTTTCACTTTCCGAAGTGATGAAATCACTTTCCACAGTGCATTCAGATGCATGTATCTATGTAAAAAAAACTTGGGGTCCTAGTCCTCTCAGGCTGCTATAACTAAATACCATAGACTAAGCTTACACAACAAACATTTATCTCTCACAGTTCTGGAGATGGGATGTCTAAGATCAAGGCGTCCGTATATTCATTGTCTGGTGAGGACCCTCTTCCTGGTTCATGGATGGCTTCTTCTGTCTGTGTCCTCACCTAGTGGGAGGGGCCAGGGAGCTCCATGGGGTCTCTTTTACAAGGACATTAATCCCATTCATGGGGGCTCCCCCTCATGACCTAAGCACCTCCCAAAGTTCCCATCTCCTAAAACCATCACATTAAGGGCTAGGTTTTTTTTTTATATCATAGGGTTTTTTAAAAAAATATATTTTATTTATTTATTTATTTATTGGCTGCATCGGGTCTTAGTTGCGGCACGCAGGATCTTTCCTTGCGGCACATGGGCTTCTCTCTAGTTGTGGTGTGCGGGTTTTCTCTCTCTAGTTGTGGCACGTGGGCTCCAGAGTGCGTGGGCTCTGTAGTTTGTGGCATGCGGGCTTAGTTGCCCCGTGGCACGTGGGATCTTAGCTCCCCAACCAGGGATCGGACACGCGTCCCCTGCACTGGAAGGCGGATTCTTTACCCCTGGACCACCAGGGAGGTCCCCAGGGTTAGGTTTTAACATATGAATTTTGGAGGGATGCAGACATTCAGTCTATAGCACTTGGCATGTGACCTTCTAAATATTTGAAATAGCACGTTGCCCTAGTAAGTTGGTTTTTCTAACACGGAGGGAGTCCCTGGTTGTATTTGTTTCCTGTGACCTCTATAATCACAGACGTGTAGCTTAAAGCAATGTAAGTTTATTCTTTCATAGATCTGGAAGTCTGAAATCAGTTTCACTGGGTGTCAGCAGGGCTAGGGCTTTCTGGAGGGTCTGTTGGAGAATCTGTTTCCTTGTCTTTCTGAGCTGCTAGAGGCCACCTGTGTTCCTTGGGTTATAACCTCTCCTCCCATCTTCAAAACGCACCCCTCCAGTTTCTGTTTGTGTCCTGTCACATGGTCTTCTCCCTCTCCTGTGGTGAAATCTCCAAATCTCCCTCTTACGAAGACACTTGTAATGGCATTTAGGGCCCAGCTGAATAATCAGGATAATCTCTTCATCTCAAGAGCTTTATCTTAGTCACAGCTGCAAAGTCTTTTTTGACATATAAGGAAACATTTGCAGGTTCTTTGGATTAGGATGTGGATGTCTTTGGGGGTCATTATTCAGCTGACCACACTGGTTCTTAGTTGAAAGAAATACTGGGGACGTGATAGAGGAAAAAAAAAAAAAGCAGGAATGCATATTTTTTTCTACCTGCTCCACAGCCCTCAGTTCTGCTGTATGACACCCACCTATTCAACGGCAGCAGCAAACCTCCCCGGCCTGGGGCTGACTGCAACAGCCCCTTCTTTCTTTGTAACAACTGAGGGATAAATTGTATCACATGCTCGGCCTGGCCCACACATTAAGTACCATCACAAACAGCATATTGGTATAGTCAGAATCTGGACTGCAAAACATATGTTGGCCCAACAGCAAGTGCCCTGCTGTTCATGGTCATGACGTGGCATGGTGAGACAGTGTGGGGCAGATGAGTTCTTAAGTGTCTTTTGATAACCCCACAACACTGAGCTAAGTTTAGCAGATAAGTATAGATATGTATAGACTTCAGTATTTTTCCATGTCTAATCAATGCCCCACCATCTCACCATCACCACCATCATCATCACCACCACCATCACCACCATCACCACCATCATCACCATCATCACCATCACCACCATCATCACCATCATCATCACCACCACCACCATAATAATCACCACCATCATCATCACCACCATCACCATCACCATTATAACCATCATCACCATCACCACTATCATCACCACCACCATCATAATCACCATCATCACCATCACCATCATTGCCATCACCATCATCATCATCATCACCATCATCACAATCATCACTATCACCACCATCCATCATCATCAACATCACCACCACCGTCATCACCATCACCATCATTATCATCATCATCGCCACCACCATCACCATCATCGTCATCGCCATCACCACCATCATCATCATCATCACCATCATCATCACCACCATAATAATCACCATCATCACCATAACCATCACCATCACCTTCACCACCATCATCATCGTTATTATCATCACCACCTTTGTCATCATCATAAAAATCATCTTTTTTATAGATCATATAGTTAGTGTTACTTTACTGTGTAAAACCTTTACTAAGAAAAGTGGACTTATCAAATGTGGAGGGAAGAGAATATACCCTCTATACTGAGATTAAGACCTAACAGAGGCCCCTCATGGACAAGGCTGATTATTCAAGTTGTTCTGCAGGCAAAAGGCTCTGAACCCCAACCTCATGCCTCTTGCCATGAGCTGTCACTATGGAGAGAAAGGGCAGTGAACTAATTCACACGAGCACTGTACGGGCCAGCCCTGCTTGGAAACCATGGATGTCAAAAGTTAGGAGGATTCTCCAGAAACCTTTATCCCTTTCACAGCTTTGTGGCAACAAAGGATGAAACATCCAGTCTCTAAGTTTCCTTGAAGACATTGCAAACCATTTGTGCCAAACCTGGTCTGAAGACATATTTGTTTGGTCTACATGGGGTTTTAAGAACTTTTGAATTCGTTTTCAATGTTTAATAATCAGGAGCTTTGAATTTTTAAAAGCGGGTTGATGGATTTTCCTTTTAAAAGAATCAGAAGTTCTGCCAATACTGCATTTCTTTCCAGAAACCTCCTCCAGTTGATGACAGTGTCTGCCACTGCTGTTTTCCTTCAGCTGGCTGCGCCCCTCACTGTGTAACCTGTTGGCCTTTGTAGTGTTTGAAATTGGAGTTCTCTTTCCCAGTCCTATATCCTTATACGTGTCAAAGATAAAGAGAGCTTACAAGCACGCTAAAATGACTTGATCTCACCTGGCTTTAATCTCTTCTTAAGAGAAACTTCTCCCCCTCCCTTTCCCTGTTTGTGGCTTAAGATGACTGTCCATGCCTTCGGCTATTCTCTTTGCTGCTGGAAAATTCAGTTGTCATGTCTCATATCACTTTCATCATGCAGCGATCTTTGCAAATTAGCTTTCTGGCAGACAGAGACCCAACTATTTAGATCTGCCCCAAGTTGCTTCTTAACAGCGAGGCGGGACGTTTCAAGAATAAATGACAGAGAGGGTGCTGGCTCCTGTGGATCAGATCCAGCTACCTGTGAGCATTTAAACATGATGGGTTAACCTTGTGATTGTATTCTCCAGATTAGTATAGTGTGCCGTCAGCTGAATTCTGTCAGTTTCTTACCTAATTCTCCTGACAAGGCTCAGATATAGAACTGCTAATACAGCAAGACTGATACCTGAATTTAAAAAAACAAAACAAAACAAAAAAACAGCATGAGGAACAGATCATTTTTATAAAGTTAGATTTTTTAAAGGTGGGTTATTGATTAAGGAGATGGGCAATGAGCATTCTGTTTGTCACATACTGTCCAGAAAAGCAAACATTCCCTTTCCTGGCTTTGTTTCCTGTATCCCAGCAGACCTTCACACAGACACCACAGATACACACAGCAAGAGGTATACACCTTCTCTGTACTATTAGGATGGCATTCAGCTGCACGTAACCAAAGCCCAAACATAATTACCATTAAAACATTGGGGTTTGTGTATCCCAAACAACAAAAAGATATAGGTAGGTACTCCATGGCTGGTATGATGGCTAAATGATGCAATGGGGTCTCCTTCTTCTACCTTCCTCCTGTGCCACCTCACCGTCACAAGATGGCAGCTGCACCTCCAGGCATCACATCAGTGTTTCAGGAAAGAAAGAGAAAGGAGGGTGGGTGAACATCATATGCCCTCTGAAACTCCACCTCTCTATCAGGGGAAAATCTTGTTTCCTGGAAGCTCCACAAAATAGATTTCTGCTTATATCTTATTGGCCAGAAATATACACATAACCTAGTTCCCCAGTCAGTTATATTTTTGTTGGGGGGGTAGGTATTTTCAACTTGAACAAATCAGGCTCTGTTGGTAAAGAGGGAGGGGAGAATGGGTTTTGAGTAAATCCAACATTGGTCACACAGTTATCGAATCACTCCATTATGGAATACTAATCTGAGAACCTAGAACATATAGGGTCTATAAAGTCTGAGTAAAAGAAACAGTCGAAAGGAAAGAAGTGAAAGAAAGGAGGGACAGAGGGAGGGAAGGTGGGAAGAAGGAAATGAGAAGAAAGGGAAGGAATATTTCCTGTCCTCAAAATGTTTACTCTCTGCTAAGAGAAACAGATATGAAAATGGGTAATTAATCAACAGTCGCATCTATCTCTTGGTGTGGTGGTCAGCCCTCTGAGTACAGTGTGCGGGTGGTGCACTGAACAATTCTAGGGCCATCATTCACACAGTCAGTGCGGTATATCTTTGACTTGGGCAGTGCACGACCTGCACGGATGTATGAGGGAGTCCTTGCCCTGGTGATGATGATTAAATGGGATCATTTGTGCTGATGTAGTTGTGATTATTGACTATATTATAGTTGAGAAACCTGAAGCTGAAGGAGATTAAATATTAGATCACATAACTGGTAACATAGGATTCTCTTCTGAGTGTAATTCGGTCCAAAGTCCTTTCTCTCAACCACTACATTTCCCTGCCTATAGCTACTATCTCATTTAGAGAATATTCACAAAGACCAAATAAACTTCCACGCTGTAAAATCTCTCTGGGAGTGACCTGAACTGTGAAGGTTAATAGGTGGATGTTTGAAGCCTTCAATAAGATAATGTGAGTGACTTCTCTTTCCTCACTTGAAACTGACAACAAACACAACTGCTTCTATGAGAAAAACAAACTTCTTGATGAAATTCTCCTTCCCAGCAGCTTTGTGAGACTTCAGCAAATCACCCATCATGTTCCAAACCATAAAGTCAACATTGACTTAAAGTTTATCTTTAATTATATTTAAATCATGAAGCTTAAGTGAATGTGTTGACATTTATACCGAGAAATTCATTGACATTCTATTAACTCAACCAGCAAATTAATTCTTCAACCTCAGACCTGGAGCACGTGAGGGGCTGAAGCACAATTACATATTGATCATGGGCTGTGGTGTGGCTTGTTCATGTGGGAGTGGACCAGGTAAGCCTAAAGAAACAGAATGCTCGCTTTCCTAGGAGCAGTTAACTAGATACATTTTTTTTAAAATTATTTATTTATTTTATTTATGGCTGTGTTGGGTCTTCGTTTCCGTGCAAGGGCTTTCTCTAGTTGCGGCGAGCGGGGGCCACTCTTCATCGCGGTGCGCGGGCCTCTCACTGTCGCGGCCTCTCTTGTTGCGGAGCACAGACTCCAGACACGCAGGCTCAGTAGTTGTGGCGCACGGGCTTAGTTGCTCCGCGGCACGTGGGATCTTCCCAGACCAGGGCTCGAACCCGTGTCCTCTGCATTGGTAGGAAGATTCTCAACCACTGCGCCACCAGGGAAGCCCCTAGATACATATTTTAATTGGTTTTTTATTGCGAAAGAATAAAACAACTGCGCCTCTCAGTGCTTTCATTTGTCGCATCAGATGGGAGTTGAGAAAACCATTGGGAGAGCTAGGATGATCATCTCTATCAATTTATAATCCTGTTTGCATTTTCACGTGAACGGAGAACCTTTGTTTCCACTCCAGCAATTCAACTGCGTGCTTAAAGTGATCACAGCTAGGTAAAGAAAATTCGTCTTTGCTTGTCGTTTCTTTCAGGATCAAGCTGACGGTGTTAGATTTTTGTGCTTAAGATTTTACATTCAATTTAGCTGTCAGAGGCGCACGTTTGGGGAATCCTACCTTGCTTTCCTGATGGAGACAGGTCTTTGGCCATCACTTGTGAGCTATGGCGCTTCCCCTAAGACGAGGCACTAAAAACCCTTGTCAAAACGCAAAGAATTTCATTCCAAACTGCCTTCCTTTGACCCGTCTGCTGACATAGCCTGCTGAGATAGAGTTTCCTCTTAGTGTGTTCTTCTTAAAATATAAATACATAAAAGTGGAGGGATTAGAGGAAACATTTTTTGAAGTTGTGAAATACTAATTTTTAAAATTTTTTTATTAAACTGTAGTTGATTTTCAATATTGTGTTAGTTTCAGGTGTACAGCAAAGTGATTCAGTTATACATATATATTTGTATTATATACATATTCTTTTTCATTTTCTTTTCCATTATAGGTTATTACAAGGTATTGAATATAGTTCCCTGTACTATACAGTAAATCGCAGAGGAAATATTTTTCATTAAAAATTATCAAGAGCAAAGACTAAGGGGAAACGCCGTGCCATGTACAATTGTCAATCTGAGTTACAAGGGTGAAGGAGCCTGCACGCAGAGCTGGTGTTTCAAAGATAGACCCTCTTGCTGATCCCCAAAGAGGAGAGATTGAGATATTCAGAGCTAATTGCACATAATTAGGTTGCTCCCCTTCCTTGCCAATGCCACTGTATTCTGATTTTGTGCGTTCTGCCCAAGGCACATCTAGGGTTTCATCGAGATGCTGAGCAGAGTTGATGGCATTCCTGTTACCCGTCCGCAGCCCTGGCAAGATGCTAATGTGTCTGTGCCATACAAATCGGATTTTTTAAATAATAAAAAAAAAAAACTCCCAATGAAAAGAAATGCATAAAATAAAATATCTCTCCATCTCCAAGTGAATATGTTTAAGAAAATGTCATGATATGGAGAGGAAAGAGTTTACTATATTTTTCTTTCTATATTTGTCTGCAGCAGAAGTTTCAACTCACAGGTGGAAAACACTTCCTGATGGGGATGGGAGGGTGTGGGGGGGCACTTCCAGGATCACTCCAAGAACATTTCACTTTTAAATAGGATTTTGCCTTTCTTTCCTGTTTCTGAGCGGAGACCTTTCATGGTTTCTGACTCTCCATCCCTCCCACTTCATCCCTGTGTCTCTTTTACTGTGAGTGTTGGAAACCCTCTTTCACTGAGGGTAATACATACTCTTTAAAAAAATCATTTAAAGTCCATCTATGTCATATACATACTACTGTATATAAAATACCTAACTAATAAGGACCTAGTGTATAGCATAGGGAACTCTACTCAATATTCTGTAATAGCCTATATGGGAAAAGAATCTAAAAAAGAATGGATATATGTATATGTATAACTGATTCACTTTGCTGTACACCTGAAACTAATACAACATTGTATCAAAATTGTATCAATATAACAATAAATCAACTATACTCTAAAAAAAAAAACCATCTATGTCAAGTAGAGGTTGAAATGTCATAATAAAAGTAGTTACAAATGAGTTTGATTAGGAACTTGCCATTTATAAATGAAGCTTAAGACAGAGAAGATCAGGTTATTTCACCTTAAATAAACAAAAGTTATAATTAGCATTATGGCCTTATTCTCAGGTAAAGACTGAAACCAGTATTGATTGGGTGGGAGAGGTAATCTTTCAGAAGGAAAAACAAAAAACCCCCTTTCAGTTTTGATCAATTTTGAAAAAGTAATCTAGGTCTTCGTCAACTTTTATCAAAGGCTTATCTCGTGCTTTTGTTAGTCACGTCATAAGTTTTTGAAGTTCTTAAATTGTCATCATCCTTGTTGATTTTCTCTGTCTCAAACACTAACATGTCTGCCATGTCCCCGTTTGTCAATCATGTCATGTGTGAATCAAGTAATGCAAGCAATTCTATCCAAGATTCCATTGGTGGATTTTATTAAATATGACATCTTTTAAAAGATTAAAAATATCCCTTTGCATGGTATTTGCATGTGATTACTTTCTATATACAAATAACAATCAACAATGACGTTTAGTTAATTTTTTTAACTTCAATCTGTTTTTTTCTATTTTTGTAATGGAAGTATAGTTGATTTAGTTTCTGCTGTACAGCAAAGTGATTCAGTTATACATATATATACATTCTTTTTCAGATTCTTTTCCCTTAGGGTTTACCACAGGGTATTGAATATAGTTCCCTGTACTATACAGTAAGACCTTGTTGTTTAGCCATTCTCTGTATAATAGTTTGCATAACAGTGACGTTTATGATGCACATTTAGGATGCAGATGCTGAGTGAGGAGAGATCATTGAATGAAGTCTATGTTTCTGTCAATGGCACATCACAGAGTCTTTGTCCAGATACAAGGAGCCCCTATACTTCTTCGAGTATCTTCCCTGCTTTCAGTTTCTTCATTTACCCTTCCTTGCTGCAGGGAAGGCTGGTCTATATGCTTTAGTGTCTTTGTGGTTATCAGGAGCAGTGAATACCTTTGTGGTGTGTCTGTTTTCTCGCAAATCTGCAGTAGAAGGTGGTACCCAGTGGAGACAGTCATTGGGCAGGAAGACAGTGGCTCTACCAGCAGGAGCTTAAAATTTAAAATCAAGACAGAAGCTCATATACGTACACCATGAGCATCAGTCCTGCAAATTCCTACCGCCCACCCAAGCTCAAGTGTGTCTCTCCTACAACCTCATTTCTTTTGAATCTCTACTGGGTATTCTCCGGTCCTCCTCTGATCCTTTCTCAACCCTGTAGCCATCATGATGTTTTCAAACCGTTCTCCCTTTTGATGGACTCCCATTTAGACGGTGGGGCTCTAGGGCTGCTTTGGCAGGTGGCAGTGTCCTGGTGTACCCCAGGATGCCCTGACTACTAAACTTCATTTGTGTTTCTAGACAAGGACAAACCCATACGTGGTTTGACTGCTTGACCCCTAGTGTCCCCTCCATCAGACCCCAGCAGTGGGCCTATCCAGGAAGGAGCCATAGGCTGAAATGCAGACTCTGCAAGCCACCTTTGTCGTCAGAACGAGGAAGGCAAAAGCCGTACTGCATAGCGGGAGGAATCCAGGTGAGGGATCAGGAATTTCTTGGCCCAGAAGGTGGTGGCCACGTTTCCAGGGGAGACCTCACCTCTCCTTGGATTGACTTCCTTGTGGGAGCCTTTCCTGACCCCCACCTATCCGTGGACTGATCTGGAAAACCCTCTTTCCGCATTCCCACTGCAAACCCACCCAGCATGCCCTGGTCAGGAACCTTCACTGGGTGGTCAGATGGAGGGTAGCTGTGGTCTCAAGTTTCAAGGGAGCCTGTCCCACCCACCCCCGCGCTGTGGAATGAGCAAGTAATCACTGCCTGCTCCTCTCCCCCCATCCAGAGGCCTCAGCAAGAATTCCTCCTCTTGTTCTATCCATCCCCCCACCTTCATCCCCATTGATCCTACACTTATACTTTTACATGGAAGATCGCGGTGTTCAAAACAGGGCATGCAGTTGGGAGAAAAGAAAGGAAATGACCACTTCTGAACCCCACCTCGTTCAGAGAAGGACTCCCTAAGGACAGATAAATCAGACTAAAGATCCTAGACACGCAGCAGGTCTGTGCTTCTCTTTAGAGAGTGTTGGGTGTGGTTCAGCATAATAATAATTGTCATAATAATTGGGGTTTGCTTTCAGCACCTGTAGGGCAGGGCCCAGGATGACAGATGGTTCCACACAATGAAGAATGTCCCTTACTCTGTTTCAAATGCTAATGTTCTGCAGACATTTTTGTAGGACTCATAACTCATCTGAAAGAATGTCACTTTTTTTTTTCCATTTTTTTCTCCCATTACAATGATCTATAATTTGGCTTGACCTATTGTTCCTAGTTCAATTAAGACCATTCTGTAATTTTTTTTAAAAATTGAGGTATAGTCGATTTACAATGTTGCGTTAATTTCTGCTGTACAACAAAGTGAGTCAGTTATACATATATATACGTTCTTTTTTTTCATATTCTCTTCCATTATGGTTTATCACAGGATTTTGAGTAGAGTTCTCTGTGTCATTCTATACTTTTTCTTATCTTATACAAATAAGTCTGGTCTGTGAATTCTTAATCCTAGCTGCAGTTTTTATTCCAGGAGTTCTGCCTGTACCCGTGCTCTTTCATTTCCTATTTTTCTTACTCACAACAGTCTCAGATCAACTCTTAAACCCAAATTTAGTTTTCATCAGTGGGAATAAATATTTGCCCATCTCCTAATCTCTTCTAGTGTGATTTTTTTCCAAGCATTTACATATTGAAATCAATGTTAGTTTATTATTTTTTTAAAGTTTTAATAATTTCCCATTTCTCATGATAAAGAGCAGAGATTTGCAAACTTTTCCCGTAAGGGGTGAGATAGTAAATATTTTCCACTTTGTGTGCCATATGCTTTCTAGCCTGTATATTCTTTTTTTTTTTTTTTAACAATAAGGAAGACTTTATTCAGTGGGGGAATACTACAATGGGATTTTAGCCTGCATATTCTTATTTCTTTTCTGACAATGTTTAAAAATGTCAAAGGTGTTTTTAGCCTAAGATCTGTGCATGGACAAGCTATGGCTGGAATTGACTGACCAGCCGTAGTTTTCTGACTCTGGAAAAAAAAGATGCTCTGAATGTGACTACAAGGACTGTCTCCCTCTACCCACCCTGCATCTCATGCCTCAATTCCAAGGCCTCTGGGTGTTCCATCCACACCGGTTTCGTTTGTTTTCTTCAACCCACCCTGCTCCCCCAAGCACAGGGCATTTGTATGTGCAGTTCCTTCTGCCTGGAACCCATCCTGTATAGAGATCACAGCCCAAGCCCTGCTGCCCCAGGGAACGTGTCCGTGTCTCCCTGACTACACCAGGGTCCTCTAACATAGCTTGTATCTCGCCAGCTACCTCTGATTCTCACCTTTCCTTACAGTGGCCAATTTACGCTTTTTGAAGTGACAGCTTATTGTGTGACCATCTTCCCCACTAGACTGTATGCTTGAGAAGAGCAAGGGTCTTCAGCCATCTGCTATTTGGGGGTTTGGAGGGAGCCCTGAGTTATGGCATTTGCCAATTTCCATGGTGTAAATATTCCCCCCCACCCCAGAACCCTCCTACACTGTTGGTGGGAATGTAAATTGGTGCAGCCACTATGGAGAACAGTATGGAGGTTCCTTTAAAAAGTGAAAATAGAGCTACCATATGACCCAGCAATCCCACTCCTGGGCCTATATCTGGAGAAAAACATGGTCTGAAAGGATACGTGCACCCCACTGTTCATTGCAGCATTGTTTGCAATAGCCAAGACAGGGAAGCAACCTAAATGTCCATCAACAGAGGGATGGATAAAGAAGAAGTGGTGCATATATACAATGGAATATTACTCAGCCATAAAACAGAACAAAATAATGCCATTTGCAGTGACATGAATGGACCTAGAGATTGTCATACTGAGTGAAATAAGTCAGATAGAGAAAGACAGATATCATATGATATCGCGTATATGTGCAATCTTAAAAAAAGGATACAAATGAACTTATCTACAAAATAGAAATACAGTTACAGATGTAGAAAACAAACCTATGGTTACCAGGGGGTGAGGGGGGAGGGATAAATTGGGAGATTGGGATTGACATATACACCTACTATATATAAAATAGATAACTGATAAGGACCAACTGTATAGCACAGGGAACTCTACTCTGTACTCTGAAATGGCCTATATGGGAAAAGAATCTAAAAAAGAGTGGATAGATGTATATGTATAAGTGATTCACTTTGCTGTACAGCAGAAACTAACACAGCATTGTAAATCCATTCTACTCCAATAAAAATTTTTTTTAAAAAAAGAAAAAATATTGCCCCCCTAGTCAATGTCAAGTTACCAAAATGATGTCACTGCGTGTGGAGATGGAAAGAGATGCTGAGAATCAGCTTGGTCTGGGCGACCGCTGGATCTCCATCTTTTCAAGCTAACTTTGGATCCGTATCTCTACCACCCAGAAGAGTGTCCAGTAAATAAGAAGAATTACAGAAATATCATTTGAATGAATGAATGAATGAATGAATGAAGTTAATATTGGAACAGAGATCCATGAAGCACAGAATAAAAGGAAGAAATGCAGCATGATTTCTTTCAAGCTGCAACCTTTCCATTTTTCTTCTCTAGAATAACTCTGGTTACCAGACCTCAGTATTATAAGGCAGAAACAAGAGGACGTGAGAAGACAAATTTGTGGGGACAAAAATCTCATTATAAAGTACATGCATTAAAGGGATTGAGTATATTTTACTTCATAATGAAAAGTTTTTATTCTGAATATGCTAATGAAAAAGCTAGAAAAAAAGATGTCAGTAATGGAAAATTTTAATGCTGTGATAATGTCTTAGAAGAAACAATTTGAGTAATATCCTTATTTTAATCTTGAAAATGAGATGTGAAGGGAAGGAAAACGAGGACCACGGCTCCTGCATTTGGGAGACATCTGGTTGCCCGTGTCTGGGTCTGATGCAGACTTCCAGAATGCCATTGCAGACAAATATTGGCTTGGTCAGGAGGATTTCTCCAAGTGGAGCTAGGACAGCTTAGTACCTTGAAGAATGGCCCCTCCGCCCCTTCATGCATTCCTCGTTTCTCTTTCATTGCCAGAATCTTTCACGTAGCATTTGTCAGTTGCCCTTGGTGTCCTCCTTACTTGAAAAATTCCTTCAGTTTCTCAAGAAGCAGACCCTGAGACAAGAATGTGTGTGCAAGTGATTTATGAAGGAAGAGTTCCCGAGAAACCAATAAGAGAGCAGAGAGAGTAAAAGAAGAAGAGAAGAACCCGAGCGCTAGTGCCATTTCGGAAGTTACGTGCAGGGTGGCTTCAGCCTGATCTCATGGGGAGATTCTGGAGCATGCACAGTGCCCCCAACTGACCCGGCTGGAGGCCAGGGAGCTGGGCTTGCCTGCTGCATCATCAGACTCTGGCCAAGGGCCACCTCCCAGGGCAGGAAACTCTGAGGCACGTGCAGCTCTTTGCACTTGTGGGCAAGATGGCTCCAGAAACTCAAGAAGAGCCATCCAAGGAAAGTCACAGGTAGATATCATGAAAAACAAAAGCACTGAGATGTGGAGAAAAGGGAACCCTCCTACCCGGTTGGTGGGAAGGTAAACTAGCGCAGCCACTGTGGAGAACAATATGGAAGTTCCTTAAAAAACTAAAAATAGAGCTACCATATGATCCAGCAATCCCACTCCTGGGTATATATTTGAAAAAAGCAAAAACACTAATTCGAAAAGATACGTGTACCCCAGTGTTCCATAGCGACATTATTTACACCATGGAAACAACCTTAGTGTCCATCAGCCAATGAATGGGTAAAGAAGATGTGATGTGTGTGTATACACGCGCACACACACACACACACACACACACACACACACACACAATGGAATAGTACTCAGTCATAAAAGAGAATGAAATGTTGCCATTTGCAGCAGCATGGATGGACCTAGAAGGTATTATACTAAGTGAAGTAAGTCAGACACAGAAAGACAAACACTGTATGATATCACTTACATGTGAAATGTAAAAAATACAGCAAGCTAGTGAATATAATTTTAAAAAGAAGCAGAATCACAGATATAGAGAGGAGGAAACTAGTGGTTACCACTGAGGGGGGGAGGGGCAATATAGGGCTGGGCGCCAGGGAGGTACAAACTATTGGCTCAAGGATGTATTGTACAACATGGGGAATATAGCTGATACTTTGTAATAACTGTAAATGGAAAGTAACCTTTAAAAATTGTATAAAGACTAAAAAACCTAAAATTATAAAAAGAGAAAGCACTTGGAAGCCAGGGGTAAGGCATGTGGAAATGATGAAGGGATATGAGGAGATTTGGGGGAAACCCTGACACTGTCCACCGTAAATCGCTCCCCAACCATAAGTGGCTCTCATTCATTTGACCTCTAGAAAGTGTCCTGAAGTTCTGGGAAGAAATCTCCAACTATTTCCTAAGGGCTGTGATCTGAAGGTCATTCGGATATAGATTCGCCCTCTCTCCGGCTTTACTTTTGTTTCCAGAAATTTCACCCATTTATCTTTTAGAGAGCCATCTGGAAAAACCTAAGTTGGAAATGGAATTTCACTCTCTTCTTCCCCCACCCACCCCAGGAGCTTACCTGCGACACTCACACTTGCGGTGGAAGCCAGTGGCAGAACACGGTCTGATCATTGCATTGGTATGCTTTCGTAAGGACCTACCATAATGTGTTGGTTTTCTAAACTGGAGAAAAATACAGGTAACTTCAAGATGCATTGACTTGCATCTCAAACACTTAGCTCTTAACTGTTCTAATGCTAGCAGGTCTGTGTCTGCCCGGTTTCTCAGCTCTCCAAATGAATGGTAGGCTTCCGTATCTAAAGCTCTTGTTTCCACATCTCTGCTTTGACTTATCGACACTTCACGGAACTTAAAGAGTTGCCAGAAGACCATCAAGACATGTTCATCTCAAAGCATCTTGTCACAGAAATGTCCCAGCTTTGCTTGTGCAGAATTCACTCAGAGCATCCAGTTTGGGGATCTCGAAGAAGCCCTGTGTAATGTCCTGACCTGTGTTTCTACTGGGGGTGTGAGAAGTTGCTTTAGTGATCCTCATTGCTAATAAGCATGCCTGTCCTCGCACTGGAAAAAGAGGTGGGGGGCTTGGAACCCAGTGATCAGGAGTGGGCGTCCTGTGACCAGATCGCCTGGCTCCTGCACGCAGTAGCTGGGTGACCCTGGACAAATACTTTCCCCTTCTTGAGCCTAGGTTTCTAGTCTACAGACTGCGAGTAGATAACAGTTATTTATTGGAATACGTTGAGGGTTGCGTGACGTAAGACATAAAAAGCCCTTAAAACAGTGCTTATCACATTAAAAGTACTCAATGAAGGTTAGTTGTTCCATCACTCTGGAAAAAGAAGCATGACCATCCCAAAACAAGGCTTTTCTTCTTGTTTGAAAATGATGCCCTTTCTTGGCCTTGGGATGCACTGAGGTGGTCCTGCAAAGCCTCACGTTTAGTTTTCTTTCTTGGAGTTTGGAGCCGTGGCCCTGGAGGATGTGGTCATTGCCTGTGTCTGAGCTGACCCAGAGTCTTGTTCCCTGAAAGGGCATTTTATTTTCCTTAAACCTGGGGAGACCTCAGGCTATGTCACCAACCGTGTGTCTTTATTCAAAGGGAGCCCTTCCTAGTGAAAAAACCTTAGATTTTTATTAAAGTATAGTTGATTTACAATATTGTGTTAGTTTCAGGTGTACAGCGTAGTGTTTCAGTATCTTTGTAGATTATATTCCATTGTAGGTTATTACAAGATAATGGGCATGATTCCCTGTGCTATATAGTAAGTCCTTGTTGCTTATCTAAAAGGCTTAGATTTTGAACCCAGGGTACCAAGGGGCCCACGTAGGGGAACGTTATTGGAAAATGAGAAGAGTTCCTCAAATCGAGGAGATGTTATTCATCTTCTCTGTGAAAGAGGATAAACTACCAAAAGATCCCTCCAAACTCACACATGTGGAACCAGCCAGTAGGGATGTGAGGTGCCCATGAGAGCCCGCGTTCCTTCCTTTGCTTCCACTTCTCTTGTCTTCCATACAAAGGACAGCTGCAAGTAAGGCAGGGCAGGAAGGCGGCTTCTTAGCTTATCTGTGCTGGTAGCAGCTACACCAGTGGGAGAAACCAAACCTGCAGGCAGCTCCATGCCCACAGTGTTCTGAGGCCTATATGTGGTCCAGCCCTGAGCCTCTCCGTGGGTGACTGCAGTGTTCTCCAAGCAAACCCTGCCCACACTCAACAGCAGTACCGCCTTCCAGATGGAGCTCACACATCGAGCGTTGCCCATCCGTGTTGCTATTTGACTCGCCCATGGGGGCTGGACAGCAGGGAGGTAGGGAGGGTGGGGCTGGGTGTAGGGCCACCAGAAGTGGCATCTGAACGCTTTATGCTTATCCAGCCCCCCTGCCCCCCTTGGCTGGAACTCTGTTCTTGTCCCTCCTCACTTTCATACTCATGGACATCAGAAACCCTGAATGTTTCTTCTTCTTGGTTCCATCTGTGTCTTCACGATTTTACTGACCATATTTCCCAAATCCACTCTCTTAGGACATTCTATTTCTAATACCATTATACACAAAATACGTCCAAGAGCATGGATGTCCACATAATTAAACCTTTATAAACCTCTAATGCAGTTGTTCATGGTCCTGGTTGCATAATAGAATCACCTGGATAAAAGAACAGACAGAAAGATGGAAGGAAGAAAGGGAGGGAGGGAAGAGAGAGAGAGAAGGAGGAGGAGAAGAAGTAGACAGAGAAAGAAAGAAAGAGAGAAAGAAAGGGAGAGAGAAAGAGAGAAGGAAAGAAAAAAGAAAGGGAGAGAGAGAGAAAGAAGAAGGAAAGAAGGAAAAAAGAACAAAGGAAGGAAGGAAGGAAAGAGGGAAAGAGGCAAAGAAGGAAAGAAAGAAAGAAAGGAAAATGGAAGGGAAGAAAGAAAAGAAAAGCAGAGAAGAGAAAAAAGAAAAGAAGAGAAAATAAAACATAACTGGTGCCTGGCGCCACTCAGGAACAATCAGAAATCTGAGTGGTGCCTGGCCATTGGTTTCTTTGTAAAATTCCCCTGGGCAATTTTTTTTTTTTTTTTTTTTTTTTTTTGCCGTGTGGCACGTGGGATCTTAGTTCCCTGGCCAGGGATCAAACCATGCCCCCCTGCAGTGGAAGTGGGGAGTCTTAAACACTGGACCACGAGAAAAGTTACCCCTGCCCAGGCAACGCTAATGCCTAGGTAACGTGGAGAACCACCGCATGTAAAATATGCAGTCACATTATATAAAATTCTACTCTATTTATCTCCTGTGACACAGCAGATACCCGGCATTATCCTCTGTGCTAGCCACACAGGCTAAGCGTGGATACTCTTTTCAGGATGCTTCAGGCTAAAACGCACACTCCAACTGCAAAGGTACAGCCCTTAGCTTTCCAGTTAAGCATGAAGAAGTGGTAAATATTGCCAAATATGCAAGCGTTCTGGAAGCTCTCAAGTGCTAAATATTTACAAAAAGTTATTAAAATTCAAATTTCCACTGACTCGACGAGACACACATGATGAGCTATTTCAAAGCTAGATCACCATATGCAGAATTTACAGAGGAACTTGTCAGGAACCTGGTACACACCCTCCTGCATCAGAAATATTGAGAAGCTCGTGCAAGCTAAGGAATCACTCAAGAAAAACATACAATTTCAGGATACACAGCCTTCCTAAAGTTTGCTGTGGTCGCCAGGTTGAGAATTCCCAACTTAGGGTGTTTTCATCAGCACGTCAGATAGAGGAAAGTTAGCTCAAAAGAAACTGTGTTTCCTTTACATCTTGGCCAGACAAGGGATCTAAGGGTAAAGAGAAAATCAAACTTGATAGGACAACCATGCAAGGTTACTGAAGGAATAAAATTAGATGAAGTAAATAGAGCACTTTAAAAATTATTGCTGATGTTCTTCTAGGTGGGTCTTGCGGAATGGGAAGAATTTGACTATACGGAGAGATTGTTAAAGGTATTTCTGATAAAGTGAACTCCATGAGTAAAAGGTGGGGAGATGGGGGTACAGAAAGCCCCATATTCCACTGGAGGCCAGGATTGTTCAGTTTGCTTGAGGTTAGTGCACCTGGAAGGAAAAAACAGGAGGGAACGGTGTAAAGTATGGACTAGGGTCACGTTACTGCATATGAGGAATTACTGCTCTGAAGGAATTCCCCTACACCTCTGTTGTGGAGCTGAGTTTCTGAATTCAACTCTTACCAGTTCTGCTCTGCAACTTTCCCTTGTCTTTGTGATTAAACGTAGAAGGCAAGGCTCAGAACAGCCGAAAGAAAGATTGTCCCATTTCATGAACGGGAAAGGAATGCCAACAAGCTTGCGAATCCCAAATATAAAAACCAGGATGCATTCTAGCATCACAATCCCAAGTTTCCCGTACTTGTGGAAACCCTCGTTTGAAGTTCCAAAAAGGCAATGGCATGTGTCTTAGGAAAAGAAACCTAGAGAGGGAATCAGTCCACTGTGGCTGACACAAATTTGTTTCTAATTCTTATCACAACCACTGTTTCTTAAAGAGTTCAACATCTTTCTTTCAGAAGCCAAGAGAGAGTGAGTCTTGTAGGATTTAAAAACCAGGTGCCTCTCTATTTCTGTTTTATAAATAAGTTCATTTGTACCCTTTTTTTAGATTCCACATATAAGTGACATCATATCATATTTGTCTTTCTCTTTCTGACTGACTTCACTTATTATGATAATCTCTAGTTCAATCCATGTTGCTGCCAATGGCGTGTCATTCTTTTTCATGGCTGAGTAGTATTCCATTGTATATCTATCTATATATAGATAGATAGATATCACTTTTTTAAAATAATTAATTTATTTATTTTTGCCTGTGTTGGGTCTTCGTTGCTGCGCACATGCTTTCTCTAGTTGCGGCGAGTGGGGGCTACTCTTCATTGTGGTGCGCAGGCTTCTCATTGCGGTGGCTTCTCTTATTGCGGAGCATGGGCTCTAGGCTCGTGGGCTTCAGTAGTTGTGGCTCAGGGGCTCTAGAGCACAGGCTCAGTAGTTGTGGCTCACGGGCTTAGTTGCTCTGCGGTGTGTGGGGTCTTCCCGGACCAGGGCTCGAACCCGTGTCCCCTGCATTGGGAGGCGGATTCTTAACAACTGTAGCTACTCCTGTTCTGTGTGAGAGATCAGTGCTCATGCAGGAATTTAACCTCTCTGACGGGGGCTGTCTCTTTGGGCAGTACTTCTGATATTCTTTCTCTGTTTCTTGCCCTCCTCCTCCCCTTCTTGTTCCTCCTCCTCCTCTTCTTGTTTCCTTCCTCCCTCCCTCTCTCCTCTTATTCTAGTCACCCCTGACATCCCAGTATCCCACCTCATCCCTGACTTTAAGAAGGAGGCTCTCCGAAGTCACTACCATTTATCTCTGAGCTTCTTATTGAAACATTTGCATGGGTTTGATGGTGTGATAAAGATGTCTCAATAGCTTGGTCATATATATATAAAAGGCCAAACCTTGTCCTCCTAGATGTCAGAGTCAGTGGTCATTTTGCAATTATGTGAAATTCAAATCTCTAGAGAAGGATCTGATAGGTGGAAGTGGCTTTGGTCACGAAGGGTTAAAAAGTGTCTCTCCTTGCTGCCTCCCAGGTGAATTCTCACCTGTATTTCTTCACTTCTTCCCTCAGGGAGTGGCTGGCACCACCTCTGCCTTTTTTTTTTAACCTGTCACTTAGAAGAGCACACATTTTATAAAAGCAGACTATGAAAAAGAAGAAGGGGTAGCCAGTAAATTAAACTAACCAAAATAGCTGCAAAAATCATCCTGATACTCTCACTTGGATTCATTTCTGGATACGTGTTTATAGAAAACCCAGACTGTCTAAAAACTAATCATTGTCGGAATGACTGCTATAGCCAGGTAACATCTGGCTTACTTCTCCTTGTTCATCCGTGTGGGTCCTGCGGTCCCATTCTCCTGTTCATGCCTCAGCTCTGATTCTCTGCAATTCTCTCTCACCCCCACTGGCTAACAAAGCCACATCACCCTCAAAGTCCTTTAAAATTCTGTGCACCCAACTTGAATGGACCGTGGCTTTGGAAAATCCAGTATAGGCTGCAAAGAGATTTCTGGGAGTGAGGGAAAGAATCCTATCCTCCATCCTCCTAGAAGGACCCCGGGGAAGAAAGCATTTAGGAGATTCAATCAGCATTTCCCGTAATTATCCACAAACACCTGTCCTGGGGACTCTGAGAAGTTCACAAAAAACAAGGGTTGGGAAGTTTGAGTGATGGTGTCTAAGGCCAGGCCAAGGCTGTGAATCTTCTTAAAGGTTGTTTGTTCTTTTGGGGATCGAATTTCTTTTTTTTCTTTCTTTTTTTTATTGAAGTATAGTTGACTTACAATGTTGGGTTAGTTTCAGGTGTACAGCAAAGTGATTCATATATATTCTTTTCCAGATTCTTTTCCGTGATAGGTTATTACAGGATATTGAATATAGTTCCCCGCGCTAAACAGTAAATCCATGTTGCTTATCTATCTTATACATAGTAGTGTGTGTCTTTTAATCCCGACCTCCTAATTTATTCCTCCACTCCCACGCCTGCTTTCCCCTTTGGTAACCATAAGTTTGTTTTCTACGTCTGTGGGTCTATTTCTGTTTTTTGTAAACAAGTTCATTTGTATCATTTTTTTAGATTCCACATATAAGTGGTATCACAGGATATTTGTCTTTCTCTGGCTTACTTCGCTTGGTATGATAATCTCTAGGTCCATCCATGTTGCTGCAAATGACATTATTTCACTCTATTTTATGGCTGAGTAGTATTCCATTGTATAAATGTACCTCATCTTCTTTATCGATTCATCTGTCAGTGGGCATTGGGGATCGCATTTCTGACAAGCTCTTTGCAGGGATGATGTGAACACACATTGAAATAGTCCATTGCCTGCCGAGGGCGCCCACCCCAGTCCTCAAAGTTGTTCTCTCCTTCTCTCCAGTGCGGATGGCGCCTCCTATGAAGTCATGCAGATCGATGTAGAAATCCAGGAGCCCAGTGACCTGCCAGCTACACAGCTTGTTACCTGGCAGGTTGAATATCCAGGAGACATCACATCTGACTTGGGCGTCTCCAAGATCTACGTGAGCCAGAAGGACTTGATTGGCGTCATCCCACTGGCCATGGTAAGAATGTCCCTGCCCTGGGTTGTTAATACAGACCTCAGGGAAAGGCAAGGTACCACACCATGACCCAAACACAGTGGGGACATACCAGTGAGCTCAGAACCAGGGTGAGGGGAAACTGAATGATGAAGTTACTGCAGATCGCCGATTCTGAAAAACTGTTTTTCTAAATAATATCTTTAGAATATCCTTTAGAAAATAATCAAAATCCAGGAATTAGATTTGGGTCTTGCATTATATGAAGAGTATTAATGATTTAATCAAGATGTTTGTATGATACATTGGAGACTGTTCAAGGATCTCAAACACATACACCTGCAGAGACCAAACAAACAGATCAAGTGTCTGAGTGAAATGTGGCAGGTGACTTGACAAACACCTACCCAGTGAAAAGGCCCTGCCATGTTTGCCATGAAGGAAAACCAAGCCGGATTCTGAATTCTTAATATCTACTGACTTTGCAAGAGAAGCCGTTAATATAGTTTTAATGCAAAACACCAATTTGTTCCTGTTAGAGCTAATTTTTTTTTTTAATCAAGCCTATCTAAGAAAGAGTTAACTATAATTCATTCACAGGCCATCTATGTATAACTTGTCATCTACCTCTAAACGATTTAGGACTCTAGGTCTGTCCACGTGTTTCCTAGGATTTGTGGAACAGAGATGGGCTTTCATCCTTGAAAGGACCCACCCCCTGGCTGCTATGCAATGGAATACAGTGTCTGTGGGAAGACTAATCACCCAGGTTCACCTAAACAAAGCACACTAACGCCCTTTCTAGCCCCGCCTTTCCCCAGGGCCTCTCTGCAAAGGAATAACACATTTTCTTAATGTGAATTTTCCCAGTGCAAATGCCTTGAGATTGTGAGTCTGCGGTCAGTAATTTGAGCTTTCTCCTGTTACAAAAGTACTTTTCACTGTCGGAAGTGAGGGATCGGTCAACGCATCCGTTGACAGCCTGCTGTCTCCCCCTCACCATCTATTAGGAACTATTGACAAGTGTTATTATGTGGTTGTGAAAGGACGTCAGGAATCAGTCTTTCAATACAAGGTGACGCGGACAGTTGCCTAGTGACAATAAGTTAGTTATTATGCTGTTCATTAGGAAACGCAAGTTGTTGAGGTCCTTCAGTTGATCAGGGCTCTTATTAACGATTTCTTTTATTTTAAAGGCACTGAGCCTCCCCTGGTACATTATTTCACGTGTGACAGCAGCACTCCTTCGTTTAGGCTATTAGTGGTTCTATTACTGGGGATGGCGAGACCATTTGTCTCAAATAAGTAATTATTTGAATTTGCTCCCTTTCAGCACCTTTGGTCTGATGAGCTTTTAGCGATACTCTGAGAGGTTTCCATTGCTTGGCTCTGCATCGGGCGGTGTGCCTGGTTCCCTCGCTCAGCATTTCTCCCACCTGGACTGTCCACCTGTTCCAAACCCCCTTGTTCTTCACAACTCACAGGAGTCCCGATGCTCACAAGAGCCCCTTTCTCTGTCCGCCACTGGTCTCTGAAACTGTTCTCACCTTACATCAACCTTTCTGGCTATGATACGTGTAATCACAGAAGCGTGTGTGTAATGGCAGAGCTAGAAAGAATCTCAGCTAAGACCTAGCTGACCCTTTTATCAGTTGAGGAATTGCATTTGGCCGAGAACAAGCCCTAACCATAACCCTAACAAACCCCACTCACTCCACTCTACCCAGACCAATAGTGGCTTTAATACAAGTAGGTTTCTTCTTTCATGTAAAAGAACTCCTAAGGTTGGTGGTCTAGGGCTGGTATGGCTCCCCATGCTATCTGAGATTCAGGCTCCATCTTTATTTCTGCTTCAGCAGTCAAGGGTATAGATTCCATCCTCATGGTTAACTCATGGTCCAAAATGGCTGCTGGAATGCCAGCCAGCATATCCATATTCTGCCTACCAGAAAAAGTAAGAATGCAAATCAAACTGGGTCAATTCCTTTTCCCTTGCAAGAAGTCTTCACAAGAATCCAACATAATATTTCTGGGTATATCCAATTAGCCAGAACTTGGTCATATGGACATACTTAGTTGGAAGGAAGGCTTGTAAATTGATTTTTTAGCATGGCACATTGCTCAGGTTTTGTTACAAGGGAACAAGAGGAGATTAGATATTCTGAGGCGATGAGCAGTATTTGAAACAATCCTCCTCCATTTCCACATGAGGAAACTGAGGCTCAGAGAGGTCCCTCATCCCGGCACCTGTGTGTTTTCCATTCTGTATTCATCTTTATGAGCCTCCTGGGAAGCAAAATAAGACACCTGTATCTTAGTCTGCTCTTACTAGCTATGCAACGGTGCTTAATTTCACTGTGGCTCAGTTTCCTCATCTGTAAAGGGGGGAGAGATAATACTTACTCATAAGGTTGATGTAAGGATAAAATGATAATTCAAGAGGGCTTGGAAGAGTGCCGAGTACAGTCAAACATACAATAAATGTTTGCTTTTATTATGATCACTTAGTTACAGAATGCAAAGGATAAATAATTCCTTGGCAATTATGTTGTAAATTCTTTCAGGGAGGGGAATGATCCTAAGATAAGAAGAGCGCTAGGAACTGTGTAGACGCTCACTGATTTTTTTATACAATTTTAAAAGGTTACTTTTCATTTACAGTTATTACAAAGTATTGGCTATATCCTGGTGTTGTACAGTACATCCTTGAGCCTGTCTGACACCCAATATTTTGTACCTCCCACTGCCCCTCTCCTATATCGCCTGTCCCCCACCTCTCCCCACTGGCAAGCACTAGGTTGTTCTCTATATCTGTGCGTCTGCTTCTTTTTTGTTATATTCACTAGTTTGTTGTATTTTTTAGATTCCACGTATAAGTGATTTCATACAGTATTTGTCTTTCTCTGTCTGACTTATTTCATGTAGCATGATGCCCTCCACATCCATTCATGTTGCTGCAAATGGCAAAATTTTGTTCTTTTTTATGGCTGAGTAGTATTCCATTGTGTATATGTACCACATCTTCTTTATCTACTTATCTGTTGATGAACACTTAGGTTGTTTCTGTGTCTTGGCTATTGTAAATAATGCTGCTGGGAACATTGGGGGATGCTCACTGATTCTTGAACTGAAATGAACGAATTGCATTAAAACACGTTTGGTCTGATCAGTTTTTACTAATACTATCTGAGCATCTTCCTCTGGAACTCAGAGTAAAGTCTTCAGAGTCCCGACCCCCAGTCTTTTGTATTTGGAGTGTTCTGAGTCCCTTTTCCAGAGAAAGCTGCTTCATTTCACCTTTGACGTGACTGGTGAAAGGACTTTTGCCATTTTTAGGAGGGTTACCTTCCATAAACAGAGCTTTTGCCATTTCATTTCATCTTCACTTTGTTTTTGTTCATTATACATTCGCTGAGAGATTTTGAAAGACATCTGATATCATTGTATCTATTTATCTACTCATCTGTGTTACACATTCTTGAAATGTTAGAGAGGCAGAGGGAAGGCCAGCTCACCTGGACCACGGTAAATCCATGAGGAGAGAATACTTTGAGTTGAGCTCAGGGCCCCACAGGGGCTTGTAAGCTAGAATGAGGTGAATCTTTAAATGTGATGGGGAGCCACTGGAAGGTTTTCAGCACAGCAGCTGCTGCACTGGTGTTATCTTTTTAGAAGGGTACTACGTGGAGAACAGATTTGGGAGGGCACCCCTGTGTTCCTAGCAGCACTATTCACAATAGCCAAGACACAGGGACGACCTAAATGTCCATGGACAGAGGAATGGATAAAGAAGATGTGGTACATATATACACAATGGAATATTACTCAGCCATAAAAAAGAATGAAATAATGCCATTTGCAGCAACATGGATGCAACTAGAGATGATCATACTAAGTGAAGTCAGTCAGACAGAGAAAGACAAATACCATATGATATCACTTATATGTGGACTCTAAAATATGACACAAATGAACTTATTTACAAAACAGAAACAGACTCACAGACATAGAGAACAGACTTGTGGTTGCCAAGGGGGAGGGGGGTGAGGGAGGGAAGGATTGTGAATTTGGGATTAGCAGATGTAAACTAGTATATATAGGATGGATGAACAACAAGCTCCTACTGTAGAGCACAGGGAACTCTATTCAATATCCTGTGATAAACCATCATGGAAAAGAATATTTTTAAAAAGAATGTGTATATATATATATAACTGAGTCACTTTGCTGTACAGCAGAAATTAACACAACGTTGTAAATCAACTAGACTTCAATTTAAAAAAATACAGCGTGGAGCAAAAGAAGCGGGGCGGGGGGAAGCTGTGTGGTTGTATTTACATAAAGTTCAATAATCAGGCAAAACTAAACCATAAAGCTAAGGATAGTGGCTACCTTTAGAAGAGAGAATTCGTGGAGATGTACAGTTATGATCTGTGCATTTTTCAATGTATTATGTTAAGCTTGTTTAAAATATATTAAAAATTATTGGCACTGGCAAAAAAAAGTTCTAATTTTAGACACAACCCCAAAGTTCTGTATATCTCCATGATACCAACACACAAACTTAAAATGTTTAAAGGATTTTCTATTATAAAATATCCTATGATTTACATTTTTGCCCTCTAATCTTTGTACACGTCTCTGATTAATTCCCTGAGATAAACCTTTAGAAATACATTTGAATCAAAGGATGGGAATCAAAGGATTTGCAATACTATAATATTTTTTTGATAACTGTCACCAAACTACCTTCTATAAAGTTTAACCAATTTACTATTCCACCTGCTGTATATAATGATACCCATTTCCCTGCAACTTCACTAACACAGAATATTAAAATCATAAAGTAGACAATTTGTTAAGCAAAACTTATGTCTCAGTGTGGCTTTGATTGGCCCTGTTTTGTTTACATTTTAAACGTTTCCTTATTAAACATGTGTTCTTAGCCAACTTTCTTTTCCTATTGGAAATTCAACTTCTTCTTATTTTGTCATTAAAAAAAGTATCTTTTTCATTGTTGTTTAAAAACACAAAACATTAAATTTACCATCTAGATCCCTTTTAACTGTACACTGTATTACTGTTAAATATTTTCACCTTGTTGTGCAACAGATCTCCAGGATGTTTTCATCTGGCAACCCTGAAACTCTGTATTCACTCAACACGAGTCCCCCTCCTCCTACTAACAGCCCTTGGAAACCACCTTCTATTTTCAGTTTCCATGTATTAGTGATACCAGCCTTTTGATCGACATACTGAAAATATTCTTCCCAATTTACCGTTTGCCTTCTGATGTCGCAGATCGTATATATAATAGCATGCAGAAGTTTGGGGGGGAGGTATTCGTTTAGTTTTTATGTAGTCAGATCTACTGATCTTTTCCATAATGGACATCCTTCCTCTCCCCCTAATTATAACCAAGAAGAAAAAACATGCCTGTTTCATGTGTTCTCGTAAAACCTCCAAATATTAAAATACCCGCACACAGCATATTTGAATAGGTAGAACTATAATCTTCAGAAGAAAATGCTAAAAGTAAATGCAGCTGTGACTCCTTGTACTCTTATTAAGGATTTGAGATCAACTCGAGAGTGACCACATGACTCACTATTCTTTGTAGGATGTATAATTCCATCTCCAGGAAAGCTTTGAGATGAGATGCAGTTAAGCCCTTCCATTCAAAGCTCATTTTCCAAAAGATGTTTATTTCTTCCTCGATATTTTGCATATTTTTTCCTGATGTCTATGGCGTTAAAACCTTTTTTTTTTTTTTTTTCTTAAAATCCGTTCATGTATTTCTAGGACTTTTATCACATTAGTCTTTTTTTCTGTTCAGGAAATGATGCCTTACTATCTCGTGGGTAAATCTTCGTTGTTGTTTTTTTTTTTTTTTTTTGGTTTTTTTTTGGTCCTTTGGGAGAAAATTCTGAGGAAAAGGTCATTAAGTTTGCATCACCATTGATCTAATTAGTGCATATCCCTAACTGCATGTCAGTGTCAGATTCTGGAGAGCAATGTTTGCATTTCTTAGAAGAGTTGGAACACTTATCCTTCTGGGGTGGCAGGGGGTGCCCAGTTTCTCAAGCTCTTCATTATTCTTCTCTCCTATCTGCCTCCTGAGTTTCCGCTAAAATAAGTGTTTTGAGCTTCCGCCAGGATTCAGACACGATGATACTGATATTCATCACTTTGAATGCCATACCAGCTAGTGGAATATCCTTTCAAACATAGTAACATGTGCTCTTTATTTTAAAATAAAACAAACATTATTTTCATTCCTGTTGGGCAGTGGCTGTTCAGGTACCCTAACTGTGGTAGCTGTTCTAAGTGTGGGATGGACGTGTGTGGCTCAGCTCTCCTCTGGATTGTAAGGACACACCCTTTTACCGTGTTGGGTTTCTGATGAGTTTCTCATTTCGCTGTGTCTCAGCCTTGACCACTGAATTTTAGTGATTAGACTTGAGTTGTGACTTTAGATGAAATATAATCAGGAGATACAGTCTGGACAGACAGATTATCCTTGAAAAAAATCAAAGGAGGACTCTCACCCTAAAGTGACTTGGCCGTGGCAGCCTTTCATGGTGTCTACATAAGATGCTATAAGAGTACAGGTGTGTCTCCCAGACCCAGGCCTGCAGCTGCTTGGAGAAGACCAGCAGAGCTTTTTAAGCAGAATCAGAGTCATACATGCCATGTGCTCTTTGTGAGGTGCAATTTGATATATTGCAAGCCTTTCCTCAAACGTGACACTCATGGGAGCCCAGATACAACTCAGAATTCTCTGTATAGCCCGCCACCCATGCCGCCTCCTCCAGGGGGTCCTCCTGGATCCTTACAGCCAGACGTGATTCTCGTTGGCTCTTCTGCTCTGTCTACCGCGTGATTTCCTTGCTCACATCGAGGACAGTAGTCAAGTTGGGGAATTCAGACACTCTTGAGTTCTTTTTGCTGGTTGAGATCACACCATTGGAAGCCGAAAGGGGCAAGAGCCATACCCAAGATGCTTGGGAAGACCTAAACTCAGGATGTCCATTTGACCTTCCAAGTCCTTCCTTATGTCACCTTATTGTTTGAACCCCACCTAAACCCGTCTGATCTCCAAGTCCGTCTTCCAAAGTAGAAGCAGCTAGACTCCAGTGCACCACTCCTGACTTTCCATTTATTTCCAACTCAAATGCCTTCTCCTCATGAGCTTGCACTAAGGGCCTCTGTAACCCAGGCAATGGCAGGTAGGGGCCATGCAGTTAAGACTTCACCAGACCCTTCACTTCCTTGATTGAATCTTGAGTTCTTTCTTCTATAATTCTTGGGATTCCAAGAAAGTAATCATCAAATAACCTCTTCCCTTCTCATCTTATTTGCATCTTCTTAAATCTTGCTGATCAGGGCATGTCCTCCTAAATCTAGGATTCAGTAGAAATTCCATTCCTGTAAACCTCACAGACAAAATTCACCCACATGTTCGTAACCATATAATTTACTATTGTAAAGCTTCTGATGAAATAAATGCATTTTCAATAAGCTTTCCTGAATTGAATACATTTCTCTTGTTAAATAAAACGAACTGCCTTTTCATCCACTGCACCCTCCCCTAACCTTTAGAACCCTCAGGACTTAATCTTCTGGCACATCCGCCTTCCCTGAATTATCTCCTGCCAACTCTGTGATTGTTATCAAGCTATGTCCCCTTCCCGTTTGTACACCTGGCAGAAGGCATGGCACAACTCACAGTAGAAGCCCAGAGAACAGTCTTACCACCCACTGGAATATATACGGGTCTGTGGAATAGGGTCACGCTGGCTGCTTCATCCCCCATCACTTGTGAACTTAGCGCAGGTCATGTGCCATGGCAGTCACATTCTGAGATCACAACTTGAGAAAAGGCTCCCAAATTATGGAAGGAAACTGTCTTTTCTGGCTCCAATAATGAAGTTTCTTTTTTTCATTTTTGGCATGAAAGCAGATTCTTGGCTCCTTTTTTATTTATTTATTTATTTATTTATTTATTTATTTATTTATTTATTTATTTATTTATTTTTGGCTCTGTTGGGTCTTCGTTTCTGCGCGAGGGCTCTCTAGTTGCGGCAAGCGGGGGCCACTCCTCATCGCGGTGCGCAGGCCTCTCACCATCGCGGCCTCTCCCGTCGCGGAGCACAGGCTCCAGACGCTCAGGCTCAGTAGTTGTGGCTCACGGACCCAGTTGCTCCGCGGCATGTGGGATCTTCCCAGACCAGGGCTCGAACCCGTGTCCCCTGCATCGGCAGGCAGACTCTCAACCACTGCGCCACCGGGGAAGCCCCTTGGCTCCTTTTTATTTGACTTTTCGTGATACCCTTTTCCTGTGTCAGCCTCTTAATTAATATGCCAGATACCCTCTGTTGTTTTCCTCAAGACTTTTTGAAAATTCAGTCACACTGAATAGCACAGCACTGCTTTCATTTTTACGCTTTCTCAACCAAGTGCAAATTAAGATGCTGCAGCAGGCCTTGAGAAGAATCTCTGCTCCAAGACGCACCCTTGCTTTGTGTTTCTGTTGAGTCACCATGACCCCTCCAAACAGCATCAGTAATAATGACACCAGGTACCTACTGTTTATTAGGTACCAGGTATGGCTCTAGGTACCTCCTTATAGGGATTAACTGATTCAGTTCTAACAGAGACCCATTGATGCTGGTACTACTCTTATCCCCATTTCACAGATGGATGAAAGCACACTGTGTTTGAAGAATGGCCCCCAAGCGATTCAGCTGAGAAGCTGAGCTGGAAGTAGATTCTAGACTGATGAGCTCCAGAGTCTGTGCTCGCAACCCTGTGCACTGCACTGCGAAAACAAAGTTAAGTGAAAACAAAGTTAAGGCTGTTGATCAGTTCAGTATGCAAAAAGATCTTTGGAAAATGCGAACGCAAGAAAGCACACTCATAAAAATACGAAATTGAGAAGTCTTACTGAAATAGGAAAAGTCATCTGAAAATGAATTATTTATTATGAATAAAGCCACAGCCTTTTCTTTTCAGCTCGCTCTGCTGCCTTTGATGCTCCCTAATGAGCTGTCCTCTCCAGAGGTGATTTATAATGAGACAGTAGTGGCTACACCTCAGGGCTTTTAAAGGTACATGATACAAAACAAATCAGGACACTTACTGCTATTGTTGTCTGTGGCGTGGTTATTACAGCCCCAGAGACTGTACAACCAACTGCTCTCAGTGAACAAATACTTATAATGTAACTCATTTTGTAGACACTACAGAAAGGCAGTGGCCTTTGTGTGGAGGGGATAACAGAGCTCGCATCCCGCTCAGGGGAGGTGGCTGGTAAATAAGTAAAAATGTACCATATGATCCAGCAATCCCACTCCTGGGCATATAGCCAGAGAAAACGCTAATTTGAAAAGATACATGCACCCCTGTGTTCATACCAGCACTCTTCACAATAGCCAAGACATGGAAGCAACCTAAATGTCCATCGACAGAGGAATGGATAAAGAAGATGTGGCACATATATACAACGGAATATTACTCAGCCATAAAAAGAATGAAATAATGCCATTTGCAGCAACATGGATGGACCTAGAGATTATCATACTAAGTGAAGTAAGTCAGACAGAGAAAGACAAATATCATATGATATCACTGATATGTGGAATCTAAAAAAATGACACAAATGAGCTTATTTACAAAACTGAAATAGACTCACAAACATAGGAAACAAACTTATGGTTACCAAAGGGGAAAGGGAGGGGGATAAATTAGGAGTTTGGGATTAACAGATACACACTACTACATATAAAACAGATAAACAACCAGCACCTACTGTATAGCACAGGGAACTATATTCCATATCTTGTAAGAACCTATAATGGAAAAGAATATATGTATGAAAAAAAAAAAAGAATATATGTATGTGTATAATTGAATCATGTTGCTGCGCACCTGAAACTAACACAACTTTGTAAATCAAGTATAGTTTAATTTAAAAAATAAGTAAAAAATAATTGAGCGAGATGGATTCAGAACTGATTTATGCTTGGAGGAAGATAGAACAGGATGTTGAGAAGAAGGAGGAATGGCTGGGCGAGCTCTTTGAGATGGGGTCATCTCTGCAGAGGTGGCATTTGAGCTTCCAAGAAGGATCCAACATGGGCAGATCCAAGAAGAGCTGGCTTTCCAGACAGAAGGAGAAGTGGATGCCAAAGCAGGGCCAGCTTGATGTACCTCAGAATGGAGAACGTCCAGTGCAGCTGGGGAATAGTGAGATGGGGAGATGAGGTCAGAGCAGGGAGACACGGGATTAGGTACCTAATCAGCCATGCTGTGTGCAGTAGGATTCTGATTTACTGTGTTTAAATCTCATCTGATTCATGATCTATTTTTAAAATATCACACTGAACACTAAGGGAAGAACAAATTGGGGCAGGGGGCAACAGTGGAAATGGAAAGACCATATTGGAGGCTACTTTAATGGTCCAAGTGGAAAGAGATGAGAACTTAGGCTAGGATGATGGTGATACTGAAGACAAATGGAAGGTCTCGGGATGTCCTTTCTAAGTATAGCCATCAGAACCTGCTTATAGACAAGGAGCGTGTGTGCATGGGAGAGATGAAAGCCTAGACTAGATGGTACAGTCCAATAGGACTCTCTGAGGTGATGCAAATGCTCTAAAATCTGAGCCTTCCAATATGGCGGCCATTGCCACGTGGGGTTATTGAGCTCTGGAAGGGCGGCTAATATCTCGGAGGAACTGAATTTTTATGTAATCGAATTAATTAAAATTTATATAGCCATATGAGCTGGTGGCTATCAGGTTAGACAGTACAGTGCTAAGGTTTTGGCTTGGGAAGCTGAGAGGGCTGTCATGCTATTTTCTGAGGTGGTGGTCTGCATGTTCGCCCCGTGGTCTGTGGACCCACACTCCACTCTTCTGCACCCTGAGCTCTGCCCCTGGAGTCTTTCCTGTATGGATTGCCTCCAGTGGGCTGCTTTGTCCACTGGATTCTGGTTGGGTCCAGTCAATGGAAGACAATGGAAGAAGATCAGATATTGGGTGAAGAGAAAGGTTGGGTTTTGCTTCCCCTACCTCCTTCCCTGATGGGCCACAGTCTCTCAATGGCTGTGTTGCTCTGTCAATGGCATCAGCTCCTGTCAATCAACATTCTGGATAAGGAACAGCGTCAATACAAGTTGTGGGGTTTGTGTTGCAAATACAAGCATCCGTGTCCATATGCACTGATAGTTGTGTTATTCACACTTCTTCTACAATGAGGTGAAAGTATCTGATGCACCATTATGTCTTATTATATAGTTCCTGCCCCCAAATGCATGCATTGAAACACATATTATTTTATTATAAACGATTTGCTTTTATTTCTCCTTTTATAATTCAGTTAAGACATTATATTGATTTTTTTAAGCATGTGTGTTGGTAGATTATAATCATTATGGTTCTTATTTTGGGATAATAAAGTCAGCACTACTTCATTTGTTATATAAAAGGAGCAATAGCTCAAATAGGGCTGGAAACAATGGCGTTGGCAAGTGTTTTCCGTGAGGGCACGGGTAGTAAATATTTTCAGGTTTGCAGGCCATACGGTCTCTGTTACAGCAAGGCAACCCCACTCTTGTAGCTCCAAAGCAGCCATAACACGGAAGCACATGGGTGTGGCCGAGTTCCAATAGAACTATTTCTGGGTGCTGAAATTTGAATTTTATGTAATGTACATGTGTCACCAAAAAAAGTCTGCTTCTCTTGATTTTTTTCCAAATGTAAAAACTATTTTTTTTCTCCCAAATATAAAAACCACTCTTAGCTGCAGGCTGTACAAAAACTACAGCTCGCAGGCTATAATTTGCCCATCGCTGGTCTAATGTAGACATAGCCTCTTCTTATCTTTGTCTCAGTTCCTCCTTCTGGAGGTTGAGAACATCCCTCCCATGGGGTCCAGTCGTGCTATAAAACTTGACCTCCTTGCCTGAAGACTTCCCTAAGAATAGAAACAAATTTAAAAAGTAACATTAGCATGAGAAACGTGTATTTTCTGCAGTAAAGAGGGATGCATTTCCCATCGTATTCCACTCTGTGGAGAGTTTCCACAAGATTCAGGCTAGATAGAGCAGAGAGTCTGAGCCTTGATCAACATCTCAGGTTTGACAACTCAGCCCCATGCTTGTTAATTCCCCTCTTGACCAAACCCTTCTTGACACTTACAGTCAAATGAATGTCTCACATCTTTTCAGAGTCCTGGGAGGTCCCCCACCCTCAGACTTAAACTCACCCCCACCCTTATTCTTCTTAAATCTGCCTCAGTATCCCTCATGCTGTTTGGTTAACGTCATCATCTTCCTCTTTGGTGATATCCACTGGATGATATCAAAATTTGTTGGCCGTACACCTTCCATTAACCTTTCAATTAACCTCATTATCAAAGAGTTGAAGGTGGTACAGGAAGGAGAGAGGTGGTAACGGATTTACGAGCACACTTGCCACTGAATCTCAGAGCCAACAATTCCTTGCCTCTTGAATTATTTCTCAAAGCCTGGCTCACTCCAAGACCTCTGAAATCTTGGCAGCAATTACCAGAAGGTGAAAACACCTCTCAGAAAATGGGATTGCATGGTTGATCCATAGGCTTTTCAGACATTTATGCCAACTTCCAAGCCACTGCTGTCTCTCCTATCTGTGAAATTTATCTTTCTCACAAGAGAGACCACCTAAACCCAACTCAAAATTTCGGAAGATCTCAGGATCCACATAATTTTGAGAGACCATCCAGCTCCACCTGGCTTATATGCCAGGGTCAGAGTTTGGCATTACATAGCATGTGGTCAAGGTCATGGTCCGTAAAATCCAACCTCATCAGAAAAGCCTTCCCTGACCACCCTGTCTAATGAGCACGTTCAATCACTCTGACCCCCTTATCTTCATTTTCTTTCTCGTCATGGTATTTCTTGATACCTAACATATCATAGATTGATTTTGTTCAGCTTAACAAACACCAGGGGAATTGGGACATGGCCTGTGGGGTTCATGCTGTATCTGTAGCACTTAGACCAGTGTCCAGCCCACAGTAAAAGCTCCATAAACATGTTGGTGGTGTAGAAAGAATCAGATGGAACTGCATTAATATCCCAGGCTTGAGAGTTTATAACTGCGTGGACCCTGTTCAAGTTAAATTACCTGTCTTCACCTCATTCTTCTTATCTGGAAAATGGGGATAATAATGGTATTTTACCTTATTGGGTGATGTAAAATTTAATGAGTCAGAATATCTGGCACAGGATCTGGCACTTAGTGGCTGTACTATAAACACTCTTGCTGCTATTAGTAGCAACAGCAATGAGAAAGAAGCTATGCTTTGGGATATTAGCACAAAATATTGAAGTACTTATTATTTTTTTCAATATTTTTCTTCTACAATTTTACCAAGAAATAAATGAAAAATAAACTTTGAATGTCCTGTAGGTATGAAATGACTCAGTAAACTTATGACATTTTGAATAGTAAGTTATATGTATATATGTATAACTGAATCACTTTGCTGTACACCTGAAACTAACACAACATTGTAAATCAACGTACTTCAATTTAAAGAATAAAAAATAGTAAGTAATAATGGCTAAGTTCCGTATGGAGAGCTTTAGCTGACCTTTTAGGTGGACACAGAATGACAGTAGTGAATTTGTTAGGACATTTTCAAATTCAGTCCAAACTGGTTTATGCAGAAATCAGAATTGATTGGTTCACTGTGTAAAATTGGATTCATTTGGCTACATGAAAGAGACCCCAAAATACAATGGCTTTAACAACAGTGGAAGTTTTTCCTCTTTTGCATTGGAAAGAAGTCCAGAGGTAGACACTTTGAGACAAATATGGTGGCTTCCTGGTCACCAGGGGCCCAGGATCCACCTGAGTGTGTCTCTCTACCATGGGACTCCATTCTCAAATCACCTTATTATCCAAAATGGCTAATGAATCTGCAGCCATCAAGTCTGAGTTACAGACTTAAAGAGGAAGGAGGAAAGGCACCAACAAAGTCACCTAATACCAGAATCTGCTTCCTATAAGAAGCCTCCCCCTCCACTTCTTTTTTTTTTTTTTTTTTTAGAATTTTTTAAAAAATTAATTAATTAATTTCTATTTATGGCTGTGTTGGATCTTCGTTTCTGTGCGAGGGCTTTCTCTAGTTGCGGCAAGCGGGGGCCACTCTTCATCGCGGTGTGTGGGCCTCTCACTGTCGTGGCCTCTCTTGTTGCGGAGCACAGGCTCCAGACGCGCAGGCTCAGTAGTTGTGGCTCATGGGCTTCGTTGCTCCACGGTATGTGGGATCTTCCCAGACCAGGGCTCGAACCCGTGTCCCCTGCATTGGCAGGCAGATTCTCAACCACTGCGCCACCAGGGAAGCCCTCCCCCTCCACTTCTGCTTACATCTCCTTGGTCAGAATGTAACCACACGGTCCTACCTGGGAATGGTGGGAAACGAAGTCTTTGGGCTAAGTGTAGAGGCTCCAAAAGAAGCCTGCATCATTGAACAACTCCAAGGGTGTGCGATATGGCAAGTCTGAACCTAAATAAAATTGAGGCTGTAGTACTGAGGAAATGGGTAGATCAGATCTTCCATAGAAACCAGCCAAGTCTTCCAGACACGCATAACCTCAAAGTCCAAACAAAGGCTGGCTTCTGACCAATTTTACTCCAAAAAGTTACATGATATCACAAAGGAGTTGAGTCTGCTTCCCAGAAATTCTCTCATCCATATTCTCGTCCAGGAGCCAGATTCATCTTCAGGCTGATTCCCTCTTGTTAGCAAAATGCTGAAGACTATACAGATTGCACATCTTCGTTTTTCCAAACCCAGGGGGGAGAGAAATGGTTCCTCAAAGAAATATCTGTGGCTGTTAATGGGAGAGGAAAGAACTGGATGCTGGAAGGGGCACAAATGGATTCCACTGTGCCTCTTTATGTTGCCCAGTAGAGGTGAACTTTCATAGATTTTGCAGATTTGCTCTGCAAAGCCTGCAAACCCATTAGACAAGACTGAGAATTCAGATATCTGGCTACATAGCTTCTACAACACCTGGTGACTTCACTATCCAAAAGTATTGTCAAGACATGAATGAAGCATTTGTTGTCTTTTTAATAAGAACTCAAGACTTTAAAATGCAGATGCAGTACTATTTTTAGTTTTTTAAGGAACCTCCATACTGTTCTCTGTAGTGGCTGTATCAATTTACATTCCCACCAACAGTGCAAGAGGGTTCCCTTTTCTCCACACCCTCTCCAGCATTTATTGTTTGTAGATTTTTTTGATGATGGCCATTCTGACTGGTGTGAGGTGATACCTCATTGTAGTTTTGATTTGCATTTCTCTAATGATTAGTGATGTTGAGCATCCTTTCATGTGTTTGTTGGCAGTCTGTATATCTTCTTTGGAGAAATGTCTATTTAGGTCTTCTGCCCATTTTTGGATTGGGATGTTTGTTTTTTTGATATTGAGCTGCATAAGCTGCTTGTATATTTTGGAGATTAATCCTTTGTCAGTTGCTTCATTTGCAAATATTTTCTCCCATTCTGAGGGTTGTCTTTTTGTCTTTTTGATGGTTTCCTTTGCTGTGCAAAAGCTTTTAAGTTTCATTAGGTCCCATTTGTTTATTTTTGTTTTTATTTCCATTACTCTAGGAGGTGGGTCAAAAAGGATCTTGCTGTGATTTATGCCATAGAATGTTCTTCCTATGTTTTCCTCTAAGAATTTGATAGTGTCTGGCCTTACATTTAGGTCTTTAATACATTGTCAGTTTATTTTTGTGTATGGTGTCAGGAAGTGTTCTAATTTCGTTCTTTTACATGTAGCTGTCCAGTTTCTTATTGAAGAGGCTGTCTCTTCTCCATTGTATATTCTTTCCTCCTTTATCAAAGATAAGGTGACCATATGTGCATGGGTTTATCTCTGGGCTTTCTATCCTGTTCCATTGATCTGTATTTCTGTTTTTGTGCCAGTACCATACTATCTTGATTACTGTAGCTTTGTAGTATAGTCTGAAGTCAGGGAGTCTGATTCCTACAGCTCCATTTTTCTTTCTCAAGATTGCTTTGGCTATTCGGGGTCTTTTGTGTTGCCATACAAATTGTGAACTTTTTTGTTCTAGTTCTGTGAAAAATGCCATTGCTGGTTTGATAGGGATTGCACTGAATCTGTAGATTGCTTTGGGTAGTATAGTCATTTTCACAATGGTGATTCTTCCAATCCAAGAGCATGGTATATCTCTCCATCTGTTTGTATCATCTTTAATTTCTTTCATCAGTGTCTTATAGTTTTCTGCATACAGGTCTTTTGTCTCCTTAGGTAGGTTTATTCCTAGGTATTTTATTCTTTTTGAAGAACCTAGGGGCAGGACAGGGATAAAGATGCAGATGTAGAGAATGGACTTGAGGACCTGGGGAGAGGGAAGGGTAAGCTGGGATGAAGTGAGAGTGGCATTGACATATATATACTACCAAATGTAAAATAGATAGCTAGTGGGAAGCAGCTGCATATAGCACAGGAAGATCAGCTCGGTGCTTTGTGACCACCTAGAGGGGTGGGATGAGGAGGGTGGGAGGGAGACGCAAGAGGGAGGGGATATGGGGATATATGTATACGTATAGCTGATTCAGTTTGTTATACAGCAGAAACTAACACAACATTGTAAAGCAATTATACTCCACTAAAGATGTTTAAAAAATAAAAAATAAAAAAAAATGCAGATGCAGATGTCATGTAATAGAACAGCATGTGAAAAACAGCCCCAAATAAGAGAGTTTCCAGGGAACCTTATTTTCTTTCTTTCAGACGATGTTTGTCTTAGATAAGAAGCCATTCAGCATTCGCCAGTGTTGGCAGTAAAGCATATGGGAAAACAGAGAAATCTCATTTCATACAAAACATGAAAAATCTAAATACAAACATGTTGGTAATTATGTGGCAGTCATAATGAGAAAAAAATATTAAAATTTTTGAAAAATTTTTTCAAATAGCACATTAAAGTATGTGTTTTCACAAAGTAGTCGTTGTCTCATATGGGACTGAAATATTTTCCCAGTCTTCTTTAACTCTGGGAAGTTATCAACAAAAAAACTTTTCTTGACAGATGCTAAGAAAAGTGGAAATTCAATAGATGCTGAAATTTGAGTTGGTGTAGAATTAAAGAAAACTCCTTTTTAAGTAACAATTCCACAAGTTCTTTATTAATCTTCGTGTGACGAGTGTTAAATGCAGAGTTAGAGCTTTACCATGTGGGCAAATAAAAAAAAAAAAAAATCTGCCTTTTCCGTTTGTATAAACCAGTCTTTTCAGTTGTGTGGCTCAATTATCCCTTAAATTTAGCCTAAGCAAAAGTGATTGATTTATCCTTAAATGCAATTTCTCTTTTGCTTCAAAGAGGAGGTTATGAATGCAAGTGCAGAAGACATCAATTCCCTACTCTTACTTTGGTGGAGGAGACTATCATTTCCTCTTTTTCTCCCCTCCTATTCTCTCTCCCCTATTCATTTCTCTCCTCCTGTATTAGGGTTCTCCAGAGAAACAGAATCAATAGGAGTTAGATAGATAGATAGATAGGGACATAGCTATATCTATCTCTATATCTATGTATTTATATCTCTATATCTATATATATATCTAGACAGAGACAGCCAGACAGATGAGAGGGGATATATATTATATAATTGTCTACTATTATTCTCCTTTTCTTAATATTATGCTATATTATACTATATTAATATTACATTACAAACTAAGAAAAGGAAGAAATTTGTCCCTTTTCTCCCTCCTGGAGATGGGACATCTCATCTCATCTTGTCCTGCTTTCAGACTGGGATTTGTACCACCAGCTCCCCTGTTTCTCAGACCGTCAGACTCAGCCTGGACTTACACTGCCAGCTCTCCTGGGCCTTTAGCTTGTGGCCAGCAGATTGTGGGATGCCTAAGCCTCTTATTATTGAATTTATCAGCTGTCAGTGTGTCATCAGTTGAGACACTTTCAGAACGCAAGAGACAGGGGGCCCACTTCAAACACGCAGACACAGCGAGCAAACTTCTCTTGCCACACCCTAAGGAGCTGAGAGGGACAGCCTCTGGGGTGGCCAGTGCAGGTGCCAGCCCTGTTTCACTGTAGTTCCTTCAGTCCTGCTAGGCTGTTGCTTGATCCTCTCCTCCACGCTCCCTTCATGCTTATCACCAAACCACTGGAGCAAAGGGATTCAGCCAGAGAAAGCAGAACAGCTGTCCTCCAACTAGCAAACGGAAGTCCTTCCTCTTGGTCAGCTCATGCCAGATGAGGCCATCACCTGCCCCTAAACAGTCACCGGATACTCTGACAAGTCTAAGGCTGGCTTCCTAAACTCATCATAGCCAAGGGAATAGTATTGATATGCTCGGTTAAGAGGACGGGTAGCGTCAGCCTTCTCTGAATCCACAGGCTGTAAGTAAGGATGGATATTTGAATAAAACCAGGTTTCTGATAGTAAGGAGGGAAGGAAGAACGGAAGCATGAAATTACATGAAAGTTGCCTAGAAGATTCCTGGCAGGAAAATACAGGACAAATATGATTGCATAGGGTTTTGGGTGAAAGGAGTTAATTACCTTTCCATATCACGTACAAAACAAACCTTGAAACCTCCAACAAAAACAGTGAAAAACTTCCTATAGAAAAGGTGATCGAAAAATCAAAATAATAGACATGTGAAGAAAGAACCCATCCTTCATTAGCAAAACACACCTGTGTACAGTAGGAAACAGATTACTTCCCACCTTCGGAAAATCACCAACGGCACCGTGGTCCTTACTGAAGCAAACATATTTGTCCTGCTATAACTCATCATCCGTAGCTGATCTGAAATGCTTGGTGATATTAAAAGCTGAAGACTGAGCGTCAGCCAAGGTTTAAAGCCTTGAAATGTGTTTATTTATAACCTGTGAATTTCCCATCGAAAGGGATTTTAACAAACGTGAAACAGAGTAATCGGACAATCTGAAACTCAAGTCCAAACTAATTCTAATCACATTTTCCTAAAGAATCAGCACTCTCCTTCAGAATCAGTTTAATTTCTCTGTGGCTCGCCGGTGGTGAGCCTTTGGTTGATTAATTCATCTAAGGCTAGATTGTGTTTGTCTGTTTATTTCTCTGTTTGGAATGTGTTCACAAAGCTTGGTGTTCATCCCCAAGGCCATAGCAAGTGCATGTGTGTCCATTTTTCTACTAATAGAATGATCGTATGTGTCAGAGAATATCATGACTAGATCAGAAAAGATGGAAGAAGTTACTCTTTAAGCTTTTTTAATTGTAAAAACATGAGAAATATTAACAGTAACAGGAAGAAGGGACTTTTTTATGCCTTGTCTAAAAAGGCAGCTGTACCGTAAAACAGCAGAATGACTGCCCTGCAGCAGAATTCCTCAGAATTACTACCTGAGGGATGTAGTACTTACAGTTCAAAGTGATTTTTTTAACAGAACTTATTTTTCTTAAACCTGTCAGCAACAAACTGTGGGGCAGGAAGCATTTAAACTGCTTGCTGTGTTTCATGCAGATCTGTTTGCCTGACAATTTTAAAATGGAAATGGAGGCTATCAGTCCTTATGAATTTGTAGTTATATGCAAGTATAATAAGATAACATATGGAAAAGCAATGGAATAATTAAGAAAAGGATTTTGCTAAGCATGTTAACGGAGATCTGAGAGTTCTATCCATAAATCTTGCCTTTCTCCATTTTGAAAATATGTGTGACTAGCCAGTTAATTCTTTTAACGAATATAAGCAGGTTAGGTATTACCTACCTCTTACTGTGTATAGCAGATTCACCTTTTTAAAAAATAGGAAAAGTTTGAACTCATTTCCCAGATACAAGACAGGTGGCAAAGTTAACCTCCCAGTCTATGAATCCAGGTAGAGTGATGGAACCCAGGGCCCATGTCTTTCTAGAAAATTCTGTCCTTAATTTAAAGAAATGCCCTTTGTGGTAATGAAGTTGGGGAGTCATAATAAGCATACAATTCCATTACTGAGAAAAGGGCTCAATCCTGCAAAAGAAAGAGACTGTCTCATTTATTGAGTATCTAGGGAGTTATTGTGTTTTGTTGCCTGACTCACCAGGTAGGCTCTTTATAGAACTTCTTATTTAAGCTTCACAAGAACATGAGAGGCATCATGACCATTTTTCAGATGGGAAAACTGAGACTCATGGAAAGACAGTAAGTTACTGAAAGTCACACGGCTAGAAAGACTCTGGTACTTGTTAACCAGCAGGGTTCAAGTGTGGAACTATGCCAGTAAGAATATGCAGAAGCATCACTTGCCCTCTGAAGAGATGCAGGACATAAGGCACATCTATGTGCCTAAAGATGAGCAAACATAAAACATCAGTCCCACACATGAATGGATGGTAAAGGTGTACTTCATGCAATGGTCCTGTATACATTTATCTTCAAACTGGAAGACGGAAAAGCAGAGCTATGGTATGACTAAGTGGTAGATGGATGATGTAATAGGAGCTTTCTGAATGACAGGAGAAAATAAACGAGACTCCCAAGAAATAAAACCCATGTCGCTGTCACCTCTTCTCACAGTAACTTTGGCGAGTTTCTGTCTTCGTGTCTCCCTTTTCTTATCTATGAAATACTGCCGCATTGAGCCCATCCACTGAATAGAATTCTTGACATTTTGTTAGATCAGTGGTGATATGTTTCACAACAGCCTATGAATTTTCCATGTTATGATGGAATTCCCTCTACAGCACTCCCCACTAGGGAACTGTACAGGCTCTTATTGATCTTCTCTGGGTATAGAGAATAATGCACTACCTCTTAGGGAAACCGACACCATAGACATAATAGGTAAAAGCAAAGATATGGGTAAAATATGGATATGAATATGAATGATAGAGATAATTTAGCTATAGGTGACGTATACATAAAGACAGAGAGAGAGAGATTTGTAATGTTCAACATCTAGTGGATGGCATCTCTGCCATTTCACTACCCACTCAAGTCATCTTTGATACCCCTCTGTCCCGTATCCTTATATTCAACCCAGTACCAAGAACTTTTGATTTTACCTCCTAATTCTCAAACCCATCCTTCTCTTCCATATCCACTGCCACTGTTGTAGTTCAAATTATCTTCATTTCCGGTCATAACATATGTTTCACCCACTCTTAATCCCTCTGCACTCCGCTCTCTACTTTGCAGACAGTAATCTTTTAGAAATTCAGCTTTGATGATGTCACTACCTTCTGTTTGAAACATGTGAATGACATGACTTATTGCTCTGGGAAGAGACACCAGAATGCTTAACATGGCACGTGAAGCCTACTTAGTGTCTGTGATCTACCCCTTGCCTACCTTTCCGGCCTCTTCTAGCACCATCGTCTTTTACAAGAGAGCTGAAAAGTGTAGTTTTCCCTGCCTGAGGACTTGGCAAATCCAGTCTTTCTCTCCAGTTTAAATATCTCTCAGTTCTTTCGTCTGTTATCACTGTCTAACTACGCCAGGCTTTCTTCCCTAAATACCCTTGGGTTTGTTAGTGTCCTTGGAGATGACAGTTTCTCTTCTTTTCAGCATTCAATTGTCCGTGAGTCTCAGTTTTGATCCCAAACTTAATTTGTAGTCCTGGAACTGAAAATAGTATTCAGGGCATGAACTGACAAAGCAGAGAATGGAGCTGGGCTTTAATATCTTATTTGGGGCCACATATTCCCCTGAACGCCGGCCAGTTTGCCACAACCCTTCTTGGGAAGCTGTGTGGCATTGTCGACTCCCAGTTACATAGATCTCTGCTCTTTTCACACGAGGGTCCTCAGCTGTATCTTATCGATGATTGTTCTGGTTCAGGGAGGGTTTGGGGCCAGGAAGCTATAATCTCGTTGGATGCAGTCCATCGTCATTCCAGCTCCTTGAAATATTTTAGGATCCTGAATCTGTGATGGAGCATTTTGATAACACATCTCAGCTTGATGTCATGTATAACTGTAATTAGCACCCTCTCAGTGTCCTCATTCAATTCATTAGGAATTCTGAACAGAACGTGGATGAGGAGAGCACCTTCTGTGGAATTCCAAAGCTTCTGAGATGAACACACGTGCCAGCTTTTTCTTCCTAACTCATGGGCTACTTTCTTGAACCCCTTTTCTCATTCCTTCTCATCTACCCACCTGTTCTGCTCCAGGGAAGTCCTTAAGAGTTCCTTTCTGCCTAATCTAATCCTTCGGTGATTGCATCCCTTCTTGTGATGTTAAATATCATCTAGTCACTGATAATTCCACAGTGTGTGTCTCTAGCCTGGAATTCTCCCCTGAACTCCAGTTGCCACAACTACTCTTGGCTGTTCAGTAGGCGTTTCACACTAGCATGTCCTAAACCAAACCCCTGATCTTCACCCTGCAAGCGTATTCCTTCTGGAAATGTCCCCATTTCAGTCAATGGTAATTCCATCGTTCCAGTTGCTCAGACCCAAACTGTGGAATCCTTCACTCTCAGACCTCACATCCAATCTCTTGGTTGATCTTGATAGTTCTACCTTCACAATAAATCCAGAACCTGATCATATATCAGGCTAATACTCCGGTACAAGGCATCAGCGGACACGCCATCTATTTCACTTGATCTTCAGTTTATTGTTTTGTTCCTCAAACTGTAAGTCCATGGGGGCAGGAATTTTTGTGTGTTTTCTTACATGTTTATTCTTAGTATCTAAAACAGTTCGTAGTACACAGTAAGTGTTCAAAAATGTCTCAGATGAATAAATCATAGATGCCCCCTCATTCAGATTCGTATCACTTCTCACTGCCCACAATAACATGGCAAGATATTCTATCACTGTCTGACCAATATCCCAGATACAGCATGTCTACCATATTCTAAAAATTAATAAAAAATTTTCCCTAAACCTTTTCTTCTCATGTTTTCAGCCTGAAATCTGTTCTCAAACCAATGACCTAAGAGTTGTCCATGGTACTGACTTTTCGTACCCTACGTGCCAACCAATAACCCTGTTAGTTTTGTCTCCAAAGTATATCCTTGAGTTTGATCTCTTCTGCTATTCCCCAAGTTCAAGACACTTTAATTTCTTGCCCTAACGACGTGGTCTCCTGTCCTTTACTTTTGCCACACCCCCATTCCCACCTGATCCATTTTCCCCAATAGCAGCTGGGAGATCTTTTCGAAACACCAGACACCTACCCATCCTTTCTGCCTAAGATCATTGCATCCAATTCCATCCACACTTACAATAAAATTCAAAGTTCTTACTAAGACTCAAAGACCCCTTCATTGTCTGGTCCCTCCCTACCTCTTTGACCTCATTTCCTAAAACCAACTCCCTTGCTGGTAAGCTTCACACTCCCATCCTTTGGTGTTCCTGAACCTTGCCCTGGCCGCAGGGTGTTTGCACTGGCTGTTCCCCTGCCTGGAGGTCTCTTCCACAAGCATGTCTCACAGCTGACTCGTCACTCGTCCTGCCCTTCTGTATAAGTTTTCTTCAATCAGTGAAGAAATCAGGGTTGTACCCACCGCCATCAAGACACGTTTATTCCATCACATGGCTCACCTGCTTTGATTTACCTTTAATTATCGGAACTTATCCTCCTTATTTTTACGTTTCCTTGCAATTATTTTTCCCCACTAGACTTTAGACTTCTTGAACACAGGGAGCTTGTCCACCTTGATGGATGCAGTATCCACACACCTAGAACATTAACTGGCACATATAGTAGGGGCTCAAGATACTTGTTGGATGATTAAACGATGGTGCATATAAGACCCAACCAATTAATAACGGAGGTTATTCAGGCATGACATGTCCTTATGAAGCCATAGCATCTTCTAGGGATTGGTAGCTCTTTGTTAAAAGTACTCATGATATTTTTAGCAACCTTTTCAGCACCGGTGTCTATGTTGATTTCAGGCTTACTGATCTGCAGTTTTCATAACCGACTTTCTGTCCTGTCCATTTTTGTTCATTGGAAATTATTCTGGGGCCTCTCTGTCTGTATGTGGTTCCTCACAGGTTCAGTAAAAACACTACGAAGTCTGTCTGTCTGTCCCTCGGAGTGATACACCCAATTCTGGAGGCTTGCTCTCGCTTAAAAAGGCTCGGTGATGGCTTGCAAATGATTCACCCGATGTGGGTCTAATTCCTTCTTAACCACTCTCACTTCTGCTCTGATGACTTTCTGACAATGGAATCGAAGCAGAAATGGAAATGAGGTGTTTTGGTTGCTGATATCATTTTCCAAAAGCCTTCCTTTTCCTGGATGTTTGTGCCTGGAATCTTCTTTTTGCTTGGGCAGACCCGTCTGCTTTGCCATGCTCTTGCCTATTCTGCCTTAAAGGACTTCAAGAGCCTCTGGATTGCAGCCAGATTTGGCCAGAGAGAAGCCTCTGGAAGCCCCAGCGGGAGCCCAGAGGGCAGGAGTGGAGGGAGGTGGAGCTTCTTCCCTGCTGGCTGTCTCTCTGCGCCTTCCGGGGGGCGCGGGGCGGGTCCCTCTGCCAAACATCACTGCTGCTCCCAACGGCATCCCTCCTCCCCCAAGGGTCGGCAACAGCAGGGCAGGTGCTGGCTCCAGGTTACTGATGCTTTCTCTGTGGTCCCTCTATGTCGCCACCTTCCTAAATTAACACTCCTGCACCTGCCCTCCTGTAATCCTCCCTCAAGGAGACTGGGACTGACATATATGCACCACTACGTATAAAATAGTCAACTAATGACAACCTACTGTAGAGCACAGGGAACTCTGCTCAATGTTATGTGGCAGCCTGGATGGGAGGGGAGTTTGGGGAAGAATGGATACATGTACATGTATGGCTGAGTCGCTTTGCTGTGCGCCTGAAACTATCACAACATTGTTCATCGGCTACACTCCAGTAGAAAATACAAAGTTAAACAAAAAGGAAAAAGAGTGGATATATGTATACGTATGACTGATTCACTTTGCTGTACAGCAAGAAACTAATGCATTGTAAAGCAACCGTACTCCAGTAAAAATTAAATTTAAAAAAAGACCCACTTCTCACCACAAGCCCCCCAGCTGTCCCTTCCCTGGCCAAACTTAGACCTTCAGATGTTCTTGGCTTTTCTTCCTCTAGCAATCATTTGCCTTTGTGAAATCAGAATTTCAGTTTTCCCCCTTGGTCAGACCTCATCTAGATTTTCTGTCCATAGAACTTCTTTTTCTTTTCTCAAAACTGTTAGAAATCTGGCTTCCTTCTGTGACCCTGCTTGGTGACAGGTGACCTTTTCCCACTGACCACTTCCAACTCAGCCAGGTGTCTCGTGGGAACGTTCCAGGTATAAAGAGTGACTCAGTTCTAGCTTTTATAGGCCGCTTTCTTAGAGTTTTCTGAGCTCTAGCTTCGCTTTTCTTTTTTTTTCCCCAGGATTCCCTTTTATGTGATTGGACCGCCTCTTAACCTCCAGTGAGCTTGGAGTGCCCTGTGTTTCTTTTTCCAATAAGAGCTTCACTGAGCACATCTTAATGGTTCAGTCTGTAAGACGCCTAGTCCTCCGAATGTGCGGGGGCCAGTTAGCGAATAGGGACAATGGAGGTCAGATTTCGCGGGTCCTGCACGAAGCCCAGCTCTGCTCTAGACGGTCAGGCGGGGAGTCCTTCTGAAACCAGACTGCAGGTTGGATAATCACCTACAGAGCACCTCTAACCACGTGACACCCCAATCCCAGTCCTACTTTCATCCCTAAGGACGCCACCCACGTTCATGTGTGGAGAGAGATAGAGCCAAAATTATATTAAGGAGACAAACCCCAGAGGGCTGTAAAGACAAATCTTGGAACAAAACCTACTGAGATAATTTGGTGCCTAATTGTGGTAAAGTAATTGCTGAACTAGTAATTAAATAGGTGACTGGACAGTTTAACAACACCTGTTAAACCTCTGTGTTTAACAACAGCAGCATGTCACCAGCAACCACAAAAAGAACGTTAAGACTCAACTTTCACAGAGAACCAGAGGGAACGTAGGGACCCAGGTGGAGCTCACTCCTTTTTTTTTTTTTTTAATTTATTTTTTATTTTTGGCTGCGTTGGGTCTTCGTTGCGGTGCGTGGGCTTCTCATTGCGGTGGCTTCTCTTGTTGCGGAGCACGGGCCCTAGGCGCGCAGGCTTCAGTAGTTGTGGCACTCGGGCTCAGTAGTTGTGGCGCACGGGCTTAGTTGCTCCGCGGCATGTGGGATCTTCCCAGACCAGGGCCCGAACCTGTGCCTCCTGCATTGGCAGGCGGATTCTTAACCACTGCGCCACCAGGGAAGCCCTGGAGTTCACTCTTTAGAGAAGATAATGATGATGGATTTTGCTCTTGACAGCCATACTACATAGCTGGCTTCTGAGTGTGTTTGTTCAGGAGGTTACACAGGTGACATAAAGAGAGGAAGGGTCGACCGCCCTCCAATGAATGAGTAAACTGAGGCTCAGAAGAGCATCCCGCGTATCCTAAAGACTAACTCTGTGGCTCTCCTCTTACATAAGCTACTTACCCTGACTTACTTTTCCTTACAAACTTTCACCAAAAGCTACAGTTACCTACTTCCTTTCCAGCAACTACCTACGTCCCTTATAATACCTCTAAGAATGTCATTTAGATTAACATCTAAAATGGAGAATTAATCAATATCCACCTAGAGTCTGCTATTGACCCCGTCCTGGCAGGTAGAGACCACTTACGTAGGACATTCTCATTCCATCGAATATTCTCTGCGCACGTGTAGCTGGGAATGGCCCAGAAGGAATGGCTGAATTATGACGGCCCTTTCTTTTCCTAAACTCTAGTTAATAAATCCATCTAAGTGGCATGGGCTGTTTATCGTGTTTTATTATTCATTTCAGAATTAACTAAGAGGTATTCTGCTCTTTCTGGAGAATTATTTTATTTTGCAGCTGCAATCAATTTATGATTTCTAAACAGGCAAGGGGTCATTGATTATTTTCAAGGGAAATGATAGTCAGCAAGCCGTGCTTGTATTTTGATATGTTGGCCAAAGTGGGTTTTGTGACAGAGAGAAAATGGAAGGGAATTAATTAGTGAATCATCCTTTCACGGATGTTTTACAAATTATTTACATACTGTACCATGAAATCAAATTATATTCCTTTTTCATAAAGAATCCTTTGTGGAGTTTTCCTCATTCGTTCAATCATGCATATATTCTACAAATATGTATGTATGTCTCTGTGTGTGCACATGTCTTGAATGTATTAGGTAAAGTGTAAGGTTTGGTAAATAAAGCAGACATAAATCCCACTCCCATGATGTTAGTGGTAAAGATGTAGGAAACAGATAATGAACAGGTAAATAAATAAATAAGTGAACATTGCACGTATCAGACAACATGCTATAAAATATCAAACAGAATATAGTGATGGAGAATTAAGGATTGGAGAAGGGGGACAGTTAGTTTGGAAAATCAGAGAAGGTCAGCCTTAAGGAGGTGGTGTTTAAACTGAGGCTTGCGGGATAAAGACATGTCAGTCCTACACAGTGCAGGAGATGTGGGCGCTGCAGACAGAAGGAACCTCCTACAGGTGGGTTCTAAGGCAGAAAACAGCTCAAAGTGGCCAGGGTGGCCAGAAGGCAAAGAGTCAGAGAAAAGTGTCTCAAGATGAGCTTGAAGCGGGAATCTGGATTTTATTCCAAGTGCAACGGTTAGAATTTGGGGGGGGGGGTGTCAATTAGAAAATTTTAAAATATATATTTTATGGATTTTAAATACATTGTGAGTGGAGATTGTATTGGAGGAGAGCAGCGAGGCAGGCAGCAGGAGAATTTGCGGACTACTTTACTGCATCCCGCAGGGAAACGATGGAAGAGGGAGGGGCAGCGAGAAGGGGGCGGAGTCAAGATACCTGAGGTTACAGTGAGTCCCCTACACGCGAACCTTCAAGTTGCGAACTTTCAAAGATGCGAATGTGCGTGCGCGTGTCCAATCAGGTAAGTTAGTTCACGTGTCTGGCGTACATTGTCATGTGCTTTCATCCTCTGCAAGTGGTTGTGCTTTTGTGTACTTTACTGTACGGTACTGTACAGAGTACAGTAGTACAGTACCTTTATTTCAAGCCCAGGGTGTCCGGAAGCAAGCATAAAAGCAGCAGTGATGTAGCTGGTACTACTGTCCTTTCCAAGGTACTGTACTGTAAGATTAAAAATGTTTTATTTATTTTTTGTTTGCTTGTTTTTGATGTATCATTTGTGTGAAATGTATTATAAACCTATTACAGTACAGTACTGTGTAGCCGATTGTGTTAGTTGGGCACCTAAGCTGACTTTGTTGGACTTATGGACAAATAGGACTTAAGAACGCGATCTCGGAACGGAACTCGTTCGTATGTAGGGGACTAACTGTATAATAACGAGAAAGAGCTGTTGAGCCTTGCTGGTGGATGGTCATGTGGGCATCGAGAGAAAGAAGAGGATCCTGATAAGTCTGTGTCTGATTTCAAATAAATGGAAATAAGGAGGTGTTTGCTACGAACCGGAGAGGTGAAGAAGGGGATGGCATGATTTCAAGGAGCAATCAAAAAAAGTTTAGTTTTCGATATGTAAATTTGGGGATGCTTGGGAAATAGGAAGAAGAGTTAAGGTTATGACCTTCATATAAATCAGATGTTCACTGCCGAAAAGAATCTCTAGGCTTGAGTTACCAACTAAGCACAACATTGGAGCTTAAGCTGTGGTATTTCCACTGGTGTTTTTGGTTTTTGGTTTTTTTAAAAATAGCAGTAATAATAATAACAAGGGAGTCATTTGCTGAATGCCCACTCTGTTAGGTGCACGATAGGTGCATTATAGTTGCTGTCATTTATAAAAATTATATCCTTTCCATGGTGTTTTTGAGTTTCTCTCTACTTCTAGAAACTCTAAAATCTTTCTGCATTAATATACACTACCATTTTCAAACTAGTAGCACTAATTTTAAAACAAGTTTAAATAGTACCTCTATGAATGTCACGCGTTGCATTTGGAACTGCTAAATTTGCTTAGGGAAAAACATCCAGGGTAGTCTTTGCCCGCTGTCCTGTGTTGCTTCTTTATTTCAAATCTTGAAATATTTGAAGAAGAAGCCTGGGTTAAAGGCTCAACAAATCCCCCAAAACTATCTGTTTCCAGATTTACCTGTTGTTCGTAAGCTGACCCTTAGGACTGCTCATATTCCTACCTTTTCCTTGGCCTGTAGGATGCTGATGGCCACGTTTGCATCCCGCCTGTAGCAACTGGACGCAAAGATGGTGGTGGTGGTCTGGACTGACAGGCACTGCCCTGACCCTGGATTTCTCATTATCACCCTCATTGTTCTCTGCACCATGATTTCCTCAAGTCAGCATGCCCCAAACAAATGATCCATGGGACACTGGTGCTCTGAGTAGTATTGATTTTGTATTTTAAAAAGTGCTTTGCCAGGGATGTGAAATGCTGGGCTAACCAAAGTTAGCAGGATTCTCCACGGTAGGACCACCCAGAACTGTGAATAACGATCCTTTTCTGCACGAGGGGAATTCAGATTTTCTTCACCGTGGAATCCTATTTGCCAGTGGATTTTTCCCAAGTCACAATGACCATCATCTGTAATTGTTCCATGGAATGCAGTTTGGCATCTCTTACTTGACCTATTAAATATATTTCCAATTCCTTCTTTGGAAAGAGATGAAACATAAGTAAACAAATTGAAAATGTAAAGGCGGGTAAATTACGGAAGGCTTGGTATGCTGACATTGGTTTTCAGACCTCTTTCCAGCTACGGAACTTCTCTACTGGGTCTCCCTGGAGAAGTTCTTTGATTTCTTTTTAATCTCTTTATCTGCTCAGGGGACAGTATTATCAAACTCTTGATTTTGCGTGGATGTTGTGAAAAGAGGCCGGACTGCATCACTTAGATGTGCTTTTTAGCTTTTGGTATCCAAGGTGTTATATAAATCCCAGGCCTTGTTTGTACTGTGGTTATAATAAGCAGTGTAACTTTTCTACTGGGTAACCCTGAGATAACATTGTCAGAGAAAAAGAAATGGCTGAACAGAACCACTTCCACGAGTTAAACCCATTCCCTGACAGCTGGCTGGTGGGTGAGTTGCTGAATTCTGAGATTTGAAGTGGCATTTACAGAAGACCTTATTTTGAGAAGGCACCACAGAAAATTATAACAAGTGTTATTTAACAGCTCTAATTATTATTTTTTCCCCTCTCTCTCTCTGCTTGTATCTACAATTTGATCCAAATTAATATTTATTTCTACTAATAATAGCCAAGCCAGATGGATTGCTCACTATGTAGCAAGCAGTGCTCACAAGGGCTTTGCATGAACTAACCCATTTAATCTTCATGATAACCTAGGGGGTGGGCGCTATTATTGTCCTCCTTTTAATGATGGTGAGACTGAGGTTAAGAGAGGTTAAGAAACTGACCAAATTCTAACTCAGACGGTGTAGCTCCAAAGCTCACACTCCTATCATGCTGTCTTTCATCAGCTTTGCAATACATCGCATAACTCTCTGTCCTCAGACATGCATTCCTGCCCAATCCCTTTACCTTGACTTTGTAACTAACACAGAACTCAATGTCCTACTCTTTGGGGGCCCTTGGCCAAGCCTCAGGAAGACAGTGACACTTGGACTCTGTGAAACTCAAATCGAGCTTCCACTTCCCAAATACCAGCGATGCGCGTAGGCGTCAGCTGACGTTGACGAGCAGCTCGGACTTAGAGCAATATTGCTTTAGTTTCTGGTAATCTCTATGAAGCCATGCTTTCTCCAACTTTCTGGAGCACGTGTGAGTTTCTTGTTCAGATGCCTTTGATCATTTTTGAATTCAGTGCAATATTTAGAGAGCTGTTAATATAAGCTCGCACTGTGCTTCCTATTTGGGGTACAATGCTGAATCGGGCTGATAAGGTCTCTGCTGTCAGTTAAATTCCTTTCTAAGGAAGAAACTGGCACTGCCCAAGTGATACCAAAATACGAACAGTTTAGAACAGTTTAGATCATGGTGGGTCCACGTAGTGTGGGTGTGGAAGGTGCGGGCTTCTTTATAAGCATAGTTAGCCTTTAAGAGACCTGGATATCAAGAAGGGCTAGCAGTGTGACGATCTGGGGTCCCAGGGCACCAGACAAAGAGAACAGCAAGTTCTCACAACAAATGAGAAGACCCAGGTAGGCAGTGACCCCGGTTGAAAATGGTGGCAGCAGCTGGATCCCGGGTTTCTGGGCCGCTAGGTCGTGCCCGGCTGCAGCTGAGTCGGCCTATGTCGAGTGGTGCCCACAGCGAGCAGGGCTCAGCTCGCGTGTGGAAGGCCCTCACCTGCCTCGTGGCGCTCCCCAGGGTGGGAGTGAGCATGCTGGACGTCTTCCTGAAGTCGCGCCCCGGAGAGGAGGGCAGACGGGAGTCGGTCGACTACCCCCATCTCCGCATCAGGTCCAAGCCCTTTCCCTGGGAAGATGGTAACCATACCCTTGTCCAGAACCCTCATGTGAATCTGCTTCCAACTGGCTGTGAAGATGAATAAAGAGAACCTGGACCACTACAGTGGGGACCACAGCACTAGTTTGGGCCATTACTCTGCACACATGGACCAGAAAAGTTAGGGGACCTTAAGCTCACCTTCTTGTGTCCGGTGATGACCATTATACTTGATGACCATTATACTGATTTTCCATCCCTTATACTTGATGACCATTATACTGATCTTCCGTCTCTTTGCTAAAGGGGACCTTAAGCTCACCTTCTTGTATCCAGTGATGACCATTATACTTGATGACCATTATACTGATCTTCCATCCCTTATACTTGATGACCATTATACTGATCTTCCGCCCCTTTGCTTAAGGGGACCTTAAGCTCACCTTCTTGTGTCCAGTGATGACCATTATACTTGATGACCATTATACTTGATGACCATTACACTGATTTTCCATCCCTTATACTTGATGACCATTATACTGATTTTCCATCCCTTATACTTGATGACCATTATACTGATCTTCCGTCCCTTTGCTAAAGGGGACCTTAAGCTCACCTTCTTGTATCTAGTGATGACCATTAAACTTGATGACCATTATACTGATCTTCCGTCCCTTTGCTAAAGGGGACCTTAAGCTCACCTTCTTGTGTCCAGTGACGACCATTATACTTGATGACCATTATACTGATCTTCCATCCCTTTGCTTATGGCAGGAGATGGCTTAAATAAATAACTTACTCATGAGCTGAAAAAAACCAAAAAAAGACCCAGGTATGCTTGGGACACGAGGTCAGAGTTGGGGACTGTTATAAGATGACATGAGAGAGGTTGGCAGGGCCTTGGAGAAGATGGGGTCTTTTAGGGCATGATCTGGAATTTGAATTTTATTGTAAGTGCAGAGTTGAAAGGTAGGGAGTTTACACTTTAAAGGATCACCCCGGCCAGTGTGTGAAAACCAGAGGGGATGTATTGAGTCAAGGGCACTGCTTCGAGGCTCTGAGCATCCAGTGATGTTGGAGGTGGGCTGCAGTGAGACAGTGCAGATGAAGAATCAGGTGGAAACATTGATGCTTGGAGCTTGGGGGTGGATTCAATATATGGGGATGGAATTAAGAGTAAGAACTTGTAAGTGGAGTAGAATACATTGGGTTTTACTTTTTGGTTCTTCCTCCATCAAAGCAGATGTAGAAGTGAGGGGATCACCATCAGTGAGGGAAAACAAACCAGATATGAACAGGCTGTGGTAGATTACACTGGGACCCCATCTCTCCGTCCCGTATTTTATAGCTGTGTCCCTGCCTGCTGGTGGATGGAGTTCACTTCCTTTCCCATTAACTTTGAACTTAGCCACGCGACTTGCTTTGGCCAAGGTGATGTTGGTGGATGTGAGCAGAGCAGGTGCTGCAGATGTGCTTACGTGGCCGGGTCTGCCCTCTTGTACTTCTGGCATCGTTATGAGAAAAACACGCCGCGTAGTCAGGCGGCCCCAGAAGAATGAGAGACGTGTGGAGCAGACCTGAACCCCATGTGGAGCCTGGAGCCAAGTTCTGTGGACCTTCTGAGCCCAGCTGACCCACAGCCTGAAGCAGAGCATCACCAGCTGATGCACGGATCGGGGATGCTGAGAATAAATGCTCCGTGTGGTACGCCGCTGGCTAACTGAGGCAGAGCCCTTTGGAGGCACCAGCCCAGCCGTAGGAAGTGTGGCAGACAAGCCTTATGAATATGGATAAGCCCTGTTCTGACTCTTCATAAGCAAAGTCTTTGGAGCCTGGGAATCTGCTAGGATTCACAGTAGCTACAGTGTATGTCCTTAAGATAAATGCTGTAGATAGAAGATAAGAAAAGAAAAGAAAAAAGAAAAGAAAAGAGAAAAAAGAGTTGATAGCTCTCCAGGCCTTTTGGTGCTGTGAAGGTCTTTAACAACGCACCTGCGAACTTACGGTTACCAGAGGGGAAGGGTCGGGGGGAGGGATAGACTGGGAGTTTGGGATTGACATATACACACTGCTATGTTTAAAATATACAACCAACAAGGACCTCCTCTATAGCACAGGGAACGCTGCTCAATATTCTGTAATAACCTAAATGGGAAAAGAATTTGAAGAAGAATTGGTACAAGTATATGTATAACTGAATCACTTTGCTGTACACCCGAAACTAACACAGCATTGTTAATCTACTATACTCCAGTATAAAATAAAAATTAAACAAACAAACAACAACAAAAAACAATGCACCTGCCTAAAATATTCTGTTCCCTCCCAGAGACATCATCATTTGGGACAATAGAATATGGTGCTTAAAAGGCAGAGCCCGGAAATTAGACAAGGCTGAGAGTGAATTCTGTATCTGCCACCTATTTGCTCTTGGTGTTGGGTATTTCATTTAATCTCCCTAAACCTCAGTTTCCTCATTTGTTAAATGAGGCAGTGATACCCACCCACTCAGCTTGGGGAGGAGGGTAGATGTGATTAAATAATACATAAAAGTCCTAGAACAGTGCCTAATGCAACAGAAGTGCTTTGGTTCCCAATCTGAAAAATAAGAAGAATGTCTATGCTTTGGAGGCAAGTTTGATGAGGAGGTAAATTACCATGGACACTTCAGTCTCCTGTATGAGTCTCTTTCCTTTAAACATCTCCCAAAAGGTCTTTGCTCAACATTTACTGAATAAATGTTAAGAGACAGAGAAAGAGAGTGGGACAGTGCCGTGAGCCCTCACCCCAGCCCCGAGCTCTGTAGTGGGATGTGCCCTATACCAACACCCAGAAGAGGATCCAGATATTTATAATACAGGGACCTGAGAAACCAGACTCTGGAAAAAAATCAAGCATTAGCAAGAAGCTTGAATAAGTGACACAGCCAAACCCAGGGCTTGCTCCAATGGGACAGTCCTTTCTAGAATGAGAGTTTGTGCTTTGATTTCAATCATCCGCTTTCAAGACTGTGTGGGATAAATAATGCCCCCCAAGATGTCCACATCCTTAATTCTGGAACCTGGGAATGTTAAGTTACATGGCAAAAGGGGCTTTGCAGATGTGGTTAAGGGTGTTACATGAGCAGGTTGCCTTCGTCATCCATATGGATGTGATTACAAAAGTCCTTAGATAAAGGAGAGAAACAGAGAATTGGCTACAGTAGGACACGCACGTGAGGATTTTTCAGAGGAGGCTGGAGGGAAGCAACAGATTGGAGTGATGTTGGAAGGGGCCACAAGCCATGGAATGCTGGCAGCCTCTGGATATGTATGGATATGGATATGTTTTTTAAATTTATTTATTTATTTTTGGCTGTGTTGGGTCTTAGTTGTGGCACGTGGGATCTTTTGTTGCAGCATGCGGGCTTCTCTCTAGTTGTGGCACGAGGGCTTTTTTTTTTCCTCTAGTTGTGGCTCACGGGTTCCAGAGCGCGTGGGCTCAGTAGTTGTGGCGCACGGGCTTAGTTGCCCCGCGGCATGTGGGATCTTAGTTCCCCAACCAGGGATTGAACCCACGTCCCCTGTATTGGAAGGCAGGTTCTAAACCACTGGACCACCAGGGAAGTCCCAACCTCTGGATATTTGGAAAGGCAAGGGGACAGACTCTCCCCTGAAGCTTCCAGAAGGAACATGCCCTGTGGACACCTTGCTTTTATACTTCTGACCTGCAGAAGTGAAAGAGAATCCATTTGCATTGTTCTGAGTCACCAGGCTTGTGGTCATGTGTTAACAGCAGCAACAGGAAACTAACACAAGGTCCTTAACAGGTACTTGTATGTGTGTGAGCTCTTAAGTTGGGCAGGTGCCCAGTGGTTACCTGTAACCCAGTTCTTCCATCCCTAGCCCTGGCTACCAAACAACATCGAATGTCTTTTTACTTGAACGGGTCAATGACATTCCCGTTTTTGTGACTCTCGGAATTCTCTCCTTTTACAGGATAGCTATCTGGCAAGGTGCCTTTTGCTCTGTGGGTTAATAGCTTCTCTGAGCATTGATTGGCCAATGGGAGTATTGCATTCACACCACACACTCCTGCATCTTTATTAAGTAGCTGCTCAAGTATTCACCATTGCCTCTAAGATTAGTTGGCTTCCCTGTACATTTTGAAAGGCCCATTAAAACAGTCATTGTTCTATGAATCTTCTTTGTGCCCAAACTCCAAATGTGCAGAGACTCGCAAGGAAAAAAAAAAAAAAAAAAAAGTGAGGTTTTATTTTTTTCTTCATTTTTGCACCTTTTTTGGTCAACTTTTAAAGCGCTCAAGTTATCTTTGTGTTTGACTAATTTCAGATTTTGAAAGCACAGGGAAAGGGCTTGAGGTTTGACGCTTGCCTATGAAAATAATGAAGCGCGACTGGGTAGCAGTCAGGCCGGGATGGTTCATTGAAGAAACTGGTTTAACTTTACAGCACAAAAGGTTCATAGACGTGATAGCTTCCTCTTCTTTAGCACCACTATGAGAACATCCTGAAGGACATCTGAGAAAGATGTAGTGTACCCTTCCCTCTTGTCTCTGCAGTGAATTAAATTTAGTGCGAATGAAGATGTGAAAATGATATCTGATTATTAATAGTGTCTGCAGGTTCCAAGAGTTTTTTAAAAATGTCAATTGTTCATTAAAAATGTCCAGTTTGATGAGAGGTGGGATGGTGGAGATTGTCATGAGTTGTCACACATAAAACATTTTCTGAGCTGCCCTAGCTTTCTGTAAATGATTCTTTATATCATTTTGGACCAAAATGTGCTTTTGAGAAACATCAATCTAATGTGGAACTGTTAAAACCCTTTGTTGCAAGTGACTGTAAACCCAATTCAACTAGGTGAAACAGAAGAGAGATATTGGTTGACTTCCATAAGAAACAGTCTGCACATAGAGTTCAGGTATGGCTTGATCCAGGAGCTTAAACACTATCATCAAGATACTTGCCCTGTACCCACTGTGAAATTTAATCAGCATGGCCTTTGGAGGGCAGTGTAAGAGAGCTGGACTAAAGAATTTGTATCAGTTACACATCTTTGTGCCATTTCAGACCTTCTCTAAAGGCCAGGTCTACCTGGTTCAGGGACATTGGGCTGTTTTTTTCAGCTGCTGTAGCACTAAACTCCCTAATGACACCAGGGAATTTGCTTTGGCACAAAAAAACAGTGCCTGACCTTAGGCCTCTGCTGTCCCACCCTAGGGCTCTCTTGTTCACTCTGAAATGTGCAAGATTTTCTGGACAGGTACACACATGCTACCCAGAAGCAAAGAGGAATTAGCATCCTGCAGGGCACACCTTTGACCAACAAAAGATGGAAACTAGTGGATAAATCCCTCCCCAGGTGGACGGATCTGAGAAGCATCCATTAGTATGGTCTCCCAGAAAAGAGTCTGGCAAATTTGGGCAATTTGTCATGCTTGATATCAAACACTGGCCAGCTCCTTCATGTGTGTTCATCAGTTTCCTTCCTTCCATGCCCCTCTCCTTTTTGCCGGCACTCCTGCCCCAAGGCTGGCACGCCCCTCGTGCGTTCATAGCACATAACCTCTGCCTCGGGCTCTGCTTTCTGTACAACACAGGTTGAGTGACTATTTATGATTTATTTGGAAGAAGTGGGTGCCTTTTCTTTCTTAGATGCCTTAAAGTACCTCACACACCTAGGACATTATGGAACTATGGGGAGGAAGATAGACTTCAGTAAAACAGAATTACGAGTTTTATCCAGATTTACTTAGTACTCAGCCATAGAAACAAGAGCATGGTTCGGAAGCTTCTAACACTTGTCCACTGATCATGCTGCATGGCTGTGAAAAGCATGAAGGCAAAGTACGTAACACAGGAGATTCTTTCATCCTTCCCAAAGAATATCTTGTTGCTTCTAGAACAGAACGTAAAGGTGATTTAGAGGTGATTAGAGAGGTAACTCTGGTGTAGTGTAGTTAGATTAAAATATCTGTTCTGTTGTCACCAGTGGCAGGATTCTCTACTTTTTTATGGCTGTATAATATTCCATTGTATACATATGGTGCATTTTTTAATCCATCAGTGGACATTTAGGTTGTTTCCATATCTTGGCTATTGTGAATAAGTTTGCAATCATTGCAACGCAGGGGTGCAGATCTCTCTTCCAGATACTGATTTCATTTCCTTTGGATATATACCCAGAAATGGGATCACTGGATAGTAAATGGTAGGTCTATTTTAAATTGTGGTGGTGGTGGGGGGGAACCTCCATTCTGCTTTCCATAATGGCTGCACCAACTTACATTCCTTCCAAGACATGAGACTGTGAAATAAGCTGGACAGAGAAACACAGACACTCTCTGGTATCATTTATATGTGGAATCTAAATAAAGAAAAGTTGAATTCATAGAAAGAGAGTAGAATAGTGGTTACCAGTGTCTGGCGGTGGGGGAAATGGGGAGATGTTGGCCCAAGGGTGCACTCTTCTAGTTATAAGGTGAATAAGTTCTGGGGATCTAGTATACAGCATGGTAACTGTAGTTAATAATTCTGTATTTTTTACTTGAAATTTACTAAGAGAGTAGATGTAAGTGTTCTTTCAAAAAAAAGGTAACGGTGAGGTGATAGATGTGTTATTTAGCTTGATTGTGGTAATCATTTCACAATTATACATACATTAAATCATCATATTCTGCACTTTAAATATATTTTATAATTTCATTTGTCAATTATGCTTCAATAAAGCTGAAAACACTTTTAATATTAAAAAATACCTGTACTGCCATTTTCCTTTTGACAGTCCAGTTGTTATTCAATCCAAGCATCTCTCTACAACACCCTTGGGAGGTTTAAATGGGATAATGCATTCAAATTCTCCCAATACATACAACACAATCAAAAGGCTTTATTGTTGCCAAACCTAGATTTCTGTGGTGGATTGTTTACTTATATTTATGATTGTATTAGGGTGATCCAGAGAAACAGAACCAATAGTATATATACAGGCGGATCTCAGAGATACTGTGGATTTGGTTCCAGACCACTGCAAATAAACAAATATCACAATAAAGTGAGTCACGTGAATTTTTTGGTTCCCCAGTACATATAAAAGTTATGTTTGCACCCCACTGTGGTCTATTTAGTGTGCAATAGCATTATGTCTAAAATAACACTATACATACCTTAATTCAAAAATACTTTATTATTAAAAATACTAACCATCATCTGGGCCTTGAGCAAGTCATAGTTGTAACATCAAAGATCACTGACCACAGATCACTGTAACAAATGTAATAATACTGAAAAAGTTTGAAATATTGAGAGAATGACCAAAATGGGACCCAGAGACACAAAGTGAGCAAATGCTATTGGAAAAAAGGGCATCCACAGACTTGCTTGATACAAGGTTGCCACAAACCTTCAATTTGTAAAAAAAACACAGTATCTGCAAAGCACAATAAAGCAAAGCACAATGAAATGAGGTCTGCTATCTATACTTTTTACTTTTACATATATATGTATATATATACACACACACATATATACATTATATATGTATGTATATATACATATACACATATATGCATTATATATGTATATATAATGTATGTATATATTATATATGTATATATACAGAATTTTATATATATATATATACACATATACATATATATATACATATATATATATATGAAGAGATTTATTACAAAGAACAGTTATGGAGTCTGGCAAGTCTGAAGTCTGCAGAGTAGACTAGCAGACTGAGGGCACAAACAGCTAATGTTCCAGTGTGAGGCCAAAGGCCGTCTTCTACAGAGCCAGGAAGAGCCACTGTTGCAGTGAAGTCCAAAAGGCAGTGTGCAGGAGAATTCTCTCTTGCTTGGCAGGGGCCGTTCTTTTTGTTCTACTCGGGCCTTCAACTGATTGGATGAGGCCCACCACATTATGGAGAGCAATCTGCTTTAAATGTTAATCTCGTTCAAAAACATCCTTACAAAAACACCTAGGATAATGTTTTAAGCAACTGTCTGGGCACCCCATAGCCCAGTCAAGCTGATGCATAAAATTAACCATCGCAACAGTGAAGAATCTTTTTTTCAAAACACCCATAACCTGAAGAAAAAAGTAAACAGTCATATAAGAGATTTCAACAAAATATTGAAATTGTGGAAAGAAGACTCTCAGGTGGTCACTGAATTAGCAGACCAGAGGTAGCTAAGCACCTGCAGAGAGGTCTGGGGGATATATTGATTGAGAGAGAGAGAGGCAGTGTGTGTGTGTGTGGGAGAGAGAGAATAAAAAAGCTCAGGACTTGGAGGTTCCAGTTATCTTGGAAATCAGTGTGAAGTGGTACTGAAAACAGGAAGACAAGCTGAAACTCTATGTAAGAAATACTTAACCTTCCCAGAGCCCCTCCTGCAGCCCTAGCTGGTGTCACCTGTCCAACAAGCTCCCACTGTGAGACGGAAGGTTGGCTGTCTGGACAGGGTTAGTGAGAAAGGCTCTGGCCCTGATGAGAGGCTCTGTCCTGAACAGGGGGCTCTGCTAAACATCTTCACGCACCATGGTGAGATGCCTCCCCGTGATGCCTTCCTTGTTTGAGCCCCAATTCACTAACACAGGGCAAGCAATTTTATGACAAGCTTTATGATTTTACGATAAGCTTCATTGCATTGTTTCACTTTATAAAATATTTCAGCCAATGACCTTGTTTTGCAGATTAGGAAACAGACATAAAGATCTGCCAGCCAGTGATTTTCCCGGTACCCATAATTTGCATGTGAGGCACCGAAAATCTTGAAGTGTGTTCTGAGTCATGGAAGAAACATTGAACTTTGGTCCGTATCACTCACTGTTCTGATTACATAAATGTTCTTGATCCATCCATGGGAATAGTGTCCTGAGCCATAAACTTCAAGATGCAAGATAAATATTTTTATTACTTTTCAATAACTTGATTTGTTTCAAGTTTCCAAGTTCTGCTAGGCTAGTTGTCAGAAACCTAATCTCAGTCACTGTGAAGCCCCACCTCCCCTTTTCTTCTTGGGTTGTTTACATCCTGGGAAGTCCCAGAATGTATTTCCAAAGCGTATGGAGACGGGGACATCTGAGTGCATATAATTTGTTCGTGTGAGCATCTTCTGAGATGCCAGCTCTCCCATCTGGCTTTTACGCATTGGTCCATGAAAATTCCCGTGCACACAAGCCACTGGGAAAAGCGTTTTACCCTCATCTATATAGTAAAGCACCTTTTCAGGTCCAGAAGCTCTCTTGGCTACTTCCAAGCCACTCCTGGGCACACAAGAACTGTGTGCTTCTCTACAACCCAGGGCATGGTACATGTCCAAGATGCTCTGGCAGCCTAGTGAAATCTCAGGCAATTCCTCTCTCCGGAGACTCTCCACATACCTGGGAACTTGCCACAGGGAGCAAGTAATGGAATAGATTCTCTGTCCTCAGATCCCATCTCTCCTTAGCTTGAAGTCAAAGACTCTATGTGAAACCCGCCAACTGACTATCTTCCCCTATTTTTAGCTTGAGGAAGCAAGTTCAGGAAGTTAAAGGACCCTTGCTATTACTCACTGAGTAGTCCCTCAGATCTTAACATTGGCTGTATTTTTTTTTTCTATTCCAGTGTAGACTTTTGGAAATTAAAAGCCAGGAAAATATTTTTCTCTCCTTTTGCTTTCTTCTCTACTTTTTTATTCGCACATCTTGTCCCACACAATGGCATAACTGATCATGTGTATGTCTGTATTATTCATCATCAAATATTATTAAAAATAATGTCTTTATAATCCTCAGTAATACCAACTGGACTTTCTGGGTGGTTCTACTTGCATTTATCCATGTCCTTCTATACCAAGGACAATTGGTGGCAGGATATAAGGAACCAGAAGTAAAGTTTATAAATCTGAGGCTGGAATTGAGATGCCCGAGAATAGGTTGAAGTGTGCTAGTCTGTTTCCTTTGGTAATTAACCCTGCCCTTCTCTAGTTAAAGGATTCTCTTTAAAGGATGGCTCAACCTCATTTGCTCTCGTGGGTGTGATCTGACTGGCGATAAGAGGCATATGTGGGTGGCTTCCTCTTTTTTATGAGGATCTTTGGCTGCTCAGGTGTTAGTATTTGCTACGCTCAGGCAGGCTAATGGGGAGGAAGTCGACAGATTTCGTCCGTTATTGCTCTACTGACCACATCAGAGCTATGTTTGGGAAATGGGAGAGGAAGTATCATTACAGGGACCAGTATCTTTTCTTACTGATGAGAATGGATTTGTTCAATGAATCATACAAAGAATATGAATAGCACCAGGTGACGTAAGTTTGTCCTTTAGTAATGTCCTTCCATCTCTCTTTTTAAAATTTTATTGATGTATAATTGATTTACAATGTTGTGACTCAGTTATACATATATATGTATATTCGATTTTTTTAAACATCTTTATTGGAGTATAATTGCTTTACAGTGGTGTGTTAGTTGTTGCTATATAACAGAGTGAATCAGCTATACCTATACATATATCCCCATATCTCCTCCCTCTTACGTCTCCCTCCCACCCTCCCTATCCCACCCCTCTAGGTGGTCACAAAGCACCGAGCTGATCTCCCTGTGCTATGCGGCTGCTTCCCACTAGCTATCTATTTTACGTTTGGTAGTGTATATATGTCCATGCCACTCTCTCACTTCGTCCCAGCTTCCCCTTCCCCCTCCCTGTGTCCTCAAGTCCATTCTCTATGTCTGCGTCTTTATTCCTGTCCTGCCCCTAGGTTCTTCAGAACCATTTTTTTTTTTTTTAAGATTCCATATATATGTGTAAGCCTACAGTATTTGTTTTTCTCTTTCTGACTTACTTCACTCTGTATGACAGATTCTAGGTCCATCCACCTCACTACAAATAACTCAATTTCCTTTCTTTTTATGGCTGAGTAATATTCCATTGTATATATGTGCCACATCTTCTTTATCCGTTCATCTGTCGATGGATACTTAGGTTGCTTCCATGTCCTGGCTATTGTAAATAGGGCTGCAGTGAACATTGTGGTACATGACTCTTTTTGAATTATGGTTTTCTCAGGGTATATGCCCAGTAGCGGGATTGCTGGGTCATATGGTAGTTCTGTTTTTAGTTTTTTCAGGAACCTCCATACTGTTCTCCATAGTGGCTGTATCAATTTACATTCCCACCAACAGTGCAAGAGGGTTCCCTTTTCTCCACACCCTCTCCAGCATTTATTGTTTGTAGATTTTTTGATGATGGCCATTCTGACCGGTGTGAGGTGATGCCTCATTGTAGTTTTGATTTGCATTTCTCTAATAATTAGTGATGTTGAGCATCTTTCATGTGTTTGTTGGCAATCTGTATATCTTCTTTGGAGAAACGTCTATTTAGGTCTTCTGCCCATTTTTGGATTAGGTTGTTTTTTTGATATTGAGCTGCATGAGCTGCTTGTATATTTTGGAGATTAATCCTTTGTCAGTTGCTTCGTTTGCAAATATTTTCTCCCATTCTGAGGGTTGTCTTTTCGTCTTGTTTATGGTTTCCTTTGCTGTGCAAAAGCTTTTGGGTTTCATTAGGTCCCATTTGTCTATTTTTGTTTTTATTTCCATTTCTCTAGGAGGTGGGTCAAAAAGGATCTTGCTGTGATTTATGTCATAGAGTGTCTGCCTATGTTTTCCTCTAAGAGTTTGATAGTGTCTGGCCTTACACTTAGGTCTTTAATCCATTTTGAGTTTATTTTTGTGTATGGTGTTAGGGAGTGTTCTAATTTCATTCTTTTACATGTACCTGTCCAGTTTTCCCAGCACCACTTATTGAAGAGACTTATCTTTTCTCCATTGTATATTCTTTCCTCCTTTACCAAAGATAAGGTGACCATATGTGTGTGGGCTTATCTCTGGGCTTTCTATCCTGTTCCATTGATATATGTATATTCTTTTGATTATAAACCCCATCATACGTGACAGGCATGCTCTAATCATCTCAGCCTGCAGTACTTCCTCCCCACCACAGGCTGCGCTGTGGACTCACATTAAAGCGCTCTCTCCCCTATCTCCCCTAACCTCCTGGTTTTCTCACGTGGGCTTCTTCAAACCCGTTCACTTTGTCTTTCTGATTCCCTGCAGCAAACCTTTTTGCCTTCTCCCTTGGATGTGATGCTTACTTTGACTTTCCCCAGCTTCCCAGCCTCTGCTCAGGCCAGGAATCATTGCTCTGCAACGGCCTTATAATCATTCCCGAGCCCTTCTCCCAACCATCTTCTCTCCCTCACCATCCTCCCTCTCCCAGTGATACAGGACCCCAGAGGGAACCAGGGAGCCCTGGAGTGGCTGGAGGGAACCCTGCGGTCCATGGGCTATCTTAACAGTCAAGTCAAAACTAACCCTGAAGAGACCTCAAATTCCAACTTCATGGCCTGTGCCCCCAATTTTTACTGGGCATCTTCGTCCATTGCCTACCTGCTGTTGTAAAAGTATTGAATAAGTGTCTCAAAAGTTGGTCCATCCAGGTGCGGGTAGGGGGAGAGAGATGGGGGACTGAGTCGCAGTTCAGTAGCTCAGATCAAGACAAAACGTCTGGGTGAGCAAGAAGAAAGCAAGAGAATTGTAATTATTCCAGATCATTGTAAGGAAGAGCCAAATGCAAAGACTACAGACAAGATGTAGTCCCCATTAAGAAAGCCTTGTGGTTACCAGGGGGTAAGAGATGGGGGAGGGATAAGTTGGAAGACTGAGGTTGACATGTACACACTACTATATATAAAATAGATAACTAATAAGGACCTACTGTATAGCACAGGGAACTCTACTCAGTACTTTGTAATGCCCTGTATGGGAAAAGAATCTAAAAAAGAGTAGATACATGTATATGTATAACAGATTCACTTTGCTGTACACCTGAAACTAACACAACATTGTAAATCAACTATACTCCAATTTTTAAAAAAAAGAAAGAAAGAAAAAAGAAAGCCTCGTAAAGTGAAGTTGGGCTGTAATTACTTTAACTTACGAACTATCTTTGGAAATGAACCCCAGGAAGATGAAACTTCATTATTTTACTTAATTCTCCAACAATGGACACATCTATTAGCATGCCTTATACTAGAGACACAAAGTATTAAAATAAAATAGAAGAAATCATGCAGGGCTGTTTTTCCAGCCATTGACTGTTAGGGATTGTATACTTAACGTTGGAGGGAGTTAGCCCAAACATCTGCAACTAGAATTTTGCCTGGCTTCTCTCTTTAGCCTAATGATTCCTTAACATTCAAGTCCATGAAAATCACTGTATTGCGTTGGATACATGAAACCATCTACACTGTACTTTATGGACAGTTTAAGGAAAATTTTAAGAGTAATGAACTTTTTGCTGTTTCTGCCTTTTGCTCTGACTCTGAGACTTTATCCTCTGGGGAAATGCAACTTCATTATACAGTAAGTAGAGAGTCTGGCCCTACCAGACTAATGATGTCTGTTATGAAAATACATCTTTGCCATGGGTTTACAAATCACTTCGTTGAGGTCAACAAGTTAACAGACGGCCTGCTTTTATTCTGAATTTTAATTACAAGAATGATTTCTGAATATATTATCATATTTTAAATATGCAGATAAAATTCCCATCCTATATACATTCTGATGCCTTCTCGCCTCATCAGGAATGACCACTGTTTCAATTGTGTATCCTTCTTGACCTTTTCCTAGGCTTTTATATACACATTCATGCACATGTAAAAAATACACATTTCCTACACATTCATCCACATCTCATACACGTACACATTCTTGCACAGGTGAAACCTATATTGAATTTTTGAAGTTTTATTTCAACATAAAAGGTGTCATTCTGAAACTATTGTCCTGCAACTTCCTTTTTCTTTAACCAGCAATATTTCTAGAGGTCAACCCACGTCTCTACACATAGAACCAGCTATTCCCGTTAACTATCACATAGTTATGTTAACCAGAATAATGTAGGTTATAATACAGTAACAAATGTTCCTTGAAATCTCAGGGTCCTAGCACAACAAAAATGTACTTCTCACTCATGTAGAGTTACCGTCAGGTTGGCAAGGAGCTTTTTCATCTGGTGACTCAGGGATCCAGGCTTTTTCCATTTTGTGATGCCCCCACCTCAATGCATGGTTTCCAAGAATACCATGGAAGGGAAAGAGAGGGGTGAAGGAAACACATGGACTGTATCTGCTCCCTTTTCATTTTGAAATAGGTTTAGGCTTAAAAATATGTTGCAAAAATAATGGAAAGAGTTCCCATAGTCCCTTTACTGAACTTCCCTAAATGTTAACGTGTTACATAACCACAGTGCAATGATCAAAACCAGGAAATAAACACTGATATGGAACTCTGTGACTAAATACAGACCTGTTTGAATTCCACCCATTAATGCCCTTTCCTGGCATGACTGAGCTAGTCCAGGGCTACACACTTTTACTCTGGGGTAATTCCTTATACTGTCTTAGTTTTTCATGACCTTGCCGTTTTTAATGAATATTGGCCAATTATTTTGTAAAATGTGCCTCAGTTGGGGTTTGGTTAATGTCTCCTTGTGATTAAATTCAGGATGTCCTTTTTTGGCTTGAATACCATGGAAATTATGCTGTGCCTTTCTTGGTGTGTTGTATTGGCAGGTGGATAACGTCATTATATCCTGTTACAGGTGAGGTTAGCTTGGAGCGTTTGGTTAAGATAGCATCTGCCAGATTTATCAACTGTGACATTTCTGTTTTCCCCTATGTATTAAATAACTGCAGAGATACTTTGAGACTATGTAAATATCCTATTAATTGTCATACTTTGCCCACGAATTGTAGCATCTTTGGATGATTCTACTCCGAAACAATCATCACTGTGGAGTTTGCCCCTGCTGATTTTCTATTTCCATCATTCCTTCTATATTTATTAATTGCAGTTCATTTATGTATTCCATTATGTGTTTATATCAGCTATGGGCCCATGGATATTTGTTTTATTCTGTGGCATATAATCCATCACTCTCATGATACAGTTTCTGGGTCAAATGATCCCAGATGTGTCCATTTAAAACGCTTCCAGTTGGTCCTGTGTCTTTGGGGGACGTCACCATCCTTTTTTTGAGCACTTTTTAAATTTCCCGCCATCATAAGAGTTCCCAGGCTCACCTTGTACTTTTCATGTCACAGACTGGAATCTGCCATTTCTCCAGGGATCCCTGATTCCTTTTATTGGAGACGTTATTTAGGCTCCAAGATCTGGGTCCTAGGGGCATACACTTGCTCTTCACCGCTTTTGAACAGACACAATGCCTCGTCCCCTGCTCTCATTCCCAGTTGCCAGCTCTCCATCACATGCTCCCAGCCTAAGAATCAGGGAGACAGAGAAATCTTGTGTTTCTGGTACCCAGAAGAGGATGCAACGTGATGAGCACAAAGCATTGTTGCCACTACAGTAGCACTCAGTGTGCTGAGCCCTCGGTGGTTTATTTACCCATGTCCTGTTCTTCCAACTTTTCACTCTTAAAAATAACCCCACGATGTACTCCTTCAAGCCTGTCTCCTTGGTCACATTCCCAGTAGATTACCCATGTTCCTTGCAACTAAAATATATCTCAGCTGATCTATAAGAAGATCAGGACAGCTTCAAATATGGCCATGGTGATGTTTTCTGAATTTTAGTTGCCACCACAAGTGAAACACCATGGCCCACATATATTTTGGGTTCTGCACTCTTCCTGCGTCTGTCATCAGCTGGTTTCCCTGTATAACGATCTAAAGTGGCTTGTAGCAAGCTGGTATGTCTGAAACTCTGATTCTAGTTATCTTATTTTTAGTTTGGTTTTTTTTCCCTAATGAACCCAAAACTAGAGAAACCTTCTCTCCATAATTGGACTCAGGGGTTGGTGGCCACAGCCTTCTATAAACTGTTCATTTAAAAAAATAAAAAACCTCTCTTGTTAGCAAGAAGAAAATCATAGACTTCCATAACATGTTTTTAAAAAGCATTGATCTGAATAAATAGAATATGAAACTGTGAGATGTGGTTAGTAAAGTTCCATCATTTCTACCACAAACTATGGCTAAAGAAAAATCTAGATTAGCAGTCTCTCTGACAAGCAGATTCTGATAGATAAACTGCAGAAACAGAAGGAAGAATATAGCTGGTGTAGGAAGAGAAGAGTGGGGTGGACTGAAATTATATTTTTTCTAATGATGGAAGGAGAAAGTAGGTACTTTTCACATCTATATTTTAGGCAACTTGATTTAAATATAAAAGTGTCAAAATAGGAACTTACTTGAGAAAATAAAGGTGAAAATAAATTTCAATCACTTCCCTTTTACGATGACATATTTTTCTCTAGTTATGTCATCGATCAATAGTAGTGACCTGGGGATGGTTTCCCAGTTCTTGGAATCAGCATGGTACCTTTTATCTGGTTTACTGTTGACCTGTTCTTGCATTATGGTCCCGATCTGAGATTTAAACAGGTCCCTCCTGCACAAAGGACAACGTCACCACTTAAGGATACTGTCTTAGCGGCATGAAGGTAATATAATTGCTTTTAAATGTAATTCATTGAGGTGAAATTCAAATAACATAAAATTAACCATTTAAGTGAACAATTCGGTTGCAGTCACAAAGTTATGCAACCACCACATCTTCGAGTTCCAGAACATTTCTGTCATTCCAAAGGGAAACCCCATACCCATGAAATAGTTCCTCCCGCTCCCTTCCCCCTGCCCCTGACAACCACCGATCTGCATGCTGCTGTTTCTATGGATTTGTCTGTTCTGGTCATTTCATATAAATGGAATCATACAATATGTGACCTTCCGTGTCCGACTCCCTTCACTTGGTATAATGTTTCTGAGGTCCATCCATTTTGTAGCATGTGTCAGCACTTTATCCCTTTTTTATGGCTGAATCAGATTCCGATGTAAGGATGGACCATATCTTGCTAATCCATTCATCGGTTGATGGGCTTTTGGGGAGTTTCCGCCTTCTGGCTGTTGTGAATTATGCTGCCGTGAACAGGTGCATATATTTTTTTGTTTGCCTGTTTTCAGTTCTTTGGGGTGTCCACATAGCAGTGGAATTGCAGGGTCAATTCTGTGTCGCATTCCCTTCTGACCTGAATGTCAGCATGACGGGAGCCATGGCTTCCAAGCTCAAAGAACCCTCAGCCTTCAGTCTGTTCAGGCACAATATTTGACATTAAGGGATTGTTTTAGCTGTCTATGACTGAATGCCTTAAAACAACAGCTGTTTTATGATCTCTCGTGGTTATGGGACAAACTGGGCAGTTTTCTGCTCCAAGGAATGTAGGTGGGGACTTTGGTCATGTGGGTGCTGGATTAGACTGAAATGTCCCAGATGGTCTCACAGCCTCGCTTGCATGCCCAGATGTGGCCATCAGCTGTGAGCTGGGTCACGGCTGGGTTGGAGAGCCTTGGTTCTCCTTCGTGACCCCTCCCCCGACGGGGGCTTCTCACAGCTTCATGGCTGGGTTCTGGGTGGGAGCATTTAGGGTTGTGTTTCAAGAATAAGGAAGCAGAAGCTGCCCATCTGCTGATGGCCTCAGATGTCATTCCAGCACGTTCTGTTGGTCGAATCATCCCAGGGCAAGTTCATATTCAAGGTGGGCAGGAGAAGGGGGTGAATTAGCTCCTCCTCCACCACACAGAGATGAGGAATTGTTGGGGGCTGCCCTTGCAGGCTCACTACCCGCCGAGGCATGATTTCCTTGAATGAGAGAACAGAAATTGTCTGGACAAGTTGGTCTCCGTCATAGAGGAACTACTACGCTTATCTTCTTAAGTGGCCTGAGAGTCTTGGAGTACGAAGCCCAGCCAGTTAACCCTCTGTGGCCGCTTGCCTTATCTGTCCATCATGTGGAATGGAGAGAAATTCCATTTTCAAAGAGATATTTTGACAGTCATTCAGTACTTTAGAAAAAAACTAGTCGAAGGTATTCTAATATGTATGCAAGCATAATAATCCCATTTAAGAAGTGAGAGAAAAAAAAACATGGATAATTTAGAAGGATTTCTAATGCACACCAAGAAAATTTTAAAGTGCACGAGGTACATGATTTGGGTCAAACATACGAACCACATAAACCCCCATCATGTCCGAGATGGTAAAAGTAAGGGATTCCTATAGTTTGTAGGCGGATGGGGTCCCTTGCTGAGAATTTCCCCTATGTAGATACCAATTGGTGTGAAGCTTTCTTTTTGCATCCTGCTAAGGTGCCAAGCTCATTCCCACATTAGGGGCTTTGTACTTGATATTTCCTCTGCCTGGAATATTTTTCCTCTAGATGTCACCTAGAGGACATCTAGCTGATATCTAGAAGTTTCCTTTCCATTGTTTAGATTGCAGATTGCAGGTCATCTCCTTGGAGAGGCTGTTCCCAAGCATCTTATCTGAAGAAGCCCTCCCGGTCTGACCCCAGCACTTAGTCCCCTCTGCCAGGCTGTCCTGTCCTGCTGAGTGTGCAACAGTGTAGCAATGCAGCGAGGCGGGTCTATAACTTGGCCGCAGTAGAATGCCAGGCTGGTGACAGTCAACCACAGTCATATGGACACCGAAACTGAACTATCTAGGCTGCAAACTATGTCCCACCACTTCCTAGCCATGACCTTGAGCGTATCTCTCCACCCTCTGTCCCTCTGTTTCTGCTTCTATCAAATTAGGACAACAATTTCACGCATCTCGTGAGGTTTTTATCATGATTAAGTGAGTGAATCCTGTGAAGCATTCATGAGAGGGTCTGACATGTAGGAAACAAGAGATTATCATTTTGGAGCGCTTATCACTGTCTAAAATTATATTGATAATTTATTTATGGATTGCCTTTCTTCTCCTCTAGAATGTAATCCTATCAGAATGAGTCCTTTTCTACTGCCATCACTGCTAAATGCCCAAAGCCAAGAAGAATGCCTAATTTATAGTAGACGCTCAGAAAATAGTTGTGTGATTCATGAATACCTGAGTGAACGAATAAAGGAATGACAGATCTATGTCTGTCAGCTCCTGCCTGACAAGTCCCCTTTGTTACTCAGTGTAAATAGAGCCTCCGAGCAGACCTGGGAATCAAAGATTTTTTTCTCTTCTTGTGCCCAGGTAACTCACACATTCAGATACAGGTTCCCAGAAATGCTAATGTTATACCCACAAGACTGACCAAGGTGCCTTCATCTGGCCTCACAAGTGAGAAAAGCACCACCAGCCCCGTGCTTCAGTTTAGATACTTAACCTTTCATAACATGTGCTTTGGGGCCGTAGCAATCCAACAGATTATCAGGACCTGAGATGCTTCTGAAGCCCAGTGGGTACAACCATTATCTCAGTAACTTAGTCATGCAAGAAATGTAAATGTATGTAATTTTCTAATTCTCAACTTGATTTTCATTTACTCCTGCATTCCACCTATATCTCAGGTGATCCAAAGTCTGAACTCACACTTTCTCCAGGATCCGGTACAAATTCCATGGACTTTCTTATTGCCGCATCATGCATTGGGTTCAAGAGAAGGTCACTGAACTTCCGGGTCAGTCCTTCTTTCCACCTGGGGTTGTGGGTCAACCCAGATGATACTGGTCTTCGTCGGGACCACTGGCCTCTGCAGACACGCCAGCTTTCTGAGCCACGACTGTGCCCTTTCTACTACCTCTGCCACTGGAAGATGAAGCAAGGTCCGTGTCTGTCTCAACCCTTATTTTCATGCAGATTATTTTTTTTAATTTCTATTTTGTATTGGAGTAGAGTTAATTAACAGTGTTCTGTTAGTTTCAGGTGTACAGCAAAGTGATTCAGTTATATATATACATGTAGCTATTTTTTTTTCAAATTCTTTTCCCATTTAGGTTATTACAGAATATTGAGTAGAGTTCCCTGTGCTATACAGTAAGTCCTTGTTGTTTATCTCTTCTATATATAGTAGTGTGTATATGTTCATCCCAAACTCCTAATTTATCCCTCCGCTCCACCGCCTTTCCCCTTTGGTGACCATAAGTTTGTTTTCTGAGTCTGTGAGTCTGTTCATGCAGATTCTTTTTATACTTCAGCTGCTGTCTTCAGGGGCTACCCCTTGTCAGCTCCCAGTTTATGCTCTGGGATGGAATTGGGGGGAAGGCTCTGCTCCCTCTGCCCTCATATTCCCAACCTTACCTGAAGGTGCCGTTATTCCTTCTGGAATTCAGCCCAGGATGGAGTCAGGTTACAGCTGCCCTCTCAGGAACCCTTAGCTTTTTCTTCACTCTTATTTCTGGGTTAGGAATATCACGGCTATGACTCTTGTCTCAGGTTGGGTTTTCTAGGAGTGGGATGAAGTTTCTCGTCTAAGTGATTAATTGAGGGAACGTTCTCAGGAGAAACCTATAAGGAGAGAAGGAAGGGAACCAGATAGCTGAGTGAGAAGCCAGGCAGATGTTCAGGGAAGCCCATCCTCAGCCTCACCCCATGGAGAGCTCTAGGGTGTGAATGCATCACTGAGATGAGCCCCCTTCAAGCCAAGAAGACGGTCTTTTGTCTTCCCGATCAGTCCGACTTGGGCAGTGGTTTGGGGTGGTTTTCAAGAAGAGCAGAACCTTCCAGATAATACCAGGGGAGGCAGGTCCCATTGGCCAAAGGCAGTTCTCAGGGGTTCCTGAGCTGTGAACTGTTAGCATCCAACCACCAGAGCAGATTCAGAGTTGGGATAGGGGTTTAATGGTCCCATTTATCTAGACATACAAGATAATTGGATACATCTGAGCGCTACACTCTGACACTGGGCATCAAGGAGTTTCTCTCCGTTCTCAGTGAGTTGACAATCTAGATTAGCCACAGTATTCCAAATTTTGCAAAACAAATGCCTCTGCATCCACATTTCAGGCTCACACCGCTGGGAAGTCCGTACATATCCACCAGCAGCCTTAGCATGAGCCCATCTCAGCCGGCTTCTGAAGATCCACAGCGGAGTAGGGAGTTGGACTCGGTAAAAGACCTACGGAAATGTCCGTTGGTTGTAAAAAATCAATCATTTGATATTCACTTTTTGTTGTTTGTTTTGGAAAAAACAAACACTGTATTATGACTCCACTGTAAACACAATTATATTGGTTTAAATTATATCGGCAATAATACACCGGCTTTGTGCGTTCCCAGGGTCAGTGTGTGTGTCATAGAAATGACTGCCATTGTAGCACCTGTCTTGAATGCCTTTTATGACTTACCTCCTTACAAATTAGAGGGATGATAAGGGTGTTAAAAGAACTCAACAAGATGGCACTCACAGTTTCTATCTCGAATATACTATGTGTGTTTCACTTTCTCTTCTCTCTGTACAGCTACATTGTTAGCCTTAATTAGAACATTAAATACTATAGTTTCCCTTTGGGAAGCCAGCAGGGTTTTCTTTGCTATAAAATGAGTAATTCAGTTCCCCTCCTGCTAATGGATAGAAGATAATTAACATTGTCTTGAGGCTAATTTTCATTTCTGCTGTCGTTCCTCATAAGCCACACATTATTCTCTAGAAAAGTCAGTGTGTCACTTTTATTAGCCCAGTTTGCACTTTAACACCAAGAAAATTAATTCAGGCTACATTAACGTACTGGACTTCAGATACAATGGAATTATCTGATTCTGTCCTTTATGAAGTCCTGTCATTTAGAAGGGAATGGACGCAGCTCCTTAAAAAAAAAATGAGATCATCATAGGATACTTGTACTGCTATCGATTTTCCAAGTCGTGTGACAGAGCCGTGGGGAAGGGTGGACAGAAAATTTTTTGCACGATTTCTCAGTTTTCACTCATGAGACCAAAAGCTCCACCTTTAGAGATGGTAGGATTCCCATTGACTTAACACCCTTAAAGTATTGGCTCTAATTCATTATTTAATCTCTTGCTAAAAGATTGCCTAGGTTTTGGGCTTTTCTACCAAAAACAAAAAAAAGAAATCATATATTAAAGATTGTAGCCATTAGGGAATTCTCAGACTGTTTTTTCAAACAGCGTGAAGTGTGGTTACCATTTCTACTCCAGGTTTGCAGTTTTAGCAATGATGTTTCGCAAGTTGCTGGAACTCTCGGGAAGTTCTCTCCTAAATGAGTACAAAGTCCTCATTCCTAAAATTTCTTTAAGAAACAAAGGAAGTGGAAAAAAGAATCCTTTGCCATTTTGCCAAGGTCCATTAGAGTTACTTACTTAATGTGCTACTGGCTTCACCGAGTTTTAGGTACCGACCATTAACCTGCGAGAGAAAATCCTATTTCCCTAAGTGTCTTTCTTACACACTAATTAGATGATAGTAACTTCTCCTTTTGAATCAAAAGCTGCAGACTGGTGTTCCATGAGTCAGATATGCTGGGCTTGGGCTACTCAGGACCTTTTTTTATGACTTTATATTTTTAGAGCAGTTCTAGGTTCACAGCAAAATTGAGGGGAAGGTACAGAGATTTCCCTTTCACCCCCTGCTCCCACAAAGGCATGACCCCCTTGTCAACACTCTCCGCCAAAGTGGTGCATTTGTTAGAGGCGATGAACCTACGCTGACATCCATTATCACCGGAAGTCCATAATTTACGTGAGGGTTCACTTGTATGTTGTGCCTTCTATGGATTTGGACAAATGTGTAATGAAATGTATCCATTATAATGGTCTCATATGGAGTATTTCCACTGCCCTCAGCATCCTCTGTGCTCCCTCTTCATCCCCCCACCCTACCCCTGACAAACACTGATCTTTCTATTGTCTCCACAGTTTTGCCTTTTCCATGTCGTAAGTTGGAATTGGGCAGTAGGCAGCCTTTTCAGATGGCTTCTTTCACTTAAGAATGTGCATTTAAGCTTCCTCCTTGTCTCTTCATGGCTTGATAACTCATTTCTTTTTAGCCCTAAAGAATACTTCATTATTAACCACAACCCAATCAAAAAATGGGTGGAAGATCTAAATAGACATTTCTCCAAAGAAGATATACAGATGGCCAAAAAGCACATGAAAAGATGCTCAACATCACTAATTATTAGAGAAATGCAAATCAAAACTACAGTGAGGTATCACCTCACACCGGTCAGAATGGCCATCATCCAAAAATCTACAAACAATAGCCACAGCTTATTTATCCATTCACCTATTGAAGGGCATTTTGATTACTCACAGAGCTTTTTTCTAAAAGAAAACGGAATTAAATTTCACTGCTAAGTTGAACATCGGCAAATTTTATGTCAATTCTGGATGTCTGAGTTCTCTTGTAAAACTAAAAACTGCAGGTGTCTGAATTGGACAAGATCAGCTTGGTCACAGCCAGCTGAGCTTGTCCAATTCAGACACTGCATTTTCCAGTTGACCTCAGGACCCACCCAGTCTCCTCCATTTTTGGCCCCATCTAGGCATTTGTGGGAGACCTCTGATCTAAATAGCAACAACAACAAAATGATGTCTAAATAAATATTGTCCCAGATTGAGCAAGTTGTTGACGCCCATGATGTTTATCCTGTCTTCTGCTCATTTCTCTGCATTGCTTTTACCCTCTGGACCATCCAGGGCTGGCTATTAAGACTACATAGTAGATTTCTTTGAAGGAAGGAAAGCATGATTCTTTCTAAAGCCAAATTCTCTTTATTCCTCCCAGACCCAAAGTCCACAGAAGCCCTTCGTGCCACAGGTGACTTTTTCAAACAGCGGTAGTTCTCCTGTTTCCTAAGGAGGAATCCAAATGCAGTTAAATGGTCACTTGACCCTAGAAAGTTGACGGTGTTGCCCTCTCGTCTCAAAGCCAAGAGGGGCTGGGACCCAGATGAAAGACTGGGGTTAGGATGGAGTCTTGGAGTGTTTGGTCTGTAATGAAATCATTATTGCTCCCTTCTGTACTAATCCCTACCCTTCTTTGAATAATTCCTCCCCAGGTATTTCATTGACCTTCTCTAGTCACCCAGCAGTAACATAGCATCACCCAGGAGCGTTCGGGGCCATGTGTGTGCAGTTGCTGTCATTGGGTCATTCCCAGGAATGACAGTCCCTGAATTCCCCTTCCCCAGCTCTGAGTTCATCGTTCATTTGATGTCCACCACTGTGATATGAAGTTTGCTGCTGTGCTGAACTCATAGAGGCCTCAAGGAAATGTGCTGTGAAAGCTTGCATTGCACTTGAGGGCTTGCAGGGTTTGGGGGTGGTATGTAAAAGAGAGAGCAGTTAAGACTCAAGCTGATTTTTGTCACTCGGTGTGACAATCTCTCGTCCATCCCTGTTGCTGCAAATGGCCTTATTTCGTTCTTTTTTATGGCTGAGTAGTATTCCATTGTATATATGTACCACATCTTCTTTATCCATTCCTCTTTCGATGGACATTTAGGTTGCTTCCATGTCTTGGCTGTTGTGAATATTGCTGCAGTGAACACTGGGGAGCATGTATTTTTTCTACTTATGGTTTTCTCGGGGTATATGCCCGGGAGTGGGATTGCTGGGTCATATGGTAGTTCTATTTTTAGTTTTTTAAGGAACCTCCATACTGTTCTCCATAATGGTTTACCAACTTAACATTCAAGTCAGACAGAGAAAGACAAATATCATATGATTTCACTCATATGTGGAATCTATTTTTTTTAAAATGATACAAATGAGCTTATTTACAAAACAGAAACAGACTTACAGTCATAGAAAACAAACTTAAGGTTACCAAAGGGGAAATGTGCGGGGAGAAATAAATCAGGAGCTTGGGATGAACACTCACACGCTACTATATATAAGATAGATAACCAACAAGGACCTACTGTATAGCACAGGGAACTCTACTCAGTATTCTGTGGTAACCTATATGAGAAAAGGATCTAAAAAAGAATGAATATGGATACATGTATAACTGAATCACTTTGCTGTACACCTGACACTAACACAACATTGTAAATCAACTATACCTCAATAAAGTTAAAAAAAAAAATAAGACTCAAGCTAGCCTAGGACCAGGTCTGTCTTGAGGAGGACCTGTTGTTGGCACCACCTTGTTCCTGAGTTCTCTGATCTCTCCCCCGGCTTGGATTCGCTCATTGCAAAAGGCAGAGGGTCGACCAGAAAGCTGATACTCAACTAAGGCCTGGACATTTGTCTCTACAGAGAGATGGGAGTCTTCAAAGATGATATGAGGAGAGGGGGGTTCTTACCCCTATGAAATCATACTCGGTATCAGCATGTCCCAAGCTTTATCATCTGTATACACTTGAGCAACCCTGGGGGGATTGAGAGGGTCTTCAGAGCATCTATGGGGGTCCCTGAAAAAGTTGTATATTTCTTATGAGGGTATGATTATGATAGGAAAAACACAATACAAGCAATTAAGAAAAACGTTAGATACTAAATTTGTTTATAACTTCCAAATACAACCTTTTAAATTTCTTAATGAGAAACTTTACCTGGCATGCCTGAGCATAACTTTTAAATATCTGGTTTTATTCTTGAAATGGCCACATCAAATCTTTTTTTTAATGAACCTTTCAAATTCTTGATAGCATTGATGAGTAGTTGATTAAAAATCTTTTTAATCATTTTTTACAAGCATTCAAAAATGTACAACAGTTGAAGCTACCTCTTTATTTTTCCTTGACAAACTTAACGTTGAAATTTTTTGTGATAATCTGAGTAGATCGCTAATCAAATGAACTTTTTTTATATCAAATATTTCAAAGTAATGATGAAGGTCTAATCTGACAGAGATACCGCTAAGTCTGGTGATTGAGAAGAATAAATCTCTTTTTTTAAAGAGACTCACAGGCACACAAGTCCAAATCCGTCTAGCCAGAAAAATAAAGGAAGAAAGGCAGGCTTGTTTCTAAAGTTTCTGTTTTATACACAGCCACCTTTTTTCTCTCCCATTTGTGTTTTAAGACCCTGAAGTTCACCTTTTTATTACTGAACACCTTCTGTGCTGCTTTATTCATGCTGGCTATGGAAGCCCAGCCTTTGGTCCAAACTTGCATCTCCCCCCATAAGACTGCGTACTTGCATTTCGGTCTTGCCTTGAACTCCTCGGCAGCGGCACGCTAACAAACACTGTCGTCAGTCAAGGAGGGTACCTGGCAATGACACATTGGGACTCATTCAAGTGAACAGCAATGGTTTTGATTTTGCATAATGAGCCATGATCTCCCCGGAGCACTTTGCATAATGTAAGAACAATAAATCATGTTGGCCTTGTCAGTAATTCCTGGGGCTGTGCATTAGGTAAACAAATTGGGTGTCATTATCCTTAAATAGTTTGCAGGAAACCAGGAGACAGCGATCGTGTTATTGTACTTTTTAAACAATGAGCGCTTAGTGATGGTTGAAAACTCTCCGTGTAAGTCGGTTGTGATTCATCTCTGATTCCCCACTTTGTCCGGCGCTGAAAGGAGTCGCAAACAGCCCCCTCTGTGGGATGGCCTCGTGCCTGGCACTGATAAATGTATTGCACTCCTGCACGACTTTATCTGAGAAACAGATTTTGATAGCTTGCTAGGATTTAGGTCGGTGGTTAATTCCACACCAACAGCAAATTGTAGTGCTATTGACAAAAGCAAAGACACAAGTAACTGGCAGATTCCATAAATTCCCTGGCTTGTAAGTAGCTCTCTTTTCATAGATTTATCATCAGTGTCCCTGAAAGCTATCTCAAAAAAAAAAAAAAAAATTTTTTTTTTTGCACGCTCCCCGCAGATCGACAGTATGGTTTTCAGAGTTGCCAATGACTCAGTTCCCATCAAAGCTGCTATTCAACGAAATGGTGCCTTGGGTAGCAAACATTTTATCTTTGGGTAACAATATAAAGAGAAAGTTTGCATGCAAGAATGATCGGGGAGTTACGTAGATATTCTTTTCCTAAACGGACAGAGTCTGAAAGACCCGGTTAGTCTCACACCCTTGTAGACGTTGCTCCTTTGGGGGCAGGAAAGTTCCCTGATCTCAAGAATAGTTTTAGTGACTCACAAGGGACCTGGGACCTGGAAGCGATCTGAAAACGACTGCAGAATGAAAAAAGATGGAACACAGATCCCTCTGACCTTCATCTCTGTGTCCTCCCATCCCCTGGGGTGAGGTATTTGAGCTGCCCTGGGTCCCTCTTGAACGATTTGTTTTGGTAACTCAACTCTACAAGGAGTTTGCATTTTCTGAGCACGTGTTTTGCGTTTTTAGCATCTTTCCAAAGCTGGGAAGTGGCACAGAAATAGACCGATACTAAATATGAATAAACACGTTATTGTTTATATCACAGCAGGCTTGGCCCAATTTTAGTCACGCGAGGACAACCTGCGTGGCAGTTCTGTGTTCCTACTTCTGCAAACAGCTCCATGCTCTTCTTCAAACAGACTCAACTTTTCCTTTAATAAATATGTTTTAAAAGACACTTTATATCGCCTTTATTGCTGTGATTGCTTACGATAAGGTAACTGTAAAAATAACAGCATTATAAAGCAAACAATCCCAGTGCATCTCCTTGCCAGGAGAAGGCTTCTTGCTCTTTGTTAAAAGGAAAAGAAAGTGGAGGTGTTGGCAGTGTTTGAAGGATGATCAAATCACATCAGCATCAAACCCTGTAACGTCCTCAGAACCATTGATGGAGGAATAAAGTGGGGACCCTGCATCTCACTGTGTGTTGCTTTCACGCCATATGCAGGCACTAACTGAAACCTCCCCCAGTGCCATCCTCTGAGAAGTTCCAGACCCAAGTATTCTACTGCAGGGGCATCTTTTGTTGGAGCAGACTCTGTCCTGTTTTCTTTTTTTTTTTTTTAATTTGTATTTTATACTGGCGTATAGTTGATTAATAATGTTGTCTTAGTTTCAGGGGCACAGCAAAGTGATTCAGTTATACATGTGTCTATTCGTTTTCAAATTCTTTTCCCATTTAGGTTGTTATAGAATATTGAGCAGAGTTCCCTGTGCTATACATTGATCCTTGTTGTTTTTCTACTTTATATATAGTAGTGTGTGTATGTCAGTCCCAGACTCCCAGTTTATCCCTTTCTCCCACCTTTCCCCTTTAGTAACGATAAGTTTGTTTTCTAAGTCTGTGAGTCTGTTTCTGTTTTGTAAATAAGTTCATTTGTATCTTTTTTTAGATTCCGCATATGTTATATCATATGATATTTATCTTTCTCTCTCTGACTTACTTCACTTAGTATGATAATCTCCAGGTCCATCCATGTTGCTGCAAATGGCATTATTTCATTCTTTTTTATGGCTGAGTAGTATTCCATTGTATATATGTACCACATCTCCTTTATCATTCATCCATCGATGGACATTGACAGATACTTCCATGCATACAATGCTTCCATGTCTTGACCATTGTAAACAGTGCTGCAATGAACATTGGGGTGCATGGATCCTTTCAAACCATGGTTTTCTCTGGATATATGCCCAGGAATGGGATTGCTGGATCCTATGGTAGCTCTGTTTTTAGTTTCTTAAGGAACCTCCATACTGTTCTCCATAGTGGTTGTACTTATAAAAATGAACTTTTTTTTACAAAATAGAAACAGACTCACAGATCTCGAAATCCAACTTATGGTTACCAAAGGGGAAATGTGGGGAGAAGTGATAAATTAGGAGATAGGGATTAACATATACATGCTACTGTATATAAAATTGATAACTAACAAGGACCTACTGTTCTCCACAGTGGCTGTACCAATTCCCACCAACAGTGCAGGAGGGTTCCCTCTTCTCCACACCCTCTCCAGCATTTATTGTTTGTAGACTTTTTGGTGATGGCCATTCTGACTGGTGTGAGGTGATACCTCATTGTAGTTTTCTGTCCTGTTTTGTATAAGCTTGAAGAACCTGCAGTTTTGAGTAAAAGTGTTCCCGTAGGGGGAGAGGCAGGGGGAACAAAGTAGCGACCATTCTTTCTAACATTCATGCCCAGCTCCCCATTTTTAGGGGAAAGCTGGTCTTTTAAAGTTCATCCTCTCTATTGCACAACGATGGGACGCACAGCAGAGAGAATGTATCTTCTTAACCATGGCAAGTACAGGACGTGTCTAAGTTAGGTGTGTTTTTCAGTCTCCATAACTGGCAAAATAAAGACATGGTGAGTCCTGTATTAAAAGTCAAGTGCAAACACACTTGAGGACAAGACTGTGTTTCAAAAGTAAAGAAATATCCAATTTGTAAAGAGGCTCATCAGTTTAAGTGTTAAGATGTTAAGATCTGTGGGATTTCAAATTACAAAATTAATCATGAATCAGCAAAGGAAACGATAAACAAAACGAAAAGACAACCCTCAGAATGGGAGAAAGTATTTGCAAATGAAGCAACCGACAAGGGATTAATCTCCAAAATATACAAACAGCTCATGCAGCTCAATATCAAAAAAAAAATATCAAAAAAATCAAATAACCCAATCAAAAAATGGGCAGAAGATCTAAATAGACATTTCTTCAAAGAAGATATACAGATGGCCAAAAAGCACATGAAAAAATGCTCAACATCACTAATTATTAGAGAAATGTAAATCAAAACTACAATGAGGTGTCACCTTACACTGGTCAGAATGACCATTCATCAAAAAATCTACGAACAGTACATGCTGGAGAGGGTGTGGAGAAAAGGGAACCCTCTTACACTGTTGGTGGGAATGTAAACTGGTACAGCCACTATGGAGAACAGTGTGGAGGTTCCTTAAAAAACTAAAAATAGAATTATCATATGACCCAGCAATCCCACTCCTGGGCATATATCCAGAGAAAACACATAATTCGAAAAGATATATGCACCCCATTGTTCACTGCAGCACTATTTACAATAGCCAGGTCATGGAAGCAACCTAAATGTCCATCGACAGAGGAATGGATAAAGAAGATGTGGTACATATATACAGTGGAATACTACTTAGCCATAAAAAGAATGAAATAATGCCATTTGCAGCAACATGGATGGACCTAGAGATTATCATACTGAGTGAAGTAAGTCAGACAGAGAAAGACAAATATCATATGATACCGCTTATATGTGGAATCTAAAAACAAAACAGCTACAAATGAACTTGTCTACAAAACAGAAATAGAGTTACAGAGGTAGAAAATAAACTTATGGTTACTGGGGATGGTGGGGGAGGAGGGATAAATTGGGAGATTGGGATTGACATATACACACTACTATATATATGATAGATAACTAATAAGGACCTACTGTATAACAGGGAACTCTACTCAATACTCTGTAATGGCCTATGTGGGGAAAGAACCTAAAAAAGAGTGGATATATGTATATGTATAACTGATTAACTTCATTGTATAGCAGAAACTAATACAACATTGTAAATCAACTATACCCCATAAAAATTAAAAAACAAAAAAAAGCTGGTAGGTGATCCTTCAGTATTACAGTCAAGGGTTATTGATGACTTGATCCCCTGACTTGATAGAAAAGTACCTCCCAGATCAGCTCTGCATACAGATTCCCTGGCGATCTGGTTACAGTGAAGACTGATTGAGTTGGTCTAGTTGAGCCTGGGACTCTGCATTGCTAGCAAGCTCCGGTGTCATCTCTGGTGCCCCAGGGACCTTCTTTGGAAGAGCCAAGTGCTATGTGGCTTGGGGTGTCCTTTTCTTTCTGGTCCTATCACCCCTGAGATGTTTTAGTACCTGACATTCAACCACCCCAACTTTGGAGAAGGAAAATCTTCCTGAGATCTCTCCTTCTACAGAAGAGATATAATTTTTCGAGCCAGAACATTACAGGAAAACTCACTATCCCTGCTTTTAGCTGTGATGTTACAAAGCTGAGAATAACAGTCTTCTTGAATACCCACTAAAGGGAGCCCCCAGTCTTCTTTCTGAGAGTGGATTGTCTGGGGTTTTTTTTGTTTGTTTGCTTTTGGGGTTTTTTTCTGGGGGGGGGTTGTTGTTATTTTTGTTTTTTTGTTGGTGGTGGTTTTTTAGGAGGTGGTTTTTTTGTCTTGTTTCCCTTGACGGCATCACTCAGTCTCAGTAAAACATGGCTTGGTCTTTTTTTTTTTTTTTTTTTTTTTTCAAATCAGCTTCACAAACATGACTTAAAAGCTACAGCTTTAAGGAAAATATACTCCAAAAAAAAAAAAAAACCAAAAAACAACAACAAAACCATTGTGTCATTATAAAATATGAGCCTTATTCCTTTATTTGCTCTCAACAATGAAGGCTTCGAGGCAACAGTCATGGGGAACCACTGTCTATGGCAAAAGTATCCCTGCGTCTCAGAAAACCAGGCCCACAGATGCTCCTGGAAGATACTCAATGACAACCAGTTTTAAAATGCAAGTTAAACCTTGTCATGACTGTAATTATCTGTGATGAATTCCAAAGGGAGGCTGATATTTTGACATGTGACCAACTTGGAGGATGAGGACCACTTTGAAAGCACTCAGCCTTTTGTTGGTGGAACACTTTAGAATCTCACTTGCCTAGTAAAACAAAAAGCACATATTTTTGCGACTTGAGCCGTAAGCTGTTATCACACACCCATTCCCTTGACACACACCCTCACGCTCAGGCCAACCCTGTGGGATTTTGACTGTGAAGGATGTAAGGCACTTCCAGAGATCAGAGGGAAACCCTCTAGATATGCGATTGCATTTCGTATTCTGTCACTTGATGGAGATTTGTCTAGACTTGATTCTAATGGCATTTAAGTAGGGTATGTCGCGAAGCTTTGTTTTCACAGAAATACAAGATTCCACATGCAGGCTAGTACCATCTTGCCTAATGATGCAGACGGTTCTTGAATAGATTGTCTAAATACCTTCATTTTCCAGAAGTCACCCTTGACTCTTCAGTCTGAGAATTTTAAACTCAGGTGGTACCCTGTGTTCTAGGCGGTTTCTGTGGTAACCAGGCCAGACAGGCGGGGGCTGGGTTTCTCATCCTGATGCTGCTATTTAGCTTTGGTTGCAGGAACCTGCTATTGACAACACTTACCTTTCTAGCAGAGGTGCTGATGGTACATCACTGCAGGAAGAAAAATGAGAAAAGAACAGAGGAAGAACCAGCATAACCTCCTCTGCCTACAGGACACCAGCACCAAGAACAGAATCAAAACAAATTGCAGCTCTGAAAAGCCAGAGCGTACCAGATTCCTGTGAGACCCTTTCCTCTCTTCCTCAGCCGGGTTTTCCCATTCTGGTCCGGCTGTCAGTGTCCCTCACTCATCAGATGGTACCCCTTTGAATTCACGCCTCTGCCTTCCCTTTCGGAGGAGCTTGGTCACGTTCCATCCATCACTAAGTGGCAGGAGCTGAAGCCCCGTTGTTCTGGCACTTTCACTAACAAGATGCTGGGTTCTGCATACAGCATGAAAATTAGATGTAGTCTCTGCTTGGAGGAAGCTGGGTCTAACTCTAACCCAATAATGAGACACAAAGGACCAGACTGCCAGTGGGACTGAGGGGGAAGGAGCTGAAGCAGAGCTGAGAACCAGGGTCCCTGAGGATTCTAAGTACGACGTCACCAGGCTTATCTCCTCCCCCTCTGCAGTCATCCTGTGCTGATAACCCACCTCTCAATTCTGTCTGCCATGCTGTCCATGAACAGTTAATGAATTCATTCATTCATTCTACAAATATTTATTGAGCGTCTGCTACATGCGAAGCACCATTTTAGGCCTGGGAAATGTAGCGGAGCACAAAGTTGGCAAAATCCCTGCTTTTGTGTAACGAACATTCTAGTGGAACAGACATCAGGAAGGAAGGAAAGACTTCATATAGGATTTTCAGTCCCTTCCAGGCTAAAGTTTGCAGTAGAATTGGTTATAAAGGGAATTTCTGTAAAATTTCTTCTATGATAAAATTAGAACTAGGCTTCCAAGTAAAAATTCAGAATAATAGGATCACTGCAAGTATACTTCTAGGTCACTTCTATATTTTGCAGTTCCCCACCGTAATTCTAGACTTTGAGATATCCTCTTTGTTAGTATTCTTCAATCTGGAAATTCTATTTTCTTCCTTCCTTCCATTTTAAGGATTTATTTATGTATTTATTATGTTCACTTAGGATATTTAAGGTACTTAAAAGAGAGGATAGAAATACTGTATTCCCCATTAGGTGTGTCAACATATGATAATAAAATCTGAAATTTCTTTAAAAAAAAAAAAAAGAAGGAAGGAGGGGAGGGGGAAAAAAAGGAGTGGGGAGAAAATATCAGAATAAGTACTGTTCAGGAAAGGACATAAGGTAATGCAAGAGGAAGGACCCCCTTAGGCTGGGGTATCTGGGAGTTTCCCTCTGACAAAGTCTGAGAGCTGAGTAAGATGAAAGGGCTGGTTACGCAAAGATCAGAAAAAAGTGTGATTAGAAGAGGGAACAGCTAGTGGAGAAACCCAAACGGGGACCAGATAGGCCTGTTTGAAGAGTGAAAGAAGGCACTTGTGGATAGAATATGATGATCCAAAGAAAGAATGAAACGGGGGAGCTCAGAGAGTTGGGGGGCGCCATAGCTCAGGGCTTGTGAGAAGTTGGGTTTGACTCCAAGGTGTGATCAGAAGGTACTGGAGGTTTTTAAACCAGCGAGGGAATAGCTGTTTTAAAGCTCATTCTGATGCTGGGTAAAGAATGGATGGGGATGCGGGGTGGTCCAGAGAGAGATAAGATAGAGCAACATTTGGACACTCGTCTATCTGGGTGAGGTGGGGTGGTCATGGCGGAGATGGAGGGAGGTGAACACGGAAGGAGGAGGGAGTCAAGTCCCAGTCTGTTGGCACTTGGCTGCTGATAGACTGAGCACAGAGGGAGGAGCCAGCCCAGGAGGCTGAAGAGGGAGCACTGAGTGGTGGTCATTGGACACTCATTAGCCGGGACGACAAAGTGTTTCAAGGAGGCAGGAAGACATCTGTGCTTAATGTTGCCTCTGCAAAGATAAGAAGGTTGGAATGTCCGTCCAGTAGGGCAACACAAAGGCCATCAGTGACCTTAGTAGCCAAGACAGAGACCCCCAGTGGAGCAGACGGAGGTGGAATTCATCCAATCAACTCGACGTGTTTATTTGTTAGGCACCTACTAGGTGCCAAGCTGGGCGATGAACAAACAAAAAATCTTTGTTTTACATCACTGTTGGGAAGACATAATAACTGAGACAAGTAAGATGCATGCTCTGTTAGGTGCTAAAGAGAATAAAATAAAGCCTGTGAGAGCGACAGCAGTGTCTGGGAGGGGAGAGGTTAGAAATTTTGGTTAGGGTGGTCTGAGAAGACGCCACTGAGAACATGACATTTGCAGGAAGACAACGATGGAGCGCCTGGATTTCTGGGGGAGAGCCCTGCAAGCAGAGAGGGTACCAAGTACAAAAACCTGCCGTGGGAGAGTAATGCAGACCCACGGAGGTGGCCAGGGTGGCTGGAGTTTAGGTACCAAGGGGAGGAGAGAAGAGATGGTTTCACAGAAGCAGTGAGGATGCACGAGTAGCTCGACCCCTCGTGCACGGCTACGCAGGTCACAGGAAGAACACTGGGTGTGACTCCGAGGGAGATGGGGCTCAGGTAAGGTGAGGAAGGGCGTACAGGTGTTTTAGACAACACTGTAGATTATTGGCCATGTAGATAGCTCTACACGCCACGTGCCGAGCAAAAGCGTATTTCTCAGACAGATCTTCCGTGTCGCCTCATTTTCAAGAACTTCCTGTGGCTTGCCATCTACCGTTATAGTGGACGTTCATTCTTTTAGTGGCCTGACGCTCAACCCAGTTTTTCTTTGTTGAACCATCCTTGCCCCACTCTTAGTCCTCATGATTCAGATGGGGCCGACCCCCACCTCCCAGCTCCAGGGGTGGTCATTTGGTCCTGGAATGACCAATGAAAGCACGTCATCCCTCTGGCCCTGGTGACTGGTCCATGGGTGAGCGTGAGACCCCAGCCAGGCAGCTCGGAGTGAAGTCCTGGATTCTGTAGGAACTATTGTGAGAGGACCGCTCTCTTCCCACCAAGACTGGACCCTTCAGGATGATGGCAGCCTGGACTTTGGGGGACGGGCTGCCTAAAAGTGACCACCATGATGGAGGCAAGCAGAGCCAAGAGATGGAGAGAGCAAGGACCGATGGTCTCCTTCAGGTCACAGACTCCAGCGCCCCTGAAGCTACACCCACCCCTGGACTCCCACTCACATGAATCCACAAGTTCCTTTTTCTCTCTCTTAGTCTATTTTCAACTAGTTTCCTGTCACTTGAGTTTGATGTCATACTGACTATTTACACTCCCTGTCTTATATTCAGACCCTCCGTATTGCTTCTAAAGAACCCTGCCTGCCGTGTCGTTCTGCTTCCTTGTCCCCTGTCCTGGGACTCGTACTTTACTCTCGGGTGACAACAGTTGACTCGTCGGCCCCTCAGCACATCTGCAGAATCCCCTCCTCTACTCACAGCAGTCGTACATCTGGTGTGTCCTTCCCTCCTTCTTCCTTTTCTCCTCTCTGCATATGTCCATCCTTCAGGACACGGTTAAAATAGCTCATCTTTAAGACTGTCCTGATCAATGTGGCCTCCTCCTACCTTGGTGTAAAGAGCTTCCCTCTGTATGGCAGTCAAGAGCACAGCATCTGGAGACAGACTGCCTGGGTTCAAACCCCAGCTCCACCACTTACCATTTGTGCGACCTTGGGCAAGTCTACACCTCAGTCTTACTGCCTGCAAAATGGGAATAATATAGTATTTGATGAAGTGAGTTCCAACCAGTTAGAACATTGTCAACAACATTGTTGGTGTTTTCTAGATCCCATCAGAAAAAAGAAAGGACACTGAAATGGGAGGCATTCGAGAGGAGTATAATAAAGGGATGCAGGGAAGCAACAAGGCACAGTGTCGTGTGTCAGGATTAGTAACGGCAAGGAAGCTTTTCCACCCGGAGATCTCAAGAAACAAGTAGAGGGTGCAGTTACTCTAATCCAGAGGGACGCTAGGTGGAGAGGACCGCTGAGCATGAGCAATGGCCTCCGTCAGAGGACACAGCCAGCCCACAGTGAGCCTGCAGAGAAGAGTAGGTGCTCAAGCAGTGACCCTGCAGAGAAGAGTAGGTGCTCAAGCAGGGGAATGAATCCTGAGATTTACTTTCTCCCTTCTCTCTGGTCTGCTGCTGGAGCTCCCCATTGGACTAACCCAACTGGAAACCCAAGGCCAAGGAGCCATGGATAGTCCATGCTGGTCAACCTCCAGGTCACTGAGCAGGGTGGGGAAGGGTAGGACTACTCTGGAGGATGAGGTACCTAGAACACAATTATTAACAAGTTATTGTTATTTTTTGGTGCTGTCCTGAGCTGTGCTCTGAACACCTCAGGCGTGGACTTTGCTAACCTCCCCACCTTCCCCCGCATGGACCATGAACCTCTGAAAGGGGTGGTGGTACCCCAGACCAGAGGTGGCACACTGGAGCCTCTAGGGTCATATCGATGAGGATACACTCAAGTTTTTCCTGGGTCCTGCTGCCTTTTTTGTGAAAGACCCATCAGGCAGCCCTGAACCCACGTTCTCCCACAATTATTTCTTTAGATGCAGTGTGTACTTTCCAGAATCTCATGGCTCTGATCCTCTGTAGTCATTCACCCATCATAAACTTCCCCAACCCAGCAGACTCTTCAGTTTGGGACATCCGCCTTATACCTTTAACATGCCCAGAACTCGGTACGTACCTAGAAGTTAATGGCATACCTACAAGGGTTAGAAGGTTCCTGTCAAAGACCAAAACAGCTGATGCTTCTGGCAGGGAAGAATAATTAGAAAACTCGTTTGTTATGCCTTTGTGTGCACTGATATTTTCAAAGCTAATTGCTTATACAGTTAAGGTCTTTTGACATGATCAAGGATATTACCATAAGAAATTAGCTGAAACTCTGCTTTATTGGTACATCCTTTTAACAAATAGTACATGAGCAGCCGTGACAGGCAGTAATACACAAGTATAGGTTCTGGAGGGAATTTTTCAGCTACAGGGGTTTCCGGGAAAAGACCAGTCCCTGTGCTGGTGCCGCTGGACCCATCCCTTCTAACCCACCTAAGGACGTGGCCACCTGAGATTTCTTCCTCTCTGTTACATCATCAATTTCTCCCATTTGTATCAAGAAAATATGCTGTAGTATCCTGTAATGTAATGTCCTCAAATTCATATGTTGAAATCCTAACCCCAGCACCACAGAAGATTATGTAACTGAAGATAGGGTCTTTAAATAGGTGATTAAGTTAAGTTAATGACCCTAGTGACTGGTATCCCTATAAGAAGAGGAGATTCGGACACAGACACACATAGAGGGATGACCAAGTGAAGACACAGAGAGAAGACAGCCATCTACACGCCAAAGGGAGAGGCCTCAGGAGAAACCAACCCCGCTGACACCCTGATCACAGACTTCTAGCCTCCAGAATTGTGAGAAAGTTACATTTCTGTTGTCGAAGGCTGAGCTTCGCTAATACAGACGAATACAAACCCTCCCTTTGAACCATCCTACACTGTCGGTGGGAGTATAAATTGGTGCAGCCACTGTGGAAAACAGAATGGAGGGTCTTCAAAAAACTAAAAATAGAGCTACCATAGGACCCAGCAATTCCACTCCTGGATATATATCTGAAGAAAAGGAAAACACTAATTCAAAAAGACACATGCACCCCAGTGTTCACCGCAGCATTATTTATAACAGCCAAGATACGGAAACAACCTAAGTGTCCATCAACAGATGCATGTTAAAGAAGATGTGGTGTATATATACAATGGAATACTCCTCAGGCATAAAAAAAAGAATGAAATTTTGCCATTTGCAGCCACATGGATGGACTTGGAGGGCATTATGCGAAGTGAAATGTCAGACAGAGAAAGACAAATAGTGTATGACATCACTTATATGTGGAATCTTAAAAAATACAACCACCTGGTGAATAGAACAAAAAAGAAGCAGACTCACAGATATCAAGAACAAACTGGTGGTTACCAGGGGGGAGAGGGCAGAGGGAGGGGCAAGATAGGGTCAGGGGATTAAGAGGTGCAAACTACTAGGTATGAAATAAGCTACAGGGATATGTTGTACAACACGGGGAACATAGCCAATATTCTGTAATAACTTAAGAGTATGACCTTGAAAAATTGCGAATCACTAGCTTGTACACCTGTAACTTATATAGTATGGTTCAGAAACTAGTCTTCAATTTAAAAACACTCTCCCTTAGACCTTCCCCTCCTCCTCCAGCTACAAGCCACTTTCCTGGAAACATTGTTCAGTTGCATGTCTTAGTGCCTGGCTCACTTCTCACTTTTTTTCCATCTGGTCTGAGGCAGCTGTGGTCCCAGCCACTTGGCTGAAACCACTCTTCTCACAGCCACCAAGGAAGTCCAGGCTGCTCAGTCAGGTGGTGGCCCCTCTCTTCTCATCTGACCACCACCCCCGGTGGAATTAAGACAGTGCATGCCTCCCTCCCTCCAGACAACTTGCTGTTCTCTCAGGCTCTCCTGCTTTTTCTCCTTCCACCTCATGGCCCACTCCTTCTTGGTCTCCTCGGATAGCTCTGCTCAACTCCCCAAATTGAGAGTGACCCAAGCCTCCACACACAGCACCCTTCTTTCACTGCTAAGCTGGGAACCCCAGATCTAAACTCTAACCCCATCATCTCCACTGATGTTAATACCCCCGTTTCCCTCTCCTGAGGGTGGCCCGGAGCCAACGGTTGGTTGATGTATGGATCTAAGTTGTGGACACTCATGCTGTATGATTGATACCCTTAGGAGCCCGTGAGGCTCCACCAAGCCCGGACTCCGCTTGAGACATATTCTTGCTTCCCTCATTACTGTATAGTGTTTCCTAAAGACCACTCCCTCAATAAGTCACACACCCCAAAACCCCATCTCGGACTCTGCTTCCCGAAACTGGACCAAGGACGCACATTACCTCATTATCCTATTTATTTACTTCATAGCACTTATCGTTTTCTAAATTTATCCAGTCCATCTATTTGTTTGCTTATTTTCTGTCTGTTTCTCTCACTGTAAGTTCTTTGAAAGGAGGTGATTCATGTCCAGTGCCATTCGAGCCCAGATAATGGGTGCCTAGAAATATTACACAAGAAAATGAAAAATTGAACAAATGAGTGAATGCAAAGCAGGCAGCCTATCTTCCATGACTGACTAGCAAATTGACTGGCTTCTGGCGCCAAGGCAAAAAGTGAACACATGGCTCGGGTCATTATCCTTCCCCTTGCAGATGTCAATCGGAATTCATTTAGGACTGTCACATAACTTCCCATTCAGAAATGATTTCTCCCATTGGCCGACTATAAGCCAATATATATTAGGAATGATTTATTCCTTAATTTGAGGATAAGCAATTTATAGGCATGGAATGCACCTTTTCCGTTTTTGCAGAATAGAGTCACTTTATATACGTGCATGTTTGATACTCCAATTAGTGTTAATCATGATGTTGATGATAATAATAATTACCTTTGATAGAGTGTTCTGACTGGCTCATATATGTACTCTCTGATTTACGTAGATGACTTCATTTAATCCTCAAAAGCAATCCTCAGTCCCTGTCAATTAGGTGGGATCTAGCCCAGCTGTATAAATGAGGAGACTGAAGCTCAGAGAATTTAAATGACTTGGCCAGGATTAGCCATCCAGAAGGGATTCGAATAGAATTCTGACACATGTGTCTAGTTTTATGGGGAGAAAAAAAAGTGTGTCCTATTTAAACAGTGGAGGGTGAGGGCTGTGCATCCTCTCTTCATTGTTGCATCAGTTAGGACTCTATTAGTTGCAAGAGATAGATCACCTAACCCAAAATGGCTTAGGTAGAAAAGGCTCATGTAACTCTACATCGCGTGTAAATAACAGGTAATAGGACAGTCAGTGGGCACTGACTTCAGGTGTGGCTGGATCCAGGAGCTCAAACAAGGTCACTGGGATCTGCTTTCTCTCCATCCCTTGAGCCCACTCCATTCCCAGACAGCTTAATGCCATGTGGTGTCCGGATGCCCACAGTAGTTCGAGTTCAAGTTCGATCCTCCTAGATTCAAATCCAGTGGCATCTCTTAGAAACCCCAGTGACATTCTTCTGCTGCCTTATCTCTGCACAAGTCACATAGCCATATGTAGACCCATTGCTGTGCCCGAAAGAATGCGAAGCTCTGATTGCCCAGACCTGAGTCACATGTTCACCCCTGGACTCGGCTGGTATGGGAAGAGGCTTTGGTTCCTTGGGAGTACATCATGGGGTGGCCTGAGCAGGAGAAAGGCGGGTGGTGGTCAAAACGGGGAAGGGGGTGCCACTAGAACTGCCTCTACTGCCAAGCTCCGTTTACCTGTCGAACACAGGTAAGTTCACTCTTCCTTGAGCTCATTTTTTTCCCAAGTCCCTTTGGCATGTCACGTGTGGACACGTGGCCTCTCCAGGTGAGCTAGGACGCTGCGTATCACGTGGTGGATCTCTGACCTGGTCCTAGAACATCAGAGTGGGCTCTTGGAGAATCTGCTCACATAATTGCCTATGGGTGGTGCCTAAAATCCCAGGAAGCCTCAAAGCTAGGATTCCTGCTGGTGATTAAACAATAAAAACAAGATGTGTCATATCAGAGAAGAGCTACTTGGGAAAATGGACACGTTTCATCTGACCCCAGCACCTAGCCATCCTCGTTATGGGAGAATCCTTCAGACGGTGCCATCTTCCTCTATCAGCCGTGGCTTGGGTGGGATTAACTCCACTCCCAGCTACAGGGGTGGCGCCGGAGTGATGTGAGCCACTCACGGTGCTCCACCCAACAGGACGTAGTGATTGGCTCCTGAACGGCTCTTAAACCCGATCAAAGCCAATGAGGAGTCAGGAGATATTTGCTAGTGCTTCTGAAAAAGAGAGACCTCCCTCCTTTGTAAATTATTTTCCTCTCCCTCTATGGACATCATTTGAAGACTTGGAGTCTGGCAATACTGTGGCTATTTTACTCGCAAGAGTGCTGATCTTGGAGAACAGAGATGGGTTGCACTTAGGGGGTGCAGTGAAAGAGAGGTGGAAACTGAGGACTTATAAAGCCGTAAGATTGCCAGCTAAAACACAACAAATAATTTTTAGTATAAGTATGTCCCATACAATATTTGAACATAATTTTACTAAAGAAAAATTGTTTATATGAAATTCAGTATTTTTATTTGCTAACTCTTGCAAAGCTGACACTTTGAGATGGGGTGTAATCAGGTCCCTGCAGGGGGACACAGTTTGAGCCCCTGGATCAAGCCTTGCCTGAACTCATCCGTTACAAAGCAATAAATTCCCTTTCAGCTTAAGCTTGAGTTGGGTTCTCTGTGGGTTGCAACCAAAGAGTCCTGACCACTACCCATGGACAGTGTAGAGAGAGAGATGAGACTTCAAGGCTAGAAAGACTGGATTGCAACCTGCTTAACATAAATAAAGACATGTGTAGACCCTAAGGGGATGCAAGAGATGGGGGAGATGAGAAGACTCACAGACGTGTCCCTGGGCAGGGCCCCTCCCAGAAGTGGTCATAAGAGCCTTGTCCTTGTCAGGCGTGCCCTTTTAGGAGAAACAAAACTCCATAACATTCGTTGAGTCCTTTGAATGTTCCAAGCACTGCCATAAGCTCCTTACAGACACGATCTCATTGAATCCTCCCTGCACCTCTACAATTTAGATACTCTTATTTAGTTCCATTTGATTACTGAAGGATCTGAGAGATTAACTGGAGAAGATTGATTTGCCAAAGTCCCAGATCCAGTAAGTGGCAGAGCTGGGGACTGCACCAAGGCCACGTAACACTCCATGCTCACACTTAGATTCCCCACCCTTCAAAGGGAGGCCATGAGGCACAGGCACCATTTTCAAAGCCCTCTTCAATTTTGAGTCTTGCTTTGTCACGCAGTTTTCTCCTTTGGGTAATTTCCCACAAAACCCCACTTGATGGGGATGCCCTGGCTGGAGGATTTGTGCCTTCAATTCTTTTTGGCACCAGACGCTCCCACAGTAGGATAATATCAGTAATCGGCCTTATTGCTGCATCAGTTCCTCCACTTCAGCCAAGAAAGCCAGCATCCGTAAGTCCGATTCCTTCTGGGAGAGTCTGCGAGGTTGGGTTTCGTTTTGAGTTTTTCTATTGCCCACTCCCAGTTCCTTTCAAAGAGCTTTTTCGATTCAAATGGCTTTGGTAGGAGATTAATTTTTCACAACTGTGCGTTTACTTCTCTTCCTAATTCTTACCGTGGGAAGAATCACCAGATCCCAGCTCACCTGGAAGCATAGATGCTCAGCTAGGAGTCTTCGAGTTTGCGGGAAAGTAGGTCCCTTTCCCTCCCACAATGTGAAGTGAAAACAAAAGAGGCATCCCCCAAAAGGCACCAGAAAGGAGCCAGCTAAATCTGCACTTCCTTCCAAGGCTACTTGCCTTGCTACGCCCACCCTTGGCTCAGCTGAGGCACGGAACAGAAAACCCACTCCTGGCCAGGAGATCTGAGGTCTCCGTTTTTCTCAACACCCAAAGCCTGACTCTAGTGGATATAGATCTCAGTGGACAGGCTCAGTTCACCAAGAAATATTTCTTTGTTTTGCTGTCACTCAACTTAATTACTTTTCCCAGACCCCATTATTTATGGTTTGGCTGGAAAATTAACGCTGGTGTCATTTTGTTTGTTTCTGAGGTCATTTAAACGTGTGGTGAATGAGCTCAGCGTACTGGGACTTTGGGTGGGGTGGGCCCATCGGGTCCTCGGATCGCCCACCCAGTCGGGTCACTGCTGGGGGGCCATTGCCTCGGTAATCTTGGCCGCGTGAACTGGGAGGTGTCTGAGGGTTCCAGGCAAGGCTTGGGAACTTGGAATCTTTCCAGGAGGCAACCCGTGGTCTGCTCTGCCTGGCTTCACCACCAGTCGTTTCTGTGGGTTCCCACTGCTTCCCCAGCGGTGATGGCGAGAAGCCTGAGGTCAGAAATCACCTTCTGTCCTGGTACCCCCTGCCCCCTGCCCCTGCAGACACACACACACACACACACACACACAGGGATACAGCCCTTCCATCTCAGGGGGACAAGCAAATCCCACAACCAGTCCTCTGCTCTAGACAAAACACTCTGTCCATATTCTGGTTCTTCTCTTTCTTTATTGGGCTGAGATCTTATGCCTATGTCCCTCCTTTTATTTTCTAAACAATCCTCTCATTTTCTCAGGTTTTGGAAATTTGAATTATACAAGTCAGGGAGGCTCTATACTATTCATCACATGGATGTAGATCCATAAATATTTATTAAATAGGTGAATGGTTTGACTACCTTGTATTATTAGTTAGGGAGACTAAACTGCTGTAACAAATAAGCCCCCCAGTGCAATGGCCCAGCTACAATAGAAGTATTTCTCACTCGCATAAAACTACAGGGTGACACTTGCAGTTACCAAGGAGCTCTCATCCAAGTAGTGATCTAGGGGCCTGGGTTCCTTCTATCCTGTGTCTCTGCCATCTCCCTAGAGGCGTGACATCTGAGGTCCGGGCACGCAAGTCGATAAAGAACACGCAGCAGGCACCCTTGCCCTCTTAAAGGAGATGCTCCAAGGAGCATTCGTTATTCTATCTCAATCCATTCATTGGACATTCTGAGTCACGTGACCACACCCGGCAGCAAGGGAAGCTGGGAAATGTAGTCCAGCCTTGTGTCCTGGAAAAAGGGGAGAGTGAAGGTAGGTGATAGCTCGAGTTTGTGCCCAAAACCCTGACCTTAACACTTTAACACCGCATGCAGCCTCTCCATCTCATGGAGTCTTCAAGGAGAATGTGAACATGTGAAAGTCAGAGGCTTACTATCAAGTAAAATGAAGGACTTCCTGCAGACGAGCAGGAACGCTTGAGAATTATTTATCCATCCTTCATCCATGTAAGGGATTTGATGGTTAACCTCAAGGTGGAGGAGTTTCAGTGGCCTAGGGTCCACATGGGAGCTGCCTTCCCACCCCTTCCTTTCATCTTGATCAGTGCTTCCAAACTTCATCGTGCATGAGAATTGTTTGGGCAGGGCCGCACACATGAAACCATGGAAGTTGAAATTTATGGGCAATTAAGCCGATTTTCAAAACTCTTTTTGATGACACAGAGTTTTACCTTATGCACCTGCTGACCTAAACTACCTCTTATGTAAAATACGACTCCTCTGCACCAGGAAATCTGGGGTAGAAGTAGTATGAATTAGGAACTCCCACTCTCCTCCCATCTCATGAGCCTGGGGTACATGAACTTCCCCCAAAGGACCAGAACCTGACTCCAGGTGGGCTTGTATTCTTGTCTTTGGAGGATCTGGTCATCCTCCCCAGGGTCAGCCACTAGCACCGTATGTTCGTGGGGAAAATGGGCAGCTCTATCATTAAATCATTTTAAACCACCCCATAGAGAAAAATGAATGAATCACTCACTGTATTAAGCATAAGTAGACATTTGGTCTCAGAGGGACCATTGAACTAAGAGCAGCCTGGGGACTTCATGGCTTCTTTTTTTTTTTTTTTTTTTTTTTTTTAAATATATTTTATTTATTTATTTTTGGCTGCGTTGGGTCTTTGTTGCTGCGCGCAGGCTTTCTCTAGCTGCGGCGAGCGGGGGCTACTCTTCGTTGAGGTGCGCGGGCCTCTCATTGCGGTGGCCTCTCCTGTTGCGGAGCACGGGCTCTAGGCGCACGGGCTTCAGTAGTTGTGGCACGCAGGCTCAGTAGTTGTGGCGCACGGGCTTAGTTGCTCCGCAGCATGTGGGATCTTCCCTGACCAGGGCTCGAGCCCGTGTCCCCTGCATTGGCAGGCGGATTCTTAACCACTGCGCCACCAGGGAAGCCCTTCATGGCTTCTTTTAATTCACCCTGTGCAGAAGTGCCTCTGTCTGCCCCAGACCCTCATTAGATGTGCAAGAGGATTGGACTTGAGAAGGATGCGTGCTGCTAAGCAAATTGAAATAAGCGCTTGCCTCCACGCAATTTACACAAATAATGAACTGCTTTACTCTAAAGGTAATTCCAGTGTATATATGTCCATGCCACTCTCTCTCTCTGTCACATACACTACCAAACGTAAAATAGATAGCTAGTGGGAAGCAACCACATAGCACAGGGAGATCAGCTCTGTGCTTTGTGACCACCTAGAGGTGTGGGATAGGGAGGGCAGGAGGGAGGGAGATGCAAGAGGGAAGAGATATGGGAACATATGTATATGTATTACTGATTCACTTTGTTATAAAGCAGAAACTAACACACCATTGTAAAGCAATTATACTCCAATAAAGATGTTAAAAAAAAAAGGTAATTCCAAAAGAAGAGTTCTGAAGAATTTTTTTTAACTGAAGTATAGTTGATTTACAATGTTGTGTTATATATATTCTTTTTCAGATTCTTTTCCATTATAGTTTATTACAGGATATTGATATGGTTCCCTGTCCTATATAATAAGACTTTGTTGTTTATCTCTGTTAATCCCAAACTTCTAATTTGTCCCTCCCTCTACCCCTTTCCCCTTTGGTAACCATAAGTTCGTTTTCTATGTCTGTGAGTTTGTTTTTGTTTTGTAAATAAGTTCATTTGTATCATTTTTTAGATTCCACATATAAATGCTATCATATAATATTTGTCTTTCTCTGTGTGGCTTAACCTCACTTAGTATGGTAATCTCTAGGTTCAGCCATGTTGCTGCAAATGGCATTATTTCATTTTTTTTATGGCCGAGTAATATTCCATTGTATATATGTACCACATCTTCTTTATCCATTCATCTGTCGATGGACATTTATGTTGTTTCCATGTCTTGGCTATTTGTAAATAGTGCTGCTATGAACACTGGGGTGCATTATCTTTTCGAATTAGAGTTTTCATCTTTTCTGGATATATGCCCAGGAGTGGGATTGCTGGATCATATGGTAGCTCTATTTTTAGTTTTTTTGAGGAACCTCCATAGTGTTTCCACAGTGGCTGCACCAATTTACATTCCCACCAGCAGTATAGCAGGGTTCCTTTTTCTCCACACCCTCTCCAGCATTTATTATCTGTAGACTTTTGATGATGGCCATTCTGACCAGTGTGAGGTGATACCTCATTGTAGTTTTGATTTGCATTTTTCTGATAATTAGTTATGTTGAGCATCTTTTCATGTGCCTATTGGCCATCTGGATGTCTACTTGGAGAAATACCTGTTTAGGTCTTCTCCCCATTTTTTGATTGGGTTATTTGGTTTTTTGTTTGTGAGCTGTATGAGCTGTTCGTATATATTGGAAATTAAGCCCTTGTCGGTCGCATCGTTTTCCAAGAATATTTTGAGCAATGAAGTAAATAGATGATTTTCCAGGGGAACAACTTTGAATGTCCCAGAATTCATTGCATATAATTTTTTTTTTTAAAGAAGCCATCCGTGTTTGACTTTTTTTTTTTTAATTATTATTTATTTATTTATTTATTTTTGGCTGTGTTGGGTCTTGGTTTCTGTGCAAGGGCTTTCTCCAGTTGTGGCAAGCGGGGGCCACTCTTCATCGCGGTGCGCAGGCCTCTCACTGTCGCGGCCTCTCCCGTTGCGGAGCACAGGCTCCAGACGTGCAGGCTCAGTAGTTGTGGCTCACGGGCCCAGCTGCTCTGCGGCATGTGGGATCTTCCCAGACCAGGGCTCGAACCCGTGTCCCCTGCATCGGCAGGCAGATTCTCAACCACTGCGCCACCAGGGAAGCCCCACTGCATATAATTGTGACATATGTTGGATCATCAGTCTTCTTTCATTAGCCACACTCATTCAGTCATTCAACAAACATATACTGAGTTCCTACTATGTGCCAGTCCCCATGGCTGGACCAGGGTCTTGCCCATGTGGAGTGACCAATTGCTGTGTCCACTGGGGCTCTCAGTTGCAATAACAGATATTTCCCTTGGCTGATAGAGACAGAAAAGGAATATATGTGAAAAGATACTGAATGGCTTAAAGAATCACAGGGGAAACCCTAGAACCACATTTAGAAAATGGACAGTGGATCGTTCAGGGTCCCAGTAGAAAACACATGACTCACTCACATTAGGAGATATGAGGCAATTTTAACAAAGAATTTAGCAGAGATGTTCACAGGATGTGATACGAATAGTGACAGCAGACCCCTGAGACCTGACTGGGTGAGAAGAGAAAGTAATTATCAGAAGTGGGAGACAGAGAGGGTTGTGTGGCTAAGGCTGACTTATAGCTACAGAGACCTTCAGTAAAAGGGATGGAGCCATCAGGGGACAACTTGCAAGGAGGAGGACCAGGTGCTAACTTCCTTCCATCAAGAGCTTCCCACTTCTGTGGTGCTTCCCACTGGCTGAACCCATCCAGGAACCAAACCAGAAGCCAGTAGGGCAAAAGGACTCCATGCCAGTCACCACCCAGGCCACCCAGCAGGGGCAAAGGGAGGGAGATTCCATCTGGAAGGAGACATGGAAGAAGGCCAGCAGAGGCAGCTAGACAGAGGCTAGGCGGCCAGGAGCACAGCCACTCACCTGTCACACAGTGACCTCCTGAGGACAACAGCTGCCTTCACTCCCTCCACAACCAAGTGTATGCTCCAACCCCTTCTTGGTGGTGCCTCCTCTGGGGGGGCAAGACAGATAATGAATAAACTAATAAATGGACATAGTAATTGCAGGTAGTTCTAAATGCTAAGAAGACCTTCTTCAAGCAACTGTATGATGCCTGCATGTGACGGGGTACTTCAGGTAGTCAAAGATTTGGAAAGCATTTTAGGGCTTCCCCAGGAAGCACTGATTATAAACATGATTTTTCAATTTAATTCAGTGTTCTGAAACATGACTAAGTACCTACATGATTGTAAGGTGATTTTATTATGCTTAATGAGCTGTCTTATAGTGTCGTGGGATTTTAGAGATGAGATAGCTTCTATAATAACCAATCTTGTCTGAAAAGAAAATTTAAAACAATTTTTAATTTAAAAAAACCCCTCTGTTCTCATTAGCTTCTAAGTCCTTGGTGTGGCAGTAAATAACCATTTATTTTGTTCTCATTTAGCACTTTCAGTGATTTCTATGCTATACCACAATGAGATTCTGAATTCGATTTTAAAATTAATCCATCAGAGTTATCTTCATTTTACTTGTAGAATGAATTTTGCGAGGAGGAATATCTTCACTGTTTTATAATATTAAGAGTGTCTACAGCATCCTTTCATGATAGCTGAGTTAATTAGTGTGAGATCAGAGGATTATATTGAATTCTAGCACAAAGTTGTTGGGGAAATCAACCATCTATGACAGTTTCAGCATTAAGTGAACAAATGCTGTTTCCTTCAGCAAACATTTCAACACGGGTAGATTCTTCAACAATCATCCTTTGTCTCAAAATCACAAGTCAAAAGTGATTCGAATTATTAGGTATTTGAATTTGATATGAAAACATTTTACCCTTCTTTGCAAATAGACTTGCAGATGTTCCACTCCATGATATCAAGATAGAGAATAATTATAGATTTGACCTAAATTTTGTGTTATACGTATGTAAATATTCAATCAATGCAATCTTATTTATCTATTAAAATGTCATTGCTAGCTTGGAACTTTGTTGCTTCAAGACACAAAGAGTTTCCTATTCTTTCAAGTTTTATCATGAAAAACTGCTCCTTGAGACTGGAAGCCTCCAATTTCAGTGACACCTTTCTAGCCAGGCAGAATCATTTTCTGTTTCCACACTAGCCAACCCTGCACCTTGACTTGAGATGGTGTGGAAGAACATTCCCCCCCCCCCATTATGAGGGAACTTTCCTGAGAGCTAGTGACTATTTCAGTTATTTTAGATAGTATTCTGCCTCATTATGCTAGACAGTATTATATCCAGTTATTCTAGATAGTATTGTGTCTAGTTATTTTTGATAGTATTGTGTCTATCCTTTGTTCCACGTCCCTGTGAATCTTATCAGGACAATTTACATTAATATTTTGTTTCCTGTCTGTGAAAAAGAATGAGAAGCCACAGAACAATATTACAGGAGAGAAAGCAGTTCAGGATTTGGTTTTTGTGGTCATCTATATACCAGAAAATAATCATTTAGTTGCCAAATCCAGAGCATGACATATTTTAGTAATATTTTAGGAGGCTGATAGCTTAATATGTGTTGAGAATTCTGAAAGCCAGAGGGGGAGAAACTGGCAATCTGGTCTAGACATCCCTTGTAAATGTCATCATTTTACATGTTGATCCCAGTCCTTGCCCTCCACACATGTGAAGTCCGTCTGTTTATGTTCTGAGGCCTGAAATGTAGAAAAACCTCTACGACTAAGCCCAAATCTGAAGAATTAGTGAAATATAAATTGATAACAATTTGTCCACTTCCCAAAGAAAATCTGTACTTTGACTTCCAGATTTTTAGCTTTAGCAATTTGCTGACATACATTTTTCTAGAAAATAAAATGAGCTACTCAGAAGGCTTTTGAAACACCTTTTCGATTAAGGAACAAGAGACATAAACAAAAAAATCCATACTATAGTGTGTACAGTTTTCATACCTTTGTTATCAACTTAATGAGCAGAAAAAAATTGGTTGTATGAGTATATAATTTATTCTGGACCATAAAAGACCCTCCCATTCCAGTAAATGAACGAAACTGGCCTATCGCTAAATAATAATGTATTTTGTTTTTGTTTTTGTTTTCTTTTAATTGGGATATAGTTGCTTTACAATGTTGTGTTAGTTTCCGCTGTACAAAAAATAATAATAATAATGTATTCGGCATGTCTCAGGTATAACTTTTTTTTTTTTGGCTGTGTTGGGTCTTCATTGCTGCACGCGGGCATTCTCTAGTTGCGAGCGAGGGCTGCTCTTCACTGCAGAGCGCCGGCTTCTCATTGCGGTGGCTTCTCTTGTTGCGGAGCACGGGCTCTAGGTGCACGGGCTTCAGTAGTTGCAGCATGCAGGCTCAGTAGTTGTGGCTCATGGGCTCTAGAGCACAGGCTCAGTAGCTGTGGTGCACGGGCTCAGTAGCTCCGCGGCATGTGGGATCTTCCTGGACCAGAGATCGAACCCGTGTCCCCTGCATTGGCAGGCGGATTCTTAACCACAGTGCCACCAGGGAAGCCCCTCGGGTATGAGAACTTTTGATCCTATTGTGTACAGTATCCTCTGTGACCTTGTTGAGCTATTATTCCATCTCTTTCCACTGATTTCCATCTCTCTTCTTCTACCACCTTAGGTTCGTATGTTGAAAAGAAAAAGCAGCTTCGATGCTTCTGCTTGGTGCCGTCTTGCCATGATACACCATCCTTCCTTTCTTTTCTAGTGATCTTTCCTCTAAAAGAACTTAAGTTGCCTTAAGTTCTCTATGAACATGGTACCCTTCTTTGTGAGATGAAAAACGTAAATGCCTGTAGAAGTCAGTGGATGCTATGAAAAGGGCCAGGCAGGAGAGATGACAAATCAACCGATTCATATTCTAGCCTAAGGGGAGCAGCTGTCTCTCAACTCAGTCAAATGATGTCTGCCAGAATAACACCTCGAGTTGGCAGATTTTCCAGTTTTTTCAATAAAATCCCTAATTCTTTATTTTTATGTGAAACTTCCTGATTTTTAAAGGCTGGCAAGTAACTCTGTTTTTTGTCTTTGTTTTTTAACACTAGGCAGGCTAAGCAGAACCCATCTGTGGACCAGGTCTGCCTTCTGGGATGCCAGTTCTCACGTTCTGTTTTATATTGTGTCAATTTTCCTCTCTCTCTACCACTTTGCCCACTACTTGCTTTGCAGCCCATAGCAATACCCTGTCTCCTACTATATTGTCTGTCACTGCCCTTTACAAACACACCACAACCCCATAAAAATATGGGCGGTGACAGCTATTAATTTATCAGCTGACATCAGAAATCGACCAAGGGCAAAACCTGTCTTTATCCAGAAATATATACTAACATAATAAGAAATGAGCTGCACATAAATGTTTAGAGGAGTTTTATTCATAACTGAGCCCTGATTGGTAGCAACCAAGATGTTCTTCAACAGATGAATAACCCAACGGAGGCACATCCAGACAATGGAATACTGTTCAGTGCTTAAGAGAGAGCTGTTAAGTTGCTCTTTAGATTTTTATTTTCTGGTGTAATAAACCAGTCTTTCTAAGTCCACCCTCTTCACTTTTCCTAGTTTCCACTTCATTTCTCACCCCTTTCTCATTTCTCCACAGTAGACTCAACATGCATGTAGACAAGTTAATGTTTGCCCTTTGTTTTGTGGTCAGTGGCAGTCACTGTCCGTGGCGCCCCTCACTGTTCACTGCTGCCCCTATCCTTGTGGGAACAGTGACTGTTGACTATTGGAGTCCCCAGCACTTCCTCCCCTGAGGGGTGTTAAGATTCCAGATGTAAACCTAAGGCAAGTACCTGTTTCATTTACCCAAGAAAATGAAATCCATCAAAACGAGAGCATTTCAACAGTTCATTAAGATTCCAAGATGCAGGGGTCATAGAAGTGATTATCTAAGATGTATTCAATTGGCTGTTAGCTAAACCCATTAAAAAATTAGTCAAGAATAATTTGCTGTTTGATATTGACATTTTATATTTCTCATTCATGCTAAAGGAAATCCCATTAAAGAATCTAATTTACTGTTCATTAAACTCACCTATACAAGAATGGAAATCGCATCTCACCTGATGAGAACAATGAGACAAAATACCTGGAGATGAAGCCCTGTGTTGACAAAGAGATCAGCCAAAGGTCACACCCTTTGCAGCTGTTCTAATCTGGGGTGCAAAATTATATTGCTTCAGCACCTGCACGTGTATGCAAAGAGTAGAACTAGGTTGAGCTGGGGTTTGCATGCCCCGCCCCCAGGGCTTCTAACCCATATACACTTTTACAGCCTACCAACAGCAAGGCAGATATCACCTAAATATGTCCTGTATGCAAATTATGCTTATCCAGCAACTGCAGTATAATAGAAAGAGGGCCAGACTTGTTCATAAATCTTGGGTTCAACTCTCCTGACTACTAAACTCACAAGTCCTCATCTGTAAAATTGAATAGGAAATACCTACCACGAGGAAAAGCTGTGAGCAAGTAAAAGTGCTTTTACTGCAACTATAAGGCTCCATATGCTTACGTTACATTCAAAAAAGCATTTAGAGATTTGTATGATGGTTCATCTATTCTGACCAGAGGTGGCAAAAGCACGTGTGTGAATGTGTGGGTGCATGCATACGTGTGCTTGCTTTGCTTTGCCTTGCTGTGTTGGAGGGCTAAATCCAACCATTGGTTTTGAACAGAATCTTGAAGCGAAGTCCAGATTCTGCATTCCATTAACAGTGTTTTCCATACACAAGCTATGGGAAAGCCAGGCTTTGGGCCATACTTCTAGACCCTAATTTAAAACTATTGCCTCTCTCACTGAACTATAGTGTCCTCAAGGATGCTTTATTCATTTTCACATTCCCACGGTCTGGCATTTTGTCACAGTTCAGTAACAATTAAATGATTAAAGAATGAATCAATGGACCATTAAAAATAAAATCTCTGGAGTAATTACTGAAAATAGTGGGGAGATGAGGGTATAGAAAATAGAAGAGGAAGAAAAATTGAAAGACAGGAGAAAATAACAATCAAAAAAAAACCAAAAAAGAAATCAGAAAAAAAAAGACAAGAAGAGGAGAAATAAGAAATCACACACATTTTAAAAGCCTAGGCAAATAGGAAGCACGAAATATACAAATCACAAAAGAAATGAATTCAAACATATAGGTAATGATAACCAATGAAAATGAATTAAACTCTGCAATTAAAAGACCAAGAATGTCAGACTAAACTTAAAAAATATAATACACCAGTTGTATGTTTGTGTTAAACACACACACACACACACCCCTAAAAAATGAGGACACAGAAAGAAAGTAGAAGGTTGTAAAATCGTATACTAAACAAATCCTAACCAAAGGAAAGTTACTGTGGCTATATAACTATCAAGTGAAATAGATTTTAAAGCAAAAAGTATAAGGGACATAAAAATGGTCTTTATCTATCTATCTATCGTAGATAGATCTATCTATCCGTGTACCCATATACACACATTCTATACCCTTTCTAAATGCATAAATATTTCACCAAAAATAAGAGGCTTCTGAAACCTTACTCCTCCCCTAAGATGAAAAGCGAATTTTTTAGACATAAGGAAACCTTTCTTGAATGGAGGAGGATTAAACTCTAGAACTAGTCAATGGGAGAAGCTGTAAAATCCCATTTGCCAGAGACAGGAAAGAATAGGGCTGACAGCCACTTTTGCAATGACATTTTGATTGATGGACTCTAGTGTCCCAGTTGAGACCCATTTGACCACTAGGAATGGATGTCACAAAGCACCCCTTGACCAAACACCCAGGATCAGTGGATCAGTCTTCAGGGTCTCTCTCTCTCTCCTTCAGAATAGTGAGATCAGAGGGGAATAATGCATTTTTTTCTCTCCTTAAATAAGTTTGGTTTTCTCCCTTCTTGCATTCCTCTTCATAATTATTGGCACCTTCTCTGCATCATCTATTCAGGAAATATCTTTGGTCTTCTGCTCTTTTCCCAGCACTCCGTTCAGTCTCTGCCCCTGGGGAGCACAGAATCCGGTGAGCAAGATAGATCTTAATCAAATAATTACACAAATAAATATAAAAATTTGTCTCTGACAAGTACTATGAAGGAGAGATAGGACGTGCTAGAAGAGCTACAGTACAGAGACTGGCTTATTAAGAGAAGTCAGAGGAGCTTTCTCCCAGGAAGTGATACTTAGAGATCTAAAGGGTGGATGGGAGGGAACCAGGGTCCCAGGGGATGGAACGGTGTTCCAGGTTGAGGAAACAGCACATGCAGAGAATCTGGGGCAGGAGGGCGCATCTCACAGAGGTGCAGGAAGCAGGAATCCGACTGGAGAACAGAGAGCAGGGAAAGTGTCATAAATGGTGGAGGAAGAGGTAGCAAATGGCTTGTATCACTCCGAGCCTGGGAGCCAGTCAAGGAAGGTTTGCTATTCCAAGAGCAATGGAAAGTATTGAAGTTGGTTTGGGGCCAGGGGTGGGGAAGGGCAAGCGGAATGGGGTACCAGGAGATTACAAGGCGTTTTCTGGCTGGAGTATGTTTAGAGGTGCGTGAGCCAATGAGTGAGTCCTTTCTGTTGCCAGAACACAGGCAGGAGAGCATGGCGGCTTGGAGATGGGTGCTTGTGGATTGGGATGGATGTGGAGAGAGGGGGATTGGCTAGGGGGAGATTCAGAAGGCTGAATAGAGGCAGAACACAGTGATGCACAGGGAAGCGAAGAGATGTCTGTGAACTTCCCAGGCTGATAGCCTGAACACCTGGAGAGAAGGTAATGTCCTTCTCTAAGATGAGGAAAACTGAAGCGAACCAAGTCTGTGGGGGAAGTATAGGCTTAGGTATGCGTATATTGAACTTGAAGTAAGTACCTTAGAAATCGGGCATTAGTGCAAATATAAACAAGGCCCAGTGCCTCGGCCTTGAAGAGTTCAGTCTGAGGGAGAAAATATCCATAAAAATATAATGATGACAGAGGTGAATTCAACACTTGAAAATCACAAAGCCTTCTTTTTTAAATCACAAATCAAGAAGCTATTCTGCACACTGATTCTGATTACTTGCCTCATTCTTCGGCCTCTTGATGTTATCGTTTAGAGACATTATATTGTCTAGGTGGATACAAGCTCATTTGGGATCATTCTAAAGTTCTTATTCATTCAACACAAACTTGCTAAGGATTGACGATGACCCTGCTATGTCAGCCCCTCTGTGATGTAACATCTACTTGAGCATCATAATTACTGCTATCTTGGGGGAAATTCCAGCCAGTTTACTGGACCAGGATCGAACAAGTGTACATTAGCAATATAATAGGAAATGCGAGGCATCCACATGACACAAGCAAACTAGGCAGTCATTTTATACATAAAACCAACAAATATTCATACATATTGGAAAAAGTCCTGGAGGATATGCAATGACAATTTAACAGTAGTTCTGTCTGGATGGTAGGATTCCTGCTTAGGTCTATTTTCTTCTTTATGCTTAGATGTAGCTTCCAAATGTTCTGTGATAACACGGAGTCCACTTTTATCTCTAATGCGAAAGAATGGATATCCATCCTTTTGGACAGGGAGACGGACATCATTGATTGCCGACCTAGCGGCCATTTCTCCCTTTTCCTTGCTAAGAGAAGACCAGTTCTGTTAAACTGTTGAGAGGGAGCACGTTCACGAAATCTGGGTCCAGACCCAGGGGACTGAAATCACAATTGTTCCAGACAAAGTGTATTAGTGTCGTAAGGCTGCCTTAGCAAATTCCCACACATTTGGATGGCTTAAAGCAGCAGGAAGTTACTCTCTCACACTTCTAGAGGTAGAAGTCTGAATCAAAGGGTCAGCAGGGCCATGCTGTCTCCCTGAAGGTTCTAGGGGAGAATCCTTCCTTGCCTCTCTAACCCTAACCCTAACCCTAACCCTGGTGGCTGCAATCTTTGGCATTCCTTAGCTTGTAGATGCATTACTCCAACCTCTGCCATGGCGGTCACATAGCATTCCCCCTTTTCTGTGTCAGTGTCCAAATTTCCCTTTTATCACAAGGATACGAGTCATTGGATTAGGACCCACCCTCATTCACCTTGATCCCATGTACAAAGACCCCATTTCCAAATAAGGTTCACAGATACTGAGGATTAGGATTGGAATATATCTTTTTGGGGGGGTCTCAGTTCAACCCTCAATACAGGTTTTCTCAAACTTAGTGGTATGTTACAATAATACTTATTTAATGATTCCATTTATATAAACGTCTAGAAAATTCAAACCAATCTACAGTGACAGAAAGCAGAGCATACTTGCCAGGAGATGGGGTGGGGAAGAGAGATGGTAGCAGGGGTGTAAGTAAGGATGACCAAGGGTCACAAGGAAATTTTGAGGCTGATGGATATGTTTATTGTATTGATTGTAAAGGTGGTTTCACAGGTATACATAAAACACTTAGCCGTGGACTTTTAAATATGTGTGGTTGATTGCATGACAGATATACACCAACAAAGGTGTTTAATTTTAAAAATTCAACAATACCAAACCTGCACAATCTCTTTTAAATTAGAAGCAAGTTTCCAATTTATTTTATGAGGCCAGGATTATGCCAATACAATAGTCACTCAAGGACACCAAAGGGACTCAAAAAATAACATCTTTTTTTCCAAAGGATTTGTATCCAGTGTGTATTAAAAACACTTATAATTCAATGTCAATCCTATAAATCAGGATATAGAGCACATAGTCCTATAAAAGTAGCCAAATTATTTGAATAAACACTTTATGAAAGTAGATATACAAATGGCAAATAAGCACGTTAAAAATATATTCAAGGGTCTTCCCTGGTGGTCCAGTGGTAAAGAATCTGCCTTCCGATGCTGGGGACACGGGTTCGATTCCTGGTCGGGGAACTAAGATCCCACATGCCGTGGGGCAACTAAACCCGCATGCCACAACTACTGAGCTCGTGCACCTCAACTAGAGAGCCTGCGTGCAGCAAAGTACAGAGCCCGTGTCCCTGGAGCCTGCGCATCACAACTAGAGAAGAGAAAAAACGCAAAAAACGAACCCCTGCATACCACAACTAGAGAGAAGACCTCACGCCTCAACAAAAGACCCCCCATGCCTCAACGAAGATCCTGCGTGCCGCAAAAGAACTAAGACCCGACGCAGCCAAAAATAAATAAATAAATAAATAATAAATAAAATCTAAAATCTATATATATTCAGCAGCACTAGTTATTAGGTAAATGCGCAGTAAAATCACGATGAGATACAGCTATACAACTCACTAAAATGGCTAACATACGAAAGATCAAGTGTTGGAACGGATGTGGAGAAACTGGAACCTGCATACTTTTCTGGCAGGAAGGTAAACGGTACAGCCTTGTTGGAAAACAGCTGGCAGATTTTCAAAGTTACATAAACTTCCATGTGACCCAGTGTTTCCACCCTCCAAAAGGAATGAAAACATATGTCCACACAGAGACATGTATGTGAATATCCAAATAGGCATTATTCATCATAGCCAAATGAGGCAGCCCAAATATTTATTAACTGGCAAATGTCTGAACAAGTTGTGTTATATCCTCATAATGAAATATTACTCTGTAGTGAAAAAGAAAATGACTAATATACACAGCAACATAGATTCATCTCTAAAACATCATGCTAAGTGAAAGAAACCAGTCACAAAAGATGCTGTATTGTATGACAACACATATATGAAATTTCCAGAAAACACAAAACTAGTGAAAAAAGCAGCTGTGGATTGGGAGTCAGGACTGACTACCAAGGGATGTGAAGGAACTTTGTAAGGGTGATGGAATGTTCTAAAAGTGCATTGTGTTGGTTATACAGCAGAAACTAACACACCATGGTCAAGGAATTATACTCCAATAAAGATGTGAAAAAAAGGGCTTCCCTGGTGGCGAGTGGTTAAGAATCCGCCTGCCAATGCAGGGGACACCGGTTCGAGCCCTGGTCCGGGAAGATCGCACATGCCACGGAGCAACTAAGCCCATGCGCCACAACTGCTGAGCCCGTGTGCCACAACTGCTGAGCCTGTACACCTAGAGCCCGTGCTCTGCAACATGAGAAGCCACCTCAATGAGAAGCCCGTCGACACAACTAGAGAAAGCCCATGTGCAGCAACGAAGACCCAACGCAGCCAAAAATAAATACATAAATAAAATACATTTTAAAAGATGTTAAAAAAATTTTTTTTAAATAAAACTGCATTGTGGTGGTAGTTGCAAAATTGTATACATTTACTAAAACGTCAGATTCTTTAAAGTGGTTGAATTTATTGTATGTAAATTATACCTAAACACAGCAGTTATGAAATACGGAACATGGCCAGGACTGGTCCTTGTGGAGGAAAAAAATTAGAATAGACTTCAAGGCAATACTCTGTTGTCAAAGAAAGTGTAAGAGTGAACATAAATTTAAGTTTTAATTTAACTAGAATGTTTATTAAAGGTACGCAGTAAAGCTTACCGTGTCACTCTTAATGAAGTGTCTCAGATATGCCTTAAATACCCATTTAATGTGCATCTTATGAGAGTCTTCGGCCAACTAATTATTCAGCATGTTTAATGGAGTTAACAATAGCAGGCGAGATATATAGCCCTTTCTCCACAGATTTATCCTTATCAAAATACTTTTAAGATAATGGATTTCACTCACATAGATTGCCTTTGTGAATAAAAATCATTATATTCACCCACAATAATAGTACTTCTGTATCAGTTATTAAAAACCTATCCAATTAACACAAGAAGTCATTACTATTGGCACTCTTTATGGATTTGTGAGTCTGTGTGCCTATGGTATTTTAAAGAGATTTAGATAAAGTAGGAAATTTCATGAAATGTACTTCATTCTGGTAAAAAAAAGCAGCAAAGAAATACGGGTTTTGTGTTCGGGGCAGGTGAGAACAAGACTACAGGTCATTATAAATCAGATTTTGGAGGAATGTAGATTTTTCAAGGCACAGGCTTTGAAAGCCAAAGTCAGGTTCAGATTTATTTTCTTGAGCACAGAGTGGGCATTAACATAAATTCTCTTGGAACCAGTCAGAAAAGATTAGCTATTTAACCGTTGCTGCAGAGCCTACAATGAGAAAGGCTTGGAAGCCTTCACTTGCAGGACTTTCTAAGAATATATTATTATAAGACCAATCATGTCTTTTCATAATGGCTTCTCAATTCCCCATTTCCAAACCTCCCTAGATTTGCAAATGACCAACAGCATGATCTTCTTGCTTTTCCCTTTTTTTAATTTCCATTCTTTAATTTCTGAGCATCCTTCCTGCATTGCAATAAAGAAGATACGGATTAGATTGAATTTTTTTCTACAATCACTTTTACAAATTCTTCTCAATGGCCAAACTCCTAAAGTCACGTTTCGCCACAGGCTGAGCAGAATTTACATTTCAAATCCTGTATTTATGCGCATATCTGACTTATGGCTCAGGAAAACAAAGTAGTCTTTACAGCCCTCATTAAAGATGTGATTTGAAAGTCATGAGATACATTTATATTCGATGTCATTGTCTTTCTGTTTTGCTTAGAATATTTATTCCAAAATTTAGCCCAGTAGTGATTTTTAAAATATATACTTTGCTGTTTTTATTTTAATCCGTTGACCCTTGGCTACATAGAGACCCAATCACGTAAAACAAAAAAATTAATATCAGTTTGTGATTTCAATCTAGTCTCCCAAGTTGCATTGGTATTTATCACCTTGTGTGCTTCAGTTTCTCCAATATACTAGGAAGCATATTTCACAGAATCAATCCTGCTCTTACCAAAAATATATCCTATAATGAGCTAGGATATAAGAGCTTTCAAAGCCACTATAGCAGGACATCATTTTTGAAAGAAAAATTACCGTTTGGGGGGTTGGAGTATGAAAAAGAAGAATAAGTCTGGGAAAGAAAAGAATTCTTTTTTTCTAAAAACCGTGGTAACATTCATCCATCCATTCATTCAAGGATGATTGAAAGCCAGCACTGTGCATCATTACATCCTGGGATGGGATCAGAGTCGTGAGCAAAACACACACCCTTCTCGTGCTCACACATGTTAACGTCTAGCATAGGAGGTGGACATCTTAAAAGTTTAAATAATTCATCTTAATTACTCAATCATTTTAATTATTTTCATGTTTACATCATGTAATAATATTTCATAAATTGCATTTTAAAACTAAATATATATAAAAATAAGATCATTTCCAACTGAAGATGAAAAAGGAGGCATCGTAATGGGGCAGGGGTGGGGAGGTGGCTGTGAGGTGGGGGCCTGGGACAAACAATAGTAAATCAGGTTGAGAAGAAGCCCTTCTGAGACGATGATAATTGGAGTGGAAACCTGAAAGAAGAGCTGGAGCTATGAGGCAGTTGCCTCGCCTGGGCTACAGCTTGAAATCTCTGGACCAGATCGGGTCCAACAGGCAAGTCAGAGCCCACGTGGTTCTTCCTGAATTTAGCTCTGCACTCAGCCGACTTCCCTTGCTTCTGTTTTTCCTTTACGGCACCATCACTCTCTTTTAATATTCCTTCAACACGGAGCAGTAAATCTCTTGCTTCACACGGCTTTGCCGATTGCACTCTCTGTCTAGTCATTTGTCTTGGGCCATGTTGGTGCGTGGGCCGGGTGTTTTATACATCAGACAGAGTGGAGGGTGCTTTTGAATCACTAAGGAAAGTGACCGTCCTTTATGGGCAGAGATGATTCTCAGTGGTTCTCGTGAGAACTTTGGGGAGATTTGAAACCTCCCAAGATCCGGACTGGAACCCATAACAATTAAATCAGACTCCATGAGTGCAGGACCCGGCATCAGTATGTTTAATCTCCCCAGGTGGTTCTAATGTGCAACAAAGTGTGAGGACCATTGGGTTAGAATCACTGGTGACGATATAAAAAAAAGACTGGTATCTGACTCTCCCTCTGCAGATGTTGATATAACTGGTTCGAGGTGGGTTCGCTGGCATTGGTATTTTTCAGCCCTCCCTGTGGGATTATCCTCCATAGCCTTGGTGGAGAACCAGTGCTCTGGGCTCAACCTCAAGTGCCCCAGAGTGTTAGGAATACAAGATGGTTTGGCTCTGATACGTCCATGCTTCCTCTTGTACGTGTTAAGCTGCTGGCCAGAATTCGGGTTAAAGATCTGGTTTGAAAGGCATGAGATACATTTATATTCAATGTCATTGTCTTTCTGTTTTGCTTAGAATATTTATTCCAAAAATTAGCAGCTGATTCTGAGCAAAACTACAGCCAGGTAGGGTGGACCCATGGCCTTGGGCTCATTAACACTGTGCTGCCACCAGCCGAACTCATCAGCGGCAGATGCTGCCTTGGCTGCCCATCAGTAGGAACACTCCTGCCAAAGTCCAGCTGAACTAAATAAAAAATAATGACGATAATGGTGACACACGGTGGTCATAGCGTGGCGATCCCAGCAAATGAAGCAACACTGCCTTAAGTTCTTGCTCTGAATTGGACAAAGTCCAATGAAGTCTGGTCGCTTTAGACGTGTGACTCATTTTTCACTTCGAGCTGTAATGGATGTGATAAGATTTCCCAATTCCAGCCAGGAAATGTGGAGCGCTAGAGATACTTCTACGAGGATCCACCAAGGATGTATTTAGCTTTCACTGTGGAACAAAATATCAAAGAGAACCTGGCCATAATGCAGAGTGTCTGCTGAAGAGGGACGTTTATGGGAAGGACTTCAACACCAACTCAAGGAGTACTGATGAGTCCCGCGTTAAGCACGTGACCCTCTGAAGTCTGACGTGCGCGTCCCACTTGCCTCCTGGGGTCAGCTCTGGGCTGGTGAGGGGCCGCACAAAAGCCCTGCCCTTCTGGAGCTTATATTCTGATGTGGTCAAACAGGCAATAAATTCAGAGGGAAAAAATGATTTCTGAGAGTGTCAAGTACTCTCCTATGGAGTAAAATAAACAAGATGGGTGGCTTCACAGGCTTTTTCATAACCCTGACTTCTACACATCGTGATGGCTTGATTTCAGGTGATGGCAGTGGAGGCGGAAGGAGGTGGCTGGGTTGACAGAACGTATTGGAACAACGCTCACAGGACCATTCCCACGGCCGGGACCTCGTGGATGGATGTGACGTGGGGCATGAGCTAAAGAAGATAGTGAATGATGGTGCCTGAGGCTCTGGCTGCAGCAGCCAGCCGCCCAGTGGCACGGAGCGCTGAAAAAAAAGGAGCTGGTTTGAGGGAGGTTCTCACGGGTTCTATCTTGGACCCAGAGAGTTTGAGACACCCCGGCAGAGAGGTCGAGTAGGTAGGGAGCGTCTTTAGTCTGGAGCTCATGGGAAAGGTCAGAGCTGGAGACGTATTCTGGAAATGAACAGAATGTGAATATTGTAGCTGAAAATTCGGCCTCTGTACACTCGTACCGAATTGAATCTCAGAGACAGAGTTTTGGGCGAAGTAGACAAGAGTAGCTTTATTGCTTTGCCAGGCAAAGGGGGGCCGGCCACAGCGGAATAATGCCCTCAAAACTGTGTGTCCCGACCCGGGGGAGGAGGGCTGGTTGTGAGGAGTCTTACGGTCCAGGGGCGGGTTGCTGATCAATCCAGAGATCATCTGGCGTCAGGGGGTGATGGGCGAACCGTGACCTTCTCTGGAATGAAGAGTTCTTCATCAAATAATTAACATCTTAACCCCATTTGGTGGGGTTTTAGTTCTGCCAAAGAGCTCAAAGCTATTATTACATATATCCCTTCCTGCGGAACCAGGACCCTGCCCCAAGCTTGCACTATTGTGTCTTGACTACTCCCCCCCTTGTCTCTGCATCCCCTCCCTTCCCTGATGAGCAACTGCTTGAACCTGCCCTTTGGAACTCAGGGAAGGGGACACAGAAAGGCTTTTGTGCCCAGGAGCCCCACAGGGTCCTGCTTGGTTTCAGTATCCCAGGACTGAATGACATCACCTCCTAGGGTACCATCTTCCATGGCAACGTGGCCTCAGAAACACCCTGAAAATGCAGCTGCTTTGCTGCAGCACACGTTTCTCTGTAGTTTCAGACAGGTTGGGAGTAAGATCAGATTCCATGAGCTTGGTCAGCAGAGCTTCCTTTGGAAATAGGGTCCGTAAAGCATCTTCATTTGCTTCAAGCCCCCGTGATCCTCATGCATCTCTCTGGTCTGAGGAAAGCCACACCCAGGAATCACAGAATCAGAGGCTTGCATACCGAGAAGAGACTGGGTGACATAAAGGCTCAGGCCGGGGGAGCAGCAGAAAAGACTGATTTTGTCCCTCTGAAATGCAGCAGCGGCCACTGCCACCACCAAGAAAGGGAAGGAGGGCCCTGAAAAGCATTTCCATGGCCGAGACGTTATGAGGCTGAAGTCAATGCACAGGTGACTATGGCCAATTTAAAATCCCAGATGGACTTTTCCCCTGCCTCCCAGAATAATGTTAATTGTGTCCCCTCTCTTCCTAATTAGTTTGGGCTCAAGACATGCAAATTCATTTTTACATTAGCCTAAGAAAAACATAATTAAGAAGTTGTCTGGTGAAAAAAAGAAAAAGCACATAATGTATTCCGGGGCCAAATTGCAAATGACTTTTGGACTTTACACCATTTCAAATTAGCGGTACCACTGAATCCTCATTAGCATAGATAATCAAGGCTGGGCTCCAAGCCCCACCAATAAGTCTTGCTGAGATCCCTGTGGCTTGCAGGTCAGAAAATCACTGAGAACCACTTACAGTCCCCCTGGAGAGTTGAGATGCTAAACAAGACCCACTTTTAGGTGCACCCATTCAGTTAAATGAAGTCCTTTCATGTTTCTTAATTTTGTATGTCCTTTCCACCTCAACTGAATTAATTCCTTGGTTTCATAAAACCAATAAACTTCTCCCAGCCTATGGAAAATTCAGTTGCCTTTGACAATTTGACGTGCATTTTTCTGTAGTGATAGGGAAAAGGGCCTGACAGCTGGTTTCATTCAAGGCTATAGGCAAAAACTCCCCCATTTTCAAAGAGCAAATACTTTACAATATCAAGAGGATTCTATCAACAGACATAAGTTAACTATTCATGCTGAGTTTCATGGAATTGCTCTTTGGAGGCCATAAATGAAGTTTAAGTTTCTTAGAAGAACCCTCAGCAACATCCAGAGCTGTCAATGATTGATATATGTTAAGTGCACTCAATGGTATTTTTGTCATATGTCAGACTTTCTTATCAGGGAGGGCAGTGAATCACTGGATTTAAAATTTGCTTTAAAAAAAGTGTCATAAAGGAAGTTGAGTTCTTACCCTTGTGTCTTTCATACTTTCCTGTACATTTTAGCTTTAGTGTTGGGACTGGGCAATGTTTGCATCCTGGCATTGCTGAATTCTACACGTGTTGCCAGTCTGCAAAGATCTAAACAACGGACCCCAGAGTCAAAGCCTCCTGTGGCCGGCCATGTTGTACAAAGAAGTGGAACTTGGTGAAGTGGAGAGAGGTCACTACTCCATGCCCACTGAATGATGCCCCAGAATCGCCTACACCTCTGATTTTTCAAGACAAACCAAAAATCCAGATTTTTGCATATGTCCCAATTTTTAAATGTTGTGACCCATTAAAAAGAATTAAATCTGTATAATCCAAGCGAAGCATGTCTGTGGGCTGGATTCAGTCTGCAGAGCCCTAATTTACAAACTCTGTTTTGAACAGCATTAGAATTGACTTTTGCAAAATGGAAGACAGTAAAACTCCACGGCTTGAGGAATATTATTCAGCCATGAGAGGAATGAAGCGCTGACACACACCACACCACAGATGAACCTTGGCGGCGTTACTCTTTGTAAAAGAAGCCAGTCAGAATGGCTATCACCAAAAAAAACACAAATAACAAATGCTGGCAAAGATATGGAGAAAGGGGAACCCTCCTACGCTGTGGGTGGGAATGTAAATTGGCGCTGCCCCTATGGAGGACAGTACAGAGGCGCCTCAAAAAACTAAAAATAGAACTATCCTATGACTCAGCAATTCTACTCCTGGTTATATATCCAAAAAACAAAAACAAAAACACTAATTTGAAAAGATACATGCACTCCAATGTTCATAACATTATTTGCAGTTGCCAAAATATGGAAGCAACCTGTGTCCATCCATCAATGGATGAATGGATAAAGAAGTTGTGGTATATATATATACAATGGACTATTACACAATCATGAAAAAGAATGAAATTTTGCCATTTGCAGCAACATGGATGGACTTGGAGGGCATTATGCTAAGTGAAATAAGTCAGACAGAGAAAGACAAATACTGTATGATATCACTTATATGTGGAATCTAAAAAATACCACACACTAGTGGTTATCAGTGGGGAGACGGAGGAGGGAAGGGTAGGAGATTAAGAGGTACAAACTATTAGTTATAAAATAAGCTACCAGGATATATTGTACAGCATGGGGGAATATAGCCAATATTTTGTAATAACTAGAAATAGAGTATAACCTTTAAAAATTGTGAATCACTATATTTTATACATGTAACATATAATATTATACATCAATTACACCTCAATTTTTTTAATTAAAAAAAAAAAGTGAAGTTAAAAAAAAAACACATATTGCATAATTCAATTCCTTTCAAATATCCAAAACAGATAAATCCTTAGGGACAGGAGATAGATGAGTAATCGCTTAGGGTCAGAGTAGGGGTGGCGATTGGAGGGGAAGAAAAGCCACGGATACAGGGTTTCTTTCTGAGGTGACAAAAATGTTCTAAACTTTACTGTGGTGATGGTGGCGTGTACCTGTGAATATATTAAAAACTAATAAATAGGGCTTCCCTGGTGGCGCGGTGGTTAAGAATCCACCTGCCAATGCAGGCGACACGGGTTCGAGCCCTGGTCCAGGAAGATCCCACATGCCACGGAGCAACTAAGCCCGTGCACCACAACTACTGAGCCTGCGCTCTAGAGCCCGCGAGCCACAACTACTGAGCCCGCGTGCCACAACTACTGAAGCCCGCGTGCCTAGAGCCCATGCTCCACAATAGGAGAGGCCACTGCAGTGAGAAGCCCGCGCACCACAACGAAGAGTAGCCCCCGCTCGCCGCAACTAGAGAAAGCCCGCACGCAGCAACAAAGACCCAACACAGCCAAAAATAAATAAATAAAATAAATAAATTTATTTTTTAAAAAAACTAATAAACAGTAAACTTTAAATGGGTGACCTGTATAATATGTGAGTTAACATCTCCATAAGCTGTCCAGAAAATAGATAACAACAAAAACCTCTGTGCCTTGAGCAAGGAGGTGAAAGTTTCAGCACACACAACCAGCCCACAAAACCTGTGTCACACCATGCCTCCCCAGCCTCCTGAAAACATCCCCCTAAAACTCAATTCAAAAGTTAAACTTATAGCAGATGCAAACCATTATAGGATGGATAAACAACAAGGTCCTACTGTAGAGCACAGGGAACTATATTCAATATCCTGTGATAAACCATAACGGAAAAGAGTATGAAAAAGAATGTATATATTTGTATAACTCAATCACTTTGCTGTACACCTGAAACTAGCACAACATTGTAAATCAACTATACTTCAATTAGAAACGAAATTTAAAGAATTTTTAAGTTAAACTTATGTTCCATTTCTAAAACATTTAGGCAAATGGGAATTTACTCTCCTAGCCTCTCTTTCTGCTGCGAGATCTTTGACATTCTCTTCACTTCTTCTGCTCAGTGTTGCCCAGACAGGGATTAAAAAGTGGAAATAAAAAAAAAATCCATCATTTTGTACTCTTTCTCCAGTGCTGGGATGTCCAGCCAACCTCGGACTCACATTTAAAATCAGGCAAAAAATGGTGGCTTCCTCTCTTCCTTAGAAATTCCACTTTAAAAACAGAAATGTTGAAGACAAAATTGGCTTAAAGTCTTAAACTCATTAATATGCCTTTGTCTTATTAATTAGGAGGAGGATTTACAGCCCATTATGTGAGGACCAAAGGTTAATTCAAACCCTTTTCCTAATACAACACAACTAAACACTTGGGATTTCTGCACATCATAAAGTGCTTTTTGAGAAACCCCCAATAAATTCCTTTTTCTTCTCTTTTCTTTTTTTTTTTTTCAATGCAGGACACGTTTGCTTAGCAGATCTAAAGAAGTCCGTGTTACTGTTATCATTTGGAGTCTTCTGTAGCAGTCAATGTAATAAATAAAAATCTGTATTTGACCACATCCTTGAAGATGTCAAGACTGCTTGGCTGATTGGTTTAGCATCTTACAAAATTTAAACAGTGGCAGAAGCATGGCCCTGGGTTCTCCCTACACTTACACATTCTTCCTTCAGGGGATTTCAATAATGCTGTCTAATCAGCTTAAGGAGCTAATTAAACAGCTGTCACTTAGCTTCTTAATTCTGAAACTTGATGCTAAATAAGATTTGAAATTAGTAATGCAAAAGTAAGCAGTGCTTTTGTGATACCAGGGGATTTCTTCAGGTGGCCCAGAATAAAGGGGACCTTATTCCCAGCCAGCAGGGGTCGTGGGGTGACCCAAAGAGATGAATTGGGGTCCTGGGAAAATCCTCACCTAGCTGGGAAGTGCAGACAAGTAGAGTTCAAACTCTTCCCGTTTTTATCCAAAAGGACTTTATTTACTGTTAGGGATGATTATTATCTACTAGGACAGAAGTCACAGATTGGAGCCCACAGGCCAACACAACCTGTAAGTGTGTTTTGTTTGGGCTTCCAAGGGGCTTTCACCAAAGGTGAGCCAAATGTAAAAAAAATCAGGAGACCTTACATAAAAATATTGATTCTTGGCTTCTCTCAAAAAATCTGGAAATGTGCAAACCCCAGGTCCACGTTCCTACAAGGCATCCCTTAGCTGGAGTTAAAACTGCCCACTTTTGATGAGGCGAGACCCAGGTTCACCAGATTACCATCATCACCTCCCAGGCCCCTGGTTGAAACCAAAGCTTTGATACCTCGTCCTGAGACACCAAGTCCGGGCACATTTGTCTGCACCAAGAGATACGGTGCCACTCAAGGCAAGAGCAAACTGTACGAGAATTGCCCCATCCCTTGAGATGCCATGTGAGCCCTCACCTGGAGGCTCTGAAAGCCTCCATAGGAAACATGGATGTGAATAGAAATGCTCCAGGTCTGAGCTGCATCATCCTGCAGTTGCCCAGATGTTTCCTCCAGAGATAAACCTGATGTGGATTTGTATGAAGAATGAATGTGGCCAAGAACTCATGAATTTTTTTACAAATTTTATTGAAGTATATTTGATTTACAGTGTCGTGTTAATATCTGCTGTACAGCAAAGTGATTCAGTTATACACGCACACATATATACATTCTTTTTCATATTCTTTTCCATTACGGTTTATCATAGGATATTGAATATAGTTCCCTATACTGTACAATATGACTTTGTTGTTTATCCATTCTAGATATAATAGTTTGCATCTGCTAACCCCAGACTCCCAATCCTTCCCTGCCCCACTCTCCCTCCCCCTTGGCAACCACAAGTCTGTTTTCTAGGTCTGTGAGTAGGTTTCTGTTTCATAGATATGTTCATTTGTGTTGTATTTTAGGTTCCACATATAAGTGATCTCATATGATATTCGTCTTTCTTTGTCTGACTCACTTCACTTAGTATGATAATCTCTAGGTCCGTCCATGTTGCTGCAAATGGCATTATTTCATTCTATTTTTATGGCTGAGTAATATTCCATTGTACATATGTACCACATCTTTATCCATTCATCTGTCGATGGACATTTAGGTTGTTTCCATGTCGTGGCTATTGTAAATAGTGCCTATGAACAATGCGGTGCATGTATCTTTTCGAATTGTAGGTTTCTCAGGGTATATGCCCAGGATTGGGATTGCTGGATCATATGGTAGCTCTATTTTTAGTTTTTTAAGGAACCTCCATGCTGTTCTCCATAGCGGCTGCACCAACTTACATTCCCACCAACAGTGTGGGAGGGTTCCCTTCTCTCCACGCCCTCTCCAGCATTTATTATTTGTAGACTTTTTAGTGATGGCCATTCTGACCAGTGTGAGGTGGTACCTCCTTGTAGTTTTGACGTGCATTTCCCTAATAATTATCGATGATGAGCATCTTTTTGTGTGCCTACTGGCCATCTGCATGGACTCATGATTTTAGATTTCATTCAACCACGTGTCTCTGTAAGCCTGCTGTGTGCCAGGCACTGCACATGGGAGTGGAGGCCTATCTTCTATGGGATTTCAGGTTCCAAAGCGAATGCGTGATGTGAAAATAGCACGCAGTCCACCTTGCCCTTGAAAATTCCTTTAACCACTGATAAGATATGGTCTAGAAGCCTCAAAACCTCCAGTTTTTTCCTCCGGTGGCGTTGAAGCAGATTAGCGTTCCTTAGTTGAGCACCAGGTGACGTCGTTGGCTTCTGGGTGGGGAGGCTGTGTGTGAAAAATACATCCTTAATCCAGGAGTGATTGTCAGTGCGGTATGGGGCTCCCAGTGGGAGGGGCTTTGTTGCTGAGAGTGACTGAGGGAACAGAGAATTCCCGCCTGCCCCCAGCACACAGCAGGATTTCACTGAATGGTGTGACGGTTTCGTCTCCCTACTTCTCCCTCCTTCCCTCTCTCGCTATGCCAGTTGCCAAGAACATACTGAATACGTATCCGTCATGGTGTGTACCACATGATTCTACTGATGATAAGCAACCTTAGTAAAAACTTAATAATGCCACGCGCGGTTTTTACACTTCCCATGCATTAGCTCCTTTGCTCCTCAAAAGAACTCTCAGAGATAGATGCTATTTAGAACTCTGTTCCCAGATGAGAAAAACAAGGGGCAGAGAGTTTAAGTAACTTGCAAAGTCATAGAACTAGAACGTAGCAAAGCTGGGCTTTGAACCCAGGCAGCCTGAGTCCAGAGCCTGAGCAGGAAACACAGAGGGAGGCTTCTACCATATCTCATTTAGATCTTTTTTTAAGATGAGAAAACTTGGCCCCTGAGAGCATACGCGATGTGCCCAAGGTCGCCTAGCTGTGTAAAGCTGGGGCTCAAATCCTTCAGACTGGGCTCCCTTTCTCCTGCTCCCACAGGGTGCAAGGCAGGGCTGGAAGGGGTCTTGAGGTCAGGCAGAGTGGATGGTGATAGCAATGCTAGCATGTATTTTTTTATTCTTTTCCGCTATAGTTTATCACAGGATATTGAATATACTTCCCTGTGCTATACTGTAGGACCTTGTTGTTTATCCATTCTATTTGTAATAGATTGCATCTACTAACCCCGAACTCCCAATCCATCCCTCCTCCACTCCACTTCCCCCTTGGCAACCCAAAGCCTGCTCTCTACGTCTGTGAGTCTGTTTTTGTCTCGTAAATAAGTTCATTTGTGTCGTATCTTAGATTCCATAGAGAAGTGACACCATGTGATATTTGTCTTTCTCTGTCTGACTTCAATTAGTATGATAATCTCAAGGTTCATCCATGTTGCTGCAAATGGGATTATTTCATTCTTTTTTATGGCTGAGTAATATTCCATGGTGTGTGTGTGTGTGTGTGTGTGTGTGTGTGTGTATCACATATGCTTTATCCATTCATCTCTCAATGGACATCCCGGTTGTCTCCATGTCTTGACTATTGTAAATAGTGCTGCTATGAACATAGGGGTGTGTGTATCTTTCTGAATTTTAGTTTTGTCCAGTTATAACTAGCATGTATTTTTGCTTGTCACAAGCCAGTCACAGTTCTAAGTACTTTTCATGCATACAATCCTCACATCTACCCAATAACATGGAAACGTTTACAACCCCCATTGTACAGATGGACAAACTGAGGCACAGTGCAGGCACTGGTTTGCCTGAGTCACAGAGCTAGTAGGTATAGAAACTGGGGTTCAAAGCCAGGCTGCCTTATTCCAGAGTCAGTATTCTTCACTCTATGCTCTACTGTCTCCATATATAATTTATTTTCTATAATATCTATAATAAAATTTACACAATTGTTTCTACCTGGAGAGATTAAGAAGGATGTAGCATTTGAGCTGGACCTTGATCTTACCATTTTAGGATCATTTTTAACAGCGAGCTCCACGGGCACAAAAAAAAAAAAAAAAGATTTTTAAAATTTCTTTATATTCAGTTTTCAAAGGCACATCTACTACAGACAGCCAGTTCTGCTTGCACAAAACCCTGTAGACAGTAGAGTTTGTAATTGCTGCTGATGAAGAAAATCAAGGATTTCCCTCCCTCCTGCTTTAGCATTTAAAATTTTTTTCCATCCTTTGGTGCATATATTTATTAAACCCTGAATCTAGTAAAGGAAAGTCCCCAAATTACATCTATGCAGTTTGCTTGGAGAATGTATCTGTTGGAACAGAAGCACGGAAAGTTCTGCTGGGAAGACCCCCCAGGAGAATGGAGAGGTCGGTAAAGAGCTTGACAACAATGAAGGTTATGAAAATGATAAATTGAGGAAGGTAGAAGAGACAGGCGATCAGTAACACCATCATCCGTAAATATTAGAGTGGAAAGAAATGGATCCTAGTACCCTATTTAGTCCTACCACGGTGGTTCTCAACTGAGGTGGCATTGGGTGAAGTCTGGAGACATGTCTGGCCGTCACAACAGGAGGATGATACTGGCATTTCGTGAGCTGAGTCAGGGATGCTGCAAAATATGTAAAGTGCCGAGACTAGACCGAGAACAAAGAGTTTTCTGGCCCCAAACATCAATAGCATCTAGACGGAGAACCTCTGCTCCCCAGTGAACGACATTTGTATGAGTATAATGGATCCATTACTGGCTTCCAACTTTTAGATTCAACCTTTGTACAAAGCACCGGAGGCTTCATTATACTTCAGGACACAATGTAGATATTATCAACCTTGAGAGGATAAAAGGAAAAGTTAGAAATGAGAAAAGTTGGGAGGTCAATGTGGTATTAAGAGCCGAAGGCACATTTAAGCGGTGCTAATATTCTCATCTTATAAAGTGTGTGGGGTCTCAGTTACCTTTCGCTGCGTAAGAAAGCGCATGTTGTGGCATAACCAAGGCGATTGTCATTTATATTGTTTTCTGGCATGGTTCTGGGAGTTGACAGGACTCAGCTGGCTTTTGCTCAGCTGGGGGAATCCCCTCGAAGCCTTCCTCACTGATGTATCTGGTGGGTCAGTGCCGATTTCAGCTGCGGACCAGATCATTTACATGACAGTGGCCTGGGCTTCCTCACAGCATGGCGGCTGCGTTCCAAGAACAAGGGTCCCCAGGGAGAAAACCGGGTGGAAGGTGTATTGCCTTGGATGACCGAGCCTCAGAAGTAACAGGGCATCACTTCCACTGCATTCTAAGCTTCAGACATGGGTCACTAAGGCCAGCCTGTATTGCAGGGGAGGGTCCCTAGACTCCACTTCTGCATAGCAAGAGTGTCAAAACTGGGCAAACAGACTTTTAAGCCACTCGGGAATCAACACATTATCTCTTGATGAGAGGTATGTTTGCTTAAAATGAAAAAGATAGCTAATAGAGGGACCAAAACAGGAACCTAATCATATGAACTGGGACAGAAGAGACTGCACAGGGAGAGAGAAGATTTCATCCATCACCCCAGAAAATCAGTAGATAATACTTGAACCTACTACGTCAAGAAACTGTAACAGAGCATGTTATTTAGATATTTAGATACATGGAAAAAAGTGTTCATAACATAGTAGGAGAGTTGAAAGTGGTTACCTGAGAACAAAAATGGGTGGGATGGCTTTTCCTGGTATCTTATGATAAACCTTTTATCACAAATGTAATATTTCAACAACGAGGTTGTGTAACCTTGGTAAGATTTTTAAATTCACATAAAAAAGTAAACGCACCGTGCATTGTGGTTCGTGGTTCAGTGGCGTCCAAAAAACAGCCTAACTGGTGAAAGGCATGAGCAGACCGCCAGCCTCCTTTGGGCTCCGCGGTATGACATTTCCCTGCTTCCCCACGAGAGGGAGAATAATTTTATTTTACCCCGTATGGCTGCTGAAATAATTCTCCATACCACACGACAGCCATTAAACCCAAGGGCTGATGTACCTTAAAAAAACAGAGTGGTTTATAAATTTGTTTGCAATGCAGGTGCCAAATTGACTGATGCTTTCACTTGTTAAAAGAAGCACAGAGAGTATTTATCATGATGCACCGTTATCGCTAATGAGGTGGAGTATTTCCATGGTCATCTAATGGCTCTTCTGTTTAATGTGGTATGAATTGGCATGTTTGGTATTCATTAGGGGTGCAGGCAGGGGCGCTGGAATAACAGAGCTTGGCCAAACAAGCAAGAGACAAAGACAGGGTGATAAGTCACTATTCTATTTATTAGGTTATTGATCTTTGTTGGGAAGTGCATTGAAAAGATTTAAGAAATTAACCACAGTGAGGGAATCACATTGAGGAAGAGCATGGCTGCAGAGATGTTCGGTCCCCCACTGACTTAGGCTGGGTCTGCCCCAGCTCATTTCAACAGGAATCAGGCCCGTCAACCAGGAGATGAAGGGCCAGTCACCTAGCAGTGTTGAGTTTTCATACCTGAGCCATCTACTTTGGCTGGGGGCACAGTCCAGAACTCAATGAATATATACTTCTTGAAACTGGAGTTGGGAAATGTGTATTAGTCAGGGTGGATTAGGTTATATTACAGTAACAAGTAGCTCTGATGTCTCATTGCCTTAAGACAAGGAAAGCATTTTTATTACTCCTGCTTCATGTCCTACATGGGGCAGCTGGAAGCTCTTCTCCATACACTGACTTGGGTTTAACAGGCTCTACCATCTTGGAGCTGAGCCACCTGGAATGTGCAGCCTCTTCGGTCAGGGCAGGTGATGAGAAAGAATGGATAATTGTGCTTGAAAGCTTTACTGCCTCAACCCAGAAGTAGCAAACAACATTGACCCTAATAACATTTTAGTGACTATAAGTGTTTACATGGCCCTACCTAACAGCAAGGGTGGAAAATACAGAGGCGCAAATGGCATATTTGCTGAGCCTTCCTTTCTCTGGTGTAAGCTGGAATTCACTGCATGGCATAACCACCGACATCTAGCCTGATTGGCCAGGCATCTCTTCTGATTGATGGGTACCCACGCCATACTGGTATTTTAGGGTTTCCCCTCACCTATATATATATATATTTTTTTTAAATATATATGCTAGGTATTTTTTTCTTAATTTTATTTATTTATGGCTGTGTTGGGTCTTCATTTCTGTGCGAGGGCTTTCTCTAGTTGCAGCGAGCGGGGGCCACTCTTCATCGCGGTGCGCGGGCCTCTCACTATCGCGGCCTCTCTTGTTGCGGAGCACAGGCTCCAGACGCGCAGGCTCAGTAATTGTGGCTCACGGGCCCAGTTGCTCCGTGGCATGTGGGACCTTCCCAGACCAGGGCTCGAACCCATGTCCCCTGCATTGGCAGGCAAACTCTCAACCACTGCGCCACCAGGGAAGCCCCTCCCCTCACCTATATTTTAAATGTCACGTTTGAATATGATATATTTTGGCAAGAAGGGGAAAAATCATTTTTATGCCTGATCTGGGCGTCCGTCTTTAACTCAGCAGTGTATTATTTTAGTATGAAACCTAAATTCTCGCTTCTTCTTATATCCCTTTGACATTTGAGGTCCTAGAATGCAGTCTGCTGTGGACAAAGAATCATAAGGTATTATTTGTTGTGTCATTGGAGTTGGCATCAACATCAGAGGGTGAATAATGCCAATATGATAAAATGTGAATTTAAGGGAATTAACAGACTTAGCAGAATATGCCTTCTTGTGTTTTAACATCAGGAAAATACCAGCGCATGTAGTGTTGATATATTAGTGGAAAGCTGTCATTTGTAGCTGCCCCAGAGGTATCGTCTTGGCGTTCTTAGAACTCCCCACAGTGTAAATCTCATCTTCTCCAGGTAAATTCCAAAAGCCTACTTTATGCAGCCTCTCCTGAGAGAGAGCAAAGTGTCTATGAGGGTTTAGGCTTGTGATTTGGTTTCTGCCAGTTGGAGGCACCTGTGATGCTTTGTTTCCAACGCTGGGGCAAGGAAGTATGTGGGCATCCATTGGGCTGCTTGAGATTTGGGGAGAGGTAATGAGATTCTAGAACAAACTGCCTGATTTGTCAGCTTCCTCATCGTGGCAGAAGCGGCAAGCCCATGGTGGGCCCACTCTGTGGCTCCAGGCCTTGATCTTGGGAGGTGGGCTGGAGAATGTTCCTTCAAGTCCATCAGCAGTGCACGGCTCTGCCCACACTCGACAAATCCCTTTCAGCTGAAATGAGCTACGGTGGATTCTGTTGTCTGCAACTAAGATCCTTGACTCACAAGTGTTTCTCAAAACTGCACATTAGTTCCAAGATATTTTGAAGAGTGGGTAAATATGGTAAGAAATCGAGTACCTGGTTTTTTTTTAATTTTTATTTATTTATTTATGGCTGTGTTGGGTCTTCGTTGCCGCGTGCGGACTTTCTCTAGTTGCGGCGAGCGGGGGCTACTCTTCGTTGCGGTGCACGGGCTTCTCATTGCGGTGGCTTCTCTTGTTGCGGAGCACGGGCTCTAGGCGTGCAGGCTTCAGTAGTTGTGGCACGCGGGCTCAGTAGTTGTGGCGCATGGGCTTAGTTGCTCCGCGGCATGTGGGATCTTCCCGGACCAGGGCCCGAACCCGTATCCCCTGCATTGGCAGGCAGATTCTTAACCTCTGTGCCACCAGGGAAGCCCGAGTACCTATTTTTTTAAAAAACAAATCTATTAGCAATACAGGAAGTTGCAGAAGTATCAGGAAAAGAATAAGAATGTTGCAAATTGCAGGCAGATCTCAACTGTGCTCCCAAAGGCACCAGGTCGGCCCCCCCGATGGTGCCGGTACCCTCAATGCAGACCCTTGATTCAGGGTGTGTGAATTCTTCATCTCCTGATGACCTGTAGGGATGCCACCATGTTTGTGTCTTTGCTTCAGTGGAGCATTTGATATGGTCCTATTCAGTGCTAAGTTATTTTAGTCTCTCCAAGCATGATAAGCAGGCAAGTAAAGAAGCATGAGTTCTGGAACCTGCTGTTTAAATAAGTGTGATGTCTGCCCACATATTTCCATGCAAACGGGAATGTCCAGGTGTGTTTCTTTTTAAAAAAAATTAAGTAAAATACTTGTCCCAGAGTTTATCCTGGATAATTTCTTACCCGACATGGGAGCAACTTTCTAACACCTGGAGCCATTTCTGGAGCTGCTGTCGCTGGTACCCTGTCCCGTGCCCTCAGCCCTCCTCTGGGCAGTTCCCTGACCTGGTCCCAGCTTGAGTCGTTCAGACAACTTCCCACAGGTGGGTCCAGGGCTTTTCTTACATCCTGGGAGCCTGTGCCCAAGTGTGGAGGTTACAACCCTGGGGGATGAGTACTTCCAGCCTGCGCACACCCTACTGTTGGCTTTCCCTCCTTCTCTGGCTCCCATGCCTCGCCCCTCACTCCCACCCCCTGCAAATAAGTTAACTCAATCCAGAGCCTTGTCTCAGGCTCTGCTTTGGGGGAAAACTCAAACTAATGCAGTATCCAGTTTGCAAATTGGCTAACAAATAGATAATCGTTAAAGGAATAAAAAGTCTGCCTCTCAATAAGAATTAGAAGGAAACCCTATAAAACAATGTGCTTTCATCTAAAGTCTCTTGGTTGACTTTATCAAGTAGGATTCTTTGTAAGCAAAAGAAAATGATTCTGTTTTTTGTTTGTTTTAACCACGTTTGAGGTATGACTGACATGTAAAAAGCTGTACGTATTTAAAGTATACAACTCGATGAGTTTGGGGATAAGTATATGCAGTAAGTCCTCTACATACAAGCCTTCAAGTTGCGAACTTTCAAAGACGTGAACGTGCGTTTGCAAGTCCAATCACATAAGTTAGTTCACGTGTCTGGCGTACATTGTCATGTGCGTGCATCCTCTACAGGTGGTTGTGCTTTCGTGAGAAACAAGAGGAAGAAGAAGTAACTGAAGAACCGAAGAGATTCACGACGCAGGAAATGGCAAGGGGATTTTCCTTACTTCAGGAGGCACTGTTAGTTTTGGAGGCACAGGACCCGAATGTAGAACGGTACACGAAGGTTGCAGCTGCCATTCAGAATGCAATCCAGTGCTACCGTGTCATCTACGACGAGAAAAAAAGAGCTACTACCCAGACATCACTGGATCGTTTTTTCAAGAGGGTGGATAGACTTGAATCCAGCAAAGAACCAGCACCTGCGCCATCAACGTCAGGTGTGAGTGAAATTGCAGCTCGCCCTCCGTCTCCTATTGCTGACATTCCTTCAGCTCTACCATCTCCCTCCTCCTCTCCCTCCTCCAGTCAGTAACTCTTCCTGCCTGTTCACTCGATGTCAGCCCCTGGATGCCAGCTGTTGTACTGGACTACTGTACTTTTCAAGCGACTGTACTGTAAGATTTTAAATGTTTTCCTTATTTTTTGTGTTGTTTCTTTTTATGTATTAGTTGCATGGAAAGTACTATAAATCTATTACAGTACAGTACTATATAGCCAATTATGTTAGGTGGGTACCTAAGCTAACTTTGTTGGACTTAGGAACAAAATGGGCTTACGAACGCGCTCTCAGAATGGAACTCGTTCGTATGTAGGGGACTTACTGTACCTGTGAAACCGGCACCACTACCAAGGCCATGGACATATCCACCACCTCCCAAAGTTTCCTCCCTCCCCTTTATTATTATTATTACTAGTGTATGTGGTGAGAACACTTAACATAAGTTCTACCCTCTAAAAAAGGAATTTATCAAATGAATCCAGGCTCTCTCAGAGAGTGGATAAAATAGTTTAAAAGGCAGGAACCAGGACCTTAGTGGAAATACAGATAAGAGGACAAATGACAGACTTTTCCAGGTGCCGCCAACGGGACAAACGAAATCGAAACATCCTTGGCCCTCACTCTCCTTGAATGAAGTTCAAATCCAGGGTAGGAGGACCTGACTGCCGTAGCTTCAGAGAGGTCTGCCGACTTCTGTGGCCAGCGACACAGGGTTATGGTGATTTTCAGTCCTAAAAAGAAGGGATGGTTTCCCCAAAGGAAAACTGAAGTCCTATTACGCAGAAGGACTTGGGGCAGGTGAAAACAAAAGCTGTCCATCCCAGGAACTCATTATTTTCCTTTAAAAATATTATAAGGAAATTTACTTTGATATTTCACTCAAATCTTGTTTGTTGGAGAGCTTACACCCTCTTCTTCTGTCCTTATAAACCCCCAGAGGAAATGCTATCTTTGTGCAAATCTAAGTAAAATCAAGCTGAGTGTGCCAGTTAACTTTTATTGCCACCTCCTCATAACGCCCATCTTTCAAATTTCTCTCTCACTGAGTTAAAAGATGTGAAACGCCCCGCTTGGAGGTAAAGGGATGGGGCTTCGTGCCGCTTTGATCAGATAAGCCTCCAGCTTTCCCAGATGCAGACGTGGAGCCAAGCTTCGCACATCGTAGCCGAAGGCGGTGCTTCCATTTGTTCTCCGTTCTGTTTGTTTAATGGGACGATTGTCCTTCTCTGCGCTCCTCCAATGGGGTGCCCGAAGCTTCATCTATGATGCTTTCGTTCAGAGAGGAAGCAGTGGATGCGGCTGACACCGCATTTATTCTATTCCAACCGTGTTCGTCCAGTTTAACATCCGTGGGATCGTTTCAAAACCACGTGTTAAAATGATCTCCAAAAGCCACAGGAATGTTGAAGGTCCAAACATTGTTTTCTTCTCATTACGGGACAATAGGCAATTTAACTTGCTTATTGCAGCCTAAGACCTGTGAAAACTGATGAGGATTTCTTCCTTCCGGGGTGTGTCAGATAGGATTGTGATTATCTGTGAGTAACAGGACACACAAACACAGAAGGATGAAATAAGCAGGATTTTAGTCTTCTCTCCAGATGTGTTCAGAGGAAGCAGTCCCAGCTTAGTGCTGCGGGGCATCTAGCATCCAGGCTGCTTCTCCTGGGGGCTCAGTCATTGTACTAGTTTCCCGGGGCTGCCCTAACAAAGCACCACAAATGCGGTGGCTTAAAACTACAGAAATGTACGTGGAAACAACCTAAATGTCCACCAACAGATGAATGGATAAAGAAGATGTGGTACGTGTATACAATGGAATACTACTCAGCCATAAAAAAGAATGAAATAATGCCATTTGCGGCAACATGGATGGACCTAGAGATGGTCATACTAAGTGAAGTAAGTCAGACAAAGATAAATATATGATATCACTTATAGGTGGAATCTAAAATATGATACAAATGAACTTATGTACAAAACAGAAGCAGACCCACAGACATAGAGAACAGACTGGTGGTTGCCAAGGGGGCGGGGACAGGGACGGGCTGGGGGTCTGGGGTTAGCAAACGTAAGATATTCCATATAGGATGGATAAACAACAAGTCTTACTGTAGAGCACAGGGAACTATATTCAATATCCTGTGATAAAACCGCAATGGAAAAGAAGATGAAAAGGAATGTATGTATATGTATAACGGAATCACTTTGCTATACAGCAGAAATTAACACAACATTGTAAATCAACTATGCTTCAATTTAAAAAAAAAAAACAGAAATTTATTCTCTCACAGTTCAGGAATCTCCAAATCAAAAATCCAGCTGTCAACAGGACATGCTTCCTCTGAGAGCTCTTGGGAAGGACACTTCCCGCCTCTTCCAGCTTCTGTGGGGGCCAGCATCTTTGATACTCACAGGCTGGTGCCTGCATCCCTCCCATCTCCACCTGCATCTTCACAGGACCATCTTCCCTGTGCCTCTGACTGTGTTTTCTCTTCCTATGGGGAATACCAGTCATTGGATTAGGGCCCACTCAAACCCAGCATGACCTCATTTAACTAATTATATGTGCAATGACTCTGTTCAAATCAGGTCATATTCTGAGGTTCCAAGCAGACAGGAATTCTGGGGGACACTACTCCTTTGCAGTCATCATGCACCTTTGGGTCCAGTAAGTCCATTTTGAGGTCCATTCTGAGAGCGGGTGCGTAGGTCCAATTTCTTCTCAAGTCCAACCAAGTTAGCCTAGGTACCCAGCTAACACAATCGGCTATATAGTGCTGTACTGTAATCGGTTTATAATACTTTTCACACAAATAATACGTAAAAAACAAACACAAAAAATAAAACATTTTTAATCTTACTATACAGTCCCTTGAAAAGTACAGTAGTACCAGTACAACAGCTGGCATCCAGGGGCTGGCATCGAGTGAACAGGCAAGAAGAGTTACTGACTGGAGGAGGGAGAGGAGGAGGGAGATGGTAGAGCTGAAGGGTCGTCAGCAATAGGAGACGGAGGGCGAGCTGCAATTTCACTCACGCCTGACGTTGATGGAACGCACGTTTGCATCTTTGAAGGTTCGCAACTTGAAGGTTCGTCTGTAAGGGACTTACTGTATTTATCGAACACTTAGAACTTCCTAGGCACCAGGCAGTGTTGTAAACACTCTGCAATTATAAACTCACCTAAACCTAGGGCAAACGCAAGAGGTGGGTACTGTTATCCCCATTTTATAGTTGAGAAAATTTAGGCACCAAGAGTTAAGTAAGTTGGATTCCCTGGCAGTCCAATGGTTAAGACTCTGCACTTCCAATGTAGGGAGCGCGGGTTTGGGGAACTAAGCCAAAAAGTCAAAAAAAAATTATATTTAATAAAAAAAATTTTTTTAAGAAGAGTTAAGTTGGCCAAGGTCACCCAGTGCATCGTGTCAAAGGTGGGATTTGAGCCCAATGGTCCCATATGAGCTTCCTCACTCTTAACCAACTACACTGAACCTTGTGGCTCTTAACAGCAAACTCCAGCTTTGGGGGTGCAAGAGACAGCGCCAACTCCGGCATCATCTGTGCACAGTGGGAAGGAAGAAAGGGGTAGCACGAAACAACCTTCAGAATCTGTTTTTTTTTAAAACTTCCATGGAAGGTTCACCCAGTGGCTGCCATTTATATGTCACAGACCAGAACTGTGTCACAACTTAAGTGCAGCCAAAGAAATGTAATAATTTTAGCTGGGCATTTTACAGCCTCAAACGAAATTGGCATTTTGGTAAGTAGGCAGGAAGGCAGAATGCACACTGGGTGAGTTACAAACTGTCTCTAACACACAGATCCATCTCTTGATGTATGTTTTAAAATTTTTTATTGAAATATAGTTGGTTTACAATGTTGTGTTAGTTTCAGGTGTACAGCAAAGTGATTCAGTCATCATATATATTCTTTTTTAGATTCTTTCCCCTTATAGGTTATTACAAGATATTGCGTGTAGTTTTCCCTGTGCTATGCAGTAGGTCTTTGTTGGTTCTCTATTTTATATATAGTAGTGTGTCTCTGTTAATCCCAAACTCCTAATTTATCCCTCTGTCCTGTTTTCCCCTTTGGTAACCATACGTTTGTTTTCTATGTCTGTGAGTCTATTTCTGTTTTTGACGTGTTTTAGACTGTTCCCCATCTCCTGTAATGTTTTCCTGTACCCATTATCTTCTCCTCTGTTTTAAAATTAATTTTCAAGAGTGCATATGAACAAATGACTGTGCTCATACACAAAGAGAATATTGGAATCCTAGAAGCAGGAGGAAATTTTTAAAAAACAAACAAACACTCTAATGTTGGTTCCAGTCCGTTAGACCTCCATATGACAAATTACTTCACACTTAAGTCACAGCAGACTGTCGATGCAGTATGCATTTCCCTTACACCCTTCCAGACCAATTCCCAGTGTCACCGTCTGCCAGGACCTTTCCTTGGGACTGTCGAAGCCTGTCTGCCTGCACACACAGCAGGCTGGACGAATGTATAAATACCCCAGCTCCCTTGCCCCTCCGTGGAATTATTTTTAGGGGTGTATTTCAGATAACTTCCCCGCAGGGAAATAGATCATATTCCATTTCAACATATTGAAATATATAAAATGCACGGTATATTTCGTAAAAGAGATCAACCCCTGCAGGACTAAGCTCCAGCCTCCACTGTGGTCGCTGGCAGGACACACACCCTCATTGGCTGCCTCTTCCTCCCTGTATCCCTTCCCCACTCCCTTCCTGAAGTTTCCTGAACCTCCCAAACAAATGGCCCTTGAGTCCTCGTCCCAGCATCTATTCTAGGGGCTTTCCAAACCAAGATGCGAGTCATCATTTCTCCAGCAAAACGAGGACGGTTATTGTTTCCTTACAATAGCTGATAATTAGTTAGATTCCAAGAAAAGGATGCGTGGCCTCACTCATGAGGTTGTCCCTTTTTCTGGTGCCACAGTCAGCTTCTCTTTCCCCACCCACACTCCCTCCTATCCTCTGGTGACCCTGAAGTTCTGCAGCTGTGTTGTCAGATTCCCAGGAAGGACTTAACTGGCAAGAACAGGATGTCCAGGTGGCAGAAGGCGAGCATGGAACTATCAGTAAGAACTGACACAGAGCTTTCTCAAGAGATGCTGCCTTTGTTTCCTAGGCACAGGGGCTCTGATAAGGCGAACTCATGGCAATACGGCAGCTGAGTTCAAGGGTTTTATGGGATCACGTCTCAGCCCAAGCCAGGGCTCAGCAGGCACTTTCACCACCACCCTCTTGTCTAGAGACTTTTGTGAGCCATCCACACACCATTCACGTCCTGGAGAAAGCCAGTGATGCACAAGAGAAGGTTCTTTTTTCTTTTCACCTTATTTATTTTTTATTTTATTTTTTGCACTACTCAAAACTTTATTAATGCAAGTGAAAGAAACAAACAACTAACTCAAACAAAACACAGCAACAACTTAAAAAAAAAAAAGCAGTAGGGAGTATATTGCTTTGTATAACCATGAAGTCCATGGATTATGGGGTGGATTTGATCTAGGTTTCTTTTTTTTTAATTTTTATGTTATATTGGAGTAGAGTTGATTAACAATGTTGTGTTAGTTTCAGGTGTACAGCAAAGTGATTCAGTTACATATATACTCTGTACACATATATATATACATATATATATATATATATATCCTATTCTTTTTCAAATTCTTTTCCCATTTAGGTTATTACCGAATATTGAGCAGAGTTAAGAGAAGGTTCTCGACGTCAAAGAATTGCACAGAGAAGGCAGGGGAATACCAAGCCTGAAATCTCAGTCCCTAATCCCCACCGAGATCCTGCAGGCAGAATATGCTTTCTGTTTAGAGGATAAGGAGACACCCCAGATGTGCGGGCTCACAGCTGCTCATTGATTACCCCGGGGTCGTTTCTCATGATGCTGACCTGACTGCAAATGCATTAAAGGCCTTTTGAGTTGGAGCAGACATGCTGTTTACTTTTCCACCACTGATGTGCAGAATTGTTTCCTTTGATACTGGTCTCCTAATGCTGCTCCCCTAGTCTGTTTTTTCCCTGTGAAGTGGGCCAGTTTGGGCCCGAGAGTTAAAATGCTTTTTTCCACTTCTTCCCAAAGGAAGAATAGTTCCTTTGGATCTCTACCCTTTAGAGTAGAAAAATACGCCCGGCCTTTTTCCTTCGCAGAGGCAACGGAAAGTAGCATCACATTCTGACTAGGCTCCTTTATTCTTTTACTATGTTTGTACCCAAAATAAAACAAAATCTGGCTGGGAACCCACAGGGGAGGAAAAAAAAGGTGCATAAGCAATGGGGCATTTGGAGGCCTATGCATATTCAGACAGTTTGAGGCATGGTCGTTGAAATTCAGGAACATTACAAACTGTCGTCTTGTCTTTTAGAATTAAAATAAAGGAACAAAATATATATTTATATACATATATGTGTATATATATATATTATCATTTCCAAAGGCTAAACCAAATGAGCTAAGTATAAAATGAACCAAGTCCTATAAAGGAAAAATAAGATCTTATATAAGAAATGGAAAGTTAACATAAGGAAAACGGTTATGTAATTTTAAGATGATAAACTTCTACGCCTTCTTCTGGCGTGCGGCTAAACAGGCGTTTGTGATTTCACATGAAAACCAGATGAACCAGAATCTCTGCAAGCCTGTCTCTAAGAGATGTAAAAGCCTCCCTAAACAGCTCCTAGGGCCTGTCCAGATGTTTTCTTGCTGCTATACCAAGGCTAGGTCAGTCAAGTTCAGACTGACAGAGGAAACTCGGTGTGCATGCTGACACAGAACCTCTTAGAACACGATGGACATGTGATGAACGGGGGTTGAACTGAGAATGCCATGGGCTAGAACTCGGAAGTCTTGTTATACAGAGATTTCGGGTTACGCAGGGACTTTGATTTCCACGTGATTAGAAGTGACAATCCCTGCAGAGAAGAATGAGATTCCTAGGGCTCAGTGTTCTCCATCTGAGAAATGGGCTCATATGATCTCCCAGGACTGTGCCAGTTCACAAGCCACAACAGTATAGGAGTAGCCGAAGAAGGCATGGGCGCACTGGGGAGAGAAGTGCAGAGTAAGGATTATTGCTCAGTGTCTGGGAAAAGTCACCTGTGTACCCAGTGCCAAGAAGAAGGGACTCATGCAGACAGATAATCATATGATATCACTTATATGTGGAATCTAAAAAAATGATACAAAAAATGATACAAATGAACTTCTTTCCAAACAAATAGAATCACAGACATAGAAAACAAATTATGGTTACCATAATTCCCGCTTCCCGCTGGGGAAGGCGGGCCGCACGCGTGCGTGCAGGGCTGTGACCGCGGGATGTGTTTGGTCTTCCAGGAGGCGGAGATTCTGAACACAGCAATCCTCACTGGGAAGACGGTGGCCGTGCCGGTGAAGGTGGTCTCCGTGGAGGAGGACGGCGCCGTGACAGAGCTCAAGTCTGTGGAGTGCCGGTCTTCCGACGAAGACGTCATTAAGGCAAGTGGACGCCTCCCGGCCCCCGCAGAAACGCGCTGTCGTGTCGGCATAAGTGTTCGTCGACCCGCTGGGGCCACGGGGCCCTCCGGGGTCCCCCCCCATCCCGCTCTGGTTATCCTGCCGTTTGCATTCCCTGCCCAGGAATAGAACAGGGCGAGGACTGGTCTGGGGAGAAGTCTAGGTCTGTGATGCTCTGACCTTCCGCGTTTCCAAGCGCTTGTGGCCTCTTCCCCACCTCCTGGGGGGGTCGCGAGGGGTGAGGGACCACCATCCTAACAGAGGTGACTGTGCCCCGACCGCCCGGCTGAGACGGGGAGGGAAGGGGGCGTCAGAAGCTAGATGAGCACGTATGCAGACACGCTCTGAGGTGATTTCAGTGCCCAAAGCGTTTGTGGAAAATCAGTGTGGGTATAAAGTATACAATTACCCCCAGCTTTGATTCACAACCGTTCTCCGCTTCCCTGGCCAACCCGCAGAATTCTCCTTGACTTAGGGACGGGGTGACCAGCTCCCGCCGGGCCTCGTGTAAGTGCCGAAGACTCTTTCCTTTCCTCCTGCTTCTTCTTTCTCCTTTTAAATTGAACGCAGAAGTGATCTAAAACAAAGGCCCTCGGGGGGATGCGCCAGGCGGGAGACTCAGTTTGCTCTGCCAGGCAGCTTGTAGCACGATGCCAGTCGGCAGGGGAGAGGGGTTTGTCACGCTGCCACCACCCACTGTGGACACAAAGGCATCCCGGCACCTCCTCTGATGCTGTGAGATGCCAGCAAACGCCCCAGGCTGGCGAAGGGTGCGGTCCGGGGAGGGGGACTCCCATCCTTGGGGTCCCGGGACTAGGCAGAGCCCACTGGCCTTCCTGCCTGTTCTGCGCAGGGACCGCAGGACCTCTCTGCCCCCACGAGAATCCCAGGGCGCGTTTCCACCCACGAGAGGGCAGTGGACAAACGCAGCTTTGAATCGCCGCTAAGCGCTGGGGCCCGTTTCAGATGTTAGGACCACAAGTTAGAGGCACATAACCTGTCCTTAGTTGCTTGGAGAGAAGGCAGAGGTGGGGGAAGACGACGGAGCCCTGTGACACGTTACATGGCATGCCGCCGCCCACTTATTCCAGAAGCCCCTTCACGTCAGGGCATGCCACATCCATCCTTCGAGTGGGTCAGAGCAGCAGCAGGGCACAGCCTGGATTTCTCGTTCTCTCTCTCTCCCACATTCAATCCTTCAGCAAACCCTGCTGGCAGTGCTATCTGAACGCACCGAGGAGCCAGGAGCCAACCCTTCCCCGTGGTGTCCCGCCACCACCCCACTCCAAGCCACCGTAACCCTCCTGGGTCAAAGCGGTGGCCTCCTGGTTGGTTTCCCAGGGGCCACCTTGGCCGCATGCAGCAGCCGGTATGACCCAAGTGCAAGCCTGGTGATGTCATTCCTCAGCTCGGAACCATCCACTGGCTTCCTCCCATCTCAAAGGAAAAGTCAAAGTGTTTACGAGGACGGGGCAAGTGCAGCCCAGCCGGCCACGCCTGCCTCAACTCCGACCTCGCTCTTGCCAAGTTCCCTCTCGCCACCTCTGTTCCAGCCATGCTGGAGACTTTGCTGTTCCTCTTACAGTTCAGAAACCCTTTCTCCTCCCGCCTCCGCTCTCTTCCCCTCGATGGCTGCCCAGCCTGCTCCCTCCTTTACCTTCCTGCCAAAGCCTTTCCTGAACAAAGTTTGTAAAATTTTCACACAGCTCTGCCTTTCTCCATCCCTGCTTCCTCTTTATCCATCATATTTTTTCATATATGTCATCTATTTATAGTCTAGTCTATATAATTGTACATCGTATATTTATATGTCTTCAACTGTATTATATAGTCAAAATTTTCATTTTATTTATTGTCACACTGTCTCACCAGATGTAAACTCCATGAGGGCAGTGCTACCTTGGTCCCCTTCATTCGCTGCTGTATCCCCGTCGCTTACAACAATGCCAGGCCTGTAGTAGGTACTCAGCAGATGTTTGTGGAATGAAAGAATGAACAGTGCAGTAATGAACAAGGAACGCTGAAGAGGAAATGTATAACTGAATCATGAAAGCGTTCTCAGGGGAAATATTTCAATTAAGACCTGAAGGATGAATATACATCCAGTTGGCTAGATTGTAAAAGACATGAAAGGACATGGCAGGCAGAGGAAACAGCATGAAGGAAGGTGGTCAGAGGTGGTCTTGGTGCTGTGTGGCCGTATTACCTTGGCCCCCTGTGATTTCAGCTGTAACTGAAGTAGAAAGTTGTTGCACATGCTCCGACGGTGTCCCACCCTAGAGCCTGGTGAGCCTCTCAGCTTATCTGTCTCAGGGATATTTCCAAAGCTGGGAGAGCTTTCTCAGTCTTCTGGGGAGTGAGCGTCCCCAGGGGCAGCCCTACACCCATAGAGCAGCTGCCGTCTCCATCCTTCTGAACGTCTGTGCCTTCCACGCAGTTGCTCAGAAGCCCCCAGCAGGGCTGAGTCCCACGTGCTCCAGGGGCAACCAAATCAAAAACAGATGTTTTGTTGTCATTCCCTCCTTCCTCTTCTTGTCTTCCTTACCTTTCTCACATCTGCTGCCATGAACCACTTTCCTGCCTACAGCTAATCCTTGTCTCAGGCTCTGCTTTCAGGAGACTCCGAACTGGGACTTCCCAGGTGGCACAGTGGTTAAGAATCCACCTGCCAATGCAGGGGACACAGGTTCAAGCCTTGGTCCGGGAAGATCCCACATGCCACGGAGCAACTAAGCCCGTGCGCCACAACTGCTGAGCCTGCGCTCTAGAGCCCGCGAGCCTCAACTACTGAGCCCACGTGCCACAACTACTGAGCCCACGCGCCTAGAGCCCGTGCTCCGCAACAAGAGAAGCCACCGCAATGAGAAGCCCGTGCACCACAACGAAGAGTAGCCCCCGCTCGCCGCAACTAGAGAAAGCCTGTGCACAGCAACGAAGACCCAACGCAGCCAAAAATAAATGGACTAATTAAATAATTTTTTTTAAAAAGGAGACTCCACACTAACATAGTGGACAGAGGCGTGAGCGATCATGGGATGTTTGGAAAACTACTGGAGCTCAGCATGGCTTGAATGTGGGAGGATGATTGTTCATGATAATGATCAAAATAACTCCCTTCTCTGAAGCGTTTACAACGTGCCAGGCACTGTGATGGTCTTCACTTCTAGAGACGGGCAAGATCCTCATTTGAAAAATAAGGAAACTGGGTCTCATTTCACTAGTCAAACATCACAAGCTGATATGTGAAGACATGTAGTTGGAGAGAGAGTCTAACTCAGATGCGGGGGAGCCACGGAAGCCGGGTCCTGGGGTTTGAGTCCTGTAGATGTCAGATAATCACTGCAAGAGTTTAGGCAGAGGGGTGGTTTACTTAACTTTATTATTATTTCCTCCAACGAGCATTTATTGAACCACGATCGGGAAGTTCGACCAAGAGACCATTGACCAGCTTGCTCTGACCCATCCAAGTTGTTCCTACTTTTTAAGGTCCTGTTGAAGATGTGCTTCTTCCACGAAGTCTGTGATAAATCTGCTCCACGTTGCTATTTCTTATCATTGAAACCATATGCCGTTCGATCTGGTTTATCATTTATTGAGGACCCTCTCCATCATGGCCCCAGGAAAGCACTAAGGAAACTATGAAGGTGAACCTGCGGAAGAGAAAGATCTCAGAAACCACACATACCCCTGGGGAGGTCTATTACCTACACTTTTATCAGCTTCCGGTTTGCAACACTCTGCATGTCATTTTATATTCCAGAAAGTCTATTTGTTGGTTATTTATTATGAATTGGGTATATCATCCATTGTGCGTTTCTTCTTGGTTGCACAGCTTTTAGGAAGCACTGCTGATTCCTGTCATGGACATGTGTGCTTTGTCTCTCCAGCCTTCATTTACCCTTTTTCTGATAACAATAACCTGGTTTTCTCTAGAAAATTCCTCCATGTCTTTGCAGTAAATTTGGGCAAATTTTTTTTTTCTCTAGAAAATTCCTCCATGTCTTTGCAGTAAATTTGGGCAAATTTTTTCTTTCTTTTTCAAAATTTTTTTTTTAATTATTTTATTTTTTTCTTCCAGTTTTATTAGGATATAATTGACATACGGCACTGTGTAAGTTTAAGTGTGCAGCATAATGACTTGACTTACATACATCACGAAATGATTATCACAATAAGTTTAGTGAACATCCATCACTTCCTATAGATACATAATTAAAGAAATAGAAGTGTTTTTTCTTGTGATGAGAGCTCTTAGGATTTACTCTCTTAACTTTCATGTATAACACACAGCAGGGTTACTCCCGTCTATTATGTTGTACATTATTACATCCCTAGTACCTGTTTATCTTATAACTAAGGGTTTGTACCTATGGTTGTCTTCATCCAATTTCCCTCCCCTCATCTCTCGCCTCTGGTAACCACAAATCTCATCTCTTTTGTTTGGTTGGTTGGTTGGTTGTGGAGTATAATTGACCTACAACGCTATGTTAGTTCCTGGTACACAGCCTAGTGATTTGATATGTCTATACATTTCAAAATGATCACCACGATAAGTCTAGTTATGATCTGTCACCACACAAAGATATTATACATAGTTATTGACTGTATTCCCACAGTGTGTATTTCATACCTGTGGCTCATTTAATTTATTTTACAAATTTATTTATTTAATTTCTTTATTTTTGGCTGTGTTGGGTCCTCATTGCTCCATGGGCTTTCTCTAGTCGCAGCGAGCAGGGGCTACTCTTTGTTGTGGTGCGCGGGCCTTTCATTGCGGTGGCTTCTCTTGTTGCGGAGCATGGGCTCTAGGCACACAGGCTTCAGTAGGTGTGGCATGCGGGCTCAGTAGTTGTGGCTCACAGACTCTAGAGCGCAGGCTCAGTAGTTGTGGCGCACTGGCTTAGTTGCTCCGCAGCATGTGGGATCTTCCTGGACCAGGGATCGAACCTGTGTGCCCTACATTGGCAGGCATATTCTTAACCATTGCACCACCAGGGAAGTCCCTCATTTATTTTAAATCCATGCAATTTAAATGGTATGTCCATCCCAGCTTTCAGTGGCCACGTGACCTGTCGTGGCCAATCAAAGCACTGCATCCCTCTGGACGCTGTCATTGGCTAAGGGAGAGACCCAGTATCCAATCCCAGCCAATCAGATGCAGTTCTGAGACTTTGGCTGGAACTCCTGCAAGAGAAGCATTTTATCTCCTTTTGTTCTTATTCCTTATCCCTGAGAGGATACGCTGGAGTTATTAGGGTCCATCTTGAGAAAAGAGCCTGCCAGGGAGTTAAAAACAACAGAGGAAGCCAGAACCGCTGTGCAGAAAAGTCAGTTCCTTATGACACTGCTCAAACACGTGAATCCCACCACACCACTTCCTAAATAAGAGCGAATGGAGTCCTTTTGTGGAAAGCAATTTGTGTTAGTCTTACCATACCAGTCATCAAAGAAGTCTGCATTGATATTTGTGCCCTAAGGAGTTCCGAATGACTTGAGTCATCTTGGGAGTCATGAAATCACCGTCAGAAATGCAGAGACTCGAGGAAAGTAGAGAAGCTCCCTGCATTCAATTTCACATCCATCCACAGGGCTCACCACCTGATGCAAAACTTAAAAATCAAAATCCACAACCTACACTGCTGTCACCATGCTGCTCTGTGAATCACAGGTGTTGAAAGAGAATCACTTGGTGTAGATAATGTTTTGGTGTCATTTAGAGGCCCTTGAGAAAGAAAGCCAAGGGGTCCTTGGAGAAGCATCTCAACACCTGTTCAGCGGCTCCTGGGAAATCTCTGAGCAGCAGGTCTGTCTTTAAAGCCCATCTCCCCTGCCCCCCATCTTTTTATTTTTATTTGCTTTCTCTTCCTTCCCCAGCCAGAGGCCCAGTAAGCTCCTGTGTTCTCCTCCATCCATACCAAAACCTCCTCTCAGGAAATCACTGGAAGACTTATTCACGCTGAACTGTAAATTATGTGAAGGCGTGATACCTTATGCCTCCCAAGGATGCTGGGTTTTTAAGAAGGCAGTGGATCCCTCATGGATGCATTTCAGATATTGATGAGACTATCCTTTGTGATTCTTAGGGGTTGGAAATAACAGGAAATCCCACCCACACTGACATAAGTTTATATAAAAAAATAATAATAAGTGTGGTTGACGTAATTGAAAAGTTCATTCAGGGCTAGTTTTGGGGGGTTTTGTTCAGAACCTCAAGAGATACCATGAGAATATTCTCCTTGTCTCTCCCTCTCCCACCCCCTCACCTATAGCCACACTTTCTTCTGTATGAGTTTCATTCTCACAGAGGCTGCCCCTTGTGGGAGCAAAATGGATGCCTCAGGACTGGCACAAATCCAAGAGAAAAGAATATATGGCTTCTAGGCCAGTCCTGTATAAATTCTGGGATATGCTCTGATGGGACCTCTTTATCCTTGAAGCCCAGGCGCCCTAACACTGATTGCCCAAAGCCTACCTCACCTCAAAGCACATGAACTGAAAAAAGGAGGGGGAGGGGGGAAGGGGGCAGGGGTGCCCCAGGGGAGCTCTGTGTGCTCTTAGCACCAAGTGGGCTGGTGGGCTCCCAGCAGCAGAAGCAAAACACACCCCCTACAGCCCCTTAGGACTGGCAGAGCTGTGGGGCTCAGGGACACTTAAGAGCCCCTAAAGCTGCCCGCGGGGCAGCTGCTCTATTGCAAAGCCAACTGCACTTCACACACAGCAAAGAAGATGGATTTGGACTCCCGTATCACTCCTGAAACGCTTGCTGAGTTGGTTTTTTCTTAATTGAAGTGTAGTTGATTTACAGTGTTGAGCTAGTTTCTGCTGTTCAGCAAAGTGATTCAGAAATATATATCTATATATTCTTTTTCAGATTCTTTCCCATTATAGTTTATTACAAGATACTGAGCAAAGTTCCCTGTGCTCTACATCAGGACCTTGTCGTTTATCTATTTTATATATAGTAGTTTGTATCTGCTACTCCCAAACTCCTAATTTATCCCTCTCCCCCCACTTTCCTCTTTGGTAACCATAAGTTTGTTTTCTATGCCTATGAGTCTGTTTCGGTTTTGTATATAAGTTCATTTGAATCTTTTTTTTTTTTTAGATTCCACATATAAGCAATATCATATGATATTTGTCTTTCTCTGTCTGATTTACTTCACTTAGTATGATCATCTCTCGGTCCATCCATGTTGCCACAAGTGGCATCATTTCATTCTTTTTTACAGCAGAGTAATATTCCATTGTGTGTGTGTGTGTGTATATATATATATATATATATATATATATATATATATATATATATATACACACACACACCACATCTTTATCCATTCATCTGTCGATGGACATTTAGGTTGTATGGGTGGTTATTTTAAAATAAATCTCTCATTATAGGAATAGGATCTGTAGCTACAGAGTGGGGTGAAGCCACGTGCTGGAGGCAGGGACTGGACCCATATTTGTCCCCTCACCATCAGTGGAGAGACCCTAATGGATGCAAATGAAGCTTCAGAAGCAGAAAAAGAGCCTGTAGGCTGTACGGCATTAACTCTGTCCATGTATCTGGTGCTGTCTCTTCCTACCACAGCATCCTATTTGGACACCAAATAATAGTGTTCCTCCCCTGAAATTGACTTACTAGTGTCAGAATTTTTTGTTGCTTGATTAAGAATAAATGTTTTAGTTTAGAGAAAACAGTATTTCTTTTCCTCAAATATAGACCCACCTTTTAGATCCTAATTCTCTTCTTCTCTATCCACCTGTCAGTTTCTAACATATAAAGCATCATTTCAGAATTGTTAGTAGGTCTTGATTCCTGATACAGGTTAAATGTAGATAGAAGTACTATACCAGTAATAATAATAGAAATAGCAGTGATTCTATAAGTGTTGGGTGCTGATTACCCAGCAGGTGAGCATTTCTTTAATCCTCACAGCAACCCCAAGAAATAGTATTATTTTTATCCTTATAGTTCAAATGAGGAAATTGAGGCACTGAGAGGTTTGTTTGTGTGTGTGTGTGTGCGTGTGTGGCAAAATACATACAACATAAGATTACCATCTTAACCATTTGTAAGCGGACAGGGCAGTGGCATTAAGTACATTCACATTGTTGTGCAACCATCAGCAACATTCACCTGCAGAACTCTTTCATCTGCAAAGCTGAAATTCGATACCCATTTAAACACTTAAGTCTCCATGAAACCCTAATTCCCCCCTCTCCCTGCCCCTGGTAGCCTCTATCCTACTTTCTGTCTCTATGAATTTGACCGCTCTAGGTACCACATATAAGTGGGATCATGCAGTATTTGTCTTTTGTGTTGGGCTTATTTCACCGAGTGTAACGTCCTCAAGGTTCAGCCATGCTGGAGCATGGGTCAGAATTTCCTTCCTTTTCAAGGCTGAATCATATTCCATTATATGGATAGACCACATTTTATTTATCTATTCATCCATCGATGGACATTTGGGTTGCTTCCACCTTTTGGCTATTGTGACTAATGCTGCTATGAACTCACAGAGTTTTGACACATCGTTAGAAACCAAGATTCATGATACCCATTTCTAAGGCCTGTTTTGTTTTCGCTTCTATCACTCGTCCTTCAGGACAGGGGTTGGCAAACTACGGCTGCCATGGTAACAAGTTAGGAACACCCATCTATTTATGCTGTGTCCATGGCTGCTTTAGCAATGCTGTGGCAGAGCTGAGTAGCTGTGAGAGGGACTCCACAGCCAGCAAAGCCAAGAATGCTTACCATCCATTTCTTTACAGAAAATGTTTGCCCACCTCTGTTCAAGGACTCTGAGCAGGCCTTTCCTTCATGGGTGATTATTTACCGTGGCACACGGAGAGCCCACACTCCCAGCCAAAAATACCTCCTCCATGCATGGATGCTAGCAGTCCCTCCAACAAGACATCATACCATTGGGCTAAACATTAATTCTCCCTGCACTCCTTTGTCAAATCGGACGTACTTATGGGAGAGACTGTATATATCCATTCCTGAAAATTTTGTCAGGATGAACTTGCTTGGATCAGTGTCCTCTTTGAGAGTCAAAATTAGGACAAGCAGAGATTCTGCCTCCTGGGAAAATGAGGAAAACTGGGAAAATGGGATAAAGTGTGTCAGAGAGGGCAAGCCAACCTTGCCTTCCATCCTGGGTTAGCCAAGAGTAGCGTCAGCAAACATACCGCACACAAAATGCTCAGCATCACCAGTCGAATATACAACGCATCTTTCTATTATGCTCAGACATTCCTGGCAGTCCTTCTCAATACCATCAGTCATGGGTATAAGACATGAAACCTCTTTGGCATCTTTGACCTAGAAAGAAACCACATAACCTCTCCATACCACCTCACTTATAGAGAATTTACATAAGGGATCTTGGAGAACATTAAGGCCAGGGATCATAACCCTAGAATACAAGATCCACATGATAACTTAAATGTGTAAAGAAAATATGGAGTAGTGGGGACAGCAGCAAACTGAGCAGCATACGTCCGACCTAAAGGTGCAGCCAATGCCGCATCCTGCGTGACTATTGCTGTACAAAAAGAGCACACACAGGGCTTAAGAGTTTGGGCTGTCATGCCAAACTGCCTGGATTTAAATCCTGGCTCTGATGTTTACAAATGAGAAGCGGGCCTGGATACTTAAACTCTCTGTTCCTCAGTTTCTTCAGTTGTAAGATGGATATAACATTCTTATGACAAATTTGGTTCTGCATTGTGTTGGGAAATCAATCGATCAGAGCCACTTTGATCACTTGTATACTTGTTTTATGAGCAGCAATTTGCCTTTTAGCTACATCCCTAACTTCAGGAATATCTGCACAAAATCTTTCCAAGTTTAATTTAGAACGGAATAAGTGGGGTCAAGGTTAGAAAGTGAACTTTCCCCAAGCTTCCCCACTGGTGTTACTGCTCTTGGCTTTGTCTTCCATCCCAAAAACTATTCTCAACCCATCAGTGAAAGCATTCTTTTAGATATGTGGGTCACATCATATCACTTCTCCACTCAAGATCTTCCTGTGGCGTCTTCCTCTCCCCCAGAGTAAAAGCTAAATGCCTTACAGTTGCCACTAAGACCATCCAGTCTCCCCGTCCTCCCTTGTGCACCCTCACCATCTGACCTCATTTCCTGACTTTCCCTCCAGCCACACTGCCTTCTGGAGATTCACGGGACCTCACAGACATGCTCCTGCCTCAAGACCTCCACACATCTGCTGTCTCTTCTGCCAGATGCACACACAGCTCACCCCCTCACTTCCTTCAGGTCTTAACTCCAAAGTCCCCAGTCCACATGGCAGCACTCTAGCTCCGTCACTCCCCATCCCCCTTCCCTGGTTTATGTTTCTTCTTGGAACTTATCACCATGACCTTGTTTATCTGTTCACTGTCTACCCCTATGAGGCCACGGCCTTGTTGGTTTGACCATTGCTGATTTCCCGGTGCCTAGAACAATGGCAGCCACTCCATCGATGGCTATTGAAAGGAAGGATCTTATCTGTGAAGTCATAAAGTGGACCAGGGAGAAGAGCTCCATCTCTTGGCTGTGACATGGAAGATGCTGATATTCAAGGGAAACTTCCCTTCAGTAGGAAAAAAGTCAATAAACAACCCAGCTCAGCATTCTCCTCTTTGGGGTGAGGAGACATCTATATGTTCATTGTGCAGTGGAATTTCCCTGAACCGTCATAAAAAAAAAGCAAGATCATTTCAAGGATGGTGGGTGGGACTTCCTCCACGACCAAGAGAAAATATGCAGGAGTTCCAACTGATGATGGGTATTGAGTTGCTGGGTAATATTCAGAATTGTATTAAAATGGCTCTGTTAGTCTGGTTCAAAAAAGAGTAAAGATTTGATGAGGGGGGCTGTAGAGGTAATAATATCTTGGACGTAAAGGCAAGGTCAGGAGGAAAGGGGTCCAGCTCCATGGCTGCTCCTCCATATTTTCTGTTTCCTACATTGAGGAAGAACTGTGACAGCTAATTAGGATTCTTTGGCAGCTTAAATGGTAACGAGAAGCCAGGGGCTGAGTGTTTCTTTCTCAGACACTGGGTAGGCGATTAGTCTATGCAGGAGGATTGTACACTGTTACTTCCAAGATGCTAAAGATCAAAATGACAAAAGTCAGCCTTTAGAGGTCAAACCAGTACATTCATGGTCCACAAAGCCCCAATTTAAAAAATTTTTCAAGAGTAATTTCACTAGAGGTGAAGGCACCTTTCTTTAGACCTTAACTCTTAGGTAAAGATGTGACTGTGCTTGGAATGTGGTTATCCTCAGTTATTTACGTGTGGACACGACTGCCAGTTTCGGAGACATTCTAGACTGGGTATTTGTCAGACTCATTTCTGTGTTCTTGGACTTAACTGAAGGCCTGGCACATAGCAGTTACTTAATAAATAAATGTTTGTGGAATGAATCAATGGTAGAATAAACCCAGATTTGTATTGAACATTAATAAACATCCAGCGGGGCACAAAGTATCAGATCTTCCATTCCCTTCCCATGGTATTTTCCGTTACATTGATTTTTTGTTAACACACATACTTTGTGAAATTTGGATTTCGGATGTATTGTTTGCTAGATGCCAATAAGCATCATCTCTGTACACCTGGAGCCAGATGCTCGTTATCAGCCAAAGGATTCCTGATGGGCACCTCCTGGTGGCAGAAGCCCAAATTGCAGGCACAGCACCTTCCAGGATTCTAACACACCTATAATGGTGAGCCTAGCTAATTCCCCTCCATTTCTGTGATGGAAATTATTTCTTTGACTTATAATTCTGTGACTACAAGGACATTGTTATATGAGGAAGGAAAACATGTTGACAGCAGGTGCATTAAGGCATGAGATATGAGTCATAAGCCCTTTTAAATCCTCTGACTCAGTGCTCAGGCATTTAAAGACTGTATCATGCACAGGATGCATGTCATTGGCACAAAGCCATTGCATTGTTCTTTTGAAACCTAACAAAAGAATGGTAGTGTTTTGCATGATGATTCAGGAGTCAAACTTCCATTGGTGGTAAAATGAGGCACACAGCTACCAGCTCTCACATCACATTTAAAATGTATCTGAGTGTACAACACACCTGCTGTGATTCAAACCCCAACTTACATCAGAAATTCTCATTAATGAAGATAGCAGTAATAATTAGTACTAACCCAGCAGCACATCCTTATCTTCTTGCTTCTACAGAGTTAAAATTAAATGGGGGAAAAAGTATGGCAAAAATGTACATGTGGAATCCAAAATTTGAGATTATACTTGGCCAAAAGGTTGGTTTTTTTTTTTTTTTTCATTATTTGTCCTTCAGGGCCTGGCACTGAGGGTTTCTGTCTCACAAGAGCTTGACACAGAGTCTTGATTTTAATTTTAGGGTGAGTTGCAGAAGTTTCTGCTGGCTTTCCCCTGAGGGAGTGATGTTTGATCCAAGAAGAGAGGGAGAGAAAGTGCCAGGAGCATAATGAGTGTTTGTGACCAAGATAAAAACCCAGCTTAGGGCCCTTCCAAGTAAAACTAGTGAGTTAGATTTCTCCGTTTGGAGGCAATGGTCACAGTCAAGGAGGAGAATCAGTGTGGTTTCAAATCGCAAATCAGGGTCCTCTTTGGACCCTCAAATCTCTGAGCAACTGGATGGAGGGTTCAGAGATCCATCCCAAATCCCAGGCCTCCAGCAGGCCTGAACACAAGTCAGGCCGTAAGAAACAGCAGAGGCCCAGCCCAGGTAATGCTCGGGTATTGGTGAAGACCAGAGATGAGCATTTGGGCCACCACTGTACATGGAAATACTTTTTTTTTTACAGAGCCAGATTAAGACTGTAGAGGCCCAAAGTTCAGAAAATATTGTGGAGGCTCCCATATGGTATTCAAAATTAAAATTGCACTGAAATGCTTATAACTAGTCTAATGAAGAAGCTTAATTATAAACATAAACCACTGAACGAATACTGAGTTTTCGATGCACAGAAGGCATGGTTCAGGTGCTGTAGATTCAGCAGTGAGCAAAACAAAGTCCTGCCCTCATGATTCGAAGAGGAAAACAGAAAATCCTATTTTCATGTATATATATCTCCCCTATCCTACATATATTTCTTCACAAATATTGTTTCATATGTATACTTTACAGAGGAGGAAAGTAGGAGATATTTTCTTATATGTATTATATCCTATAAAGCTATAATATATAGTTTCATATATAGGCAGATATATATCTTATATGTATACTTTCATATATATTATATATAGTTTCACATATATAGTTTCTTCCATGGAGGCAAAAAATAGGATATCTAAGTAAATATCCTATTTGTGTATTATTTATTTACATATTAATATACATATTACATATATGTATGTATATTATATATAATCTATCTATCTATCTATATCCGAAAGTTTCATCTATATAGTGTCCTTTATAGGGGAGGAAAAGAAGAGATAGTTTCACTTTTCTATATGTCCTATATATACGTATTTTCCTACATAGTCTTTTCATATATATATCATATGTATAGTATATACATCCTATATCCTATATAATAGTTTCACATATATAAATATCCTATTTTTCATATATATATTCTATATTTATCCTATATATGTGTAGCATATATGTCCTATATCCTATATAGTAATTTCACATACATAAATATCCTATTTTCATACATATATTCTATATTTATCCTATACATGTGTAGTGTATATGTCCTATATCTTATATAATAGTTCCACATATATAGATATCCTCTTTTCATATATATATTCTATATTTATCCTTTATATATGTGTAGTCCTATATCCTATATAATAGTTTCATACACATCTCCTATCTTCCTCCTCTGTGCCTTTTCAGCAAGGTGTATGTGTGTGCACATATATATGTGTATATAAAATGTCCACGCCTCCTGAAAAAGTGGCGCTGGGTCCAGATCTAGAAGCTGAGTGAGTGCGTTGGTGAGAGCAGAGGCGGGAGGGTTTCGGGCAAGGATGGGCCCGGAGGTGGGAACCCCTCAGTGTGTGGGAGGAACCAGAACAGCACCAGTGGAGAGCAGTGAGTGAGAGACAGGGTCGGGGAAGAGCTGGGAGCAACGGTGAGAGGGGCAGGTCGGTGAAGGCTTGTGGGGAGACGAGAACCGCGCCTTGACGGTGATGGGGCCGGGAACCCGCAGGCCTGGACCAGAGCGGGGCCGCCATCCATCTGAAGGTGGCGGGAGGTCTCCGGCTGCTTTAGAGGATAGATGGCTGGTGACAGGGCTGCTCGAACCCCCTGGAAGTCTGCATGAGTTTCCATTGCAGCTGTAAAAAAAATACACAAATGTATTGACTTAAAGTAACACACATTATCTTACAGTTTCGTAGATTAGAAGGCCAATATGGGCTGAAATCAGAGGGTCAGTAGGGCTGCATTCCTTTCGGGATGTTTCTAGGGGAAAATCTGTTTTCCTTGACTTCATCATCCTCTAAAGATGTTGGTCAAAGGATACAAACTTTCAGTTTTAAGTTGAGTAAGTTCTGGGGATCGAACGTACAGCCTGGTGATTACAGTTAATAATACTACACTACAATACATAAAATAGACGAACAATCAGGACCTACTGTATAGCACAGGGAACCATATTCAATATCTTGTAATAGCCTGCAATGGAAAAGAATCTAAAAAAGAATGTGTGTGTGTATATATATATATATATATATATAACTGAATCACTTTGCTGTACACCTAAAACATTGTAGATCAACTACACTTCAATTTAAAAATTTTTTTTAATTTTAGAAAAGAATGTACCCCCTCCCAAAAAATAAAGCTGTACATCATGTAGAAAAAAATAATAATACTGTATTATATACTTGAAAGCTGCTAGGAGAGCAGATTTTAAATGTTCTCACTACAAATGAAATCATCACCAGTATCATGTGAGGTAGTGGAGGTGTTAACTAACCTAATTATGGTCATCATTTCACAATATATACTTGTATCAAACCATCACATTGTACGCCTTAAATTTACACAATATTGTATGTCGAGTATATCTCAATAAAGCAAGGGGGAAAAAACCTGGGAAAAAAACTAGGAAAAAATAGGTTTAATATTGAAACAGTGGTGATTCCAGTTTTGTCTCTGAGTGAAAGCAAAACTCGTAAAAACAGAAAGGATTACAATAGCTATAATAACAAAATAATAAAATACAATACTTATAAAAAATGAAAGAATAAATCAATTTTCATATTTCATCTGATTTAATCCATCATTGATTTTCACATTGATTTCAAATACCACTAAGAAAGAAAAATGCTGCAGCTAAAAACATGACCCAAGGCTGACACTGTTAATTGTAAAGTGCGTCCTGGTTTCAGAGATGTTATACAACGGGAAGGAGAAAAGAGCAGTCTTAGGATAGATGAAATTCAGTCGTCCTTTAGGGACAGAATCCTAGGCTTGTAAAGCCTGCTTTAGGCAAATGCTTTTAAAAAGGTATTTATTTTTTTGCTTTTCAATATCCTTAGGGAAAGTTTGTCTGAATGCACAAAGCAGGAGGTGTATTGGCTAAAACTTCAAAGATGTTCCCACTTAAAATTTAAAATCTGCCTTTAAGAAAGTAAATAGGGACTTCCCTGGTGGTGCAGTGGTGAAGACTCCGCGCTCCCGATGCAGGGGCCGCGTGTTAGATCCCTGGACGGGGAACTAGATCCTGCATGCATGCCGCAACTAGGACCTGGTGCAGCCAAATAAATAAATAAATAAATAAATAAATATTTTTTTAAAAAGCAAGTAAGTAAATAAAGGCCCCCCTCAGCCCCTGGTCTGTGGCCCCTGCCTCCATCTGCAAAGCTTTGCGTCTCTGACTGGTCTGTTATTCCAAGGTCGCAGCTCTCTCTGATTCTCTTTTTCTGCCTCTGTTTTCCACTGCTACGCTGGGCCCACTGGAATCACCCAGGACTATCTCCGTGGCTCACGGTCAGCTGATCACAGCCTTGATTCCATCTACAACCTCATTTCCCTTTGCCATGTAACCCAACCTATGCACAGCTTCCAGGAACCAGGGTGTCGGCCTCCTTGGAGGCACATTGCCCTGCTTACCACTGCCATCTTGCCAACTTCTCAGCGACTGGATGTGCCTCTTTTGATATTTAGATGAAGAAGTGTCACAGACACCCTTTTCTCCTGAACAAATGTCTCTGGCTTGGAGGTGACACAACAGGAGAAAGAAAAACCCAACATGGTCTCCTGTGGCTTTGTCGTGGCCACACACATAGGTGGCCTCCCCCGTGGCTTGGCCACGCACATACGTGGTCTCCCGTGGCTTTTGCTGTGGCCACGTACATATGTGGTTTCCCGTGGCCGTGCACATATGTGGTCTCCCGTGGCTTTGCCGTGGCCACACACATACGTGGTCTCCCGTGGCTTGCCGCGGCCATGCACATCTTCCAGATTGAACATCACACGTTTTATCCATCAGTAGGGATGCCTGGACTGCTGGCTCCAGGCCAGCACAGCCCTTCATATCCAGCTGCACTTTGCAGGAATGGGTGGGGCTGTGCTCCACATTCCTCTGCGTGTCCCTCTTGCCTCCAGCGAGCATGCCTCACCCCCACCGTTATCTAATCTCTTGGCCCCGATTCCAGAGCCTGAGCAGGAACCCTCTTCCTTCTCTCAGTTGGCAACTTGAGAGTTTTCACATCAAACCATCCTTTTATTCTCACTTTCATTATCTCCAAGCAGTATCAGGCATTTTATTGGTCCATGGGCTCCCAAACTTTCAGATCGTGGGTCATCAGCCTCTGACTTTGTGAGAGGGGATCATCTGGACACCTCCAAATGCTATAGGTGATTTTGGGGGGGCTTCCTTATGATGATTTGACGGACAGTAACCTCTCAAGAACTTTCCTCTCCTCTCTCATGGGGAACTGAGGACCAGAGAGAGTTCCTCTCAGGAACACTACCCTCCCCCAATAGAACAACCTCTTATCCTGCAATCCCGACCCCTTTGGTTGATCAGCCGTGGGTGGGTTGAGCGTATTTGGGGACAGTGGTTCCATTCATCAAAATACTGAAGAAGCAGGTTCATGGGGGATGGGAGGAGAAATGAAGTTCAAATGTTACAGACGCTGTGTTTGAGATTTCAGATGCTGAGGGAATGGTGTCATCGGGACAGCTTATGGGTAGAATATAATTTAGTATATTTCTCACCCTGGGCCACTTTTGAAAATGGAAAGAGACAGTATTCATGATGACAGGTATAAAGCTGACCCGGGCCAACTAGGATGTGTGGTCACCCCAAATATGGGCCAAGGGGATGTGTTTCACTGGGTGGGGTGCATCTGATATTTAGGGCGAGAATTATGAGCTCAGAGAAATTGAACAGTGAGTACTGTTGTGTTTTCCACGGTTCAGAACTGAGAAACAGTCTCTCACTGAATAACAACCTACAACTGAATGCCATTTCCAAAGGAAAAGTCACCCCTGAGGTAAGACTTTGAAAGGACACAGTAGTGATTTTGGAAGACCTCCAGGGTTCACACACTGAGCAGTTTGCTTTTAAGGAAAATTCATGTCCTGGATCCTTTCATGCAGTGTTTTCTAAGGTAGAATACATCATTTTCCTAGAGGGTGAGAAGAACGTTTTTCTATGTTAGTAAGTTTCTATTTATTCTAATGTTTACTAGGATAACATGTCTGGGACATCCAACTGTGATTTTATGGTTATTCTTCCTTGGGACCAGACTAAATTTTAAAAGTTGTTAGTATAAAGAAGATGTAAAGAAACATATTAGTAAATGATAAGACAGGTGGTACATGCGTAGAGTGACAAACAGTGAAGGTTTTACACAAGTGATCAGACAATGCTGCTTGGACATATGACTGCATTAAAGTGGAGAGATTGTTACCTACCCCAATAAGCACAGGTATCCCTCTTTGTGGAAATTCCCAATTGCTCTGTTTTGTACTCATTAGAAGTATGACTCTACAGGAAAAGACACAAGTAAAGCTCCAGTGTCACACAATGATTTATCACTTCTTAGAAGGCAGAGAGCTACAAGCCATCACTTCTAACGGTGAGGATGCAGTCGTACACAGAAGAAGCATCCACTTTGCACAGCTGAGGTTACTACTATTTTAAAAATTAAAGGTTCTGGCTTCATGCTTATGTTAGAGGTTTATAAACAGACAGAAAGATAGACATAGATAATAGATGGATGGTAGATAGAGATAGATAGAGATAGATGAATTGATGGATAGATAGGTGATAGATAGATGATGGATGGATAGACAGATGGAAAGGCAAATAGATAGATAGGTAGAAACTTTAAGCATTCCTATGGGAAATCTTAAACCAACTGATTTTGAGAAGCAAGCTTAGAATGTTGGACATACTAAATCACCAACTGTTGATATATTTGGGGGAAAAAATCACTTTCTAGGTGGACAAATTAATCAGGAACTTGCCATGTGATAACTTGTTCTTTTGTTTTGTTTTAAAAGCTCTTTTGAATTGAAAATGTGATTTTTTTTTCTGTCCTGCCACACCCTTCGTCCTAGTGCTGACAGACAACAGAAATCGTCTTTTCTTGAAACCTTAGACATGTTTTTTCATATGTAGGTGATCATCCGTATTCCTGATGCCCTGTGTATCCTTTGGTCCATTTCTTGGGGTGGCGTAAACGAGCTCCTGCATCTTCTCTCCCTGGAGGTAGAAGTGGGAATTTTAACCTGTAAGATCAGCTTCAAGTTCAATTCCAAGATGATTACGTAATTTTAGAAAATAAACATTTTCAGCCCAGGTTCAACCCAGCTCATGTGCATTGGTTTTAGCCTTGAGATTCCATGAAATAATTTCTACCCAGGTTCTGTTTGCTTTGTTTAGCAAATTAGTCCCCGTTCTTCTCGTGTGAGGCTCAGGCTTGGGTCAGCTCAGGTCGCCTGAAGCAGAAACACACAGGCCCATGTCCTGCCTTCACCTGAACACCTGTCCTGTTTTTCACCAGAATTTCAGCCATTGTATTGTTCATCTCTGTTTGTTTGTTCTTTAGATCTTCTAGCTCTTTGCTAAACATTTCTTGTATCTTCTCAATCTGTGCCTCCATCCTTTTTCTGAGGTCTTGGATCATCTTTACTATCATTACTCTGAATTCTTTTTTTGGGTAGATTTCCCCAGAATTTAATGTATCACATTTCTGATGAAACAACCAAAGATGATTTTGTAGGAAAGAGGAAGTGCGGGAAGGGTAGCAGCACGAAGCCCTCTCTGAGTCAGACTCAGCTAAATGAACTATCGCTGAACAATACAGGGTCAAAAAGAAGAGGCCACTGGGGGGAAAAACAAAACCGCCCTGAGGATGTGATCACAAGTGCATCTTCTTAGAGTGGATTGTGCTTGAGGATGGGTGGTCTTGAACTTCACATATAAAAGCCATGAAGAGACTAAATCCAGTGTAGCCCTTCTGTAGGTTATGGGGATGCCGTGAATGTGCCCAGGAGTGACACAGCCCTTAAGCCCCCGATTCCTGTGAGCATTTTTGCCCCACAAAAGCCCATCAGCAAGTACGCTTTTCTTAGAGCTCATACAAAGGACAGCTCGCAGGGGAGCGTAGCTCTGAAAACCTTGGTCCTCTATTGAAATGCAAAGGCAGACCGGCGCTCCTGAAATGAGACCAGTTTCTGGGTCCCGTACTGGTCATCTGTGGGACGTGAGGAATTCTGACAGCGAGAGGCGTGAGATAGGAGAGCATCCCCGCGTCTCCTGGAGGCTGTCCGGATCCTTCCCTCTTCCCTGCCCTGTTGCTGACGGGGATGCACAGTTGCCTGACTCCGTTAGAGTCTGTCTGGCCAAGGACGGTAGACTCAGTGGTGGCAGGGAGCAGGGCAGTGACACGAGTGGGTCCTGTGGGTGGTGGTGGGGTGTTTGAGGAGCACATCAGTCTCCCAGGCCAGCTTTTCTTGTCTCTCTTGGGTTAAAACCACGGTCACAGGGAAACGTGCCTCCGCGAAAAGAAAAATGACATTCGCTCAACGATAAATCGCATCCGGCATGTAACTTAATCTCGGAGGGAAAACAGGGAGTGGTGGGCTTTCTGTAAAACTGGGGAGGAGGTCCCCACTTCAAGGGGCCAGCCACCAGTCAGCCCCAAATAAGCGTCCCCGTGACCAGACATAGCCCCAGTGCTGCCAGAGCCAGTAACTCTTCAAGAGAAACTAGAAACCCAGATTTTTAGGTAAATTCTCTCTCTCTCTCTTTTTTTTTTTTTTTGGTAACAGCTTTATTGAGATATAATTCACATACCATACAATTCACCCGTTTAAAGGGTCCAATTCAGCTTTTTAAGTAGAGTCACAGGGTTGTGCAACCATCACCGCAACTGATTTTAGAATATTTTCATTGCCCTCAAAAGAACTCTATGTCCTTTAGCTATCATCCTACCCATTTCTCCATCCCCACCCCCCAGCATCAAGAAGCCACTGATCTTTCTTTCTCTATAGATTTGCCTACTCTGAATATTTCATATAAATGGAATCATTAAATATGTGGTGTTTTGTGGCTGACTTCTTTCACTCAGCATCATGTTTTCAAGGTTCATCCATGTATGGATAGTACTTCATTCCTTTTTATGACCAAATAATATTCCGTTCTATAGAGCTGCCACATTTTGTTTGTATATTCATCATTTGAAAGTAAAATCTCTCATTTTTTTTTAAATGGTGGCAACAGATACATGTTAAAAATAAAAAAACAAACAAATTCCATGACCCAAATGTGGCTGAAAGGCCATTGTGAAGTAACCTCAGGCCTAAAATATACCAAGGTTCCTTCTAGAAGTTCTGTAATCTAAGAGCTCCGGTGCTGTGGAAATGGAAATGCACCTGGGGCACAGGTAAAGGTAAGTTCTTACAGATGCACGGTGATGAAAACAAAGACAGGAAATGGCCTTTGGCTCCAGAGAACTTTCTCACTGGTGAGAAGACAGTGACAGGAATTTCTCCTTTCAGGGAGCCTCAAGGGCACCACTTCCGCCTGTAACGTGCCCTCTGGCATCAAAGACTGCCATGCAGCCTGGCATTGACTGCTGTGGTTGACTGTTAACAGGCCCCCTGGTGTTGGCACCCTCATCTTGTCCTCTCCCACACTGATGCTGGCCTTAGCCGTGTGGCAATTTTAACCAATGAGTGATGCAACCAGAGGCTTGATAAGTGCACACACGGGCTGGCTCCTGGAATACTTGTTCTTAAATCCAGCTGTCATAAAGGAGCTTTATTTAGCCCTGTGGAGAGAGAGGGGCGTCTCAGCCTCCCAGCCATCCCCTCCAAGCCATGCTGCTCTCTAACAGCATGAGAAATCCCAGTGGAGGCCAGCAGGAGACCACCCAGATGGGCTCCAGCCAACCCGCATGATCTCGAGAAACAATAAGGTGGTTGTTGCTTTAGCCACTGAGCTTTGGGGCAATGTGTTTGTTCCACAGCAGCACAGAGCCAAACAGCTGGCTGCTCTCATTCCCTTGTGTGACGGTGAAGTCGAGGTGTCGAAGTGGCTAGGCCACAGTACCTGAGTATTTGATCAAACGTTGTTCTAGATGCATCAGTAAAGTTAGTTTTTAGGTGAGGTTAACCTATAAATCAGTAAACTTTGAGTAAAGCAGATTGCCCTTTGTAAAGTGGGTGGGCCTCGTCTACAGGTAAAGGTCTTCATAGAAAAAAGGCTGTCCTTCCCCAAGGAAGGGGGAACCCTGCCAGCAGGCTGCCTTTGGACTCAGCCCCCAGCGTCAGCTCTCCCCTGGCTCTCCAGCCTGGCGGTCTATCCTGCAGACTCTGGTTCTACCAGCTTCCACAATTTCACGAGCCAATTCCTCAAAATCTCTCTAGATAGACAGAGACATAAGTACATGGGTAGATAGATAGAAACATAGACAGAGATCAATATCAATAGCTATCAATTGATATATCTATATCTATATATCAGATATATACATCTGATATAGTTCCCACAGCAGACACTTTGCCATATCTGTATATCTGATATCTTTATATGTATTATAATATATCTTTATCTTTGCCAAATATACATACAGATACATAGTTGTAAAAATATAGATCTATATCATATATACATCTGATATAGTTCCTACATCAGACACTTTGCCATATCTATATATCTAATATCTCTCTATATATTATAATATATCTATATCTTTGCCAAATATACATACAGATACATAGGTACAAAAACAGAGATCTGTAGAGAGATAAAGAGATAGATAATAGATACAAAGATAGATACATAGATAGATGATAGATAGATACATAGATACAAAGGTAGATAGATAAATAGATACATAGATATAGCAAAGTATCTGATATAGACACTATATCAGGTATGGATATCTGATACAGATATCCACTGATATCTATAGATGTATATATAAATATATGTGTACAAACGCAGAGACACACACACCCACACACACACTCATACATCCCACTGGTTCTGTTTCTCTAGAGAACCCTGACCAGTACACCTTCCCACCAAGGCAAGCGTGGTTGGTTTTGGTGTTGCTTATGTTCTGGTTGCTGGATGCACCAGTCAACAGGAAGGTCAGTTGCTTTTGCTCCACATTTCATTCATGTGGGTGGCAGAGAAATCCTTCTTACCTTCGCTTATGCCTTCCACCGGCTATATTCTGTGTTTGATGTGTCTCAGATGCTCTACTAGGTGCTAGGGACACTGAGATGAATAAAACACATGGTGGCAGTAAGAAACAGAGAAATCTGTCTGCACTAAAGGAAAAACAGTTTTTCGAAATAGTGCAATAAAGAATTACGTGGGAGATGATAGAAAAATAAACTGAGTATAGCAGGTACACACAGGAGGGAACAGTCACAGCTACACGGCGGAAGAGGATGGTCAGAGGATGACGTTGAAGCTGGGTCATCTGAGATCAAACAGACTCTCATCCAGTATGTGGTTTAGAAGAAATGCATCCTAGGCAAAGGGAATGGCTTTAAACAAGGCATAGAGGGGAAAACAGCCTGGATTCTATGCCTGACAGGTTTGCTTAGATTTAGGGCTAGGACCTCACTGGGAAATAAGGCAGGAGAGGTGGGAAAGCATCTTCTAGGGAGCAGTACGTGTGCCCTGCCAAGGTTGAGGCTTTATCCTATAGGGATGGGAGCCATTGAGTGGATTTCAGAAATGGAATGGCATCTTCAGATTTCCATTTCGGAAAAATCTCCCTCATGTTGCAGAATCAGTCAAAGCAAGGTGAGGAATCGGAGGCAGAGAGATCAGTTTGGAAGTCACTGTAATAGTCTGAGCGAGACATGATAAAACAGGGCTGAAGAGAAGAGGATGCATTGTAGAGGCTCTCTTTCGATGCAGTCTGCAGGCTTAGATGACCGACTGGGTGTCAGAAATGAAGGAGGAGGAGGAATTTCAGAGGGCTTCCAGCATTCTGGGTGGAGGGCAGTACCTGACCTTTAAGCAAGAGAAGGAACAGATGTGCAGGAAAATGCAGATGTGCAGGAAAATGGTTGAACTCAGTTGGTTTATAACGAGTATGTATTGCCTGCTCACACCCCCCAGCCGCACTACTACGACCTGAGTCCAGCGACCATCACCCTTTACCTGGATAACTGCACCATCCTTCTTCTGGGTCTCCATATTTCCTTCTGTGGTCCCATAAACTCCATCAGATCGTGTCCTCTCGCTGCTGAAGCCCTCCAGTATCTTCTCATCCCACCAGGAAAGAAAATCGAAACTCTTCTCCGTGGTTTATAAGGCCTCATGTCCTCTGGCCTCTGCCCCTCTCTCTGACCGCGTTACCCCTACTCACCGTGTTATGACTACCCTGGTCTTCTTTCCTTTTCTCTTGGACGCCAATTCTTGATGAGCCAGGAGACAAAAGAAGGGACTTAGGGGCTCTGCCCTTTCTGTTTCCTGTCTGTGACGCTCTTTCCCAGATCCGGGGATGGCCACCTCCTTCCCATCACTCGACCCTCAAATGTCACTTTCTCAAAGACCTTTCCTGACCACCCCCATCTTAAGCCATCCCATTGCTCTACTTAATCTTTCCCATCATTTCCTTCACAGAGCTTAACACTATCTGAAAGTTTCCCTCTAAGATCCATGAAAGCAAAGACCTGACTATCTTGGCTTCAGCATCTTCTGAATGCCTAGAATAGTGCAGGGCACACAGCGGCTCAGTATGTCAGTGTTGAATAAATCCATAAATGAATGGCTGAATGAGTATGTGAACAAGTGGATAAATGCATATACAGGCACTCAGCATGACTCAGGGTGCTGATCAAAGAATTGTGGGCTAGCTGTGTCCAGCTGCAGTTGCTTTCATGTAAGTTAGCTGTTGAAACCATGTGAATGGATTCATTGCCCGGGGAACGTATACAGAGGGAGGAGAAAATTAAGTACAGCCTGCCCTCTCCTCCCTGATTGTGCTGCTTGAGAATAAATTGCACACCTGTTGAATGGTGCTCACTGGGCAGTGGTCCAGAGAGAATGGCAGGTGTAGACTCTGCCATTTGTGACACTGCTCTGACCTCCCTGGTGTCACTTCCTGGAAGCTGGTGACAACATAAAAGCTGCCCCATCTTCATCAGACCCAAGTTCATGTTTCATAAGACCACAGTTCAGCAGGTTCCTATGTGAGCACTGCATAGCCAGTGAGAAACTGTACAATTCGTTGTGGGTCTGAAGGCATGGTTTCTCCAAGCCTGGATCGCTCAATGGCCTTGGTAGGATGGAAATAAAGGAAGCAGCACCAACGTCCCCCGACACCTCTGGGTCCTGAAACAGTTGGGGAACATCACACCAGATTCCTTGTCTGCCACAGAGAAAGACACCAGGGATTCCCACCCCCCCGACCCCTGTGTCTTGGCTCCCAAACTGGAGAGAACCTGGAAACTCTATACAGCTGTCCTTCTGCAGCTTGAGAAGCCAGCTCCTTTATCTTCTCCAAAAGAGCCGCCTCCAGAGGGGCCCCCTCCCTGGCACTGGGAAACGGCAGCTTGGGCTTGGGTTTTCTGGGAGTCATTGCTGGGACTGTGTATGGACTGTGGCCCCTTTTGCTCGTTCCTCTTCCATCCCACCCCTCCTGCTAATGGTTTTTCCATTCTCCTCCAGAGACCACATTTTGCCCCTCCCCACCTGTGTGGCAAAGGGCAGCTCTTCTCTGAACCACCCCTCACCCCAGGCCAGCTCAGTTGACATCTACAGGGCTGCAGTCACCTGGCTTGCTCATCTGGGGCAGGACGGTCTACGGTCTGGCATCCCGCTCAGGTGCGGGTGTGACTTGCGATGCATCTTTTATCTTCGGGCAGGCTAGTTCCTGCCATTCTCACCGTGGTCCCAGGGTTCCAGGGGTAGCAAGGGAAGAAGCTCACTGCACGCGTGCTTTGGAAACCTCGGCTTGTTTCACGTTTGCTAATGTTCCGTTGGTCAAAGCAGCCACAGGAGCAAACCCAGGTGCAAGGGGTGAAGACATAGATCTCATGATGGTAGCGACCTCAGCAAAGCCCAGTAGCAAATGCACGTGCATGGGATGAACATGCAGCCATTTTTTTTTTCACCCATATCATGTATTCTATAATTTTTTTAAAGCAATTTAAGGGCTTTTGATAATCATTTTGACTACTCTTATTTTTTCATCCTCTTTAAGTCTCTGCTCAGATATCACCTCAAGGAAGCCTAGGCTACTCATCTTATTTAAAATCTCACGGGCTCTCCATCCTTCTTAACTCTGATCTAGTTTTCCATATCACGTATCGCTTTCCAGCTTACTATGTAACGTACTTATTTATCATATTGATTGTTCATTGTCTCTTTACCCTCAGTAGAATACATGACCCGTAAGAACAGGGATTTCTGTTTGTTGTATTGACTGATGGAGCCCATATGGGGACATTTCTCACCAGGCACTCATTAGGCCCTCAATAAACATTTGTTTTAATGAATGAATTCATTGACTTAGAACCTAACTTACAAGTGAGTGTAACCCTTCCTTGTGATTCCACCTATAAGTATCTCATGTCATTCTTTTTTCCTTTAGTTCCATCAACTCCCCATTTCCTGAGAATTAAATCTCACCCATTGTGGTTTTACCAACAGACTTTTCAGGACTCTGGGTGCCTTCATTGGTAAGGAATCTCCAAGCCATGCGCCATGTTAAGGAGAAGAGTAGCTGAAGTTCGAGTCAGACCACTGAAGGCGATCCTTGGCTGTATTGGCATATTTCCCTTCCAACGTGTTTGACAGACTGTTTCCCAAATGGCAGCTTTTCTTCTCAGGCTGAATACACCTCTGCGCGTGGCACTTTGCTTCGTCACAGCTGGCCCTGGGCAGTGCCCACGGCGCGTGTCGAGGAAAGTCGTTTTATTTCTTAGACGCTAACCTCTGAACTTGGTCCTCACAGCTGTGACGAGCAGTGCCAGACCTGCCATCATTGGCTGCCCTTCAGCAAAGCTAATTACTGACAGTGAGATGTTTCACGTTGTCTCAGAGGCCACAGCAAAAGCCTCAAAATGGATTTTAATGCATGTAATTAAAAGAAGTGTATTTTCTGCTGGGTTGTAGAGAGAGTCATCCAAGCAAAGCGGCTAGGGGATGGCAAGTTCCAGAAGGCCAGGAGTCGTCTCTCTAGCGTAGAGAACAAAAGCATCTGAATATTCAGACATCTCTTGGAGACCCACTTTCTCCATGGCCTTTGCCATGTGGTGGGAAGATTTTCTGAAGTTCAGGAGTCATAGCTATAAATGGCAGCTGCCTCTGAGCCCAGTGGGGCCACATCGTGTGTGAATTGGTCATGGAAAGTCAAGTACGTGCATGAGCTTAGAGAGAGAAGTCTTAATCAAATAATAAGGAGATTTCACCCACTTTCCACACACAGAGGAGCTCCCTGGGAGCAATGGCAAGAAGGGAGCCAGAATCTCCTCTTCCCCTGACCATCTTCCTCCCCAGATGCTTCTCCGGATGTGAGCTTCTTCCTGCACTAGCTTTTGAAAATACCTAGTTCCACACAGCGTGGTCCCTGGTACAAGCCCCTCACTGGATCCACTGCCCAACCAAAGAAACGGTGACCAAGTCAAGTGCTGGGAGGAGGCGGGACCGTGTTGGAACTACTGAGACAGTCTCCAGATCCAACGCCATGCTGCTCTAAGGAGTTTGAAAGGGGGGTGTGGGCTCTCCAAAATATTTTGCCTTACATCCTAACCCCTATAGGAGATTCCATTCTGCTAGAACTAGACGGTCCCTGGGTGTGACAAAAACAAGCCTGGAAGGCTAAGGATACTAATTCTAGGAAGGTAGGTAGACAAAGCACCATTGCGTTTGCGACAGTAATAAATTTTGTCAAGCTGGCCTAGCCTTATTAGGGTGATTTTATTTATGTAGCACTTTACAGGTTTCTGAATAGTTTCTTATACTCCCCTCATTTACAAAAACTTGTAAGGCAGATAAGGAAACTGAAATACGTAATGTGAAGTGACATGCTTGATATCAGATGAACAAGTAAGAGGTGGCATCAGAACCTGGCCCTGCATATCCCCCTTGGAGTCATCTCAGCCCACCACGCTGCATCTCCCTTGCAAAAGCAGAACATCGTTTCTTCAGATGGCCTCATTATGACTTTGGAGGAGTATTTATATAGCCAGGCTAAGTTCATTCTCGTCCAATTTTTATTAAAATAGATGTGCCTTTCCCTCTTGTCTTGAACCACAACTTAAAATTATTCTGAAATTCAAGCAATTGGAAGATAGGTTTGGCTTTCTTCACAATATCTAAAAGAACATCTGAAAAAGAATGACAGATTTTCATCACACAGTCCCGCACAGGCAGATTGTTAAAAAGCTGAGCATTTGGGGTGGGCAGTGGCGGGGGACAATCCATTAGGTAGAAGTTAAAACCCCTTCCTAGAGATTCGATCGATGCATTAGTCATTATGGACATTCGTAAAAATAACCATGCACATTTCTCGCTCCGTTCATAAATGTAAAGTGACAGCCCATGACTTAGCTACAAAAATGATATTATCAGGACAAAAAGAATTGGAGAGGAAATTGAGGCTGTGGGAAGGAAAAGGTGGAAGAATTGAACATCGGCATAAATATATCACAAAAGAAGATTGGATTAATGCAACATGAGAGTCAGAAACTGCCGGTGTTGAAAAGATCATCCACTCATGGGCTGAAGAGTCCCCCAGGCTGGAAATCTTTGGTGAGAAATAATCGGGGTTTGGACAAAAAGAGGCAGCTAGAAAAAGGCTGCTTGAGCTGGCCTGAGAAATAACGTCTCATTAGGGAACATCCTTTTTACAGTTTTTAGGTGCGATGTAAGAGAAATGTCCAGGAGCACAAAGCATCATGTCCTTCACCTCAAAAGTAGTTTTTCTAAAAATAGAGTCCATTTTACAGACTTTTGGAGGAGACAAGGTATATTAATCTTTAGAGCAACAAATACTTACTGGGCGTATTTGCTTGCTCTCTTCACTATAATCCGTACCCCAGATCTGTTGGTGAATTAGTTACTGCCTTGAGGATCTTTTCTACCAGCCTCAGATGTCATTATCTTTTATTTATTCACAGTTTGCATCTGATAAGAGCATTCAGGAACAATTTCCCCCTCATTGCCTCACCCCTGACCTAGAAGGAGCGGCTCTAAATGAGAAAGGGATTTGGAGACTTTCTCATTATTCACGAAAGAGTCAGACTGCCCTGGACCCAATTAGGGACTGGCTGTGGTCCAGCAGGGCATCCTGAAGTGTGGACATGACTACAACTCATAGCAAGCATGAGGATTCTAGGTGGTACATAGATGGATGTTCTTGAGACACAGTATTTGTGTATTTCATTTACTCTCTTAGAAAAATACGAGTAACATATCAAAACTGGGATTGCAAATATTTTGCTTGGAAGAATGTTAAGGGTATTTTTGTTAAAAAAGTAATAGTAGAAACGGTATTTAGATACATGGCAAAAATAATGAAAATGGCATATATGGATGACTGAAGCTTGACAAGGGTCAGCAGTACATTCATTCATTCATTCATTTATTCATTCAATAAGTACATCTTGAAACCCCTCTGAATGTCAGACGCTCCTCGATAACAGGTAATGGAAATACAGAGATAAACTAAAAACAGATGAAGTAACTTCCCTCAGCGTATTTACATTCTAAGATGGGAATGGATCTTTCAAGATGCTATCAGATAAAAATAACAGAACAACAGACTAAAAGTGGTTAATAGGAGTTATAATCCATTCTACAAGACGACATGCCCAGAGGTTGCCAGTTCCCGATGTGGCTGTGTCAGCAGCCCCTGATATCAGGGCTCCAACCTGGCTTCCAGTGATTCTCTTGGCTTTTTACTCACTGTCACAGAATGGCTGCCACAGCTCCAGCTACAACATCCTCACACCACCACGTCTCATAGTTATGTTTCCTGCCTGGCCACAGCAGATATTTGTGTTTGAGAGTCTTAGTCCGTAATAAAGGGTAGGACGAGCTTCCTCTCAGCCGCTGGTTCTCAAAGTGTGGTCCCCAGACCAGCAGCAGCTGCATCACCTGGGAACTGGATAGAGATGCAAATTCTTGGGCCCCACCCCAGAACAACCAAATCAAAAACCCTGAGGGTGGTGACCAGTAATCTATATTTTAACAAGCCCTTCAGATGATTTAGTTGCATGATGAAGTTTAAAAGCCACTGCTTTAGGAAAATGCTCTTTGGGTAAAAAGCAGCCTGATTTCAGTCAAGTTAAATGTGAAAGGTAGATGCTAAAAAGACATAAAGTAGGTATCAAGCGCTAGAGTTCTGGTCCTTCTCTCGGCCACTAGCTAACTGTGTGATTTCAGGAAGTAAATTAACCTCCCGGATGTTATTTATTTAAATGGTAATAGGAGTTGGGGGACAGGTTTGGGAAGAGGTTTGATGTGATCGGTGGTTTTCAACCGGGGGCGATTCCCCCCCGCCAGTGGACGTTTGGCAATATCTGGAGACGCTTTTGGTTGCCACCAGAATGAGAGGGGATGTTACTAGCATCTAGTGGGTGGCACACAGCAATGATGCTAAACAGCCTACAATACAAAGTACGGCACCACAAAACAAAGAATTATCCCGCCCCAAATGTCAATAGTGCCAACGCTGGGGAGCCCCGAGACGGCTCTAGGGATGTAACGACACAGGTGAACCTTGAAAACATTCTGTTAAGTGAAGGATGCCAGAGACAAAAAGCCACATGTTGTAGGACTCCATTTATATGAAATATCTGGAAGAGGCAAATCCATAGAGATAGAAAGTAGATTATTGGTTGCCCAGGTCTGGCAGGAGGGGGAAAGAGTAGTGGCTACTAATGGGTCTAGGGTTTCTGTTTTTGGCGATGAAAATTGGAAGTGGTGATGGTTACACAACTCTGTGAGTATGCTCAAAACGACTTAATTGCACCCTTAAAAAGGGTTGTTTTTATGGTATGCGAACTATATTATTGGGGGAAAAAGGATGAGGGGATGAAATGAAAAGCCTAAACAGAAGACTCTAGTGAAACCATTACCTGCAGTGGGAACTTTTCTTTCTGTTGAGAAACCACACTTCTATCTCACAGAAAAAGCTGCAATTTTCCCACTGCTAATAACTTTTTTCAAAAGAGAATACATTTTTCCAAGAATCATCATGACTTGGTACTTTTCCTTCTATTAACTCTGAATTTGTCATCTTATCTCTGTGAATATGGCGATCATTTTTACCTTTTGCAAACGGCTTGATTGTTTTGGAAACCACTACGAGAAGATCAGAGGAATAAGACTAATTTTCGACAGCTTTCTTCTTCTGGAGGGTTCCCGCCAACCCTCCTCACACATTCCTTGAGCAGCTACAGAGTGCATGAGCCCCTGTGCTCAGGGCAGCCTCTGTAGTATTCTGGGTCAAGGTAATTCTTTGCACTTCCCTGAGCTCGCATATCTTAGAAACTCTGAATGCGGGGCATGGGCTGGCTCCCAACTTGTCAAACTGCCCTTTGAATTCAAAGTTAAATTATTTAGGGACTTCCCTAGTGGTCCAGTGGGTAAGACTCCGCACTCCCAGTGCCGGGGGGCCTGGGTTCAATCCCTGGTTGGGGAACTAGGTCCCGCATGCATGCTGCAACTGAGTCCATATGCCACAACTATGAGCCCACGTGCCGCAACTAAAGATCCCACATGGCACAACAAAGACCCAGTGCAGCCTAAATAAATAAATAATATATTTTTTAAAATTAGATTATTTAAATGTTCCAGAGACGCACATCCTATAGACCCACGTTATGCCTCCTCTTGTGCAAAGTGAGTTAAGGCAAAGTCCACAATGTCACACAATACGTGTGAAGGGGTGGGCTTTCATGGGGAAAATTATGAGTCAAGAAGCAGTGAGAGAAGGCAAGTTCCCCTGATCTTTCATCATCCCATGGAGAGATGTGCTGAGACCAAGGGCTGCAGGGTACCTGCAGAGGGGCCCTGACCCTTGCTGCTGCTGTTGCTTTTTACCTGGCAGGTGTGAAGCAACCCTATCAGCTGGTAAACCAGCAGACGACCTAGACACCGGTAGTCTGGTGTTAGATGCCAGCTGTTTATAGGAGTTGTCAGGGAAGCTAGCTGCTTAGTAGCTGGGGACTTTGCCGCCCCTCCTGCAGGGGAGAGCAAGCCATTGATCTCATACGATGCTGAGTTTACTGCATCCCTCCCACTGTGTGATGGCTAGAGCCACTGGCCCCAACAAGTCTGCTGACCAAGGAACATATAGAGTTCCTGAGGTCACTTTAAGAAGATTCCGCTTGCTACCCACCTCGGCATCTGTGTGTTTTCTCAGATGCTGAGCAATCCCAGGGAATAGCACTGTGCCTTTTATGTCTCTGCCATTGACCACGCCCCCCCAAAAATGGTCCTTTGCCTAGGACCAGAAATGCCTGGCAGTTTATGTAATAGTTACATCCAGAGTTTTACACCAGAGGTTCCCTATTCTGTTCAGAAATATTTTAGTTTTTTGTTATTGTTTGTTTCTATATTTTAATACTTTTTTTTTTTTTTTTGCCATACCGCGAGGCATGTGGGATCTTAGTTCCCCGACCAGGGATTGAACCCGTGCCCCCTGCAGTGGAAGCTCGGAGTCTTAATCACTGGACCACCAGAGAAGTCCCCTAATACTATATTTTAATAGTCACATAGCATTAGCTAATTACAGCATTTTAATGTTGAATCTGTTGCTGATATTTAAATATTTAGCTCTTGCAAGTCAGAATCTAGATTTGGCCTGCACTTGAGATATCAAAAAACTTGCAACACCCAGCCCACGTTCATGCCCATCAGACGTCAGCTGGAACTGAAATCCATCTGGCCCTTTAAGCAGACCCGGGGGGTCGGGTTCCAGTTTGCTGCAGTCTCCATCAGCCCCTATTCAACCGCAGCACTGAATCAAATGAGAGTGAACGGTCCAGTCAGGTGTTCCCATTTACACAGAGCCCACCGCTTATTTTTTCCTCCCTGAGCCCTGCAGGCATTTGAGTTTCTGACGCCTGATTTAAAATCCTAAAGACTAGTTGTCAGGTCCCAGCCCCTAATTGTTCACTGTGTAACTGGGCTACTTACATAACCTCACTGGACCTAGTTTTGATCACCCATAAAATAGTGATAATAGCTGCGCTTTCAAATGGTGGCTGGGAGCATTAAGGTAATACATGTAAATATGATAAATGAGTGCCCAGCCCCTAGTAAGCTATAAAATGGATGGTCACTATTAATAATGTCATGAGTGTCTTAGTCAGCTCTGGCTGCCATAACAAAATACTATACACGGGGGTGGGGTGGGGGTGGGGGCTTAAACAACAGACATTTCTTTCTCACCATCCTGGAGGCTGGCAAGTCCAAGATCAAAGCACAGGAAGACTCAGTTCCTGGTGAGAGCCCTCTTCCTGGCTAGCAGACGATCTTTCTGTGTCCTCACTCAGTGGGGAGAGAGAGGGAGAGTGCCCCCATCACTTCCTTTACTTACAAGGTCACCAGTGCCATCACAGGGGTCTTAACGCTGATGACCTCGTGTAAACCTTCTAAAGCCTCCCCCTCCTAATAGCAGCACATTAAGGAATGGAGTTTCAACATATGCATTTTGGAAGAATGCAGATGTTCAATCCCTAATACAGAACATCATGGTTTGGTTTTTGGTGTTGGTCTTAGCTGTTGGCAAGTCACCGGGACCCTGTAAGCTGATTCTTCTAAGGGAATCAGATCATAAATTATGCATCCCAGGGCAGTGCCTGCCTCTGCCAGTGGTCACACAGGTGTCGGTTTTCTGATTTATGTTTTTCCTGTACTTAACACCAAAAGCAACAACATAGGGAAAATCTAGCCAGAAGAATTCGAGGCTCCCTGGGATGGCACTCTTGGGGTCACTATTTAACTTTCTCTAATGCTTTGTGTTTAACATGCTTATCTTCTGCAGGGGAAAAAAGGAAGAAAGATGTGACACTGCCCTGCCCGTGGCCAAATCTTCATTTGTAACGGCAGTCATTTTCCATTCTGGGGGTGGGAGGAATACATATAGAGAATAGTGTTGGAGGAACCAGGTCAGGAAGGGTCTAGTTTTCTTGCAGTTAATATTTTGCTGTACTTACTTTACTACACTTCTGTCTATCCATACCTACAACCACTGATCTATTTCTTTGCATATTTCAAGGTTCGTTGCAGGCATCAGTACATTTCACCTCTGAACACTTAAGTATGCCTATCATTAACTAGAGTGCAATATTTGTTTTCAGTTCATTTATTTCGCTGAAATTTACATGGCATGAAATGCACTAATCTTAACAGTACCCAGTGATGGGTTTTATTTATTTATTTATTTACTTTTGGCTGTGTTGGGTCTTGGTTTCTGTGTGAGGGCTTTCTCTAGTTGCGGCAAGCGGGGGGCACTCTTCATCGCGGTGCGCGGGCCTCTCACTGTCGCGGCCTCTCTTGTTGCGGAGCACGGGCTCCAGACGCGCAGGCTCAGTAGTTGTGGCTCACGGGCCCAGTTGCTCCGTGGCATGTGGGATCTTCCCAGACCAGGGCTCGAACCCGTGTCCCTGCATTAGCAGGCAGATTCTCAACCACTGCACCACCAGGGAAGCCCCAGTGATGGGTTTTGAGAAGAGCATACACCTGTGTACCCTAAACACCTGTCAAGACCTAGAATATTACCACTGTTCAAGAAAGTTCCTTCATTCCCCCTTTCCAGTCAACCCTAGCCCTCTTCTGAGATTTTCTCAATAGATTAGTTTGCCTGTCTCAAAATCTCACATAAGTGGAATCATTCAGTATGTGTGGGAGACTTCTTTGATTTAGTGCAATATTTCTGAGGCTCATTCATGATATTGCGTGAATCGATAATTCTTTCCTTTTAATGGCTGAGTAGTTTTCCATTGTGTGAATATACCACTGTTTGTGTGTTTTCCTGTTGACGTTTTCAGTTTTTAGCTCATATGAATACCGGTGTGAACATTTATAAGGCTTTACGTGGTCATGTATTTTCATGGCTTTCCTGTAAACGTGAGTAACATTTCTGGGTCATAAGCTAGGGATACAGTTCCTATAATTAGAAACAGCCAGACTTCCCACCCACCAAGTCTGAGTTCCAGTTGCTCCACGTTCTTGCCAGCATTCAAGCAATATTTAAATGATGCCTTTAGCCCTTTTCATTGCAGCCACTCCAGTGGGTGCGCAGTCAGATCTCATTGTGGTGAAGGAGCCGCCAGGCCAGTGTAGAACTGTGGGTACCAGGGACGTCAGTGCTTGACTTGGGTCAGAGCCAGTGGATCATATCCAGCTCTTGCCACTAGCTGACCGGGGAACGTGGTCCTGGTGGGCACAAAGCCGGGAGCTGAAATGATCTCCCACCAGCCTCCAGAGCCCAAGCATGCATTGTGGGTTTTTCCTGAAGACTTTGCATATCCATCAATCAAGCTGCCTATGGGGAAACTCGCTGAGTTGCTGGAGAAGGTCACAGTATTGGGGTCCTCGGTCCCACAGGAGACCATGCAGCGTCACAGAAATCACACACTTGAACAAAGAGCAGACAGTCATTAGGCACCAATTTCCATCCAGCTGATAGAGCTAAACGTTCCTCTTTCCTACAGAGTAGATTGTAATTTTGGGTGAAGTGGATTAAGGAGTCAAGACAATTGAACGAGAGTAGACTAAGGAGTCCGTTATCCTATACCACTCAGGGTGAGCAGGAAACTGGAAGAGGTAACTGAAGAGAATTGAATGAAGGGCATTTTCAGAGGTGTGGGCAGACAATATGGAGAACCCGGGAAACAGTAACAGTGGGAAACCATTAACTCCTGGGGTGGGGAGGGGCAGGGAGAAGGAGCTGGTGCTGGACCCCAGGAAAAGTCACAGCAGGAGAGACACTGCCCCTGAGTAGCTGTGCCCGTGTATACAGGAACTAGAGGCACCAGGGGCCAGTCAGCACCCCTGCACGGAGCTGAGGGAGAAATAAATACCCCAGCCTTTCCCTGCTCCTCGTCTGATTTCCTGTCAATGTCTTCCTTTGGTCAAACCCAGCCCAGAATCTAAGTGGGAAAAGGAGATCTGTTGATCTGATTCATGGACGTCGGCTTCCTGGGGGAGGACAGGGAAGGGCAGAGAATGTACCCAAAGAAGCAGAAAGAGGAAAAAACACACACACACAGTACAGTCCCAAAGCTCACTGAATTCATAGTAGCTGTTGCTTGGCTGTAGGAGGAAGAAATTAAAATGCTATTTAAAACAATAACTGCTGCAGCTGCTTTAGCATTGTTATCTCATGAAACGCTTCACCAATTTGGACACAAATACAATTAATTACCTCTTGTATTGTTGCAAACTGATTTCTTTAGCACACACCTGCCTTATTATCAGGATGTCTAGAATCTTCTTTTCCATGGCCACCCACTCGTGCATTGTCCAAGAACTACAGGGGCTTGCAGAGAACAAGGAGGATAGGGGGCATGGGTGGGAATTTTCCCACCCATACAGGTCGCCCTGTGGTAGGTTCACAACCGCTGTTGCATCCAGCAGCCACATGGCGGCACTGTCAAGACCTGGGTTTGCAGAGTCCAGGGGCCACGTGATTGACGTGGAGGTGGAGACCTTGCTAACCCAGGTCTGAGACAGGCCTGCACAGATGCCAAGATCAACACTCACTTCACACGTTCACTGCATTAGCCTACTCGGGCTGTTGTTACAAAGTACCACAGACTGGGCAGCTTAAGCCACAGAAATTTATTTTCTCGCTGCTGAAGGCTGAATGTGCAAGATCAAGGTGCCATCGGTGTTGGTTTCCAGCATTTCTCTTCCTGGATTGCAGATGGCCTCCTTCTTGCTGTGTTCCCACATGGCTTTCCCTCTGTGCATGGGTGAGGGCCGGGGGAGTGGGAAGGACCCTGATGTCTCTTCCTTCTCTTATAAAGACACCAGTCCTCTTGGATTAGGGCCCCACCCTTATGACCCTAATTACCTCCTTAAGGGACCCGTCTCCAAAGACATTTGGTGGTGGTGGGGAGGAGTGGGGTATTGGGCTTCAACATATGAATTGGAGGTGGGGAGAGACACACAGTTTAGTCTAAAACTGAAAACCATTTTTCTCCAAAACATGACACTCCAGAAGGTGAAACCACATGCTCTGCAAAAAAAAAAAAAAAAAAAAAAAACCATTAGGCTTTTGTCCTAATCCTGAGTCACCAAGGCAGACTAGTCATTTACTCCTGATGAATTCCCCACTTGGGGTCATTCAGTACCTTCACATGATTTTAAAAATCTACCTCCTTCCTAGAACCAAAGGAGTGTTAGGAGGGCCCTGCTTTAGAAGCCCCCAAGGTTTTTACTGCCCCCTTTCTCCAGGACATTAGATGCTTCCTAACACTCCATTTTTAGAATGATGAGATTCTGACACAGCAAAGTAGGTCATCCTCAAGGGGGCCTGTGGCGACCGCTTGTCGGCATAAGACAGGTGGCCTAACCTGGATGACTGTTTCAATGGTCCTCCAACCCCGCCTCTGCCTGGCAGAGGGATGGAGAGAGAGGCAACGCTGTATCAGAGAACCTGGGTTCGGGAAACTGCTGACAGATTTAGGAAGCCACCTTGATAGCTGTTGCAGGACAGAAAGTAAGCCACTACTCCCTCCACCCGGCACTGTCTCCACCCCGCCACCGTCTTTAACCCTAAGGACGAGGCATCATCTGGAAGGAGGGGACGAATATGAAGCGAGTGCTGCAAGAACAGAAGAAACAACCTAGAAGTTGGAGACTGACATTTGGAAGGAAGAAAAGAGAAGGGACCAGGAAGAGACGATGGACCTCCATGGTCAAGGGACGCCCCCTAGTGGTCGGACGTGCAACTCTGTGCTGCTGGCAGTCTGTCCAGCATGCAGGGGGAACTGTTGTCTGTCCTCTTCTGCCCAGCAGACCCCTCTCTTACTCTGAAACAATCAGTGAAAGTCTGGTGTGTTTGCTACCTCTGGGAGGGGGAGGAAGGGAATTTGGCGTTGGCCATGCAGGGGTCACAGGGATGTACAAAGAGAACCACAGGGTCATGACCAAGAGGCAAAGAGGAAGTGGGCTCTAAACTGAACTGACAGGAAGAGTGTGAAGCTCTTGATATTTTCAGTTTCTCAGGCCAGGAAAGGTCTCACCATAGAAGGTGGGATGGAGGCTCCAAGTGTTCATTTGAATTTTCAAGTCAACTTTCAAGTTGATGCCTGGAGCCCCCCAGCTTGAGAACCTCTGGTACCATGTCCTTTGGTGTTTATTGCATGTGGACACTGTTATTCAGTCCTTTTCAAAAGTACTGTCTTTTTCTCTAGGCAGCCTTGCTTCTCTCTGCTTTCATCTTTGGTGATGCTGGGAGCTGAGGTGGCAGGCAGTGAAGAGAAAAGATCATTCATTTCCTGGGCTTGACAAGAGGTCTTTTGAGTCCAGATCAGGGTCTGTGTGTGAAATGTTTTACTCTTTTACCTTCATCTATTTTTTTCACACATTTTCCCCTAATTTACCAAAGGCTTTACATGTCCATGGTAAAGCGTTCCAACCAGGGATTATATAATAATTTAACACTCATATAGTGCTTAGTATGAGCCAATTAATAATCATATATTAATTCACATAATCTTTCTAACAACCATATAAGGTAAGTACTATTATTATCCCCACTATAGAGATGGAAAAACTGAGGCTCGGTGGGGTTAAATAACTTCCCTATGGTGACTCATGGTAAGTGGAGAAGCCAGGATTGGCACCCAGGCTGTCTGGTTATAGGACTCATATATTAATTTTAATGCTGTCTTGACAGTGAAATGATGTAAAGGCACACCTGAACCCCAGCGCCCAGCTCGTCCAAGTGAGTTACCCATTCTACTTAGCAACCAGTTCAAATGCCCAGTGAATGCCCATCCAGTTCTAACCCCCTCCTTTTTGATACAAAAATGTATCACACTATATGTAGGGTCTTGCTCCTTGCTTTTTCCACTTAACCCTAAAACTCGGAGATCATGTCAGATTAGCATACTAAAAGTTCAGGAATCAATTCAAATGTGTGTCTGTTTGGGGGGAGGGGTGGAATTCCCCACCAGCAAGCAATTCTCCAACACCAGCTGGGTGTCCTACAATTCAACTCAATTCTGACACTCTCTACCTGGGGACAGCATCAGATCCCACAGGTTAAGGGCTCAGTCTTACAAGACACACACCCCCATCCCACTTCTGACACCAATTGCAAGTCCAGGTCATCACCTGTGCTTTTGATAAACTGCCTATAAATCAGAGGTTCCCACACCTACTCCTTGGGTTCATCTAGTTTGCTAGAATGGCTCACAGAACTCAGGAAATCAGTTTACTCACTAGATTACTGGTTTATTATAAAGGATATTAAAGGGTACAAATCAACAGGCAGAGAGAGAGATGCATAAGGTGGGGTCCCAAACAGAGGAGCTTCTGTCCTAGTGAAGTTTGGGCCCTGAGACAGTGGCACATGGATGTGTTCTGATACCCCAACCTGGAAGGTCTCTGAACCCCATCCTTTTGGGGTTTTTATGGAGGCCTCACTACATAGGCAAAATTGACTCAATCAATGGCCATTGGTGATTGATTCAACCTCCAGCCCCTCTCCCTTTTGCTCCAGAAAATCAGGGAGTGGGAATGAACGTTCCAGCACTCTATTCAAGGGTAGTTCCCCTGGCAGGCAGCTTCCCCACCTTTAAAGGATTTCCAAAAGTCACCTCATTAGCATGAACACTGTTGAGGTGGAAAGAGGCTTGTTATGAGTAATAAGACACCCATTTCATCTTTATGGCTCTGAAACAGTTTTTCAGGAACTGAGGATGAGAGACCAAATATTACAACAAAAGATGCTCCCATTGTTTTTATAGCTGAGGAAATTCCAAGGGTTTGGGGAGCTGTGAGCCAGGAACCCTGGAGAAGACCAAATATATATTTCTTATTATGAATCACAATATCACACATACATAGAATTGCACCATTCTGCTTTAACTGCTCTGTAGTATTCTGTGGCGTGGATGTACCATGATTTATTTAATCTGTTTCTTAATGAGGGGCATTTAGGTTTTTCCTGTCTATTGCAACTATTTTTCAAGAAGGGAGTATAAGTTCCAAGTTCTAGGCCCTGAGGAGAGAGAAGAGGGCAGAGGATTCAGGGGGTTGTTTAGCTGTTTCCTACGTAGGAGAACTGGTACTCAAAACAGTTCACGGTCCAGATGGCCAAGGTACCAAATAATTGGAACAGAAGCCAGCCAGCGTGTTAATGTGCCCACCAGGTGAGAATCAATCCAGGTTGTAGAGAGAAGCAAAGAGAAATTTATGACTCAGGGATTTAGGGTAACAGTGAAAAAGAAGTGGGTTTGAGCACATAGAGGAAGAAGAAAGTTTCATCTCGGAATCTGCTCAAAGCTTTAGCTTTTAAACAAGATCCTAACAAAAATCTTGGCATTGCTGGGGCTGTGAAAAATTAAAAGTCAGGAAAAAAATTGGAATTGTCCAAAACGATAAGGTAAATGTAGGGAGAACCTAGCAGTTTGACATAAAACCAGCAAGTTCTGGGAAGTAATGCTTTACTGGAAGCTGAAAGAAAAGAGTGGGATTATGATCTAACTTCTTACACATTAACAGTTACATAAGAGATTGTAAAATTACTGGAAACACAGAAAGGATTGGTTTAGAAGTGAGATAGTATATACTTGCCTTTGTTTTGTTAACGTAGAAGGAATCTATTATAAATGTTTCCCAGCTTTCTGAAATAGCTCCTTGAGATAAATCAGTTACCATGCTAAATGTCTGCAGAAAGCTTTGCTAACCAGAAAGTTCTGGGTTTTTATAGTTGAAGCCTGTTTTAAAAGTCTACAGTGTTCAGTTAAGTGCTTCTGCTCAGATTTTTTGGTTGTTGTTTTCAGTATTGTTTTAAGCACAAGGAATAAACGTGCATCTAACAATGTGTTCAGGAAAGGAAAGCACTGTCTTGAAGATGTATCTGCACCCCCATGTTCATAGCAGCACTCTTCACAATAGCTAAGGTGTGGAAATAACCTAAGTGTCCATGGGTGGATGAAAAGATAAAGAAATGTGGTGTATATATATCCAAGGGAATATTATTCAGTCATAAAAAGGAAGGAAATCCTGCCATTTAGGACAATATGGATGAATGTTGAGGGCATTATCTTAAGTGAAATAAATCAGATAAAGACAAATACTGCATGAAATCACTTAGATGTAGAATCTTTTAAAAATAAACTAATAACCTTAAAAATGCATTCCAATATACATTAGGTGCAGACTAATACTGTTTGATTCCACTTATACGAGGTACCTAGAATAGCCAAATTCATAGAGTCAGAAAGTACACTGGTGGATGCCAGGGGGCAGGGGCTGAGGGGGAGGGGGAATGGGGAGTTAGTGTTTAATGGGGACAGTTTCAGTTCAGGAAGGTGAAAAATCTGGGAGACGGATGATGGTGAGAGTTGCACAACAATGTGAATGTACTTAGTGCCACTGAACTGTACAGTTAAATATGGTTAAAATAGTATGTTTTATATTATGTGACTTTGACCACAATTTAAAAACATCAAAAAATAATAAAATGAACGAATAGAAACAAAGAGTAGAATGATGGTTGCAAGGAGCTGTCGGGTAGAGGATGCATGGGAAGATGTTGGACCAAGGGTACAAACTTTTAGTTATAGGATGGTTAAGTTCTGGGATCTAATGTCCAGCATGGGGACTGTAGTTACCAATAATGTATCATATACTTGTCAGTGGCTAAGAACATAGTTCTTAAAAGTCTTCATTACAAAAGAAAAAGATAACTATGTGAGGTGCTGGAGCTGTTAACTAACCTTACTGTGGTCATCATTTTGCAATATAAACATGTATCAAACCATCACATGGTACATCTTAAACTTACACAATGTTGCAAGTCAACTTTATCTCAATGAAGCTGGGGGAATAAAAGAAACAGCAGATGACCTGTACACGTGTTGAGTTTATTGTTCAGTCTGCACCCCTTTTCAGCTCCTTAACTTCAGGATGACTTGCACATACCTCTCCGATCCCGTAACACATGCCCTCTGCTCTTCAGCTGAGCTTGGTCCCTTCCCTCAGCCCTCGCTCTCCTGACCATTGAATGACCATTCCTTGCCATGTCCCCACCTCAGACCACTCCAACCACCTGTCTTCTCCCGTCTTTCTGAGTGTTGTTGGTAAAATGTTTATTTTTCTCATAACATCTGCCTACATTCACATCCTCCCGCTTTCTAGGACTCCTGGTTTCCCATTTACCTCTGTGACTTCTCTCTTCATCCATCCATTCATCCTGCAAATTGGGCATCTCACAAGGTCCTGTCTTCAGCCTTATTCCTTCTCTGTTTCTCACCCTCAGGTTACTGATCCACACCTGCAGCTACACTTCTCATTTCTGAGAGAAATGAACCACGTTTTTCCATTAAACGCTACATCCCCTGAATTCTCAAAGCCTTGTTTGTATAGATTTTTCTGCCCGCAGTGATCCAACCACATCTCAGATCAGTTCATCTAAAGCCAAATCTGTTACCTCCCTCCACTCGTGACCTGCATTTGCTCTAAATAGCACCACCGTCCTTTCAGTCACTCACACTGGAAAACTCCTGTCTCGCCATCTCTCATGTTCAGTCGGTCGTCAAGTCCTGTCGCTTTCTTCTTTTTAGTTACCTCTGAGAACTTTTCTTTCCGTGCCCAAATCTATCAGGCCATGTCCTTCTGTAGTAGCCAGGACCCTTCATTTGGAAGGTCAGAAAATTTAATCCCCAAGGGAATTATTAGCCCATGTAACTGAAAAGTCCAGGGGTGCTTCTGGTTTCAGGTATAGGGGTTCAAACACCGTCATCAGGACCAGTCTCTACCCATCCCTGCATGTTGGGGATGTTGGTGCTTGCATGTTGGCTTCATTCTTCAGCAAAGTGGACATCAGCAGATTGAGTTACATGACCCACGCTGTCAGCAACGCAATAGAAAGGGACATTCTTTTCTCCAGTAATTCAAACTAGTGTCCTGGAGCTGAGTCTGATTGCTAGTTTGGGGTTATTTGCCCATCTCTGAACCAATCCATGTGACCAGGCAGAATGGAATTGATTGACTGGCTAGACCTGGGTGATGCCACTTCTGAAGTGAGCTGTTTGAACCACCTGGCCCGTGAGTGGGAGAGAGGTGATTTCCCCAAGGAAAATAGGAATTCTGTATCTAACAGAGGATGCAGTGGGTGTGATGCAGACCGAAACAACAGACGCCCAGCAAATATTCACCAGGAATTGATGCTGTAGCAAAGCGTAGGTTCCTTCAGAAACACAATCAGCCGTGATACACTGTGTAATTGATGACGGTCCTGGACTCCTCAAATCAGAGCTCATCTCAGCTCCACAAGTGCTTCACTCCACGTTCAGCGGTGGGTATTTTACACGTGCCCCATGCTCTTCTTCTTTTTAAAAAAAAAATATTTATTTTATCTATTTATTTTTGGCTGTGTTGGGTCTTCATGCTGCACATGGGCTTTCTCTAGTTGGGGCGAGTGGGGGCCCCTCTTCATTGTGGTGCACGGGCTTCTCATTGCGGTGGCTTCTCTTGTTACGGAGCACGGGCTCTAGGCACGCGGGCTCAGTAGTTGTGGCTCATGGGCTCCAGAGCACAGGCTCAGTAGTTGTGGCACACGGGCTTAGTTGCTCCGTGGCATGTGGGATCTTCCCGGACCAGGGCTTGAACCTGTGTCCGCTGCATTGGCAGGTGGATTCTTAACTACTGCGCCACCAGGGAAGCCCGTCCCGTGCTCTTGTAGCTTAACTCTACCACCTCTCTCCTCTCAGGCAACAGCTCAGTTCTTAGTTCACAGAGAAATCAGAAACAGATCAATATACTCACCTGCATCTATAGTCACCCCAACTTCCTTCCCTCTTGTCACAGGGGACGAGGTGGCCTTCCTCTGCTTAGAATAGTAGCTGAACCTGTTTCTCTCTGAATCCCAACTGTCCCTGTCTTCTCGATTTTCCCTTTTCTATTCTGCATATCCCATCTATCTCTCTTTTTTATTTATGTATTTTTATTGCAGTATAGTTGATTTACAACATTCTGTTAGTTTCAGGTGTACAGCACATATATACATATATGTATATATACATATATGTATATATATATTCTTTTTCAGATTCTTTTCCCTTATAGGTTATTACAAAATATTGAGTTTAGTTCCCTGAGCTATACAGTAGGTCCTTGTTGTTTATCTATTTTATATATAATAGTATGTATCTGTTAATCCCAACTCCTAGTTTATCCTCCCCCCCCTTTCCCCTTTGGTAACCATAAGTTTGTTTTCAATGTCTGTGAGTCTGTTTCTGCTTTGTAAATAAGTTCATTTGTATTTTGTTTTTAGATCCTGTGTATAAGCTATGTCATATGATATTTGTCTTTCCCATGTGTCTCACTTGACAGGTGTCTTCCCCAGACGTCAACATGTTTAAGTTCCTTCCATAATAAAAGGGAAAAAAAGGGAATGACCTTCTATATAGGTGTCCCTCCAGTTAGTGACCAGATTGGGGCTTTTTCACAGCTAAACGTCTTGAAAGCATCAACTGCACCCACGAGTTCCTCTCCTATCCCCTATTCACTCTCAACCCCCAACCTGCTGTCATCTACCTATCACTTGGTTAAAAATGCTCCTTCCAGGGTCACACAGAACCACTGTTAAAAAAAGATACATTTTTCCATCCTCATCCTCCTTGAACTCTCAGCAACATTTGCCAAAATTGACCACTCTTTCTTCCTTGAAAAACCCTCTTCCCTGAAATTCCACGATACACTCTTCCAGTTTTTCTCCTGTTCCTTCACATGACTCATCCTTCTGGCTAAGACTTTGTTGACTTAAAAAAAACAAACAACAATATAAAAGCTGCGAGTCGACTTTATTCAGCATCTTACTGAGGACGATAGCTTGGGAGACAGCCTCTCAGGTGGCTCTGAGAAACTGTTCTGAAGAGATAAGGGGGGAGGTTAGTATGTATGTGATTTTGGCGAAGGGGGTACGTGCAACCAAGCACACATCTCGGTAGAAGGTTTCTGCCAGTCAGGAGGGGCAGATGTCTTAGTCAATGGTTTTGGTGCTTTTCAAAGTATGGGAAGATGCAAGAATCCAGCTTCACAAAAAATTTCTCCCAAAAGTATCTATCGGAAAGTCTGTTCCACCAGTTTTCCCAGAGCACGGAGCACCGCATTCCTCATCTCCAGCCTGAACTCCTTTCAGGGGGCGTTGAAGGTCAGCGGCCACAGTGGCGAATGCCTCAATCCTGTGGACCTGGATGGCAGGCGACATTCTTCAGTTGGCAACTTACACACCGATGTCCCGTCCTCTGCCTCTTCATCGCTCACGATGTCACTCGTGACTCTGAGGGATTCCACCCATTTCCATGGTTTCACTTAACTTCTGGATACAAATCTACACCAACTGATGATCCTCAAATATGAATTCCAACTCAGTTGCTTGTCCTGAGCTCCGGCGTCCGTGCCACGTGCCAGCTCACTTGTCACGTGGACCACTTGAACGCAAGATGTCCAGAATCAGAAGCAGCATTTGTTTCTCCGAAACCTCCTTATCCACCTGTATTTTCTATTTCAGAAGCAGAGAGTCATTCCGGATTGCTCCTTCTTCTTCATTTTCCTCCTCCTGCCTGCACAACTTACACATGTGCTTGTTAACTGGGAGTCTACCACTTCAGTCTGCTCAGGATCTGAGACTTATTTTCCTTAATATATATATTTTCAAGCTGTCCTCTTCTCTCCTTCTCTGTCACGACTTTCCTCAACCAGGCCACCATCACCTCTCAACCGGATTTCTACAACAACTCCCAACGTCGTCCTTGGGTCCCCAAGTTTACCCTCTCCAAGCTACTAAAATATAAACCTGACCTATCACTCATCAGTACCAAGGTACTTCACGATCTGGCCTCTGCTTTCCTCCCCAGTCCCATCTTGTCCCCCACTCACCTGTCAAAATGTATTTCTCCAGCCAAACTGAGCTACTCTTCCACCAACACACTGTGCTATAAATTCCACACCCTTCTCCTAATAGATTACATCTAGCCATCTAGCGAGTGCTTTGACAGCTGCAGAGGAAAAAGCAATGGAGTTAGATATGTCATACATTGTAAATCTAAGACGAGCTATGATTATCAAAGAAACCGCATTCTGTTCTTAATAATCATTACAACTTTAAAGTTACGTGGGCACTGCAAAGACCAGATGGTCTGGGGTTTTATTTGCAGCGAACATTCAGTGATCAGGGTGGAATTAATATCAGCTAATGTATTTTTATATAATTTGTGGGTTTCATTGACATTTGTTAAGTATGCAAGGTGGATTGCTTCTATCGTGTTGTCGTTATATTCCGAATTCATAAAAATAGGTCAGTGATTCCACACAGGCTAACGAAGTGTCAAACTGAGTGATTAAAATAGTAATATTAGTATTTTATCTAGAATGATGATATTAACATAAAGAGTGGACAAATCCCAAGTGTAGATCTGAATGTACTGAGGCCGGTGAATCTGAAAATATGATGAGCTTTCATGAAAGAGAAAAGACTAACTAGTAAGAATGATAATGACTCCCTGAAAATTGGATTTTATTAAACTGACAGGAAGCCATGGAAATGTTTGCAACATTTCAAAAGAAGTACCTCTCTAATACAACTGTTATAACAAGAGCAACATAATGCTTTTTGTACCAAACTAGCATCATGGTTAAAGGTAAAGAAATCAAAATTACATAATCACCAACAAAGATGTATGTATTCCTTGTACCATAAAATGAGTACATAACACACTAGTTCTAAGAAGCTTGCAAAGTCAGGTGCAAATTGAATGCGAGAGATGCTTGGAGAGAGAGTGCAATACGGTATTGGTAAGTTCCTTTATCAGGTGGCTTTCTATGTGGAAAAGCAATCATTCGTATTTGTGTATTCTCACAAATATTTTATTTTACAAATGTAAGGAATCACTGATAACGTGTGTTTCATACAAAACAGTTCTGTGTGTATGCTGTTCCCTGTGTGTGTGAGAAAGAAATGTTAGATGACTTCATATCCTGTTCATTATTTTGTGGTCAACAATATGCTTCTTGATCTTGACTCTGTAATGCCAGAGAGGTGTAAATGTGATCAAAGATGTCCTGGGAGTATGTCCTTTTAGGGGGTGTGCAGCAAAAGGGGCAGGAATTACATAATTCTAAGGAAACAGTTGACAATTAAAAGCCACACCGAAAGCTCTGGGTCTGTGGTCATTACAGACATACGGAACTGTTAGAACCAATGCATTCTACCTGCTGTCTCTGATGAGCTAGGAGAAAGGAAGAATGGAAAGAAGGAAGGGAGAGAAAGAAAGAGAGAGGGAGAGAGAAAGGAAGGAAGGAAGGGAGGGAGGGAGGGAGGAAGGAAGGAAGGAAGGGAGGAAGAATGAAACGGAGAGAAAGAGAGAAAGAAAGAAAGAGATGAAGGAAGGAAGAAAGGAAGGGGGAAAGAAAGAGGGAAAGAGGGAAAGAAAAAGGAGGGAAGGAAGAAAGAAAGAGGGATTTCCCTGGCAGTCCAGTGGTTAAGACTTCGCCTTCCAATGCAGGGGCTGTGGGTTCGATCCCTGGTCAGGGAGCCAAGATCCCACATGCCTTGCAGCCAAAAAACCAAAACATAAAATGGAAGCAGTATTGTAACAAATTCAATAAAGACTTTAAAAATTGTCCACATTAAAAAAAAAAAAACTTGAACAAAAGAAAGGAAGGGGGGGAGGAAGGAAGGAAAAGGAAAAGAAAAAGAAAGAGAAAGGAAGGAAGAAAGAAAAGAAAGAAAGAGAGAAAGGAAGAAAGAGAGAAAAAGAGAGGAGGGAAGGAAGGAAGGGAGAGAAAAGTAACCAAGTGAGTGAGAAAAACAGCTTAGGGTGCAAGCTATCTGTCATTGACTCAGAGATGTAACAGGGAATTATCAGAAATGCAACCCTTCTTAGTAATATAAGTATCATTGTTATTAAATTTTAAGATATTATTTTTTATTTATAAATTTGTGTTTTGCATCCAAATCCTCATTAAATGATCTGAGGATGCCAAACGTTGAAGAAACAGTACCCAAAAGCGAGATCCATCTTCTACACAACTCTGTAAATCTTGAATCCTCATGGATGCTAAAAGAGTCAATATTTGTTGAATTATTGAAGAAATCTGTGTCATCTCAGCCTGGCTCTCTAATATAAATTGCAAAATTGGGGAAACTTAAGCATATTTTCCACAGTTTCTGAAAATGTGCAGGAAGGTAGCACTCAAATCTGAATGATACAGGTGTCCCTCTGGATGCTGGTCCCTGCCTGTGTCTCTGCTACCCTACTGAACTATAATCCCACCAGCGCACTGTCTCTGTCTCACTCCCCCTCACTGCCTCCCCAGAACATCTCAAATGGTGGTCTGCGGACCACCCAGCAATCTATCAAGCTGTTCTCAGTTGTCAAAAAAGAGACGATGAAATGTGATAATGTCATGCATTTTAAACACAAGATGAATTATGATTTTCAAAGAAAATTGTCACAGTGAAAGAATAACCAGAAACTTAGTAAATGTTCTGAATGGTCTTGCCTGGAACAGGCAGCTGTGATGTATCACCTTCCGACTTCTAAAGGGCTTCACTCCTGCAAAATTCATTGCCCGTGTCAGGTTCCGGTCCATGAAATGACTCCCAGCTGAAATCAGAGCCAACATCATCCCAGGTGCACAGGCAAAGATGCTGGGGCACCACCACCCACCCCCAGAGTCACCCCAATAAACTTCACCTGGTAACTCTGCCTCTGTCCTGATTCTCAGTTAAAACGAGGGGGTCCCCAGGAAATCCTGGTCTTGCTGGTGGCGGCCACAACCAGCCGAGCCTGGGGTTCTTTGAAAAGCCAGCTTCCTTCTGATTTGGCAGTTTTGAAAAGCACTGATTCACTTGTCAGATGGAATATTTATTATATTTGTTTAGAAGTATGAAAGTGCCTCACCAAGTCAGCTGGAAGCACAGAAAAGTCGAAGGTAGAAATGATTAATATGTACAGCTCTTCTTCCCGTCTCCCCAACAGAGCCTAGGAGGTTGTGACATTTCACTGGGACCTGAACGCTGAGATCCAGCCTCAGGGGAGAGCCAGAAAAGCTACAGAGCATCTATTTCCATTTATGTAGGCAGAAACCCATTGATTTCACCATATTCAGACTCTATGCTGTGGGCAATGCCACATTTAAACTCTGTGATCGGTGAGCACCCACTCTCCCAAGGGTGCCTCACACATGTCTCTCTGGCCTGCACCTGATACATCATCATGTCTGAATCCGTCTTCTCTCCCCATACCTGGCGCCAGGCTGGATACAAAGTCAGTGCGTTAAGCAGAGTCCAATCAGGACACTGGAAACCAAGTCAGAAAGCTCCAGAGAGGCAACTTAAGATGTGGGACTGGTGTCAAGGAGCTGAAAGGGCAAAGGGGAGATCATGGAAGAATCGAGAGATTAGCAACAGCACGTACCATTAGCAGTAGGTCTGGAAGGATGAATGGAGGAGGCGGTCTCTCCAGAACCACGGAGGGACCCAGCCCCTACCAGAGATACTATGGAAAACACAAGAGAGAAAGAGTGGGGACATCCCCCGGCATCCCCACTCCTACCCATCCCCACCCCAACCTCCAGGTGGCCTGACCTACCTGGAAGGCAGCTGACATTGAAGCCTGGGAATGGTTTGCAAAGACCTGTGATTCAGAGCAGTGGAAGGCGACGGGGCTGGGGGGGTGGGGGGTGCGGCGAGGGGTGTGAAATTTACAGGAGGAAATGCCAGGTACACAGGACGTAACTTCTGTGTTACAGAAGAGAGAGAGAGCCGGCCTCCAGGAAGGCTGATTCTCTCCCTGGACGCTCCAGAATCCTTCTCTGTCTGGGTGAGAAAACGCCCTTGCAGCAGTGGCTGGAGATTCTTGAAAGGGCGGCCGGCCCAAGGCAAACTGCTCCTTACTGCAGACCTCAGACCTATCTCAGGTCCCCCCCCCGCCCCGGGGGATTTTCAAGCACATTCGTGGTGCGCCTGCCTCACTGAGCAGAAAGTTAAGAGGACTGGAGAGTTAACAAGCCCAACTGCCCCTGCTTTCCCTCCCCTGACACTGATCAAAATGCAGATTGAAGATGAGATGGGTTGGAGTCTCTGCATTAAGACCTCGGCTGATGGAATTTTCAAGTTGGCAGGAGTATAGAAAAATGCTCTATTTCGACACCCTATCACCTAGCAACAGAGGCTGGAGGACCACAGGGAAAATGTCCCAGCCCAGCCGCGGAAAGCCAGAATGTGTTGCTTGTTTGTTTTAAAGTGAATTGATTTAGGAAATTCCCTGGGGGTCCAGTGGTTAAGACTCTGCACTTCCACTGCAGGGGGCACGGGTTCGATCCCTGGTCAGGAAACTAAGATCCTGCAAGCCTTGCGGTGCAGCTAAAAAAATTAAAAATTAAAAAACTTTAAAAAAAAAAACTATGTAGCTATTTAAATGTTTCATATAATTCATAAAGTGAATTGATTTTAAAACAGAGTTGATTCAAAGGTAGATACTGTGAATGAGGTGTAAGGTTTTAAGGTACACTGTGGTGACTATAGGTGGTAACACTGTATCGTATCATTGAAATTTGCTAAGAGAGTAGAACTTAAATCTTCACACACACAAAAAATAAATATCTGAGGTGATGGATGTGTTAATTAACTAAATGGGGAGAATCCTTTCACAATGTATACATATATCAAATCTTCACCATGTGCACTTTTAATATCTTACAATTTTATACTTCAAGCAAGCTGGAATTTATAAAAGGTACAGAGTAACTAAATAATAATATTAAAGGCGCGGGGTTTTGGACAGGTGATATACAAATATATAACAAAGGTAGCAGAGGCATAGAAAAACCAGAGCAGAGGCAGGCAGCAGACACAGAGTCAATGCCAGAAGCCTGCCCTTCCCTTTTTAATTGCTGTATAATGGGCATGTCTTGAGGGTCCCAGGAAGGGGTCTGGGGTAGCCAAAGAGATAATGTCTCCATCTCAAGAGCCTTGATTTAATCACATCTGCAAAGTTCCCTTTACCACGTAAGGCAGCATATTCCAGGGATTAGGATGTGGACATCTTTGGGGGGCCATTAGTTTGTCTACCCCACTAGGCTACAGATTTTATCTCATTCAAAAGCAAATACTGAGTGCTTATTTTAGGACAAGCTCTTCATAAGCACTGTGGATACAAAGTGGAAAAGGTGGGGTGCTTGCCCTCAATTAGCTTGTAGGCTTAATAGAGGAAAAAGCTAGGTAAACAAAACAATTGCAAAGCAATACATTACTATTATAGTAGCATGGGGAAATAGATGAGGGATGCCTAAATCTGGAAGAATGAAGGAAATCATAGGATATGCGCAGGTGCTGGCCAGGAAACGTGGAGTGCTAGAAATGGAAAGTCATGATTTTGAAACAATAATACTGAATTTGATTCCGACAAGAATCGTCAGTCATGCTAAATCTAGGGTGGGAGGGGGTGTTTGATGGAACAGGATGTTCTCATGGTCTTAAGTGTCTCCCAGAGAAAGCTTATTCGTTGCGAGGAGGAAAAAAGTAGTAACTCTAGGGTGGAGAAATCAGACAACACCTTGGCCAGGGCGTCAGTTAACATCACTAATGAGGGGCAGATGGACATCTAGTGCCTATGGATGAGATTCCCCCAAGAAGGATACAATATCCCCTTGGTAGCATCCCAGCTGGGAAGGCATAGAGTTATCTAATCATGTGGAAACTGTTAGACTGACCCCAAATGGAGAACATCTTATTTTGAAAAGTTGGCAATATCCCTCAAAAATGTCAATATTGTGAAAGAGAACAAAAGGTCAAGGAAATGTTCCAAAATTTTTTTATCTATTCTTTTTCAAATTCTTTTCCCATTTGGGTTATTACAGAATACTCAGCAGCGTTCCCTGTGCTATACAATAGGTCCTTATTGATTATCTATTTTATATATAGTAGTGTGTATATGTCAATCCCAGTTCCCCAATCTGTTCTTCCCCCCACCCCCCGTAACCATAAATTCGATCTCTAAGTCTGTGAGTCTGTTTTTGTTTTGTAAATAAGTTCATTTGTATCATTTTTTTGATTCCACATATAAGCGATATCATATGGTGTAATGTTCCAAATTAAAGGAAAACCATGACACCTAATGCAATGCCCAGTCTAAGACTGGCTCTTGTACTGGAGAGAAAAAAATGATTCCTGGGTCAATGGAGGAAATTGGAATATGGAAGGAAGATTAGATGAATTTAAATATAATGTTGTTTCCTGAACTTGATAACTGCACCATGGTAATCACAGCCATTTGCTCTTAGAGACTGAAGTATGTATTTCTCAAGAAGAATATCCTTGTTCTCGAGAAATAACATACTTGAGTCTCTAAGAGCAGATGGCCACGATGTATGTAACTCACTCTCATATTGTTCAAAAAGAAAACGTAGATAGATAGATAAATTGATAGAGTGATGATAGATAGATAATAGACTCATGGTTAGAACAAACTACGGCAAATGGGTAAAATATTAACAGTAGATGAATGTAGGTCAAGGGCACTCTTTGTATTATTCTTGCAACTTTTCCGTAAGTTTGAAATTATTTCCAAATAAAAAGCATTTTTTAGTGAACAAAGTGTGAGTTCAAAGCCAGACTTGCCCGGGGTTGAGTCTTGGCTGTGCCCTCTCATTAGCTCTATGAACTTCAGCCTGTGCCTGTTTCCCCATCTGTAAAATAAGGATACAAGCAGCACCTCCCTGGTCGGGCTGTGTGCAGCTCAGATGAACTAACTCACAGGAAGCCCTTGGAAGAGGGGGTTCTGTGCTCAGCAGAACTACTGTGTTGTTATTATTCCTAGAAAAGGCAATATTTAGCTGAGATTTGGAAGATGTGTAAAAGTTTGCCAGCTGGCTATGCAGAGTAAGAGCATTGTCGATTTGAGGGAAACGTTGCTGAAAACTATAGTGAGAGGTGGGACGTCGCATAAGTTGGACAGGTGAGCAGGGGCCGGATGGTGACGTGTGGTTCTTCCTTGCAAAGGAGTGTTACTATTTGTCGTTCCGTAGTGTGGATGGTGTTTGGGTGACTAATGTAGATTCAAACAGGTGAGTGATGGCATAACATTGGTAATTTTCAAAGACCACTCTGGTAGCTGTGGCAGAAACTAGACCTGACAAATCAAAACGACGTGCCAGCAAGTGGATAGGGACGGTGACAGTCCAGGGAACAGATAATGAGAATTGGAACCAGGGAAACTGCAGAAAGTCTAGATGGGAGGAAAGGATTTGAAGGTGTCTAGTAGGTAAAATGGGTAGAATCAACACAGTTTGGGTGACTGATTTGGTGGGTGTTGAGCAAACACCAAGAATGCCTTCCCAACCCTCCTACACCGTTGGGGGGAATGTAAGTTGGTGCAGTCGCTATGGAAAACAGTATGGAGGTTCCTTAAAAAACTAAAAATAGAGTTGCCATATGATCCAGCAATCCCACTCGTGGGCATATACTCAGGCGAAGCTCTAATTCAAAAAGATACATGCACCCCAATGTTCACAGCAGCACTATTCACAGTAGCCAAGACATGGAAACAACCAAAGTGTCCATCGACAGAGGAATGGATAAAGAAGATGTGGTACATATATATACAATGGAATACTACTCAGCCATTGAAAAGAATGAAATAATGCCATTTGCAGCAACATGGATGGACCTAGAGATGATCATAAGTGAAATAAGTTAGAAAGACAAATACCATATGAGACCACTTATATGTGGAATCTCAAATACGACACAAATGAACTTATCTAAGAAACAGAAACAGACCCACAGACATAGAGTACAGACTTGTGGTTGCCAAGGGGGAGGGGGTGGGGGAGGGGTGGATTGGGAGTTTGGGGTTAGTAGGTGCAAACTATTATATAGAGAATGGATAAACAACAAGGTCCTACTGTATAGCATACGGAACTATATTCAATATCCTGTGATAAACCATCATGGAAAAGAATATATATGTGCATATATATAGATATATATATGTATAAAACTGAGTCACTTTGCTGTACAGCATAAATTAACACAACATTGTAAATCAACTATGCTTCAATCAAAAAAAAAAAAAAGCATGCCTTCCCAGGCTTCTGGCTTGGAAAACGGCAGGAGGAGCTGGTTTGGGGCAGAGGGGACTTGCAGTTGTCATCCTGGAACATCCCAAGGACCGTGTGGATGGACTTTGTTGGCCCACAGGGGTCAAAATGCTTCTGCTGGGTCCCTGCTGTTATCGTTCCTCCCAACTGCACAGATTTGTTGGTTGTAGCTTATGTACTTCTGGATACTGTCAAAAAATTATCTGGAAATAATGGTTTTGTTTTGTGAAGTGAACAATACTTTGTAATGTATCATAGTGTAAATTGAAAGAAAGGCATTAAATGTATTAAATTATTTTAAAACTTTTTCACACAATAAAAAAATTGAAACAGTTTGGAAACTAATGGACATCCAGTTGGAAATGTCCGATTGGCTGTTGGCTGTGAGCCCAGAGCTCAGGGTTGGAGACAGAGATTCAAGGGTATCACTGTCACCTTGGTGACCATGTGATTGTGGATGATGTCACCCAGACAGGGTGACTCTCAGGACGAGTGGCAGGGTCTTTAAACCTGACAAAATCTGTGGTTCTCTCCTGGAAAACGCACATGCCCACTTACACTGAGAAATCTTCATATAAACTTAAGGAACGACCACTGGAAGCTCATCCCCCCAACCCCTCCCTCCTCGTTGAAGTTAAAAGCCTCTTCTCTAGGTCAGGGTCTCAAACTGTGAGTAACGAGCCATTAGTGGATTGTGAAATCAATTTAGTGGGTTAACCAGAACTAGAGAAAGAAGAAGAGAGGGAACAAGAGAAAGAATGGAATGAAAAGAAAGGAAATAACATGCATGATGTAGCAAAAGCAAGCCTTGCTTTTTACAACTTTCGTTTTGGTTATATGTGCTTCTGTAGGAACACTGTGTCTCAGCCTATGCATGTATAAAATAATACATGCATGTAAATAATTCATATATGTGTTTAAACACACACACACACATACTGCCTTCGATGATTGCAAATGGAGTGTGTATCAGTTATCTATTACTGCATGAAAAACCAGAGTGGCTTCAAACAACGACCAGTTATATGCAAATATATGTATGACTGCAATTTAGACTTACTCTGCAGTGACCTCACAAGTAGTTACAGTCGTCTGGAAGCCCACCCAGGGCTGGATGATCTCAGACACCCTTTCACGGGTCTGGCGGTCAGCTAGGCTGTCAGCTGGTGGCCTCGGTTCTCCTGCACCAGCCTTCTCCACTTGGCTGGCTGGGGCTTCCTGGGCTCCTAAAGGACAGGTAGGCACACAGCAAGCCTTTGTGTCATGCTCACTGATGTTACATTAGCCAAAGTGAGTTGAAAAATTATCATTTTGACACGAAGCCCAGAGCCGATGTGGGAAGGGACTCCCCAAGGATCTGGACACTGTCGGGGGGGGGCGGGTCATGAGTGATCAGGGGCCATTTGCATAACCTCTACTACAGAGTGACAAGCACGTGATTCCTGCTGTGTCTTTTCCATGCTCTGCTTGTTCTTGAGTCCTTCACCCTGGTTTATCCCTCTTTTCCTTTCTCGCCACGTTTCTTCTTCGTTAATTGAGATTCTTGCAGGGAAGCCTCAATGCTAGGAGTACGGGAGGATACCAGGAGAGGTAAGAAGATATCATCTTAGCCCTCAGGCCACTGATCAGCTCTTTGAGTAGATAAGGGTCCAGCAAGAGAAATGCGAAATAATGAATCAGGGCAGCCGCTCAGCTGTCACAAGACAGCTCCAAATTAAACATCCAGGACTTCCCTGGTGGCGCAGTGGTTAAGAATCTGCCTGCAATGCAGGGGACACGGGTTCGAGTCCTGGTCCGGGAAGATCCCACATGCCGTGGAGCAACTAAGCCTGTGCGCCACAACTACTGAGCCTGCGCTGTAGAGCCCACCAGCCACAATTACTGAGCCCGTGTGCCACAACTACTGAAGCCCGTGCACCTGGAGCCCGTGCTCCGCAACAAGAGAAGCCACCGCAGTAAGAAGCCCGCACACCACAAAGGAGAGTATCCCCTGCTTGCCGCAACTACAGAAAGCCGGTGCACAGCAACAAAGACCCGACACAGCCAAAAATGAATAAATAAAATAAATAAATTTATTTTTTTTTTTAAATCTAGGGAATTTCCTCTGGGATTGCAAAAGTGGGCGGGGTCACCAGGCTGGTCAGCAGATCTGCTCACCTCTCTTCTGAAGGGCATCATTTGAGTTCTCAAACTGTACTGGCTTTCAGGGGGAAAATAAGAACAGTATAGAAGCACAGGAATTCAGTAAAAAGCTTTTCATCTGCATGGGCTGCCAAGAACTCAGAATTGTTATTTCTCCTTATTTCTGCAGTTTTTAATCAATCTAGGGTACGTTGGTTCTGCCTGGCCATTCCCCTTGAGGTTTTTTGAGGAGGGGCAGGAGGAGTATCCCATGTGTTCTTGTGGTTTGAATGGACCAACTCAACCGTCTCTGGCTCAAGTCTTGCAGAATAGAAAATTTTATCCTTCTGATTGCAGTGATTGGTTGAGGGATGGTCATGGGACCCAGCTTGGTCCAATGAAAGTCAGTCTTGGAAATTAGCGTGTATTATTGGAAAATTGCCTGGCACTGCTAGTAGACGTCATACACCCAAAGGGGCATGCTTGCCTGAGAAGACTTATGACTAGAGGGCCGCAAAGGAAAGCCATGGAGAGAGAGAATTTCCCACTGGCACCATTGCTCTCAGAAGACAGTGCTCACAACTCCTCGTATTGTCTCTCCTGTCCGATTGATCAATCTTTAACCAATCAGTCAACTCACCCTAAGTTGTCATATATTACTCCCATTCAAAAGTTTAAAACTTTTAAATGGACATCCAATTGGAAATGGACAATTTCCAAGTTTAAAACTTTTGAATTCAACAAATTTTACAGATGCGGTGAAATGAGATTTAAATATTGATTATAAACATAATTATAAAATTCCAAGCATTCAATTAAAATCACAAGTTTAATATGTCAGATCTTCATAAATGCTTTAAACTCGGCAGAACACACAGTAAACAAAGAATATAAAACCAACCCACTGAACCACACAGAAACTGGATATAAATGAAAACTGATACCATGGTTGTAAATGTGTTCATTATCTCTAATTCATGTTATTGTTTCTTTGGGGGCATATGATGTTCTTCACTCATGCAGAGGACCAAGGTCACCACCTGCTGAGGTTGAAGACGTACGTGCAGGTGATGGTCTCTGCCTTCGGGACTGGAGCAGGAGACATGGGGTCACCTTTCAAGGTGCACCACAAATCTGTGGCAAGCGGGACACAGTTTGTCTCATACGTACATTTTGTCCACTTATGAGAAAATGTCCAATTTATTGCTTCCGGCTAGTCTGACCTTTAAACAATCTTGTCATTTCCATGAAAATGGTGCTTGTTTTGAGTCTTCAGAGGGCAGCCCCAAAGAAGCCTATTTTTCAGTAATTTTTCCTAGGTTATGCCTGGTCTCTTTCACTTAAGCCTAAAGAAGACAGTTGTCAATTGAGTTCCCTAAACGACCACATTTTTTTCCTATCGACACCCCTCAAAGAGGCCTTCCTTGATCACTCAATCAAAAAAAGGGCTCACCATCAGGCCCTTTAAATACCCAAAATGCTCTTGTTCATTTATTTTTTCGCTTTGTGTACCTCCTGCCCCAACCCCTATTTTAAACTGTAATCTCCAAAAGCACCAAGACCTTTTCCGTCTAATTCACAATTGTGTCCCCAAATACTAGAACAGGGCTTGACATCAAAAGCGCTCAATTGACATTTGTTGGCTGAATGAATGATTTCCCATCTAATCGTGTTGGCCATTGAACCTGAGAAGGAACATAAACACCAAGGGCATCAACTTTCTTGTGGCTTTCATAGTTTTAGTGAAACCAGTGACAAACTTGTTTAAAGCCAAGTTATTTCCATCTCTATTTTTACATATTTCTGAGTAAGATCTGCAAGACCATCAGTGTGATGTGCAGTGCTAAAAATCAAGGCAAAATTCAGGGCTTGCAATATTATTCATAAAAGCCAAAACCTGGAAGCAGCCCAGATGTCCAGTGAGTGGTGAGTGGATAAACAAATTGTGTTATACACATACGAGGGCATGCTTCTTAGCCATCAAAAGGAGTGAATGAATCTCAAAAACATGATGCTACATGAAAGAAGTAAACATAAAAAATTCCATACTGTAGAATTCCAGTTGTATGAAATACTGGGGGAAAAAAAAGCTGTAACTACAGAAAACAAATGAGTAGTTGCCTGCGGTCAGGAGTGTGGGAAGGGAATCCCGTAAGAAGGGATGTGAGGACACTCACAGGGTGAACGATTGTTCCGTATCTTGATTGTGACGATTGTATGCAAATACTAAAATCCATCAAACTGTATGCTTAATATTGTTGAATATTATTGTTATGTGAATAATATCCTAATAAACAAAAAAGAGGGACAAGTTCATGGCAGGTTTGAAAAACGCATGTATTTCTACAGACTTTGAAATACACTAAAATAAGTGCATACAGCCTCTGGAAGAACCAATTGTTTATTTGACCAGGCAACAGTTCTGCGGCAGAGACAAGATTTCAAATGGGTTTTTATGGCGTTATTTACCAGTGGCAAGTGGAATCAGTTGGGTAAATAGGCTTCCTTTCTCTCCATCTGTCCTTACCCCTTTGGGTCTTCTCTGTGACCAAGGTGGGCGTTCAGCAGGATTCCACTCTGTGACTGAACCGAAAGTTTACAGCTGGTATCTGATTGGTTAGGTGGCCATTCTAGCCATGGAAGTCGAAGATTCTGAAAACAAGCATTGCAAGTAACAGCAATTCAAAAACCATTCAGACCTCCCAACACACACACACACACACACACACACACACACACACACACACACACACACACACACACACACACCGTTCTTTGGAGCCAGAAACTCTACTGGAAAGAGAAAAAATTTGAGAGTCATGTCATTTGCTCCAGGCAACATCAAACTTCCTCCTGCTGGACCTTAGAGAATTGATAATTTTTTTCCCTCTCTGTTTTTCTAACTATAAACTGGGACTCAGCTTTCTTGCTCCTTGCAGGCTTCAACTAATATTGCAAAAAAAAAAAAAAAAAAAGGCAGTGTTTGGGTGAGGGGAGGATTTTAATGTGCTCTTACTAAGATAGTCAGGGCTGCTGTTTCCAGCTCTAAAAGTCAGTGTCCAAGGCTAAGTCTGGGGGCAACCATTTGTCATCAGAATGAAGGTGGGGTCATTGGTGTGGGTGCTACAATTAGAGACACAGCAGAGACTGGAAGAACGGGCTTCCCGTCACAATATTTCATGGTTTCCAGCCTCTGTGTTGATGAACAGTGGCAATGTGAGAAGATTCTATTTGTCAACGTGTTTCTGCTGTTTGTTTTTATGGCTGGTTCAAAGATCACAAAGTTCCATCCTGCTTTCTTGAAGCACTTTTCTTCTCCCATATCCCTAAAATAAATAAATATCATGATGCCAGCTTTTTATTCTAAGTCGGAAGTTGCCAGTTCGAGGTCCTTGGGTATGTGCAGCCAATACACACATTGTGTTTGGCCTTAAAGTTTTAGAATAGTGGCCAAGATTTTAAAATCTGGAATTGTTACATTAGAAGTTACATTAAAATGGGATTTATAGCTTCTCTTAGAAAATGAAATAACTGGTAGCTGACCCCCTCTTTCACAAGGCAACAGCGAGATAATCTAACAGCTGCTCTTCTTCTGCCTGGGAGGGAGCTTTCTAGTTCACACTTAACTCATTTATTTATATTATGGTATATACCCTCTGTAGCCATTTGACTTTGGTGACCCCCAAATTTGACTAAAAATTTTACAAAAAATGTTTAGAAACTAGCATGCCTTAAACAGAAGGAAGCTGTATTTGTGTTTGGGGATCAGTCAGGGTCACACATGGCTAAAAATAACAAGGATCTGACAGTAGCAACATACACAAAAACAAAACCAAAATTCTATTTTTGTGATTGGACTTGTGACAAGGAGTCCACTGGTTGGAGTCCAGAGCTGTTGTAGCTGCTCAGCAATGCTAACAGAGAGCCAGCCTTTTTCTTTCATTTTGCGGCACCATCTTTAGCAGGTTGGTTTTCTTGCTCAGGTTTGTTGCCTCATGGTTGCAAGATGGCTGCCTCACCTCCAGCCATGGGTCTACATTCCAAACAGGACAAAGAATGAAACCTAAAGGAGTACAAACTATATCAGGAAAGCAAAATATTCCCAGAACACATTAGCTTATTTCCCATTGTCCAAAAGGTATCACATAGCCAAGCACCTTCAAGGGAATTTAGAAAAGTAGACACATTGCAGCACTGAACACTGTATGGGCAGAAAGGGGTGAATATCAGATTCGAGGAAGGGTGAATATAATATGGGACATACAGTCACTAAGACTTGGATTCAAGGTCTAACTTAACCACTTACTACCAGTGTGACCTTGGGCAGGTTACTTAGTCTCCCTGACCCGCAGTTTCTAACTTGGTAAATGGAGGTAGTGATAGTACCTATCATATCAGATTTTCGTGAAAGTTAATGAGTTCGTGACTATGAAGTAATTCACACAGTACCTGGCACAGGGTTGGCAATCATAAAAGGTGATGATGATGATGATGATGATGATTGGTTTTCATTTAGAACTTATACATGGAAGCTATAGAACTTTCTTTTTTTAATTTTTATTTTATATTGGAGTAGAGTTGATTAACAATGTTGTGTTAGTTTCAGGTGTACAGCAAAGTGATTCAGTTATACATACACATGTATCTATTCTTTTTCAAATTTGAATAGAGTTTTGAAGTGGTGCTAATGTCCCCCTGAGACAGACACACCACTGTTCCCCAAAATGCATAACCTCAATTGAATCATGAGTAAATACCAGACATATCCAAATCAAGGGACATTTTCCCAAATAACTGAATGATACTCCCTGAACTGTCAAGATCATGAGTGATCAGAAAAGACCGAGGAACTGTCCTCAGTCTCTCATCTCTCCATCTTGGCTGGTCTTTCCTGCCTGTGTTCACATAATTTCCTCCTACCCCCAGCAAGCTTTCCCCATGGCAATGGGAGCACAGTCACGAGAAATTCATGTATTTCTTCCACCGTGGAGACCCATGACCAGAGAGGATGAAAGAATGTCTCTTCATAGACTTTCCTTCGAAGCAAAATATCAGGGCAGGACTCTGATTGGTCCAGCTTGGGTTGAGGGCACATCCTTGGGCAAGTCACTGTAGCCAGGTGCTGTGATGGGTCCAGCCAAGACCTGTGCCAATTGCGAGATGAGGTCTATCCCAGAAGAAGTGGGATAATCAAAGGAATGGCCATGAGAGGAATCATTTAGGTCTTTGCTTAAGTGCCCAACGTCACCCCATAACGAGTGGTTACAGTGGGCTAGTCTGTCCACCATCAAAGATCAGACCATTAACCACAGACAACCTTTTTCTGACCTGCTGAGCCCAGAGTCTCCCTCAGTCCTTGGAAATATGCCTTGTAAGGGCCAAGAACACAATCCTGTATCTCGTGTAACAGTGAAGAACCCAAGCTAGGAGGTGGGCGGCCTAGGCTTGAAATAGGACTCCATCAGTTACTTACTGAATACCACTGGACAAGCTATCCTCTTGGAGTTTTCAGTTTTCTAACTATTAAATGGGAATAATAATACAAATTATCTCACACATCGGTCATGTGGCCTCTATGAGATAATGTGCACAGGGTCCTTGGAACAGTGTCTGGCAAAGAATAAAGGCTCTAAATCATTTCCAACCCCTGTCTGCATCAGGGAAAAGGATTACGTTGAGCTAAAGCTATTGTCAGAAGGAGGAAACGGAGCCAGTCCTGAATCACAGGGTGGGCAGAGGGAGAGCAATAAATCATGCCCCCGCTAGAGTTCCATGCTGTTTGTCTCTGTGTACTTGATGAGAACAAACATTTCAAGACTGGTTGGAGAAAGTGCAGTGTCATACGTGACTCTGTTGTTAGTAATTTGGGTTTTCAGAACTCTTTCTCTGGCAAGTGACCAAAACCCAACTCAAACTAGTTTACACACAAACACACACATATATACACAATACCGTGTTGGTTCCTATAACTTGAAAATCCTATGAGCTTCAGGTACTGCTGGATCCAGCAGCTCAAGAGATGTCCCGAGGACCTGTCTCTCTCCATCTCTTGGCTCTACTTCCCTAAGTACCAGCTTCGTTCTCAGGCAGCCTCTTCCATGAGGTGGCAAATACGATTTCCAACAGCTCTTAAGTTTATCTTCTTCCAGCTTAGTAACCCTGGAGGAAATACATACCTGCCTATATTCCCATAGCTCCAACAACTGCTGTGGATAGAACTTGTATCGGCCAATTGCACCTTCAACCAACTGAAGACTGCAAGGAAATGAGATGCTCTACTTGGCAAGTCCTGAGCCATGTGCCCACGTGGAGATGGAGGGTCCACCTCACTTCAGTGTCGCTGTCTAGGTGGGGCAAAGGGGAGGGCCTGAAAAGAAGAGTGGGGATAAATGCTGGAGAGACAAAAGCACCTGATGTCCACCAGCATCGTTATAACCAGACTCAGCCTATGTGTCTGTTCAAGTCCCACAAAAAACCGACACCAAGACAGAATTGGACACTGATATGATTTACTGGGAGAAACACCCATGGAGATAAAGGGCACGGGGCAGGGTAAAGACAGAGAAGTCTTCAGATCAAGATGCACGTGTGCATGTGCCCTCCACATCCACCCCTGTCCTTGCATGTGGCAGGACCTCTGTTTCAAGGCTGAATAATACTCCATGGTTTGTAAATGCCACATTTTCTTTATCAACTGATGGATATTTGAGGATATGCAGGGGTTGTTCAGCAGGTGTAAAGTTCCAAGACGCATAAGTTCTAGAGATCTGCAAACACTGTCCCTCGGTTAACAAGACAGTTTTGTGCACTTGAGCATTTTTTAAGAGAGTAAGTCTCATGCTACACATTCTTACTACGAAAAAAAGAAAGATGCACGTCTGCTGCCTGAGAAAGGAGAGTGGGAAGCAAGGGGGACTGGGCAGGAGGTGCCCCGAATTCAGCACAGTTTGAGAAGTTCCAGCAAGCGCACGGGGTCCCCAGAGCACAGGCTGTCCTTATGGGGTGCTCAGTCGGGCAGCATCAGCAGGCTCAGCCATCAGCCAGAAGCAGCTGGGGAAGAGGGAAAATAATAGTAACAGCAACAACATTTACTTATTGAATCCTCAGATAACACTCTGACCGAGGTTCTCAGATTATTCCCTTTTTACAGAAGAAATAGAGACTTAGAGAGGTAAGATGCTTTGCCCAAATTTGAGCAGCTCTCAGGTTCACCCTGTATGGTTGTTCAGGTTGTGTACTGCACAAGGGAGCTACACCTAAGAAGTGACATTTACACTGTCGACAAATAGTTACTTATATGGGAAGCAGAGCCAAGAGATGGGAGAGATGAACACACTGCGTCAGGTCCAAAGTTGTAGCAACCGAAGGCTGTCAGTCAGCTACTCACCCTGCAGCTGGCTCTCTTGACGGGAAAACTGATGTGTGAGTCTCCAGGGCCCCTGCTGCCTAGGACAGCTAACCTAGAATCAGTGACATCCCACTTAATTTCCCAATGATCTTTTGGTTTACCTGCAACCTCCACCGGTGCTTGGGGCAAATCTCTTCTTTGTGTCTTTATTAAAGGTCTCTGAACATGGAAATTGTTGCTTTTAATTGACCAGAGGAACAATTACTCATAATTTAACTATTAAAAAATTCTAAGTGTGAGGACTACATTCCTATTTCCTTAAGACACTCTTAATTTAGGAACTTAAGATATACAGAACATACATATCATATATAGGATATATTATATATTATTATAATTATATACACAGTATATATAATTTATAATATTTAATTATATGTATTTTATATGTATTTGTATTACATGTATATTACATGTATATGTTATATTATATATTTTATATGTACATGTATATAGTCACATATATATGTGTATATATATATTTTTTTAATTTATTTATTTATGGCTGTGTTGGGTCTTCGTTTCTGTGCGAGGGCTTTCTCTAGTTACGGCAAGTGGGGACCACTCTTCATCGCGGTGCGCGGGCTTCTCACTATCGTGGCCTCTCTTGTTGCAGAGCACAGGCTCCAGACGCGCAGGCTCAGTAATTGTGGCTCACGGGCCCAGTTGCTCCGCGGCATGTGGGACCTTCCCAGACCAGGGCTCGAACCCGTGTCCCCTGCATTGGCAGGCAGATTCTCCACCACTGCGCCACCAGGGAAGCCCTGTATATATATTTTTCTCCTATTTTACAAACAGATTCCTGGCAAAAATATTTAAAGGAAGACATTTCTTTAAGAGCAATTGATTGTACCAGCTTTTCTTTCCCTTAAAAATGTTTTTTGAATTACTCATTGCAAATAAAAATGAGAGTGAAGGGTAGGATAAAACTTAGAATTCAACTCTTTTGTAAACAGAGGATAATTGCTTTGTGCCCATGAATCTCTGCAGTCTTGATTTCAACAATTTGGGATGACTAAATGTGAAACCATTCAAGTGAAGCCTAGCTAAACGTTCAGTGTCTGTCCTCTTGCAAAAGTTTGGAAATATTAAGAAAATGTTTGCTTTTAATTTTGGTTAGTTCATTGAAAGGGTCCAAGAGCAAAGATTGTGTGCTCTTAGTAGGAATTTAATTATTAGAATGGTTATTGGGGTCTGACAGGCTCCACGAAAATTCAGGAAAATAGAATTGGTTGGTATTAAAGCATAAAGTTGTCAGTATTGCTAGGTAAGTCCTTATTCATGATTTTTTCACTAGACATATTTGGAGTATGCTGGATTCTGATACCTGCTCGTGACCTGCAAGAATCTCTTGTACGCGGGCGCGAGTTTTCTCCCAAAGCGGGCATCTTTGGACCCCAAAGCGGGCATCTTTGGAAAATGCACTGGGTTCTGGAATACCTCTCCAGTGTGCTCTGTATGTGAGTGCACACATACTTATGCAGTCATGTATATGCTACATGTGACTACGTACATACGTAATGGCATGTAAAAGACAACGTGTGTTTAGGTTTCTCATGAGTACTTTTTGTTATCCGTGTGTCATGCTCTTCCACGTGCATCAACTGAATGAGTGCTTAGGTGAGTGGGGTCAGCCCACCTGCACATAAAACACCTCGGGGGCTGTTACAACGCTGATGCCTGGGCCTCACCTTTGTCCAGTTGAACGAGAGCCTCTGGGCATGATGATTCTACCACACTTGGTGGGCTCAGCCCCACAGTCTTGTGGGTCAGCAGCATCTAAGTATACATCCGGGATAACCGGCAGGTGTGATGTTCTGTAGCGTGCCGTCGTTCACTGACCATCAGCACTGGCTGATGCTTTTTTCTTTTTTTTTTAATATTTATTTATTTGGCCGCGCTAGGTCTTAGTTACGGCACTTGGGCTCTAGTTCCCTGACCAGGGATCAAACCCGGGCCCCCTGCACTGGGCGCGCAGAGTCTGAACCACTGGACCACCAGGGAAGTCCCTACACTGGCTAATTCTTTTTTTTTTTTTTTTTTTATTTATTTATTTTTGGCTGCGTTGGATCTTCATTGCTGCGCGCGGGCTTTCTCTAGATGCGGCGAGCGGGGGCTACTCTTCGTTTTGGTGTGCGGGCTTCTCATTGCAGTGGCTTCTCTTGTTGCGGAGCACGGGCTCTAGGCGTGCGGGCTTCAGTAGTTGTGGCACGTGGGCTCAGTAGTCGTGGCTCACGGGCTCTAGAGCGCAGGCTCAGTAGTTGTGGCGCACGAGCTTAGTTGGTCCGCGGCATATGGGATCTTCCCAGCCCAGGGCTCGAGCCCGTGTTCCCTGCATTGGCAGGTGGATTCTTAACCACCGCGCCACCAGGGAAGCCCTGGCTGATTCTTTAGAGCATGGGTCCTCCCCCAGGACATGCCGCCTGCCCACCTTACCTGGAAGAGGAGCCCTGACTCTCTGTGCCCCATCGCGCCTTATGCCTCTTCACAGGGCATCTCACTCCCTGACATTGTGCCCTGAATCTGTATCTTGGTCATTGTCCAAATCCCCTCCTAAAGTTCCACAAACACAGGACTTTTTAACTGTTGTATCTCAAGTGTCTAGCATATTCTAGAAAGTGCTTGGAGCAGGCTGGGCTCCCCTGAAGCAGACCCTGAGATGGAGGTTAGCCTGCGGGATATTCCTTGGGGATCCACACGTGTAGAAGGGAGGGGACAGAGCACGGTGGGGCGAGGAAAGGCTGAGTGCAATGCAGCCCCCAGGAGGGCTCAGCAGGCCCCAAGGGGGTCCTGGGGCCGGGAGTTGGTGCGAGGATGCTGGGCCTCTGCACGCTCCCCCCGACCACTGATCAGTCACCAGGTGCGGGCCTCCCTGGAAGGAGAGCCTCCTTGGGGGAGGTGACTTTCTTCAGCGGAAGCCATCTGCCGAGGGCTGACAGCGGAGGACCACCTTCCAGCCGCACTCCTGGCAGCTGGGGGAACTCACCCTTCCTTCCTAGAGACGGGGACCTGGGGGACACATCACAGCAAGCACCACAGTGCTCAAAATTATTTCAGAAAGTGTGTCTTTCTGCTTTTCCCCCAAAAGGCAGTGCTGTGATTTTTGAGCTTGCATGCATGTACTTCATCTTGGAGAGTTATCCCAAGGAGCAGCCTTGGAGGACTGGGGAGAGTGACACAGGGAAGGAGGAAAGCCACCAGAGAGCTGTGGGCCACAGGGCTCAGTCCTGCTCGGGACCCTCGTAGGAGGCATGCAGAGGGCACCTGAGAATCATCTGCCCACGACACCACGAAGGGGAGTAATCCCCTACCAGCTCCCATCCCCCACTGGTCCAGGGGCGACCAGGACCCTTAGCGCCCTTGCACTTCAAGTGTGCACGTGCATCCCGGCGGCCAACAGGAGGGGACCAGCTGTCCCGATATGCCCAGGGCTGCCCCACTCTGAGTGCTGAAAGCCCCACCTCCTAGGATGCTGTTTCATCCTGGGCAACCCGGGATGGTTGGTCACCCCATGAACCAGTTCCTCCAGGTGTCAGTGTGGCAGTCGGAGACAATCTTCTGGGCTACGCCTGCAGATGCTGACTGCAGTAGGACCATCACAGGTGAGCGCGTGTGAGACAAGACACAGGAGGCACAAAACGCCAGTCATCTTCACCCTTCCTCTGGATCAGCCAGACATCTTCATTCAGAAAATTAGATACACCGGTTAAGCAAAGATCTGTTTTGCTGTGGTTGAATTAGTTGCTTCTTTCTTGGCTTGAGGGAGTGTCTCTGTGGCCTTCTGCTTTCAACCTGGCCAAAACTCTAGGGTAAAATAGAAGCGTTTTCAAAAGCCCCAATATTTAACAAAGGCCTGGAGCATAGGTTGTTTACATATTCTTGAATGGCCGACTTTCTTGGGCATTTGGCTTATTTGCTTTCATTTGTATAGGAGTAAGGACAAACATTTGGCTCCTGGGAGACCTTCCGGACCTGGAAGCCGCAGGCCCTGGGCAAGTCTCCCCACGTCTGATGATTGTTGAATCTCAGCCGCTGTCATGAAATTAGCCTCAGGTGCTCCGGGGTTGTTTGGATTTGGGGCCAGTGAGGCATTTGGCATGAGGGGGCAGGAAAGGTTTCTCTGTGCGTTGTTCCACACCACGAGTTAGTTTTTCTTTAAAAGATCGTAAGGTGAGGAGAAAAAGCACTCTTTGGAAGTGAGTGATTAGAAATATAAAAAACTTAAACAAGGAAATGTGTGCTTTGGTACCTTCAGTATGATAGGACAGCCTGGACGCAAATGTGTTCATTCATTTTATGAGTCCCTCTCTCTCGGCCTCTGTGATTGATGGGCATTTCCGTCGGTCCTTGACGCCAAATGTTTTTCCTCTAAATGTTTCCCTGAAACCACTGAGTTAGTTTGGACTGCATCCCTCCGATGTCATCTTCAACTGCAGGGCATCCCACACCCAAAATCACCGCATCTGTGACATCTTCCTCATGACTCTTGGCACCTCAGGGTCCCAATCGGTTAGCGCTCATGACACGTCCTTTCATGTAGAATTTAGCCCTCTCTTGTAACTGCCTGATGCTAATAAGGGAGAAAAAAGCTCTTTGTTAAATTTAAAATTTTAGTGCTACTAAGATAGAAAAAAACTCTGTTCTCGTTCATTTTATCAGACTCTTGAAAAATGTATTGAACTAGAACCCTGTGTTAATTCCAGGAATGCTAATTCAATCCCTAATATAAATTCCTGCCAAATGTGTACGTATTTTCATGTAGTTATTCCCATACCATTCACCCACCACCCCCTAGTGCTGTCATATCTTTGTTCTTCAGTTAGGCAAATTCCTTAGATACGAATGGGACGCTTGCAGCCTTGGGTGAGCTCATGTACACGAGATGTTATCTACGCTAATTAACCTGAGATAGAAGAAACCCACTGTAGCATTTCTCGCTGCTTCTGACATCTGTTCCTTCCTTATATACATTAAAGTGCTCCGGAAACTCTGCTGGAGGAGAGGTCTGGGGGCCAGAAACTGCAAACAAGATCTTGCTGGAAAAGGAAAAAATGGAGACAACAGAGAGAAAGCCATGTCCCCCAGGTCTCAAAACCACCCAAAGATTTTTTTTTTTAATTGAAGTATAGTTGATTTACAATGTTGTGTTAGTTTCAGGTGTACAGAAAAGTGATTCAGCTATACATATGTATAAATCTATTCTTTTTCATATTCTTTTCCGTTATAGGTTATTACAAGATGTTGAATAGAGTTCCCTGTGCTATACAGTAGGTCCTTGTTGTTTATCTATTTTATATAGAGTAGTTTGTATCTGCTAATCCCAAGCTCTTAATTTATCCCTGCCCCCTCTTTCCCCTTTGATAACCATAAATTTGTTTTCTGTGTCTGTGACTCTGTTTCTATTTTGTAAAGAAGTTCATTTGTATCATTTTTTTAGATTCCACATAGAAGTCACATCACATGGTATTTGTCTTTGTCTGACTTACTCACTTGGTATGATCATCTCTAGGTCCATCCTCGTTGCTGTAAGTGGCATTATTGCATTCTTTTTTATGGCTGAGTGCAAAGATTTTTTTTTTTTTAACTTTGGGTTTATTTATTTATTTATTTATTTATTTATTTATTTATTTTTTGGCTGTGTTGGGTCTTCGTTTCTGTGCGAGGGCTTTCTCTAGTTGTGGCGAGCGGGGGCCACTCTTCATCGCGGTGCGCGGGCCTCTCACTATCGCGGCCTCTCTTGTTGCGGAGCAGAGGCTCAGTAGTTGTGGCTCACGGGCCCAGTTGCTCCGCGGCATGTGGGATCCTCCCAGACCAGGGCTCGAACCTGTGTCCCCCGCATTGACAGGCAGACTCTCAACCACTGCGCCACCAGGGAAGCCCGCAAAGATTTTTAATTGGCTCTGGAATGCCACTGAAATAGATGCCACAGATATTTACATGAATATGGACACATAGATATAAATATAGAGAGTGATTATAGATATTATTATCAGTGCATTTCGACATTCTGTCTGTATGTCTGGCCTGGGCTAATTTTAAAGCCCATGTACTTCTCGCTTCACATTGAGCAAAAGTAAAGGGAAATTTATTAAGAAGCACACAATGCTCCGAGCTCCCCTTACCTCACAGAGAGGCATGCTTGGGTCAGGCACGGCTGGGCAAGCAGGGCATCTCCTCCAGAAGGTGATCTGGCCCTGTGCACTGTGTACATTAGCAAGAGATTGGGAGGGGCAAGGAATGCCGTGTTGATGATGTCTCGAGAGGAAGCTTCTGGCCAGGGAGAGGACCGTGTCTCATGGCTGTGGGCTCAGGGTGGTCCGTGGATGAGCCCAGACCCACATATTCTCTGCTACACATCCTCAGTGAGCCAGGTACGGAAGCCAAGGGTGAGCATCTATTGATAGAAAGGCTTATAGCAACTCACCGTTGACACATCCTCCAAACACATTTTTATTGTATTTTACAAAAATGTTAGTCTGTGCCAGATGGAAATTAAAGGAAAAAAAAATAGTTTACTCCATCACACAGAGATTAAGGAGCCCTGAGCTGGAAGAATTGTGTTTTACGTTGGCATAACTCAGACCCACTGAGCTAGTTTCTTGCTAAATTCTGGAAGGATGGAGGGGATGAGTTTCCAGGATGTCGCGCTCAACCTCTCGGATACAATTTCTGTTAGGAGATAGTATCCCAGAAGAGTGCCTACTGGTGGGTCTAGATTTTTCTAATGTCAACACACATAATCCCTCTAGCAACAAGCGCACTTCCAGGAAGACGTCCCATTATTTCTAATCCGGGTCGCATCATGGCTCTGTGGGAACTGACAGAAAAGCATGAAGCATCATTAATAACCCTCAGGCATCTCCCCCGCCGTCCCAGGCTTGTTCGGATGTACTTCATCCCGAAGGTAAACGGTCCATTCTCCTCTCGTCTTCCTCCTGGGATTAGTTACAGCTGCAGCCACTACATTGTAACGGGATGCGGAAATGTAATTACATCAAGAGCTCAGCAGAAACTGACTTTATCCGCCAAGAAAGAAGAGGAAGTGTGGGCTAGGTCCATCCATGTTGCTGAAAATGGCATTATTTCCATCTTTTTTATGGCTGAGTCAGAGAAAGACAAATACCATGTGACATCACTTATCCATGGAATCTTAAAAAAAAATGATACAAATGAACTTCTTTACAAAACAGAAACAGGTCCCACAGACATAGAAAACAAACTTACGGTTACCAGAGGGGAAAGGGCGTGGGGAGGGAGAAATTAGGGGGTTGGGATAAACATAGACACGCTACTCTGTACAAAATAGATAAACGACAAGGACCTACTGTATAGCACAGGGAACTATACTTAATATTTTGTAATAACCTATATGAGGAAAGAATCTGAAAAAGAATATATATATATATATATATATGCATATATACGCATATATTATATATATGTATAACTGAGTCACTATGCTGTACACCTGAAACTAACACAACATTGTAAATCAACTCTACTCCAATAATAATTTTTTTAATTAAGAAGAAAAGATTAAAAAGAAAAAGCTGTGTACGAGAACGTTCACAGCAGCAGCATGTGTGATTGCCCAAAGCTGGAAATGAGCCAAGAGGATAGATAAACATAGAGTCGTGGGTTCGTACAATGAAATGCTGCTCTCACAAAAAAAAAGAAAAAGAAAAAAATGAAACGCTGCTCAACAAGAGCAGTGAGCGTGGATACAGTTCACAAGCCTAAAGGTGACCTAAGGAAGCCGGAAAGAAGGGAGGACGTGGAATATCATTTCTTTTCTAGAAGTTCTAGAACGCGTGAAACTAATCCATAGGAAGAAAAGCCAAAATAAGGGTTATTGGGTGGGGGAGTGATGGAAAGAAGGATGAGGGATACTTTGGGAGGGCTGCGGGTGGGTCTGGAGTCGGGAGAGCTGTACAGGTGTACACACGTGCAAGCAGACACCGAGTTGTACAGTTAAGATGCGTGCACATTGGGGTAGTAAGTTATAACTCAACATTTTTTAGAAACAGAAGTACGTGTGCCTACAGGTGAGACTTGGAGGTCCGGGGCGTGGGTGCAACTGGTCCTCCTGGGGCCAGGTGAGCCCCATGGACAATCCCTCCGTCCTTCCTTATTTTTCATGACCTTGGCATTCTCGAAGAGTCCCGGTCAGATACGTTGTAGAGTGTTTCCCGATTTGGGTCTGTCTGATATTTTCTCCTGATTAGATGGAGGTTATGCTTTTCTGACAAACACAGCCCCAAAGTGATGTGATGGGATATCCATGTGGTTTCCTCCCCGGTGATGTTCGCTTTGATGACGTGGCGGAGGTGGTGTCGGCCAGGTGTCTCCACTGTGAAGTTACTTCTTCCCCTTTGCAGTTAATCTCGGGGTGGTACCCTGCTGCCGTGCAAATATCCTGCTTCTCCTCAGACATTCGCGTACCGACATTAGCACCCGCCTGGGGACGTTGCCTTCAGCCCTTGCTCCCCACAATCTACGTCTCACCAAGTAGCCAAAGTGGCTTCTTAAACATGTAAACCAGGCCCACGCACAAAGCATCCTAATGGCCTTACGCAGTGCTTTTACTAAAATCTAACCTCCTCCCCTTAACCGTGTATGATCTGGCCCTGCCAACCTCCACTCACCCACATTGCTTCTCTCCCCTGGGCTTCGGCCATCGTGTCCTGCACTTGTTTTATTTCTCCAAGATTTCATGGTCATTTCTACTGTCTGACTTTCACACTTGCTTTTTCCTCTTCCTAAATACCCTCAGCTCATGTCGTCTCATGGTTGACCCATGACTTAAGATTCAGGTCTCAGTTAAAATATCGCCTTCTTCCCCTGTCTCCATGCCCCTCCCTCAACCCTCTGTAGCCTAGCAGTGGTTCTGTTTCATTTTCTCAGTCCCACCATGATCTGAATGTGTGTCTTTGCCCCCGACGATACCATCAGCTTCTTGAAATCAGACAATCTCTACCATCCCCTGCTTTTTTTTTAAAATTGAAGTAGAGTTGATTTACAGTGTTGTGTTAGTTTCAGGTGTACAGCAAAGTGATTCAGATATATCTATTCTTTTTCAGGTTCTTCTCCATTATGGTTTATCACAGGATAGTGAATATAGTTCCCTGGGCTGTGCAGCAGGACCTTGTTGTTTATCTGTTTTATATACAGTAGTGTGTATCTACTAATCCTAAACTCCTAATTTATCCCTCCCCCACCCCCCTTTCCCCTTTGGTAACATAAGTTTGTTTGCTATGTCTGTGGGTCTGTTTCTGTTTCATCGCTAAGTGCATTTGTGTCATATTTTAGGTTCCCCATATAAGTGATATCATATGATATTTGTCTTTTTCTTTCTGACTTACTTCGCTTAGTATGATAATCTCTAGGTCCATCCATGTAACTGCAAATGGCATTATTTCGTGCATTTTTATAGCTAAGTACTATTCCCTTGTATATACACCACATCTTCTTTATCCATTCGTCTGTCAGTGGACATTTAGGTTGCTTCCATGTCTTGGCTATTGTGAATAGTGCTGCAATGAACATTGGGGTGCAGGTATCTTCTTGAATTATAGTTTTGTCTGGATATATGCCCAGGAGTGGGATATGGCAACTCAAAAGTATGGCTTTGATTCTTAGACTCTCGAATATTAGAAACCTGAAATGGACTGAGAAGGATTTAGAACTACCCACAAGCTATATTTTTTAAGGAAAAAGCACAGAACATAGAATGTTGGCCATCATGTTTTCTAAAAAAATAAGAAAATATATACTTAAATGCTTGTGCTGCATAGAGTCCTCTGGAAGGAGGCACAAGAGACTGATGATGACAGTTACTTTCAGGGTGGGGATCCCGGGGAGCTCAGGCTGGGAGGGGGAGGGGCTCACATTTCAATGCACGTGCTTCTTCCTGTTCTGTGTGACTTTAAACCATGAACCCGTATCAACTTCCATTTCTTATACCGAAAAATAATTAACAGTTGAAAAGAAAATCTCCAAGGAGGTGTTCAGACTTGAAAAGCCAATCTAAAACGCTTCCAACCTATGACAAAGCTTTACGAATTTTAAAAAAATCATTGAAAGGAAACCTGGACTTATTGACAGCAGTATTTCTTTGCATGGCCATGCCGTCTGAGATCAGACTGTCATTTCGGAGCTGACTGGCGTGTTCTGGGTTGAAGTCCAAGGCTCAGTATAGGAGAGAGCCTGGAAGTGCAGCCCCAGGATCCAGGGTGCTTAGATTCCTGACAGCTGTGACCTGGGCCATTTGATGCCTTAGTTTCCTCTCTCAAAAAACATAGTCATGATAACAATACTTAACTCACTGAGTTATTATAAAGATTAAATAAAACACGAAAAGCACTTAGAACAGTTTCTGGAGTATAGAAAATACTATAATAAACACTAGGGGGCTTTTTGAACCAGTTTTGATATTTTATTAATAACTAAAGCTCATAGTTTCCATTCGTTTTTAGTGAAGTAGAGTTGATTTACAACGTTCTGTTAGTTTCTGGTGTACAGCAAAGTGATTCAGTTATACATACGTATACATATTTTTTCAGATTCTTTTCCATTATGGTTTATTACAGGGTATTGAATATAGTTTCCTGTGCTACAGAGTAGGTCCTTATTGTTTATCTATTTTATATATAGTGGTGTGTATCTGTTAACCCCAAACTCCTGATTTATTCCTCTCCTATCCCTTTTCCCCTTTGGTAACCATAAATTTGTTTTCTATGTCTGTGAGTCTCTTTCTGTTTCATCGCTAAGTTCATTTGTGCCATATTTCAGATTCCACATATAAGTGATAGCATATGATATTTGTCTTTCTCTTTCCGACTTAACTTCACTGCGTATGATCATCTCTAGGTCCATGCATGTTACTGCAAACGGCATTATTTCACTTTCTTGAGTTCACTCTGGGTGAAACTTCTATGTTGTACCTTCTATGATTTTTGACCAAAGCATAATGATATGTATCCACCATCGCAGTATCATACAGAATAGCTTCACTGCCCTAAAAATCCTCTGTGCTCTGCCTATTCATCCATCCCTCCCTCCTTCCTAGCCCCTGATCTTTTTCCTGTCTCCAGAGTTTTGCCTTTCCCAGAGTGTCATAGAGTTGGAATCATACAGTGTGTAGCCTTTTCAGATCGGCTTCTTTCACTCGGCAACATGCGTTTAAGGTTCCTCCACGTCTTTGCCTGGCTTGATAGCTCATTTCTTTTGAGAACTGAATACTCCTTTGTCTGGATGGACCACAGTTTATTCATCCATTCACCTGCTGAAGGACATCCTGGTTGCTTCCACGTTTTGGCAATTATGAATAAAACTGCTAAAAACATTTCATGTAGACATATGTTTTTCAGCTCATTTGGGTAAATACCAAGGAGCACAATTGCCGGATCATATTGTGAGAACATGCTCAGCTTTGTAAGACACTGCCAAACGGTCTTCCAGGGTGGCTGTGTACCATTTTGTATTCCCACCAGCAATGAAGGAGAGTGTCCCTTTTCTGCATCCTCGCCAGCATTTGGTGTTGTTAATGTTCTGGATTTTAGTCATTCTAGTGGGTGTGTGGTGGTACCTCATTGTTGTTGTTTTTTTTTATAGAAGCATTTTTTTTTTAATTTTACACTTTATTTATTTATTTTTGGCTGTGTTGGGTCTTCGTTTCTGTGCGAGGGCTTTCTCTAGTTGCGGCGAGCGGGGGCCACTCTTCATCGCGGTGCGCGGGCCTCTCACCATCGCGGCCTCCCTTGCTGCGGAGCACAGGCTCCAGACGCGCAGGCTCAGTAGTTGTGGCTCACGGGCCCAGCTGCTCCGCGGCATGTGGGATCCTCCCAGACCAGGGCTCGAACCCGTGTCCCCTGCATTGGCAGGCAGATTCTCAGCCACTGCGCCACCAGGGAAGCCCTCATTGTTGTTTTAATTCGCAGTTCCCTGATGGCATGTGGAACATCTTTGCACGTGCTTATTTGCCATCTCTGTACCTTCTTGGGCAAGGTATCTGTTTAGATCTTTCACCCATTTTATTTTATTTTTTCTTATTGTTAAGTTTTAAGAATCCTTTGTATATTTTGGTTGCCAGTCCTTATCAGATGCATGCAGATATTTTCTCCCAGGCTGTGGCTTGTCTAAACATTAGCTGTTATTACTGTCATTCTCCATCAGTCATGTAAATTTAGATTTGCAGTATTCTTGTGCCTTTCTCGCTAAGAAATGACAAGGGTTGGTTAGGTGCTCCTTTACCTAAGAAGAATTTTTTATCATTTTATTTTTGATTGAAGTGTAGTTGATTTACAATGTTGTGCTTGTTTCAGTTGTACAGCAAAGTGACTCAGCCGTATATATATATGTGTGTGTGTGTGTGTGTGTGTGTATATATATATATATATATATATATATATTCCTTTTCAGATTCTTTTCCATTACAGGTTATTACAAGGTACTGAGTATAGTTCCCTGTGCTACACGGCAGGTCCTTGTTGGTTATCTATTTTATATATAGTAGTGAGTATCTGCTAATCCCAAACTCCTAATTTATCCCTTTCTCACCCCGTTTCCATTTGGTAACCATGTTTGTTTTCTATGTCTGTGCGTCTATTTCTGTTTTGTAAATTAGTTCATTTGCGTCATTTTTTAAGTGAGAAGCGACAGCATATTTTCTCCATCTCTGTGCCAAGCCCTCGGGCTTAGCATGACCCGTCACATCTCCTAACTGACCCAGCCTCTCCTGCACTCGCCTGCCAGGGGTGCACCAGAGGAAGACTCTGTGGGTGAGGACAGATCTGGGGTCTCACTGGATAAGGGATTCCCTGTGGGAGACCTTGCTGGAGATAGGAGTTCCTCGTGGTGCCTGCCAAGAGGCGGGGAGGGAGAACTTCTCTGCAGGTGGCCTGGAGAAGCATTTTCACCGCAAAATTCAGTCAAAAACCAAAGAAATCTGTGCCGGATGTTTCTGCCCAAGGTTGCTACCCTGCTTCTTTTGTCCCGTTTGGGAAGGGAAACGGGGGACCCTAAGATGGTTTGCTTACACCCTCCTCCATGCCCTCAAAAAGAGTGTGTCCAGCCAAGGGGAGGTATGGCTGCCCTCACCTGCCATCTGCTGGGCCCCCTGCACCAAAGCCTGCAGCCAGTCCTGCCAGGAAGTAGCAGGAACTCCTCCAGGTAACATCACGTGCCACCTTGGTGCTTGTGACGTGGCTCTCCTGGGCGCGGGCTTCCACCAGCCTAGGGGCAGGGCTCAGCCTTCCTGACGGCCAGGGTGCCCGCAGGCTCCTGGTGTCCATCTAGCAGACTCACTATTCCTGACTCATTTCTCCACTTCCATATTATCTGAACTATGTCTCTACTATGCTTGCATACGTGTCTTCTCTTTCATACAGTCTGAGTGTTACTTATTAATAGAAAAGGAATGTGTTCTGGCCTCACCTCTCTTTAGTAAGTGATTTCCAGCCAGTTCTGTTGAGTTCCATGATGCCCGGGTGTGGGTGAGCCCGATTTTCCTCACCATCCTCACCCTTCTAGATGTCCAAGACCCAACCACTCGTCCATGGATTCCATCACATCCTGGAGTCTCGATTAAGGAGCCTGTCCCATCTTTCCACCTCCAGGGAACTGAAAGGCAGTGAAATGCAGGGTCAAGGAGAAGTGTTGTGTCGCATGAGACCAAGGAAGCCAGCAGGAGCCAGACCATGTCAGACCTGGCGGCTCATGTGAAGAATCTACTGTATTACCCTAAAGCAGTGGAGAACCTTGGATGAGTTTTTAGAATAGTGTCCAGAGAGTCATGTGGTAGTAATATGATAAGTTTGCATCTTTAAAGAATGCTCTGTGCACTTTTTGTACAAATAAAAGTGGGGCGCATGTAAACTCTGTGACCCACGTATGTACCCACAGAAAAGCCTATGTCTGTTCATCCAAAGTCATGTGTATGATGGTCCGTGGCAGCACTTGTGTCATAGCCAAAAACTGGAAACGCCCAAATGTCCACAGATAGGAGAATGGGTACATCAACTGTGGTGTATTCACACAATGAGAAGGAATGAACCACATAGATCAGTCTCGCAAACGCAAGTACAGGGGATGTGATCCCATTTATACCAAAGACTGAAAACAGGGAAGACTAAGCAAAGATATCAGGAAAGAGGTTAGCCCTTACCCAGGTCGGGGGTGGGGCTAGGGCTGGAAGGGCATGAGGGGCTTCCGGTGTGAACCGCAGTGCTCTGGCTCTGAACTGGGTTCGGGTTACGAGTTCGTTCACTGTGAAATGTCACTGAGCAGAACAGCCATGATGTGTACACCTATCTGTAGGTAATAAAAAAGTTAGACAGAAAAATAAGTCATAATAAGATTATTTAAATAATAAAGGGAGGAAGGAAGGAAGGAGGGAGGGAAAGAAGGAAGGATGGATGGATGGATAGATGGGTGGATGGATGGATGGAGTGAGGGAGAGAGGGAGGGAGGGATGGATGCATGGAGGGAGGGAGGGGGAGGGAGGGAGGGAGGGAGGGATATCAGAAGTGTAGCAGTCATTTCCAGCCATGGCACTGCCACCCCACCACCTCCACCAAACAAAAGGTGCTGCAGGGGCACCCCCTGAACTGCTGGTCCAGGACCCCTGTACCACCAGTAACGTCACTTATGGCGGTGGTGAATAAACATGTTCAGTAGGTAACGCTGAGTCGACACAGGCACCATCAGGCTGCATTTGCGATGCGTGTTTTAGATGGCATTTGTTTTGGCCTCGTAAGGATTGCTGTCCAGCATTGCTGGATATTAAGCAGAGAATCCTACGGCGCAAAGCAGCCAGGAAAGCTGGGCTTTTGTTGAAGGATTGAGAGGGACAGGGGGCTTCACCATCCGTTCTCATTCACCTTAGAAGATGAAATCAAAGCCAGAGCCTTTCAGAACAGACGGGTGGATTTCATCTTTGTAAGAAGCTACTCAGATCAGCCTGTTCTTTGTGGAATGAGAGGGTAATAGAACTACCCCTTTTCTGGGCGCGGGACGCCCCCCCCCCCCCCCCCCCCCCGTCAGTAGCTCTGAACTGTCAGTGTAAATGAGAATCAGCCGTGGCATCCGTCAAAATGGAGATTTACTGGCTTAATTGGGAGGTCTCGCCTAGGAGGTCCGCTCGTTTTCTGGAGCTGCCGTAACAAATTGCCACAAACTGGGTCACTCCATTCATTCTCTCGCAGTTCTGGAGGCCTGAATTCCAAAATCAAGGCATGGGCAGGACCGCGCTCTTTCCGGAGGCTCTAGGGGAGGAGGCTTCCTGCCTCTTCCAGCTACTGGGGGCTCCAGGCATCTTCTGGCTGTGGCCGCATCCTTCCAACCTCTGCCTCTGTCATCACTGGCCTTCTTCCCTCAGTCTCTGTGTGTCCTTTTCTGTCTCTTACAGGGACACTCTCATTGGATTTAGAATCCATCCTAATCGAGTCTGACCGCATCTTAACTAATTCCATGTGCAAAGACCCTATTTCCAAATAAGGTCACCATCTGAGGTGCTGGCTAGACAGGAATCTGGGGGGATTCAATCCACTATCGTAGGTCTGCAGAAGATCTCGGAGGTCTGCATTTGTTAGATTTTATCCTTCTTTGGCAATATTCCACATGGTTTCAAATAACAGAGAAATGTTGTCAGTCCTCATCTTGCGTAGCACCCTGTTAGTGGAAACTCAGCCATCAGAACCATGACCTTGGTCCATGACCATTCAAGGTGAGGAACCTGCTGACATGAACCATTCTCCACTAACACAAGACAAATCGAGGGCTGCCTGAGGAAAGGACATACTAAGAAGCTCGTGTCATAGGTGGTGCTATCGACTGAGGGGTCTGTGTCCCCCCAGAATCCATACGTTGAAACCTGGTGCCCAATGTGACGGTGGCAGGAGGTGGGTCCTTTGGGAGGTGATTAGGTGAGGAGGATGCAGCCCTCACTTTGGGATTAGTGCCCTTATAAAAGAGACCCAGAGAGCTCCCTCACTCCTTCCACCCTGTGAGGACAAAGAGAAGACATCCGTCTATGCAGCAGGTAGCGGGTACCAGATCTGATGGAGCCATCGTCTTGTCCTTCCAGCCCCCAGAAATGGCAGAAATAAACGTCTGATGTTTATAAGCCACCCCGTCTGGTCATTTTTTAATGGCAGCCTGAGCTAAGACAGGCGAGTTCTGCAGAAACAGATGCTGAGCTGGAATTTGGGGCCAAGATGTCTCGGGTCTTTTTTTATTTTTCTTTGTTGGCCTATCTGCTCAGCATGTAAGGTCTTATAGTTCCCCCACCAGGGATCGAACCTGTGCCCCCTGAAATGGAAGCGTGGAGTCTTAACCACTGGAACGCCAGGGAAGTCCCAAGATGTCTCTTAGGGATCAAGCCCAGTGAAGAGAAAGAGGGAGAGCATCAGGCAGAGGGAGAAATCGGGCCACAGCAGGGGCTCTGTCCCCTGCCGGCTGAACCGCTGGGCGGTGCCCCCTCCTGTCTCATGCACCAGGCGTGACCTGCCACAAGGAGGTGACCTATGCAGCTGAGGCAGAGCCCAAGGGGAGACAGCGAGGGCTGGGTGCTGACTGCAGTCCCTCCGAAAGGAGGGTCTGGGCGATGCCCCTCGAGGCCTCCCAGCCGCCCCCCCCACCCCCGACCATGGCCCGGGCCTCCTAATCTGCCCCTGCTCTCTGTGGGTTTCACTGCTTCCTTACATATCCTCCTGGAGCTTTTATTCAAACATGAAGATGCTGTTACTTCCTCCTGCTCTGCGGGCTGCTATATGCTGGGTCCTCAGGACTCCTTCCAAGGCAGAGAAACCCCTTCCTTGCTCTGCCACGGAGATACCCCGGGGGTCCCGGGGGTGGCGGGGGCTGCCTGGAGACTGAGGGCAGTGATGCTCTGGAAACCAGTCGAGGAGAATTTCGATGACCTATCAGCCAGTCTGGCCTCTGCGTGGGCTCTTGACGTGTAGCAGCACTGGCTTTTCTCATTTCGGGGTCTATCCTGGCTCCCTCCACATCAGTGAGCAGAGGACCTGCCTGCCCCTTGTATACCTGTGTCATGTGTGTAGCCAACGAGATGCAGGACCAGCTAGCACCCGCGTGATTCAGATGGAGGGTCACAGGCCGGCTCGGGCAGCGCGGCCCCCAGTATCTCCCCCCAGCAGTGAGATACTGAGCAGAGTCCGGGAGCAGGCAGAGCACATCCCTGGTCCTCCCATTCCCCTGTCAGCATCTCTTTGCTTCTTCTCTTCTTACTTAGGCACCTCTGATAAGACTGAAAGGGAAAGTGTTGGGGTTGCTCCTGTAGCAAACAGTTACTTCTTGGCTTGGCGGTATATGAGTTTGCATTGTAATTATTCATGCAACCTTATTTATGTGTTTAATGTTCACCTGTATATATGTTATATTTACAACTAAACAAAAAATGATGTAGAATTTTTTAAAAAGACTTAAGTGTGGCTCTCTCTCTGGTTAGTAGGGACCAAAAAGCTTCATAGCCAAAGGAATGAATCACTAATGGTGAATTTTCTAAATGAGGGTGGAAAGGTGGAAGATGTGATAGAGTTTTCTGTTTCCTCCCTCAGCTCTGGGTCTCAGATCCCAGCATGTGGGTCACCTTCAGGGTCAGTGTACATCTTCAGGAGCGAGCAGAGCTACAGGTGCAAGAGATTAATCAGAGGGGAGGATAAAGGGGAGAGGGAATGAGAGTTAGCAAACTATGATGTGGGTCTGATCCCTGTGAAAGGAGATTGGTGGGGACAGAGATCAGGAGGAGGAGTTTGCCTGCAGCAAAGCTCAGAATTCTCAGGCTGTTGTGCAGATGGCCTGGAAAGCTCACACTGGGTCAAAATGGCCACCCTGTGCCATCACCATGCTCGGATGCCAGCAAATGGCGCTCCTGATGGCGGGCTCCTGCTGAAGGGAGATCTGAGCAGCACCCCCCACAGCTGCTGTGCATCTATCCTGCCACCCTCGTCAGACTAGACCCTAAGGTATAGAGCGGTCAATAGCTGTACTGAGTGTTTGCATGCAGAAGCCTCAGAACTGCACATGTATTAACTCATTTACTCTTGAAACAACCCATGAAGCTGGAACTATTATCACCACCCCCATTTTACAGATGAGGAAACCAAGGCACAGAGAGGTTAAGTGACTTGCCCAAGGTCACACAGCCAGTGAGTGAAGGAGCTGGAATAATATAAAACATCGTGGAACATCTGGATCCAGAGCTTAGTGACACTAGACTGCCTTGGGATTTACCCAGAAGGAAAAACTTACACAGACCCGCCACTGTGAAAAAGTTCTGAACGAGTGCTACTGGTTTCTTCTAACCCTGCTGTGTTTTCATTGTCCTTATTTAAGAGGAGTTAATTGTATTTATGTACAATGATATTAGTTTTCCATCCCTGACAATAGTACAAGTTTTTTTTTTTTAAGTGGAAAGGAATTGATCCTTGAACTCTAGTTGGGAGAGCTGGAGCATTTAGGGAAAATGGATGTTCGCTACTTCTTTTGAAATGAATCATAAAAGGAGGACAGAGGGCTGAAAAGTGGATAGATGTGTGATAAAGCCCATCCAGAATGTATTCATTACAGAAGCTAGGTGGTGGGTGTATGGACGTTTGCTCTACGATTCCCATTTTTCTTTGCTTAAAATTTGTCATACCACCTAGAGGGGTGGGATAGGGAGGGTGGGAGGGAGACGCAAGAGGAAGGGGATATATGTATACGTATAGCTGATTCACTTTGCTATACAGCAGAAACTAACACACCATTGTAAAGCAATTATACTCCAATAAAGATGTTAAAAAAAAAAAAAAACCGAAAAAGTGCTCAAAATGATGGTTCTCAACGGAGGGTGACTTTTCAGCCCAGGGGACGTTTAACAGTGTCTGGAGACATTTTTGTTGTCACAGCTGGATGGGAGGTAGCTGCTGGCATGTAGTGGGTGGAGACCAGAGGTGCTGCTAAACCTCCTACAATGCCCTTTGTAGCAAAGAAATATCCATCCCCAAATGTTGACAGTGTGAGACTGGCACAGGGCAAGAGTTACTTGGGTTGGTTGTTATTAAAATTCTTTTTTAGGGCTTCCCTGGTGGCGCAGTGGTTGAGAATCTGCCTGCCAATGCAGGGGACACGGGTTCAAGCCCTGGTCTGGGGAGATCCCACATGCCGCGGAGCGACTAGGCCCGTGAGCCACAATTGCTGAGCCTGCGCGTCTGGAGCCTGTGCTCCGCAACAAGAGAGGCCGCGATAGTGAGAGGCCCGCGCACCGCGATGAAGAGTGGCCCCCGCTTGCCGCAACTAGAGAAAGCCCTCGCACAGAAACAAAGACCCAACACAGCCATAAATAAATAAATAAATAAATAAATAAATAAATAAATAAATAAAAATTCTTTTTTATCAGAGCACTCATTGGCAACCATGAGAAGACAATGGTGACCCTGTGACACAGGCCACATGGTGGATAATTTTGAGAACAAAGAGAAGAGAACGTTCACTGAATGTGTTATTCCTTCTGACCCAGGAAAGACAAAGTGAGAGTGTAGGGTTGTGTAAAAATGTTCTGTTTTGATTTTAAAATAATGGAGTTTCTTGGGAACTTAAATTTAGGGCTTTAGAAGGAAACAAATAGGCTACCTAATATAGATGATTCCAAAGATGCCAGAATGTCCCTATTCAATGTCATAAAAAAAGACCCATTGTGGTGACACAGAAGGGGCCCCAGATGCTCCTTCCAAAAACGGCTCTTGAAACCAAATAGGACCCTATGGGACCTTCCCAGGGACAGACCCCACCATGTCCCCTGCCTCTTGTCTGTAGAAAAGCTTTAGCCTCCTAGGCCTTCCCCAAGTTGCAAATAGCAAATTTAATCAGAGAAGTGAGAAAATGTAGAAACAAAGGAAAGTAGTAAGGCAGGATAAAATAATAATGGTTTAACCATGAAACAAAGTCAAGGACCTTTAGTTCCTCCTCAGGGGCTGTAGATAATATCCTGAGCCATATATCCTTGAGTCATATCCTTACTAAAACCCCCATCAGGTGGAGGAAGTTGACTGCATGCTGACCACCAGCACATAGAGCCCAGACCTGTTGGAGCCAGAAAATTGATAAAGGAGAGTCGTGAAACATCACCCTGTTACCTCACCACCAACCAGTGTTCACCCCCTGCAACCTTCACCCCCACTGTTGCCTTCAAAAACCCTTCCCTAAAAGCCATCAGAGAGTTTGAGTCTTTTGAGCATGAGCTGCCCATTCTCTTTGCTTGGCGCCCTGCAATAAAGGCTGTACTTTCTTCACTACAACCAGGTGTCGGTAGACTGGCTCTGCTGTGCGTTGGGTGAACAGACCCAGGTTCGGTTCAGTTACACTCTCTCCTCTGCTTCAAGGAACCCTGGCAGCTGACGTCCTCCAGCTGTGAGCTCCTTGGGACCCTCAGTTTCGAGCTGGCTCACACTCTTCTTGGGGGCAGCCCCAGCTTCTCACTAAGACGGTGGTGCAAGGGTCTGGTCCTTTTCACCAAAGCAGGGCTCCTCCACTGGGCATCCAATCCTGGCTCCAAACTACTCGTTTGAGCTGGAAGAAATGTCAGATCAGCATCAGCATCTGATCTGAGAGCTCTCCTACCCATCCTTATTCCTTCCTTATTCCTTCACGGATGTCACTGCCTCATAAACCATTCATCTCAGCATCTGCTTCCCAGAGAGCGCCACAATCACACGGTCTCATTTAAGGAACAGGATGGCTGCCTGTGAAGCCAGAATGGCCTGGATTCAAATCCCAGATCCAATACTTCCTAGCTGTGCAAACTCCCCTAACCTCATTGTGACTCAGTTTGCTCATCTGTACAGTGGGTATCATAATACTTCCTGCCTTGTTGGGGTACTGTCAGAATGAAACAAGTCCCTGCATGGAGGCCCTTGGAAAGGTGCCGGGTAATAGAAGTCCTCAGTGCTAGCTTTAACCATCACTGATAGATGAAGCCCCCTTAGGAACCAGCTGTCCCCTGAGCTGCCTGCCAGCCTCCCCTACATTCAGGCTGGCCATTTCCTCCAGAAGTAGGAAAACAATCTCTAGGGATTGGATTGAAGGCTGTATTAGTCTGCTCAGGCTGCCATAACAAGATACCATGGACCAGGGGAGCTTAAACAACAGAAGTGTATTGTGTCACAGTCCTGGAGGCTGGAGGTCCAAGGTCAAGGTGTTGGCAGGGTTGGTTTCTCCTGAGGCCTCTCTCCTGGGCATTTAGACAGCTGCCTTCTCCCTGTGTCCTCACCTGGTCTTCCCTCAGCATGTGAGCACCCCGACGTCTCTCCGTGTGTCCTAATCTCTTCTCACCTGAACGGCCTCATTTTAACTTAACTGCCATGAATTATTGGACATGTACAGTCACTTGTATTTAAACAAGAAGGAACGAACAGGTCTTGTCAGCTCACCTAGACCATCCTGTTTCTCTGGTTCAGCTCCCAGGGGGAGTTTGTAATGTTTAACACTCAAATGCAACGTCCAGGTAGATGGAGAGAAAGACGGATGTCGGGCTGGAAGGACCAGTTCTGCCCCATCGGCTCTTGCAAGAACACTTCTCAGCTGGTCTGTCCTGGGCAGACGTCAAGGATGCAGTCGGGGGCCAGGTCTGCCTTTGGGGGCGTCAGGCTGGTGTCTTCCCAAATGAAGGTCAACAAGTCTTAGGTCAGGTTCCCCGGAGCTCAGGCACCATGTGCATGAGACTCATTGAGGAAAGACCCCCGGGAAGTAAGGGGGTGAGGGATGAGGGGGCAGAACAGGACAGGGGCAGAGGTGGGCCAGGATGGTGTGTTAGATTCCCGTGGCCACTGCCACAAATGACCACAGACTCGGGGTCTTAAAACCACAGAAATGCCTTGTCTCACAGTCCGGAGGCCAGGAGGCTGAAGTCGTGCTCCCTCTGGGGGCTCCAGGGGAGGACCTGCTCCAGCTGCCCGTAGCAGCCGGCATTCGTTGGCTTGTGGCCGCGTCACTCCAGCGTCTGCCTCAGCTGCTTCTCTCCGCGTGGGCTGCTGTTCGTCTATGTCTAGCCTCCTCTGCCTCTCCTGGATATGGATACTGGGACTGCATTCAGGACCCGTAATCCAGGATGCTCTCATCTCAAAACCTTGAATTTAGTCACATCCACAAAGACCCTTTTTCCATAGAAGGTGACATTTACAGGTTCCAGGGATCAGAACCTGACATCTTTGGGAGCCGTTATCCAGCCTTCCACAGATGGGGTTCAGGAGACCCTGCTTCCCCAGGCGGGCTCTGGAGTTTGAGAGGGGCTGCAGAGGTTGTCCTAAGATGTGCTCATACGGCCGATGTTTGCCCACAGACTGCCCCAGGGATGAGCAGGGGTGGGAAGACCTCACCACCACCAGGCATCTCCAGTGAGGCCAGGGACGTCAAAGGAAGCCCTTCTAAGTCTCTCTCCGTCCCTCCCTCCTTCTCCCCCTCCCCCTCCTCCTTCTCTTCCTTTGCTGCTTCCTCTGAACAGACTTGAAAATCTTTGGAAGCAGCAAGAGACCAGGAGAGCCAGCAAGGCAGTAACAGCCATAACTTGCAGCGTCCGGGCTGAGTCACAAGCGTTACCAAAAATGAAAGATCTCTGACGCCCCCTAGGCTGGAGTCCCGTCCATGCAAGGACGACAACAAGCAGGTCCCAGCGGTACCACAGACTCACGGCCACGCTTTTTTCACGAGCATCCGTCCCCCCGGGGCAGGTGTCATGCCCCCAAACTCCCCAGCACACAGGCTGAGTAAATCCCACTCACTTACCCGCAAAGTCTTTCCCCCAGGAGCCCTCAGTCTTTATAGTCTACTCAAATCCTTCTGCAGCTTCACACACACCCTCCTCCAGGGTGCAGCCTGAATAGGCCCCATGTGGCTCCTCCCTGACTTTTACTTACTTCGTTTGCATGCAGTTTTTTTTTTTAACACCTTTATTGGAGTAGCATTGCTTTACAATGGTTTGTTAGTTTCTGCTGTATAACAAAGTGAATCAGTTATACATATACATATGTTCCCATATCTGTTCCCTCTTGCGTCTCCCTCCCTCCCACCCTCCCCATCCCACCCCTCTAGGTGGTCACAAAGCACCGAGCTCATCTCCCTGTGCTATGCGGCTGCTTCCCACTAGCTAGCTATTTTATGTTTGGTAGTGTATATATGTCCATGCCACTCTCTCACCTTGTCACATCTTACCCTTCCCCCTCCCCATATCCTCAAGTCCATTCTCTAGTAGGTCTGTGTCTTTATTCCCGCCTTGCCCCCACGAGAAAGTCATTAGCCTGAGGCGGGGAGGTCCCGTACCCTGGCATTCAGGGACGAGGCGTGAGTAGCCCGTATAAGACGAAGACCTCTGGCCCCTGGTGCAGACCCCAATTACGTTCTTGGCTTGTTTCGAGTTTGCAAGAATTAGGATCCTCTCAGCCGCCACCTCATTATCTTATCTGTCTTCGTAGATCTTACTCACCCAGCCCTAGCCTACTCAATCCGTTAATTTGGTGCGTTCTATTTTTTTTTAATTTATTTTATTGAAGTATGAAACAATGCCATTTGCAGCAACGTGGATGGACTTCTTAGAGATGCTCATACTTAAGTAAGTCAGACAGAGAAAGACAAACATCATGATATCACTTATAGGTGGAACCTAAAATATGGCACCAATGAACTTGTCTACGAAACAGAAACAGGATCACGGACCTAGAGAACAGACTTGTGGTTCTCTTTTTATTAAAATAGATTATTTTTATTAATCAGATTATGCCCAGGCATGTTGCAGTGGTCAGAATAAGCTCCATCAATGTGATGTAACAAATAATCTGAAATATCAGTGACTTCAAACAAGAGGCGTTACCTGCCACCCATGCCGCCTATCCCTTGTGGCTTTGTGGGGGGCTGTCCCTGTCACAGACTCTCAGGAGCCCGGGCTGGAGGGGCAGTCCCCCCCTCCTCCCCCGCCGGGCCCCAAGCTGGAGGGACGGGGACCTCTGGAAGGTCCCTCGTGGGAAATTAAAATGTTCCCGCAGGAGGTGACCCGTGTCGGTTCCACTCACAGCTTATCGTCGACGGGTGAGTGAGACAGGTGAGCCAGAAGCACAGTCCCACCATGCCACCAAGGAAGAACCAGGTGTGGTTGGCAAACAGTTTTAGTGATGCTTCCACGCGCAGAGCAAGGACAGGGGCCGGGCACGGAAAAGCAGAGGGGCCGGGGGCAGAGATTTACAAACCTCCCATCAAAGGTGGGTGCTGTTCTTATTACTTGATGTAAACACACACACACACACACACACACACACACACACACACACACACACACACACACACACACACACACACACACACACACACACACACACACACCATCTCTACCTCAGCGCTCCGCCCCGCCGACCCAGCACTGCCCTTCCAAGTCCTGGGCATCAGCTGCCTCCACGCATGTCTGCTAAGAGTAACTGCCTAGGTGTCAAGCCCTGCTTTCCCTCTGCTTACCTTCTTCATCCTTTTTGCCCGTGTCTAGCCCCAACTTTTTCTCATTTCCTCAAGGAAAAAACACAGAGTTTTAAAATCGAAACAAAAACACGTGGAGACTTAATTTTATGCTCATGACTATGCCCAGCACACCAGGCGTCTGCATCTCTCGTCCACAGGGGGATTGAGGGGATGGGCTTTCACCCACGATGATCTCCACGTGTCTTTTCTTAGAACCCCTGGTTTGGCAAGAGGGCCCAGAAAATTAAGGTCATGAAACAGCTTCTTTTTCTGAAACCAAGTCTTGTCAGTATTTCCTCTCTCTCTCTCTCTCTCTCTGTCGGCTCATCTGTGGCAGTTCAGCCTGATTCAGACTTGAAAGGCGTAAAAAGAGAAAGCCTAAGATTCAAGACTCGCCAGCCCTGAAGAAGAAAGGGCCGTGGCCAGGACACAAGTTACAATAGAGCCACCTGGGCTGGTTCCGTTCTGCCTTTCAATCAGATTTAAGTACTTCCGCTATAGGAGGACCGCCAGCTCCAGCTCATAAGTGGACCCGGGCCCGTGTTTCCCTCCGAATCACTGACCATCCCCTGGAGGCCGAGCCTCCCACTGCCCCCATGCGTGTGCTGTGCCCTTGTTCCCTCACCAGGAAGATCAAAGGGGCCGTCATTAGCAATCCTTTCTAAGATGTGTGAACAACCTAGTGATTCCTGCTTTGCTTTCCTTCACACCCCTCTAAGTGCTGGGGGGAAGGCCTGCATCCTTTAAAAAACAACAGACTGCGAGAGAGCGTCCGGGCAAGAGTGATGCCCGTGCCGGAGGCAGGGCAGCTGGGGGCAGACTTGGGCTGAGCCTGGTCTTTTCCGCTTCCCAGCTGTGCGTCCTCGGGAAATGGTACCTAATGTCTTGGACCTCAGGTTGACCTCCCGTGAACTGACAGCAACGGCACCCACGTCCTGGGTTCTCGTGACCACTAACTGGGACCACACCTGGGATGTGTTCAGCTGCTCGGCCGGGCACGTATTAAGTGCTCAATAAACGGGGGGCCTTGCTCCTGCCCATCCTCCCTCCAAGCTCAACCAGCCAAGCCCCAGAGCAGGGAAGGAGCCCTCGTGGCCTCTGCCCATCCTCCTCTCCCTCTCTGTGGCCATCTCCTGCTGGGACAAATGACCACAAGCCCGGTGGCTTAAAACCACACACATTTAGGGACTTCCCTGGCGGCCCAGTGGTTAGGACTCTGCGCTTCCACCGCAGGGGGCGCGAGTTCGATCCCTGGTCAGGGAACTAAGATCCCACAAGCTGTGCAGTGTGGCCAAAAAAAAAAAAAAAGTTACTTGAGAACCACACACGTTTATTCTCTCACAGTTCTGGAGGCCAGAAGTCCTTCATCAGCTTCACAAGGTATCAGCAGGGCCGCACTCCCCCCAGAGGCCCTAGGAGAGAATGATTCCCAGCCTCTTCCAGCTTCTAGAGACGCCTTCCTTGGATTCCTTGGCCCTGTCCTGCATCCTCAAAGCCGGCCGTGTAGCATCTGGCTTTGGTGACACGTGTCCTTCCTCTGTCACGGTGGTTGAATGTCCCTCTGTTCCTCTCCTATAAGGACACTCGGATTACATTTAGGGCCCACCTGGATAATCTAGGGTCATCTGTTCACCTCCAGATCCTTAACTTAATCACACCCACAAAGTCCTTTTTGCCAAATAAGGTAACGTACCGGTTCCGAGGATTAGGACCTGGTATCTTTGGGGGCCATCGTTCATGCTACCACACGACCCCAAAGCTTTGCCCCAAGTCTTGTTTAGGATGAGCACGAGCTCCCCTGGAGAGCTGGGAGACAAAGACAAGGAGACAAGGTCTTTTCTTTGAACTTGGCTTTGCTCTCAGACGTGTGCAGAGGGGAGCAGTCTCGTACACCAGCACAAGCTGCGAACGTGCATTCCACAGCCAGACCCCAGGGCTGAATCGTGGGACCACAGTCAAGCTCCTTTAACTCTCAGCTTCCTCATCTGGAATATGGGACTAATGGGAATGCTTGTCTTGGGGTTGTTCTGAGGATGAAATGAGCTAACAGGGGCCTGGATTAACGTGTCTGGATTCTCTGGAAAGCAGAGCCTGAGCCACGGACTCGAGGGCGGCGGGTGTATCTGGGGACTGACTCCAGGACGTGGAGGCGGGAGTGGGGGGCAGGACAGGACACCTAAATGGAAGCGACGGGAAGTGAATCACTGAGCTAGTTACCACGGCGGGCAGGTGGGGAGAATCCCACTGAGACGTTCCCAGGAACCACGAGGAATCTGCCCGCACAGCTAAGATGGGAGCTTGTCTGCACGTGACTTGCCGAGGGTGTTCTCTGGAGACGTCCGTACGGGAGTGAGGGAGGCCGGATGCAGAAAGGGGAGAAGCGGAGCCGGGATGGCTTCAGATGAGATCGAGCCTCGGCCCATCCCCAGGGGAGCTCCGGGTCATGAACTGTGCACACACGGTTCGTCCCTCCTTGAGGCAAACCAGGAAGTCATCATCGGGCAAAAAGGTGGGCTGAGTGGTACCGAGCACCCAGGTAATTCTGCAGGTTCGGCTCCAGCACCTAAGGGCAGTCTGTCAGAGGAGGTGCAGCAAAGCACCTGCAGCAGGCAGGGGTGAGTGTACCCACCCAGTTAAAGAGCTCCCAGGAGAGGCGGATGGGGCCCCGTGGCATCTGTCATCACAGCCTCTGCTGTCTCGGAAAGCAAAATCCAGTGTCCACGTTAGGACTAACTCCCCATGATTGTGACCCCAAAAGAGTCACGACACTGCTTTCCTCCGCCGCTTTCTCTTGTTCTTCCTTTGGGATGTGATTAAAAACTCATGCGTCCCCCACCCTTCTCTCCACTCTTCCCAGGTTTCTGACAGATGTGACTACGTCTTCGTCAACGGGAAGGAAATGAAGGGCAAGGTGAATGTGGTGGTGAACTTCACCTACCAGCACCTGACCAGTCCTCTGGAGATGATGGTGTGGGTGCCCCGTCTGCCCCTGCAGATCGAGGTCTCGGACACCGAGCTCAACCAGATCAAGGGCTGGAGAGTCCCCATTGTCTCCAACAAGAGGTGGGTGTGCAGGTCAGGCGCCATAGCAGAAACCCAAGTCAAGTGCGCTTAGGCTGAAGACGGAAATTTACAGGGTAGCTGATTTCAGGCATGTCTGGTTCCAGGGGTTCCTTGGTACCCTAAGGACTGGTTCTCTCTCCACCTCTTGGCTCCTGCTTGCTTTGTGTTGGCTTCATCACCCATCAGGCTTTTCTCATGAGGTTCCAGACTTTCACTCTGCCTTCTCCGCGACTCTGCAGAAAGTACATCCTCTCTTGCCCAATAACTCATGCAAGAATCCTGGAGTTCAGTGTTATCTTCACTTGGGTTATATGTCCATTCCTGATCTAATCACTGTAGCCGAGGAGGAGAAGGAGGAGGAGGGGGAGGAGGAGGGGAGGGGGAGGGGGAGGAGGGGGAGGGGAGGGGGAGGAGGGGGAGGGGAGGGGAGGGGGAGTGGAGGAGGAGGAGGGGGAGGGGAGGGGAGGGGGAGGGGAGGGGGAGGAGGGGGAGGGGAGGGGAGGGGGAGGGGAGGGGGAGGAGGAGGAGACAGAATACACTGATTGGCCAGCTAGGCTGCAGCCACATTCCCCTGGCTGGGGCCAGAGGAGCTAGGGAAAGAGGTCAACCCTGCCTGAACCAAGAGGTCAATACCAGGAGGAGGGAAGAATTCATTCGTGGAGGACCCAAGCAACAGAGGTCCACTAGAGAGCTGTCTGAACAGATGCTGGCTGACCTGGGCAGTCTCTTTGTCCCTCCAGCCCAGAAACACTGAGATCACTTTCCCTTGGGGAGATGAAGTCCGAAGCTTGTCACCTGTGTGCCTGGTGCATCACTCTGATGGTGTTAGATGGACTGATAAGTCTGCACCCCCCACATCAGGCAAATAAACAGGCATCGGGTACAAAGAGAGTTTTGTTCAGAGACTTGGTCACCTTGGAGAAACCCATGCTTAAGGAATCGTATACAAGGGACTTGTAGAAAGTCAAAAGTGAGCATGTGCGGAATTAGACAAGGAAATATTCCTGGAGTCTGGGTGCTCAGCAGGGAGGAGTGAACTGGTACTTAGGTGAGGGACAGCTTTTATATTCCTTCCCTTGGAAGTCCACCCCTTTGAGTTCTTACGGCACCTGGGAGAGGGCAGGGCTTCAGGAATGAAGGCTTGGGTCCTGTGTGCCGTTGGAAGATGGTTTCAGCAATGCCCCTTTCCTCAACCACGGGGGTTTCTGAGGTTGAGTGGGGAGAATGGAGTTCGGCGTGATTACTGACGCTACTGAGGGCAAGTGGTTGCAGGGAAAGACTCACCCAAGGACTGGCCGAGTGTGATCGTGAACAGTCCAGATGCTGTCACAACTGTCCAGCTCAGATACGGCAAGAGAACCACTTCGAGGAGGGAGCGGCTCTTCTGATGGAGACCGTGATGGTGCCGGGAAGGACTGACGGCACATAAGGCATCAGATGTCGAGGGAGCAGCTGACATCTGCTAACATCTGCCTCCTGCCTGGTCCTTTCTGCATCTATTATCACAAAATACCTTACCTTGAGTTAAACACTCACTTCCCTCGGGTACTGGTTTGTAGGGCTATACTGGTCACCCAGGGCCTTACTGTATTAATTATCTATTGCTACGTAATTTAGTGGCTTATCCCAAAACCAGGTGGCTTAAAAGAAAAACCTATTATCTCACAGTTCCTCTGGATCCGGAATCCAGGCAAGGCTTAGCTGGGTCTCTCGTAAGCTGCAGTCCAGTTGTCAGCTGGGGCTGCAGTCTCATCACAAGGCTCTGGTGGGGAAGGACCTACGTCCAAGCTCATGTGGTTGTTGGGAGGTCTTAGCTCCTCACTGGCTGTTGGCCAGAGGATGCTGTTTCCAGCTGTAAGACGCCTCCATAGGGCCGCACACAGCATGGCAGCTGACTTCATCAGGGCAGGCAAGAGAGAAGAACCAAGGAAAGAGGGCTGAACAAGACAGAAGTCATAGTTTCTGAAAACCTAATCTTGAAGGTGACATCCTATAACTTTTGCTGTAATTTTTTTTTTTTTTCACCGCACCGCGTGGCACGTGGGATCTTAGTTCCCCGACTAGGGATTGAACCCGTGCCCCCTGCATCGGAAGTGCGGAGTCTTAACCACTGGACCGCCAGGGAAGTCCTGCTGTAATCTTTCATTGGAAGAAACTTTTACTAGGTCCAGCCCACACCCAAAGGGAAGGGGATTTCACAAAGTGAATACCAGGAGATATGGGGCTCAGAGGGGACACCTTAGAACTCTGCTGACCACACCAGCCCATTCTGACTGGTCAGTACTGGTCAGGCCACAGCAGTGCTCAGATCTCCTGAGCAACACCCCTGCACATCTGTCTGAGCCCCCCCACCCCGGGCTGTGAACTCCCCGAAGGCAGGGCTCATGCCCACTCACCTCTGCAGCCCCTGCCATGCTTCACCCCCCGCCCCCAACCGTTGACCCAACAAATCAGCATCTGTTCAATCGAACTGACCCCTTGACAGGCCAGCTCGGGACAGCGAGGAAGAGGACGAAGACGAGAAGAAAGGCCGGGGCTGCGCTCTCCAGTACCAGCACGCCATGGTGCGGGTCTTGACTCAGTTTGTGGCCGAGGTGGCTGAGCCCGGGGGGCAGCTGGCCCACCTGCTGGGCTCAGATTGGCAGGTGGACATCACGGAGCTGGTAAAGGACTTCATGCAGGTGGAGGAGCCCCGGATTGCCAAGCTGCAAGGGGGACAAGTCCTGATTGGCCAGGAGCTCGGGATGACCACCATTCAGGTAAGAAACCCCCCAAGGCAAAGACTCTCTGTATTCCTGTCACGTCTCTACCCAGACAAGAACTCGGCTGTTTGTTGTCACTTAGAGCAATATCCATTTTTATTTATTTATTTTTTTATTGAAGTAGAGTCGATGTACAATGTTGTGTTAGTTTCAGGTGTACAGAAAAGTGATGCAGCTATACATATGTATACATCTCTTCTTTTTCATATTCTTTTCCATTATAGGTTATTACAAGATACTGAATATAGTTCCCTGTGCTATACAGTAGGTCCTTGTCGTTTATCGATTTTATATATAGTAGCGTGTATATGTTAGTCCCAAACGCCTAATTTATCCCCCCCTTTCCCTTTTGGTAACCATAAGTTTGTTTTCTATGTCCGTGGGTCTATTTCTGTTTTGTAAATAAGTGCACCTTATCATTTTCTTAGATTCCACATGTAAGTGATATCATATGATATTTGTCTTTCTCTGTCTGGCTTACTTTTTACTTAGTGTGATAATATCTAGGTCCATTTCTGTTGTTGCAAATGACATTATTTCATTCTTTTTTTTATGGCTGAGTAGTATTCCATTGTATATCTGTACCACATCCTCTTTATCCATTCATCTGTAGATGGACATTCAGGTTGCTTCCGTGTCTTGGCTGTTGTACATAGTGCTGCAATGAACATTGGGGTGCATGTATTGAATTAGAGTTTTGTCTAGATGTATGCCCAGGAGTGGTATCCCTGGATCATACGGTAGCTCTATTTCACAGTATCCATTTTCAGAGTAAACAGACCAAAAGAAGCTGTCAAATAAACACCAGAAGAGGTATAATGATGGACTGGCTTCTCAGGATGGGTCATGTTTGAAACTCCAAGACATTATTTGTCTCTAAGACACGGTGGATGTTACTATCTTGGGACAAAAGCTCTAAAAATAAAGGTACTATATGATCCAGCAGTCCCACTCCTGGGCGTATATCTGGAAAAGACAAAAACTCGAATTCAAAAAGATACCTGCACCCCAATGTTCACTGCAGCACTATTTACAACAGCTGAGACATGGAATCAACCTGAATGTCCACTGATGGATGAATGGATGAAGAAGATGTGGTATATATACACAATGGAATACTACTCAGCCATAAAAAAGAATGAAATACTTTGCAGCAACATGGATGGACCTAGAGATGATCATACTAAGTGAAGTAAGCCAGACAGAGAAAGACAAATATCATATGATAAACCTTATATGATACAAATGAACTGTTACAAAACAGAAACAGAAGAGAAAAAAAAACAGAAACAGCCTCACAGACATAGAAAACAAACTTATGGTTGCTAAAGGGGAAAGGTCTGGGGAGGGATAAATTAGGAGTTTGAAATTAGCATATACCAACAAGGACCTACTGTATAGCACAGGGAACTCTACTCATTACTCTGTAATAACCTCAATGGGAAAAGAATCTGAAAAAGAACAGATACATGTACATGTATAGCTGAATCACATTGTTGTACACCTGAAACTAACACAACATTGTAAATCAACCATACCCCAATATAAAATAAAATTTTTGTAATTTAAAAATATTTTTTAAAAAGCTCTTGGGGTGGGCTGAGCTCATCAGAATCATGGGTGTGGCCAGCAGCTTCTCACTTGGTCACTCCACCTCACTGACCATGGTCACCGAAAAGCTTCCCATCCCGCCATGAAGCTCAGCTGTCTCCACCAGGTCCCAGCCTGCCACATGATGAAACCTGGAGCATTTCAGAAATGTACTGAAGGAAGCAACAGAGTTATTATGATTCCACTGGTCTTGTAAGCAGCTACTGCTAGGAATGGATGGGGTGAACCAGTATGCAACATGGGAGCTTTGAAACAAACACCTTCACAAGACACGGTTCTGGGAGGTCACTTGGGAGTTACTTACCTCCTGTCTGAGAGCAAATATTGTTCCTCAGTGACTGCCCCATTTACAGAAGAGGTGATCATCCTATTAGCCAAACAGTGAGGTTTCTAAAGCAGCTAAAAGTGAAACTATATTAGATTGCAGAAGATTTAAAACATTCTGGAAAATGGGCTGATATTTAAGAGAGATCATTTTTGAACCCATTATTATCAAATGATTGAATTAACCCTGAGACGTCTCATTAAAATAGAATATTGCAGCTGTCAGTTGGAGAATACATTATAAAATTTTCAGACAGTCTATCAGAAACAAAATGTTTTTATTTGTACAATCAAGAAAATGTAATTTTGCTGTTAATTCTGTACTGTTTATTAAATATGTTTTATAACTTTGCTTTTAAGTTTTCATATGAAACCATTTGCAAATGACGTACTTAACTTAATAAAATAATTTAGCCACTGGAAAAAAATAAAAGTAAAAGAGATCATTTTATTCAAGGGGGAAAGTAAATTACTTTGAACTGGGACTCAGGAGTCACATGCTCCAATGCTCTCTAAAAGCTGTGAAGGTACCCTCTGTGAGGAAATCAGCCAGGGCATCGGGTGAAAGAGGATGACTGATTTGGGCCCTAAGTGTTAGGAGGACAATAGGGAGTGGTGAGGAGTGTGGCAAAGGGAGGCTGCTACTCATCTCCAAAAGGTGCCAAGAGGAAATGGGAGCCCAGTGTGGAGAGATGATGCAACTTTTCCAGAATAGCTAGAAATCTGTCTTTCCTACGAAATCCTCTGTTTTTTAAGGATGGCCATTCATCCCATTTTGAAGTGTTATGTCAAACAAAATATATCTGCCCCATAGACAAGCACTTGTAATCTTCACAGTTGACTTTTTTGCTTGAAAGATCTACATTAAAGTTGATCCATGGGCTAAAGTGACGCTGATATCTGGAAACTGGAACCAAGACGACAACTTGACACTGACCACTCAAAATGATCATTTAAATACAAAGACGCAATAAAACACTGTTCAGAAATCAGGTGTTTCTGTGAAAATCAATGAGTGTGAATGGGCCAGCTTCCCATGCGTGAAACATGAAAATTGTCCTAGTGGGGCATCTGCTCCTGAGACCCTTCGTTTTTCCCTCTTATTTATGCCCACTGAGTCCTCCTGAGTTATAAATTCATTTGGCCACTTTCTTCTGGGGACTCATGTTTCATACCCAGCGCCATTCAAGTTGTCCTAACCAGATTTAGAAACTGAAGAAGGTATTTGAATAGAAATATGGGGCTTTGACAAAGGAATTTAATGAATCCAGGGAAAACTATCTTGAGATACATCTTCATAAATATCACCAGCAACTTGAAAAGAGAAATACGTCAAAAAAAGCTGGGGAAGGGAGAATGAAACCTGTTTCACCCAGAAGGTTAAGGATTCATAGAGGGAAGTCTAAATCAGCTCTTTGTAACTTGGATGAGGGACGGGGAGAGCAGAGGTGCTTCCACAGACAATCTTCCAAAGCAGGATTTCCTCTTCAGGGTCTAAATTGAATGGAAGCTTCATTCCCCAGGGCATCACAGGTGTCCAGAGACAAATGAGACTTTGGGACATCGGCGTCAAGGGTAGGACTCGCAGCTGAGTTTATCGGAGGACGCAAGCTGATATTCCAAAATGCAACTGAGTGTCACTGCTCAGTGTTCCCCAAAGTGTGGAGTGCAAGCTCCCGGTGACACACAGGATACTTTAGGTGGTACATGGACCGACCGTCTCTTCTTTGAGTGTAACTGGTCATTGGTGATCATGTGTAGAAGAGAGAAATATAGAAATATATAGCTAGCATATAGAAACCGTTTTTCTATGACGCTATGAAGCTTTTTTAAACAAATTATTTACATAAAATAATTTAAACAAGATATGCACTAAGTAGTATGCACTAAACAAATTATTTACATAAAATAATTTTAAACAAAATATGCACTAAGTAATAGTAGAAATGATCCATGCTGTTAGAAGAATCGTAAAGTTAGTGCTGAAATGAGTGAAAATGTTAATTCTTCCTCTCAAGGTCTGAGGGCAGTGCATGGTAGGCAATGGAGTTTATTTGATGCTGGAGGTGGGATGCCAGGCCCTACCCCATCCACTCCTTGATACCACCTTGCTGTTACTTAAAGAATGCGCTATATTTTCACAAGCAAGCTGTATCTTTTAGAAGAAGGCATGAGTGGGAAAGACCCGTTTTTGCTCTTTCCGGCTCCTCTGGCTCTGTCTGTCTCTATCCACCCCTTGCGCAGTGCATCGTTTACACCATCGGGGGGATTTCTGGAGCCACAGAGAGCTTTTCCTTCCTATGTCGGTTCTGCCTTTCAGATCCTGTCGCCTCTGTCAGATGCCATCTTGGCCGAGAAGACCATCACTGTGCTGGATGAGAAGGTGACGATCACAGACCTCGGGGTGCAGCTGGTGGCAGGGCTGTCCCTCTCCCTGCAGCTCAGCCCTGGGAGCAACAGAGCCATCTTCGCCACTGCGGTGGCTCAAGAACTTCTGCAAAGGCCCAGACAGGTGTGGGGTGGGGATGGGGCACCGTGGGAAGGGGTCACATGTCAGGGGGGTCACACAGCAGGCGGGTCACACCAGGTGAGGTCACACACCAGGTGGGGTGATATATCCAGGGGGGGTTACACATGGGGGGGGGGGTCACACACCAGGTAAGGTCACTCATCAGGTGAGGTCACACACCAGGTGAGGCCACACACCAGGTGAGGTCACACACCAGGTGAGGCCACACATCAGGTGAGGCCACACATCAGGTGAGGTCACACACCAGGTGAGGCCACACATCAGGTGAGGTCACACACCAGGTGAGGTCACACACCAGGTGAGGTCACACATCAGGTGAGGTCACACACCAGGTGCGGTTACACAGCAGGTGGGGCCCACACCAGCGGGGGAATCCCACGTCTCTTGGGGTCACGTGGTGGGTTGGGTCACATGTCAGTGGGGTCGTTCACTGGGTGGGCTTCCGCCCTGAGCAGGTCACACGTCAGGTGAGGTCGCACAGTGGGGTGAGGTCACGCGTAGATCATGTTGCCTGTGTGGTGGAATCACTAATTGGGGTGGAGGGGTCCCGCAGAAGAGTGGGCTTGCACATCGGGTGCTCCGCAGTCTGGAAAGGTGTTGTGAAGGGGCAGCTGCTCAGCCTCAGGCCTCCTAGCCCCCCCGAGGGAGATGCCAGACAACAGGGTTGCCAGGAGTGAAGGATTACAGGCACCAGGAGCAGAGAGGCTGGACGCGGTCTCCTCGCGCCCCATCGTGCGTCACGCGGGCTGCTTCTCCCCCCCAAGATGGTCCTGGCTCTGGACCCCGCTGACCTCCCCGAGCAGTGGCGTGAAAGCGAGGGCGGGAACAGACTCCAAGGAGGGGTCCACAGCCTTCTGCTAAGTCCCTGCTCAAAAAAATGGGGAAACGGGTCTGGGGGTCGGAAGGAGATTGGAGGAGATGCTTCCACATTTGTCGTTTAGCTCAAAGCAGAAGTAACAAGCCGGTGGTGACATCAGTCGTGGCCTTCTTTCTCTTTGTTGGAAACCAGTGTGCGCTAATAGAGTGTGTGTGTTGTGTGTATGTGTGTGTGCTGTGCATATGTGTGTTTGTGTTATGTATGTGTGTAGTGTGTAGTGTGTGTTGTGTATGTGTACGTGTTGTGGTGTGTATCGTGTGGTGCATGTTTGTGTGTTGATACGATGGTTTCCAAACAGAGGAATGTTGGAAGGGCACTTGGAAATGTCATCTGATCTCCTCCCTCATCCGAGATGGAGAAACTTTATTTCTTAGAAAGAAATTGGATGGAGACTTTGGTGAGCCTTGTTTAATGCCCAAGGACGGTGGTCTCAGGCTACTGATTCTCTGCGCCCCATGAGACAGGACTGTCCTCCTGTGGGGATGCCAGAAGGCCTCCAGCCCACATAGGGGGTTTTCGGGCAGCTTTTCTTATTGGTCAGGAGCGCTTCCTGGAAGCTCTCCCCTCGGCAGGTACGTTACCATCTGGGCCCCCTCTTGCACCTGCTGAGGCTGTGACTATGGGCAGGAAGGTGGGCTAGGCTGGATCTGCCCCTGGACACACAGAGCCTTACCATTTTCCCAGCCTGAACCCATCACTGAAGGCTCCCCTGCCAGGTGTTAGCTAATCCCTTGCCCTTTCACTGGGGTCTTTGTGTGCAGGGGTTTGGATTAGAAAGCACTTGAAAGTGGATGGTCTCAATAACGGATACGAATTCTTGCCAAAGACAAACCTCCCTTTTCGCAGGGCATGATGCCAGCCAGGATGCAAGTTACAGATAGCAAAGGAGAAATAACCCGAGGCTTCTTCCTGTCTTCCTGGGGCGATCAAATCAGGTGACTGCCAGTTAGGAGTTAAGGAAGCGATAAGACAGAATAAGGCCACAGAGCTAATCCATTTCCGACATACAGAGCTAGGCACGTGACCCTGAGGTCTGCTCCGTGCTTGCTTTGGATGGAGCTTAGTCCCTGCCTGCAACTTGGCTCCGACATTTCAGTTTCAAGAAATCCAATGTGCATTTGAATTTCCTGCTGCAATTTCACAGCCATTCAGAAGGCCCAGGTAAACCAAGGTCACATCCAGTGGCTTCTGCCCTGTGTCTTGGAGGCATTTTCCACTTAGCAGCCAGCCCAAGCCGATGGCTAACAAGGTCAGTATTTACTGGCTGTGCTGAAGGAGGAGCAGAGACCACCAGTCATATGTGAGAAGCTCCCTTCTCAGTTCCAGAGACCAGACTCCACCAGGAAAACTTAACTTCTGTCGTGGTCGGTGGCTCTGTGGTTGCAAGAAAGAGAAATCCCCTCAAGCAAGTTTAAATAACACAGGATTTATTACAAGGATAGTGGGACCCTCTTAGACCCCAGCTATAAGAACTTGGGGAAACTGGGGGCGGGGGGGTCTCATGTCCATTATCTCATTAAATAAATGCTGTGCCCAGACATTTGCCTACACCCGATCCATCGTGGGTTGCTCCAAAGTGGAGCTTCATTCTCCAGTTTTATATGAGCTCCCACTCATCTTCCCACCACTAAGTGCTTCACTCCCATCTTGCTTATTTCAAATTGGAGGGGGAGATGCCGGCTGGCTCAGAGCTGCAGAGGTGAGTGGCTCTGACAGCAGCCGTCCTATGGGTCCAATAAGCTGTGGCCAGGTGGGCAGGAACACAAGCCTCTTAGGGCTGTGCATCCTTCTGGGTTTGGGGTGGAACAGCTTCTCCGGTAGCTAGGAGGAGGGAGGGAGCAATGGGTCTCCCAGTTCGCTGTCAAGGCCAATGACATCTTCACTCAGACTGAAGGCTTAGAGGTTATCTTGTCTATTATCACCTCCCTGGACAGACTAGTCCCAAGGAAAGCTGGTCTAAAGCAACAAAGTAGAAAGACAAGGGACTGAGATGGACACAAGTCTTGACCCTGGCTACTTTTGGGTCTCCCAATTTCCCCCAACTGGTTGGGTTGGAGAGTGGATGGGAAGACAAAGATTCTCCCAACAGAAAGCTTCCTAACCCTTCCTAACCCCAGCCCTAACCCTAGCCCTAACCCTCTCTCTGGCTGGTTGGTTTTACTCTTCACCTCCAAGCCAAGACTGTCCACAAGCCAATACAAACCCATGCTTAGATGCTGATGTAGCAGGACCAACACAACCAAAGCCTGCAGCCCCTCTGGGGCACCCTTGTCTAGGTTAGGGGTTTTAACCTGTGTTGTGAGTAATGCATAGAGACTCAGTATTAAAGCAACTTAAAAATTACGTAATAAATATTCTTCGTTTAAATGTGTCACATTTGTAAATGACCCCACTAACCGGTAAATCTCCTTTGATATGCAGTTTATTACTATGCAGAAGTAGATCTTGCACCGCAGAAAGAAGCCATCTTTCTCTCAACACCTGAGGAAAGAAAGCAAATCTTATTAGGGAGTGTTATTCCTGGTCCTGTTTCATCATTGTCATTTTGCTGTTGTAGTTTTCTTTGGCTTCTACATCTTTACAAGAATTCATTTTCTTTCATACCCTTAGTATTTCTTGCCTCTTATTTCTACACTGCATAAAAGGTTTCCCTTTGTTCTTGTAGTATTATCTTTGCGACAGAGTGTCTATTTTTACTAAGACTTTGTATTCAGTGAGCTTTGGGGCCCATTTTGATGAACTTACTTATTTTCTTCAACAGGAAGCGGCCATCAGTTGCTGGGTCCAATTCAGTGATGGCTCTGTCACCCCCTTGGATATTTACGATGCAAAAGACTTCTCCCTGATGGCCACATCACTGGATGAGAAGGTGGTCTCTATCCACCAAGACCCCAAATTCAAGTGGCCTATAATCACCGCTGAAGCCGAAGGACAGGGTGCCCTGGTGAAGGTCGAAATGGTTATTTGTGAATCATGCCAGAAATCCAAGCGGAAGAGTGTGTTGGCTGTGGGGACAGCCAACATCAAAGTTAAATTTGGCCAAAACGATGCCAATCCCAACACCAGTGACAGCAGACACATGGGGGCAGGAGGTCACCTGGATAATAATGTCAGTGACAGAAGACCCAAAAAACCCTCGCAAGAATGGCGGAGTCAAGAGGGACGGTACTACGGCAGTTCTTCCGTGGGCCTCATGGAGGGAAGGGGCTCCACAACGGAAAGGTCCACCTTCCAGAAGAACCATGGCCAGGAAAGCCTTTTGGATGATGACAGCCATTTGCATACCATCTCCATTGACCTCACCAGCTTCCCAGCCCAGGTGGACCTGCCCAGAAGCTATGGGGAAATGGATGAGAATGATCTCACACAGGCCTCCAAAGGGCTGAGCGACTTGGAAATTGGGATGTATGCCCTGTTGGGTGTCTTCTGCCTGGCCATTTTGGTCTTCCTAATAAACTGTGTGACCTTTGCATTGAAGTACAGGCACAAACAGGTTCCCTTCGAAGAACAAGAAGGTATGAGTCAGTACCATGACTGGGTCGGGTTGAGCCACCGGGCCGAACTGTTGGAGAATCACATCAACTTGGCTTCCTCCCAAGATGAGCAGATCACTGCCATCGACAGGGGCATGGATTTCGAAGAGAGTAAGTATCTCCTCAGCACCAACTCCCAAAACAGCGTCAACGGACAGCTGTTCAAACCTTCAGGACCCACACTCATGGATGGGACAGATCAGAAGAGTGAGCCCCCAACGTCCCCTACCTCAAAAAGGAAAAGAGTGAAGTTCACCACTTTCAGCACCGTCTCTACGGATGATAGATGCCCCACCGTGAACTCCATAGCGACCAGCAGTGAGGATGCCATGAACTGGGTCTGCCAGGATCTGGACCCTGGGGGATGCCAGGAGTCACGCGGCTACATGGAAGGATTACGTGAAGATGTGTAAGCCGGGCCTTCACAGACATTGGTTCTCACTCACCTTTCGGCCTTCAACTTGGGGATGTGGGGCAACGGTGTGCCCGGTGGGGAGATAAAAAGACAGGACAAGATCAGGGTGACGCTATCCACAGAGCCACAGAAAATGACCCTGGCTCCCCTGGGGCGGCCCCGACTTGGAATTGAGGTCCACATTCCAGGGTCCAATGTTTCTGTCAATGTTAAGGGGTTTATCCTGCATGGCAAGATTTTTAAATTGGAGGAAAGATGAGTTCTGAATCACTGAACTTCAGAGAGCCTCCAGGAAAGAACAATCCCTCTCTTGCCATCTCACTTTCTTTAATCAAAGCAATTTGGATATTGTCAAAGCCACACAGCTCACATATTCAATGTTGTGGACCACAGGAGAAAAATGAGACTCAGGTTGGGCTTAAGGGGATGGGTGGGAGGAAGCGTGTCACTGGACCTCGGGCAGCACATCTGGCTGTGAGTATAAGCAGAGGTGGAGTCTAGCGCCATCTAGAGGCAGCTCTTGGGAAGCAAGAGTTTCGAGTTTCGAGTTATTATCTCCCAAAGCCTGGGGCAAAGCAAGGCAATCGCTGACAAGGATTGAAAGGGAACAAGAGGGTGAATGGGCCACCAATACCTTTGTAACTAGATGCCAAGAACAACCACCCAAACAAACAAAAACGCTTGAGCCGTTCAGAGCATCCCTTTATTAGTAAACTAGGGAGCCTGGGTGTAGACTTTCAACTGGGTTCGAAGAACCAGAAATTTTTTTTTTTTTTTTTTTTAGCAAATTCACTATGTTCACGTTTGTACTCCTCCTCCCCCCACGCCCCACAGCGCCACCTTTCCAAAAGTCATTGGTCACTCGGCAGTAGAGGGCAGTGTCACCATTCCCTGTCTTCCACTGTGGCCTCTGTGTCCAACCACCAGGGGACATTCTACACTGAAGCCCCACTGGGCGAACTTCACACGTGTCCTTCTTTGAAGAGGCTGGTCTTTGCGGGTCGGCAGCGCTCACAAGGAATTCAGCACCCGGGGATGCGCCTTCCTCTTGCTTTTCTGGAAAGCGAGGAGGGAGGGCTCTTCTGTGATGCGTCTGTGGACGGTGCCATCCAGTCTGCTGCTCAAGGCTGATGAGATAAATCTGGATGTCCACACGGAGGGTACAGGGCGGGGAGAGTTGGGACCCGGGGTGTGCGATGAGGTGGGTTGGGCAGGAAGCCTGGCCCATTCGCACACGGGGTGGGGGGGGCATGGGGGGGCTTCTTCTCCACCTTGGAGGGATGGAGGGACCTGAGGTAACCACCTATGGGGCAGAGAGCTGGGTTATTCGAGCGTTGGGTTCTAAGGTCAGTTTCTCTTTCTCTGTGTGCCTCTCTGTCCCTGTGTCTTTCTGAACCTGTCTCTCTGCTTCCTCTCTCTCTCTCTCTCTCTCTCTCTGTCTCTATGCATATAATTGAATTCTCCTGAGATCAAGTGTGTAAATTCCACCAGTTCACCCTCTCGACCTCAGCACTCTCCCCCAAACTAAGGTGCTGTCCGTTTGCTCTAAGACTGAGATTCCAGCAGCCATCAGCTACCTGCTTCTCTCCCCTACTTTACTGACGTTGTCTGGCTGGGTGATTAAACTGTCACCCCTTTTCAAGGATAATCCTTTGCTTTCAGTAACCCCCTCTTATTTCTTTCGTTCTTTCCCGCGTGATGTTCCGTTTCATAACGCTGCCGCTGCCCCCTCTCGAATCCGTCTGCGTGCAGAATGTATTGTAGATAGTAAGAATGTAATATATATTTATAAACTTACCGACTGTAAATATAAAATTTGCCTTCCGCGGCTTTTATGGCTGTCCTTTGTCTTTCTACACACTGACCCCCTCCCAGCGGCTGGCATCCATGGCAAATGGCTCTCCAAAGCTGAGCTTTGGGGAAATGAAAAAGCAGATTGAAGGATCCCAGCAACAATCTAATTACAGTCTTACATAGCATAATGCCTCTCTCTGCATTGAGGCGATGTTGACACGTGATGACAAAGTACATTGTGTACTAAGTATCTCTCCTTCAGGACCTGAAAGGATTTGCAAATCAATCACATGTGCAATTCTCTGCTAAAAGCCTGCTGACTGACTGATGGCAGTAAGTGAGAACCACGGCAGGCAAGCGTGTAGTCCAGCCTCCCTTTGGGCTGGAGCAAAAAGGGCTCTGCCTTGTCTTTGGATCTCGCACGTACATTCAGAGGTCAGTTTCCTGAGGCACGTATGTGCCCGTGGTGACACTGGGCTGGGGTTTTTTTTTTTTTTTTTAAAAAGGTTGAGTTTTAGATTCCTCTAGTAATCAAATGCAGTCCCGAGATGATTCCCCAGAAAAAGATGTTGCGTGAAATCCTTGTCTTTGTGCAAACAGTATCAAGTGATGGATCAGTCACTCATTCACCTGGCATTTATTGAGCACCTCCTATGTGCTAGGAACTAGCGCAAACACAGGAGGTGAGCGGTAAATATAACAGACCCAGGCCGACGCTCAAAGACCTTACCTCTAGCCGGGGCTGGGGGGATTAACAGCAAACGAAATAATTTTCAGATGGTCATAAACTGTATGAAGGATAATAAAACAGGTTACAGAACAGAAGAAGACGGAGTCAACATTTAAGACTTTGGCCATTTCACCTAAAAAATCTGGATCTCTGCCTTCTCTTGAAAATGCAGACACTCTGGAAAAATGGGGCTTAACAATCCAGCTTGGCCCTAATTGGACATGGTGAATTTGCTGCTGTCGTCTCCTGGCAGACAGACGTCCCTGCAGGCCTCTCCACACCCATTCTCCCCAACCCAGAGGGCAAACTTTCATTTGCCGTCTATGTCACCGTTTCTCTTCTAATAGGGGAATACTTCTCCCGAGCCATGTCTCTAACCCACAAGTGCAGAAAACAAAAATAGGTGGGAGGGAGCTGTGTATTCTCCAGACAGAATCAGGAGAAGTGTATCGTTATATGAAAGAGAGAGCGCACCCCTGTGTCTCCTGGGAAGAGAGGGAACATCGCCTAGAGAACACAGCTTATGATGATCACACAGCCTTCTGTGCGCCCAGAGCCTGAGAAAGAAATGCTATGAACGTCGTTAACGAACTGACTTTCCAACAGGGTGTCTTTGGGGGTGTGAATAAAATAAGTGATGCTGCTGGGTTCCTCCTAGCCTGCCCTGCTTGCTCATTCCCAGCTCCCGCGCCACCCCCCGGCCCCCCTCCCTGAGACAGTGAGTTCAGGTCCTGTTGGCTAAGACCAGACCCCCAAGCCCACGGAGACCGGGATCATCAGCGCCCCCCAGTGGGAGCCATGGCTTCCTGCGGCTTTTAGTGCCCCAGACTTGAGCAATCCGTTACCAGCTGCCTTGACGAAGTCCCGCAAGCTGGGCGGCTTGAACGACAGAAATGTGCTCTCCCACAGTCTGGAGGCCACAAGTCTGAGATCAGGTGTCGACAGCGCTGGTTCCTTCTGAGGCTCTAAGGGACACTCTGGTCGAGCCCCACTCCGGCTCCCGGGGGTGGCCGGCCACCCTTGGTGTCTCTTGTCCTGCAGCCGCTTCACCCCGGCTCTGTCTCCGTGTTCACGTGGTGTTTTCCACAGGATGCGCCCGTGTGCATGTCCAGATTTCCCCTTTTTAGATGAACACCAGGCAAGTTGGAGTAGAACCCACCCTTCTCCGTGAAGACCTCGTCGTAACTAACTGCATTCACAAAGACCCTATTTCCAAACAAGGTCACATCTAGTTACCGGGGGGGTCAGGACTTCAAAACCTGAATTTGGGGGACACAATTAAAGCCATAACACCGGCCTCTGGCCAGAGGTCTAGGGCAGCTAAACTTGTGTGCAGGCCCAGGGCAGCTGACTGCTCCGCGGACCCACCAGGGCACTGGGCTTCCAGGAACGTGTCTTATCTAGAAAAGCCTCACCTTCTCCTGGGTTTCACGCCCACTTTACAAATGAGGCTGTGCGAGGACACCCTGGGAGAGCAAGAGAATGGTTCGCCTGTTTCCCTCTGGGGAAGCTCAGAACTGCGGGTTAACTACGCCGTGTGTCATTTTCCAAGATGCAGTCGTTAGCGCCTCACCGGGGATGCCCCCGCCCCCTCGCTTTTTAATGTGGCTGCAGCCATGGAGGCTCCGGCAGGAATGCGGGTGAAGCAGGCACGCTCCCCCAGGGCGGCTCAGGTCCTCCCGCCCAGCGATCAGTGATGACCTGAGGGGTGATGGACAGGGGCAGAGCGGAGACGATGCTGTGGCCAGAGATCCGGATGCAAGTTTGACCCCTGACTGGCCCCACAAGCCTTCCCGTTAAGTTCTCTACCATACATTTTGCCTACATCTGGCCCCAGCTGACGTGTGTATCACATGATGGGGCAGGCGGAGTGCTAATCTAGCCTCCTGTAGATAGGAGGATTGAAGAGTGCTAAGGCTACGTGTCTCGGGGCTTCCCTGGTGGCGCAGTGGTTGAGAGTCCGCCTGCCAATGCAGGGGACACGGGTTCGAGCCCTGGTCCGGGAAGATCCCACATGCGGCGGCGCAGCTAAGCCCGTGCGCCACAACTACTGAGCCTGCGCTCTAGAGCCCGCGAGCCACAACTACTGAGCCTGTGAGCCACAACTACGGAAGCCCGCGCGCCTAGAGCCCGTGCTCCGCAACAAGAGAAGCCACCGCAATGAGAAGCCGCGCACCGCAACTAAGAGTAGCCCCCGCTCACCATAACTAGAGAAAGCCCGCATGCAGCAACGAAGACCCAACGCAGCCAATAAGTAAATAAATAGATTTAAAAAAAAAAAAAAAAAAGGCTACATGTCTTTTGGGAGGTATATCACAAACTAGGGGTCTTAAAACAACAGGAATGTATTCTCTCCCTGTTCTGGAGGCCGGAAGTCCAAAATCAAGGAGTTAATAGAATTGGTTCCTCCCTTGGCTGTGAAGGAGAGAATCTGTCCCATGCTTCTTCCCTGGCTTCTGTTGGTTGCTGGCAATCTTTGGAATCCTTTGTCTCTTTCCAAAGACCCTCTTTCCAAATAAGGCCACAGTCACAGGTTCTGAGGGTTACGATTTCAACACATCTTTTCAGGGAGACAATTCTACCCACTCCAGGGAGGAAGTAGTCCCCTTAGGAGGGGAAAAGTCCTATCCTGATGTTTGCATTGCAAGTGATTTTAAAAATTGTTTTTTAACTGGACTTCAGGAAAAATAATAGGGGAGGTGGACAGAATTTATTGCTCCATAGGACTGAACAAGCGGAGGTGAAGCTGGCTTCAGGAATGGTTTGACCCAGGGTTCTATCTCTTTCCCTCTCTTACTCTGGGCTTAGTATTTGCCTGTTTGACTTGAGGCTCAGGGAAAGCTCTTCCATACAGTGGCCTCCGGAAGCCCTATCCTTGGCAGTTTCACAGCAAAGAAACTCAGAGTAAAGACAGTAAGTGTCCTGACACTTTCAGATAAAGTCCCTCAATTGACCCCTATTGGCTGACTGCAGTCACAAGCTGAATATAAGTCAAGTCTGTCACCTGCAAAATGTAATGTTCAGGCCTCCATCACAGACATCTCCCTCCAGCTGGAGCCTGGGGGAGAGATTAGTGCCTTGCTGTCTCAGCAGCCAATCAACTTACAGTTTATTTTTCTTCTGGGTTTTTGTTTTGTTCTGTTTTCTTTCTAATCGAGGTGTGGAAAAGTTCTAGGTTCAGCTGAAGTTTCTGATGAAGAAACACAATTGAGATTTCTTTCAGTGATAAAATCTACATATTTGTATTTCAAACAATGTAGCTAAAACTTGATGTAAATTCCTCCTTTTTTCCTTCTTTGACTTAATGGATATCTTTTATTCAGTATGAAATTATTATACTCTATGGTCCACGCGTTAAGAATAAATGTACGTTAAATCTCGGGTAAAAAACAAAAAAGTAGGGACTCAGAGTGAGAAAGGACAAACATCAAAGGGAGAATCAAGATATTTTTGCCGTAAAAATGGATGTTGGTCCCACAAAGCAATGGATCCCCTACTGGCTCTTCCTGGCTTCCTCACTTCTGCCCACAATTCCATTCCCATGAGCTTTGCTTTCTGGACGTTCGGGAAGACCCTGGAACCGCATGTACAGTGCCCCAGAAAATTGAGGTTCATGCTGAAGAAGAGGTAGCAAATCCCTTCACAAACAAACTATGTGGGTCCACCCTGGAAACCCACCCATCACTCTCTGGCTGGATCCCCATGAAAGAGTCCCATGGGCCAGCAGACTCTGTATCCCCTCCTCTTTCCAGGACAGCCAGACTTTGAATTTCTCACGGTGGTTTTTCCCTGATGTTCAATCTAGTCAGATCCGCCAGTTACACTAATAGACTCAAAGCATGATGGCCAACGTTTGTTTTATAAGTTTAAAAGCTTCTGTCTTGCTCTCCTTTGCTCCCCCTGCCTCTAGAGCATTTCATGGCTCTTAAATGAATCTACTAAGTAGACAGTCAATGCTTGCTAAATGAAAATTAACAGGGTAACCTTTTAAAAACAGAATTCAAATCATGTCACTCCCCAGGTTAAAACCCTCCAATAGATGCCCATAAATCCTAGAGTGAAATCTGGACTTTGTATCGTGGCCGACAGGCCCAGCATGATGCAGCGGTGCCCATCACCCCACCCTCATTTCCCACTGCAGCCCCTCTTGCTCACTAACTCCAGCCCCACTGGTTTCCTTCTGTCTATTCTTCTAACAAAAGACGCTTATCCCCACCTCGGAGCTTTTGCCCTTTTTGCCTCTCCTTTCTGGAACTCTGTTCTCCCGTACTGTCACAGGCTTGACCCCTCCTTACCATTCAGGTTACTCAGCTCATATGTCACATCCTCAGTGAGGCTTTCTCTGCCCACCTCAGAGTAGCCTCACACCCCCTCCCGTTCAAGTCCCCCTTCTCTTATCATCCCATTTTACAGACTTCGTAGACAACTCTGGCATTGTCCTTTCCAAGTACTGCCTTTCTTGTTTGCTGTGTGTCTTCCCTAGCAGAATGTAAGTTCCAGAAGAGTAAGGATGTAGTCCTACCTGCCCTCTGCTGTGTACTCCATGACTAGGGCCATGCCTAGCAAGAGTCAGCACTCAGTAAACATTTGTCTGGAGGGATGGATGGATGGATGGATGGACGAATGGATGATAGATACCTGAATGGATGAACAAATGTTTGGATGGATGGATGGATGGCTGTTTAGATGGATGGACAGATGGATGGATGGATGGATGGATGGATGATTAGATGCTTGAATGGATGGGCAAATGTTTGGATGGATGGATGGACGGATGGATGATTAGATGCTTGAATGGATGGACAAATGTTTGGATGGATAGATGGATGGATGAATGTTTGAGTGAGTGGATGGATGGGCAGACAGACAATGAATGGTTTACAGAGCATGAGTGACGAAGGCATAGTCTGATAAATTAAGCTGGCCACCTAGTGGAAACCAGGAAACTGAACAATAATTTAGGAAACTACTATAATGTAGTTATGCTGCCTCATAGATGTGACACCAGCATCTTCCCCTGGGCCAGTAGACAAGTCTTCAGATTTGGTCACTTCAGGGGTAACAAATATAGGTCGATGCAACTCCTGCCCTCAAGAGGGGCGTAGAAGATAATACCTCTTCTCATCTCTTTCTATACAGACCTTGCTGGCTTACTGTCTGTGAGTGAAGCATGGTAAGAATTAAATATCCCCCCTCTTCCCCGATCAACCTCACTGTGTGGACGTCTTCACTTTAGTCAGAATCCTGCCAGCTGTGCCCCATACAATCAGTACCTCCAAAGTCTACTGACAAATAGACATTTCTCTGGCTTTTTCAGATCCCCAGGGAAGGGACGGGTTTCCCTTCTTTGTCTAGAGCCCCCAAATACTTGGACGTGTTTTGACACATGGAAGTTGTGGTAGAGACAGTCGTTCTCGGTACATTTCCCAGCCGGCCTTGCGGTTCAGTTGGGTCCACGTGACTAGTTCTGGCAGCGAGTGAACCGGGATGACAGGTCACCCCCAGAAGGGGCGGTCAGGAGCAAGTGTGAGTGAGCGCCCCACGCTCTCTCCTATCCTGCCTGCGTGACCGGGAAGACGTATGTTTTTGTTTTGGGGTTTTTTTTTTTAATTAAAATATAGTTGATTTACAACGTTAATTTCTGCTGTACAGCAAAGTGATCCAGTTATACGTACATATATACATTCGTCTTTTATATTCTTTTCCATTATGGTTTATCCCAGGATACTGAATATAATAGTTCCGTGTGCTTTACAGTAGGACCTTGTTGTTTATCCATCCTAAATGCAATAGTTTGCATCTACCAACCCCAAACTCCCAATCTGTCCCTCTCTCACCCCACCCCCTTGGCAACCACAAGTCTGTTCTCTACATCCATGAATCTGTTTCTGTTTCATAGATAGGTTCATTTCTGTCATATTTTATTTTATTTTTTTTTATTATTTATTGTGTCATATTTTAGATTCCACATATAAGTGATATCATATGGTATTTGGGGAAGACACACATGGGCATGTAGTACCACCAGTTGGAGGGAGTCTGGGATGGTCCCTAAGTGGCTGCAGGACTCTCGTGGCTCTGGAGAGGATCGGACCCTCCCAGACCCTTCTTGACGAGAAAGAGACCTTTATTCTGTTTCATTAACTGCTATTTTGGTTTATTTACAGCAGTACCTACTCCCACCTGATTAATACACTAGTCGTCCAGTAGAAGCTGCTTGGTTTATTGAGTGGCTGGACTCCTGAGAGCCAACCTTCCTGTAAAGATGGGAACGCAGAGGGAGGGGGCACCGGATTCATGCCAAACTGGGTTCTTTTTCCCCTTTAAGGATCTGCATGACTTGGTTGCCAATGTCAGCTTGGCCTGAAGGAGCAGAACAAACACAGCATCTTGAGAGGGAAGAGGTCTCTTGAGGTCTAATTGGGATTCTTACTACCAACTTGAGGAAAACGACTGGGGACTTTCTTGCCAGTGCCTCATAGCTGGTGTGAGCCAATTAGGCAGCCGAGAACGGACCGTCTCTGCTTTGCTCTTTGCTATGTCGCCCAGGAGCCCGACGTTCCCCAAAGGCCTCTGTGCTGGCTGGGCCTCCCAGCTCCACTGGCAGCCCTGCTCCCAATCTACCCTTTGAAGCACGTGTATCCACATAGAGATGCTGGTGCCATAGTTCCGAGGAGGCAAGTTCCACTCAGCCATGCTTCCTGGCTCCTGTCCCGGCTCCCTTGACCCACCAGGCAGCTTAAGGTCAGAAAACAGCAGGACTGAACGTGGTTCCAACTCCCACTCCTGTGAGTGGCAGATGTGGGCAGAAATCTGGGCTTGGACCTCAGTGTGGCCTCAGCTGCTGGGAAGAAAGCTGAGCTTGCCTGAAGTCCTCTGTGTTCCCTTGTTCGTGTTTTTTTGTTTTGTTTTGGTTTTTGGTTTTTGGTTCTTTTTGTTTTGGGGTGGAGACTTTAGGATTATCTATATAAATTATCAAGTCATCTGCAAATAGTGACAGTTTTACATCTTCCCTTCCAATATGGATACCATTTATATCTTTTTTTTTATAACATCTTTATTGGAGTATAATTGCTTTACAATGGTGTGTTAGTTTCTGCTTTATAACAAAGTGAATCAGTTATTCATATGCATGTATTCCCATATCTCTTCCCCCTTGCATCTCCCTCCCTCACACCCTCCCTATCCCACCCTTCTAGCTGGTCACAAAGCACTGAGCTGATCTCCCTGTGCTATGCGGCTGCTTCCCACTAGCTATCTATTTTACATTTGGTAGGGCATATATATCCATGCCACTCTCTCACTTTGTCCCAGCTTACCCTTCTCCCTCCCCGTGTCCTCAAGTCCATACTCCAGTAGGTCTGCGTCTTTATTCCCATCTTGCCCTAGGTTCTTCATAATCTTTTTTTTGTTTTAGATTCCATATATATGTGTTAACATACGTATTTGTTTTTCTCTTTCTGACTTACTTCACTCTGTATGACAGACTCTAGGTGCATCCACCTCACTACAAATAACTCAATTTCATTTCGTTTTATGGCTGAGTAATATTCCATTGTATATATGTGCCACATCTTCTTTATCCATTCATCCGATGATGGACACTTAGGTTGCTTCCATGTCCTGGCTATTGTAAATAGACCTGCAATGAACATTTTGGTACATGACTCTTTTTGAATTATGGTTTTCTCAGGGTATAGGCCCAGTAGTGGGATTGCTGGGTCATATGGTAGTTCTATTTTTAGTTTTTTAAGGAACCTCCATACTGTTCTCCATAGTGACTGTATCAATTTACATTCTCACCAACAGTGTATGAGGGTTCCCTTTTCTCCACACCCTCTCCAGCATTTATTGTTTGTAGGTTTTTTGAGGATGGCCATTCTGACCGGTATGAGATGATATCGCATTGTAGTTTTGATTTGCATTTCTCTAATAATAAATGATGTTGAGCATTCTTTCATGTGTTTGTTGGCAATCGGTATATCTTCTTTGGAGAAATGTCTATTTAGATCTTCTGCCCATCTTTGGATTGGGTTGTTTGTTTATTTGATATTGAGCTGCATGAGCTGCTTGTAAATTTTGGAAATTAATCCTTTGTCAGTTGCTTCATTTGCAAATATTTTCTCCCATTCTGAGGGTTGTCTTTTCGTCTTGTTTATGGTTTCCTTTGTTGTGCAAAAGCTTTTAAGTTTCATTAGGTCCCATTTGTTTATTTTTGTTTTTATTTCCATTTCTCTAGGAGGTGGGTGAAAAAGGATCTTGCTGTGATTTATGTCATAGAGTGTTCTGCCTATGTTTTCCTCTAAGAGTTTGATAGTGTCTGGCCTTACATTTAGGTCTTTAATCCATTTTGAGTTTATTTTTGTGTATGGTGTCAGGGAGTGTTCTAATTTCATCCTTGTACATGTAGCTGTCCAGTTTTCCCAGCACCACTTATTGAAGAGGCTGGTTTTTCTCCATTGTATATCTTTGCCTCCTTTATCAAAGATAAGGTGACCATGTGTGTGTGGGTTTACCTCTGGGCTTTCTATCCTGTTCCATTGATCTATATTTCTGTTTTTGTGCCAGTACCATACTGTCTTGATTCTTGTAGCTTTGTAGTATACTCTGAAGTCCGGGAGCCCGATTCCTCCAGCTCCGTTTTTCTTTCTCAAGATTGCTTTGGCTATTCGGGGTCTTTTGTGTTTCCATACAAATTGTGAAATTTTTTGTTCTAGTTCTGTGAAAAATGCCATTGGTAGTTTGATAGGGATTGCACTGAATCTGTAGATTGCTTTGGGTAGTGTAGTCATTTTCACAATGTTGATCCTTCCAATCCAATAACATGGTATATCTCTCCATCTGTTTGTATCATCTTTAATTTCTTTCATCAGTGTCTTATAATTTTCTGCATACAGGTCTTTTGTCTCCTTAGGTAGGTTTATTCCTAGGTATTTTATTCTTTTTGTTGCAATGGTAAATGGGAGTGTTTTCTTAATTTCACTTTCAGATTTTTCATCATTAGTGTATAGGAATGCAAGAGATTTCTGTGCATTAATTTTGTATCTTCCTACTTTCCCAAATTCATTGATTAGCTCTAGTAGTTTTCTGGTAGCATCTTTAGGATTCTCTATGTATAGTATCGTGTCATCTGCAAACAGTGACAGCTTTACTTCTTCTTTTCCGATTTGGATTCCTTTTATTTCTTTTTCTTCTCTGATTGCTGTGGCTAAAACTTCCAAAAGTATGTTGAATAATAGTGGTGAGAGTGGGCAACCTTGTCTTGTTCCTGATCTTAGTGGAAATGGTTTCAGTTTTTCACCATTGAGGACGATGTTGGCTGTGGGATTGTCATATATGGCTTTTATTATGTTGAGGTAAGTTCCCTCTATGCCTACTCTCTGGAGGGTTTTTATCATAAATCAGTGTTGATCATATAGTTTTTCTCCTTCAGTTTGTTAATATGGTGTATCACATTGATTTATTTGCATGTACTGAAGAATCCTTGCATTCCTGGGATAAACCCCACTTGATCATGGTGTATGATCCTTTTAATGTGCTGTTGGATTCTGTTTGCTAGTATTTTGTTGAGGATTTTTGCATCTATGTTCGTCAGTGATATTGGTCTGTAGTTTTCTTTTTTTGTGACATCTTTGTCTGGTTTGGTATCAGGGTGATGGTGGTCTCGTAGAATGAGTTTGGGAGTGTTCCTCCCTCTGCTATATTTTGGAAGAGTTTGAGAAGGGTAGGTGTTAGCTTTTCTCTAAATGTTTGATAGAACTTGCCTGTGAAGCCATCTGGTCCTGGACTTTTGTTTGTTGGAAGATTTTAAATCACAGTTTCAATTTCAGTGCTTGTGATTGGTCTGTTCATATTTTCTATTTCTTCCTGGTTCAGTCTTGGATGGTTGTGCATTTCTAAGAATTTGTCCATTTCTTCAAGCTTGTCCATTTTATTGGCATATAGTTGCTTGTAGTAATCTCTCATGGTCCTTTGTCTTTCTGCAGTGTCAGTTGTTACTTCTCCTTTTTCATTTCGAATTCTATTGATTTGCGTCTTCTCCCTTTTTTTCTTGATGAGTCTGGCTAATGGTTTATCAATTTTGTTTATCTTCTCAAAGAACCAGCTTTTAGTTTTATTGATCTTTGCTATTGTTTCCTTCATTTCTTTTTCATTTATTTCTGATCTGATCTTTATGATTTCTTTCCTTCTGCTAACTTTGGGGTTTTTTTTTTGTTTGTTTGTTCTTCTTTCTCTAATTGCAGTAGTTGTAAGGTTAGGTTGTTTATTTGAGATTTTTCTTGCTTCTTGAGGTAGGATTATATTGCTAGAAACTTCCCACTTAGAACTGCTTTTGCTGCATCCTGTAGGTTTTGGGTCGTCATGTTTTCATTGTCATTTGTTTCTAGGTATTTTTTGATATCTCTGGGGCTCGTTTAGGTGGTGCTCTGAATCCCCTCTCCTCGTGCACCAGGAAACAATGGTCTTCTACCTCTTAGTCAGCTCCAGACCTTTTCCCGGACTCCCTCCCGGCTAGCTGTGGCGCACTAGCCCCCTTCAGGCTGTGTTCATGCAGCCAACCCCAGTCCTCTCCCTGGGATCTGACCTCCGAAGCCCGAGCCTCAGCTCCCAGCCCCCGCCCACCCCGGCGGGTGAGCAGAGAAGCTTCTCGGGCTGGTGAGTGCTGCTTGGCACCGATCCTCTGTGCGGGAGTCTCTCCGCTTTGCCCTCCGCACCCCTGTGGCTGCACTCTCCTCCGCAGCTCCGAAGCTTCCCCCCTCCGCCACCCGCAGTCTCTGCCCGCGAAGGGGCTTCCTCGTGTGTGGAAACCTTTCCTCCTTCACGGCTCCCTCCCACTGGTGCAGGTCCCGTCCCTATTCTTTGTCTCTATTTTTTCTTTTTTCTTTTGCCCTACCCAGGTACGTGGGTAGTTTCTTGCCTTTTGGGAGGTCTGAGGTCTTCTGCCAGCGTTCAGTGGGTGTTCTGTAGGAGCAGTTCCATGTGTAGATGTATTTCTGATGTATCTGTGGGGAGGAAGGTGATCTCCGCGTCTTACTCTTCTGCCGCCTTGAAGCTCCTCCCTTGTTGGTGTTTGAAGCGTTTCGTGGTGCTAAGATTGGATTCTGTAATGCAGCCGGGGAACCAACACAAGCCAGCCTCAACTTCATCACCTGCAACATGGAGACAATGTCACCTGGCTGAGTGACATGTCTTCACCTGTACCACTGTATCTTTGACAATATAGCAGTGGCCCTGCCTGGAAGGGCCTCCACGGACCCCACTCCTGTGGTTTGCTTGGTGGCCACTGCTGCTCTCTGAGGGCACCACCCTTTTCACCACTGAGCCACAGAAACTCTCACTTCCCTGGCTGCCACTTCCTGCTCGTTGCCGCCAGCTAAGCCCCACTTAGGTTGGTTGGCATCTATGCTTTCTGCTTTGTTTTTTTTAATTTTTTCATTTTTTAAAATTTTTATTAAAATCTAGCTGATTTACAATGTTGTTAGTTTCAGATGGATGCAAAGTGATTCAGTTATATATAGACAGATTGATAGATACAGATAGATACAGATATAGATATAGTTATATAACTTTTTAAAGATTCTTTTCCATTAGAGGTTATTACATGATATTGAGCATCCTGTGCTATACAGTAGGTCCTTGTTGGTTATCTATTTTATATATAGTGGTGTGTATTTGCTAATCCCAATCTCCTAATTTATCCCTCCCCCTTCCCTTTCCTGTTTGGTAACCATAAGTTTGTTTTTATGTCTGTGAGTCTGTTTCTGTTTTGTAAATAAGTTCATTTGTATCATTTTTTTAGATTCCACATAGAAGCGATATCATATGGTATATGTCTTTCTCTGTGTGACTTACTTCACTTAGAATGATAATCTCTAGGTCCATCCACGTTGCTGCAAGTGACATTATTTCATTCTTTTTAATGGCTGAGTAATATTCCTTTGTATATATGTACTACATCTTCTTCATCCATGCATCTGTTGATGGATATTTAGGTTGTTTCCATGTCTTGGCTATTGTGAATAATGCTGCTATGAACTTTGAGGTGCAGGCATCTTTTCGAACTAGAGTTTTCTCCGGATATACACCCAGGTATGGGATTGCTGGATCATATGGTAGCTCTTTTTAGTTTTTTAAGGAACCTCCATACTGTTCTCCATAGGGGCTGCACCAATTTACATTCCCACCAACAGTGTAGGAGGGTTCCCTTTTCTCCACACCCTCTCCTGTGCTTTCCTCTTCATGATGCAAAGCTTTGCCGTAGCAAGCAAGGTTATCACACGAGAAGACCATAGCTGCCCTGTTTAAGATGGTTGGAGTGACCTTGTAAGGATATCCATGGGACCTTCACTAAGTAGCAAGCTCTTCTTGGTGTGGATGCAGAAAGAATCGTTAAGCCATCAACAGCCCTCAGTGAAGGTGGCCATCTTGAATTGGTCATGGAGGATCCTTGGGGACCCTGCTAGGTGGCGTACCCTCTGGCCATGAGCTTGTCACTACCTCTCTTTTGTCCCTTGACTGCTCTAGCCTTAGATCTATGGAGAGCCGGGGTTACTGAAAGTCATTGTCTCCAACCAGCCACCTATTTGAATCTTGTGCCCATCTACCAAAACAGATCAGGGTTTTTCAGCCTTAGAACAGTGAGGGAGTGCTACGCCCCAGGAGAGAATCAGACCCCAGGGGAAGTGGAGTTTTATAATTTCCTAGTAGATAGATGGAGGTCCTAGAAGATGAGACCCTTGTTTTTCTTTTGCCCCTTCTTTTTTCCCATCATCTTAGGAAACTGTGAACCCAAGAATATCTGTCAAGTCACCAGGTTAAACTTAATATCCCACTGATATTTCAAAGTCTTCAAAATCTTCATTGCCCCAAAGGGAACCATCCATTTCCACTATTCAGGATGATCCTAGGCCCCCCTCTGTCCTGAGGGGGCACCTTCCTGGTCACCCTCCCCAGCCATCCCTCACCCTGGCAGCCGTGGGAGCCTCCGATGCCACACCAGGCAGTTCTCGCTGCTCTCTGTGTGAATCTCTGTGTTCCCAAGGGCCATTCTCCCAGACATGCCTGTCACGTACGATTTACCGCAGGGAGGAGAGGCACAGAAACTGGAGGGTCCCTGGAGCAGAGCTCAGGCACCTACAAATGAGAAGACTTCCCTGACTGTATTTTCCTCCATGGATAAATCAACAAAATCTCAATCGCCCCAGTTTTAAAACGCCTCGAGGAATATGCAAAACTCAGTGTTCTCCTTAAGGTGTTTGAAAATAACTGTGGTTGAGAGAGAGAGAGAGGAGAGAGAGACAGCGTAAATAATGAGTCTGTGGCCTAAAGAATCCCTCAGCGATGTTTCCAGGACTGCAGAACTGACTCCTTCACGGAACCAGACAGAACCCAAACCACAGTGCCAAGAAGAAAGGGTTTTAATGAAAACCGGATGGCGCAAGGTTCATCTTTGGGACAATCCCATTTGGAAGAATGGTGTCGTCAAGATGCATTAGAAAGTCCACATTTCTCAGGGCTGTAAGATTAGACACAGCCCAGGCTGACAATATGTCTTCGTTATCCATTGCTGCAGAACGAATTACCCCAAAACTTAGCAGCTTAAGACAATGAACATTTTTTACTCATCACACTTTCTGAGGGTCAGAAGTCTGGGAATGGCATTTCTGGTGGTTCTGGCTCAGGATCTCTCGGCTGGGGCTGCAGGCATCTGACAGTTCGACTGGGGCTGGGTGATATGCTTCTGCAAAGTTCGTGCTTGTTGTTAGGACGCTTTGAACACAGAATTCTGTTAATGGCTGCTTGAGTGACCTCCCAACATGGCAGCAGCTGCTTCCAGAACCAGGGACCCAAGAGACAACAAGAAGCCATAGTGTCTTTAGGACCCAACTCTGGAAGTCACATGTCATCATTTCCACTATTCTGTTGGTAACACAGATTCGTCCTGTTCAGTTTGGGAGGGAACCACACAAGGCCCTTAATAGCAGGAGCTAAGAATCACAGGGGGGCCATCTTGGAGACTGGCTACTCCAATCTTCTCAGGGAGGCTCTCTCCAAGTAGCAACAAAAATGCCTTCCCCACATTGATTGGCTTATATCCAACAGCTCAGACAACCACTAAGGAAAGGGATCATATCTTTCCCAATGGCTCCAAGAAAAATCCAGAACTGGAGTCACTGATCTGACTTGAGTTAGGTGCCCATTCTCAAACCAGTCACCTTATCACTGGGGGATAATGGAAATCTTTGATGGGGCAGACATACATCCTATACCCACCTCCTCAGCAGGGGGGTAGAATCATCCCCCTTCAAATCACATGGCTGAGGTTGAAGGAAGGACAGTCCTCATGGAAAATGTAGGGGAGCTTTCTGATTTCCATAAGAAAGGGGAATGGACAGAGAGCAGGAAAGATCAACCAATATCAACCAAGGGTCCCCACTGCTTATTCACTCCTAGAGCACCTCCACAGAGACGAAATATTAGCTGCTCTGAGGTTAGGTGTAAGGCCCTGAAGGGGATGAACTAAGCAGGTCAGCCTGCCCACTCCTGGCCCTGCTCCCCACTCACCAGACACAAGAGCACCTGTGGTTCAAACTCGGGTGATTTCAAGTGGGATGAATGGGATGATGAGATTCCCTCACTGCCTTTCTATGGCTAGACAGGTTATTCACAGCACAGCAGACTGTGCTCTGTTTCCTCCCAACTTCTGAGATGCTTTCAAGTATATGAAGGCTTTGAAGATAGTTCCCAGTCAGTCTTGATGCCCCTCAAACCACTGAGACAGATCAACATGTGCAATTAAAATTTTCCCTTTTTTGGCGGATGTGTAATTGGACAGAAAAACGGCCTGAGCTGTATGTGTCAATATATAGATCTTGGCAAGGAGGGTAATCTATTACCAGCAGCTACTAATCATCTTCTACACCTGCTTGAGTGGATCTGAGTAACTTTGAGTTGGAGGATGTGGATCATCCGAGATTCTAGTCTTGATAATCAGGCCCCCAAAATATCAAAGGAATTTGCTTGGTGTCACAGTGGCAAAGCCAGAGGTTGAATCTCACCTCCTGACTTCCCAATATACGTCGTTGGTTTGGGCTACAAGAGCATCCAACCCCATCTCCTATTGTCACTCCAAATTCCTTGGCGATTACCTTACTCTGTTGTGTGCATGCTTGGTGGGAGAGTACAGGCAGGTGGCTGATCTTCTGTCACAAAAGTCAGAGGTCACCTGGAGAGTCCCTGAATCACAGCCTTCAGATCTGTACTGGGTGCCCAGCCAGCAGGTGGGCTCAGAGTCTGAGCTTGGCTAACCAGGTAGATGCTCTCGAGGGCCGTTAACTCTCAAACAAGTGACCCGAGGACAGAAGAAGCAAATGAAATACATCCATCCCATCAGGAGTTACTCATCCAGTTTGTTCCTGCTTGGAACCATTTTTGTAGTTTCTGCTTCCCAGTCTCCAAAGCTACCCTGCTCCCTGCCTGTTTCCAATCTCCCCCGTGATTCTGAAAGCTCCCAGTGGCCTTCCTGGAAATTATATTTTGCTTGTATTAATGAGAGCGTCAGTCTCTTGCCTTCCATCAAACATCTTATCATTAAAAACTGGTCTTTCTATTATATACTTCCTGATAATAAAAGGGCATTTCTGGTCTCCCAGGATGGCATCTAAGTCACAATCATTTGGGTATCTCTGGTGCCCTATGTTTTAATAAAGTCTCCTATTGTGGTACAAGCTAAGCTTGTAGGAAAAAGGAAATAGAGACATTTATTACATCCTTCCTCAACCTCCATGCAATCGACATTTTGATGCCGGATAATTATTTATTTGGGGGAGGGGGCGATCCTGTGTATCATAGGATGTTTTACAGCACCCCTGGTCTCTACCCACAAGGTGTCAGGAGGCACCCCTCCCCCGTGTGCCAGTGGAAAGCATCTCCAAATATTTCCAGGTGCCTGATGGTGGGTGCGGGCAGAAGTGCTTCTGGCTGAGAACCGCTCAGAGCTGTGTCACCACCACGGTGTCCTCATTCCAGCCCACGGGGAGAAAAGGGAGAAATGAAAAGCAGGAGAAGGGCTTCCCTGGTGGCGCAATGGCTGAGAATCTGCCTGCCAATGCAGGGGACACGGGTTCGAGCCCTGTCCCGGGAAGATCCCACATGCCGCGGAGCAACTGGGCCCGTGAGCCACAACTACTGAGCCTGCACATCTGGAGCCTGTGCTCTGCAACAAGAGAGGCCGCGATAGTGAGAGGCCCATGCACCGCGATGAAGAGTGGCCCCCGCTTGCCACAACTACAGAAAGCCTGCGCACAGAAACGAAGACCCAACACAGCCATAAATAAATAAATTTTAAAAAAAGAAGGAAAGAAAAGCAGGAGAGAGCGAGCAATCTCCTTTCGGAAGGCCGTGACCCTGACTTTGCTCATCTGTCTTCCACTCACATCCGGTTAGCCTGAACTTGTCATGGGTCTACCCGTAGCTGCAAGGGATGCTGGGAAATGTCTCCACCTGGGCTGCCCTGTGCCAGGGCCAAGGGCGGGGAATCCTTTTATTAAAAGGAAGACAAGAAGAATGGATTCTGGGGACAATGGGTAAGCTGTGTCACAGGCCCTAGAGCCCATCTCACAGGCTCTCCCAGAGGTGGTGCAAAGAAGGCCCGTGGATTCCAGTCTCCTTGGCTGCATATGTGTGGAGATGATAAATAGACATACATGCACATACGCACGTATATACGTATATAAATACATATACCTTTATGCACATGTATACATACATATACACATGCAGACATGTCCATATATAGATACATAAACGTTTATGCACATACATACATATACCTATATACACATGCCTGTACACACATCTGTGTGTATACGCATACACACACTTCATATATATGTATATAAATAATATATATATTCTCTTTTTATTATGTTCCCCAGAGACAGGGGGACCTAGAAAAGTCTGTGGGCATTATCTTCAGTGGGCAAAAGCCTTCTCCTTAGCGCTGCAGTGAAGTCCATGGGTTGAGAGCAAAAGCTTTGGGATCATGGGTGAGGGTCTGAGCTTGCAGCCCCTGCTAACCCCGTTTTACAGAAGAAGCGGCTCAGGATAAAGAGAGCAGAGGCTGTGGGATCAGACGGTCTCTGATTTGAATCTGTGCTCGGCCACTCCCCAGCTGTGTGCCTACTTGTTCAGTCCATCCCTCTAATCCTCAATTGTTTTACGTGGGAAATGGGACTAATAATTGTACGTCTAGAGAGAGTTGGGAGGAGACATGATGAAATAATGCACTTTGCCTGGTTACAGTCAGTCCTCATGAACAGAACTTATCATGGTTGTAAATATCACTGGGTTCATCTTTCACGGGCGATGAGGAGTGGATTTCAGCATTGGACCAGGTCAGCAGTTCCTAAAATCCACTTGGAGAGCTTTTACAAAATATGGCTTGAAAGATCCTCCCCCGACCCCCGCCCCAAGAAGTTTTGAGTTGGTAGGGCTCGGGCAGGGCCTAGGAGTTTGTATTTTTAAAAGCTTCCCCAGTTGACTCTGACGTATAGCCAGGCTTGGGAACCAGCCCGCTCAATGCTGAGAGTTTTTATTCCAGTTCTTTAACTTCGCTCTCCGCCCTTTTATCGTCATGCCAGAAATCCCAGCATCAGTCCTTTTTCTAGCCATTAATAAGCATTTAAGACTCTGCGGTCCTTCTCCCTTCCAGTGCTAATCAATAGCATTCCTCTTAGCATTTGGCTTTCACCTGCAGGTGCTGGGTGGGTTCCTGAGGTCAGAGATGGGCAAAGAATGCTCTCCTTAAACAATAGCCCTGGCTTGCAGCACTGGATTCAGGATAGTCTGCGTTACTGAGCCATTCAACAGAGATCTGATTTAATGCAGCCCTTGGCTCAGCGTGCCCGGCAGAGGGATCCTCAGGAGAAGCACTCAGTAGAATGCTGTCGGGAAGACCAATGCTGAATGCTGGGGAGGGGTGATGAGTAGAGGTTGGGTGCAGAGGATGGCCGCTGGTCCCAGACACTGGTGCCTCCGATGATGAATCAGCCTCTAGGAGCAGGCTTCAAGGAGATCCGTTCTTGCATGGAGCCTGTGTGGAGTTATTTAGATACCTCGCCAAGCGCTCCCCCCAAAAAGAAAGATTCTCTCTCCAAAGTACACTAGGCGATTTATCCCACAACTGGACCTGCACATTTGCACAAAGACAGATGTAGGCCTAAGGATATTTCTTGCAGAGCTCTTTGTAATGACAGAACCCTGGAAACAATCTAAATGTCCATAAACAGGGAACTGGCTACAGAGTCCATGGGGCTCCTCTGGGTCTCTGAGTTATAACCAGCTCTCAGGCCCCAAGGGGTCAGTACAGGCTTCCAAGGCCTCTTCTCAACCCGTAAGTGTCTCCAAGCTTCTGGGACAGTATACTCTACTGGTGTGATGCATTGACTGCAAAAAGGGGCTCCAATTCTTTTCCCTGTGTTTCACACCATCTTCAACATGACTTTGAAGTGCCTCCTATTAAGAGGTAGAGTGTATTTCCCCACCCTTTGGATTTGAGCTAGTCTTGTCACTTGCTTTAGCCCACAAAGTATGGTGGAAGTGACACTGTGTCTTTTCCACACCTAGGTCTCAAGAGGCCTGCTCCTCCTCACTCTTTGGAGCTCGCTGCCTCCCTGTCAACAAGCCTGGGGTAGCCTGCCAGAGAATGAGTCATGTAGAGCAGTAAAGGAAATCCAGTCATCCTGTCAAGGCCCCAAGACACCCGAGAGTCCAGCCAAAATCAGCAAAATCGATCTAACAGTCAACTCACCAACTGACATAGGAACATCAGTAAGCCCAACCAAGATCAGAAGAAATGTCCAGCCAATGCACAGGCTCAGGAACTAAAGAAATATTTATGAATTTAAGCAACTGGATTTTTGTGCTTGGATGTTACACAGCGATAGCTAACTGATACATGTTGGTAAGGCCATGATGATTCTTTAGTCTCCAGAGTCAGTGTGGCTTCCTGTTGCCACATAGGATTCTATAGTTTCCATGGTTATAGAGGGTCCGTGGGGTCTTCCCTGGACATATGAAGTCACCACAGGATCCCAGGAACCCCCTTCTATCATCATCAAAATAGGTGTCTCTGGGGAAGACGTTGGCCACAGTGCCACCAGAGCCATCAAGGGGGTGTTGTCACTGTGGGTGGCTCTGGAAAAGTCAACCTGGGTGTTGGCTGAGCTGCCCACCCCCCTGTTCACCAGCATGATGTCAACTCTAGCAGGAGTGCCCATACCGTGTCTCACACCAGGGACAGCTCTATGCCGTGGAGGTTATGTAAAGCATACTAAAAGGAATGAAGGACGTCTTTATATAATATGGAACACTCTGTGTTCTATCATTAAGTCAAACATGTGGATATAAGGACTAGGACTAGGTCACGCTTAATCAAAATCTATTATTACTGGAGCAATACATAAGAAACCAGTAACTAAACCCACACTTACATGGTCAATTAATCTATGTCAAAGGAGGCAAGAATATACAGTGGAAAAAGGACAACCTCTTTAATAAATGGTGTTGGGGAAAATGGATAGCTATATGCAAAAGAATCAAACTGGACTACATCCTCACACCATATACAAAAATAAACACTATATATACACAATGGAATATTACTCAGCCATAAAAAAGAATGAAATATTGCCATTTGTGAAAACGTGGATGAATCTAGAGGGTATTATGCTGAGTGAAATGAGTCAGAGAAAAACAAATACCACAATCTCACTTATATGTGGAATCTAAAAAGCAAAACAGGGGCTTCCCTGGTGGCACAGTGGTTGAGAATCTGCCCGCTAATGCAGGGGACACAGGTTCGAGCCGTGGTCTGGGAGGATCCCACATGCCGCGGAGCAACTGGGCCCGTGAGCCACAACTGCTGAGCCTGCGCGTCTGGAGCCTGTGCTCCGCAACAAGAGAGGCCGCGATAGTGAGAGGCCCGCGCACTGCGATGAACAGTGGCCCCTGCTTGCCACAACTAGAGAAAGCCCTCGCACAGAAACGAAGACCCAACACAGCCAAAAAATAAATAAAATAAATTTAAAATATCACCTCTAAAAATAAATAAATAAATAAAAATAAAAAAATAAAAAGCAAAACAAAAAACAGATGCGTAGAAACAGAGAAAAAAGAGGTGGTTGCCAGAGGGGAGAGTGTGGGGGGCAAAATAGGTGAAGGGGATTAAGAGGTACAAACCTGTATTCATATATTAAATAAGTCATGGGGATGTAATATACAGCATAAGGAATACGGTCAATAATATTGTAATAACTTTGTATGGGGACAGATGGTTACTAGACTTATTGTGGTGATCATTTCATAATTATGCAAATATCAAATCACTGTACAGTACACCTGAAACTATATTTCAATTAAAAAATAAAAACAATAATAAATCTTAAAAAATAAGAAACTAGTAACTCTGTTTGACTCTGGAAAGAATCAGAGGACAAAAGGTGGAGCGGGAAGGATATTTGTTTTGTCTTCTTGACTTATTATTTATGCTAGAGAAGCAGTACAGCATGGTGGCTTAAGGCCTGGACTTGGGGCCAGAATGCCTGGGCTCAAATTCTGAGTTCCCTGGTACTTGCCCAAGATCATACATCTCATAAGTAGCAGACCCAGGATATGAAATTAGACAGGCTACCTCCAGAGCCTGCATTCTTAATCCCTGTTCCATAGATACATGCGGCATGTATGTACACACATACACACAGCAACTCAAGGTGACAATCCCAACTTACATCTGTGTATGTCTGCTACAGATAAGACTCACTTTAGGGGACCTCCCTGGCGGTCCAGTGGTTAAGACTTCACCTTCCAATGCAGGGGGTGCGGGTTCGATCCCTGATTGGGGAGCTAAGATCCCACATGCCTCACGGCCAAAAAACCAAAAGAACATAAAACAGAAACAATACTGCAAGAAATTCAATAAAGACTTTAAAAATGGTCCACATCAAAAAAAATCGTTAAAAAAAACAAAGACTCACTTTAATTCCTTCATTTTTTACTTTTGTTTTCAAGGCATTCAGCTGTCCCAGTGAGACCATAACTTCTCAGTGATTCAGCTGAATTCACCTTAGCTGAACACAATGCATGTTCCTTGTGATTTATATCTGCAGATGAAATGTCCTGTGTGAAACGTTATCACATTAATTGCAGCTTCTCAATCTGTTAACGGGGCTGCGCTGGCGATCATGCATTTATGACGCCAAGGCTGAGCCCAGAACTCACTCAACTTGGTCGTTACCACAAGGTAATGATAAGTAGACCTGTCCGTGACGCTCATCAACCCAGTGGAGAATAAAGAAGAATAAAAATATGTGCTCATCTAGATGCAAGACCTGGACAGTAATTGGGAGACATTGAGAGTAATTGGGTTGTATTTCCAAATCTGCAAGATTAGAGGGAGGTTGGCCAAGCCAGAAAAGCTATACCTGGAGAAAAGGTAGCCAGGTAAAGCTTAAGTAATCCCATGAAGAACAGAGGCTGAAGCTTGGGGTGGGAGGGGCAAGGAGTAATTTGATGCATAAATCTTACACAAGTTACGAATTCTGCAGTCAACACAAAGGATAAATCTTTATTAACGGATTCCAGAGGTCTGGGCTGGGTGATAATCAATAAAGGCTCCTCCTTCCCCAAGAGAGATGGTGGCAGTGGTCTGTCAGCATTGTAGGAAGCCCCAAGGAAAGCTTACCAAGCCTCTTGCATCCCCAGCTGTGCTACTGTGAAATTACCCCAAAACCACCTTTCCTGATTTCAAAGATGACTCTGAATAACCAGAGCTCCTAACTCTCACATGCCATTTTGATTAAAACTTTAGGCATTTTTTAAAAAATTTATTTATTTTATTTATTTTTGGCTGTGTCGGGTCTTCGTTTCTGTGCGAGGGCTTTCTCTAGTTGCGGCGAGCGGGGGCCACTCTTCATCGCGGTGCGCGGGCCTCTCACTGTTGTGGCCTCTCTTGTTGCGGAGCACAGGCTCCAGATGCGCAGGCTCAGTAGTGGTGGCTCACGGGCCCAGTTGCTCCGTGGCATGTGGGATCCTCCCAGACCAGGGCTCGAACCCGTGTCCCCTGCATTGGCAGGTGGATTCTCAACCACTGCGCCACCAGGGAAACCCAAGGCATTTTTGCTATGCTGTCTGTCCACTGACGGTATGAAAATGACAAAGTAACGTGTGCAAGGCCTTGATGTGACTACATAATGATGTCCTTGGATAGAGGAATCTTAATTCTACAAGGTGTGAGAGGGACCAGGTACAGGAAGCTTAGCCAGGACCTATACAGAGGGCACACGGCTGCCAGATAATTGCCAAAAGCAGCAAATACCACCTTCATTATATCCAAATTAATAATATTTCTAGCCTACTGTGCTATCTAAATGATGTGATACAACTGGCAATAGTGATGGGAAATTGCTCTCAGGTACCTTGTTTGGAGAGGATGCAGAGAGAACCCACAGGAGCATCAAAATAAACCTTGTCCACCAAATAAGTCACTATTCTTGTGACCACAGTAATAGGCTTTCCCGACCTGCCTCATTGTTTGGCATTATCTTGAGTGTGGGCAGTTTTACCGTTCAAGAGAGGCAATGGAATATCCTTAAAAGGCAAGAACTAGACCCAGACTCCCTGGGTTCAATTTCTGGCCCTTCCACTTTTTACTTTGATGCACTTAATTGATCATCTCTCACCTTTCATTTTCTAATCTGTAAAATGGAAATAATAGTGAACTCCCTTAAAATATAATTGTGAGCACTGAGTTAATAGATACAAACTACTTAGAACCATTTCCGACACAGCAAGAGTTTAATGAGTGTTTGGCATATTCTTTTTATCTTCAGCCCCAGGATGTTTTAAAAATACCTCACCTCTCTTTCCCTGTGGCAAAAAAATGGCATTTTCTTATAAGAAGCTTATTTAAGATGGTCAGTTTTCTTGGTGGCAAGCAACGGAAACTGACCCATAATTGGAAAGATACCACAGACAGGGATAAAAAACCTGGGAAATGAGCAGGAACCAAGGGGACTACAGAGACCCAGATATTGGAAACCACGGCAAAGGTGACAAAAGCCACTTAATGTCCCGGCCACAGGTGTGACCTCCTATATCCCCTACCTCCCTGTACCTGTTACTCAAGAATCAGAATCTTGGAGAAAGAATCAGGTTGGCCAAGTCCAGGCCATGTGCTGACCCCTCGCTGTCAGAGACAGAATCTTACTTTTTCAGCTTCTACAGCAGAGAACAGTGAGGGCTTCCCTAAAGGGATCACTGGTGTTGCACAATCAAAAGATGACAAAGGTCCACCCCAATGGGAGCCGCTAATTTCTGAGTAATGTTCCCTCAGAAAACAGAGGGGGTCCCACCAATAGATCCAGAAGAGTTAAAACCCAAGAACCCATGCAGTAACATGGGTGGACCTAGAGATTATCATACTAAGCGAAGTAAGTCAGACAAAGACAAATATCATATGATATCATATGTGGAATCTAAAATACGACACAAATGAACTTATCTACGAAACAGAAACAGACTCACAGACATAGAGAACAGACTTGTGGTTGCCAAGGAGGGGTGGGGTGGGAGAGGGATGGATTGGGAATTTGGGATTAGCAGATGCAAACTAGTATATACAGAATGGATAAACAACAAGGTCCTACTGTATAGCACAGGGAACTATATTCAGTACCCTGTGATAAACCATAAAGGAAAAGAATATGAAAAAGAATATATATGTATAAGAGTCACTATGCTGTACAGCAGAAATTAACACAACATTGTAATCAACTATACTTCAATAAAATTAAAAAACCAAAAAAACCAAAAACAAAAAACCAAGAACCCGTCTGGGCTATTTGATGGAATCTAAAGCAAAAACTTGGGCTCAAAAGGGCTGTAATTCTCATTCTCCCCTCCCCTCCTATTTCTTCTCAGTTCCTGGACGCAAAGAATTACTGAAATCAAATACAGCAATTGAAGCTGCCTATTGTCTCCTGGTATGTAATACATCACAGTGGCACCTTTACACTCAGCTATCCATCTGAACGGCCTCTGGTGTGTGGTTCACACAATGGTTATTGTTGTGAAAAGAGACCCAGGAATACGCTCTTGCATTATTCACTTCATTTATTTTGAGACAATATTTAGAGCTACTTCATTAAATTTGCTTAAAGTGTCCTGTCATTTTTCCCTCTGCCAGGGTCTGTTTCACACAGATAATATAACACACAGAGGGTGAAAAGTTTCCTTGGAAAGGAATAGAAATTATTTAACGTGATTTATAGATCGGCCTGAGCGTTTGTCTTTTCTCCCCTCAAAGGTTCCAAAGAGCATGAAACATTTCATTAGTAAACATACCAGTGATTTGGTGTCTAAATGGCTGAGACATTAAGCTGTTGTTCTTCAAGATGAAAAGAGACCCCATTTTGGCATTGTTTTCTTTTTTTTTTTTTTTTTGGAGGGGAAGGTTTCTCTGTGTAAAGCTAGCTCTGACAGCAGAGATGCTAAACAGGCACTAGTGCGTGTACTTTTAACTTTTATCCACATGAGAGACCGAAATCTTCAACTTCTAGGCGATCTTGCTGTTCAATCTAAGGAAACAGCCGGATTCTGAGTGGCCGGCTCATTCAGGTCATATAGCTTTTTTACGGTTAATGACTTGGTTACCCGTTGCTGAGAGATGCTAGGTGAACCAGACCTTAAGAAACTTGTTGAGTTCAATTGGATTTAAAAAAGTCCCTTGCCCCAGTTTTACAGTGGGAACCCTGAGACCCCAGGTAGAACAACAGGACCTGATTGAAGATGAGTCGAAATGACAGAATGTCAGAATTCCTAACCCAATGCTCATCCTGTTAGACATACGGGCTCCAAAATTATCCAGAGATGAATCTACAGAGAAGGAAGACAGTGCAAACAAGAAACCAGGATGTGTTTATTTTTACTTCTCCAGCTTTCAGGAGAGGGAGAAAGTTCTGTAAGAGTGCAATTGTGTGTACCTGCAGCGGGGCTGATGTTCACTGCTGTGCCCCTGCAGGTGTGCAGAGCCAGGTCCACTCTGATTGGTCAGGGTTAGTACTAGTTATTAAATATTTTGAATACAACCACTGCGTCCATCAAGAGAGGATCAGTTAAAAGAGGGCATAGTGAAAAGATGCTCAACATCACTAATTATTAGAGAAATGCAAACAAAACTACAGTGAGGTACCGCCTCACACCGGTCAGAATGGCCGTCATTAAAAAGTCTCCGGAGGGCAGAGTCAAGATGGCGGTGTGGAAAGACACAGACTTAGTGTCTCCCCACAACTAGGGAGCCTGCCAGCCGCTGGTGGGAGATTCTGACACCAAGGAAATGGGAGGAACCCCAGAGTGAACCGGTAGGACGGGGGGGAGGGACTGAGGGGGGAGGAGAAGTGGAGGCCAGAAAGGATCGGTGCCCCTGAGGCCGGGGAGATCAGGAGAGGCAGACGGGAGGGACTCTCCAGAAGGAGCGGGACAGGAGCGGAGGGCGATGGCCTGGCCCACTGGGGCGGGGAGCCTGCTGAGCTCCCAGGCCATCTGCTGCCCTCCAAAGCCCCCTCCAGGCCGCGTGGGTCCTGGGGGCACAGGAAGGAGGCCAAGCGGAGAACAGGAGAGGCAGGCACGAGAGGCCCTCCCAGACCGGAGGAGCAGGAGAGGAGAGGAGGGCGTTTGCCCCGCCCATTCGAGCCCAGGAAGCCTGCTGGGCTCCCAGGTGAGGTCCCCGCCCTGAGACCAGAGGTGGGGGGTACGCCTGGGCCCCTTCTGTTCCTTGAGCCTAAGCCCCGCCCCCCCACGGCTCCCAGGGCCTTTTCCAGCCCTGTGGGTCCTGCGCATTGGCCCTGTCCACCGCCCAAACCTCACCCTGGCTTAGGCCCCGCCCTCCACAGCCAAGGCCTTTTCCTCTGCCTTTTTTTTTTTTTTCCCTCCTCCTCTTTTTTACTATTGTGCTACCGATGTACCTTCCGGTTGTTGATTCTTCTATATTTTTATTTTTACATTCTTTCTAACATATCTGTTAATTTCCTAGTCTAATTTTATTTTTTACTTTGTTATTTTTCTGGTTTTTTTTTTTTTTTTTTTTTTGCCACCCACGTGGCTTTGTGGGATCTTGGTTCGAGAGCCCGGGGTTGGGCGGAAGCTCCTGCAGTGGGAGCTCCAAGTCCAAACCACTGGACTAACAGAGAACCTCAGACCCCAGGGAATATTCATCAGGGTGAGGTCTCACAGAGGTTCTCATCTCAGCACCAAGACCCAGCTCTACCAAATAGCCTACAAACTCCAGTGTTGGAAGCCTCAGGCCAAACAACCAGTAAAACAGGAACACAATCCCACTCATTTAAAAAAAAAAAAAAAGAGACAGCAAAAAAATGTGTCACAGATGAAGGAGCAAGGTAAAAACCTACAAGACCAAATAAATGAAGAGGAAATAGGAAATCTACCTGAAAAAGAATTCAGAGTAATGATAGTAAAGATGATCCAGAATCTCAGAAATAGAATGGAGGCACGGATTGAGAAAATACAAGAAATGTTTAAGAAAGATCTCGAAGAACTAAAGAACAAACAAACAGAGATGAACAGCACAGTAACTGAAATGAAAAATACACTAGAAGGAATCAATAACAGAATAACTGAGGCAGAAGAATGAATAAGGGAGCTGGAACACAAAATGGTGGAAATAACTGCCGAGGAGCAGAATAAAGAAAAAAGAGTGAAAAGAATTGAAGACAATCTCAGAGACCTCTGGGACAACACTAAACACACGAACATTCGAATTATAGGGGTCCCAGAAGAAGAAGAGAAAAAGAAAGGGTCTGAGAAAATATTTGAAGAGATTATATTTGAAAACTTCCCTAATATGGGAAAGGAAAGAGTTAATCAAGTCTCATACAGGATAAACCCTAGGAAAAACAAACCAAGACACGTATTAATCAAACTAACAAAAATTAAATTCAAAGAAACAATATTAAAAGCAGCAAGGGAAGAACAAAAAATAACATACAAAGGAATCCCCTTAAGGACATCAGCTGGTTTTTCAGTGGAAACTCTGCAGGTGAGTGGCAGGATATACTTAAAGTGATGAAAGAGAAAAACCTACAACCAAAATTACTCTACCCAGCAAGGATCTCATTCAGATTTGATGGAGAAGTCAAAAGCTTTTCAGACAAGCAAAAGCTAAGAGAATTCAGCACCACCAAACCAGCTTTACAACAAATGCTAAAGGAACTTCTCTAAGTGGGAAACACAAGAGAAGAAAAAGACCCATTAAAACAAACCCAAAGCAATTCAGAAAATGGTAATAGGAACATATATATTGATAATGACCTTGAATGTAAATGGATTAAATGCCCCAACCAAAAGATACAGACTAACTGAGGGAGGACCTTCAAGAAGGCGGAGGAGAAAGACATGGAGATCACCTTCCTCCCCACAAATACATCAAAAATACATCTACATGTGGAACAACTCCTACAGAACACCTACTGAGTGCTGGCAGAAGACCTCAGACTTCCCAAAAGGCAAGAAACTCCCCCACATACCTGGGTAGGGCAAAAGAAAAAAGGAAAAACAGAGGCAAAAGAAAAGGGATGGGACCCGCACCTCGGGGAAGGAGCTGTGAAGGAGGAAAAGTTTCCACACACTAGGAAGCCCCTTCACTGGCGGAGATGGGGGGTGGCGGGGGGGAAGCTTTGGAGCCACAGAGGATAGCACAGCCACAGGGGTGAGGAGGGCAAAGCGGAGAGATTCCTGCACAGAGGATAGGTGCCGACCAGCACTCACCAGGCTTGTCTGCTCACCCGCCGGGGCGGGCGGGGGCTGGGAGCTGAGGCTCGGGCTTTGGAGGTCGGATCCCAGGGAGAGGACTGGGGTTGGCTGCATAAACACAGCCTGAAGGGGGCTAGTGCGCCACAGCTAGCCGGGAGGGAGTCCGGGAAAAAGTCTGGAGCTGCCAAAGAGGCAAGAGACCATTGTTTTGGGGTGTGCGAGGAGAGGGGATTCAGAGCATCACCTACACGAGCCCCAGAGATATCAACAAATACCTAGAAACAAATGACAATGAAAACATGATGACCCAAAACCTACAGGATGCAGCGAAAGCGGTTCTAAGCGGGAAGTTTATAGCAATATAATTCTACCTCAAGAAGCAAGAAAAATCTCAAATAAACAACCTAACCTTACAACTACTGCAATTAGAGAAAGAAGAACAAAAAAAAAAACCCCAAAGTTAGCAGAAGGAAAGAAATCATAAAGATCAGATCAGAAATAAATGAAAAAGAAATGAAGGAAACAATAGCAAAGATCAATAAAACTAAAAGCTGGTTCTTTGAGAAGATAAACAAAACTGATAAACCATTAGCCAGACTCATGAAGAAAAAAAGGGAGAAGACTCAAATCAATAGAATTCGAAATGAAAAAGAAGTAACAACTAACACTGCAGAAAGACAAAGGATCATGAGAGATTACTACAAGCAACTATATGCCAATAAAATGGACAAGCATGAAGAAATGGACAAATTCTTAGAAAAGCACAACCTTCTGAGAGTGAACCAGGAAGAAATAGAAAATATAAACAGGCCAATCACAAGCACTGAAATTGAAACTGTGATTAAAAATCTTCCAAAAAACAGAAGCCCAGGACCAGATGGCTTCACAGGCGAATTCTATCAAACATTTAGAGAAGAGCTAACACCTACCTTTCTCAAACTCTTCCAAAATATAGCAGAGGGATGAACATCCTAAACTCATTCTATGAGGTCACCATCACCCTGATACCAAAACCAGACAAAGATGTCACAAAAAAAGAAAACTACAGGCCAATATCACTGACGAACATAGATGTAAAACCCCTCAACAAAATACTAGCAAACAGAATCCAACAGCACATTAAAAGGATCATACACCATGATCAAGTGGGGTTTATCCCAGGGATGCAAGGATTCTTCAATATACGCAAATCAATCAATGTGATAAACCATATTAACAAACTGAAGGAGAAAAACTATATGATCAACACTGATTTATGATAAAAACCCTCCAGAGAGTAGGCATAGAGGGAACTTACCTCAACATAATAAAAGCCATATATGACAATCCCACAGCCAACATCGTCCTCAATGGTGAAAAACTGAAACCATTTCCACTAAGATCAGGAACAAGACAAGGTTGCCCACTCTCACCACTATTATTCAACATACTTTTGGAAGTTTTAGCCACAGCAATCAGAGACAAAAAAGAAATAAAAGGAATCCAAATCGGAAAAGAAGAAGTAAAGCTGTCACTGTTTGCAGATGACATGATACTGTACATAGAGAATCCTAAAGATGCTACCAGAAAACTACTAGAGCTAATCAATGAATTTTGTAAAGTAACAGGATACAAAATTAATGCACAGAAATCTCTTGCATTCCTATACACTAATGATGAAAAATCTGAAAGAGAAATTAAGGAAACACTCCCATTTACCACTGCAACAAAAAGAATAAAATACCTAGCAATAAACCTACCTAAGGAGACAAAAGACCTGTATGCAGAAAACTATAAGACACTGATGAAAGATATTTAAGATGATACAAACAGATGGAGAGATATACCATGTTCTTGGATTGGAAGAATCAACATTGTGAAAATGACTATACTACCCAAAGCAATCTACAGATTCAGTGCAATCCCTATCAAACTACCACTGGCATTTTTCACAGAGCTAGAACACAAAATTTCACAATTTGTATGGAAACACAAAAGACCCCGAATAGCCAAAGCAATCTTGAGAAAGAAAAATGGAGCTGGAGGAATCAGGCTCCCGGACTTCAGACTACACTACAAAGCTACAGTAATCAAGACAGTATGGTACTGGCACAAAAACAGAAATATAGATCAATGGGACAGGATAGAAAGCCCAGAGATAAACCCACACACACATGGTCACCTTATCTTTGATAAAGGAGGCAAGAATATACAATGGAGAAAAAACAGCCTCTTCAATAAGTGGTGCTGGGAAAACTGGACAGCTACATGTAAAAGGATGAAATTAGAACCCTCCCTAACACCATACACAAAAATAAACTCAAAATGGATTAAAGACCTAAATGTAAGGCCAGACACTATCAAACTCCTAGAGGAAAACATAGGCAGAAAACTCTATAACATAAATCACAGCAAGATCCTTTTTCACCCACCTCCTAGAGAAATGGAAATAAGAACAAAAGTAAACAAATGGGATCTAATGAAACTCAAAAGCTTTTGCACAGCAAAGGAAACCATAAACAAGATGAAAAGACAACCCTTAGAATGGGAGAAAATATTTGCAAATGAAGCAACTGACAAAGGATTAATCTCCAAAATATACAAGCAGTTCATGCAGCTCAATATCAAAAAAAAAAACAACAACCCAATCCAAAAATGTGCAGAAGCTCTAAATAGACATTTCTCCAAAGAAGATATACAGATTGCCAGCAAACAGATGAAAGGATGCTCAACATCACTAATCATTAGAGCAATGCAAATCAAAACTACAATGAGGTATCACCTCACACCAGTCAGAATGGCCATCATCAAAAAATCTACAAACAATAAATCCTGGAGAGGATGTGGAGAAAAGGGAACCCTTCTCCACTGTTGGTGGGAATGTTAATTGATACAGACACTATGGAGAACAGTATGGAGGTTCCTTAAAAAACTAAAAATAGAAGTACCATATGACCCAGCAATCCCACTACTGGGCATATACCCTGAGAAAACCATCATTCAAAAAGAGACATGTACCACAATGTTCATTGCAGCACTATTTACAATAGCCAGGACATGGAACCAACCTAAATGTCCATCAACAGATGAATGGATAAAGAAGATGTGGCACATATATACAATGCAGTATTACTCAGCCATAAAAGGAAATGAAATTGAGTTATTTGTAGTGAGGTGGATGGACCTAGAGTCTGTCATACAGAGTGAAGTAAGTCAGAAAGAGAAAAACAAATATTGTATGCCAACACATATATATGGAATCTAAAAAAAAAAAAATGGTACTGATGAACTTATTTGCAGGGCAGGAATAAAGAGGTAGACATAGAGAATGGACGTGATGACATGGGGTGGGAGGGCGAATCTGGGGCGAAGTGAGAGTAGCATCGACATATATACACTACTGAATGTAAAATAGTTGGCTGGTGGGAAGCAGCAGCATAGCACAAGAAGCTCAGCTTGGTGCTTTGTGATGACCTAGAGGGGTGGGTAGGGAGGATGGGAGGGAGGCTCAGGAGGGAGGGAATATGGGGACATGTGTATGCATATGGCTGATTCACTTTGTTGTGCAACAGAAACTAACACAGTATTATGAAGCAATTATATTCCAATAAAGATCTATTTAAAAAAAAAAAGTCTACAAATTACAAATGTTAGAGAGGGTGTGGAGAAAAGGGAACCCTTGTACACTGTTGGTGGGAATGTAAGTTGGTGCAGCCACTATGGAAAACAGTATGGCGGTTCCTCAGAAAACTAAAAATAGAATTACCAGGGGATCCAGCAATCCCACTCCTGGGCATATACTCAAACAAAACTATAATTCAAAAAGATACATGCATGCCTATGTTCATAGCATCACTGTTCACAATAGCCAAAGCATGGAAACAATCTAAATGTCCATCGACAGATGAATGGATAAAGAAGAGGTGGTACATATATACAGTGGAATATTACTCAGCCATAAAAAAGAGAATGAAATAATGCCATTTGCAGCAACACGGATGGACCTGGAGATTATTGTACTAAGTGAAGTAAGTCAGAAAGAGAAAGACAAATACCATATGATATCACTTATATGTGGAATCTAAAATATGAACCTATCTACGCAAATGAACCTATCTCCGAAACAGAAACAAACACACAGACATAGAGAACAGACTTGTGGTTGCCAAGAGGGCGGGGAGGGAGAAGGTTGGACTGGGAGTTTGGGGTTAGTAGATGCAAACTACTGCATTTAGAATAGATAAACAACAAGGTCCTACTGTATGGCACAAGGAACTATATCCAATCTCCTGGGAGAAACCATAATGGAAAAGAATATTACAAAAAGAATGTATATAGGTGTATAACTGAGTCACTTTGATGTACAGCAGAAATTAACACAACACTGTAAATCAACTATACTTCAATTAAAAAATAAATAAAATTAAATTTAAAATGAGGGTATATAGTATAAAGCCTTACTGTAGTACTTACATGTTTCATGTTTGTATAATACCTTACTGTACTATTTACTCCAAAATGATTTGAAGATTAGTGAGAAACTGAGGAAAAGAAATGAACATATAACAATTATTCCTTAAGAAGGAAGTTACAAGACAGTTTATCTAATGCAGGTGAAACTGGAATTAAGCAATATATATATATATATATATATATATATATACCTAGATGTTCACATTTTTAGGTTCAGTTCACATTAATAAGGACATTAAATAAAGAGATTCTTTGGTCACATAAAAGAGCTGATTTTCACTATCCTTTCTCCCTAAGCACCAATGTTGTCTTTTGTAGTAATTTATCGTCTTTTCTTTGGTAATGTCTTCTCATAATATAAAAGATGTAGAAATCAAAAAAGCAGGGCGAAATCAAAGGAATATGAGATCTCTGTACATTGCTGCAGTGATTTTTAATTTGCTCCAATGTTTTTCTATGAAGCTTGCAAAAAACGTTTTTCTAAATTGTGAATGCCAGAATAAAGCGCCTCGACTTGCTACAGCAAGTTTTAGAGAGAAAAAGTTGGTATTATTAATTTTAAAGTTTGTATTGAAAAGTTGCCTTTTGAAAGGCATTGGATTATGTCCAAAGAATTTAAAAATTAAAAAAAAAATAAAAGAGGGCATGGTGGTCATGTGTTGTTTTGCTGTTTTGGGATCACCCTTAATCCAGTGACAGCATTGCAAATTTGCTTTGGAGGAGCTACGTTTCCCCTAACAGATGCAGTCTGGTGGAGCTGTCAGTCAAGATGCCTGGATCTCCTCCACTCAAAGGATGTCCACCCAGGTGCCCCCAGTTTCTGCACCCTATGCATGTTCTCATTCCTTGGTCCTTTCCTGTCCATTTAAAGTCTAGTTTTCAGCCTAATTTCCTTTTTTAAAAATCTATTATTATCTTCTTTATTATTTTTTAATTTAATTTTTATTTTATATCTGGGTATAGATGATTTACAATGTTGTGTTAATTTCAAGTGTACAGCAAAGTGCTTCAGTTATAAATATACATATACCCATTCTTCTTTAGATTCTTTCCCCATATAGGTTATTACAGAGTACTGAGTAGAGTTCCCTGTGCTCTACAGTAGGTCCTTGTTGATTATCTATTTTATGTATAGTAGTGTGTATCTGTTAATCCCAAACTCCTCATTTATCCCTCCCCCCAGTTTTTATTTTGTAAGATACCCCATAAAGGCTGTTTCTCTTTAAATTAGTCAAAATCAAAAGAGATAGAGATATATTTGTGTGTATGACTGAATCACTTTGCTGTACACCTGAAACTAACACAACATTGTAAATCAACTATACTGCAATAAAAATTAAAAAAAAAAAAAAGAAAGAAAGCTGACCCAGGGGAAAACAATTAGTCAAAATTAATTTCTGTCGCTAGCAACCAAAGAATACTGAATGAACCCCCCAAAATGAGTCCCCTAATCTTCTAGAGATGATATAAATCGATCCATGAGGTTATAACAAGAAGTCACACTCCACAGGTGGAATTAGCTGTCTGCAGGCATGCTTCCCTGAAGCAAATCTTCCTGAAAATATAGCTTGGAGACAAGCTTTTTATTGATGAGATTAAAGGGCCTGTTGATATGTCGTCAGGAAGCATCGACTAGGAAGAAAATTCTGTAACCGTGAGACTCTTAAGATGTTATAAAAAGCCTGCTGAACATAAAATATTTACTGTGACCAGTGTGAACCTCAGAAAAGAGTGGTCTTAGACCAAATAGGATTGGGGAAGAGTTTTTTCTGCTCCAGAGAAAGCTCCTTACCAATCAATACTTTATCCGGAGGCATCTGGAAAAGACACACCCTAGTTATGCTGGCGAATTATAACAACGAGCCTTTCAGAAAAGAATGCGCACGCGTGGGACCATTCTCCTGTCCCCTCTGCCACTTTCAAAGAGCCCCAGGGCGCGCCCCTCGCCCCAGCCACCGGAGCCCAGCATCCCGCAGCGGCATATATTTCCAGGGTGACAGAGTGGGAAGCTTCCTAGCCTGGAGCAGCCAGGCCACTTTTCCATTCTAATCGCTCCCTGGACCACTCCTGCGTCAGAAGGGCCCCTCGCTGAGTTATCGCAGGGATGTTAAGCCGCCCTTGCTCACGTGGGTGCACAGAGCTGGGGGCTGGAGAAGTTATCACCCACAGACGCGTCAGCCAGATCCGGGACCCCTCCCCACCCGGGTCTGCTTCAGGGAAACCCAGGCACCGCAGCTTTGCAGCCCAGACCACACAGCCATGAGGGGCCCGAGGATGCGTCTGGGGCTCTGGAGTGTCAGGAAAGAGAGCGTAGATTTACTGCAGTTCCCCTGCCTCAGCCCTGCCGTTGCTTCAGAGAGGTAGACCCTGAGGAATCAGGGCTCCTGCTAGGATCACCAGGCGCCCATTCGTCCTGCAAACTCAGATGCTCCCGGGGGCCGGGCCAACAGTGCCAGCAGCGGTGAGGCAGGCCAGACACCCCCAGGGAAACGCAGCACCTCAGCCAGCTGCTGCCATGAGAAATGTGAGGCTGGTGTCGCCGCCAGACTTTCTGATGTGGGCGGGGGGTGATGAGGGGGAGTGGCAAAGAATCTAGAAATCAGGATTTAACGTAAACCCTCCAGCATTTTATGAGTGGCTCAGTTTTAAAAAACATTCCGAAACCCGCACCAAGTTGAACTGTGGCCCGGATGTGAGCTGTACCTTCCAATGAAACTTCTCAACTGTAATAATGACAGACAACATTAATGTGGCACCAACTGCATGCCCAGCCCCGGTGCTACGAGCTTATGTCACTTAATTTTCTGGCAGCTCCACAAGGGGCTTATCCATCCATTCATTCCTTTTGTTTGTATTCGTACTCACCGTTTTATTTATTCTTAATCTTTTTTTCAGTTAAATGTTGAGGTTTCAACTAATAAACTACGTTTTTTTACATTGAAGTATAGTTGATGTACGATGTTATACAATTACAGGTGTACAAGGATTCATTCATTTTCCACGTCTCCTTCGAGCGTCCTCTGCTGGCCGGGCAGCGTTAGCGGTGTGGGATCCCGCACAGAGCTCTCGTTCGTTGTAAGGGGTGGAGATTGGGGCAAAGAGTGAGCGAGGAAAGCAGTAAATGGACTGGGTCATTTCAGACACTGACCCGTGCCGTGAAGATGATAAACCTGGTGATACAGTCAAGTCCTGAGTAGGTGGGTCTTTGGAGAAGGTGGACCACGAGGTCTCTGTACAGGATGTGACCCTGGAGCCAGCCTTCTGAGCACGGGGCGGGGGGCTGGTTATCGCAGGAGAGGGGACCACAGGGGCCCAGGGGGAGCATGCCCGAGGGACAGGAGGAAGGCCAGAGGGGCTAAGGAGAGAGGGCAGGGAGGACCCTGAGTGCGCAGTGCCAGGAGGTGAGACTGGAGTCAGGGGCGGGATCATACGGCGGGGACCTCGGTGGCTGTGATACAGGAAGCAGGTTTTGATTCTCAGAGCAACGAGAAGCTCTTAGGTGGGCCAGGATCTTGTTTGCAACGTGCGCAAGTTGGCTCTGAGTGCTGTGTGCAGCGCGGGCTGGCGAGGGGCGAACGAGCACGGAACCACTGGGAGAAAGAGGCATTTCCCATCCCCCCTCCACCCCCCTTACAGGTGAAGAATACAAGCAGCGCTTCTGGAATGTGCTGGTCTCCAGACAAGGTACAAAGAAAACTTAAAACAAACTTCAAAACACCCACCTGAAAGGACCAGCTGGCACCCATGTGCTACCAGCTGTGACTTGTGGAGACCAGCTGGGGAGAGGGAGAGAGAGAGAGAGAGAGAGAGAGAGTGTGTGTGTGTGTGTGTGTGTGTGTGTGTGTGTGCAGAAGCAGATTCCTACTCTTTCACCCAAAGTCTGAAGTTCAAATATGAGCCATATGTCTTCCCCTGATCTGAGTATCATCACAGACCAACACACTTCAATTACCCAGTTTGTCATTGACTGAAAAAATGTCACATCTCTCAAAAACAAAAATGATCTTTGAGTGGATTTTCTGGCTGTTAGTGGGAGAGATGGGCTGTGAAAAATAGCCTCTCTCTCAGGATCGGCAGGGTTCCCTGGCAAAGCAGATGCAAGCAGCTAGCCAGGGCTGGGGGCGGGGGCAGCTTTTGGGGCTGACTCACATCTTTCTTTGTGCAAAGCTGACAGCCAGATTGATGGTCAGCTGTTGTGATGAGGGGGCTTCCTAACCTAGAAAAGTCCTCAAACTCAAATTATCCTTCCCACCATCTAGGTAGCTGGATGCCAGAAATCCCTGCAGTTGACATTGCTTTAAGTTAAGATGCTTTAGGTCCTAAGCAGATGCAAATGTGTTCCCAGGGAAGAGTGATGTCAATCCATTATTTTTGACATGATTCAGTAAGATTGGCTGTTATTACTTTGCAAGCCTTGGAGAGGTGGCACACAGGACTGGTAAGTTTTCACAGGGGATGCGGAAGGAAGCAGGAAGGGAATGGCTTTGCTGAGGTCCCTAGTTACAAATGAGCATGTAATGTTCTGGAAATAATGAAAGAGCTTTGCTGAAAAACTAATGATTTAGAAGAACCCCAAAGTAAAGTAGAGACAATTAAATTCAGATTCATCAACACTTGTTCAGTAAGAGAAATAAGAAGTTGTGTGTGCTGGTTTTCCCACAGAGAGAGAGAGAAAGAGAGAGGGGGGAGGGAAGGGGAGAGGGAGAAGGAGAGAGAGAGAGAGAGAGAGAGAGAGAGAGAGAGAGATGAAGTTTTCCAGCATGGTGCCTTTGTAAGGGATCAGCAAGAATGATCTTGAAGAACTGAAAGCAGAGACTCGGTTATTCATATACCCACATTCCTAGAAGCATTATTCACAATATTCAAAAGGCAGAAACAACCCAAGTGTCCATCAAGAGATGAGTGGATAAACAAATATGGTGTGTATCTACAACAGAACATTATTCAGCCATCAAAAGGAATGAAGGGGAATTCCCTGGCGGTCCAGTGGTTAGGACTTGGCACTTTCACTGCTGAAGGCCCAGGTTCAATCCCTGGCTGGGGAACTAAGATCCTGCAAGCCAAGTGGCACAGCCAAAAAACAAAAACAAACAAACAAAACAAAAAAGGAATGAAAATTTGATATCATGCTACAACATAGGTGGACCTTGAAAACATTATGCTTGGTAGAATAAGCCAGATACAGAAGGACAAACATTGTATCATTCCACTTACGCAAGGTACCTAGAATAGGCAAATTCATAGAGACAGAAAGTAGAATAAAAGTTACTGGGGATGCAGGGGGAGGAGTGGAGAGTTATTGTTTCATGGGTTCAGAGTTTTTGTTGGGAACGATGAAACGTTTTGGGTATAGGGAGTGCATGAAGTTGAGCACTTATGAATGGTTAAATAATAAATATTATGCTATGCATATTTTATCACAATTTTTAAAAAGTTAACAGAATGAGATGAGATGAAAATTTTGTAAAAGAATGGTTTTGACTCCATTTTTTTCACTCAGAGTTCTTTAGTGTAAGCAGCAGAAACTAATTTGGGCTTCTTTTTGAAAAAATTATTAATTAATTAATTAATTTTATTTTTGGCTGCGTTGGGTCTTCGTTGCTGCACACAGGCTTTCTCTAGTTGCGGTGAGCGGGGGCTACTCTTCGTTGTGGTGCGCGGGCTTCTCACTGTGGTGGCTTCTCTTGTTGGGGAGCACGGGCTCTAGGCGCGCGGGCTTCAGTAGTTGTGGCGCACGGGCTTAGTTGCTCTGCGGCATGTGGGATCTTCCCGGACCCGTGTCCCCTGCATTGGAAGGTGCATTCTTAACCACTGCGCCACCAGGGGAGTCCCTGCTTTTTCTTTTCTTTTTTTTTTTTTTTAATGGAGGAATAATAAAGTCCAAAGACTGAGCAGCCAAAAATATTCCTTGGAAGGATCTCATTTGGTGCATCCAGTTGCCACAGTTTATACCTGTATATACTTGTCTCTTGACATCTGTCACAGTCTATAGATTTCCCCACCCAGATGGCACCCCAGGCAGACATGGCACAACTTCTTCCTGAACAGTTTTCAGCAGCCTTCGGTTGTGGTGACATCTCAAAGGGAAAGAATACTTTGGGACAGTCCTTTCTAAATTTTAACCCAGGGCTTGGAGACTGCACGCTTGCTGAGTACTCCAGATCTGCTTGTGTTTCAGAACATGAATTTGCCATTTCTGTCTTGCAGGAAACTTTTAGGGCCCTGGCTCTCACGGGTATGACTTGCACTTGACCACGGATTTGTAAATGCGTTCGCAATCTATCGTACTTATTAGATCACTTTCCATTCTTCCTGAATTCACACCAACACTGGTTGCTGATACTAAGAAACTTGGGACTATTTGCTTCTGTATTCGAAAAATAAAGGGATATGATTCTGTATTTCAGAAACAAAATAGATATCAGAAGATAGAAGCCCCAAGGCAGGCTGTGTGAAGGATTTCCTGTGTGACCTCAGGCAAGTCACTTTACCCCTCTGAGCCTGTCAGTCAAGTGAGGAGTTTGCCTTCTTTGATTGTAACCTTAAGAATGTTCCCTACAATGATTTCCTTTCCTAACTGTCTCCTGGGCATATCATGCTTTCCCCCCAAAGGTTATAGCTTTTCTCCACCACCTACTCCTTGCTGATGAAAGCAATGACTTACCATCGAGGGAAACGACCTCTTGTATCATCTCAAAAACCTCAGACAAAATAATTTAGAATGTCCATTGCACAGATGAGGACGGTGAGGCACAGAAAGGTTAGGTAACCTTTCCCGGGTCAGGCACTAAGAGATGCTGAGGCTGGGACTCAAACATGAGTTTATCATCTTCTTAACCTGCGGTCCCTGCTTCCTCCAAGGACGGGGAGCCATTGGGTTGAGTTCCTCCTGGTTCGGCCCATAAAGTGTCTCCTGAATGGTCACTGGCACTCCTCAATCCTCCTGTCTCCTGTGGTTGGTTTTGCCAAAGGGATGCGCTACAACCTACAGTTCCTAAAATCGTAGGACAGTGTCGACGTTTACTCAGGTCCTTCTCCATGCCAGGGAGAGTACGAAGGGTTCTCCTCGTCCTCACACACTCACAACTCCGAAATCCAAAAAACAAATCTCAAAATCCAGAAACGTTTTTCATAGGTTTGCAGCAAAACTCTGTGCTGGTCAAATAATGAGGACCTCTGTAAAGTGCTTATTTAGCACATTTACATAACTCTTGTACGCGTTTTGCTGCGTAAGTATTAAACAATTTTATGATGGGGCGCTCCCCCAGGGGTGGGCAACACTGAGTATGTTACTACATATACACCTATCTAACTGTATATACACTACACTCATTCTCTCTGCCTCTGTCTGTCTGTCTCTCTCTCTCTATATATATATATACACTCTCCCTCTCTATGTATCGATAAATAAAAAGACAAAGAGAGAGAGAGAGGGAATGTATACACCATACATAGAGAGCATGTTAATTTATATTAGGGGAGAGAGAAAAAGGGTGTATGTAGTAAATATACAAATATATAAGTATATATGTATATAGTCATAATATATAACATAAATATTCTCTATATTTATATATTCTCTCTATATAAATATTTTACATAATATATTATTCCATATTATGTATTATATATCTATATTATATATTAGAGAGTGTATATAGTGTATATCTGTATACACAGATAGGTAGGCAAATAGATAGACAGGTAAAGATGGATGGCTATAGATATATAGATGGAAGGATGGTAGACAGAATAGATGATAGATAGATAGATAGATAATAAAGACCGAGTGTGTGTGTGTGTGTGTGTGTGTGTGTGTGTGAAACTCGGAAATTTCTAAATCTTGAAGCTCAGCTGAGCACCGAAGGATCTGGACGAAGAACTGTGGATCTGGGGTAGGTTGTATAGTTGTTTAAAATAGTCGCTCCTGCTTCTCCGTTAAGGACCAGTCTCTGTGGGAGAATCATGACGTCAAGCATAACCACTGACTTGCTTTAGCCAATGGGATGTGAGCGGACGTGCCCTTCGTTACTTCCCAGAAGAAGTTCTAAGTGTCGTTGAATGGTCCTCACCTTTTTTCTTTTTCTTCGGCCACAAGAGTGCCAGCACCGCAGCTGGGAGCCATTCTATCGCGATAGACGTACGATGTGAGCCTGAAATGAACCTCAGTGGTTGCCAGTCTCTGAGATCTGAGGGTCATTTGTGACTAGAAAACAATCAGCCTCTGCTGGCCAGTCGAGGACTCACTTGACAGGCTCCGCTTCACACGTACGAGGTAACAGAGGACCTGCCCACAGCCTCAAAGCTGGTCGTTGGCGGTGCCTGACCTCAAATCTGGGGGATCTGACCCCCAACGGTACTCTCTTGACCCTCACAATCAACCTCCTCTCTCTCAGGCCATTTATTCCGACAGATGACTTCTCCCCTGGGGGATCCAAATGCCCAGGTTCGATTTCTCTTCAGACAGCCCCCAGTTTCTGAGAAAGCTCTCTTGCATGACCTCAGCTTTTTTTTTTTTTTTTTTTTTTCATTTCCACGGAAGCCAGCCTGTGTGCTGCCTTCAGACCGGCAAGACCCCCAGGGTCTCATCAGAGCTGGGTCTAACAAGGGAAGCTTTTCCACAGAGTGCTGATTGATTTTCTTCCCTCCTGAGGTGGGAGCTGTGTGGGTCAGAATAGCTCACCCTGCTCTACTGATGACAAATTATGTCTCTTTGGCTCCCCAAAGGACAAGTGAGTCCCCAGTTCATATGAAAAGGCTGCTGCAGGAATGTTCTGTCCCAAAGCCATAAACACAGCACAGAGTGTACCTTATTATCATGAGGGCGGAAGGCCGACTCCTGCTTTAACCGTAAACTCTCCTGATATCTCCAACGGAGATAATTATGGTGCTTAAGGGAACTTTTGGTCTTGCTAAAAGTACTTAGCAACGTTTGCATGGCAAAGAAGGCACTAACAGGTGATCCAGGAAAGATTCTGGAGCCGGCATTTACTAATTCATCAGGGAACCCTCCTGGCTGCTTGGCTGTCTCCCCCTTTGAAGTGCCTTCCTTCCTCCTGTATCATGGCCCTCCTTGACCTCACACCCCTGCTTCTGATGCTAGCGAGCTTAGGTGAACTCAGTCCTACCCAGCAGTGAGGAAAAAGCAAGGAGATAAAGCTGTTTAGTTCAGTGACTGTGGCAGATGCTGCTAAGCGTTCACCAAAACCCAATTTCCTTTCCCCCTGGGAACACAGCTAAACTGAATTTCCCAGTGTCCCTTGCAGTGGAATAAAGCAAATGCCTGAGATTTGGTCAATGCAATGTGGGTGGAAATGATACCTGCCAATTAAGGTCTGGACCATAGAAAGCCTCTGGATAGGCTCTCTCCCCATCTACCAGCCTAATGAAGAAGCCCTACAGGAGGGCAGAGCCACAAGATGGAAAGAACCTGGGTTCCTGAGTCACCATGTGGAAGGATGCCCACTATACCCATGCCCCGCACTATTACATGAACAAGAAACAAACCGTGTTAGCCACTGTTGATATCAGTTAACCCAGCCTGACTAATACAAGAGCCCTGACCCAGTGTTTCCCCCTACTCAAATTCTAGGTGTCTCCAAATGGGTCATCCAGGAATCCCCTGAAGAGGCCATGTTGAAGTACTACTCCTCTAAGCTAAGCCAGCTACACATGATGTACTCCTACCTTACACACGTCTTCCACCTGCTAATTCTATTCTGTACCCTTTCATTGCAATAAACTGTAACCATGAGCATAACAGCTTTGATGAGTTCTGGGAGTTCTTCTAGTGAATCAAGAACTTGAGGGTGGTCTTGAGGAACCCCCCAAACTGCAGGGAGGTAAAGGTATTCTAATGAAAGACCCGGTACGGGAAAACCAGGTCTTTCATTAGAGACTTGAAAATGCCATTTGTGAACGGAAAGTTCACAGGGAAAAAAAATTACTCTCAAACATATGCGAAAAGGTTCAACTTGACTCCGTAGTATCACAAGTATAGATTAGAAGCAGATTGAGATATTATGTTTTAACCTAGCAGGTTGGCCCAAATCCCAAAGCATGGCAACACGCTGTGTTGGTGAGGCTGAGGGAAAGCAGACGCTCCTACGTAGATGGTGAAAGCGTAAACTGATACAAGCTCCATATGGATTAGTTTGGCAATGTTCATCAAAATTACAAATGCACATACCTTTGACCCATCTACTCTATCGCTGTGAATATATCCCACCCATGTATGTGCAAATGCAGGAATACATGTACACAAGAGTATTCACTGCTGCATTGCAAAAGACTGAATGGTGATAGCAAAAGATTGAAACCAGCCCATATGTCTATCAACAAGGAACTGGTTGGATAAATTACATTATACTATCCAATAAAGTATATAATCGAACACCGTGCATCTGAAAAAAAAAAAAAGGAAAGAGAAAAATGTGTACTGACGTAGTCAGAGACACATTTCAGTGGAAAAAAAAGCAAGTTATAGAACAGTATGTACAGCAGACAACTATTTTTATGAAAAAGCGGGAAAAGTATGAATATATTTTGTATTTGCTTCTGCTTGCATAAAGATGCTCTGTAATAATATACAATTAATTAATGAAATAATGACTGTTTGGGGTGAAAGGAGGAAGGGGAACAGGGATATTATTTTTATACCATGTAAATGTATTGCTAATTTAAGGGGTTAGATTTTAAAACAGAAAAATACTGCTTAGGGCTTCCCTGGTGGCGCAGTGGTTAGGAATCCGCTTGCCAATGCAGGGAACACGGGTTCGATCCCTGCTCCGGGAAGATCCCACATGCCGCAGAGCCACTAAGCCCATGCGCCACAACTACTGAGCCTGCACTCTAGAGCCTGCGAGCCACTACTGCTGAGCCTGCGAGCCACTACTGCTGAGCCTGCGAGCCACAACTGCTGAAGCCCACACGCCTAGAGCCCGTGCTCTGCAACAAGAGAAGCCACCTCAATGAGAAGTCCGCGCACCACAACGAAGAGCAGCCCCCGCCTGCCACAACTAGAGAAAGCCCGCGCACAGCAACGAAGACCCAACGCAGCCAAAGACAGATAAATAAATAAATTAATTAATTAACTAATTAGAAGAAAAAGGAACCTACTGAATAGCACAGGGAACTCTATTCAATACTCTGTAGTGAGCTAGATGGGAAAAGAATCTAAAAAAGAGTGGATATATGTATGTAAATGACTGACTTTGCTGGACAGCAGAAGTGAACACAACATTGTAAGTCAACTGTACTCCAATTTTTAAAATTTTAGAAAAATAAAAGAGGTAACAAGGATCTAGAAAAGAAATTTGGTTTAGAAATTAAAAAACCATTTATTTGACTTGAAAAAAAAATAAATAAAGGGAGGCACAAGGAATTTTCTGTATCCTGGTCCTGGTGCTAATTCCATGAATCCATACATTGCTAAAATTCATGGAACTCTACACGGAAGGAAGCCAACTTTATTTTTGTCCATTTTTAAGAATGAAATTTATTGTCAACATCATCACTCTTGCACAAACGCTACCCTGACTACCCATGCACCATGAGAGGGAAGCTAGAGTGCCCTTTAAGGAGAGGAATTTCCTAGTCACGAGGTATCACATCTTTACTTTTAATATTTTCTGCCAAACTGCACTCCAAAGTGGCTGTACCTGTGGGATTTTCTTAAGGGCAACATAGCCCTAGAGATGTTTCCTACCATGGAGTCGAGGGAAAACCTCCACACAGAATTGAAAATCGATATCCTAGGAATCTTACAATGTCCCCAATCTATATTCCAAACCGCTGTCCTTTCTTTTCACCGGTGTAAATTCACAGCACAGGAACAGGGTGGGAGATAAAGCAGTAAAAGGGAAGTCGAGCAGAAGTTTTAAAACTCACATACCTACAGGGAACAGAAATTAATAAAGATCATAATGATAAGGATAGCAAACACTCACCTAGTGCTTTCAAGGTGCCAAGCACTGGACAAATCACTTTGCATGTCATAAGTTACTGGATTCTCACAACAAACCTGTAGAGTCAGTTACCTTCATATTCCCGTTTTACAGATGAGGAAACCGAGGCATAAAGAGATTGAGAAGTATACCTGCTATTACAGCTAGAAAATGGCACATCCGGGGCTCAGCTCAAAGCAGTCTGGCTGCAGAAAGAGGACCTTAAACGTGTGCAGTCAGCCAGGAGCTAGAATCCTGACATTCCAGCGTGATCCGGTTTGGTTTTCAACACTGCAACTGACGACAGGAGTCAGAACCAAGCGGCGAGGATGCAAGCGTGCATCCATCCCCCAGAAGCAGCAGCCGAGAGTCACCGCAGCACGTTGCTGCCCTTGGGGAAGGCACATTCAGCAGCAACAGATGTCTCATTTTTCTGGAAAGAGGTCAAAATTGGGATTTCTTTATGAAATCTCCCAATCTTAAAGTATTGACTCAGTTTGGCTTTAATAACTGTAGAGATCACGTTACTACCTCTGAGTTAGAACTAGTTAAGACAATATGATGCTTGAAAAGGTTGACCCTAACGTGGCCAGCATCTTTGTGATTCTTTTAGATCCAGCCTGAAGAGCCCACCCAAGTTCACTCTGTTTTGTTTATCTATTATTGCATAAAGAAACCACACCAAATGTCAGTGACTTGGAATGAAAATGGATGGCTTATTTTTTACTATTATGTATTGTTATTATTAATTGTAATATACGATACAGCTTATGAATTATAATTTATTGTAATGATTTGCTAATTATTATAATTGTTGCTCAGGAATCTGTGGCCCTGCTGATCTAAGCCACGCTCGCTGACTGTGGCTGGGCTCGCCCATGTATCTGTGGTCAGCTGTGGGCTGGATGGTCTAGGGTGGCCTCAGCTGGAATGGCTCTTCTCTGTCCCACCAAGGCTCTCATCCTCCAGCAGGCTAGCCTGGGCTTATTTACGTAGCGGTTCTGCAGGTTCCTAAGAAAACGATCAGAAGCATGCAACACTTCTTGGGTCCAGACTCAGGACTCATAAGACACTGGTTCTGTTGCATTCTATTGGCCAAAGCAAGTCAAAAGGCCAGACTGACTCCCACCCAGGAGTAGGAAAATAGACTCTCGATGAGTATTGGCAAGACACTGGGGTCAACTTTGCAGCCCTCCCACCTCCTCTTTCTGGGCTCCTCTCCTAAATCATTGCTGATTGTTTTAATGAAAGACAGTGTGGAAGAACAACAAGTAGCCTATTAAGGGGCTTCCCTGGAGGTCCAGTGGTTAAGACTCTGAGCTTCCACTGCAGGGGGCATGGCTTCAATCCCTGGTTGGGGAACTAAGATCCTGCATGCTGCGTGGTACGGCCAAAAAATAAAAAATAAATAAAAATTTAAAAAAAGAAGAGCTATTAAGTGAAATGGTTTATTGACACCTGATAAATTCCAGCTGTTCAGGCCCAATTTTAATCTTTGCTCCTATTCCCAGGGAAACAGTCTTCTAAGGAAGCTGAAATTAGAAGCCCAACACCATTGGGAGTCAATTCTATAGATAGCACTCCTTGAAAATAATGAAAAAACTGAATAGGTTTAACTAAAATAAAAGTTCAGTAATGTATTAACACCATAACCCTCCAGAGAAAGCTTTTACTACCTTCTGCCTAGAATGTGTAGATTTATATTAATGTAATAAAACAGGACCTGAAACAAAGGAAGAACTACGTAAGTGCAAGCTATCACTATTATCACTCATAAATTCCACAGAATCTCACTAAGAACCTACTTAGTGCAAGATGGCACAAATGTGCATTGTAGTGAGACAGGCTGGGAGCTGGGACACTTTGCTGCAGTGCTTGCACCTAGACAAATGTCTCCTCAAGCAATAAAATACAAAGAAGTTATAAGGGACTAAAAATAACTGCGTGCATGCACAGTTGGTGGGAGTTATGGACAACAAGATACAAAAAGACCAAAAAAAAAAAAAAAAACCCAGCCGCTGCTTCTGAAGAGCTGGGAGCAAAAGCAGGGCGCTGTGCATACGCCCTGCGCACACCACCACAAAGGGGTGGGCAGACTACTTAAGCCACGCCTCTGGCCCGACCCCTGGACACACCCCTACCCTCACCCCATATAAGGAACCAGCTCGCCCTGCCTCGGGGAGCCAGCAAAGGAACCTGTTACTGGTTCTCGCTCCCCCCCCTGCTGCAGCAGGGGCCCCAACAAAGCCTTGCCTGAATTTCTTCTCTGGCCTCTGATCAATTTGTATTGATTGGGGAAGGCCCAGAACCCCGGTCAGTATCAGTAGGATTTAATCAATGTTCTCTGAGTAGTAGTTAGCTGATCTCTTTGCCACCTGACTCTCAAAATGACACATTCATAGGACGGACCTGGAATAAACGGATTTGCAGAAGCCAGGAATGCGGATTAATCAAATTAGCTCTACGTTTCTGTCCCCTCCCCCAACTCTCAATTTAGATGTTGTAGTAAATGGAATATGACCCACCCCCCCCCCAACCAAAAGAAGTCCATATCCTAATCCGTGAAGCCTGTGGATTTGTTACCTTTTATAGCAAAGGAGACTTTGTAGGTATGATTCAGTTAAGGGTCCTGAGATGGGGAGAAGCTCCTGGATCATCCAGGTGGGTTCAGTGTCATCACAAATTCTTACAAGAGGGAAACAGAAGAGTCATAGTGAGAGATGTGAGGACAGAAGCAGAGGGCAGAGGGTGAGATTTGAAGATATTATGCTGTGGGCTTTGAAGATGGAGGGAGGGGCCATGAGCCCCCCCCCCATGATATATGCACCCCCATGTTTATTGCAGCTTTATTTACAATAGCCAAGATATGCAAGCAACCTAAGTGTCCATCGATAGATGCATAGGTAAAGAAGGTGTGAGACACACACACACACACACACGCACACAATGGAATATTACTCCACCATAAAAAGATGAAATCTTACCATTTGGGACAACATGGATGGACCTTGAGGGCATTATGCTAAGTGAAATAAGTCAGATGGAGAAAGAAAAATACCGTATGATTTCACTCATATGTGGACTATAACAGGAAAAGAAAAGAAAAGAAAAAAGAAAAGGAAAAAAGACAAGAAAAGGGAAAGAAACAAACCAAACAAAAACAAACACACAGATACAGAGAAGACAGTAGTAGTTATCAGAGGGGAAGGGGCGGGGGAGGGGAGGGCAAAATGGGTAAAGGGGGTCAACGGTACGGTGACAGACGGAAACGAAACTTTTGGTCTATTGGGTAACTCCCCAGTTTCTCTCTTTTCAGGATTTTATTTCCCCGACCAGGGATTGAACCCAGGCCCCCTGCAGTGAAGGCACCAAGTCCTAACCACTGGACCACCAGGGAATTTCTGGAAACTAAACTTTCGGTGGTGAGTACTCTGCAGTGTATACAGAAGTGAAAATATAATGTTGTACATGGGAAACGTATATAATGTTATAAACAGTGTGACCTCGATAAAGTGTTACAAATTCCAAAAAAAAAAAAAAAAACGCCTTGATTCCTAGGGAACTTCAAACACATATTTTAAAATATTTATTTATTTATTTGGCTGCACCAGGTCTTAGTTGCGGCATGTGGGATCTAGTTCCCTGACCAGGGATCAAACCCGAGCCCCCTGCATTGGGAGCGTGGAGTCTTAACCACTGGACCACCAGGTAAGTCCCCCTTCAAACCTATTTTTAAAACGTCCGTTTAAAAGACATAGTAGCCTTTGTCCATGTAACATATTTCCATTTCATATTGAATCCAAAGAGAGGGGAAGAAAGATAGCTTCTATAAGCCGATGGGAAACATTTCTCTGTGAAAGTCTTAGAGATACGTGTGCATGTGTGTGCATGTATGGGCATGTTTTCACACATAAATTTTGATGGATCACTTAACGTTCGATTAAAGTGCCTGCTTCTCATTTTATTTCCCCAGGGCCCCGGTAATAATTTGGGCCTTTCTGTGGCACAAGTAATCTCTGAAAATGGTTCAGACCCCATCAGATGTCAGCTAATGCTTGATTAAATTAAGCTTAACCGATAAAATAACCTTTATCTAGAAGGGTGATTACGCAAGTCAAAGATGTGTCATGTAAAGGGATAGAAATGACATTGGTTCCCATCTCCCTAAAGGCTTGGTAGGTCTAGAAACAGGTCCTTATGCCCGGGAACGTGAGGAATGTGGCCCTCTAGAAGATAGCCCCCTGTGAGGGTAGTAGGATGCTTGCCCTTCTTGGTTCACGGCCAAACTCCCCAATGTCTACAACAGTGTCTGATCCATAATAAATGGTCAAAGGTTATTTGTTGAGTGAACAGATAATGGATAAATGCATGAACCCCATCCGAGGCAAACCTGGATGAGATCAGAATGGACTGTAGTTGAAGGCGCGGAGATAATAACCAAGTGTCCATCGTGAAAGAACAAATCATGAAAAGACATACTCACAAATCAATTAAGAGTGAAGTGGTAAATAATGGCTCTTAAGCGCGTGCGTCAAGAATTTTGCCCTGACCATGCAGCTGGGCACCTAAATAGAGCTGTCGACTTTCTAGCGACTAGCTTTTATCCAACCCAAAAGAACAGAAGAAAGCGGAATACTTTCCAGAATGATGAAATTACACTGGACAACTTAATGAAAAGTCCTGGGTTCCCACTGAGGCATTAAATGGTTCATTTCCACATGGAAGCCTCCATGGCTTGTGACAAGCTCTTGACAAACTGTTTCTTTATGTTTTCATTGAAGTGTTATGGGCAATAGAGATTAACCAAAAAGATTTTCCCCAACTGCAGCTTTGTTGTTTGAGCTGCACTGCTCACCAGTGAAGACTCAGCCAGAGGCAGGACAAGAAAGTCCAAAGATGGATGATGCTTTCCCATCTAATGATAATGACGTATTAATTATGTGTTTCTGAGTTAATTCGTGCTATAAACTGCTCATATAGAAAGAGGGCTAGTTTCTTTCTTCCACTGTAGTTCACCACCACTGCCTTCTACCAGGAAAAATAAAGCCCCTTCTTTGGAGGTTTTCAGATTCTAATAACTGAGGTTATGAAATAATGAGAGATTAGCTCTGCGAGCTCAGAAATCATCCACGTTTGGCTAATTCGTCGCTCCTGGGCTGGTCATTAAATCTTGAGGTGACTCTGGCTACCTTTGAATTGAAGCTGGCATCCTGAATGCCTGCAGTGAATCCACTGAGCACACTTGCTACCAAATGTCAAGATTTCACAGGGTAGGGTCTTAGGTGGACTTGACACGCCGACAAACTGACAGTCACAGAACGGTTAATTTCAATTAGGTTAATTTCAACATTGGCCATACTGGTCCTTTACACACCACCCCAGAATTAACTGGAAAGTTGACTTCAATTCTCCTCCTTAAACCTTCTCAGGGGCTTCCCTGGTGGCACAGTGGTTAAGAATCTGCCCACCAATGCAAGGGACACGGGTTCGAGCCCTGGCCTGGGAAGATCCCACATGCCCCAGAGCAACTAAGCCTGTGCGCCACAACTACTGAGCCTGAGTTCTAGAGCCTGCGAGCCACAACTACTGAGCCCACGTGCCACAACTACTGAAGCGTGTGTGCCTAGAGCCCGTGCTCCGCAACAAGAGAGGCCACGACAATGAGAAGCCTGTCCTGCGCAACGAAGAGTAGCCCCCGCTCGCCGCAACTAGAGGAAGCCCGCATGCAGCAACGAAGACCCAACACAGCCAAAAAAAAAAAAAAGCCCAGAGATAAACCCACGAACATATGGTCACCTTATCTTTGATGAAGGAGGCAAGCATATACAGTGGAGAAAAGACAGCCTCTTCAATAAGTGGTGCTGGGAAAACTGGACAGCTACATGTAAAAGTATGAAATTAGAACCCTCCCTAACACCATACACAAAAATAAACTCAGAATGGATTAAAGACCTAAATATAAGGCCAGACACTATCAAACTCTTAGAGGAAAACATAGGCAGAACACTCTATGACATAAATCACAGCAAGATTCTTTTTGACCCAGCTCCTAGAGAAATGGAAATAAAAACAAAAATAAACAGATGGGACCTAATGAAACTTAAAAGCTTTTGCACAGCAAAGGAAACCATAAACAAGACCAAAAGATAACCCTCAGAATGGGAGAAAATATTTGCAAATGAAGCAACTGACAAAGGATTAATCTCTAAAATTTACAAGCAGCTCATGCAGCTCAATAACAAAAAAACAAACAACCCAATCCAAAAACGGGCAGAAGACCTAAATAGACATTTCTCCAAAGAAGATATACAGATTGCCAACAAACACATGAAAGAATGCTCAACATCATTAATCATTAGAGAAATGCAAATCAAAACTACAATGAGATATCATCTCACACCGGTCAGAATGGCCATCATCAAAAAATCTACCAACAATAAATGCTGGAGAGGGTGTGGAGAAAAGGGAACCCTCATACACTGTTGGTGAGAACGTAAATTGATACAGCCACTATGGAGAACAGTATGGAGGTTCCTTAAAAAACTAAAAATAGAACTAGCATACGACCCAGCAATCCCACTACTGGGCATACACCCTGAGAAAACCATAATTCAAAAAGAGTCATGTACCAAAATGCTCATTGCAGCTCTATTTACAATAGCCAGGACATGGAAGCAACCTAAGTGTCCATCATCGGATGAATGGATAAAGAAGATGTGGCACATATATACAATGGAATATTACTCAGCCATCAAAAGAAACGAAACTGAGTTATTTGTAGTGAGGTGGATGGAGTTAGAGTCTGTCATACAGAGTGAAGTAAGTCAGAAAGAGAAAAACAAATACAGCATGCTAACACATATATATGGAATCTAAGGATAAAAAAAAAAAAAAAGGTCATGAAGAACCTAGTGGTAAGATGGGAATAAAGACAAAGACCTACTAGAGAATGGACTTGAGGATATGGGGAGGGGGAAGGGTAAGCTGGGACAAAGTGAGAGAGTGGCATGGACAAATATACACTACCAAACGTAAAATAGATAGCTAGTGGGAAGCAGCCGCATAGCACAGGGAGATCAGCTCGGTGCTCTGTGACCACCTAGAGGGGTGGGATAGGGAGGGTGGGAGGGAGGGAGATGCAAGAGAGAGGAGACGTGGGAACATGTGTATATGTATAACTGATTCGCTTTGTTGTGGAGCAGAAGCTAGCACACCCGTTGTAAAGCGATTAAACTCCAATAAAGATGTTAAAAAAAAAAAACCCACCAAAAAAAAGGGAAAAAAAAAAAACCTTCTCAGATTAAAGTCAGGTGCTGGTCTGGGTATGAAATAAACATTTCCACTTTCAGCCCTAGGGCACCGTATTTGAAGTGTGTCCTTGTCTGCGTCCAACTCCCCCTTCGCTACTATTTTATTAACTACTTCCAAGAAGACTGAAATACAGCCTTAAGTCAGAGGCCCATGAAATACTTAAATGAAACGCAGTTTTTGTTCTCGATGAAGATCTGTAAGACTCTTTCTTGAAGAGATGGCTCCAGCGAGACATCTAAGAAAAAGAGGGAACGGATGCCCTTCATTTTATGTCGTGGCCTCAGCTAGTTTGTTCCAGAAATCACGTGGTACCATCTCATATTAGGGTTTGGATCTAATGGGAACTCGAGACATAGTCACTGAGGGATGGAGATGTCAGGGCTTAGCGATTACTTTTCCTGCTTCACCTCTTTAATTATTTACAAAATATCATTTTTAACCTACAAAAATAACGTATGGTCAGTTTGGGAAACTTGAAGGCCACAGGAAAAACACCTAAGAAAATAAATGTTAACCCTACCCTCACCCAAGTACACGTGCATGAACCATTACAGGTTCTGGTTTATGCACATGTGTGTGTAAGTTTTAATAAAACTGAGATCATAGTCCACACACTAGGGTGCCTATGTTTCCTTGTCAAGTCATATCATTTGTACTATAATTTCTAAAGGCTGCACACTATTCCACGTGAAAACTATACAGTAACGTAATTAACCAATCCATTATTTCTGAATATTTGCATTGCTCGAAATCATTGGCCATTATAATTAACACCGTGATGGATTTACCTTTCATACAAGCTTTTAATCACCCCTGATCGTGTCTTTGGGATAAATGTCTGAAGGTGAAATGGCTAGGTCAAAGGTTATATGTATATATTTTGTTCTATATATACATATATATAAAACATCATGTATTTTGTAAATACAATATATGGTATGTACAATTGTAGATAAGTTTTTATTCTTAACTATAGATAATCTTTATTACAATTAATAAAATACATAAATAATAATTTATATTTGTGTATTTGGTTATATACAAATAATTCTAGATATACAAGGACTTCCCTGGCAGTCCAGTGGTTAAGACTCCATGCTTCCAATGCAGGGGGTGCGGGTTCGATCCTTGGTTGGGGAACTAAGATCCCACATGCCGCATGGCACGGCCAAAAAAAAAAAAAAAAAAAATTATAGATACAATTTACCTTTAATTATAGATAATTATAAATTATAATTAATGAAATTAATAGGATAATTTTATTTTTAATTATAGATAATTTTAATTTTTATTATTTTATTTATATATTTACAAATACATGTAATTTTAGAACTAGTTATAAATTTATAAAATATTTAATTTATAAGTCAAAATAAATTCATTAAATATATATTTATGGATGGATTTAAGTATACATATATTAAAAAATATATATTTAGTGCTAGTTGCAGGAAGGAATCAGTACAGTGTTATTTCAGTGAGAAGCTGTTCTGTGTACTCTGTGTGTATACATTTATCTACATATATAGGTATACACACACATACAGAAAACCAAATAGTCCTAAAGAGAGTTTACACCCATTCCACTCCCAGGATAAGCACATGACAGTTGGATGATTTTTTAAAGTGCTCACATCTTTAGTGGGGGCTTTGATGCTCTCCCTTCTTCCACGGGACCAGCCTCCTGATTCCACATGATCTCGTGGGATCTGGTGTCAAATGCCCCGCCCTCCACCCACATTCCCAGAAGGTCGCCTGTGTCTGTGCAGGAGACCACGTACACTGCACAACTCCGGAGCGTGCCACACACATTACGCTCTATAAAAACAGAGGCCCTGCATTGGCTTATACCTGGGTGGTCTTAAATTGGCTAAAAATTACGCATGATGGTGGAGTGGGTTGAATTGGGCCCCCAAAGATATGTCCACCTGGAACCCTGGAACATGATCCTATTGGACCAAGCATCTCTGCAAATGTAAGTAAGGTGACTTCCCAAGATGAGATCACCCTGGATTAGGGTGAGCCCGAAATCCAACGAGTGTCCTTTTAGAAGAGAGAAAAGAAGACACAGTACATCAGTCTGCTCAAGCTGCCAAAATAAAATACCAGACGGGGTGGCTAACACCACAGACATTTTATCTTCTTGGTTCTGGAGGCTGGGAGTCCAACGTGAAGGAGCCACCAGGGTTGGTCTCCAGGGAGACCGCTCTTCCCGGCTTACAGACGGCCACCTTCTTGCTGTGTCCTCACGTGGACTTTCCTCTGGGCATGGGGGGAGCAAAAGAAGTCTCTGGTAGCTCTTCTTTTTCTTATACGGACACCAGTCCTATTGGAACAGGGCCCCATTCTAATGCTTTTATTTTTTCTTGATTATCTCCCTAAAGGCCTTACCTTCAATATACAGTCACATTTAGAGTCAGGGCTTCAACATACGAATTTGATACAATTCAGTTCAACATACAGAGAATACCCTGGGTAGACGGAGGCAGAGATTGGCGTGATGCTGCTATAAGCCAAGGAACGTCAGGAGCCACGAAGGCTGGGCTCAAGCTTAGAGCTTTTAAACTTGACCTTTCGGTGCCCTGTATTAATGACGCGCCAGACTTCCAAGCAGCCTTGCTCACCATGCAGCACTCAGGTAATTATAAGAATGTCACTGCAATCCAACTCAAACTGACAGAAGCAAAACAGAGAATCTATTTTAAAGATAGGGGGTGTCACTTTAAACCAAAGGCAAGAAACACAGCAGGAACAACCAGATTCTGGAAAATGAATGCCTGAAACTCTCTTTCTCGCTCTGTCTCTCTCTCCTCATTCCACAGTCTGCTTGCATTTTTCTCTCTTTCCATCTCAAAATTCTCAGGGAGAGATTCTGATTGCCTATCTTGGATTGAATGTTCATTCCTGGACCAACTAATTGTAGCCAGCGTTAAGGGTTCGGAGGAGGAGATTGTGTGTGTGTGTGTGTACGTGTGTGTGTGTAATTGATTAGGAATCAGACATGTTACAAATCTGAACAATTAGATATTTAAAATAATTTTTGTCAAACTGCAATGCAAATGATTTAGAGAAGCCAACCACAATAACTACAGTTTTACCTGATCCTATTTTACAATTCTTAGAATTTCACTGACTACATAGACATCAATTCCTCATGTCCTTTAAACTGGCTTTGATTTCCCACCGATTCCCTCATTAATGTGTTACATGAAGCCTGACATAGTCGCATTTGTAGAATTATGTTTTTAACACCTTGAAAATTCTATTCGTGATATCACCCATGCCCGTGGATTTGGGGCCGCAAGACTAGTATGATTATTAGAGAGTCGTGGAAATGGGAGAGGGGGTAACTGCAAAACACCCATCTCAATACAGATTCACCTGCGTGTATTGGGTTGTCAACAGTAAAGGTGGGGAAGGAAGCCCCAGCAAAGAGAGTTAAAGGATGGGGTGGGCACCTGGGGAATTCTTTCTCATTTCCTGCAGAGGTGGGCCAGTAGCAGGGATCTGACCTCACCCGGACAACTAAAAATTGTCACTTGCACTATTCACAATAGCCAAGACATGGAAACAACCGAAGTGTCCATTGACAGATAAATGGATAAAGATGTGGTACATATATGCAATGGAATACTACTCAGCCATAAAAAGAATGAAATAATGCCATTTGCAGCAACATAGATGGACCCTGAGATTATCATACTGACTTTTATATTCTCTCAAGCAAGAACAGTTGGTACTAAATGTGGAAAGTTGTACGTGGTCGATGCAACTTTCTCAAGCCATGTATTCAAGTGTGGGAAAGATCAGACGTCTGCTTTCTGGAAGTGTCACAGGTTGGGGTCCCCAGGAACCAGACCCTGTGAGATGGAGACTGTTGTGGAAGAAAAGGAAAAGAAGCGTCTGGACACACAGAGCTGCAATGCTCACCCAAAGAAGGACTCATCCCCACGGGGCCGTCCAAGGTGGGACGAGGAGGTTGGGCCTCCACAACCCACGTCAGCGGATCCCTGGACTCGGGGCCCTCCAGGAAGGAAGCTCTCTAACTTGGGCCATCACCAGACAGGGCTGAGAGCAAGAAGTCCTCCCTCCTGATGGAGAGGATGAAGGACATATCCCAGCATCTGCTGTAGCAACTTAACTTAGACGCCATCAGGCTCTCATTCTGCTGGACAAGAAAGACCCGACCACTCACTTCCGGGTAAAGTTGTCATGTCAGCATTTCCTCTGCCTCTTCTTTTTTTTTTTTTTTTCTTTTGAAAAGGCTTTATTAAAACTTTATAATTCAATTTAATCTAATTCAGGGACTTCCCTGGCGGTCCAGTGGCTAAGGCTCCACGCTTCCACTGTAGGCGGCGTGGGTTCAATCCCTGATGGGGGAACTAAGATCCCGCGTGCGGCGTGCCACGGCCAAAAAGAGGAAAAAAAAAAAATCTGCAATTTTATTTAATTCACCAAGTAGTTTCTGAGCACATGCTTTCAGCCACACACTGTGCAATGTCCTAGGGAAAGAGACGTGAATGAAAAATTGGTCTTCTTCTCAGGGAATGATCGATGGTCCTTAAGTACAAGGACCAGAGATAATACAGAGGAAGACATAAGAATTGCACCTGATAAAGGAGGATGGAGCAGGGAAGCTTTACAGAAAAGTTTGTTTTCTCTTTCATCCTCAGCATCTAGAACAGTATTACGGGTACTGTTCACAGGCAAGTTAAGGTTGAGTTTTATGGATGTATTAGTTTCCTATGGCTGCTATAACAAACCACCACAAACTGGGTGCCGTAAGATATCCTCTGCCTCTTTATGCCTCTCTTTCCTCATTTGTATAATGTGAATCATAAATATACTTGCTTCTTAGGCTTATTGTGAAGATTAAGTCCACAGAAAGCACTCAGAATCATGGCTGACCCATGGTGAGCTCTCCGTAGCATTTGGTATTATTAATATTACTATTATCTTGCATATCAGGTTTAAACACAACTATTTCAGGGTTCCCCTTTCCCCTTCCTTTCTCCCCCAGGGCCCTGACACTGAAATATGGTATTTTAACCATACTTCTAGTGTTACCGAGTCCAAGCTCGCTCTGCGCACCGCACGACAGGCTGATGAATCGGAGACGAGGTGCTGAGGCAGGGAACACGACTTTATTCGGAAAGCCGGCAGACCGAGAAGACGGCAGACTAGTGTCTCCGAAAAACCATCTCCTCTGGGTCTGGATGCCGGTTTCTTCTACAGAATCAGAGAGGGAGAGGCGGTGAGGAAGTAAAGTAAAAGGGCCACCAGTCTTGCAAAACATCTCCTGGAATGGCCAGCCTCTGGGAGGGGATGTGTTAGCTTTCTCTTTTCTGCAGCCATCCGCAGGTGGGCAGGTCAGGGTGTCTCCCCGTGAGCTGAACATCAGAGGGGCAGGGTTCCCTGAGGCAGGCCATTATGTACGATTAAAATAGTAAAAGCAACGGAAGGTTACAATGAAAAGATACAGTGAAAGAGACAGATCCAGCGTGGAGTCCGATTTAGCTCTTCCCTGTTACACTTGCTTCTGTAAACGTGATGCTTTCACGTCTGCCCTGCATGCACGTGCAGGACATGCCTTGTTCTGGACACCCCAGGGATGTGCCTGAGTCACCTTGCCTCGACCTCCTGCCCCCCCCCCCCTCCTCGTGCTCCCCACTCCTTGGGAGGAGTCCTCGGCCAGAAGCATGATTTCAAATGCAAACCAACCAATCCAGAGCCACATCCAAATCACCTCTCCTGTGGGGTTCTCACACTCAGGGCCACTATCCCCATCCTAATCCCCCAGGGCCAAGTCCCTGAGAGCCAGAGGCAGTCCCCATGCCCCAGAGCTCCTGAAAGTGTCCACACTAGCCCACCCCAGTGCCACTCACCCTGCTTAGCACGTTCCTGCCTGTGGAAACCACAATAAAGGCTCCCTCTGCCTCCTGATGGACCCTGGTGCTTCCCTGTGTGGCCCTCAACATACAGTGTGCCCCTCCTCTTGGGAGCTGTGAGTAAAAAGACTGTCTGTGAAATGGCAGCTGATTTGTTGCTTTGCTACACCTCAAATTTTCCATCAGTACACTGTATTTTAGAACAGGGGGCTTCCCCTCCAGCTCCGAGACCACTGGGGGCAGGATGCAGCTCTGGGGCCCACCACCCGGCCAAAGCTCCGTGAGGGGAGGGGTCTTCTGTGCCCTGATTGCCAGGTCCCTGCATTTAGTTCATCCCCAGGCAGGGCGGAGGAGGGGAAGGAGGGCAGACGCATCCTGTTCCACCCGTACCCAGGCTCCAGGCTTTCCTCCCAACACTTCCCCCGCAACCCCCAAAGCCCTAGCCTGGGCCAACCTCCCGGGCCCAGGTGACTTGACTCCCCCGCTATTTTCTTTCCAATCTGATAATGAAAGCACAGACACTATGCCTCAGGTCCTTCGGGACTTTGCTTCTGATACACTGTCCAGACCTTGTCTTTTGACCCGCAGAACGTTTCTCTCTCTCAAAACCCCCTGCTTTGCAATTCAAAAGCCTTGGTTTTCAAGACGGTTGTTTTCTCTCTCCTGAAATTCAAAAGGCTTCTTAGCAACTCAACACCAAGAATTTGACTTTCGCATCTGATTTTGGTCAGGCAATGGCCATCTCCACACCCAAATGCAATAAGCTCAAAATGGTCTAATTTTCATAAAGAATTAACGCACATCTGTGTGTGCGCGTGCAAAAAATATATACTTAGTTAATATATTGGTATACTATTCTGCCTCCAAAAAATAGAAAAAAGTTTGCATAAAGGCAGGATCATAGCTTATGAGGTTATCCAGCGAACAGCTGTTTCCAGGCTACTAGAAAAAACACTCTAAAAACAACAACATCTTATTTGTTTTAAGACCTACTGATCAAGATTCCACCTCTGTGCTACTTATCAACAAAGAACGATTCTTCTATGTAATTCATTCAAAATAAACGCGCTGATATTAAAACTTAAGTGAGGAAAAACACCCTTTTTCCTCTTCCCCCTTTGGTTCAGTGGCTGGGGTCCTGCAAATCTGAATGACAAAAGACAGATGAACAGGAGGAAAAGGTTTATTTCATATGCATATGGAGGCTCACAGAAATGAAATGAAAACCCTACAGAGGTGGTCAGACCTGGAGACTTATATACCCTTTCAACAAAGGGCAAGATATTTGTGGAGAAGTGACAAGACAAAGGAAAAGGGTTTTGAGATTCTAGGGGCAATAAATTGTGGGAAGGTAAATTGATGGGGAAACGAATAGAAGATAAGTGTTATTTAGTAACGTTTGTTTGTGCAGGCCCATCTTGGTACTGACTTTAGCTCAAAATAATCCGTATGCCAAAGTGGCACATTTAGGGGTCGCATATTCTGCTCCTTTTCAGTTCCCTTTGACTTGGGTTGAACACTTGTCTAACTCGTGTGCAAACTAGATTCCTTAGAGTCTACCTGACAACTAACTGCATGGAATATGGAGATAGTCCATATCTCCAACATGTAGTGTTGGAGAGAGAGACAAGGAGAGAAAGGGGGGGGGGAGAGAGAGAGAGAAAGAGAGAGAGAGGGAGAGAGAATGAGAGAGAGAGAGAATGAGAGAGAGAAGAGGGGGGAGAATGAGAAAGAGAGAAAGAGAATGGGGGGCAGAGGAGAATGAGGGAGAGAGAGAGAGAGAGAGAGAGGAGAAAATGCTCTAAGCAGCCCAGCTGAGTATGCTTCCTGGCTCCATCCCTTTCCAGCCCCGTGACTCAGGACCAGTTTCATAGCCTCGGTTTCCTCACTTGTTAAGTCACGGGGCTGGTGTGAGGATTGAGATATTGCAGATAAGGCACTGTCAAATAAGAAGCAAATCCTGACTTAGTAAAGAGGAATTTTATTGGAAAGGATTCTTGAGGATTTCTCGCAATAGAGAGGACCCTCTGACCATAACATTTGCAAGCATCTCGTAGGTTTAGGCAAAGTGGGTTTTTATTTTCTAGGGAGAGTACACAAGGCTAGAGAGAGCCGGGTGTGGGGAACTGGGATGAGTGGGAGAAGGCTGTGTCCTGAGGCCAGCCTATTGCGGTTGGTGGCTTTGATGGATGGGCTGTCTGCTGGCTCAGGCTGAGGCTGGACCAGAACCCGGGGAAGGAGAGGTACACACGGGCGCATCCCTGAGTTCATCTAAGTCATGTGGGGCAGGGAAGTCCTTTGCAGTAAACCATTTCCCTGAACATAAGCATGTGGGAGCATTTCTTAACTTTTGCTGTTTTCCAGGAACACAGGGCTCGGCTGAAGTTCAAGGCTGAAGTTCAAGGTCATCAGCGTGGTGCACTGTGCCCCGGACACAGAGAGTGTCCAATTAATGTTTGTGATTACTGATAGAATTGGAGTAATGACACCATTTTAAGTCATAAACGCTGCTGCTTTTTCAAGCACTTTGTGTATTTTCATCGTTTATATGCCCACTGAGCCTCTAAATGCATTTAGACATTGGGAGAGACGGGATAGAAAAGTACAGGATGTAACAGAGAAGAGCAAACCTGACTTCATGTTGGATCTATCCCTTTAGCTTTAACCCCTGTGTCCTGTTGCCTGTGCTGAGTCGTGCTGGCTCTGCACTTTCTGTAAAAGAATGTGGCCTAGAGCCTGAAATATACAGGAGAGCTCATTCTCAAGGCTCTGACCTTTAAAGGTGTAACACTTTTCCACCCATATAGAGATAAAAAGTTGCACAACAAGAATAACATTTGTCTTGTTGGAGGTTTATAGGAACACGGTGACCTGACCTAGGAGGACAGATGCAAGAACAAAGGATTCCAGCACCAAGAAGTTAGCAACGACCAGCCACACCCCTCCCCTTTTAGTGTAAAAGAAGGCTGAATTCTAACTCAGGGAAGATGGTTCTTTGGGACACTAGTCCACCGTCTTCTCCGTCTGCTGGCTTTTCGAATAAAGCTGATTTTCCTTGTCCTACACCTCCTCTCTTGCTTTATTGACCCGTTGTACAGCGAGCTGTATGAGGTTAGACTCGGTAACACAGAGAGGAAACCCTTCTTAGCAAGCAGAAATCTAGCAGATCTTTAGACTCTGTGGGCTGTCTTCCCAACTATTTCTAAAATGGAGGAATTTGCACCAAATACCAAGTCAGAAAGCTAGTCTTCTACTATTACTTTGCTCCTCACTCTCTGGCTTCTTGCAAATGTCTGGTTATTAACCTTTCTGATTTGGGAGAAATACTTAGCATATTTTTATATTAGATGCTAAAGAAGAAAATCCACTTTAAATGAAGCATGACTCTCCTTATAGCTGAGGCTTTCTGAAGGTCGTAGAATGAGTTCAAGGGCTTCTACTGAGAAAGGTATCATGATGTTAGTTTTTTTTTCTTTTGTAATTTAGCAGAATTGTGTAATTTTGGGGGAAGATATTTCTCTCAGACTGGATTTTCAAGGACTATTAATGAGTTTGAAGAAAGAAGTATACTGTAAAATAATCTCTTTAAAATAGATTGTGGCCACAGATAAAGATGAAGTTTTTTTTTAAAATTCCCCTGCCACACACACACACACCTTTTTTTGTATTCATTTTTACCAGAAGTTCCTTTAGAGTCTAATAAAATTCTCTTAGAAATTAGCTGTAGCGCCTTGGATGCGGTTTTCATTCCAACTTTTGGGGTGTAACTGCCCTGTGGGTCATGTTCTCACTGACTTTTGATCCTGACCCCTTCCTGAGGGTTGGCTCCACGCTCACTGACTGCTTGTGGCAGGCATCCATCCATGTCCGTGGGAAGAGTTAAGCCCACTAGGAAGAGACCCCCCCATGAGGGCAGAGAGTGTTCACTGCTGTATCTGCACCAGGGAGCAGTGCCTGCCTCAACTACTGCAAGAAATACTGGCGAAAGCTATGGAAGCAACCTGAGTGACCGTCCACAGATGAATGGAGAAAGAAGATGTGGTACATGTGTACGACGGAATACTACTCAGCCGTAAGAAAGAATGAAATTTTGTCATTTGCAGCAACATGGATGGACTTGGAGGGCATTACGCTAAGTGAAATAAGTCAGACGAAGACAAATACTGTACGATATCACTTATATGTGGAATCTAAAAAATACAACAACCTCGGGCATGTAACAAAAAGAAGCAGACTCACAGATAAAGAGAACAAACTAGTGGGTACCAGTGGGGAGAGGGAAGGGGGGAGGGGCAATATAGGGGTAGGGGATGAAGAGGTCCAAACTACTAGGTATGAGATAAGCTACGAGGATATATTGTGCAGCACAGGAAATATAGCCAATATTTTATAATAACTATAAATGGAGAATAACCTTTAAAAATTGTGAATCACTCTATTGTATACCTGTAACTTATATAATATTGTACGTCAACTATACCTCAATGGGGAAAAAAAAGAAATACTGGCTGAATGAATGGATGAATGGTTACATAACATGAAAAGGGAATGGAACCAACCCCACTGGGAAACAGGGAGTGCTTCTAGGGATTCAGTTCTATATATAAAATGAGAACCGTCTGATAAGCAGACATTCAGAGGGTGACGTTCTTCAACCTCCCTCCCTGGTTCTAACACTTGCCTGTGCATGTGACTTAATGGGCGGGGCTGTAAATACACAACCGAATATGCCAGACTTGGGGGGAGTCTTTGCAGATAATTTTGACCACGCAAGATTTTTGTTCTAAACACTGAACCGAAACACTATGCATGTTGGAACTTCATGACATCTTGTGTGTGTGAGTTTTTTTTTAATATATATACATTTATTTATTTTTATAAATTAAATTTTATTTATTTATTTATTTTTTTGGCTGCACCGCGCGGCATGCGGGATCTTAGTTCCCAGACAGGGATGGAACCCGGGCCACAGCAGTGAAAGTGCAGAGTCCTAACCACCGGACCGCCAGGGAAGTCCCAGCATCTTGTTTTTCAATGCAAATTCTTGCTTTGTTTCAGTCAAACTCTGGCTCATGGATCATTTCAGAAACGATTTCTACAATACTTCCCAAGACCTTCCGACATGAGCAGCGCTGTGCTTACTCATTCAGGGTAACCAGAAGAACACCCGGTGGAGAGACCAGGATTACGTAGATGGCGTCAGTACACTTCATTTTATTGTGTCTTCCAGGGATGTGTTTCACCTAACACAGAGAAACATTGTAGGAGATTTAGATGGGAGCCCCTGTACTCTTTAACTCTTGAATTTTTAATTGAGGAGCTGCAGGGGCTGAGGTAATAATGGATACATGGCCCTGGCTGAGGGCCTGTATACAAATGGGATCTTGGGGAGAAAAAGGTGGGCTGTGTTGGGATGGCCTTCAAGGCTTAATGAAAACCTGGTGGAAGACACTTTTCTTGGCATTAAAAGGTCTTCAGTGATTAGTAAAACGTAGAATGACTGTAACGACTACAGAATCTAAAACCAGTTTTCCACAGTGGCTACTGCACTGCAAGCTGTTCCAAATAGGCATTCTCCCTTTCTCTCTCTCTCTCTCTTTTTTTTTTTTTTTTATACTTTAAATATTTCACTCCAATCTCATCTTGTTTGCATGGTTCCATAACAGAAGTCAGATATAATCCTTATATTTTTTCCTCTTTAAGTGAAGTGGGTTTTGTTCCCTCTGACTTCTTTCAGGAATTTTCTTTATCTTTGACCTTCTGTAGTTTGAATACGATAACCCTCGGTGTATATTTTTCTGGCATTTACCCTGCTTGGTGATCTCTGAGTTTCCTGAATCTGTGGTTTGGTGTCTGACATTGATCTTGAGAACTCTCAGTCATTATTGTTTCAAATATTTCTTCTGCTTCCTTCTCTCTTTCTTTTCCTTCTGGTATTCTCATTATGCACACTATACTTTTTGAAACTGTCCCATAGTTCTAGGATGGTCTGCTTTGGTCTTTCATCCCCTTCTCTTTTGTTAATAGACCCTTGTTTTTTAACTAGGCACATGGCTGCTGAGAGAAAAGCCTGCAATCCTAAGCTTCCCTTGCAACTGGGTGTGGGCATGGTATGTACTCAGAAACAGGAATTGTCCTGAAAGGGGGGAAATAAATCTTGGCTCCCGCCTTCCAACTTCCTTCAGCCTGGAATTCAGGCATGGTGGTGGAGCTTGGGCAGCCACCTTACACCATGAGGTAGAGATGACCACATACTGAGGATGGAGGGGTCTGAGTCCCTGACCCCGGGAAACACCATCTGTGCTTTCTTAATCTCTTTACTTGACAGAAGAAGAAGATGTGTTCATCTTCTGCTTCAGCCACCGTTCTTTTGGATTTTCTGTCAGCCGTACCCAAGTGTTAATCCTAATTAATACCCTCCCATCCAGTGTTGCGTTGGCCCCTCTTAATGACTGTCCCATGTTCAAAGTGTTTAAATGCCAACACAATGTAAATCAACTAAAAAGTAAAATCGCAAACCTTGCAGAAAATGCAGGATTTTCCTGAAATTGATGAAAAGGATTTTGGAGAATTACTTGAAACCCAGGCAAATGAGGCTCTGGCAGGACGGAACCAGGTAACGAGTGACTGAAAGGGTGATGACAGGGCAGACGCTGCAAAAGAAAACTTCACCATCAAAGGAAGAAGAGCAGCTCTGGGGAATACTGATGAGATCCCCGTGGATGGTTTTGTTTACTTGTTGGTGCAAAGTATTTCTTGGCCCTGCGATTTGAGTTTCAATTCTACCTGCAGAAATGAATCTTAGTAAACATGAGACCAATGTAACCTATTTTCTTAATGCTGGGATTCATTTCTGAATACAGAGTCACAATCCAACTTTTTCCTTGATGGTCCTTGTTTTCTATGAAATTCTGGTCCGTATTCAAGAGGGGGGTTTCCAGCCAGTAGCGGTGTATGGCGGCTGTACGTCGGATCAGGGAAGCTTTAGGTCTGGGTACCTCCGACCCCAAGACTCTGATGTAATTGGTCTGAGATGCAGCCCGAGCATCGGGAGTTTTAAAAGCCGAGGCTGGGAACTGCTGCTTTACTAAGTGGCCTCCCTGGTGAGGGTTGCCTCTGGGTGGGGAGGACTTCCTGTGTCTCATTCCACATCAGTCTCCTGACTCTCCAAGGGGAGACTGGGTCATAAAGGGGAAGGGAGGCTGGGGCATGGGGAGAGCCAAGCGAAAAAGGGAGGGAAGGAGGAAGAAGACAAGAGCTAGCTTTCAGCGTCTCATGAGGGCTGCAGTAAACGAAATGCAAGGTCAAGTACCAGGCAGCTTCAAGGGAAGAGTTTACGCAGCTGTGCTAACTACTGTTACCGAGGATGGCACAGAAATGCAATGAACCCTTGAAGCCACAATGCCGGCTGAGAGTGCAAACGATTTCCACATCCCATCCGTAACTGATTGGTGAGACCAGCTAGCAGCACATTCTAGGTCTGCTGGCTGCACCGGGCAACAGGCTGGACCGCCTGTTCCCATGTGCACGGAGAGCCTGCTTTTGGAAACCTGAAGATACCTGATAAACCTTTCAGATCAAAACAATGCTGTTGTATTTAACTTCGCTGTGAGAGTGTGGGAGAAGGGTGAGGAGGGTTCTTCCGGCAGAAGCTGTACGCCAGGGGTGAACAGTGCCTCTTTGCTAGGTAACACCATGCTATATTAAATGCATCTTCCCTCCGCGTGTGAAGGTTATAGTATCTTAGTTCTATCTGGAAATGGACTGAGTCCTCCACACCTGTACATCAGCAAATTGGAAACTGTACACAAAATGTTTAAACATAAAGTTAACTGAGTATGAAACTGAGAGCGTCTAGAACATTTATAGAAAAGCTTTTTTTTTTTTACGTCTATACTTTGGTATTAAAATCGCAACTGCATTTTAACGCCCTCTTCATGAGATGCCCCAGTGTATTCTTCCTTTAACGTGCGGGGACTGCAGGGCGTGGAGGGTCTGTTTCTTGCAGAACAAGGCTCACGAAAGAAACACACAGGGGCTCTTTCTCTAGAGCGGATGGTGACACTTTATTCATTTAAAAACAACACGCCCTTCCCCAAAGGGCACGCAGCACGTGTGAGTGTTTCCATAAAGACACGAATGAACGATTCTGAGGTTCACTGGAGCGAGGCACCTACCGTGTCACTCAACCAGGACGAGAGCGGAGCTTCCCGACGACCAGCATTTTATCAACAGCAGCATTGCTGGTTGGTACCCGGGACAACACGCGGCCTTTTCTTGGGCTGGCATCGCTGACTCCAGACTCACATGGAGCTGTCCGCCTGGAGTTTGGGCTCTGCTTCTCCCTCCCTCTCTTCGCTATGGCCACAGGGGAGCCCCGACCCTAGTGACCCTCAGATGCCGAGAAAGGGGGGGTTGTGAGGGGTATTGTTAGCAGGACAGCTAATCCTGGCTGCGAGGAGTATCTTCGGGTTCCAGGTAACTGCCTGTGGGAAGGGGTCCTGTTCTGAGACTGAGGCGCGGAACGACACAGGCAGTGACACGGTACAGAGTCCATAAACGTGCTGTTCTTATCCCCAAGTCGTTAGAGTTTAAGATGTTCGGTCTGAGGTTTACTCTTTTAAAAACAAGATGTAGGTTTGGTCGTTTACAAAAATAGGACGGTTGGAAAGAAAAGAGTCCAAGATGTCGTGAAGTCTGAGGCAAAGATGACGCGGCTCCCTCCTCCCCACTCCAGGGTCTGCAGGCATTGGAACAAACACTAAGGAAACACTTCTTCTGATGGGCTTGGAGCCGGCTTCGTCTCCTCCTTCTGGACCCAGTCGTTTCCTCACCTCCCACGAGAAACGGAGCATTTCACCCCCAGTTGTTGTCATGGAACGTCCATGAGAGAGCAGGGATTTCAGGATCCAACAGAGGCAAATACCGCCACCAAGGAAAACAAGCACAGGGTCTGGGGGATGCAGCACTGGTGCAGCCAGGACGTCCTTCCAGTGATGACGACACTTGGTTAAGCTCGCCCTGTGTTGGATAAGGTCAAGGGGACCCGAGTGCCGGTCCTGCGATGGGCTGGAGGCTGGTGACCAGATCGACACTCATCCTTGGGTCCCTGATGCTGGGTCCCTGATGCTGTATCCCTGATGCTGGGTCCCTGATGCTGAACCCAAAGAGCCAGGCTCCAGTATTTTCCAGGCCATGGGCAAGATGGGCTTTGTTCCAACTGGTTTTCAACCCAAATTCAACCAGGAGGTGGGTGGAGCCTATGGGGGGAGCGGGGGTCTGCCTGCTTATTTAGAGCACTCCCCGCTCTTTCAGTTACATGACTGATTAGGTCAACTCATGCACGGCACTGTTTCCAGCGTTTAGAGAAGGAAACCTGCAGAGCCTGGGGGCCCAGCCGCACAACTGCCGGGGTCCCAGACTGGCTTCGGGGTCTGTACCACATTATAATCACTGCCAGTACGCCTCTCAGCCAACACGTCTGATTTTTGCTTTTGCTCTTTGAACAGACAGTGATGGGTCACAGGTCATCAGAAGACAGGGGAGAGGGGCCTACCCTTCCCTGTGACGGCTTACAAATAAGCCCCTACTGTCCCTAGAAGTCCTAAAGCAGCTAATCAAACTCCCTCCCTGATGCCCCTTAAAACCAGTTACCCTGCCCCAATTAGTACTGCATCTCCATGAGGACTGATCAGGAAACACATCTGGGCTGTTACCTGGAAGCACAGAGAGGTTCTGGATGAATCGTCTTAGGACAAATAAATCTACGGTTCCAGTGAACCCGGCTTGATTTGGATTGGATGGCCCCTCTGCCCAGAGCCCTGCCCCTGGGTACCTGCCCAGGGCTGAGCAGCTCATGGCACCAGGCACGCCCTTAGTCCTCACTGCTTCCCTCCAGCATCCTGACCAGGTGCCCATAGGTGTTTCTCTCCACCTGCCACGAATGATACATTCTCACATACTCCCTTCCGTTGGCCACGATCTGTTTTTCTAACGCCGGATCGCCCCCCAGTCTCTTTGCCAGCCGAACAAACTCCTGCAAAGAAGGAGGTGGAGGAGAAAGAGAGATAAGTAACTGGTGAAGGGGGGTTGCAAACTCATCCAAAAGCCCGTGTCTGCCTTCGCTCCTGGTCCCTCCTTTGCCCACCTAACCGTATTCTGGAGAAAAGGGCCTTTCGGAAGGATGCAAGTTAGCACACACATTGGGACTGAGTAAGAAATTACACACACACACGTGCGAGGGTGAACAGCGTGGAAAAACACTGTCGTCATCGATCTTGCTTCCCCATCTTTCTTCCCTAGATCGCTCAAAGCTGCTGCTTCTCACAGTCACTGAGTCCTGACAGTAAATCTTAGATCCACAGTTTCTTCCCTCCTTTGTATCAGCTGAGATAGGAAGTCAGGTCTTACTCCAGAATCTGAGCTCCTGTATTCTAGACAACACTACCCCTGCCACGTTTGTTCTCCATTGGGTTGATCCTTTCATCTCTCCCGGGCACGGAGTGTGTCTTCAAACCGTGATACATCACCTGGTGCAGTGGAAAGGGCCAGGCTTCCACTGGTTCGGATCTGGGTTCAAATCCTTCTTCGACACATAACTTAGCTGTGTGGCTTTGGGCAAGCTAGTTAACCTCTCTGAGCCCCACAGTGGTCATCTCCAAAGGGGCGGTGGGCATTGGATGGGTAAGCCCTGCCCTGCCCCAGACTCCACGGGTGAAGGAGGGGACAGGGGATTTAACCGGCCTCGATTTTCTACACTTTCCTTCTGTCGCTTCAGAGGGAGGAAGTGTGCTGTGCTCTATGTTTATTGATGCTTGCAGACGCTGATGCAATTAAAAAATGGCCACTTTTTAATATCAAAGCCCTTCATAATTGGAAAGAACTAGAATTCTTTTGATTGCTAAAGAGTATTCAGAGGGGGGGAGGGGAACACGCATTATTTATTATATTTGCACATAAGTCAAAGCAGGGCTCACCAGCCAGGAGGCCTGCATTTAAATTCACACCCTACCCTTCACGGGAGTGATGCTGGGTGCGTTTCGTAACCTCTCTGAGCCTCGGTTTCTTCATCTTTAAATTAGGAATAATTACAGTACCTGCTTTATAGCGTGTTGACGGGATTCAATGCGTTAATACAAAGAACTCAGGGCAGCGCCTAGCCCAGACTTAGCTATCATTATTATTGTGATTCCCCAACCCGTGTAAATTCCAATCAGGCAACAGTGCCTAAGATTAATACACAGTGCTTTGCCGTTTACAAGGAACGCCCACGTATTCTCAAAATTATTGTTAATTAACAGTTGGATGATTTTTATAGCTAGCAATATAAAGAGCAATATTTACGATAGAGTGGAGTTATATTTTTATGTAGTATATATACACTTTATGGTAAATTGGTGTTCTTTTCATAATAAAAATGTAACTTATTTATTCCCATCTCATAGGAGAACAACATTCTTATTAAAATTATTCGAGAGGCTTACAGCTTTGGTACATTATTTTATGATGCTGGTCATATCTTTGATTTATCTGATGCAGACACTTTGGCTAAAACCCAGCCCCCTGCTTATGATTTCTGTAGAATATATGACCGTTTTATAACAGAATCCTGAATGAGAGTTTCTAGGAATAGGATGTGAAAAAGCGCGCTTTTTTTTTTCCTCTCTGCATGGAAGACTGAACAAAAAACACTGACTTAAACAAAGCAAGAGAGAGTTGGGTAAGGAGTGGGAAACATCTTGGCCGTTGGCATAAAACCCTGGCTGGAAAAATAAAAAAACAAACAAACAAAAAAAAAAACACAAAAAAACCCTGGCTGGGCGGCTGAAAGAAAAGAAAGAGAAGGAAAGAAAAATCTCACTCTTGAATCGTAAGAGTCACTCCCTGAGGCCCTGGGATTATTTTCTTCTGGGCTAAAACAGCTCCTAAGGCAACTAAATACTAAGGCAATAAATACTCTGAACACACGCGTGCGGACAATGAGAAAAGCCCGTTGACACAGACTGTCATTTGCTGTGTGCAAGATGGTGGCCGCAGTCCCCCATCCTTGCATGACGTCTCTTTGAAATAGGGCTCACCCACTCCTCCAATAAAGGGGGAAGGAGGTCTGTTTCCCCATCTCCTGAATCTGGGCTGGCCCTGGAATTTGCTTTGACCAACAGAATAGGTCAGAAGTGATGTAGTTTGACTTCCAAGCAAAGCTCCAAAAGGTCTAACAGCTCCCACTCTCGCCCTCTTGGAGCCTGAGGCCACCCCATAAAGGAGCCTGAGGTAGCCTGCTGGAGGATGAATGACCACTTGGACCGAGATGCCCAGCAACCACCCATACCAGCGACCAGACACTCATCCGATGGACCAAAGGACCATGTCATAAGAGCTGTAGCAAAACTTCCAGGAAACAAGTACAAATGCCAATTCATCATCATCCCAGCCAAAGCCCAAAAGATTTTATATAACTGTCAGCTGCAGAACGCGCCAGAACACCCATCGTATCCGATCACCAAGCCTTGACTGGGGGAGGGGAGAGTTCATCATTTATGTGATGTAATGATCTATTCTTGAAAATTATTCATGATAATAAGTTATGAGGCATTAAAGGGTACACACACTAAAACAAAAGAAAATAGAAACCAAGTATTGGGATTCCACATCTTAAGAGAGTTCAAAGACAGACGTAGGCACTGCTCTAGATCAGACTTGGAAACTCAAGTGCCCGCCGGCTCCCGGCGGGGAAGGCCTGCAGTGCCGAACCCCGGCTGCCTCAGTGAGTTGGGGCCTCCACTTGTTCCCACGTTTGCTGTGTTTTTCAAGAGAAGTCGAAATTCGGCATATTTATGTAAAAGCACTCCATGCTAAATACCAACAAGTAATTCAAAATTTTAAGTAAACAGCAAACTAAACAAAACAAGTGTGCAGACCAGACCCAGCCCAGGACCACAGGTGTGCAAACGCTGGCTTAGGTTATAGATTTCTAAAGTTAAAAAAAAAAAAAAAATCACGTTAAACACCATGGTTTGTTTTCATAATTATTCAATTAGCAGTTGACTGTTTTCAGAGTTTTCTTCCTTTCTGAGTAGTCCCTGCTGGTGGAAAAAACTCACTGAGAAATACGTCAGGCAGAGAGAGAGAGACAAATACCGTATGTTATCACTTATAGGTGGAATCTAAAAAATACAATGAAGGAATGAATATAACAAAACACAAAGAGACTTACAGCTACAGAGACCAAAGTAGCGGTTACCAGTGGGGAGAGGGGAGGAGGGAGGGGCACGGTAGGGGTATATAAGTACAAACAGGTACCAACCATTACGTATAAAATAAGTTACAAGGATATATTATACAGCACAGGAAATACAGCCAATATTTTACAGTAATTTTAAATAGAGTATAATGTACAAAAATATTGAATCACTATGCTGTACACCTGAGACTAATATAATATTGTAAATCAACTACATTTCAATTAAAAATTTTTTTCTCACTAAATCCTTTCGACCTGCCTTGTCGCCCTGAGGTACCAGCCAGATCCAGGGCGTGAGAAGCAGTGTCAGTTTTACAGGATGTATATTTAGACCCCTGTTGGGATTCTTCTCATAACCGTGTCAGCTGAAAGCCACGGGGCAGGGGGGAGCCCCTCAACGAGAAACAAACGCCTCATGCACAGAGAACACGGGAGCTGGCAGACTGAACACGGGATGGTTTGAAAGAGCATTGCATTCCGACCACCTTCTGTAAGGGATACGTACGTATTCTTCCAGGAGAAGCGAAAGTCAATTGCATAAAAACTCTGGATTTCAGGCTCGGAAGGTATGTTCAATTAGACAACCCCGAAGCTGCTTCTCCAGATGCTTCGAATACGACAGCTCACTGATGGGAGATGTTGACAAGGAGGTTTCTGAAGACTGACAGATGTGCTGTCGTTTCGATCGTGGATCGTGGTTTTCCTCGGAACCCTGGAGTTAATTAAGGTTTAGTCTGTGCCTCTGGTCCTCAGACTTCGCTTTAAGATTCTGATTGGGTAGGTCAGGGGCAAGGTCCAGGAATGGTGTCTTAGTCTGTGTGAGCTGCTATAACAAAATACCACAGACAGGGGGTGGTTTATAAACAGCAGACAGTTCTGGACGTCGGAGGTCCAAGATCAAGGCGCTGGAAGATTCGGTGTCTGGTGAGGACCTGCTTCCTGGTTCAGAGATGGTCGTCTTTTCCCTATAATCCCACATGGCAGAAGGAACGAGGGATCTTTGTGGGGTCCCTTATATTAGGGCTCTAATGCCATTCGTGAGGGCTCCACCTTCATGGCCTAATGGACTCTCGGAGGCCCCGCTTCCTAATACCATCACAGGAGAGGTTCGAATTTCAACATGTGAATTTGGGGGTGAGTGCGTGGAGGCACAAACGTTCCGTCCATAACACATGCGTGTTTTCTAATAGTCCCCCCCCAGGAGATTCTGGAGAGTCAGACTATGAAGAACACTAGTCTAGGACGGACAACTGTGCCTACACTATTTTACACAAGTTATTTGGCCACAGAACAGATTCATCTTGGACCTCCCTGGTGGCGCAGTGGTTAAGAATCCGCCTGCCAATGCCGGGGACACGGGTTCAAGCCCTGGTCCGGAAAGATCCCACATGCCGAGGAGCAACTAAGCCCGTGCACCACAACTACTGAGCCTGCGCTCTAGAGCGCGCGAGCCACAACTACTGAGCCCACGAGCCACAACTACTGAGCCCGCGTGCCTAGAGCCCGTGCTCCGCAACAGCAGAAGCCACCGCAATGAGAAGTCCGGGCACTGTGACGAAGAGCAGCCCCTGCTCACCGCAACTAGAGAAAGCCTGCATGCAGCAACAAAGACCCAACGCAGCCATCAATCAATCAATCAATCAATCAATCAATCAATATAAAAAAAAAGAACAGATTCATCTTATTGACAACTGTAAGTTGCGAGAATCACACTTCAAGATCCATCTAGAAGTGACATGCATGTGTCTGTCTTGTTTTTCTTACACAAAACAGCATTCGCTGGTCTAGTGTTAAGCTTCATCCAAATGCCATCGTTCACAATGATGTATATGTACACGTGGCCACATAATAATTCCATTAGCTGTTCTCTCGATGACTCCTGCCGTTGGGTAAAGTGGGGACCGCTTGTAAGAACGTGCAAATAGCCTTGGAATTATTCAGCATAAACCTTCAGCTTATTTTTTTTTTGACCTCACTGCACGGCTTGTGGGATTTTAGTTCCCTGACCGGGGAATCGAACCCAGGCCCTCGACAGTGACAGCATGGAGTCCTAACCATTGGACCGTCAGGGAATTCCCAGTCTTTTTTTTTTTTAATTGAAGTATAGTTGATTTACAATGTTGTGTTAGTTTCAGGTGTACAGCAAGGTGATTCAGATATATATATTCTTTTTCATATTCTTTTCCATTGTGGTTTATTTCAAGATATTGAATATAGTTTCCTGTGTTATACAGCAAGACCTTGTTGTTTATCTATTTTGTATATAGTGGTGTGTATCTGTTAATCCTAAACTCCTAATTTATGTGCCACCTTCCCCTCTGGTAACCATACGTTTGTCCTCTATGTCTGTGAGTCTGTTTCTGTTCTGTAAGTAAGTTCCTTTGTGTCATATTTTAGATGCCACATATAAGTGACGTCATATGACATTTGTCTTTCTCTGACTTCACTTAATATGATCATCTCTAGGTCCATCCAGGTTGCTGCAAATGGCATTATTTCATTCTTTTTTATGGCTGAGTAATATTCCACTGTGTGTATATGTATGTATGTATGTGTCTGTGTATGTGTGTGTGTATATATATATATATATATATATATATATATATACCATATCTTCTTTATCCATTCCTCTGTCGATGGACATTTAGGCTGTTTCCATGTCTTGGCTATTGTGAATAGTGCTGCTATGAACATTGGGGTGCATGTGTCTTTTCAAATTATCCTTTTCTCTGGATATATTGCCCAGGGGTGGGATTGCTGGATCATATGGCAACTCTACTTTCAGTTTTTCAAGGAACCTCCATACTGTTTTCCATGGCCAGCCTATGTTTTAAACTTGCAGCAGCGATAACCGAGTTTGGGGAGGGCTGCTTGTTCACATGACAACGTAATGGTTAGAGAGAGGGGCTGACTTTAAAACGAATATCAACAACAGCTGTGAGAATCTTGGGCAGATGTTGGAGCAGAAGCCAACCTGGGTAGGCTTAGAAGCAATTTCCCAGTAGATCATCCCCATCCACACCGCCCGCCCGATGCAGAGCCGGAGAAGGTGGCAGGGGCTCAGGCCCCTGACCGTGGCCGTTGAATGGCGGCAGCTGGGAGTCTGATCTGGCTCTTTCCCACCCGTCCCTTCCAAGACTGGCGGCTGCAGAGTCTGGCTATGCGTCCTGTTCACTCACACTGCAAGCTCAGGCCCTTTAATAGGACAATTCCTGAGCTCGCATCTAACAAGCCAGCTCACAGCCAGGTCCCAAGCCCAGCGATACCCAGGAGTGATGGGGCAGAGCCCTGGAGGCTCTGGCCTGTGATCTAGACCACTGTTCTCGGGTGCCCCGTGAGAGGCAGCGGTAGTGAACGACCGTGGACCACTTGGTGAGAAAGCGAACCGCCTTTCAGTTCTCTTCTGTGCCTGGCTGAGTCAAGCAGAAAGCCTCGGTGAGGTGCCAACCTGTTCTCTACCTTCTCAACGGTGACACCTGGTCTCTGGCCAAGAGCCTCCCGCGGGGGCCAGAACTGGTCAGAACTTATAACAACAGTCAACAGTTATCAAGAGCTTATACCCAGGTAACAACCTGCCATGTTTCAGAATCCAGGATTTGGGGTTTTTAATAAAATGGTCTACGTGCCCTTTTAGTAACATATGCCCTCCAGGGGTCTGACGCAGCGCCCCATAAACAACACACCGGAACTTCCAAATCACACTTAAGAATCGTCCCACCAAGCAGGATAAACAAAGCCACGAATAACTTCACATCAGCTCAGATATGAGTTTGCTGCCAACTGAGTTTTGGCACCCAACTTACTAAAAATAAAACTGTTTTTCAAGTGCTTTCTGGATTTTGGAATTGCAGAAAAGGAACGAGGACTCTGTGCTATGACTATGACTCTTTTCACAGAGACAGAAACGGGGGCACAGAGAGGTCCAGGAACCTGCCCGAGGTAACACAGCAGTAAGTGGCAGAAATGGGAATTAAGCTCAGACAGTGCAGCCCAGAGTCGAGGTCCTTTTCCACCAGGCCTGGCTGCTTCACGGGAGGATGGAGCAAACCCGCATACCGCACAGATCCATGGGATTTGGGAACTACTGATTAAACTAAAAGCAAGGATAGTGAATATTCTCTGCGTTTCCCACTCTCTTGCTTCCCAGATTCCGACCAGAGCGTCATTTCAATACACGAGCTGGCAGAAAATTGCCCATGCTCCCCTGGCTGGTTCGGAGGCAGGGAAGAGGAGGACGTCAGGAAGGAAAGGGAAGGAAGTGAGGAAAGGCTTGGAAGAGAAGAGGTGGACCCGGGAGATGGCTCTGGTGGGCACGTTGCCAGCGGCAGAAAGTCAGAGGGAAAGAGCAAAACCCAGAAGAAACGTGCGAGGTAATATGCAATGAAGTCATCCTGGTCGTACTTGGGGGAGATGGCATGAACATGACACCAACTGGCAGTGTCACCCAAGGAATGCTGACTTCAGCGAGGCCGTGGAAAGAACCATCCAGGGAGGGACACCTCGGAGTCCGGGCAGAGTTCAGGGGCCGAGGCTGTCATGTGCTACTTTGCAAAGAAAACAGGAAAAGAAAGCAGTTCAACTACACCTGGGTGGCATGCGGTGTAGATTCACATCGAAGTAAAATAACCAAAGGTGTTTGGTTATTTTCCAAGAAAGATCATCCCTTTAACGCCCTGGGGTAAGTACCTCTTCCGACAGTTACGGAGCACCCATTTGCGCCAGGACCACCACGAGGGGCCACGTGAATAAGCCAGCATGACCACCACCCCGGGGGGCATTCATTCATTCGGGCGGGGAGGTCACGTACGATAAAAGCAAGGGCGCGTGTATGAACTGCGCAGAGGGTTACGAAGGAAAAGCATGGGGTGGGGGGGGGATGGAGAAGATGGGGGAGGGAGACTGGGGGCCACCAAAGCCTCTCAAGAAAGAGACAGTGAAGCCGAGGGGGAAGGAGGCTCCTGTCGGCCCGGCTGCGGGAAGAAGCAGGGGTGGGCAGGGAGCAGAGGAAGAGAGGCGCGGAGCCCCGGAAGCTGAGCCGGGACGTGCCTTTTCTCTGCGGCCACAGGAAGTCACAGAGGGGTTTTGCACCGGGGATGGATGGGACGGCATCTGCATTTTATAAAGGTCCCTTTGGCTGCTAGGAGGAGAGTGCACGGGATGGAGCAGAGAAAGCTCTTCTAACCGTCCAGACAAGACCCAGTAGTGCCTTGGAATGGGGGGAGGGTGTAAGGGTCTGGATACAGCAGTGTTCTGGGGGCAGAGCCCCTGAGAGGCGGAGACAGATGGAAGCAGCACGTAGCTACAGAGCCCAGGACAGTGGTGCGGGGCTGCTCGTGTGCGCACACCGCCGCACTGGCCGGGAGGCCGCGGGGAGGGGGCCTGGGCCGGCTGCCGGGGTCCCGCGCCTTCTCCGACAGCGTCACCCTGGCAGCTGCAGCCCCCGAGGATCCTGCACAGCCCACTCACCTGAATTCTGCAAGTGCCAAGAAGTCACCATCATCTCCTTACTCTGAATTTCAGGATCAACTGCAAACGCACCTACAGGGCTGATTCCTGGAGCGGGCTGGGCACCGCATTTGCTGTCCTGACATCTCGTCACCAGAAGAGTCCACCAGGCCCCCGGGAAGAGGGACAAACTCACAGGGTGATGGGCAGGGCATCGGCCGGCAGCGCTGGGGCCGAGGGTCCCTTTGGTGTGGTCAGGCTGCGTCAGGCAGGCCGCTCTCCTAATCACAAGCCCCCAAACTACAATTAGCTGGTTTTCTAAATATCAAATTCTATTTCATGCCGCATAGATTGCAACACACAGTTATTCCTCTTAAAGCGTGTTGAAGGGGTATTTTTTACACGTGAACACATGTTTTGCGTCATGGCGATTATGGATAGTGAGAGCCTTGAAACTGAATGTATTAATAAAGTAGCTAAAAATTCTCACTTTCAAAAAAGAAAGCCCCCAAACCACAAGGTGCTTGTTCACACGCAGAGTGGGTGTGCACAGCCGGCGGGTCTGAGAGTCGCACACGTAGCCTGTGAGACACGGGCGGCCGGCAGAGGTCAGGCCGGAAGGTCAGGTCCGAGATGCAGCCTCCTGCCCCGTAAAGGCGGGTGGAGAGTCCACAAGCAGAAGAAAAACTATCCTCTCGTCCTCCTATTTTAAGAGACTGTCAGACTTTGCCTGCCGGCCGGGAGTGCAAAAGCCTGGACCAGAGCCGGGAAGGGCCCTGTGCTCCATCCCTCACTGGCTCCCGGCCTGGCCTTTCCTGAGCGGCGAGCCTCACCTGGTGGTTCCATCCCCGTCCTCCTCACCTGGCCAAGCCCGGCTCTGCGCAGCACCGCTCAGCGCTGTGCCCACCCGAGGCGTCCCTCTCCCCCCACCACCTCCAGCCCTCTGGGTCATTCTGACCCCAGGGACCAGCCACAGGCAGAGAAGCGAAGCAGGACTGGGCCTTAGAAAGAGGTCCGTTCTCCCCAGGAAGTCGGACAAAACGGTGAGCAGAATCCTTTTAGAGGACGGCCCCATGGAAAAGTGTCCCCTCTCTGCCCAGGCAACAGAGGAGGGGAGGGAGGGAGAAAGAGAGAGATGGTGAGGGAGACAGAGACAGAGACACAGAGAGAGACACAGATAGAGGGCGAGAGAAAGAAATAGAAGGCAAAGACAGAAACAGACGGAGATAAAGAAAGAAGGAAAGACGGAGATGGGAGAGAGACACAGAGAGGAGGAGAGACAGGCACAGAAAACTGGGCGAGAGCCAGAGACACAGGCAGAGCCAGAGCCAGAGAAAGAAGGAGAGAGAGACACAAAGACAGAGAGAGGGAGAGTCAGAGAGGGAGAGACAGAGACAAAGGGAGAGACAGAGACATACAGAGATAGAGGGAAAAACAGAGACAGAGAAAGAAGGAAAGACAGAGACAGAGGGAAAGACAGAGACAGAGGGAGAGACAGCCACACGAGGAATCGTGCAAACGCTCTCAGGGGTGGCCGAGCAGCCATCAGGCTGAGACTTCGAGTCCCAGCCCCGTCATCTCCCGCTGAGCTTCGAAGGTAAAATGCCTCATCCTCTCTGGGATCATCACGGTAACACATGCGTGGGGTTCCCGTGAGGATTAGTAAGAGAAACGGGCAAGGTCCCTACCGTGGTGCCCGGCACACAGAGGAGGCCTGGCTGGGACCACCTGCCCCATTGCTCCCTCTCCTGGGAGCAGTGCCGCCCAGCACCCACTCTTTGAGCTCTGGAAGTGGGGCCAGTGTGCCCGGGAACTGCATTTTTAATTATTCACCTGAATGGACTTAAACTGAAATTTTAACACTGGCGCTTGATTCAGGTATTACAAAGCTTTACAAGTCTACTTGCAACAACCTGGACATGTGAATCTACTTTTTCAGCTGCAAATGGTACGGAGTCTCAATGCAAACCAAGTATTTTGATACAAATTTAATCTCCAGATTGAGATGAGCTGGTGGGTAAACTACACGCAGGATTTCAGAGCCTCCAAAAAAAAAGAATGTAAAGATATCATTAAAAATTGTTTATATTGCACTGAAACCAACGGTCAGTTCTATGGGCAGGTGGGATGGGGAAAAGAATTGTTTATATCGATTACATGTTGAGATGATGCAAGTTTGGATAGATGAAGCTAAATAAAATATATTATTGATATGAATTTCATCTGTTTCTTTTTACTTTCTTTCAACGTGGCTATTAGAAAACTGTGACTCTCCTACGTGGCTGGACGCACCCCTGATCCCTAACAAATACCAGCTATGCATCTGATCCCAGCTCTTCAAGCAGACGGTCCTTACCTGCATCATTTGGTTCAGGTTCATGGCCGTCATCCCAGCATAATTATCAATAACACCCCTTTCACTCTCAAAGGTACCTGGGTTTTTCACAATGAACAATATGGTCACCCTGTGGACAAATCCATGCAAAAAAAATGCTGGACTGACTTCCATTTTAGTTCACGCAGAGTTTGCCCAGAGTTTCCTTTGGGCTTAAATGGAAATCCAACAAACACTGGACAAGCCTGCATCTGTGCTTTTACATTTCAGAGGGACTGGTTGGGGGCTTACACATCACAGTTGTATTTAACATCTAAGAACTCTAAATGTTTGGTTAAAAAGTTAAAAGTTGTTTTAAGTAAAAAAAAAAAAAAGACGAAAGAGAGAAATGATATTTTGCATGATGCTGGCCAGATTTCACAAGGAGAACATCTCGCTGTACTGAGCTTAATTCCACTGCTTAAGCCTAAGAGCTCAGCAGACTGTACAGCTCCCGAGCGGCAGCCAACAACTTCACCCAGCGGTGCACCGTGAATATGATGAACTCTGCGTCCACGCAGCTTTCCTCTGAGCCCAGGGACGGGACTCCACCCCACGTGCTTTCTGCTATTCCCCAAAGACGGGCATCGTTACCTGCATCTTACGGATCAAGGAACAAGCACAGGAAGAAGAAACATGTCCAGGATCACTCAGACTTCGAGGGGGAAAACTCAAGACCCAAGCACAGCTCTGCCCAAACAAAAGTTTGGAGGCTGATGTGTCTCCAACATGCCTTGCTTCTTCCAAACATAAAACTGTTGATTGACCATCAAAAGTCAAAGATTTAGGGCTTCCCTGGTGGCGCAGTGGTTTAGAGTCTGCCTGCCAATGCAGGGGACACGGGTTCGAGCCCTGGTCTGGGAGGATCCCACATGCCGCGGAGCAACTAGGCCCGTGAGCCACAACTACTGAGCCTGCACGTCTGGGGCCTGTGCTCCGCAACGAGAGAGGCCGCGACAGTGAGAGGCCCGCGCACCGCGATGAAGAGTGGCCCCTTCTTGCTGCAACTAGAGAAAGCCCTTGCACAGAAACGAAGACCCAACACAGACAAAAATAAAATGAATAAATAAATTAATTAATTAAAAAAAAAAAAAGAACACTGGCTTCCTGAGGTTGAAGTTATTAAATAAAGTAAAAAAAAAAAAAAAAAAGTCAAAGATTTAAAATGAAACAGTCTTAATAAAAGTGTAAATCCATGCTGATGGCAAAGAACAGATACCGGAACATAACACACACGCGATAAATGTTAGCTGTCACCATCATCATTATTCCGAAAGTTATGATTTTTTTTATAGTTGCCTAAAAAACAAACAGAACCTCCCAGCGAAATTAGTTTGGGCCACACTTCAGAAGTCTGTCCTTGAGAGAGAAAATGGATTCACAGTTTCTATTAAATGTCAAATGGATTTTAATTTCGAAGCTATAAAATGTAGCCATAAAATAGCTCAGTTTTCTTCTCAAAAAGAAAAAGAATGGGACTGTCGCAGTAACCAAAAAAAAAAAAAAATCAATGTTTAGTAGGTTTGGAAAGCTTCACTTAAATTAAGGTTTTCCGGGGCTGAGGTGTATAAAAATAGAGATTATTTTGTTCCTACCACAGCTGAATACTTTTAATCATCATTTTGTTGAAACTCCAAAGTATGATTTTTCTGCATTCGATATGTCTGTCTGTCTGTCTGTATCTATGTATCTATCTATGTATGGATCTATGTATCTATCTATCTATGCATCTATCTACATTAACTTTATGAGGCTGACACCCTGGCATGGAAGTCCCTTCTTAATAAGTGAAATGGAGCTTTGAATACTTATTTGAATACACACTTGGAATAAACCTTGCAAACACTGGCAACAAACCAGTGGCTGATTCCGTCCGCGCTCCTGAGCCCAGATGACCGTAACCAAGGCCACTGACTTATGGAAAACGCATGTCTGCTCTGAAGCAACAGCTCCCACTCCGTGCTAGGTCGAGTCTGATCGTGACTATAAAACAAAGTCACGTGTGACATCCGCGTCGAGCACACTTTTCAAAATGTGTTAAAAAAACGCAGCCTCCCCTCAGATGAAACCTAGAGCGTTCTGTTCTTTTTTAACATCCTTTGTAAAAGTAACATTGAAGCGCTGGAAACAAAATAAGCCCACGCCTTAACTGTATGAGTGCTGCGGAACTGTGTCTGATAACTCACAGGAAGCCGGTAACCAGCAGAAATAACTTGGACGTGTCAGAGACAGGACAGTTATTTGCAAATATTGAAAGGAATGCCTTACAAGGAACGCGAAATGAAGTCAGGATAGCCAAACTGCTCTCGTTCTAGCACTGGACCCGATACAGCCATTTATAAGTGATGGCTGTTCAGACACTCACTGATAAAATTATAGTGCTCTGAAATTGAGCTATATAATAAATAGACATTGGGTTTGGGGAGATGAAAATAAAATCTCTTTGCCCACGGGGAGACAATATTCTGCGACCTCCAGCTTGGCTGGCGTCGACGTTGAGAGATGCAGGACGTGGTAAAAAGCCACATGCCTTTGTCTGGAGGATCAGCAAGGAACTGCTACACACTCTTCATGTGCTGGTATTGTTTTAGCTTTTAGGGGTCGCTATTCAAAGGAGAGGCATTCGTGTTAGATGTGCCTTTTGTTAGATAATCACTGATAAGCCCCGGGCCTGCCCTTTGCGCTTTCAGTTGTTTCCCAGGTGAGCGGCTGCATCCACACAGCACCTGGTGATGCCCGACTCCCTGCAATCCCGCCCCTCCCCCAGGGAAGCTGGCTTCCATCTTGTTCGTGTGACTGTGATAAGAGGGCAGTGAAACTAGGTGACGCATAATTATACTACGGGGAAGGGGGAGCGATCTGGGATTCAATATCTGCGGTAGGAAAGCTGAAAAACGGAATTTTCAAATATCAGAGTTGACCCGAGCTTTTAAGTATAAGTCCCTTTATTTCTGCATATAACATGTGCCTTCATAAAGATGATAGTGAGTAGAACCTAATTTCTAAATCCAAAGACTTGAAGAGCAAAGGATGGGCCTAAGATTCTTTTTTTGCTGCCACCGAACACGAGCCGTAGGCAGCAGCAATGGGCTCTCCTTTTGGTCATAACGGGGACCCAGAGCCCTGACCGCGTGCCGTGCCCATGGCTCAGCCCTGTATATCAACCCCTTCAGCCCACATCACACCTCTAAGAGCAAGAGTCATCATTAGCTCTTGTAATTGTACGGCGGACAGGACGGAGCTTGGAGACTCAGGCTACACGCCCTGCACAGGGTCCAAAGGGCTTCAAGTGTAGGCACATCCTTGGAACCTCAGACTTTGTGACCGGCACCCCTTCACACATGTCCTGGGAGGTCCTGGCACACAGGTGTGCCCCAGGTGACATTGGGTCCGCCAGCTGTGCCCACTGTCAGCTGCATTCACCTTTGTTTTAATTTCAGATACACATGTATCAGATGCACACATGTATAAACACAACTACGCTGCCTCTTCCGTACACTGCTTTGAAGGATTGCAAGGGATCAGCTATCTGGCAGTCTTCCGAACACCAGGAGATGTCCTGGAAGTGTTGGATGGTATCTGAAGCGTGCCTGCTTCAGAAACCAGAAGTCTGTTTGGGAGTTTGGGGTTAGCACATGCAAACTATCGGGTTGGCCAAAAAGTAACATCTTACAGAAAAACCTGAACAAACTTTTTGGCCAGCCCAATACTATCTGTAGGACGGATAAACAAACAAGTTCTACTGTATTCAGTACGCTGTGATAAACCATCATGGGAAAGAATATGAGAAAGTACGTATATAATGTATAACTGTCACTGTGCTGTGTAGCAGAAATTAACACAATACTGTAAATTAACTATACTTCAATAAAATAAATTAAAAAAAAAAAAAAAAAAAAAAAGAAGCCAGAAACCCAAGCATGTAAGAGGGGAAGGGACTGGCTCAAGGTCACGGTGATCATCACCAGCGGCCTCAGAAACAGAACTCAAGTCTCGGGTTTCTTGAAAGTCCCTAGGTTTCTTTTAGGGACACGTCCAGGCAGCTGCCCATGTGACAACAGTGACACTGCCCCCACACACTCTTCTACTGATTATAGAGGGAACGCCAAGAGCTAATCACAAAGACGCAGATCACAGACTCTTGATCACCGCACACAAACGAAAGCTACTCAGACCAGGTGAACATGGGGAAGTTGCTCTCCTTCACCTGAGGGTCGGAAAACAGCAATCCTGTAACTTCGTGCTTCACCACTGCCGCGTTCCCAGGGATGTTCCTTGCCAACACAGGGACTTCCAAATCCATCGCCTAAAAGGACGAAAAGAACAAAGGAGAGGTGGGCGATCATGTAAGAGCTTCTGTGGCCAGATGAGCCAGTCTGTGGGAGAATAACGTCTTAGCTTAACTGGACCTCTGGCACCGCACAAAAAGTACCCCAAAAGCTTGCCGAAAATGATTTCCCAATCCAAACCCCAGATTTTCCAACTACATACTGAATCTTAATGACTGACTGTATTTGCGAGTCTTGGGAAACTACATATTGTAATGGTCTGTCTGACATCGTTACCGCGATGTCACAAAGAAACCCTCTCTCTCCAAATGTTCAGTCGACACTTCTTCGGCGGCAGCGTGGAGTATACCTTTTTAACCACCATCGTTACTTTCCCCGATGAGTAATTTTCTTCCAGCGCCAGCCATACGAATGCCACCAGGGCCGCACACGTCCCTTTGGCACGCGCACAACAGTGAGGAGAAGCACGATTTATCATTCCGATTATCCACTAGGCAGCCTTTCCAGTCCCAAAGGGCTGGGATCAGCCAGGCTGGGGCACCCCATAGTCTGGCACAACCCGGCATCGAGGCCTCAAAAAGATGCCCAGAAGCGCGGCATGCAGTGTTGGCCTCACCTGCCCGGTAGGGGGGCACTTAGAAACATACAGGATTAGGCCAGCCCTTCCCAGCTCCATTTCAGTTCTCTACATTGACTCTCCCATGGTGACTTTCACAGGGGCCAGCCCAGCTTTCATGTGACCGGTGCCTTTCAGCAGGTGAGAGGGACATCCCTTCACACCTTGGTGTCCAGAGGCAGCCCTGAGGGGATGCTATCCGCAAACCAATATTCTGGCTCTTACTGTACACAAGGATGTTTTAGGCACTCCAATTCGGCAGGCGGTGTCTAATTTCACGTAATAAACAATTTGGTCACAAAGGGGTGACATTCGGTTTTCAGAAAGGTAAAGTTCCCCAATCTCAGCCGCTTAGTATATTACCATGGGAAGCTCTGAAACCAAGGACTTCACGTGGCACAAACGCCACCAACGCCCAAGTGCCCAGAGCCATGTGTGACACATAGTTAAGAGCTCAGCCAATGCTTGCGGATCAAATGTTCCAGAAGCATCTGAACGTAAATTAATTATACGTCGATGGTTCACACTATGATCGTCTTCTTGTCAGCAGCCTTCTTGGTGAGCGCACCTGGTCTTCCGGTTCTGTGTCGCCTGTATCTTCCCAGTATACGTTGGGTTTGAGATCCAGGCCCTGGATGAGGTCAGAGGAGAGAGGACAGCCCTCCTTTCTGCCCCCCCGAGACGATGCTGTTCCCACCATCGGGGAAGGCGGTGGAGCTGGCCGGCTGCTCGGACTGGAGCCCTCCTGCTCGTCCCCCACTGCACAGCCCCCTCCCCAGCACCGCAACAGCCTCTCCTGGCGGCCTTTCATGGTCACAGAAAGTCTCCGAGTCGTGCTATTCCGCTCTTATCGTGCAGGGTAAAAATTGGGACCTTCCACTGTCACTACATTCAGGAAGCTACAAACAAGGAAACTCAGCAGCACAGGCAAAAAGTGACCCAAACGGCCGCATCTCAACATTAGGGTCCCAGGTGCTTTATGAACCCACTGGTTGGACCTTGGGTTCTGACATACCGTGGGTGCAGTCTGGTATTTTGGAGAAGGGCACAAGCCAGGACTTGTGAGACCTTGGTCTTGCCCTGGTGGAGGCTTTGCCCTCGACTAACACGGCGGGTCTCAAATTCATTGCTCATCAGTCATTCTGGGGAAACGGAGTCGAAGTTCGACACCCGGTACCGGACCTCTTCCTGGGCTCCAGTTTTGTCATTTGGGAACGAGAGGCTAAACTTTCCAGAGTAAATGAAAATTTCAGATGTCATTCTGCACAAATACCACTTAGGTGGTTGACGGCTTAAGCTGACATTGACCATGTAAGTTACAGGGTCGTAATATAGTCACGGTGAGTGAGACGACATGATGCCTGATGGCTCCGCTCCCTGCTCGTCGCCCTGTTCAGGTCATCAGCGCATCCAACTGGCATGACCCACTGTGATTCCATTTCCAGGCATCTGTCAAGGGACCGCAGAATCTTCCACGTAGATGAGACCTTCCAGGCCGTCTCATCTCACCCCACCGTCTCATTTTAGAGGGGAGGCGCGCTAGAGGCTGATGACACGTGTCAGGGCACACGGCTAGCTCTGTTCTCATCGTTCTCTGTCCCAGGTGGGCCCTGAAGCATCTTCCAATCCAAATGGTACATTTATCCACTGATGTCGTTAAGCACCGGTGTATTCTGGAGAAACTGTGGCAGACACACAGATTGAGAGGAGATTCTATAAATACAGATATGAAGATGTAAATGCAGGTCTATAAAAGTAGCCATCAGAGAATCTCAGAACCGGCCGATCCTGAGGGAGGACAGAGTTTCTATCCCTGTTTCAGCAAAACAAAAGAAAGATCCTGTCATCCCTCCCGTAGTACAGACTTACTTGTATATCAACCAGTGCACGCCAAGCACCCAACACACAAGTAAGGCCGTGGGCCAGTGAGATCACCCATTCCTTGTCCCTCTTTCAACAAATAATCATCAACCTGCAAAGGGCAAGACACAGGAGGTTTGGGTGATGAGACCAGTTGATTAAAGGCGAGTCAAAGAGGTGGTAACGTATGGTAGTTTAGCTTTGCTCAATCCAATGAATATTTATTGATTATTGATGGTACAAAGCTAGACTTTGGGGGAGGGTTCAAGGTTGCAGAGGATATGCTCCTTGCCTTCAAGGAAAACTGCAGTTCAGCAGAAAGGATGAAATTCAATCTGGAAATGTTGCCATTTGCAATGACATGGATGGACTTGGAGGGCATGATGCTAAGTAAAATAAGTCAGAAAGAGAAAGACAAATACTGTGTGATATCACTTACATGTGGAATCCCCCCCATAAAAAAAAAAACAAACAAAAAAGAAGCAGACTCACAGATACAGAGAACAAACTAGTGGTTACCAGTGGGGAGAGGGAAGGGGGAGGGGAAAGATAGGGGGAGGGGGTTAAGAGGTACAAACTACTACATATAAAATAAATAAGCTACTAGGATATATTGTACAGCACAGGGCATATAGCCAATATTTTATAATAACTCTTAATGGAGTATAACCTTTAAAAATTGTGAATCACTATGGTGAACATCTGAAACTTATAAGGTACATCAACTATTCCTCAAAAAGAAAGAGAGAAATACAGTCTGAGTCTTGAAGTTGTGAGTTGGGTGGAGGAAGATGATACTTAAATGTACTCTGAAAGCAGTATATTCAGAGAAAACTAATTTCAAAGTCCCCTCTTAAAAATAAACTGTCTTTAAGAAAGGAGATGTCTTGATAAACAGCAAGGATTTACCGTATAGCACAGGGAACTATATTCAATATCTTGTAATAACGTATAATAGAAAAGAATCAGAAAAAAAGAATATAGATACATAGATAGACATATGTATAACTGAATCACTTTGCTGTACACCTAAAACGAACAAAATATTGTAAATCAACTATACTCCAATAAAAGAAAAAAGAAAAACAAAGAAAGGAGGCATCTTAAGAATAAGTAAGCACATGGAAATGCTATTTTCATAGAGCCAAGACATGGCATTAAGGAATCAGATGGTTGATTCACAAGTCACTTTCTTCAGGTGTGAAGTCACCTCTTTAAAAACAAACTGTGTCTGCAAGAAAGGCAAAGTCCCAGAATACAGCAGTGCTGTGAAGCTGGTCCTGATGAGAACCGGGCCTGGCAACGTCTTGGGCGAGACGGTGTTTGGAGATGGGCGAGCTCGCCCTCTGAACCCCTTCTGGTCGTGACAGTGGAGGGAAAGGGGCAGTGGAGGGGGTCGGGCTTGGAGCAGAGAGTCGCTCAAACCTGGAATCTGGGGCCCCGTTTTGGGACAAAAAAGAGGAAACATCAGAGCTGAAGGGGCACCTAACAGCCGGTCGAGTTTGCAGTTACTGAATTTCTCTTGCCCCCCGATGAGCTCTTCAACCTTCCAGCAGGTAGGTGGAAGCTTCCTGTTTGACCTTTTTAAAAAGCTTTGTTGCTGGTGCACCGTCTTCAGCGGGGCTAACAGAGGTTTCCAGAGACACGGCCCCCAGTCTACACGCAGAAGAGCCTTTGGAAGCACGGCCGCCAGGGCTCCGCGTCAGCACAGCCAAGAGAGCTTTTGCAGGGCGCCGTCACTCATACCGATGGTTTCTTAAGCTTCAGAGGGAATTCTGATGCACACCCGAGGTTGAAACCTCTGGGGTCCAGATTTCCTTGCAGAGAGGTCTGCGTGCATTTCAGTGGCCTTAACTGGGCATATGTCCAGCACCATGATCACTGCTTGTCACGTGGGGACGCGGCTGGTCCGAGGGCTCCATTGATGTGCATGCACAGTGCGTTTGGATCTGACACCACGGAGTTTAGAGCGTTTCTCGACGGGGATGCCAGTGGCATCTTGGGGACAGACCTTTGACGCAAAGACCGTCCTGCACGTTGAAAACTACTTTGCCTGTCTGCACTCCCTCCCCGCCAAACTAAATGCCAGTAGCAGCCTCCTAGTTGTGACAACTCCAAAAGTCCTCCCGTTTTCCAAGTGGGAAGGGCGCAGCTCTGCCCCACACACTTTTGAAATTAGCCAAAATGACACAGGGTCACAGTTATCCTTGAAAAGCCCTGAAATGAATCTTTCATCACTAGGTCCTGGGCCTGGAAGCTAAGAGCCCAAGAATTACCTTCTTACTGCTCTTTGCTTTAGAAGATGCCTTCCTCTCCTCTGGGCAGTGAAAACTTTGACCTGGAGGTTGAGGGGTGTGTGTGTGTGCGCTCCAGGGCAGGGAGGAGAGCCCAGGGAGGAAGAGTGGGATAAGCAAATAACTTTCTGGGACTTCCCCGGCAGTCCAGTGGTCAGGACTCCGCGCTTCCACTGCAGGGGGCCCAGGTTCGATCCCTGGTCGGGGAACTAAGATCCCGCATGTCACATGGCCAAAACAAAACAAAAATTAATGATAATAATAATTTTTTGTATTCTTCTAATTCTGTGTAGAGTTCAACTCCATAATAAGCCCAAACTTGAAACAACAGATTCTTTGTAGGGGTGTCTACTCTAGTGCCCGGGCATCCAGCTAACGCTTGGTTTTTGGAGTTTATCAGCAAAAGAAGTGTGTCATAGCAAATGGATTTTCACATGCTTCCATGACAAAACAAAGCTAATTCTGAAAGGTCAAAGCATCCCTTCCTTCAAAAGTGATACGCACTTATTCTGTGATTAACCACTTTGGTTCTTTGAATTGATTCTAATGAAATCCACCCTCCAGGACTCCTCTAAAATCAGTTTCATTCAAAACCCTCAGCCCAAAGGTTATTTTGGAATTTTCAAAAGGAACACAGTGTCGCCATTTGAAGGCAGACAGAATTGCTAACAGCTGCCTTTCCTTTGAAGTAAATGGAATTTGACAGCAATTCATCTGCAATGAACTGCTGTGTGTGCTGGTTATAAAATCATTCCCAAATTCCACTTTACCTTTTCTTAAGAAGTTGGGGGAGAAAAAAAATGTGTATTTACATACAAAGGAGCGATTCAGCAATGGCTTGAGGATGTGGTACTGTAAGAATGTACATGTTTAAAGCTAACAGGGAGAGTACAATGTATCGCTCCAGTGACTCTAGTCGAAAGCTGATTCTAAACCACAACGGAGATTAATGCTAATCATTAGGCTTAGACTGAGGTATTGAGGTATTCAACATCTGGCTGAAGATGAACACGTTACAAATCCAAGCTCTGTGCTTTGAAAGCTTCTGAACACTGGAATTACAGGCGTTCCGTATATACTACCCCTGCCCACAATACTTTGTTTTTGGTTTTCTTTGTTTGCTTTTTTAAATGATGCCACATTCACAGAAAATATTAGGCATGCGACATCAGTCATTTCTTAAATTTAGGGAGCGTGATTTTTTTTCCAGCTTTAATTATTTACCATGGTCTCTGAAACACTGAAATTCACAAATTGTAACTTTGGATGGTAAATTCAACTAGCATCCAAAGGAATAAATGGATGTTACAAATACTTATGATGAAATAATAGCAGCGCTCTAAGTAGACCCTGAAGTAAGAAACCAGCGTCCTGAGAAAGGGGATGTGAAACACGATTTAAAGACCTGGAGGACCAATCGCCAAACGTTTCTGTTTCTACAGCAAGTTTTATCATGCGCTAACCAAGAGGACTTACAAGGCATCTATTGTGTGAGAACTAAAGGAGATTCCATGCGAGGGATGGCTTGTGATTTAATGATATGAAGAAAATCCAGCACTGAAAGCTGGTTATGACGGGAGGGACGGAGTCTCCTCTTTGCTAAGATCACTCTTGAAAAGGAACCCAGTGTGCTGTGAACCGACAGCAAAATAAGGGAAAGGAAAATCCTTTTGCATTAGAGGCACGCTGGGGATTACTCAGGTCATCAGCACGAAGCAGTTTAAGATATCCTGGTAAGACACCCCATCACGTAAAACGCTCAGTGAGGAGAAGAGATTGCAAAGGGCTGTGAGGTTGGATTAAGTCCCTCTAACCCAAGAGCTGATACACTCAACCCAGAGGCTGCCAGGATCAAGAGCAGGGGCTTTTTATTTCAGCCTCTCCCTGCAAAACACAGATAACTCCAGCAACAGACTGCAGGGCTGTGCTGGGCTGTGCACACTTAGCCCAAGTAGCGTAAGAGATTTTCAGAGCTGAACACCAGACAGAGAGATGAGGTCCACCCTCATCCCCACCGCCTTGTGCATCTGCAACTACTCTCCTTCGTGTAGGAAGCCCCACCCCCTGCCATGTGCACAAGCCCAACCCTTTCTTTCTGTTTTTCTTTGGCTGTGCCAGTGCCTGCAGGATTTTTGTTCCCCGACCAGGGATAGAACTCGTGCCCCCTGCAGTGGAAGCACAGAGTCTTAACCACTGGACCGCCAGGGAAATCCAAGCCCAACCCTTTCTTATCCCCTAAATTCTGGGATCACAGGACACACTGAAAAGAGGGAGAAGAAATCAAGACAAAAGGAGGCTCCCTACAAAACACACCTTCACCCCACATCCTGTCCCGACCCTTCATAGCCTCAGCCGCCTTCCTGTTGAAGCTAAGTGGCAAGTCAGAGAGGCAACACTATCCTAGTTTTATTTCAATTTGTAGCTGGCAAGGAAAAATGGCAAGGAGAAAGAAAATAGTATTCTTAAGTCCCAGACAGAACTTAAAAACGACTTTAGAAATCCCGAGGAAATGCCGTTTCACTTTGTTAGCTTTGAGAAGGGCACAACTTTATTGACAAAGGCATCACCTCCATAACTGAGAAAAGGGGTGATGGACAATTTCATATTTCCACTTTCAGTACCCGTTAGATCATTACCTCCAGGATTGCGGCTGACATGCCTTCAGAGACAGAGCTATTCACCACTGCGAAGCAATTCTTCACGACCGCGTGGAGGTCTTCCTGAGCCATCTCCCCGATCAATCGTACCCCAGCGGTCCTGGAACAACATGGAGCAGAGAGACAGCTTACGGCTGGGAATCTTACGGGGAGGGGCTGGGAGAAGGGGAGACGACAATTTTGGAGAAATACCCTAGATCCACAGGGAAGCATTACTGCTAAAGGATTCAATACAGAAAACCATACTGGAGTGAGAATCTATTCTATATCCATCCCTGATAAGAGAGAGAGGAAACCTGTTAACACACCCGCTGTCATTCTGAAGTCCTCTGACCAAGGAGACACGTGCTTCTCAGATACTGGACGTCAGAGGTACAGCTCTTGCCATTTTTTCTCTGAATGATTTAGAAAACAAACCTTTCCTAATAATGCAACCTTTCTTCAAATTCTTTTTTTAAAGATACACAGAAAGAGAATCATAGATGTATCATAAACAGAGAGAAATAGTAAAATAGAGAAACTCAACCAATACCCAGGTTCCCAGCACTTTGTCACATAGGTTTTGTCTTGTTTTCTTTTTTTTTTCACCCAAAAATACAGACATTCTTCCCCATCCCCTACCCCTCTCCACCAGTCTCAGGATTTTGAGGTTATCCTTTCACATAATTGGTTATACTTTTACATACATGCATTCTGTATCTATGAGCAACATAAAGACACCTGATTGCATATGGGGATGAAATCAGTTTTCCAGTCCCCTGGGGTGATGGTGTGGCCAGTGAGAGGAGCTGGAATCCTGGGGGTGTGAGTAAGTTCACATAAAAAGGGGCTGACCCAAATGGGAGGTAACCCTTCTGGCTCTTGTCCTTCCTCATCTCCCCACTTAAAATTCGGAATGTGACACGTGATTTCTACAGCCACTGTCACCTTAGGGATGGAAGTCACAGGAAGGGACTGCAGGACGGCAAGACAGGAGCTGAAGTCTTACTTGGTCCTGGACCAACGACCTCAGATTTTTTTTATGTGAGCAGTTAAGCCCCAGGGTGTGTAAGCCAGTGTTATTGGGCTACTGGCAGACAAATGCAATTGATAACAAAGACTCTGACAAACTGCCCTCTAAAGGGGTGGCAGCAATTTTCACCCTCACCAGCAGAGGTTTTAAGTCTTTTCAGTTTTGGCCAATGTGATCAGTGACAATTGTAACCTCAAAGTGGGTTTCCTGGGAATTTCCTGACCTAGTGAGGCTGCACGTCTTCACACGTGTGTCCGTGCTGCCGCCCCTTAGGGAACTGCTGATGCTTCCAGGGTATCAGCTTCCTGGCTTGTAAATGGGGAAAATAACAGTGCCTAGGATGGCACAGGATCACCCTGATCGCACAGGCGATTAAAGGAGGAATTATTAGTAAACTGCTGGGAACAGAGCCTGGGACACGGCGAGGGCTGGCAACTGGGATCATTTATCGGTCACTAGGTTTCCTCTCCTGCAAAACACCTACACTTACCTCTTTACTTTGGCTTTTACTTCCCTTGTGAACACTGGATCAACCTGAAAAGGGACAAAGATGAATTTTAGGAAAAGTCAGAAATGAATCTAAGTCTCAAGAGAATTGCAGATTATGGCAACAGAGCCAAACGTAACAATTCAGAAAGGGAAAAAACAAATCAAACAGGAAATAATACTCCTGAGTCCAGCTACTACAAAGTAATAAGGAAAAGAGAAGGACTTGAGAGAAAGTTTAAAGAAATATACATATAGAGTCGTCCCTCAGTATCCACAGGGGGTTGGTGCCAGGACCCCCTCAGATACCAAAATCCGCGGATGCTCAAGTCCCTTATATAAGATGGTGTAGTACTTGCATATAACCTATGCACACCCTCCTGTATACTTTAAATCCCTCTAGATTACTTACAATACGAATATAAATATAAATGCAATGGAATAGTTGCCAATGCACAGCAAATTCAAGTTTTGCTTTTTGGAACTTTCTGGAATTTTTTTTCTGAATATTTTCAATCCATGGTTGGTTGAATCCGCAAATGCAGAACCCACAGATACAGGGGGCCAACTGTATTCCTGTTTCCTGTTTGGCCTGTAAGATAAGAGCCTGGTGAAGCCCCAGGTACAAAAGCGCAAGAGCCGTCCACCCAACTCAAGGTCTTGAAACAGAAGTCACTTATAGTCAAGGGAAAATCTGACAACACAACACTTCACTGAAAGGATTGTCGGGTTCATTACAGTGGTGGATTTTGTCATAAAACCTTTGAGGCAGAAGGAGTTGGAACCCTTGGTACCTCTAAGACAAAGGATCTGACCACATTAAAATTTTATTTCTAACAGGGAGCCTTCCCAGACACACAATTTTAAACCAAGGGCACATCCATGAGCTGACACATGGGAAACAAAATGTTGTCTGTCCATACAACGAAATGTTATTCAGCCACAAAAAGGAATGAAGGACTGATTTATGCTACAACGTGGATGAACCTTGAAAACATGATGCTAAGTGAAAGAAGCCAGACACAGAAGGCCATACATTGTGGCTCTTTTTACGTGAAATGTCCAGAATAGACAATTCCATAGAGAAAGAAAGTAGAGTAGTAGTTGCTAGGGACGGGGGGGTGGGGAGAATGGGGAATGACTGCTAATGAGTGTGGAATTTTTGAGGGGGTAATGAAAATGTTCCAGAATTAGATAGGAGTGATGGTAGCAACACTTTGTGACTATACTAAAAACCAATGGATTATATACTTTAAAATGGCGCATTTTATGGCATATGAATTATATTTCAAGTTTTAAAAAGCCAAGTCCAGGTCTTCCCTGGTGGCACAGTGGTTAAGAATCCGCCTGCCAATGCAGGGGACAGGGGTTCGAGCCCTGGTCCAGGAAGATCCCACATGCCGCGGAGCAACTAAGCCCGTGCACCACAACTACTGAGCTTGCGCTCTAGAGCCCGCGAGCCACAACTATGGAGCCCACGAGCCACAACTACTGAAGCCCACGTGCCTAGAACCTATGCTCTGCAACAAGAGAGGCCACCGCAATGAGAAGCCCGCGCACCGCAACGAAGAGTAGCCCCCGCTCGCCGCAACTAGAGCAAAGCCCGCGCGTGGCAACGAAGACACAACCCAGCCAAAAAATAAAAAATAAATAAATTAATTAAAAAACCAAGTCCAACTTTTTAATTAGTTACAATCTAATATGCTTGAGTCTGCATTTCACTCCTATTTCACATCTGGAGGAAATGTGTCCTTTGGGACAGGCACCGTGTTTTGTCCTATTGCATCCCTGGTGGTCAATATGTTTGTTGAATTAATGCAAAAATTAACAGCAGTGTTTTCAAGCTGATCCGCTATACCAACATTTTTGACGCCATGTGTTTTTAAGCAAACTTGTATGTAGATATCCAGAGGCCAGAGAGAGAGGCGGTACAGGCTGAGAGGGGCTCTGGAGACAGATCGCCCGGGTGAAGTCCCCCCCAAAACCAGCCACTAGCCACGCAGCCGTGCACACATTACTGGACGTGTCTGGGCCTTGGGTTCTTCATCTCGTAAAATGAGAAACACGTTCAGCGCTTACAACTATTTCTGAGACATAGTAACTGCTATACAAGTAGTAGAAGAACACAGTTAAATATCAAAGCCCTTCTAAAAAGAATAAGAATGAAAGCTGCAGATTGCACCACTAATACAAAAATATGTATACACTTAATCTCAAATGCGTACGTTCCCAGTGACACTGCCACACTTCTCAGCAAGAGAAAGACACCCGAACACCTGAAGGTAAGCATCGTGTCCACGGAGGAGCACACCTTATTCCCAACCATCAGAAGCCAAACTATAATACTCTTTGTGCACAATGAGCTCTTCTCAGGTAAATTTACTTACTGAGGTACCAAGAGGATCTTAAGGGATACGGTTCCATCTGTCACAGCGTTCCTATAAGCCTAGTTAGGATGGAGCTGCAGAATATATTTATCACATCTGGTTCATCCAACTGCAAACTCTTCAATGAAACAATCAATAGACTGGTTTTGCCCTGCACCACCCCTCCACTGGTTTTATTAACAATGAAAACAATTTTAAAATAACTGACAAAATATTCTTAAATTTATGCACGTGTAAGACAAAATTCTAAACGTGTCTTCAAAGACAGAGGCAGATGAGGGTGTAAACACATTTTACGAATGCAGTGTCTGCCGGCTTGTCCTGTTACTGCTGATGAGCTTAGAAGTGAAAGCAGATTCAATTTCTATTCTCGTTCACACTTCACCAGTAGGTACCAGGAATTACAAACCAAGTCAGTTTAATGAATATGATATCCCTAGAGAGTTTATCATACTAACTGAATAATTTTGTGTTTTCCAGAAACTTCATTTAAGTTCCATTTGGCAAGGAAATGCTGTGTGTGTGTGTGTAACCCCAAATCCTTCAAACTACTCATACGCCTGAGATGTATCCCAAGGAACCAGAAATGCAAAGCACACTTACATCCCCGAGATCATGACATCACTTTGACGGCGAACACAGCAAATCTGGATGCCTAAAGAAATTGAAATTATTCCTAGACTTTTTTTATAGCTTAATTTATTTTAATAACAAACTTGCAGGAACAGTACAGAAGACACAAACCACTAAACACATGTATGTAAAGCAACTCAGAAAACTGTAGTGAATGGATGGAATCTACCATACGATTAAAATGCTGCAAAGACCATTTAGTTGCCATCAGCTGGAAATTTACTTGTTTTAAATATCATATGAGATCGCTTTATATGGAATCTAAAAAAATGATACAAACGAACTTATTTACAAAACAGAAATAGACTCACAGACATAGAAAACAAAACTATGGTTACCAAAGGGGAAAGGGAGGAGGGGAGGGATAAATTAGGAGTTTGGTATTAATAGATACACACTACTACATATAAAATAGGTAAACAACAAGGTCCTACTTTATAGCACGGGGAACTCTACTCAATATCTTGTAATAATCTATAATGGGAAAGAATCTAAAAGAGATACATGCATGTTTATATGTATAACTGATCCACTGTGCTGTACACCTGAAACTAACACAACATTGCAAATCAACTATATTTCAATAAAAATTTTTAAAAACAGAAATTTACTTGCTTTAAGAAAATCCAAATGCTGGCATTATCCAGAATATTTTAACAGGTTTATTTATAATTTTTATAAAATTCAACTTCTGAAACTTGTTTGCTGAAACATTATGACCTGAATTACTGTCTCTGCTTTTACATTAAAAATTCACATACAAGGACTTCCCTGGTGGCACAGTGGTTGAGAATCTGCCTGCCGATGCAGGGGACGCGAGTTCGAGCTCTGGTCCGGGAAGATCCCACATGCCGCGGAGCAGCTGGGCCCGTGAGCCACAACTACTGAGCCTGCGCCTCTGGAGCCTGTGCTCCGCAACAAGAGAGGCCGCGATAGTGAGAGGCCCGCGTACCGCGATGAAGAGTGGCCCCCGCTCGCCGCAACTGGAGAAAGCCCTCGCACAGAAACGAAGACCCAACACAGCCATAAATAAATAAATAAATAATAATTTTTAAAAAAAATTCACATACAAAATGAAAATGGAAAAACTGCCAATCCCTGATTTCTGCCCTCTATTTTTCCACTCAACAATCATACACTTAGGTACCTTTTGCATCCATTGGGGGGAAAAAAATCTAACGTGCAGAACTATCAAACAAGAAGAGAATTTTTTTTAAACAATGAAAGGTTTCCCATCTGAGTCGTCTTAAGCATGTTCTCGGTGTAAGCAGCATGCTGGCTGGATGTCCTTTGGCGTAACTATTACACATTGGGCATGGATTGCATACAGGCTGGTGTCTTCCAAAATGACAACCAGACGGGCCTTGCTGGCCTCTCACAAAGCACGGGTAGCTGCACTCTGAAAGTACAGATCTGTTTGGAAGTTCTGAGCAATTTCTCGCACCAGACACGGGAAGGAACGCCTGCCAATCAGAAGTTCAGTGGACGTGATAACGTCTTTTTTCCGCAAGCTGCTACAGTCCTGTAACGATGAGTTTCTTCACCTCTCCAGTAGAGGGTGCACTCTTTTTATTTTATTTTATTGAAGTATTGTTGATTTACAATGTTGTGTTAATTTCTGCTGTATAGCAAAGTGATCCAGTTATATATATATATATATATATATATATGTATATGTATATATATGTAACCTTCATATTCTTTTCCATGATGGTTTGTCACAAGATACTGAACACAGTTCCCTGTGCTCTACAGTAGGACCTTGTTGTTTATCCCTTCTATATGTAATAGTTTGCATCTGCTAATCCCAACCTCCTACTCCATCCCTCCTCCACCCCCCAACTCCCTGCCCCTGCCCTCCCCGGCAACCACAAGTCTGTTCTCTGTGTCTGAGTTTATTTCTGTTTTGAAAATAAGTTCATTTGTGTTATACTTTAATTTCACACATAAGGGATATCATATGTTATCTGTCTTTGTCTGACTTACTTCACTTAGTATGATAAGCCATGTTGCTGCAAATGGCATTATTTCATTCTTTTTTATGGCTGTGTAATATTCCATTATATATATGTACCACATCTTCTTTATCCATTCATCTGTCGATGGACATTTAGGCTGTTTCCATGTCTTGGCTATTGTGAACAGTGCTGCTATGAACATAAGGGTGCATGTACCTTTTTGAATTATAGTTTTTTCCAGATACATGCCCAGGAGTGGGATTGCTGGATCATGTGGTAGCTCTATTTTTAGCTTTTTAAGAAACCTACATACTGTTCTCCGTAGTGGCTGCACCAGCTTACATTCCCACCAACTGTGTAGGAGGGCTCCCTTTTCTCCACACCTTCTCCAGCATTATGATTTGTAGACTTTTTGATGATGGCCATTCTGACCAGTGTGAGGTGGTACCTCATTGTAGTTTTGATTTGCATTTCTCTAATAGTTAGCAATGTTGAGCATCTTTTCATGTACCTGTTGGCCACCTGTATGCCTTCTTCGGAGAAATGTCTCTTTAGGTCTTCAGGGAGAACTCTCGCAAGAGGCTTTTGTAGTCAGTTGCTTCCTGGGGGCTTCACCCTCCGTGGACTTGCAGGCAGTCATTTTTGCAGGAGCCACTGTACAGAGGCCTCCTTACTCAGCCCCCTTGTCCTTTGGCTGGAGCTCTGCAAGCTAGGGGCAACAGTGGGGTTACAGAGGGACACAAGGAGCTACAAACACAATGCTATTGCTAGAAAGATCTTTAAAGAATAAACTCAAAGCCATGCACGATTTATTGCTTACTGCTGTTGTTAACAGTCAGTACTCACTCGCTGCTTACTCTGGGCCTAAGCTACGCCAAGTCCTACGTGTGCATTACTTCTTGCCAACAATCCTGCAGTCATTTTCCCCACTTTAGGAGAGAGGACAGTGGAGCTCAGAGAGCTGGTGTAACTTAGCCAGGATCACACAGCTAGGAAGGTGCTGGGGCAGGAGTCAAACTCAGGCAGTCTGACTCTGGAGATGGCACTCTTACCCAAGTTCCACTGCCCCTCTGGTTTCTACTCAAAGGATTTTCATCATATAGTTTATACAAAGCACATGTGGGTTACGGAACCCCTCCCTACTTACTTATTTATGTAACAGGGAAGAACAAATCTGACTCCATATTGGATCTGTTTCTTTTATTTTAACTTTTGTATTCTACTGCTTTTGCTAAAAGAATGTTGCCTGTAGCCTGAAATATACAAGAGCCCATGCTTAAAGCTATAATACTTTTCCATTCATAGGGAGCTAAAAAGCTGCAGAACAGAGAATAACATTTGTCTTGTTGGAAGTTTACAGGAACAGCCTGATCTGACTTTCAGGGACAGCTGCAAGAACAAAGGATTCCAAGAAGTTTGTGACAGTCAACCACACCCCCTCCACTTTTAGTATAAAAGAAGCCTGAATTCTAACTCAGGTAAGATGGTTCTTTGGGACGCTAGGCCATCTTTTCGGTCTGCTGGCTTTCCGAATAAAGTTGCTGTTCCTTGCCCCAGCTACTCGTTTCTTGATTTACTGGCCTGTCGTGCGGCAAGCGGTATGAGCACGGACTCCATAACCTTTACTCTCCACTTCTCACCTCTCTCCTAATTGCATGTCTTCCTCTCCACCAGGAATGCCACCCTCCATCCCTAAAACCCATTCATCCCCCAAGGCACAGAAAAATGTCACCTTTCGGAGAAACTTTGCCCGGTTATCCAAACCAGAAGTAACATCTCCTCCCAAACTCCCACCAAAAGTGGGCCTACTTTTTGGGGTACCTGTCCATCTCTTCTCCTTAGACATGTTCATTTTCCTCCCAAGGTCATGCTAGTTCTATACTGGCTCTACCTTTCCATTTCCCACTTCTGATCCTTTTCATTCAAATTATCCTAAACCACTGAATTGCATTATAATCCTAACATCCTGTCATGAAAAGATAAACAGTGCAATGAAAGGCTTCTTTTGGCAATACACATTAATTCTGACATGCATGTTTTACTTGTGATAAATTTTAGTTAGAAATTCTTCATTTTTAATTTTTTTAAAATAAATTTATTTTATTTATTTTTGGCTGCACTGGGTCTTTGTTGCTGCGCTCGGGCTTTCTCTAGTTGCGGTGAGCGGGGGCTGCTCTTCATCGTGGCGCGTGGACTTCTCATTGCGGTGGCTTCTCTTGTCGCGGAGCACGGGCTCTAGGCACACGGGCTTCAGCAGTTGTGGCTCGCAGGCTTGGTAGTTGTGTTTCACAGGCTTAGTTGCTCCGCAGCATGTGGGATCTTCCCGGACCAGGGCTTGAACCCGTGTCCCCTGCATTGGCAGGCAGATTCTTAACCACTGTGCCACCAGGGAGGCCCCATTGTTTTTAATTTTTTTTAACACTTTTCTGCTCTCGTGATTAACTATTTAGGGGAAAAGAATTCATGAAGGGAAAAAAATTTTTTTTACAAGACAGCTGAAATACCTAACCCTTTAACTAAAATTTTGAAGGTATAACAACGGCAAGTTTCAAGTTGAAAGTACAAACTGCATTAAACTTTTCTGGGTGTGTCTTCCGCATCAGTTCATTTTCAAATCTCTTAGTGAAGCCAAGGGGAACAAAACACAAGGCAAGGAAAAAAGAAGGGTAGATATCTTTATTTAATGAAAGCACATGTTATGAAATTTTAAAAAGTGAAAACATTGCAAGTAGCAAAGAAAATTCTCATTTCCTCCTTCTGAGCTTATTTACTTTCCAGCAAAGTATATTGTCTCAACTCCCAGGCTTAAGGAAAATCATCTTTGATATACGAAATTATGGTGGAAAGTCATTAAGCTGTCATGCTGGAGCTGAATGTTCCTACCACACTGCTTACCAAAGAGTATCAGAAAATGCACCCACTCCAGGCCCCCGCCCCCGCCACGAGCAGAAACCACATGCTTTGCCGAGATGGTTGGACCAAGAGATCAAAGAAGCTTTAAGAGAAAACCAATGCCTTAAACCATTCTGCAGCTAAAACAGAATTCTAGCATGTCAACACAGAAAGGAAACATCAGCACAGAAAGTTCTTTCATGTAATGCCCGTACAATGCCGCCTACAAACCAGGCGCTGGGCCAAGTATGCACTCATTTTGGCCTCTTAAGAAACGATGAGGCAGGTTACGGTTTCTTAGTCACACCCACTTTACAGATGGGGAAAACTGAGGCCTGGAGCAGTGAAGTGCACCCAGCTAGCACACAACCACTCTACTACACAGCCATGCAAGACTACAATTTGCCTGACACAGATGATGCAATCTTGGTCCAAAGGTGTTAACTAACTTGCCAGCAGTAAACAGTAATGAAGGATTAGATAGATTTCACAGGGGACTGAGATCCCGCTTTTTGAAATGTTCTTGCTAAGAATGACCACAGAAGGAAACATACGTATCGCATCTAAAATACAAAGCACACACAAGAACATTTACTCTCCTATTTTATAAATCGTTGGCAGAAAGGTAATGCCACTCAAAAAGCAGAGCAATACTATTCCAAAGAAGAGTTGATAATTGCCTTCTGAGCCCGGCCATTGGACACGGCAGGAACCAATGTGAATGCTGTATGCAGTCCAGGCCCTGGGCTCCCCTGTCCTGGCAGACACACCTCTAGCCTGCATTGACTCTGTTAGTTAATTATTATTAACTAACCTACTATTAGGGCCTATTATTAGGGAATAATCGCAGTGCATGCAGCAGTGATTCCCTCTCTCTCTGTCCACGTCTCTGCGCGGAGCCTGGTCAGATCCGAGACCCCAGTGAAGACCTGGCTACGCAGCTCAGCCAGTGCCCCCTTGGATGCCGCATCAGTCCAGCTTCAGCCCGAGGGACTTTATTAGGAGGTGACAAGGGCTACTAAGAGAATTGTTGGGGAGGCTGAAGACCAGGTTTGGCTGCATCCACTTCTTAGTCTCTGGATCATTCCCTTCAAGCTCCACGGTCCAGCGTGGGTTACCTCCGCCAGTTTGTAAGGAGGGGAGCAGGCACCCGATCCCACTTCCACCAGACCACATGCAGTGGGAGGAGGTGAGGAAGACGCCCAGACGAAGCAGCGGAAGAGGTGAAACGGATGCCAAAGAGTCGAAGCAAAAAATCGATGAGCACGGCGTATGCGGATTACCTGTTTGCTTTTATGAGTGATCAAACAAAGAACTGAATACTTCCATAGGTCACTTAATGGAAATCAATGTGGCCATTATGTTTGGTCCCTGGTGTTTACTCAGTGATTTTCCCTCAGGGAAAGAGTGTTCTTGGCAGTGAAAATGGTGCTCAGCTGTTATTCAATGTAGCGATTACCCCTTATTGCGTCATCCTTTGACGCCATATGCTGATGTTTGTGAGCAAAACTTCAATAGCCTTGGATATCTTCATTTACTTCCGTGTTCATTTACATGAACAGTATGTATATTGTTGTATATATGTACCTTCATATGTATATGTATGAATACATATACACATATGCATATAATTGTATGTATATTGTCTGGGAGGAAGAAATTTTCCTCTCCCCTTCGAGGTTCTTCTGGCTGGTCTAAGAATTAAATTGACGTGAGACAGATGAACAGGAGAAAAATCAAACACAAGTTTAATTACATGTATGCATGGGAGAGACCCAGGAAAACTAAGTTATCAGCTAAAGACAGAAGAGGATGTGGAGGGTAGGGGTTTGGGACCTCAAAGTGAAGGAAGGCAATTCACATGGAGATGGAAAAGCAAATGTTTGGTGAACAAATGTTTGCTGGGGCAGGCAGAGACAATGGGCCACAGAGAGGAATTTAACAAACAGACCTTGCTGGGTTCCTCCCTGTCTCCACACCTAGTTGATACTGTGGTTACCTGTGGTGACACTCCCTTCCTGGTCCTCCATCGACATTCTCTGGGCAGTTAGGGGGAGGGTCAAAGGTTCTTCCTGAGTCTTTTGGGCCTTGATTGTTTACAGCTAGAAATAATAATAAATAATAATCCGCACGCCAAAGAGACATTTTGGGGTGGACAATTTCACTCTCCCACTATATATATATATATAATTTTATTTACCTCCTTGTTCGTTCCTTCAAGAAATACTTACTGAGTGCCACTGTGCTGCAGGCACATGGACATATCCCAGTGACTAGAATAGACATGGCCCCTTTCCGCAGGGAGCATGCAGTCTGGTTAGGACGACAAACAAGAACAAATAATGGCCACATTGATTTCCATTAAGTGACCTATGGAAGTATTCAGTTCTTGTTTGATCACTCATAAAAGCAAACAGGTAATCCGCATACGCCGTGCTCATCGATTTTTTGCTTCGACTCTTTGGCATCCGTTTCACCTCTTCCGCTGCTTCGTCTGGGCGTCTTCCTCACCTCCTCCCACTGCATGTGGTCTGGTGGAAGTGGGATCGGGTGCCTGCTCCCCTCCTTACAAACTGGCGGAGGTAACCCACGCTGGACCGTGGAGCTTGAAGGGAATGATCCAGAGACTAAGAAGTGGATGCAGCCAAACCTGGTCTTCAGCCTCCCCAACAATTCTCTTAGTAGCCCTTGTCACCTCCTAATAAAGTCCCTCGGGCTGAAGCTGGACTGATGCGGCATCCAAGGGGGCACTGGCTGAGCTGCGTAGCCAGGTCTTCACTGGGGTCTCGGATCTGACCAGGCTCCGCGCAGAGACGTGGACAGAGAGAGAGGGAATCACTGCTGCATGCACTGCGATTATTCCCTAATAATAGGCCCTAATAGTAGGTTAGTTAATAATAATTAACTAACAGAGTCAATGCAGTTTTGTACTCAGAGACCCTGCACATGACCTGGAAAGGCTACAGTCCTCCAAAAGTGTGTAATTTAGACTTAAAGAGTTTATTCAGTCACTGAGCTTAGCAGTTAACAAAGAAAAAGATGAATGGAAGAAGAGTGTACTCACAGTAGATGTCAAAGATAATTGTAATACCCGGGGTGTTTGAGCTACTCTAAGAGATAATGGTTAAAAGATGAATCTTAATGTGTCCCAAGATTTGACCTCTGACCCACTTCTCAAATCTATTTCCAAAAGATCAGCATATTAACCCGTAACATTGTAACAGATATTCAATTTCAAGTGTAAAATCCTTTTAGTCTCCTCCTAGTTCTGAATTCAAAAGTGATGTTAAATTGAATTCTTGATGCTGAAAACTGATAGATGCCTGGAAATCTTACAACGATGGTGGGGAAGAGCTTGTTTAAATTGAGGGGTCAGGAGAAGCATATCTGAGCCAGCCCAGTATGTGGGGAGGGAATCTTCCACTGAGGAAGCAGCCAAGGCACTGGCTTTCAAGAGGGAATATGTTTAGTGGATGGAGAGAAACACACACACACACACACACCATCAAGCATGGCCCAAGTCAGTGTTGTCCAAACTTCAGATCAGGGAGCACATCATGAAATCAATTTTGGAATAAAAATAACCTTTGTTTTAATGACATGGAATAGCAAAACAGAGACATGGAACAGGTTTTTTTAAAATATCAGAGTGTGTGAAATACATGAAGCAAGAGTATTGTTTAATAAAGCTTGTTTCTGGGGTGTGTGTGTGTGTGTGTGTGTGTGTGTGTGTGTGTATGTGTGTGTGTGTGTGTGTGTAGTGGGTCACTATGTAAAATGTGCAGGAGTTGGCTTTACTTGATGTCTGGCCATGGTAAAAGCTTTTTATAGAAATAGGCAAACAGGGTTGTTAGAAAACAGGGCGTCCTGCCCCGCTCTCCCCAACAGAACTGTTTTTAAACATTGACCAGCATACCACTGGTTATGGAGAAAAAGCAAACAAACATAAAACTTAACAGACACTAGCCTTATCTGAATTACTGGAGGATCTGAAATGTGTGTCTACATATATTGGTTTTAAGTCTTTTGGGCAATTCCCTGGCGGTCCAGTGGTTAAGACTCCGCGTTTTCAGTGCCGAGGGCCGGGGTTCGATCCCTGGTCGGGAAACTAAGATCCCACTAGCGGTGTGACATGGCCAAAAAAAAAAAAAAAAAAAATCTTTTGTAGGGAAGAGGGACTCAAGAAGGAAACAAGAGGTTTGAAGGAGTCTGTGACTAACTGGATTCCAAGTGCTGCCTTAGAAATTTAGAAACTCAAATGATTCTGTCTGCTAGGATGACACTAAGGTGTTTGCTGTAATGGCTATTGTAATGGCTCTTTAGATTTGATGAAGACCTTTTACAAGGCAGGGATATCGCTAGGGGCTGAATGCTTGTGTCCCCCCTAAAATTCATACGTTGAGATCTTAACCCTCAAGGTGATGGTATTGGGGTGGAGGGTGCGGTCTTTGGGAAGTGCTTAGGTCATGATGCTGGAGCCCTCATGAATGGAATTCGTGTCCTTACAAAAGACCCCGGAGAGCTCCGTCGCCCCTTCCACCACGAGGACGCAGCAAGACAGGAAGAGCATCCTCACGACAACATGACCATGCTGGCACTTTCGTCTTGGACTCGCAGCCTCCAGAACCGTCAGAAATAAATCGCCGCTGTTTGTCAACCACCCCATCTGCGGTCCTTGGTTAGAGCCGCCCGGATGGACCAAGACAGATCAACACTAGTCGGGTCCAAAGCCTTGGCTTCTGCGTTCAGGTCAGTGCAAGGCTGAGAAGGCAGCTGCATCCCTGCAGGCAGAGTTAGATCTGGAAGATCCAGTCTCTCCCGTCGGTGGAGGAGAAGTGAGCAAATCTCAGTAAAGCTCTGCACTGACTGCCTGACCAGTGCCAGGTGCTTACGGCTGGTTTCGCTAAGCAGCAAATCTGCAACCCAAGGATGCCTTTCCCCGTTTCCTAGAGGGTTTTTAGTTATAGATAGTGGAGTGCCTTGTGGAAGAAGTGCTTGCGAACTGTTACTGATTCATGGCAATGAACTTAAGGACTAGCAACTCTCAGGGCATAACTCTTCGCCACCCTTCACTCAAGAGTGCCCTTCCATGGCTCCTCTTTCTCTCATTCATTCCCCTGTTGCACCAAGCAAACCAGCTCGGTGGCTGAAGATGCAGCTTCAGAACGGTCCCACGGGGGCCCTGGGGGTGGGGCATTCTACAAGACTCGTCCCAGACCCGCACTTGCCCAGTAAGCATCCCGTCCTCAGGTATATCAGAGATTTATTAGACTAGTTTGGAAAAAGAGAGGAGGGGCCACTGGAATTGCGGAAGCACTTAAGCTTCCCACGACACATCTTTCCACGGTCCCTGCAAATCCGCTTTGCCTCGCCCAGCTCACGTCACCCTCTGCTCCCTGATCCTTAACAGGCAAAGTCATGACAGCCTTTGCTCAAAACCACTTCGGATTGCCTCCCTCTGGAAGTTACAAAAGGGAAAATACAGAGATGCATTTTGTAGGGCCAACAAGGCAAACAGAGAGAAAGAGAGAAAGAGAGAGAGAGAGAGTGTGTGTGTGTGTGTGTGTGTGTGTGTGTGTGTGTGCGCGCGCACGCATGCACAAGCATAAGTACGTTTGTCTAATTAGTTCCCAGCTGTTAAAAATAAGACATTTCACACACACAGGCATTTTTTCAAAAGAGAGAAAGAAAAAGGCCTCTGGATTGTGGCTTCTCTTGCAAGGCTGACAAGGGAGCCTGCATCTTTGAATGCAAACCCTGCTGTGGCTGAATCGTGCCCTGCCCACCATTCATTCCACAGTTGGCCACAGTCTCCACCCTCCCCTACCGTCTCCCAACCTGGAGCCTGAGGGATAAGTTTCCCTGCAGTGAAATTAGGAGGAAAGAGACACATTTTTTACACTCACTGCTCTTTTAAAATTAGGCAAACTAAAGTTAGAGGGAATGTTGTATGTTCCAAAAACAAATGGCAGAATAAATATCTTTGTCCTGAGAAGGGAAAAGCCTTCCTAAGTGTTTAATGTAAAAAACAATACAACAGTGTTTCTTCTAAAAGACTATGACTTAGAAAGCCTTTATGAAACAAATGGCATCCTTCACCTGTAGGCAACTGAGGTAAAGATAAAGATGCTTAATAAATGCAGGAAAGCACCACGTGTCCTGGTCACTCCCTCTTCTCTGACCTCTGTATCAGCTCAAATGCTGCCTTGGTCTTCATGTCTCTGGAAAAGGGTTTCTGGCACATATTTATGCTAAACTAGTGCTTCGAAGTTTGCCACCTCCCTCTAGGTTTCCTTAAAAGGAAACACGACAGAAAAAGTCAAACAGAGAAATCAGATCATCATTAGCCCGATGTTTGCGAACATTTTCCTCCACCAAGCGTTGTTCTTTCGGTGTTTCTTCCACTGGGCACACCGATTGATTCTCGATAAAAACTGTTTCCCAAACTTTGGCTATTTGCGTACTTTCACAATTTGTCACATCTGTGCCCCAGCTGTACTATTGCTTATTTACTACTTTTTGTGAAATCAATTCATTTTTAAAGGAAATTTTCAGCGTTGGAAAGCCAGTATCACACACCATAAGTAGAACAGAACCATAAAAGTAAAAACAATGGAGAAGAAAGCCACATTACTAAATTCTTTCAGGATAACTGTTGTTGCCATGGCTCTAACCTCAGGCCTTCTCTCTTGGTTAGCAAGGAATTTAGCATCAAACTAAAACTTTTTCAGTCAATCATGCTCTTCGAACAGGAGGATGGAAAGAGAATTAAAATAATAATAATAGTAACAACTTTGCCACTATGGGACTTAACATTCATTGCTCAACATGCATTCATTAGTGCACTAGGGATTATCTTGTTAACCATCAAAAGGCTGGCCCTGAGCGTGAGCGATGCGGGTATGCGCGTGCAGGCCTGGGTACGTGCGTGCCTGTGTGTGTGAGTGTCTGTTATACCAACAAAGAACATGGATGATGGGGTGATTCTTCTTCCGTGTGACAACCAATGTGGCTACACAGATTCTAGCCCTTGATATGTTTTTAGGCTAGGGGGCCTTTTTTGAGGTAAATGTAGTATTTCCAAAGGTCTTTAGTATTCGAAAGAAAAGCCTGCCACCCCCTGCATGCTCGGTGGGTCCCTAGGGAACTAGGAAACCACGAGAGGAGGAATTACAGAACAGAACAGGGAGGTCATGCAGGCATTTAACATGCAAAGACTCAGCCATCCCGCTGGGCAAAAGGGAAAGGAAGCGTGAGCCGTCGTAGGGCGCAGGGGAGGCACCGTGCAGCCCTGGCACAGAAGCCCCACGAAAAAAGAAAAGGCCTTGTTACCGCGGTGTTACATCCCACCTGGCGGGATGCGTATCTTATTTTCCAAACTGCTTGGAGCAAATCAGTGTTCACTTTCATGAGATGACCAGTGTGTCAGCACCCAGACTCTCTGCATCCTGAGCGCTTAGAATTGACTCTGGGACAGAGCACATGCTTGCTCCGGATCTGCCGGAGGGGAGAGGGAACATCCCGAGTCCCGGGGAGTGAGAAGCAGCACCTCCAAGCCCTGCCACTGGTCTCTGTTCCCCAGACAATGGCCACTGACAGGCAAGGACATGCCCCAGTGCAGACTGTATTTCTTGTGCTTTTCCACCCCACTCGGCTCTTGAATACAAGTTAATGGCTTAATCCAGTGCTCGGGTGAAGGAACAGCTCTGTGTTTGTCAGTTGAGCACTTCCAGGAAGTTTCAAAGACGATCTGGACCACATGGAACGTCTGCCTTATACACCGACTTACATGGACTGTCTTTATATGACTCCTCTGTATTCCCGTAAGAATTTCTTACCCTTTGCAGCAATAAGTTAATTGTAAAGACTTATAAAGCCTCATAATCTTTAACCTTGGTCTGGTGTTCATTGTTATAAAGGCAAACAGACTTTATTTACTTAAGAAAGAAATAAACCTTGGGTTAGAAAAGTAACAGAAACTAATTTTAGAAAATACATAAGAAGAATAAAGAGGAAACAGAGATGAGATCAATGCTTATGGCAAATCAACTTACTTCAGGACCGACGATAACCATATAAATGTTGGGCTCCTCTTGATGCCATTCTTGGGGAGAAAAAAAGAAAAAAAAAGAAAGACTTTTAAAATGGTTTTAAGTCACAGCTGAAAACATAAATCAGTTTAATATTAATTATGCTGCAATATAAATTATTTCATATCATTTTGCTTTCATTCATATTAGTCAACTTATAATTATTTTAAATGTAAGTATTTGACATTTTATGGTTTTAAGGAAAATATTTTTTTCTAGAACGTTGCACATTATTCAGATATCTAATTTATTAGGTAATTAGGATGGATATGCAATCACAATTCAATATGGATTTTAGAATATACTGAAGAGTCTATAGATTAACTTAAGCAATGCAACAAAACTCCAGATGTATCATACAAATTGGCATGTGTAAAATATTGCCAGATAAAATTATTTTAGACTTATCATTACTGGCTATGTTTTATGACTTCCTCAGAAGCTGAGGGCACAGGAAAGTAGGAAACAACTGAAATGACTACACAGCAAGATTATTTTTCTGGTTGTTTCCAAAGTAACAATCTAGAAACAGTTCTGCTGATGGGCCAAAAAAATGAGAAAACTCAAAGTCCTAAGGAGAGACACGTGAAGACAGGGACCCCGGTGGAATTCCGCAGGCAAAGGATCACCTGAGAACACATACCCGAGAATGCATCCACCAAATAGAGAGGGTCTTTCACTTGCCGGAGTCCACAGATGAGGAGAAACACGTGTAGATTGTCAGCGCTTTGGTTAATCTCTGCAACAGAAGAGTTCAGGCTATTTTCAACTAAGAGGACTCGGATCGATGACCCGGTGACAATGGCCCTGCAGACACAGCTCAGAGGCTGCTGGGCTCTGACCTCTCAGGCAGCTGCTCCCACGCCTAAGTTTTATCTTCATTTCACTGCATGAACTAACTGTTCCTCCTGATGAATCAACCTGAGCTGAACTTGGCCTAATAAAGTAAAGGTACTTTTGCTGCAATGCAGAAGGATGAGGTGATAAGAACTGACTGAGTTATTACTGAAATGTCAGCCACAGGTCCTAGAAAATATTTCCATGCAATTCCAGTTAGGAAGAATCTTTTCTTTGTGAAACTAGAAAGATGGTTTATATAGGAATGTCCTCCTGAGTTTGTATATGTCTATATATAGGGACACACGCGTAATGTATACGTGCCCACAGATACATAAAATAAAAGGTTTAGGTTTGCTACATTGAAAGTTGTCGTGTATGGCGAGTTGCAGGTGGCCACATTCTCTGTGGTCCCTCCCGGCAAGAGGTGGAACCCATTTCCCCACCCCTAGATGCTGGGCTGACCTGGTGACTGGCATCAATAACAGAGCGGAAGTGACTTCCAACTCTTGGCCATGGGAAGCCTGGTGCCCAACGTCCCACCCACTGGGATGCTGCTGGCCTTACAGTCAGGCCTGGTTGCCTCCTTAGGAATGAGACTTGGTGAAGAGAGACCCAACCAGCCACGCAGGACCCGTCAGGCCTCAGCCCAACTTACAAGTGAGCCCAGCACACACAGTGGAAGCAGGGGTGACCCAAGTCCAAACCGCCAATCCGCAAAATCACGAGAAAATCCATGGCGGTTGTTTTAAGTCACCATGTGTTGAGGAGGTCTGTTCGGCAGCCATAGATCATGCAGTCAACAGAAATGATTAATACCGGGGAGTTCCCCGGTGGTCTAGTGGTTAAGATTCGGCGATCTCACTGCCATGGCCTGGGTTCAATCCCTGGTCGGGGAACTGTGATCCCACAAGCCACATGGCATGGATCCCCACAAAAGGAAAAGAAAAGAAAAGAAGCCACCCTGCCTTCTTTATAAAATTTCATTAAAGAAAAAGAAATTATTAATATTAACCCAAGCTAGCCTACAACTTCACCATTTCCAAACATATGTAATTGGACATAAAATCACACAAGGAGAAGGTTTTCATTCATTCATTTCATTCATCCAATTCTTAATGCAAATAATTTCATTCCCTCTGTGCTTTAAGTCTTGAGTAGTAATATAATTAGAATGAATGTAATAAGATATATTGACAGCACTCTGACACAATCACAAAAGCTAATGATAATAATAATACATAACCAGCACTGGAGAAAGTCTTTACCGAAATGTTAAGATTCAGATGTCCTCTTAGAAAAACCTTAAACCATTATTACAGTCTCTGAATTAACTGTTGACAATTTCATTAAGATATGTTGAGTTTTGAGGTTTTTTTGTTATATACTTTTCCTATATTTTCAGTATTGAAACTAACCTTAGACAAACAGACCTTAGTGAATACTTCTTTGACCAAACATTTAAGCTAGAGGCTATGTCCAGAATTTGAATTTGAGATCAGAAGAATTTGAGGTCAGGCATTTGAATCTGGGGTCAGGAGACAAGCTCTTTTCTTTAGTAAATGATGCAGGGGACTTCCCTGGCAGTCCAGTGGTTAAGACTCCACGCTTCCACTGCAGGGGGCACAGGTTCAATCCCTGGTCAGGGAACTAGGATCCTGTGTGCTGAGCAGTACGGCCATAAAAAAATAAAATAAAAATAAAAATAATACAAAATAAATAAATTTTTTAAAATGATACAAATTGAAGAATACCATTAAGGAAAGGAAGGTCAGGTGTGAAAAACAGCCAAAACCTACACAGTTAGGCAAGAACCATCAATGAATGCTAAAACTGGTGAGGGGAAGTTTGATGAGGACAGAAATTACAAGTGCCTCCTCAAAAATAACGTATTGATTACAAAGGAAATATAACACCTGGACACGGGGAAACCGAGAAAGACACCCACTTAACTAACGGAGGAAAACTTAACCCAGCGCACGTGGCTTTATTTACACACACCCACACACACACACACACAGAGTTGATATATTTTTTTAAAAATCGCCAGTAATGGAAGAAGGTGATGTTACATGTCTCCAGGTGTGATACAGTGAGAAGGATAGAACATCCCTTACATCATCATCATCATGTAAATACATGGGATATCCATTCAACTATATAAAAGGAGTGAAAAAAAGGAAGGTAGAAGGAGAACCACGGAAGTACCAAAAAGAGGGGGAAATCAGAGAAACTATATTACCAAATTGGAAAAAAGTAAATACAAAAACAAAACAAACACAAAGACGGCATCCAGAGATGGCATCCAAAGAAAGCCCTATTTTAAGAACCGATGTGATGTCTCGGTAAAAAGGCTGCATCTAATTCTTTATTTTTACTTTGTGACAAGTGTAGATGCTGGAAACCTACTTTGTTCCTTGACTTCGATTTGACACGTGCTAGCTACTCAGAACAGCAGGTTCGGAAGACCTGCTGGCCTTCTGGTGAGGTAAAGCTGGAGAAAAGTGGCCCTCTACGTACCCCACCCCAGGATCCCTAGGAAAGCCGACCTCAAGAGAGAATAATCCATAATTTACAACACTGATCTTCAGAATGTTCTGACTATGACTTACAGTAAGATGTACACACTATACTGCAACCCTGTACACATGAAATATGTGTTTATACATATAGACACACAGACACACACAGACACGGCAGAGTTTCAAAGAATCATTTAGACCTATTGCATACAAGGCGCTCTGATATCTTCTATTCTATTTCATCTCAATTTTTAAAGGTGCTGCTGCCCAGTTCACTGAACTGATTTTGAGATCCCCCCCGACCTACCAGACCCTAGAGGGAGAAGGAGTTAATACCATATTCTCTTGCCTCTTTCCCCCTCTTCTTCCTGGGCAGGAGATCAAATGTCATGGGAATTTAGAAACCTATATTAGAATAGGATCAAACAAAGAACCAAAGTCTTTGTCTTATTCTAGGATTAAAAAAATTTTTTTTTCTTAATTAAATGCAGAGACAGCATTTGGGTTTGAGAGCTTACATGCACTTTTCACATACACCAATATCGTTTTCAGGAAATGAAGTTCAAAAATCCTGATCAAACAACTAAGGTCTCAGGCCCGACCTCATGGATGCATCAACTCTAAGTAATTCCATTTCAGCTTCTCCCAGGGCCTTGGCCAACTTCAGGGAAATGTACCATGTTCATTCTCAGATTTTAAAAAAGAACTAAAACGTGCTGGCCTCTAGAGGTTTGGAGGTGAGGCAGGTACCTACTTAATTCTTTTAGTGGATTTCATTTCCTCATTTGAACCCCAAGCTTATTTTTCTTCTCTTTACTTTTCCTCTCACATCCGGGATTCGCACAAGTCAGGGCTGGAACTCATCCCTTACAAATGCAACCATTTACGTGTCTTTCCGATATTACCATTTCCTGGAGAATGGTATTTTTATCTCCACAACGAAACGTGTTGATTTCATGGTCTGGCACCCTAGCGGTCCCAACAGACTAAGCACCACGCTCCCAAATCCTCTAAGTGACTCATCCGTCTGCTGGTTCTAGAATAGAAACCCGATCCACGTTTCTTTGCCATTTTCTTTGCCGTTTTCTTTTTGCACTTTCTCTTTGCACTTTCTTTTTGCACTTTCTTTGCCGTTTTCTATTCCAGCAGCTCTGTCTTTTTTGGTTTTTTTTTTTTCATGCGTGATTATAAGGAGAAAAGAGTTCAAGAACTTCTGTTGATTAGATTTAGTGACTTTTAGCTGAAAAATCTCATTTGGGGGGTTGTGAACGCATACAGGGATCTAATGACATGAATTTTCCACGTGAAAAAACAAGTGAGTTTTCCTAGGAATAGCCTGAGGAAGGAAAATATGACCATCTGAGTTTTGCATATGAGAGTTTCCATATAGAAATACAAATAGAGTTTTAAGGAAGAGAGAGAGAAAATTAAATAAACAATGAAAGTACAAATAAAATGAAAATAAAAACCAAGAAGGTGTGTCCGGGTCAAGTTTAAGCTTTCACAGTTTTGGGATTTGATGGCCTGAGAGGCACCATTACTCTAGATGCATTACTTACTGGCATTTAAAAGCAAAAATCCTGGATCACTGAATCATAACATTTAAGATGTACCTGAAAACACAAAGACCAGATAACTATCTTGATGTCTAAACACATACCTTCGGATCGGAAGTGCTAATGAGAACATCGCGTGAAAAATTATAACAATGCCACTTAGTGCCTTTAATCTATTTTATTCTTTATTTGTTCCTAGTTGACCTGTTTGATCATGGAATCTGGTTGGCATAAAACTGATTTCATGTTTTAAACTAAGGAGACTTAGTTAATTTGTTAGCTTGGGCTTAGAGATATTACTGAACGTTCTCAGCTAACCCGAGACATACCTTAAAGGAAAATAAACCCTGAAATTGACATCAGGTATTTAAGAAGGTGACTATAAACCCTGGGGACTAATCCGCTACCCACCTATTTATATTCAGTGTTCAGTGAGGCCCTTCCCAACCCACTCCCTTTGATTTCAAGGTTAACAATTCATAGGAATCCAGAGGGTGAGTATTTGATCACTAACGGTCTGCATCAAATTCACTGTAACTTCTGTTTTCACTGTCTCAGCCCAGAGTAGAAGTGACAAAACACAATCATGGGTTTAGAATGCTCCAGAGGCCAGGGTGAGATAGAGGACGGGTGAGAAAGATGGTCTACCTCTGGAGTCTGAAAGTTGACAAAGATGAATGACTGTACAAATGAGAACAGACACCTGATCATAAAACCCTGAGACGCCGCTGAATTCAGCTCCCACAGTCCCCGCCGGAGCTTCCCTGAGCCCATATATTCTGAATGCATTTACAGCTTCTGATCGCACACATTAAGAGTAAACTGAAGCCAACATTCCCAAGAGGGGATGTTGTCTGCGGAGTATTTTAAATCTCCTGGCTGTTCCGTTAATCACTCCACAGTAAGACCGGTGAAACAAGCAACCATCAGGGTACAGACCTTGATGACAAATCACTCTCCTTTTGGAAATTATGAATCTTAGTTACACCGCAACAGTGACCTCTGATATACAGAAGATGGAATAACCTTACAACAGGCCATTTAAAATGGGCCTCCTGGTTCTGAATAACGGCTTACACTTCCTGACATGATAAAGCAATTGGATGGTGTGGGTTCATTTGTAATGCTGACAAGAGTTCTGCCATTCTTCTGAGATTGATGTAAAACACTTGGAAAATTATTTCTAATCAAATGTTTGGAAATTTCTTCTTTTCAAGGGAAGCGAACACTTGACACGGAATATGTGTTGGAGGTTTTGTCTGAAGTTTTCGGAGTAAAAACAGGCCTGGGGTGTCTTCCTGTCTGCTGAGGGCAGGGCACTGATTTTGCATTTTCACTCTCTTCTCTGAGATTTACAGCAGGACCTGCAACTTCAACTCCCCTAATCTTACCCCTGCATTGTTGTCTTTAGAGAGAAGTATTTCAGGTTAAAAGAGATGACTTCTTAGGCCTCAAATTGCATTTGCTGAGACAATTTTAGCTGTTCTAGTACCTTTACCAGAATTACAGGGCTGATCAGCCTGTAAGGCAGTTATAATCCCAAATAGCATACACTTATGGGCTTCATTTGTGGACAACTAAACTTTTTACACTTAAAGATATTGTACAATACAATAAAATTTTGCTTAAGCACCGTAATTATGTTTCGATCATACCATGCACAGAAAACACAATGGCACCACATGTAGAGAAAATGGTACCCTCATAGCTTCACTGATGGACATGCACCCTGATGTCACCTTTCCAAGGTGACACACTTACACATCATGTAAGATGTATGAAAGCTCTGGTTAAATGCATAGTCTAATCCAGCAATTCTATTTTTAGGAATTGCTCCTAAGAAAACAATTGGGCAAACATATGAAGATTAAAATCCTAGCACTTTCATCACTGCATATCAAAAAGTGTTTAAAAAATCTAAATTCCCAACCAAAAGGATTGTTTGGATACATTTATAGAATTTTAAATACAATAAAGGAATTAAAAACATGATGTAATTAGAACCAATAAATTTATATTTCAAGATATAATGCCAATGTATTACAAAAATCAAGTGTATCTCTATATACTAGCAACTAAAATTCAAAACTGAAATTAAAAAGAAAACTTTTATAGCACATCAAGAATAATAAAATCCTTAAGAATATTTTTAAAAGACATGAAAGACCTGTACAAATCATTATGAAGATAAATAAGACCCAGGCAAATGGAAAGATACATCATGCTCAGAGATCTTAAGACAAATTATTGTTAAGAAAGCAATTCTCTCTAAAATGATCTGTGGATTCAATGCAACAAGATTGTATAGAAATTGACAAGATGATTCTAAATTTTGTATATGGATATGCAAAAAACCTACAAGAGCTAAAACAATTCTGAAACAAAGTCATAGGCTAACCCTATCTGATTTCTAGAAGTACCATAAATCTACAACAAGACAGCGTGATACTGGCATAAGGGTAGATTTATACAGACACAAAGGAACACACACAGTAAACTGATTCTCAGCAAAGGAACCAGAGCAATTCATTGAAAAACATTTTCCAATGATACTGGAATTTACAGAAAAAAATGAATTTCGATCCCTACCTCCTAATATCACACACAAAATTTAATTTCAGATGGATTACAATCCTAATGGAAAAGCTTAAACTTCTGGAGGAAAAAACAAGGAAGATATCTTTTTGACCTTAGGGTAGGCAAAGATTTCTTAGGCAGGACTCAAAAGGACTAACTATTAAAGAAAAAATTGATCAGCTAGACTTGAACAAAATTTAAAACCTCTGTTCTTCAAAAGACATAGTTAAGAACATGAAAAGGTAAACCAGAGAATGGAAGAAAACATTCACAATATATGTATCTGACAAAAAGCTTGTACCCAGCGGGAAAAAAAAAAGCACAAAACCCTCCTGCAGACCAAGAATTAAAAGACAACACACTAAAACATTTGGGCAAAAGGCCTGGCTAGACACCTCACCAAGGAAGATACCGATACATAAATGCCCAACACCACAATCAAATACCATTTCGTGATCCCCTAGGATAACTACAATTAAATAGACTGTCCACACCAATTGTTGGCAAGGATGTGCCATAACTAGGTCTCTCATCAACGTCTGTGGAACTGTAAAATGGTACAACACTTTCGAAAACTGTTTGGCTCTTCTTTTATAAAGTTAAGCATGTATCCACCCTACACTCAAGCTATTCACCAGAATCCTTGCACAAGAATGTGGAGAGCAGTTTTATTTATAGTACGTAAAAATGGAAAACAATTCAAAAGTCCATCAATAGGAGAACAGAGAAGCAATGTGTGACACATCCATACAATGGAATAGGACTCGGTAATAAAAAAGGAGGAGCTACAGATACACACAATATGCATGAATCTCAAAAACATTATGCTGAGCAAAAAAGATGCCAGACACAAAAAAGTACTTACTGTATGATTCCACTTAGATGAAGTTCAAGAACAGGTAAAACGAACTGATGATGACAGAAATTGGAATAGGGGTCCCTTACAGAGGGATGGGAATTAAATATGGAAAAGCACAAGAGGGGACTTTCTTGAGCAGTGGAAGTGTGATCTGTCTGGATTAGGGTATTTACACATTTGTCAGGACTCATCTAATCTTACCCTAGAAGTCTGTTTTTCACGCCACGTAAATTTTACTTTAGTTTAGAAATTTTTAAAAATGAATAAGTTAGCTCATATTGTTACTAACATAATGAATAAATAAAGCAGGTTAGAGCAGTAAGTACAGTTTGACTCTACTTTTGTCTTTTAAAAATCATTATATATATGATTATTTATACATATGTATTATTTAAACATAAAATATAAAGTCACACCTAATTATATATAATTTATATATAATCTATACATAATATAAATAATATAGGTATCATACATATTATGCATTTACAATAAATATACAAATATCACATATTTATATATTTACATGATTTTAAAAGACAAAAATATGTAATAGGTTAATACAGCTATAATTTAATATTATATATAAATGCATGAAAAGCATTAATATAGATATGTAAAACTGTTGAGAAAGATATATCAAAAGCAGTTCCTTTTTGGTGCTGAGATTTCAAGTGGTTTAAAAGTTTCTTAATCTGATCTCCATCTTACAATGGTCACATATTTTTTTTTTTTTTTTTTGGCCATGCCACGCGGCTTGCAAGATCTTAGTTCCCCGACCAGGGATCGAAGCCGGCCCCATCCGTGATAGCGCCAAGTCCTAACCACCGGGTCGCCAGGGAAGTCCCACAAGAGTCACTTCTTATGTGTGTAGCTAATAAAGTAACACCGAATGAACACAGGAGGTTGGCATCCTTAATAAGGACAAATGTCACATGATACTAGGTGTTTGGGAGGTTTGTCCGAAGAGCAGCGTCAGAGAGGCTGGCATTACTCTTCCTCCTGCATCTCAGCTGCATGCCCATCCTCACCGGGATGGGACCACTGATGACACCTCGGCAAACGGGGAGAAGCGAAGTTTGTTCTAATCGTGCCTTGCTCCCTCCTTTGTTCTACCCAAAGAGTCCATTTCTTTGACCCTGACAGCCTCTTCTTCAAAACCATGTGAACCTAGCAAGGAACTGACACAAGTTGGCAAGATGCACTTGAGTCAAAATCCTACCAGAAGATTTCATCTCTTACCTGAACGCTGAAGGAAGGTGTTCCAGTTAAAGGTGGTGTTCGGCACTGTTGCAATTCCTGGGTCAAAGGAAAGAGAACAAAAGAAAGTTCATGTTGTTGAGACATAACCAGTTATTTTGTGTTGACATTCAAATAACCGTCATACTCGGTTCTTATAAAGAACTAAAGTTCTGAGGGCTTGGCTGAATTCCCATGAATCCCTCCAAGCCTGTGAGGTTTAAAATGAGCCCACAGGGGACTTCCCTGGCGGTTCAGTGGTTAGGGTTCCGTGCTTTCACTGCCGAGGGCCCGGGTTCGATCCCGGGTCGGGAAAGTAAGATACCGCGTGCCACGCAGTGAGGCCAAAAACAAAAATAAAAAATAAAATAAAATTCGCCCACAGTTCCCATGGAGAAAAGATCCATCACTTTCAACCCCACCATCCATTCCTGGGCCAAACTGTCTCTAAGTCACAGAAAGCTTAAGTTCCTAAAAAATGCACATAGGTGACAGATATCCAAAACATTCCCAACTAAACTCTAAAAGAAATTACATAGAAATTATGTCTGTATTTAAAATTCCTCATCTCAACCTTCTAAATCATACATAATTTCCTGCTATCTGTGTCACTTTTTCAGACAGCTTTCAGTTTAAAGTCCTCTGAAAAAATGAACATTTTAAGATTTCAAAAATCCAGAGGCAACATTTAACAGATTATCTCGAGAGCAGAAAAGATGTGAAATTTTATGGAATGTAAATTAAGTCGTCGAACCGCCTCTCCAAGGCACTTGTAAGCTGGCCGTTCACACTGACTAGTACAAATGACAGTTCGTAAAGTTTGTAGTAAAGTCCACTCCACGCCTGCCCCAGCACAGACTGTGAGTGGACGTGTTCCACCCGGTCCTGGAAACCCTTAAGCCCTGTTAAGCAGGTTGAGTCCTCTAGTTTATCCCGCTGGAAACCGAGGTTCATCGAGGTTAATCGGGATACAAAATGTTAGGTGTCAGAGGCTGCGTCCAAACCCACGCGCTGCATCAAAGCCCATGTTTTTCCTGCAGCACCAACGTCTTCCGTGGCTATAAACCAGGGGCCGTGGCAGAGGAATGGAAGGTCCAACCCCAGGCCTGCCCTGACACTCACACATCCCTTTTATGCACACTGAGTCGGTGCATCGTTTTTTAAATGGGGGCTCCAAGAAAGAGTTCATTTGATGAGTGATTCTGCTGCTAAAAGTATTCCTGAAACCACTAGGGCCTTGATAATGTAATGTTTATAAGGTGGACTTGTACGCGTGACCCTGGGCTCAGCACGGGTTCAAACCTAAGCTCAGAATCAGCTACATGTTCTTTGGAGCTACTGTTTCCCTGATCTCTATTTTGCGGGTCAGTGGTTTACTAGATGTGTTTAGGAGATACTGAGGGTCTCAGGAAAGGATGTCAGAGACCACCACAGGGGCAGGACTTGGGGAGAGCAGGGAGGGCTGGAGATGGAGGCAGAGGGCTCCGGGGCCCCAACTCAACTCAACTCAAACGGACAAGCTCTTCTTTTTCCTTTTGTAAACAAGCCACTGATAGAGTATTTGCACTTCTTTTAAGTGATCTGCGATCTGTATTTAATTCAATTTAATTTTATTTTTTTAACTTTTTATTTTATATTGGAGTATAGCCAATTAACAATGCTGTGATAGGGACTTCCCTGGTGGTGCGGTGGTTAAGAATCCACCTGCCAATGCAGGGGACACGGGTTCGAGCCCTGGTCCAGGAATATCCCACATGCCGCAGACCAACTAAGCCCGTACGCCACAACTACTGAGCCTGCGCTCTAGAGCCCGTGAGCCACAACTACTGAAGGTCGCTAGCCACAACTACTGAGCTCACGTGCCTAGAGTCCATGCTCCACAACAAGAGAAGCCACCACAATGAAAAGCCCACACACCACAACAAAGAGGAGCCCCCGTTCGCTGCAACTAGAGAAAGCCCGCACACAGCAACAAAGACCTAACACAGCCAAAAATAAATAAATTTATTAAAAAAAAAAAAAGTAGTGATAGTTTCAGGTGTACAGCAAACTGATTCAGTTTTACATATACATGTATCTATTCTTTTTCAAATTCTTTTCCCATTTAGGTTGTTACATAATATTGAGCAGAGCTCCCTGTGCTATACAGTAGGTCCTTGTTGTTTATCTATTTTAAATATAGCAGTGTGTACATGTCAATCCCAAACTCCCTAACCAGCCCTTGCTCCCACCCTTCCCCTCTGGTAACCATAAGTTCGTTCTCTAAGTCGGCGAGTCTGTTTCTCCTTTGTAAATAAGTTCATTTGTATCATTTCTTTTTAGATTCCACATATCATACAATATTTCTCTTTCTCTGTCTGACTTCACTCAGTATGACAATCTCTAGGTCCATCCATGTTGCTGCAAATGGCATTACTTCATTCTTTTTAATGGCTGAGTAATATTCCACTGTATATATGTGCCACATCTTCTTTATCCATTCTTCTACATTTTAAATTATTCTCTTATAACGTACTCCTATTTTTATCTTAATGTTAAAAATAATAAAAGTGTACCCATTCTACTATTTTCAAGTAAATCCCAGACATCATGTTATTTCATTTCAGTAGGTATCTCTAAAAGATAAAAGACTCATTTTTTTTTCAAATACATATATATTTAAGATTTCTTACCTTGACTCTGGACATAGATCTTATCCTTAGCATGTGGCTTTTGAAAAGAGGGGAGAAAGAAAAAAAAGTAAGTTTGCTAGTCTATTCCCATTGCTGTTTAGAAATAAAATGAAGGCCATAAAAATATCCTCTTGGAAAACATCACAAAGAATCATCTACACAGCCACTCACAGACTAGTTACTTTATCAGAGCAAAGAGTTCCCTCTGCTTTTAATGGGGGTTAGCCCATTAAAAATACAGCTTATCTAAGGTAAGAAGTACAAAGATATCCCTTAAATCAGGCATAATGCAATATTACAAATTTATAGTTACTATGTTAGTAGAAAAGTTATGAAGCTCAGACAGAGAACATGCCAGGGATACAGCCCATCAGGTGCATATCAGGAGCTGAGGTTGAAGACAGAAGTTTTGCGATATGTGGTTTGTGGATACAAATCCTTGAATAGAGAGAGTACACTCCCCACCTTTGGAGAGGAAAGGAGGAAGGGGAGGGGGAGGGGGAGGGGGAGGAGGGAGTGAGGAGAAGAAGATGAAGACAGAGATGGAGAAGAAGATGGGGATGGAGGAGGAGATGGGGATGGAGGAGGACATGAAGATAAAGATGGAAGAGGAGATGGGGATGGAGGAGGAGATGGAGGAGGAGATGGGGATGGAGGACGAGGGGTACCCAGTATGTTGGGAAACAAGAGAACAGGCACCAGGGGGCAGATTCTTTCAGGATGTGAATGGACTGGTCTCAAGGACCCTGTAAGGACCTCCCCAAAAGCCTCTTTGACATCAAGGGACACCACGACACTTGCATGACTGATCTAGATATATGTCCCCAGATATAAACTTACTATCCCTGGTGGTGTTTTCTGGCGGAACTTCACAAAACTACTAGAGAGAAAAAGAATCCACTTCTCAAGCTCGTTTTGAAACAGTGACATAAATATTTTAAAAATCAGGTTTAGACCCAAAGGTGGATGTTACAGGAGCAGAGTGAGAAATCCACTTTGAAGGGCAGCAGGGTCAAGTAAGTCAAGAAACAGAGGGCTGTTTCTCGTAAGTGATCAAAGATATGGTCATTTTGGTGATAAAGTCTAAAATGGTGCATCTTTCTACCATGTGGCCTAACTATCAGCTCCATGCATGAAACGACTAAACTAGGTAAAGAGTGGCCACCACAGAAGTTGCATCTTCGTGCTCTCTCTACCTAAATGTGTGTGAAGGGCTCCGGGTGGTCCTCAAGGTGACCAGGATCCTGCGTATTGCATGTGGTCTGCTGACCCACTTTGACCTTCATCCTCAAATCAGCTTTCTGTTTTGGGAAACAAACTAAAGGTGAGGCAGTCCCGACAAGGGAGAGACGATCAATGGGGAGAAGAGGGAGTTACCCTGCCCTCTGCCTGGTGGATGGGAAGGTTCTGGGAGAGGCAGCATCCGGCCATCCTAGGACGGCTGAACGGAAGTTGGTACAGAGGGACTTCCCCGGCGGTCCAGTGGTTAAGACTCCAGGCTTCCAATGCAGGGGGTGCGGGTTCAATCCCTGGTCGGGGAACTAAGATCCCACACGCCGTGCATGGCACGGCCAAAAAAAAAATAAGGAAGTTGGTACAGATACAAGTCTTGGTTTGGTTTTGCTTTTGACCTTAGCATTACATTTTGTATCTATCCATCAGAGGTACCTGAGACCTCTAAAAGTCTTCGAGTATCCTCCTCAATACACCACATAGCAGGATGCAGCCCCTTTTAAAATGCCCTTAAAATAGCGAGCCTGCAAAAAAAGAGCTTCAAAAATCTCTTCTCTACTGGTTAAAAAAGATATTAACCTTAATGGAAAAAAAAAATGGCTGATAGCAGCCATTTGAAATCAGAGTTTAGCTTAGAGCCCTAAAATATTTCTTTTTGTTAAATTATAATTTCACTAGAAAGCTGAAGAAAATTGTACTGGAATGGAGTGCAGGCTAAGAGTTTCCTCTTCTTTAACCAGACCTAAGTCTACAACATTGGCTCAGATAACATCCATAAGAAGGATACTGAAGCACTGTCAAAAATATACCCGGATAGCATTTTAACTTTAAAGGTAATACAAGTGTTTGACAAAGACAGATTCAATATAATTCTATATAAATTCAATTCATGACTGTCAGGCAAAATGGAGCTTACAGCCTTACTACTATTTTCATTAGAACTGTGCCGTGCAATTAGAAATATGTAAACCCCAAATGCTCCTCTCAAGAAAGTTCCTTTGGGCACAAACAAAAATTAATTAATTAAAAGGGTATCTCAACTCTATAAACAGAATAAGTTGACTCTATATGGAAATGTCTGGGTTTACCTGCTGATTTTACCTATCTCTGAGGATTATGTCCCCAAAATCTACTGAACTCCCCCCCAAAATAAGTAAGTATCAAGTCCAATATAGACTTTTAAAACATGTCATGAGTGGTATTTGAAGATCTTATCCAAGCAAATCTAGAAAACAGAGGCACAGTATAAAGGAAATCTGCATTTGAGTTATTTTTAATCATTGTAAGAAAAGCGATCTGGCAAAAGCCAATTGGCTTATATTGATTTTGAAAATCATTTTCTATATTAAAATGCTCTAAATACAAATTAGCTTTCTTTGCTCAGTATTTATTGTTGTTTCACTTGCCTTGAAACAACATGAGTCGAAGTCCTTATATATATCATTTCCCTTGGAAGATCAGCTCATTGATGCATAAAATGAAAAAGAAGACTCGTGTGTGTGTGTGTGTGTGTGTGTGTGTGTGTTTATGTGTTTATGTGTGTGTGTGTGTTTATGTGTGTGTGTATGTAGGAAGGGTGGAGAGGGAAGATTTTCCATTTTTTTCTCCATTTTTAATGCCTATGAGAAACCATTACTTAATTTGACCCACTACTAAATATAAAAAGTCAGTGCTCTACAAATACCTATAAATACATGTGACATTGTAACAGACCCAAATGCTCATTTATGCCTTTTTATAATGGAATACCAGACAGACAGCAACAACAAAAAGATTTCCCATTCTTTTATTAATATAACCTTCTGAAATTAAACTTTCTACCAAATGGAAACCACAATAAATATCACTTTTAAAATCTATGCACAATTTCATCCTCTCCAGGTGGCAAAAATATTAATTTACAACTTCTGATGATGGCTTTGTTAAAAGTCATTTAAAAATAGCTACAAATTACTTAGAAGAAGTCATGGCCTGTAAGTGTATAGCTTTCAAAATACATCACAAAACACAGAAATTGGGCATTTTTCAGGGGACATGGGTCTCTTCTTTTCCCCCCCTTCTCTTTTTCCTTAGAAATTGTTTTTAAGTAAGGAAAGAAAATAATGTTCAGGGAATTCCCTGGCGGTCCAGTGGTTAAGACTCAGTGCTTTCACTGCCAGGGCCCAGGTTCAATCCCTGGTCGGGGAAACCAAGATCCCACAAGCCACATGGCGTGGCAAATTAATAATAATAATAGTAATGTTCAAAATAAAAAGGAGGGGGGACAACCTTGTCACTAAATTCCTGCAACTGAACCAGACAAGGAAAGATTTTTCAAGAAAAGGAAAAAATCGGGCTTCCCTGGTGGCGCAGTGGTTGAGAGTCTGCCTGCCAATGCAGGGGACACGGGTTCGAGCCCTGGTCTGGGAAGATGCCATATGCCGCGGAGCGGCTGGGCCCATGAGCCACAATTACTGAGCCTGCGCGTCTGGAGCCTGTGCTCCGCAACAAGAGAGGCCACGATGGTGAGAGGCCCGCGCACCGCAAAGAAGAGTGGTCCCCGCTTGCCACAACTAGAGAAAGCCCTCGCACAGAAACGAAAACCCAACACAGCCATAAATAAATAAATTAATTAATTTAAAAAATTCTGTTTAAAAGAAAAGGAAAAAATCCACAAATGAGATGGGGAGGAAGTCTGAGAACTGAATTGGGATCCAGTTTTATGGGATCTGACTTGAAACAGGCTATGAATAAAGATGCAACTAAAACAACCCTGGGCAAAATCAAAGGATGCATGTGTAACACATAATCTAGCCCAGCAACTCAAGAAATAGGAATGCCAGCAAGAAAATTCCCAGGAAGATTAAAAAATAAAATACAGTTAAATCGGGCTTCCCTGGTGGCGCAGTGGTTGAGAGTCTGCCTGCTAATGCGGGGGACGCGGGTTCGAGCCCTGGTCTGGGAAGATCCCACATGCCGCAGAGCAACTAGGCCCGTGCGCCACAACTACTGAGCCTGCGCGTCTGGAGCCTGTGCTCCGCAACAAGAGAGGCCGCAATAGTGAGAGGCCCGCGCACCGCGATGAAGAGTGGCCCCCGCTTGCCGCAACTGGAGAAAGCCCTAGCACAGGAACTAAGACCCAACACAGCCATAAATAAATAAAATTTTAAAAAAAATACAGTTAAATCTATGGAGTAAATAACATGGAATCATTGCTGGTTTTATTCAAAAGCTTCGCCTACTGTCCTCTGCCTTTGCAATCTGATGAATTAAAGCAATGCTTCTGATCATTCCAAAAGTTTGTGCCCCAGGTCATGGGAAAGTTTAACTCAGAATCTATGCTCTGAAATTGATGAGTTCTCCATCCTTTGAGTTCCTTTAAAACTTTTCAATTCCCAGGGATCTCACATGGTGAAAAAAAAATGCAAAAAACACTCGCAGTTCTATCAAGAAATCTCTGAGGGAAGCCAATCTTAATAGAAGTTATTAAAAATGATTAGCTTCCTAGGATATGACCAATCCCTGGAGTTTCCCTTACAGGATATTTGTGGGGAGGGCCAGCATACAAACTAGGGTTTCCAAAGATGAAACAGAGGGGTGAACGTTTTTAAGTTCACATTACAATAGAAACTATAATAAAAGATGTGGTCTGTGTAGCTCCTGCCCTGTCAACGTGATTTTTGGAGATGATCAAATACAAAGCCACGGGCCATGCAGGAAGAAGAAGAAGTAACAAGTAATTCAAAGGACAACATAATTCAGCAATTAGGCGAGAGGCAGCTCATTCAGATTAGAAAAGAACTATCACCTACATCAGCCTTTTGAGCTCCCCTGTGCCATGAACGGGCAAGTGAGAGCCAATGAGATCTGTCTTGCTTTCTGTATTTCAATTTCCAAAAGAATTGTGATGAGTATGTGTACACAATGAAAGTAAAATATCTCTTTAGGTATTGCCTAACTGCTTCCAGAAAGTTATTTTTCTTTAAAGAGTGCCAAGGCAGGGTAGATAAATTAGGCCCCAGAAGGCAGGGACTCAAAGTTTCCAAATTAAAAAAAATCACTAAAAAGTAACAATACCAGGAAGCTTAGCTCAGCACTAACCTCAACAAAGTGTATCCATGTGCCATGTTGGTTATCACTGCGCTTTTTCTGAATTCAGTAACTGTGTCAAACAGTATTTACTCATGCTCAAGATTTTTTAAAATAGTTCATAAATAAATATTTGAATTTAGAGAAAGTCCTCTTAGCTGAGTACTTATTAGGAAAAGCATGTGAACAGTGCAGTTAAACTTTACACAGACCTGTGGGGCTTTGAACCCAGTGGAGACAAATTAAACCACAATCATTGTTTCTGCAGAGAGAAAAGCCTTCGATTAAGGTATGTGTATACCTAATTTGCTTTTAATTATACTGGTGAAATAGTTACATTTTCTGGTAAAAGTCTGGTGAATTTAGAGAAAGTATTCTAAACATGGGCTAGAATTAGAAGTGCCCAAATTTGCATTCTGAGTGTCTATTACACACTGTAGCAAGAAATCAAAACTCTACTTAGACTAGTTTTAGATTTGCACAATGCATATATCACAGTTAGACATGTGCGGTGAATCAAATTCCTAGAAACACCAAATCAAGGTTATAATATCACAAACCAACAGAGCAGCACCATCCCAAAACACGCCAGTTGTTGAACCTGGATGATTAAGTACTAACTACACAGCAGGCAGACGCCAGTGAAAAGCCCCCTGGGACAGTGCCCCTTACAGAGTAGGCACGCTGTCAAATTAAGGCTGATATAAACAACACTAAACAAAAAATAACAACGGGCCCAAACAACGGCACTTCAAATTAAAAGAGATAACATAAAGCTCTCTTTATCGAAATCCAAGCAAACTAATTTGTGTAAAGTCAGCCAGAGACAGATGATCATCAACACAGCCTCCCAAATAATGTTTCTTTTTTTTTTTTCCCCTCATTGCCTTTTTTTAAAAAAATTGAAGTATAGCTGATTTGCAGCGTTGTGTTACTTTCAGGTGTACAGCAAAGTGATTCAGTTATACATACAGACGTATCTATTTTTTTCCCCAGATTCTTTTCCCTTTTAGGTTATTACAAAACATTGAGACAGTTCCCTGTGCTATACAGTAGGTCCCAAAATAATGTTTCCAAAGGAGCATCCTAGCTTTCTCAGAGGGCTGAAATTAACCCACAGCTTGCAAAATATGTTGAACTCCTTCACTCCTTCCTGTTAACATGTCTCCCACGACCACATCGGAGCATATGTTTTGGAAATCTTGAAACAGGATGCTCCCCACGTGCATGTCTGTGGTATGTTGCACTGTCCAATACTGCAGCCCCGGGCCCGTGAGGCTACTGAGTCCTTGAAGCGGAGCTGATCTGGATGGAAACGTGCCTCCGAAAAGTAAAATGCACACTCAATTTCAAACATGGAGTACCAAAAAAATGTGAAATAGCACCTTAGGCATTTTTATATTGCTCATGTGTTGAAATAATAAGATTTTGGATACAGTAGCTGAGCAGTTAGGAACTTGGCCTTGGCCAAGAGGTGGTCTGGCTTTTGCCCTGGGCTTCTAGGAAATAATCTATGTGATTCCTAAGGGGCATGGTGAGAACAGCCACAGCTAACAGTCTTAGGTAGGGGCTGGCCATGCCGGAAAGACCCCCCATGTGATGGAAATTGGGCACTTTGGGCCAAGTGGTATCAATCTGCCTGAAGACTGGATTCAACCATGTGCGCAATCAATCAATCAAGTCTATGCAATGAAGCCCCAGGGGTAAACTTTGGACACCAAACTCAGTGAGCTTCCCGGGTTGGCAAAACTCCATGCATATGTCTCAGATCAATAACTGGAGGTTGAGATGATCACAGATCAACAGCCAGAGGGTAAAATGTCTTGACTGCACCAGGGAGAGGGCGACGGAGGATCAGCCCCTTGCGTCTCTTCCTTTGGCTGATTTTAGTCTGTATCCTTTCCCAGTAATAAACCATAACAGCGAGTGTAACTCTTGGTGAGTTCTGAGTCCTTCAAGCCATTTCTCAAACTTGAGGGTGGTTATGGGGACCCCCTGAACTTGCCGTTGGTGTCAAAAGTGAGGGCAGTCTTGGGGAGAGTACCCTTACCCTTATCCTTTGCAGGCTGGCTAACTCCAGGAGGTGGATTAAGTAAAACAGATTACTAAAACTGATTTTCCTTGTTTCCACTTACTTTTAAAAATGTGACTCGCAGAAAACTGTAAATTACATCCATGGCTCACCTTTGTAGGTTGCATTTTTGTATTTCTATTAACAGTATTGGTATCAAGAGTGAGCATGTGTTTTTATAAAAATGAAGTCTGAGAAAATAACAAGTTTTAGGCCAGATTTTATGCTCAAAACTATATTTATCTATACAGACTCTACATGAAATCACAAAAGCAGTAAGAAGCAAAGACCATAAATCTTTCTAATCTGGGATAATTGGAATTTGATTCTGGTTTGATAATAATTATGTAGGGTTAACTAAGTTGGTACCTGAGCCAAGCCTGCTCACCAAAATAAAGAAGAAAGAATTAAAAACAAAAGCTGGCAGTTCAATAATGCAGCATGAAACTTAACTACTCAAAAACTGCATCACTGTTCCAAACACGTAACTGCAAGTAGTCTCTCCACAAAAATCCATCTCAAAGCATTACATAGATACGGCTGAACAATGAACCTTTATATTATTTCTACACAGTTTCCATTTGCAAAAACTAATCAAATAAAGGTATTGAGCTGAACTTTATTGAAAAATCATCCACCAAAAAAAAAAGTACTAAAGCTGTATTAAAAAACAGGTTCACATTCGAATTTAATAACTAACCTCCACCACTTTAAACAATAAAAACAAATTCATCCTTTCTTTTATGAGCTTTTTTGATGCTGCCTGTGACATCATCACCCAAGACAAAACAATTTTTGCTGACTTCTCCATTTCTTTCTTCAAATGCCTTGTTATTATATTTGGAAAAGCATCTGTCTGAAAACAAAGACTGCTAACCTAGGATTAGGGTAGATTTGGTGTGGCTGACCTCCTGGGTGACAGGCAAATGGTCAACTTAATCTTGACATGCAAGATGATCCTTCCAGGAGTTCCCCGGCAGTCAGCGGTTAGGACTCGGCGCTCTCACTGCTGAGGGCCCGGGTTCAATCCCTGGTCGCGGAACTGAAATCCCACGTGCCACGCGGCGCAGCCAAAAAAAAAAAAAAAAAAAAAGATCTTTCAACAGGACACTGCTAGCAAGCCTGCCCAAAACGTAACTGGTCTATGCATTTAACGCAGTTTTCTCATCATTACAACGAAAAGTTAATCCCAGACTTCCCTGGTGGCGCGGTAGTTTAGAATCCGCCTGCCAATGCAGGGGACACGGGTTTGATCCCTGGCCTGGGAAGATCCCACATGCTGCGGAGCAACTAAGCCCGTGAGCCACAACTACTGAGCATGCGCGCCTAGAGCCCGTGCTCTGCAACAAGAGAAGCCACTGCAATGAGAAGCCCGCGCACCACAACGAAGAGTAGTCCCTGCTCACGGCAGCTAGAGAAAGCCCGTGCGCAGCAGCAAAGACCCAACGCAGCCAAAAATCAATCAGTCAATCAATCAGTCAATCAATAGGTGTTACAATCTCGAGGAATAAGCACTAAGTGCGGCGGATTATTAAAATGGACCTAATAAACGGCCCCCTCCCTGCATCCCTGCTTTTTAAGGCCACCTTGAAGATCGTCCCATAATGAGGTAGAGGCCACAGCTCCATGCTTGACTTGCTCTGGCCCACAGGACAGTAGCAAACAACACACAGGCAGAAGCCTGCCGCCTGTTCATACACTGATGCCTGCTCTCTCCTGCCGCTGAGCCTAATAAAGGGTGACAGACCACATGGAGAGAGACAGCAACTGTCCCAGCCATGCCAGCCGAGGCCCCAGCACGTAAGCAAAGCCACGCTGGACCACCCAGACCCGCTGAGCTGACCCCGGCCAGAAACGCCCAGACAACACAAAGAATAAATGATAAATGGCTGTCTTAAGGCACTGTGTCTGATGTGATTTGTTATGTAGCAAAAATAACTGATACAGCAGTGAACACATCTGTACCAGTTTTGGAGGGCCATAGGTTTTACGGACAAAGGTGACATTTAAAACCGAGAAGTTAGGGAAAGGGGGGGGAAATCATGGAGGATAAACTTGCTTCAGCAGGGAAAAGCTTTCTTTTATGTCTGGCTTAACAGAGGGCAGTTGGAGTCTCATATTTGCTGCTCTATTCAATCTGTGTCCATATGTTGCTTTGGCTGAAGTGTATAAAGAAAATCCTGCCTCTTGCTGATACGTAGTTGGAAAGGGGAGGAGTATTTTAATATGGGCCTTTAAGGGGCCTTTTCAGATCATTATAGGTATTATTCTTGGACATGACACCAAAACTCAACAAACGGTAGCTTCTTAAAGGTTAGTTGCAATATGGAACCTGAAATTATATCATACCCTGATATATTCGAATCCACAGGTCTATCTTGCACTTTGATGGATCTGTTACCTATGCATGATTCTGTGATGCCGCGTATTAGTCATTTGAAAACTATTGGTTCACTGAGTGATGCAGATCTCGCAAATGTTGAACCATTTCATTATACAGCATCCAAAAAAAAAAAAAAATTCACATTTGTTAACACAACCACTGATCTCATCAGGGAAGGATGTAAGGGGAAGCTGTCCGCCTCCTGGTGGCTTACCAGCTTCTAATTTTTGCTTGAAAATTTAAATGATATCGTTGGCAATAGATACTGCCCGTTGTTTTTCTTGAAGTGACTCACTCAATCGAGTCATTTTTAAGAAAATGACTGCCAAATGCCCAAGTCTGAGTAACCATAGTTTGGCTACCACTCCTTCAGATAAAAAGTTGTGTTGAGACATGGCTGGTTCAGTCTGCAACCCCAACGTTGCACCAGGGCCTTTGCTCAAGGTAACCCCCATCAGTCATTCAGAGGCAGCAGAAAGAGCTGATACATACTTCCTGTTTCATCACACAGAACATTAAAAAAAACACATGTATTCAGAGGTTAAAATTTGATAAAAATTTATCACTTTTATGCTTCATCGAGGACATTCTTAAGTGAAAAACTGGCTCTTTTTTTTTTTTTAACTATAAGTGGGTGGTGGTGAATAATCCATCGGTGCAGATGGGTACCCCTGCTTTTAGGACGATGAAGGCGTCAGCCGTTTTCCTCGGCACTGCTCTTCACATGGTGAAAAAGGCTTTTGCCTTTCATCGTGCCTTTAATAATGTCTGAGCATTATGACAAAAATAGGTTTGACTTTGTGCAGATCCTGAAAGAGTCCCAGGGACCCCCCCCCCCCTTTGAGAACCACTGGTACATCACTGCCGTAAGGCAGATGGACAGTCAAACTGATACAAACACGAAACTCGGAGCCAGGAAGCTTGCCGTTTTTCATTCATTACGTTGCACTGAAAAATGCACCCTCGATTCTCTGCCTGGGGAGTTTGAGGTGAAAAATAAGAATATGCACACTCTGGTTGCAGGGAATCTTCACGTTCACGTGCACACAGTACTCTGGGCTTTGGCAAAGGTCGACCAGCCCCACAGAAGACTGCATTTGCCCTTGTCCCATTGCAGCCGTTTCCAAGCGTTAGATTTTACAAAGTGAAAGCCTATAGATAAAGAATGTGCATAGCCTGTAAAATGCCACCAACAGGAATAATGCCTCCAGATGACAAGGGCCTAAGTGCTGTGCACGACGGTTTGCTGGTAACGCACAAGGACCAGCAACGCTGGTGGCCCAAGGGCGCTGCAGGGGTCACCATCTGAGAAAACAGCATCGTGCCTAAGATCCACCGGAGGAAAGCAACCTTGCAGCTGGCTTCTTCTTTAGTTTTGCACACACCTGCCCCGCCAGTCCTCTACAGAACTCCCCACGGAGGATTCAGATTCCCGCCAGCTCATTTCACCCCACCCCGCCAAGTCACAGTGAATTTTCAAAGTCAATAAGTGCACTAACTTGTAGAGGTACAAGGCCCTCTACTCATTAAAGCCCTTCAAATAAAGAGTCCAGCCTAGGAAACTCCAGCTGCCGCCTAAGGGATTGCTACTCCCAAAGTGTACAAGGGTGCTGCAGCATTTACAGTCCATAAATCATCCCATCTGCGCACATAAAACGAAAACAGACAAAGCATGAAAAGATCCGGTGGGGACTTCCCTGGTGGCGCAGTGGTTAAGACCCTGTGTTCCCAATGCAGGTGGCCCGGGTTCGATCCCTGGTCAGGGAACCAGATCCCACATGCACGCTGCAACTAAGAGTTGCACGCTGCAACTAAGAGATGCACGCTGCAACTAAGAGTTGCACGCTGCAACTAAGAGTTCGCATGCCACAACTAAGGAGCCTGCCTGCCGCAACTGAGACCCAGTGCAACCAAATAAATAAATAATTATTTTAAAAAAGAGAGAGAGATTTGCAAAAACAAACAAAAAAACAAAAAAGAAAAGAGCTGGCTATTGGGCTATTTTTGCACTTCAAGAAGAACAACAACAAAAATCAGTGAAGGTCTAAGAGTATCTACCCAAATAAAAAACATCAGCATATGGGAAACACAACACACTGCTGTGGCCACCATGGGCGGTGCCGATGGGAACCATGTCAGCTCTAATAAAACTGCTTTTCTGTTCTCCGATCCTGCAACTTCACCAGCATAACCCAAATCAAAACGCAGAATGAACACGTACCCACTGCCTTTGTGCCGTTTCCTTCATTGACTCCGTGAAAGCGACAGCGAATCTAGGAAAGTGAGCAAAAATAATGAAAATGATTAGGGCAGAATCTAATTAACATAACTGTGAAACAGCTCTTTGGAACAAATTGTGAGAGACAGGTAAGTAGCTGAATTTACAGGGCGATCAATCTTTATTAGTCATGGTCATTGGCTGTTAGATTTCATCTCCACTCACATCCAAAAAAAAAAGTTCTGTCTGCAGAAAATGAACAAATGAAGCTCAAAACTTCCTATGTTTCTTGTTCCTTCATGGAAGGTGAGAGAAGCAGAGATAAAGACAGAAAACAAGAGGGACTTCCTTGGTGGTGCAGTGGTTAAGAATCCGCCTGCTAATGCAGGGGACACGGGTGCCAGCCCTGGTCTAGGAAGATCCCACATGCCGCGGAGCAAAGAAGCCCGTGCGCCACAACTATTGAGCCTGAGCTCTAGAACCTGTGAGCCACAACTACTGAGCCCATGAGCCACAACTACTGAGCCCATGTGCCACAACTACCGAAGCCCGTGTGCCTAGAGCCCACGTTCTGCAAGGAGAGAAGCCTCCACAATGAGAAACCCACGCGCTGCAATGAAGACCCAACGCAGCCAAAAATAAAATAAATAAAATAAATAAATTTATTAAAAATAAAAAAAGACAGAAAACAAGATGCACTAGAGAGGCAAGGAACTTAGATAAAATTCAGGGGCAGGTGATCCAGTCCACTGGCTTCGCCAAAGGAAAACTAGGCGAAAGTGTTCAAGATTTACTGAATGTTCATGGGTTAGGAAAGTTAATGTCCCCATTCATCGAGAAATGGCAGTTTCCAGAAGCAGGACTGGGTACACGTGGAATGAACCAGGAACATCTTATGGGGCCAGAAAGTAGAAAGCGCTCAAAACATGGCAAGGGCTTGTCGAAAGGATGCAGGAGTCAACAAAATATCTCCAATGGCCATGGCTGGGGTGATTTGGGCACCAAAATAAGTAATAGGAGTGATGGGTAACCCATAGAGTCAAACAAAATAAATAGCCATGGGTCCGTGTTGATGTAACTAAATAACTGAATAAGTAAATGGGGTCAAACAGACAACTCTTCCTTATAGTAGAATTCCAATTAACAAATGTATGAGTGGTAGAAATAGAAAGTCATCAGTGCGCAAACAGCGCAGTAAAAATTGTTGCGACCAAGAACCATTAATAGGGAATTCCCTGGAGGTTGAGTGGTTAGGATTCAGTGCTTTCACAGCCGGGACCCGTTTTCTATCCCCGGTCGGGGAACTAAGGTCCCGCAAGCGGCACCTGGCGTGGCCAAAAAAAAAAGAAAGAAAAAACCAGAACCCTTAATAGATGATTCTTCCCCACTGGCATGACCTGGAAAGGGGAGCTCACGTCCCCCTGCCTGTGTCTTCTCCAAGCCTTCCTTCTTCCCCCTCCCCACTCTCCCAAAACCAGCCACCAATCGCAGACACAGCCAATTGCATGCCTCTTACTTAAGGGAGAAATACGGAATCCTTCCCTTTGGGTAGAATAAACGTGAGCAAGCAGGACCAGACCACATCAGACCTTGCATCTGAGCCCAGTAGGGATCGGACTGCTGGCATCACTTACGAGATGCTCTCCATGCCCCCCGAACACTGGCAAGAAACACAAATAAACTGTATTCTGAGGGCATCAACTATACTCCAAGAAACGGGGATAAAAAGGAGAGAAAAGCAACTAAATAGCAACTGCAAGGAGAGTGCAGAAACCTTCCTTTGTGGAAAACTGCAAAAATGAGAAACTTAAGAATCAAACAAAGAACAAACTATGCATGTAAATTGCCTGTCACAGTTCCTGGTCCCTAATTCATTTAACATCTGACAAACATCTGCTATTATTATTTTCTACTAGTACTAACACCACTACTGGGACTTGTGCAAAACATTAGGGCACCCCATGTGGCCAGTGAACAAATTATTTGACAGCCTAAAACTTTCAGAAAAAAAAAAAAAAAGGCCCCAAAAGCAAGAAGAGCCATCGAACAAAGAATAAGGTCAATAACACAAAAGACCAAGCATTTTACCCCATAACAGCGTTTATGAATAAATGCACAAGTGCAATTCTCAAGGTGGGTTTTGTGGAATGTTAAAGCCACTCATTTGGCAAGCATGATGCTCTACTTTTCGGTGAGAATGTCAGCTCCACATGAGCTGGAACGCTGCTCTGTTCATGGCCGCCTCCCCAGCCCCTGGAGTGTCTGGCACCCAGGAGACGGGCAAAAATACCTGCTGCCTGTATACGTGTATAAGTAAGAGAAGGAACAGTTCTGCCTTAAATTCCAACAGGAAGCAGGTGAGGGGGAGGGATGGGTGGAGAGGGGGAGGAAAGAGCAGGAAAATGTCCCAGGTGTGCGGAGCAGACTCTGTGTGCATGGTAGCCCAGCGGCTGACTGTGACTGTCCCCCACCCATGTGACCGTCCCCACCATCACGTCCTGCTCATTTCGGGACCCGAGATGAGGCATCAGTAGGAGCTACAGCGTCGGTTTAAGACGGCAGGGAAGGATGAGAGTCTTGGGAAGGTTCTCCTCAAAGGTGCATGTGAAAATGTTTTCGGAGTCAGAGGGGTGAAAACTGGAGCTAACTTGAAAGACATGCCACTTATTCCAGGGCCACAGATAACACGGTCTTTCTTGTGGCTCCTCATATAGAAACAGTGGGCCTGGCTTTACACCCACCTAATAGATAACCTTTTAAGAGAGTTTCTAGCCCAAAGATCCTTGGAAGATAAAGATATTTAAAATAACACATTTCTACCATTTGCAATAGCCAAGACATGGAAACAACCTAAGTGTCCATCGACAGATGAATGGACAAAGAAGATGTGGTACATATATACAATGCAATACTATTCAGCCGTAACAAAGAATGAAATAATGCCATTTGCAGCAACATGGATGGACCTAGACATGATCATACTAAGTGAAGTAAGTCAGACAGAGAAAGACAAATACCATATGATATCATTTATATGTGGAATCTAAAATAGGACACAAATGAACTTATCTACGAAACAGAAACAGACTCACGGACGAAGAGAAAAGACTGGTGGTTGCTAAGGGGGAGGGGGGTTGGGGGAGGGATGGAGTGGGAGTTTGGGGTCAGCAGATGTAAACTATTATATACAGAATGGATAAACAACAAGGTCCTACTATATAGCACAGGGAACTGTACTCAGTATCTTGTGATAAACCATAATGGAAAAGAGTATTTAAAAAAGAGTGTATATATATATATGTAAAGCTAAATCACTTTGCTGTACAGCAGAAAGTAACACAATACTGTAAATCTACTATACTTCAATAAAATACTATTTAAGGTAACATAAAAAATAAAATAACGCATTTTTTAGGAAAAATATAAAAGTACTACTTTTGCACTTGTGCTTGAACACTGCCATTTCAAAACGTACTTACTTTGACATAGAATTCTGTTTGTCAAAAACATCTTTAGTAACACTGTAGCTCAAAAACCATATGAAATTACCAACACTCAACCAGTTGTGACCTACAAAACAGTAATTTCACGTGCCATTGATTCCGTAATCATGAGGGTATTTGTGTGGCAATTCATTTCATACAAACTCTCTTTTGCTCATTTGCTTGGCAATGTTAAGTTTTTCTAATATGCACCTAGATAAGCCTTCAGTAAACAATTTCCACAAATTTCAAATACTCCTTATTTAATTTTGGTGTTTATAACTACCAAATACTTATTATAATATTCATAAGCCAACAAGTGGATGCTAAAATAAGTTCGCATACTATACCATACAGGAAAAGTTTTCAATACTAAAAAAGCTGAAAAATATACCTTATCGGGAAAATATAACTATTTAAATGAAACACTTGTTATAAAGCTAGACAGGTTCAATGCTTTGTTCTACAGAAAAGTATGCTGTATTGTGTCGGACAAGAAATCTGTGATTCATGCAACTTCCCTGCCCACTAACTCCAATCAATATCCCCAAATAAAAATCAATGTGTGCTTTAATAACAACACAATGAATAATGCTAATGATAATATCATAAGATGAATTCATTCCATGTTGTTTCTCCCAAGCAGAATGATTTTCCTTCTATGAGACAGTGCATTACAAACTGCAGGAATCTAAAGGCAATAAATTTTTAGAGTGTAAGAACAACAAGAAGAAAACCTATAATGATAGATCACCTTTCAAGGTAAGCCAGCACTGCTTTAATACCTTCATTTATTGTAAAACACACACACATACACGGAGCGCACCCTCTATTTTAAAAAGGTTGCATTTCCACATTTATGTCCAGGTAGTCTTCAGGAAGAAGCAGGGTCCTGAAATGCAATGCCATCTATTTGTAACCCTAGTTTTAAGGGGCAAGATTGACACCTATCTTTCCCCACCAAAAAATTAGGCTGCGAAATAGAACCTGGGGTTCTGTCCTTGGTGTGGATCAGAAATGGGACAGTTACATACCCTTGAAGAAGTCTGGATTCCCACAGCTTCTCAGACATGCGAGGGTTACAGACGAGCCACAGAAAATTCATGGTTAGTATAGCTTTGTTATACAGCAGAAACTAACACACCATTGTAAAGCAATTATACTCTAATAAGGATGTTAAATAATAATAATAATAATTAAAAAACAAAGAAAGAAAAAAGAAAATTCATGGTTGGCCACTTACCGGGGACATGGAAGCAACCTCAATGTCAATCAACAGACGAATGGATAAGGAAAATGTGGCATGCACATACACTAGAATACTTTTCAGCCTTAAAAAAGGAGGACATCCTGACATCTGCAAGAACATGGATGAACCTGGGACACATTGATGCTCAGGGAAACAAGCCAGATGCGGAAGGACAAATACGGTAGGATTCCACTGACACGTGGAATCTAAAGTAGTCAAACTCATGGAAGCATGGGAGGGGTTGGGAGAGGGGGAAACAGAGGGAGGGGAAAACAGGGAGGTATTAGTCAAAGGTCACAAAGTTTCAGTTGTACAAGATGAATATGCCCTAGAGCTCGCCTGTACAGCAGAGAGCCTACAGGTAATAATACTGTATGTAAACAATTTGCTAAGTGGGTAGATTTTCTGTTAAGTGTTCTTATCATAAAAATTAAAATAAAATAATAAAAATAAAGAAGGTGGGAGTAAACTTTTGGAGGTGATGGACGTGGTTATAGCATAAATTGTGATGATAGTTTCACGGGTGTATACTGATCTCCAAACTCATCAAGTTGTGTGCGTTGATTACGTACAGCTTTTTGCATGGCAATCATTCCTCAGTAAAGTGGTTAAAAAATTAATAAAGCAGTGTGTCCACGTTTTAAAAATTCATCACCTGGTTTGTTTTTTTTTTTTCCACAATGATTCAAAAATTTACTAGAGTTGAAAGGATGCTTCAACAGTACTGGTTGGGTTTTCGGTAAGCTTTGAATTCAGGGTGATTCGATGGCAGGTGAGACTCTGATTCATCAGCAGCCAGTGGGTGCACGGGGGGGCGGAGACCACGTCCACCCACACCAACCCTTCCGTGGCATCACCCCAGAAAGCCTGCCAAGAAGAGCGCTTTGCTTTGCTTTGGGTACGCATGTATGTTTCTTCTTTCGATTTCATTAGCTCTTTTTTTCACAATTTTTATATGAACAGAGAGGATTTGTATGTTATTATGATGTTAGTTATTATGACTGTGATTGTTATAAAGAGAAAATGGGGTGTTTTTGTTTCCCCACCAAGCCTCCCAGTTCGCTCCAGAATGCTGTACAGATATTATCATTTTCTAAGAATGCCTCGACACGAAAAAGGTTGGGAAGTACAGCTCTGGGTTCTCAGCCAGGAGCGATAACTACTCCCATCCCAGGGGCTAGCAATGTGAGCAGGTGTGTTTAACTGCTGCAGTACCCAGCAGGTCCTGTGGACACGCAGTGTCCAGAGTCAGGGACACGCGGGGCAGCCCCACAATGCATAACTATCCTGCCCAAAATACCCACACTGACCCCACTGAGAAACCCGCTCGCTGGTCGCTCTCACAAACGGTTTATATGTAGCCCAGAAATCCGTATAGGTTAAGAGTCACGTCAAAGAGATTCCACTTGACACAACTAGAAACATGAAAATTACCACAGAAAAAATCTTGTTGGTGAAGGCAAATATACAGTAAAGGTGGTAAATCAGCCGTGTATAAAGCTAGCAGGAAGGTTAAAAGACAAAGAGTAGGGGGCTTCCCTGGTGGCGCAGTGGTTGAGAATCTGCCTGCTAATGCAGGGGACACGGGTTCGAGCCCTGGTCTGGGAGGATCCCACATGCCGCGGAGCAACTAAGCCCGTAAGCCACAGCTACTGAGCCTGCGCGTCTGGAGCCTGTGCTCCGCAACAGGAGAGGCCGCGATGGTGAGAGGCCCGCGCACCGCGATGAAGAGTGGCCCCCACTTGCCACAACTAGAGGAAGCCCTCGCACAGAAACGAAGACCCAACACAGCCATAAATAAATAAAATAAATAAATAAATAAAATTTTAAAAAAAGACAAAGAGTAGGAAAATCACCTGTATACCACAATCTACATAGTTAAGGGAGATGCAAAACTAAAAGATGTAAAATACGACGTAAAAAACAGTAAATGTTGGGGGGAGCAGGGTGGGGAAGTAAAAAGGCAGCATTGTTAAAATGTGCTTGAACTTAGAGACCAGCAAGTTAAAATAATCGCATAGATGGATAGACAGTAAATACAGTACGTAACTATGTAACATCTTTGTATGGTGACAGATGGAAACTAGACTTATCGTGGGGATCATCTTCAAATGTAGACACATACTGAATCACTATGTTGTGTAAAAGGAACTAACATAGGGTTGTAGATCAATTATACTTCAAAACCAACCAATCAAACAAACAAACTCAGAGAAAAAGAGATTGAATTCGTGGTGACCAGAGGCGGGGAGGGGGGAAGGGGCAATTCGAGGGAGGCAACCAAAGGTACAAACTTCCAGGTATAAGATAAGTAAGTCCTAGGGATGTCACGTACAACGTGATACATATAATTGACCCTGCCGTATGTTACACGTGAAAGTTAAGCAAGTAAATCCTGAGTTCTCACCACAAGGAAAAAAGGGGTTTTTTTTCTATTTAAATTTGTATCCATACAAGATGCTGAATGTGCAGTAAACTTACTGTGATCATCGTTTCAAGTACGCAAGTCAAATCATTATGTTGTACAGCTTAAACTTAAACAGTGCTGCATGTCAATCGTATCTCAAGAAAACTGGAAAAAAAATTCTGCTTGGGCAAACCTGATGCAAAGTCAACCCCAATTTGTGTGCTAATAAAGCTTGAGTTTATCCATCTCATCTCTTAGCAAGAATTCTGTTTCTTCCACCACTCAGAACGTTCTAAGAACATTCTACAGTCCAATATTAACTGTAGTCAAAGAACTATTCAAGTGCAATAACTTGTTTACAATGACTATTTGTGGCAAAATAAACAGGCACCAAATGAAAGATGAACAAAAAGAAAGAAATTGATTCTACATGGTAAGATGTAAACCTCCCAAACTACTGGTTTCCTCTGTCTTTTTGTGTCAGTGAATTTCATCCAAAAGGGTTAGATGCTTAACTCCTGTGAAATTCTCTTAAGTATTACCTGGCTTCTTCTAGGACTTTTCCCATCACTTTGTTTTTTTCTCCATGCTTAACGTCTTCATTTAAATCAGTTCCACCAAAGATGATTCCAAAAGGAATTCCATGACCTGCAAAATAGGATAATTAACAAAGCCCAGTTCACCTTTGGAAACACCCCTCGCTAACCATCCCAAAGCAACGATATCAAAAACTGAAGTTCCCAGAACGTAGGGAGCATATTTGGTTGGTTGTTGAATTTTACCCAGCTCTTCTGAATAGAACAGGTGTCACTGTTATGAACATGACATGGGGTTAATCATGTGAGACAAGACGATTTTAAACCAATTTGCTTTCAGTTTTAACACACGAAAAACGTTAGCCTCCATCTATCAAAGCCAAGCGTATCGTTCGGAAATGGGTTAATCTGGAGCTACTGGTGTTTATGACAGAAAAAGAGGGCTTCAAATTTAGACCTGCTGTTCATAGTAACAGTCACCGTGCTGGCAAGGAAACAAGAGGGAGAGGAAAGAGACACAGACTGTATCTTCAGGCACACACAGTACAACAGCAACGATAAAACGTGGAGGGCACAAATATATGGGAACCAAAAATACTGGAGATGCTGCGTGTGTCAAGTGGAAAAGGACTCCCCCCCGGGGGCGTATTTACTCTGAATGAAGGGCCCTGGGCTGATGGAAGGCACATTCCCTGGCTTGGTCATTTCACAAGGCACCAAGCGTGCACAGATCAAGTTAAACTGTGCTCATCAAACAGGGCTCCCCAGAGGGACTTCCAGAGGTCAATAAAAATTTCAAAAGAGCAAAGGCAAACCACTAAACAGACCAGATCTAACTTGAGTTCATACTGGGGTTTCTCAAACAAGCCATCTCTACTGAGATTCAATATGTAAGTGGAAAAGGTACAGATCTTTCCTTGTATCTGCCTTAGAAGTGTTTTTGTCACGCAAATGAGCAGATTCTATCTTTTTTCTTTCTGGTGAAGTGCCTCTCACTTCACTGCGAAGAATTCAGCCTTTAGCTACTAAGCACACCAATAACACACAAGAGGTACAGAAAGGCTGTAAGTAAAAAACTCAAATGAAAACTTTAAAAAAAATTGTTTTAAGTAAAAAAAAATCAAGTGCATTTTGATTAACACAATATATGTATAGGAAAACAATAAACATACATTTCTCTGTACGAAGAACATCTGTGAAAGGATAAAAAGAAAAAACCTAGCTGCTGTTGCCTCTATAGAAGGGACCCTGGCAGTCCAGTGGTTAGGGCTCAATGCTTTCACTGAGGGGCCAGGTTCGAGCCCTGGCTGGGGAACTAAGATTCCACAAGCTGCACGGCCTCGCCAAAAAAAAAAAAGAAGGAACCCGGAAGACGACAGATCTGGAACAGGAGAGAAACTTTCTTCTTTTCTCTCTATAACATTTTATACTGTTTGCATTTCTTACTACGGACCGGTGTGACCTTTTCCAAAAATACAAAAAAGCCAGGCAGACACGGAAAGGCGAGTGTGGTAGAGATGATTCCTCTTCTGCCATGGGCTTAGACTTTGGGGGATGCTGAGATAGGGTGAATGATTTTAGCATGTGGGATGGACTTGAATCTTTGGGGACCAGAGAAAGGTCTGTGGTAGGTAGAATAATGGCCTCCAAAGATGTCCACCTGTAATTCCTGGAATCTATGAATATGTTACACAGCAAAGGGAAATTAAGGTTTTGACTCATCTCTTCCTCTGTTTCTTGTTGAGAACATGCTTTAGGCTTGAACCTAAAGGAACAGGCAGCATCAGGTGTCTGATTAAGAAGCCAGGTTCAGGAAACCACGAGATTTTTTTCTCAGCCGACTACTGGGACTGACCGATTTTCAGCATAAGCACTGATTCGGAAAGATCGCTAAGTTATGCACTTAAATATACAAAGTAAGGCCTGTATATGAAGAGAGGGTCCAATTTCCTATGGTGTGGGAAGCAGGAGAGAGAGCTGGAAGATTAAATAAGGTTTGATACAGTGCAGGGAAACAGGAAGTCACCTTTAGCAATGAAATGTCTGAAAATTTCAGAAGCTGACACATTTTGCTGAGTGAAGTGTTATCCCCGTATGATGATTACTGTAGGTAATTTGGGGCCTCAAGTGACATACTATCTCCTGAAAAGCTGCCACTGCCATGTCATTTAATTCATATTTGGAAAAAGCCACTCACGGCTCAACAACAAAATTATCTGTCCTGCCTCTACTCAGTGGCCGCTGGGCTCTCAGTGAAGTCAAATTGGCCTTGGGAGGGTTAAGAAGAAATATCCAAAAATTGTAGCTAAAGCCAAGAGGATGACTGCATGCACATCCTTTCGAGGTCCAAGGAAGCAGTGTTTTTTTGTTTTTGTTTTTATTTTTATTTATTTATTTTTGGCTGCATTGGGTCCTCGTTGCTGCATGCGGGCTCTCTCTAGCTGTGGCGAGCAGGGGCTACTCTTCGTCGTGGTGCGCGGGCTTCTCACTGCGGTGGCTTCTCTTGTTGCGGAGCATGGGCTCTAGGTGCGCGGGCTTCAGTAGTTGTGGCTCGCGGGCTCGGTAGTTGTGGCTCATGGACTCAGTAGTTGTGGCTCGCGGGCTCTAGAGTGCAGGCTCAGTAGTTGTGGCGCACGGGCTTAGTTGCTCTGCAGCATGTGGGATCTTCCCGGACCAGGGCTCGAACCCGTGTCCCCTGCATTGGCAGGAGGATTCTTAACCACTGCGCCACCAGGGAAGCCTGGAAGCAGTGTTTAAAGGTCCCCGTGGATTCGTTTTCTAAGAGAAGGTACTGTTGTTTGACCTCAGTATTTACTATTAATTAAGAGCTCATGCTCTGTGAAGTTGCATCCAATACTTTGCAGGCAGAGATGCAAATCATTTTGCTGCAGTTGTAATGGTTTATGTTAGAAGTCAATTTGTCTGGGCTAAGGGAGGCCCAGAGAGCTGGTAAAACATGATTTCTGGATGTGTCTGGGAGGATGTTTCTGGAAGAGATTAGCATTTGAATCTGTAGCCTGAGGAAGGAAGATCTCCCTCAACAATGCAGGTGGGCCTCACCCAATCCGTTGAGGGCTTGAATAGAACTAAAAGGGGAAGGAAGGGTGAATTCATGCTCTCTGCTTAAACTGGGACATCCATCTTCTCCTGCCCTCGCACATCACCACTCCTGGTTCCTGGGCTTCTAGACTCAGACTGGGACTTACACCATCAGCCCCCCAATTCTCAGGCTTTCAGACTCGGGTTGAATGAAACCACCGGTTTTCCTGGGTGTCCAGCTTGCAGATGGCAGACTGTGGGAATTCTCAGCCTCTATAATCACATAGCCGATCCCTATAATAAATTTTCACGTACATATATGTGTGTGTGTATCTATACCTACATCTGTATCTATGTCTATATCTATATCTCCTCTTGGCTCTGTTTCTCTAGAAAACCCTGACTAATACACCAGTAGAAAAGATAGCTCCCGCAACCCTTGGGACTTCCCTGGTGGTCCAGTGGTTAAGACTTTGAGCTTCTACTGCAGGGGGCACGGGTTCAATCCCTGGTTGGGGAACTAAGATCCCGCATGCCATGCAGCACGGCCAAAAAAAAAAAAAAAAAAAAAAGAAAAGAAAGCCCCAAAGCTTATGGGTTGATTGCCCTGCCGGACATAACCAGTTCTGCAGCCAACCTAATCCTAGCCTATTCAAATCTCAGTCCCTCCGTGGATGGATCTAGAGACTGTCATACAGAGTGAAGTAAGTCAGAAGGAGAAAAACAAATATTGTATATTAATGCATATATGTGGAACCTAGAAAAATGGTACAGATGAACTGGTTTGCAGGGCAGAAATAGAGACACAGATGTACAGAACAAACGTATGGACACCAAGGGGGGAAAGTGGGGGTGGTGGTGTGATGAATTGGGAGATTGGGATTGACATGTATACACTGATATGTATAAAATGGATGACTAATAAGAACCTGCTGTATAAAAAAAATAATAAAATTCAAAAAAAAAAATCTCACTCCCTTAAATGCTCTTTAAACTGGCTTTAGCATCTTAGTAGTTTCTTCATTAATAAATCAGTTGAATAAACTCTCTCCTATGTGCTCACTTCTATATTTGGTGAAAGAGTCCCATTTTTAACTTTTGAAAATTAGACTTTGAGTTAAGAAATACACATCAAAAACATTCAGGATAAAACTCTTCATGCCGTAGGGACTTCCCTGGTGGCGCAGTGGTTAAGAATCCGCCTGCCAGTGCAGAGGACATGGGTTCAATCTCTGATCTGGGAAGATCTCACATGCTGCGGAGCAACTAAGCCCGTGCGCCACAACTACTGAGCCTGTGTTCTAGAGCCCGTGAGCCACAACTACTGAGCTCACAAGCCACAACTACTGAACCCTGCGTGCCTAGAGCCTGTGCTCCGCAACAAGAGAAGCCACCGCAATGAGAAGCCCGTGTGCAGCAATGAAGACCCTACGCAGCCAAAAATAAATAAATAAATAAATAAATAAATAAATATTTTAAAAAAAAACTTGTTAAAAAAAGGCTCTTCATGCCGTAAAAACAGCTTCAGTGTATATGCACCCATTCTCAATTGGTGTAGTTACATCGTTTTTAGAAAATTACTCCGTTTAGAAGAGCAAAGCAAAAGGAAGATTGTATCCCTTCCATTTCTGAGCGGGGATAAGCTGCTTCATGGATGTTTAAGTTGAAATCGCAGGCGCTCTGGTCTCCTGACTGCTAGTGCCCCACCTCTGGGGAAGGGGGGTTACCTGGCAAAAGTCTACCCCCTCTATATAGATGAAGAGCCATAGCTGCCTCCAAGCTCTCAGCCTTGATGAAGTTGGAGATTTCGGATGGGCTTTCAAAGTCCAAGGCATCTTTCAGAATACACACGTGACCCGCAGCTTCTAGATGGTCCCTTTATCAAAAAACACACAGAGAAAGAAAAAGACAGGAGAAAAAAACATTAAAAGGACACAAGTTGCTGCTGTGGTTAAAACTGAAAACCAATCCAAAGATTAATCAAATCAAAAGTTAATAATACATATTTTCTGAATTGTCCTTTAGAGACAATCCACCTAAAATACATTCATCCACCAGTCTCAGATACCAGGATTGGGATTGGGGCCATGGCTGCGACCAAGGCCAGCAGGATGAAGGGCTAACTCAGGAAGGCTTGGCAGCCTTGAGACACAAGGCACCCACGGCCATTTCCAGTAACATTTGCTGTATCAGAAAGCTCCCTTCTTTAATTCTTTGATTTCACTTTTTTCTCCTGTTTCTCAAAGTTTGTGTTCAGGCATCTGTGACTCAGTTTTTAATCAAGAATTCAAAAGTCACCCATTATCATTAGCTTCAAGAGATACTCCGTGGCCTTTCCATTCTACCTCCAAAATATCTTTCAAATATGTCTCTTTTCTTCTCACCCCGGTTCAGTTCCTTGCAACAGAAATCTAAAATACAAATCCGTTAAACCAAAAAGAAACTTCCTGAATGGCGGAAATAGCATGAGCAAAATCAAAGGGCAAATGAGAAACCGGGGGGAAAAAAACAACTATTTACAACACTTGCAGAAGGAAAGAAGCTAATTTCATTAATATATAAAGAACTCTCATAAGTCAATAAGAAAAAAACTTAACCCAATAGAAAAATAGGTATCACCATAAAATTTCAGTCCATGCCAAACAAAACAAAACAAAAACAAAAAACCCCCTACAACTGGGCTTTTAAATATGAGAAATGGTGATCAACTTCAGTCATCCTTTTAATGTAGAAAATGTGTAAAGATCAAAAGTCTGCCTATGGCTTCATGAAATAAACATTCCTATACTGGGTAAACTGGTACAACCTCTTCTGTGGGCAAAGTAGAAACAGCTAATATATTTAAAATGCACAAACTCTGTGACCAAACAACTCCACTTCTCAGAACTGATTCCAAAGACACACTTGGATATCAGTACAAAACATGCACCCAAGAATAAGCACCGAGGCTATATCCGAAGTAGCAAATAGGCTAACACTGACCTCAGTGTGCATCAGTAGGGGACCAGTTATATTATGGCGCATATGAGGTACTCAGGTCTGATGCCATGAAAAGAGTGCAGATCACTGTGAAGTCATTTAGAATAAACTCCAAGACACATTGTTAATGAAAAGAGGACACATTGTTAATGAAGTGTTCTTCACAATGTGAAGAACACTTTGTGCATATATAGTATGTGTGCACGGAACATCTCTAGGATACAGAAGAAATAGATAATAATGATTCTGTCTAAAGAGGACCAGGGACCAGGGTGGGGGAGAGATTATCTTCTCATCACACACCATTTTGCATGGCTGGATTCTTTGACCAGGTGCATATATTATCTTTTAAAATTGTTTGAGGTGCACGTGAGTATACAACCAATCCAACCAGGTTCATTAAAACCCTCAAATGGGGACTCCCCTGGCGGTCCAGTGGTTAAGACTCTGTGCTTCCACTGCAGGGGACGCGGGTTTGATCCCTGGTTGGGGAACTAAGATTCTGCATGCTGCATGGCACAGACAAAAAAAAATTTAAAAAACAAAACAAAAAGCCTCAAATGGCTTGGGGTAGTCAGCCCAACTGTCAACTCCATGAGAATGGGGCCTGGATCTGTCTTGCTTACTGAATAAACTAACGGCTGAATGTGTCTCTGGGATCAAGTCCAAACGCCCTAGCCTAGCACACAGCACCCTTCATAGCTTGCATCCCCTGCACAGCCAGGCGCATCCCACTCTTGACACCCTTAGCTCCAGTCCAGCCCTTCCACTTGCAGGACACCCAACGCATCATGTCTTCTGAGCCCCATGACCATGTCCCAACGTTTCCCAATGCCAGCTCCCTTCGGTGAAATCTGACAGCCCCTGCTCCTAACACAGCCGTCTCTCTCACTGTTTCCATTGTTCTCCTGCTCCTAACACAGCCGTCTCTCTCACTGTTTCCATTGTTCTCCAAGCCCACTGTTACCACAATCACTCTGGGATGCAGTTATATGAACAAGGCAGTCACACCGTACTTAGTGCTTCTATTACAGAATCAATAACCTACAAGGACCTACTGTATAGCACTGGGAACTATACTCAATATCTTGTAATAACCTATAATGGAAAAGAATCTGAAAAAGAATATGTGTGTGAGTGTGTGTGTGTGTGTGTGTGTAGAGAACTGAATCACTTTACGGTACACCTGAAACTAATGCAACATTGTAAATCAACTATACTCCAAAAAAAAAAAAAATTGGAAAAAACAAACAAAAAACCACAAAATCAGCACATAGGTGGCAATCAAGGACACTTAAAATTATCCTTGAAAATCTCTTAAATCATCCAGAAGATACTATAGTACAAAGTTTAAACCCAATATAGCCATTCCATCCCCCCCTCCCCCCGCTAACTCCAGCAATAATAAAGATTGTTACTCTTCAGCTGAACACCAGATGGATTAGCTGGCTTGCACTTAGGGGCAACAGTGTATCAAATAATAAGAGTAAACATAGAAGAATGAAGGATCTAGAATCTTTAAGCAAAATGACCATAAAATGACCAACCTGCTTATACTGTGGGAGCCTCAGGGGAACTCAGGACCTCTGAAGAAACGTTAGATTCAAATCCTCAAGCCCGCACCCACTCTGGGGAATATGGTGAGAATCATCACCTACTCTACTACGGGAATGCTAAATTTTCTCTCTCTGTTTTCTCTTTTGTGTTGCAAATTAAATGCACAAGACTGCAGCTGTCACTGGGCCGAGAAAGAAAGACTAAGAGGCCTGGAGACTTGAGTTGGCTTCTGCTCTTGAAGCATGCTGAGTATCTTGATCTTATCATTTCCACTGTTAATGCTGATCCAAACACTGCCACCGCCCCACGCACCCCCCCGAACTCGTCTGGAAATGCTGATGGCAACTGTTAAGCAGAGCCAGGACAGAAGCCTGCAGGCAGTCTAGCTATCGGCTCGCTTCAGCCTAAAAATACACATCGTGCGAAACTAAGGATGCAACGTGCTTCAGAGGATGGGTGAAATAATTGTTATTCCATCTTCTTAGAACTTTAAAATGAGAAGCCAAAAATAAAAAGGTGTTGATAAATGGAAAAGAGACAATTTGAATTCTACTTAGGAAATCCATACCTGAGAGATTTCTGGCTGATGCAGAATCTATAGGGTAGGGCATATGGGATGGGGGTGGTTAGGTACAGATAACGGCTCATTCTTGATTTATTAAACCTATTTTCAAATGGCATTTCAACACTAGCTTGCTTGCTTTCTTTCTTTCTTTCTTTCTTTCTTTCTTTCTTTCTTTCTTTCTTTATGGCTGTGTCGGGTCTTCGTTTCTGTGCGAGGGCTTTCTCTAGTTGCGGTGAGCGGGGGCCACTCTTCAAGCGGTGTGCGGGCCTTTCACCGTCGCGGCCTCTCTTGTTGCGGGGCACAGGCTCCAGACACGCAGGCTCAGTAGTTGTGGCTCACGGGCCCAGTTGCTCCGCAGCATGTGGGATCTTCCCAGACCAGGGTTCGAACCCGTGTCCCCTGCATGGGCAGGCAGACTCTCAACCACTGTGCCACCAGGGAAGCCCAACACTAGCTTTATGATCTCATTAATATTCCAAAATAGTTTTTTTTTTAAATCTTAATTCTCTATGGACTGATACTTGAGCCTTCTTTCCAGTTGACTTGTAACACCTTTAAATTGCTCTGTCCTGGTTCCTTCTGAAACTGAGCAGGACCCTGTGGGGCTCCTGGGCACAAAATCCTTTCTGTGTCCCCCGTTTCTTGTTTGCAGGAAATAGGCTTCATTCAGCCTCCACAACCTTCCCTGAGTTCCAAAGGGCAGGTTCAAACAGTCGCTAATCAGGGAAGGGAGGGGATGCAGAGACAGGGGAGGAGGAGTCAAGACACAGTAGTGCAGCCTGGGGGCAGGGTCCTGGTTGGAGATTTTAATCTGGAGACCAGATTAAAGGGGTGCAGGCCCTGCACACACCCGAATCCTTATCAGCAACCCCGTCCTTGAACCACTGCTATAAAACTCCTCACCAGGTATTTGAGTTTCTGTGAAAAAACTTCCCAGTTTTAAGTTTGGATTGGGACACACAGTTTCAAGGGCAGGAACCCGCTGTGTCCCCCTTTGCCTGGCAAAGCAATAAAGCTACTCTTTTCTACTTCACCCAAAACTCTGTCTCCGAGATTTGATTCGGCACTGGTGCACAGAGGCCGAGCTTTTGGCATCACTTCCGTGAGTGATAACTTGATTCAACTAATAAATTCCCTGAGCACCTATTATGTCCCAGGAGTTCTGGCTTATTTGGCTTAAGGAAGGCTTTTTATTTATTTGTTTTTTTGAGAATGAAAGCATCTCCAATAAATTAAGAGGCTTCGAGCATGTTCCAGGAATTGACTGAAGCTCCTTGCACACCCCTGACCCAAGATTCAAAGATTCAGTGGGAACCTACCTGCTTCCACCTGGCTGAAAGCCATCCCCTTTAACTGAGTACACAAAAAAGCTTAATCATTTGTGTGTTTAACTTATGTGAATTTCCATAAACTATGATGTCTTGATTAAAGAAAAAAAAAAAAGATAGCAAGAGAACAAAAAAAAGATAGGGCAGGCAACACGAATTGCATTCCATTCCATAGCCATGAGCCCCTGCATGATCCTGAGATGGGAAACAGGGGTCTAATATTCCTTAAGGCCATCCCACGCTGTGGGCCTCTGAGCGTGAACAGCTGGCTGGGACCAATGCTTCTCACAGGACACAGCACCTACTGGCAGCCCAGTGATGTCCACCAAGGCTCACCTGGGGGGGAAACAGTGTCATGTCACTGGTGGGGCGAAGTCACCTGTGTTGAACTGTGAAATGTTACCCTCTGACGATACTTCAAGACTGTCTGATACATTAAAAGAAACAATGCTGGTCTTGAATCCGTGGTGGAGCTCAGCGAGATGAAGGTCTTTGTGTGGATGCAATGCCCGCATGAACCCGTGAGCCCCAGTTCGGAAAGGTAAACTGCACAGAGCACTGTCCCCCTTGCCTTTCCGTAAATGAAGTGAGATGATAACACATTTGCAGGACATGGTGTTACCATGCGTGTTATCTTTGTGGGTGTGTTTTGTAAACAGTAAAGTGTATCTACTTTTTTAATGCAATTCTACTGGGATTCCTGTACTCAAGAGAATAACTGTTAGGAAATCACTCTTTTTAAAAGGAAGCAAAAATACAATCAAAAAACAGGCAAAGCGTCTAGATCAGGTCTCAAACCCAAATGTCTGCTGAGCTCAGACTGCTGAAATAAATGAATGGGGAGACAGGGGGCGGTGGGGACCATAAGGCATGAGGAGCCCTCCCCCAAACGGGAGAGAAAGGTCCCATCTGCAGGGGTCAGTCCTGCACTGTCTAATAAGGCAAAGTGGGCCAACGGAGCACTGCGGACATGGCAAGTCTGAACAGAGTGGTGCTGAGTGTAAAATATACATACAGCTCATTCGTAATTTCTGTACTGATGACATGCTGCAATGATATTTGGATACACTGAGTTCATGGGAATGTATTATTAAAATTAGTTTAATCTGCTTCTTTCTGCTTTGTGTAAAGTGACTACTAGAACGTTTTAAATGACACACGCGGCTCCCTTTATGTGTGAACACGCTGGATTAAATCCTCTTCAGCTCTAGACAGCGGGTACCATGAAGACACCGTCTCATGGTGGCCAGTTCTGCCAGTTTGCCAAGAGAAGCCAGGTATTTGAATTTCTGTGGAAAAACTTCCCAATTTTAACCACCTCCCCTGCAAGTTATTTCCTGCTCCTTCAAAGCCAGCAATGTTTGTTATTCCCTTAAGTCTTCAAAAGTTCACAGGTCTGCTTTTCCCCTTTCCTTTACGGATAAGAATCAGTAAAGCCTTCACTCTGAAACGTGTGGCCTCCAGAGCATCCATTGCCATGTCCCCGTCACTCATTTGAACAGGAAGCACCCAACCCCCGGATCCAACCACAGCACCCCACCTACGCACACTCTCACCCCTGGGTATGCAATCTGGGACCGGGGGCTGCACTTTCAGACACTCAAACTCACTGTTTCTGGCTGGGCTTGAACTGGATGGATGTAGGGTTGGGAGGTGCTAGGAAAAGAAAACCTGACAGGAGTGGGAAGTGGACCCAAGACACAGAGAGCCATTGACTCCTGTCCATGTCATCTTAGCTGCAAAATCACACCTGAAGCCCGCCCCACCTCCAGACTTTTTATAGGATAAGCCGTGAAATCCCAGTCCTTGCCCAGGCCGATTGGGGTTGGGTTTTCAGTGACGTGAGGCTGAAAATCTCTGCGAGGATCACAGACCAGCAGCTTAGAGCCTTTCTTGTTCGCTGATATAAAATCCACTTGTTGCATCTAGCTCCTTGTAAGCCATCAGAATCTCCGACCACAGCGGGTTATCTTTCCCCCATGCCCCTCCATCCCTTCCATGGCAACAGTCCTCTGACCTCAGAGGGTCCCAAAGCCCCTCCCTGTCTCCCGTTTCTTGTTTGGAAAAAAAGGCTTTAGTCTCCTAGACCCTCCCTGAATTCCAAAGAGCAGACTCAAGCAGTCACTACTTAGGGAAAGGAAGGGGACACAGAAACAGAGTAGCAGCAGTCAAGAAACAATAGTTCAAAACAACAAAAACAAAAATAAATAAAAAAGGAAAAAATTTTTAAAAAAAGAAGAAGAAAAAAAAAGAAACAATGGTTCAGTGATAAAACAGAGTCCTAGATCCTCCTGAAGTGATACAGATAACAATCTGATGCATCTCTTTGAGTTGTTCTGCAAGAACTAAGACCCCCTCACCCAGGTGGAGGATGGTGACTACACACTGAACGTAAGCAAGTGGACCCCAGACTGGGTGGAACCAGAAGGCTGAGGATTGAGATTCCCAGAACATCACTCCGTTACCTCCCCACCAACCAATCAAAAGAAAGGCATGCACCCCGCAGCCCTCATCCCAAATGTTGCCTTTAAAAACACTTCCCTGAAAACCATTGGGGAGTTCGGGTCTTTGGAGCACGAGCTACCCATTCTCCTTACTTGGCACCTGCGATAAACACTGTACTTTCCTTCACCACAACCTGGTGTCAGTAGATTGGCTTTGCCGTGCATCGGGCGAGTGGACCCAAGGTTCGCTTGAGTAACACAGTGAGAAGTGGCCACTGCTCACTCGGCAGCACACACCAGAGCCGCACGAGCATCTCTGACATCTTGTCTCTCCTCTGCTGCATCATCCCAGGTCCTTCCAAATCATTTTCGAATCTATACTCTCCCTCCCTATGGCGCCACCTCAGTCCCTCGCCCTGTAATCCTGTTAGCATTCAATCCAGAACCTTCACTGTGGCAATGATTTGGCTCACGCCTGCCAGGCCGGCTGCTCTCTCTTGCTGGCTCTTCAGCTGCCTCGGCTTCTCAACTCCACAAGCCCCTTCCTTTCTCAGGGCATCCGCACATACAGGTCCTTTGGCCAGGAATGCTATTCCCAACCTCTCTCCCTCTTCACCCAGCTAACCTACAGGTTTGAAACCCCAGCTTAGAAAGTTATTTCTCATACGCAAATGTTCACAGCGGCACTATTCATAGTAGCCAGTAAGTGGAAACAACCCAAATGTCCTTCAACTGATGTATGGACAAGCAAAATGTGATATGTCCGTCAACGGAATGTATTATTCAGCTATAAAAGAATTAAGTACTGATGCATTATGTAAAGTCCTCAGAAAGGACCACATAGTGTATGATTCCATTTATATGAGATGTCCAGAATAGGCAAATCCATGGGGACAGAAAGATTAGAGGTTGCCCAGGGCTGGGGCGGGGGGGATAAGGGGGTGACTGCTAATGGGTCTGGGGTGCCTTTTGAGATGGCTGAAAATGTTCTGAAATTAGATAGTGGCAATGGTGTGTGACTTTATGAATATACTAAAAACCAATTAATTGGATGCTTTTAAAAGGGTGAATTTTATGGTATGTGAATTATAGCTCAATAAAAAAAACTGTATGAGAAAGAAAAAACTATTTCTCAGGGGAGCCTCCCAGACCCCCCCTAGAACTAGGTCTGTCCTTTGAACATACTCTTAACCACCCAGCACTTCTTCCTAGCACTGATCATATTGTAATTAAATAATCTGTGTAATCGTATGTCCGTGCTAGAAGGCTGGAAACTTCTTTCGAAAGACAGGGCTTAGCACTGAGCTGATGTGCTAAAAATTCTCTGGTTGAATGGCTGCTGGCTTCCGCAGGGCTCACCTGTCCTTCCCTGGCTCCACGCCCAGGGTCTTCACAGTGCTGTGCCCACTAGAGATGCTCAATAATAAATATTCGCCAAATGAAAACAATAACCGACAATGATTACATCAGGGGGAGGAAAGGAAATAGCCTCTTCCCACTGACTTAACGTACCTCTGCAGTTTCTGAAACTGAGCAGGACCCTGTGGGGCTACTGGGCTCAGAAGCTCCTCTGTGTCCCCCATTTCTTGTTTGTAGGAAATACGCTGCAGCCTCCATGACCTTCCCTGAGTCCCAAAGGGCAGGTTCAAACAGTTGCTAATCAGCGGAGGGAGGGGATGCAGAGACAAGGGAGGAGCAGTCAGGACACAACAGAGCAGGGGGATGGGATGAATTAGGAGATAGGGATTGACATATAGACACTACTATGTATAAAATAGATAACTAATGAGAACCCACTCTATAGCACAGGGAACTCTACTCAATGCACTGTGGTGACCTAAATGGGAAGAAAATCTAACGAAGAGGGGATATATGTATACGTATAACTGATTCACATGGCTGTATAGCAGAAACTAACACAACATTGTAAAGCAACTATACTCCAATAAAAATTAATTAAAAAAAAGAAACTATAAAAAGAACTATAAAACTATAAAAAAGAAACCTTGGGGCAGGGTCCTGGTTCCACCTCAAGGGATACACAGAACAATACCTTTGAGCTCTTCTGAAGAACTAAAACCCCCAACAAATGGAAGATGTTCACTACTTGATAAAGCAGTTTTCATTCCAGAGAGAAGGTCACAGTTTGATAACCTCGAGAACCACAGAAGCTCACCAGGAGACCACCTGAGGCCAGATTAAAGGAATGTAGGCCCTGCACACACCCTGATCCTTATCAGCAACCCTGCCCTTGACCCATTGCTGTAAAACTCCTCAGGGACTTCCCTGGCGGTCCAGTGGTTAAGACTCCACACTTCCACCGCAGCGGCATGGGTTCAACCCCTGGTTGGGAAACTAAGATCCCGAATGCCGCGTGGCTCGGCCCAAACAAACAAAAACCAAAGCAACTCCTCACCAAATCCTCCCAGGTCGGGACACACAGTTTTTGAGGGCACTAGCCCACTGTGACCCCCTTTGCCTGGCAAAGCAATAAAGCTATTGTTTTCTACTTCACCCAAAACTCTGCTTCCGAGATTCGATTTGGCATCGGGGCACAGAGGTCAAGTTTTCGGCATCATTTCCTTGGCATCTTCTAAAGAAAAAGTAGAAAACTTGAATAGGCTCAGGCTTTTTCCCTTCCCATATGCTCGGCACTCACAGCAGAATTCAAACTTAGACTAGCAGAAGGCAGCTGGGCAGTAGGGTCAGGGCTGCATTGGATGCCATGATGTTTGCCTTTCTCCCTTTTTTTTTTTTTCCCTTCCAGTGAGTTTCCAGAAAGTCTTGTTTGCTTCTGTTATCTAAAGTGCTTCCCATTCAAATAAAACCTCTTTTATACACCGTTTTCCAGAGGAAGAAACACAGAAGGAAGAACACAAAGTCACAGCCACTGTACAAGTGCTGCTCTCAGTCGGGGACACTGCACTCACTTGGGTGCCAGGGCACTCATCCAAGCACTGACTTCTAGGACTCCCTACTCTGGACCTAGCAAGCCTCAATCCTTCACCTTTTCTTCTTTTCCATCTCTCTCTTTTTTTATTTCGTATGTATGTATGTATGTATGTATTCTATTTTAAAATTTTTTTGGCCATACCTTGCGGCTTGCGGGCTCTTAGTTCCCCAACCAGGGATTGAACCTGGGCCCTTGGCACTGAAAGTGCAGAGTCCTAACCACTGGACTGGCAGGGAATTCCCTTCTTTTCCATCTCTCTTCCTGCATTTCCCTAAACCCTCAGCAGTGCTGCAGACAAACTCTAGGTGTGAGGCCCAGTAGTCTAGCAAGTCTCTGATAGTCCGGTTTAGAGCAAGGGGTCAGCATACCTTCCCTGGAAATGGTCAGAGAGTAAATACCTCTGGGTTTGCAGGTGGATGATCTCTGGCCAACCGCTCAGCTCTGCTATTTATTTTAGCCTAGCAGGAGGCGCACTTTGAAACTCTGATCTCCTGCTACCTCTTCACTAAAGCAACGGTGTGACTGTTTTGTTTTTAGTTTTTTTACATCTATGACTTGTGCAATTTAAACTTCGACCTTTACTGTTAGCAACTGATCTGAACCCCTTCGCCTGATTTAGAGGATCCTCAAGATTGCCTGGTTCTTCTGGAAACTGTTGGCAGCCCCAGGGGATTAGGGGTGAACGGGGACCCGCGGGTCCCCTCGCTGCACCCGGCTTCTAGCTGAGTCAGGTGACACCATGGGGACACAGACCAGATGGAGACGCAGACAGCAGCGCTGCTGGGCAGGCCAGGCTCCCTGATTCTCGTCCACACAAGAGCCCATGTAACAGTGCCAGCAAACCGCATACCCCAAACAGAGCTCCTTTTTGTTCAGAGGTGAAAAAACACCTCTGACGCAGGTTTCTAACATTTATAAGTGCTTAGGAGACAACCCCAGAGAGTAGGCCCTGATTAGGGTTTTAAAAATTCTAGCAAACAGCCCCTAGGTTAGAAGGGAAAGTTACCTGACCCAGGGCAGACTGATTATACCGAAGGATATGTAAGGTGCCACATAGACAATAAAACAGTCCCTCTCTAGTTATCAATCCGCAGACAAATATTCCCCCCACATGCCTTCTCCATCACCTACACCTTCTAAAAAACTCCTAGACAGCAGAGGCCCAAGGTTACTACAAAGACCCCAATATACCCAGCTTTTCTTGGTTTTCTCTCAGTATTTTCCCTCTATAACGAAGGAAGTTGTGGATTTTTTTTTTTTTTCCCTCTCACTCCTGATGAAGTTAATTTGTAGATCAGGACCCACAAAGTGGAGGCCACCCCATGGCCCGGCTGATGTCACAAATCTCAGCGTAAGTCAGTCTGTGTTATAGGACAGGCCTCATGGTCAAGGAAACAATACACATCAGTCACGATGCTCTGACTCATCTTTGGCGGGGTCCCTGACCCTAGAGAAATAGGGCCTGCTACCTTGTAAGGAAATCCCCGATGGCCTAGCCAGTCATGCCCTGTTTCCATGTTGTTGCTTCTGAGACTCTATAAAACTCGCTCTCAGCCAAAATCCCTCAGAAGAGGGCTAGGCTGCTTGGGAGGCATTGTGCCCCCAAATCCATAGACTGTTTTCCCTTGAATAAGGGGAATCAGCGTCATTACTAAATTTGTATTCGTTTTGTCGTTTGACACTCTCCATATTCAATTGTCAAGCCCTGTGCGTTTCACTTCTCAAATATGTCACTTCCAAATGGCATCTCCTCTGCCACCATCCTGATCTACCCTTCAGGCTGCAGCCCAAACCATCTTCGACGACATATAAATCTGATAGCGTTTCATGGTTGCATCCCGTGCCTGGCACAAAACTGCAGGTCCTGTGCGACCTGCATCCTACCTGCCTCTCAGCCACGTCTGCAGACTCCCCCGAGGGCGGGGTTTGTCAGCCTCGGTACCACGGACGTTTTGAGCTCGTTCAATCTCTGTCGTAGGGCTGTTCCGTGCATTGCAGGGTGTGTAGCTGCACGCCTGGCCTCTACCCACTGGATGCCAGGAGCCCCTCACCCCCAGCTGTGACAACAAAAATGCCTCCACGTACTACTCCATGCCCCTGGGGGCAAAATCACTCCTTCCTCCTCTGCACATTCTCTTGGCCTCTGCTCCCATGGAGAATCACTGACCTAGAACATTCTATTCTGCTAAGATTGCACAACTCAGTTTGGGAAGGGATCCGCTCTTGCCCACATCCTACCTGCTGCCCCTCTGCCTGAGACACCCCCCAACACTGACCCTTCCCTGCCTCGCCAACTCAGGTTCATATTCTTACGAATAGCCCACGTTTATTAAGTGTGTACTAAGCACCAAGCCTGGTTCAAAACACTGAAAATGTATTAACTCATATTTGATCCTCATAACAAGCCTGTGTGGCAGGTCTGAGCTGCCATTATGTAACCTGGCCTAGATCTTAGGGATTTTAAGCAGGGAAGCCGCCTTGTGAAGGCAGGAGGTCTGCTCCAGAGCTTGTGTCTTTCTATCAGTTTGCGATGCCTGAACCGTCCCACGTCTAGCCTGGGGTGGTTCCCCAGAGCATCCTACACGTCCAGTCCTGTACGGATGTGCCCATCACAAGTCAGCATCGCTATTTACGTATCGGGTGTTCACTCACAACTACAAGCTTGAGTGTGCAAGAATAGACTCGTTCCTTCTTTTTCTAAGTCCCTTCTTAATTAACTCAGACACCCTCCCCTGCTAGACTGATGAGGACCCTGATCTTACTCATTGGAGGGGGGGGGGTTCCCTCCGCTGCTGCCCAGGGTCCCTGGAGGGTCTCAGGGGTCTTCCCCAGAGAACGTTTGAGGAGCTCCTCTGGTTCTCACTGCTTCCTGGTAATTGGCTCCCAGGGAAGTCTGTCACCATGGAAACCTCCCTCCCCTCCCCTTCAGGACACCGAGCATCATTTCCTCAAGGAACCTAGGCTTTCACAAGACAGAAGATGTCTTCCAGCAACTTCCGCTTTTCCCTTTTTCTTCCCCCCCACCCCCCAGCTATCCTTCCTGAGTGAAGGGGAGACCAAAGCCTGGCTCTGAAGAGAGAGCAAAGCACAAAGAACAATCTTTACTCCGCGTCATGCACAGCCAGGAAAACACAGAACAAAGTAACTAAAGGGCCCTGCACCCTGCTGAATGTCCGTGGAAGTGTCCGCCTGGCTCCCCTGAGGGGCCTTTGGTGGCTGCAAGCCTTTGAAAGATTTGGGCTCCGGTGTACAGCTCGAGTGAGGAGTGGGGTGTTAAATAATGGATGTTCTCTCTAGTTTCCACAGCATAAACTATGGGTGCAGGCTCTGCTGGGCTGGCCCCTCTCTCTCTCTGACCTCCTTTCCTTGCCCTTAGTCCAGACAGCATGGATTCTTTCTGCTTCTCAAGCCTGTCAAGCTTGCTCTGGCCCCAGGACCTGTGTCCGTACTATTACCCTGTCCCAAGTCCATCCATCCTTCCAGATCCTTGAGTGGCTGCCTCCTTCTGTCACTGGGGTCTTGGCCTGAATGTCACCTCCTCAGAGAGTCCTCCTCTGAAGCCGCAGCCCCAGTCACCTCCTTCATTTCTGGTTAACCCTGCAATCTCTCTCTCCCCCACTGGACTCTGCTCCATGAGGACAGAGACCACCATGTGCCTCCTGGCTGCTTATGTCCAAATGGGTGACAGCTGGGACTTCCCTGGCGGTCCAGTGGTTAAGACTCCGCACTTCCACGGCAGGGGGCACGGGTTCGATCCCTGGTGGGGGAATTAAGATCCCACAGGCCGCACAGCACGGCCAAAAGATAAATAAATAAACAGTGGTGAGCATAGCTGCCTTCCAAATGAGTGATGGCGGTGCCACTGACTTAAGATAAACCTGTGCGGTGAAAATCCTCATGGGAAAAACCTAGCCCTAAACTTCAGAAGACTGATGTATCCTGCCCCGGCTGCTCTTTAGGAGAACTAACATATTTGAGGAGAAAGGGATGTGAAAGGGGAGGTGTAGCCCCAATCACTCATTTGGATGATGAGGAAGAAGGCCCACAGAGGGGAAGTCAATTGAGAAATTTCATGAAGCAAGTCAGTTTGCTTTAAAAAAAAAAAAAAAAAAAAAGCTGCTATGAAACTTCGGGCACTAATCAGCAACCTCCCTGCCCTGGGGACTTACCTTCCAGCAGGGAGAAGAGAAAAAGTGGAGGAATAAACCTAGAAAACAAGATAACTGCAGGAAAAGATAAGTGTTAAGAAGATAACCAGGCAAGGAGACGGGGAAGGTGGAAACGGCAGAGGAGAAGAGGGAAGGCTACTTTGTGGGGTTTTTTGTTTTGTTTTTTCGCCACACTTCGCAGGCACGCTGGATCTTAGTTCCCCGACCAGGGATTGAACCCGTGCCCCCCTGCAGTGGAAGCTTAGAGTCTTAACCATTGGACCACCAGGGAAGTCCAAGGAAAGGCTACTTTGTATGGCAGGTCCAGTAACACTGGTTTGCGCTTTTGCTGCTCCTTCTGCCTGGGAATCCTGGTCCACCCCTACTCCCACCCCCGCCCCGCCAGGCCGCCCCAGCTTCAGGGGACCCTCGTGGCACCCAGGATGCTGCGCAAATGTCACTCTAACACGGAGGTCTCCCCAGAGCATCCCGCCTAAAACAGCGCACGCGCACAAGCGGCCCTCGCGGGTGCGTGTACACGGGTCTAGAGGTCTCACTGCATATTTATACCCATGTGTTTGTATTCTTTCTCTCCCGTCCCCGCCGACGTGCCGCGTCCCGAAGCCCCGACTTCGCGTTCCGTCGCCGCCTCCCCAAACCTAGGGCGCTCACGATCCATACGGAGCGTCCGTGACGACGGCCGCGCCGAGATGCGCCCGCACAACGCCGAGCAGCCTCCGCCGCGCTGCCTGCCTCGCGGGGCCGCCCCGGCGCCGGGCACCAGCGGCGTCACCGGCCGAGCGGCCTCGGGGGAGCGTTAGGACCGCAGCGCCGGGCGGGGCCCGGGCCCCCGCGCCGGAGCCGGACACGCGCCCCTCGCCGCCCCGCGCTCCCCCGGGCCCCGCGCCCTCCGGCCGGTCCGTTTGGGCGCGCGGTTCGGGGAGGCCGGGCCGACCCCCGCGCCCCCGGCCGGTGCCCCCGCCGGGACCCGCGCCGCCGCCGCACCTACCGGACGCGCTGGGCCGTGATGGCGTTGCCCGTGTGCCGCCGGAGCACCGCCAGGAACAGGAGCCGCATGGCGCCGCCGCCGCCGCCGCCCGGCCGTCCACCGCCCGCCAAGGCCGGGCCCGGGGCGGGGCGGGGACGCGGGCCGGGGCGGCCGGGGTCCGTCAGCCCGCCCGCCGCTCCCCAGGCCGCGCCCGCGCTCGCCGGTTCCGGGGCCGGGGGTCAGGGGCGCGCGGGGCAGCGGCGGGGGCGTGTCCGGGGGGTGGGGGACGGGGCGCGGGGCCCCTCCCACGGGACCAGCGGCAGGGGATCCTCGGGTCCCCAAGGGAACCAGAAGAGACTCCCACGGGGGTCCCGGAGCGGCCGCAGGCCTGCTTCCATGGGGACTGTCACCAGAGGTGATTTCGGGTCCCTTCGCACAGAGATAAGGGGTAGGTGGCCACAATCTCCTGCCACAGGGACCAGAGTTGGCCACAGGCTCCCCACCACACACACACACACACACACACACACACACACACACTCAGAGGGACCAGGTTGGCTGCGCGCTGCTGCCATGGGGACCAGGGGTCCGCGGGTCCCTTTCCACGGTGGCCGGCACCAGGGGTGATGGCCGAGTCCCTCCCACAGGGACCAGGGTGAGCGGTGTCCACTTCCATGGGGCCACCACCAGGGACTTCTGGTGTCTCTTGAAAATGAGAGATGGGGCAATAGTAGCCATCTTTCCCACAGTAAACAGAGCTAAGAAGCAGGCGCCCCTTCAGAAGTGTTAAGAGAGAAACTGAGGGCTATTTAAAATTTTAGTTAGAGCAAAAGTTTACTCCAGTTGGGTAGCACAGAACCGGAAGCGGCCAGGAGGGCCCACAAACAGTAGCTGCGGTGAGGCTTTCATACCTAAAAGGCAGAAGTAAGGAAATTATTAATTGGCTACTGCTGGAAGTCTAGTTGGCTCTTCATGATTGGTTGTCTTTAGGTTTCGATTCTGTAACCTTGAGGCATTTGCAGCTTAGGTTTTGGTTTGATTAAGGAAGAACCTGGGCATTTAAGCCCCCTCAGTCAGGTGGCCTCCTTGTTTAACAGATGAGACCTGAGCTCCCCAGTTTACCACAGTGGTTGTAGGTGCACTTCAGTTCCTTTGTGAGCTCAATCTGTATTCCTGTTGTTAGAAGTTGAAGTTTATATCTTGGCTCCATAGTCACCAGGGACAGAGACCTCTCTCTTTCTTCTCCAGCATGGTCTTGTTTGGCCTTTATTCTTTCTTTTTAAAAAATTTTTATTCATTTATTTGTTTATTTATTGGCTGCGTTGGGTCTTCGTTGCTGCACGCAGGCTTTCTCTAGTTGCTGCGAGCGGAGGCTACCCTTTGTTGCAGTGTGCAGGCTTCTCATTGCGGTGGCTTCTCGTTGTGGAGCACGGGCTCTAGGTGCGCAGGCTTCAGTAGTTGTGGCACACGGGCTCAGTAGTTGTGGTTCACAGGCTCTAGAGTGCAGGCTCAGTAGTTGTGGTGCTCGGGCTTAGTTGCTCCGTGGCATGTGGGATCTTCCCAGACCAGGGCTTGAACCCATGTCCCCTGCATTGGCAGGCGGATTCTTAACCATTGCGCCACCAGGGAAGTCCTTGGCCTTTATTCTTAAGATGGCCTCTAGGTGCAATGTGACTGCCAGAGCTCCACCCATCACATTCACATTACAGGCCAGCAAGAAGGAAGGGCAAAATGGTGCATTTCATTTTAAGGGCCCCTCCTGGAATTACACACCGCGTCTGTGACTTTATCTTACTGTGCACATGACCACATCTTCCACCCAAGGCAGCTGGGAAATACAGTCTGTTAGCTGGGTACATTGCCACCCTGAATAAAATGGTGTACTAGGATGTGGACATTATCTTTTTCAGGGCTACCATTCAATCCACTTCAGAGGCGCCTTTCACAGATGGCTGCATGTACGAAGGCCTCCCCCCCCCCCCATGCTCTCTGTCCCTTCTGTACTGACCCCATTCTGTTTCATGATCAGGGAGTGGTCAGCCCACCCCTCACCCTGGTCCTGAGCTCACTCACCACTCTAACCTCCGCTTGCTGGGGACAAAGTCCTGCACTGGGAAGGCCCTCAATAGATGTTTGTTGGATTAAATAAAACCACTGAATTTGCTCTGTTGTGAGATTTTATTCCCATGAGAGTACATTCCTGATTTTTTTTTAGTGAAAGTCAGTGCTGCCACAATAGGATTTGCTAGGCTGAAGCTGGCTTTTATTCGATTTTTCTGGAAGACACCAGTTCCATGAGGTAAGAGATTCTGATATATCTTTGGGGGCCCGTAACCTTACGCTTTCATGGCTTCCATTTACCCATTTGGAAAATAAGAACTATAAACAGTATCATAGTTAATTAGTTCATTTTGATGAAGTCTTTTATGATTCTCCCAAGTAGGTAATATAAAAGAGTACGAAGACAACTGTTATTATTGAATAATGTAGAAATAATTCCGGGGGGGGGCGTAGAACAGAAAAGGTTGTTGGCATCTCTTAGGAGATTTATCCAGATGCTTCTAACATAAGGGTCTTAAAATATATGTAGAGAAAAATTTGTTTGTTCTTTGATCATAGTGTTTGCTCAGACCATCTCTTTAGTTCCTAGCACCAGGGAAAATTATCTACCCTGTATAAAAGTGATAGCGTTTTCAAGGGAGGGCACTGTGCGCATATTGACTTTAGAAATGGGTCTGTAATAAAAATCAACACTTCAAGGGAATTCCCTGTAGGTCCAGTGGTTAAGATTCTGCGCTCTCACTGCCGAGGGCCTGGGTTCCATCCCTGATCCGGGAACTAAGATCCTGCAATCCACGTGGTGCAGCCAAAAAAAAAAAAAAAAGCAACACTTGACATCTTTTTTTCTTTTTTTTCCCTTCATATTAATAAGTGAGGCATTCTGCTTCTTTATTTCCATCAGAGTTTTCCATCTTTGCACCATCATTCCTCTCCATAGTACTGAGAACTACAAATGCTGTGTGTGTGTGACAGAGACAGAAACAGAGAGAGAGATCTTCATTAAAAAAAAAAAAAAAAAAAGATACATGCAGAACTGAACTGTGGTTTAAGTGCACTGGTTATGTTTCCTTTTTCTGGCTTTCACTGACAGCACTTGAAAGTGACCAAATGCAAAAAAAAAAAGCTGTTGGTCTGAAAGTAACTAGTTCCTTCTAGTGTTGTTTAATGAACATATGGAAGTCAACCAGGAGTAAGTGATTTCCCCTGTGAGCTTTGGGCAAGAAAGCAGGCCTATGATTCCCACTGCTGTTTTGATGGCTGGGCAGACTCATTTCATAACTTTTCAGCAGGAGGACGCTCACCCCAAAGATTCTCAGCACTGCTGAATGAGACAGTGAGTCTGACAGCATTTGGTGCAGCTATAAGGCTTCCTATTTCTAATTACGGAAGAGACACAGTCCAATTCTGTCCACACTGGAGGTGTACTAAAGGGAAGATGTTCTAACTGCTTCCAGGAACAACCTGTTATTTGCAGAGGCCCATAGTTAACCTTTAAAATTTTCAATTTATTTTTATTACACAACCAAGTTTTGTTACATAGCCATACAGATAAACAAAACAGAATTTTAAAATCACACAGCATCCCACTATCTGAGAAAAAGGCTATGAACACTTTGGTTTCAAGTTTTTCCAGACTGCACAAATAATCATCGTAACAGTGGCGCTCACCTGTGCTCGGCAAGGTTCTAAGCACTCTGCCATGCTCCTCAGTCTCCCCCCAGTCCTAGACGGTAGGTACTATGGTTCTCACCACTTTGCAGACGAGGAAACTGAGACACAGAAAGCAGGAGACCTCCCGAAGTAACACAGGCAATGTGAATTCTTTACTATGATTCTTTGGCTCTCTTTTGGACTCAGTTGTTGACTTGTATCCTGTTTTTTGTGTGTGATTGCTACAAAAAAATAGGAACACTCTACACTTTGGGGTGGGGGGGAGTAACTGCTCTTTTTGCAATTGTGATAGGCAAAATTCTAACTTGGCCCCCAAGATTTCCCACCTCCTGTTTTACACCTTCTTCCAGTTCAAACACCCATCCAGGTGGTGCTGTGAAGAGAATTTGCAGAAGTGATTCAGTTCCCAAATCAGTTGCCCTCCATATGCAGGGTGAGTCAAACCCAACAGCTGTTTCTTTAAAGGGACTGGGCATTTCCTGATGTTGGAAAGATGCAAAGTATGAGAGAGGATACGATGTCAGGGAGATTCTCTATTGCTGGCTTTGGGGATAAAGGGGGCTGTGTGACAAGGAGTACTGGCAGGTACGAGGGGCTGAGAGCAGCCCCCAACTGCCAGCCAGCAGGAGATGGGCCCCCCTAACGCCCCCACCTCAAGGAACTGCACTCGGCCACAAGCACAGGAGCTGGAAAGAGCTCTAGGTGAGATCTCAGCCCCACCCACACCTCGCTGTCAGCTTTGTGAGACCCTGAGCTGAGAACCCAGTTAGGCATGCCCAGTCTCCCGACCTGCAGAGCTGCCAGATAATAAGTGCCGGTTGTTTGAGCCGCTAAGGTTGGGGTCATTTGTTACACAGCACAGAAAACTAATACAATGACATATCAGCAATACTTCTCAGAACCTACTTCTACAGTAACATGCGAGTGACTACATAACATTCCAGTGTATGCAAGCACTGTAATTTATTTAACCAGTGCCTTCTTATCGTGTATCTTTGCTGTTTCTAATCGTTTTGCTATTTTAAGCAACACTGCAATGAACATTTTATAGCTAAGTCTCTGCACACATTCTTAAGTTCCCAGAAATGGAATTGCACTTTCAAAGTGTAGGCAAATGTGGTTTTCATACAAGTGACTAATTGTCCTCCAGAACAGTCGTACAATGTAACTCTGCATTGGTCATTTACATGCACACTCATCTACCAAAACATTGCCAACACTGGGTATTTCTCCATTCAAGTGACAAAGCATCCCTCTTTTTGCATTTTGTAATCATCGGTGAAATTTGATTTTTTTTTTTCCTGAAGGGCATTGTATTTTTTCTTTTCTCTCTCTGTGCAGGCATGTGTATGTATTGCTTGTATTAGTTGGGGCTTTTTCAATTGCAGATGACAGAAAGTCACTCTTGCTTAATCAAAATGAGAATTTATGGGCTCACAGTTGAAATGTCCGGGTGGGGGGGGGGAAGCTACTTTAAGCCAGGGTCAGAACCAAGACCTAGAAAATGTCATTTTTAAACAAGGGCGTTCTCACTTCATTTCAACCTTCTTCTGGGTTGCTTAATTCTTGGGTTTCACAAGATGGTTCCCAGCAACTCCAAGCTCACATCTTTATAATTCCAAATCTAGCAGAAAGAGGAATGTTTTTTCCTGGTTACTCCAGAATAAGTCATGGGGTTAGCTCTGATTAAACTAATTTGGGTCGCATGTCCATCTTTGAACCCGCCGCTGTAGTGCAATAGATGGACTACTGCTGATTGGATGGGCTTAGGTCACATGACCATTCCTAGCCTAGGGGACCAGCCAGTCCTACCTGAACCACAGGGAGCACTGATTTCCCTAGAAAATCCAGGTTCTCTTACCAGAGGAGGAATAGGTGCTGACTAGGCCCACGGGACAGCTCTTCCCCATGATGCCTGGACATTCACTTTGCCAATTTTATTTATTGGATGCTTATCCAATACATTTCATAAGATTCCAAAGAACTCTATAAAATAGGACAGCAACTTTGTCATATGTATTTCAAATATTTTTTTTCAGTTTGTTTGCTGTTAACTGCAATTGTTCTTTTCTTTTTTACAGATAAGTTTTATATCTTTATGGAGTCAAATCAATTAACTTTTCCTTTATGGCTTTAGTGTTAGGCTTAGAAAACCATTCCCCTCCTGAGATTTTATATTTGCCCAATTTTCTCTTAACGCTTTTATCTTTTCAATTTGTCCATGATAATATTTTATCCATCTGGAATTTATGTCAGTACAATATGTGAAGCCAATTTTCCCCACATTTACTTTCTTCCAACAGAATTTATTGAATGATCCATTCTTTTCCCCACGGATTGGAAATGCCTTTAATTATCACATGATGAATTATTTCATGTATGTGCTTCAATTTTTATCCTTTGGATTCATCTCCATTGATCTTTCCTGTAAGGCCTAATTTTCAAAATAAATACACTTATAACTACCAAGTATCTATTTTATGATTGCAACATAAATTAAGATATTTATAAGGAATTTTTTTAAAGTGGTAGTTAAAAGAGAATGGTTAGGCATGGTCCCACATTTGTTCACATCTTGTACTTCAAATAGGAAGAAACAGAAGTTCACTTTCTTTCACTTAACTCTCTCATTCCCTCTTATACCTCCCTCTTTCTATCTGTGAATGCCCGACTTTTGCAGATGTCTTGTGGGTCTTTAAAACCCAGGAGGGAAAGAACCCAAGAAGCAGAGGTTGCTACTCCAAAGGTCAAATAAAGCAAGTGCTTCAAAAGAGTCAAATCAAAACCCATCTTCCTGGTCACATGCTCTCACATCTTCTGTAAAAATAAAACACAGGTCATTCTGAAAGCTGAATTCATTCTCACAAAGGCGGGTTGGTATGGCTCTGGTTTGGGCTCCAGAAAACAAGACTTGATTCCATTCCATTGGTTGGCTCTGTTTTTAGTCCTTCTATTTTCTGCTTCTACCTAGATTATCCCCAGCCAGATAGAACTGTTGCAACAGGGACTCCCTGCAATAAACAGAATTTCTGACAACTTTCCATACCTGAGGAGAGTCGAAAGACCGATGACATGGCCTGCGACTTTAGCTAGTGACCTATGCCATGGCCTGATGCACAAAGATGAGCTGGGCCTAAGTCCCTCTGCAGGGAACTGGGAAACAGAAAAGCAGAAGCACTGGCCGTGAGTGTTGACAAGGAGCCGTCATGACACGTGGGGAAGGTGGTCAGCAGTTTGTTGACCGAGTGAGCGACGCGTGGAGGTGGAGAAAGTCCACGATGACTACTTGTAAGCCAGCGTTTTGAGGAAGCTGAAACTGTGCGTAAGCACATGCCACTGTCTGGTCGCAAGGGCTGAGCCATGCAGATGTGAAGTGAGAAGCAGAAATATCACGAAAGAAGTCAGAGAAATTGGGCAGCCCCTGAAATGCCCTCCACCTTGGGTGGTTTCTGAATACCTCCCATCAGAGGGCATCTTCTCTGAGTTCTGCTCCGAGAAAGGCACAGGGGACAGGGTGACGGCAGAGAAGGGAGGGCCCTGGGTTTTGAGCAAACAGCGCATTTCCAATTCCAGCCCACACCACAAGCATACTTGCGGTAAGGTCCTCTTTCCCAGAGGGCCCTGGAGGCAAAGAGGCCGCCCATAAAACTTGATAAGACGGTGTCACCTATCCCTGGACGCCTGCTGTATGAGTTAGGTCTTTTATTTATTTGATTATTTTAGGTGCATGGGAGAGACTCATACGACTACTTTCAGGAACAGGGGGTGTATCACAAGTATACCCAACAAAGTGGCGAGACTCAACGTACATCAATTATCAGTTCTTTAGGTATTCAATCTTTGGGGCTTAGTACACAGGCTGCGAGCTCACTGATCACAGGGACCAGGCAGAAAACTCTAAGGACTTCCCTGGTGGCGCAGTGGTTAAGAACCTGCCTGCCAATGCAGGGGACGCGGGTTCGAGCCCTGGTTCGGGAAGATCCCACATGCCGCGGAGCAAGTAAGCCAATGAGCCACAACTACTGAGCCTGCGCTCTAGAGCCCGCGAGCGGTTTTCTGAGAGAAAACTCTAAGAGCGAATTGGGCTGTGTGTGGGGGGAGAAATATCAGGCTGCCCTCCCTTATATTTTTTATTTTCCCACTTTTTGATCGAATCACAATAGGTGGTTTGGGGCTACACGTAACAGAAAATCCAACACAGTGGCTTAAACAATATCAGGTTTACTATCTTTTGTTATGTGACATCTCTCTGATTCTTTACTGTGCTATCCACACAGCTGGCTTCATCCTACACTGGCTTATCACATGATTGTGAAATAGCTGCCCCCCACCCCCCGGCAACTAGGGCTATGGGCGTCCTAATTCACGCCTGGTCTGGAAGGGTGTATCTCTCTTGCAGTCACTGAGTAAAAGTCCTTTCCTTTAGCCTGACTGGGCCCATCTGTGTCACTTGTCTTCTCCTGGGCCCCAGGGGAAATTCACATCCAGAATGGCTAGAGTCCGGGTTTCTGAACACTGTGAAGACGCATTAGAGACTTAGCACTGGTGTTGACTAGTCAGATCCAGAAACAAAGATGAAGCTGGTTTCTTCTGAGCTCTATGGGTAGCTGGTGGGGAGCAGGGAGAAAGAGGGTGTGGATGTTGGTGACAAGCAGCCAATTGGGCCCGCCGCACATTAATACAGAGCAGGGCTGTCCAGCAGAAGTTTTTGTAACGGTGGAGTGACCAGTACTGTGCTGTCCAATGTGGCAGCCACTGGTCACCTGGGGCCACTGAGCACTTGAAATGTGGCTGGTATGACTGAGAAACAAAATATTTCACTGTATGAAATGTGAGCGAATTTAAGTTGGACAGTGGACAGTGCAGATGTGGGGAACGATTTCTCTACTGGGAGAAAAATAAGACAACAGAGAGTTGGGAGGATCTGTGTAAGCCAGACAGCTGGTGCCCCGTCTAAAGGCAGGGGCGCCTACCTGGTGTGAGCAGATCATGGCTCTGGGGGAAGGCAGGTGTGTTTTCATTACCTGACGCTGCCTAACCTCCCCAGAACTTAGCAGCTTAACATGACAATATGTAATTTGTTCACCTGCGATCTGTTAATTCTGCCTTCTGGGTGGAGGCTCAGCTGGGCAGCTTGTCCTGTTGGTCTTGCTGGTGGTTACTTGTGTGTCTTCCTTCATCGGGAAGGTGAGCTGGGAGGCTGAGGCACCGGGACCCCTTCTCCATGTAGCTGCAGAATCTCCCCCAACGCGTGGTCTCTCCAGCAAGGTAGCTGGTTCAGGGCTCCCAAGGCACAAAAGAAATTCTTAAGGTTTACGCTCAGGCCTGGCTCAGGGACGCTTCTGCCAGTCTCTTCACCAAAGCAGGTCACAGGCTCAGCCCTCTGGCACTGTGACCTGCAAAGAATGCGCAAAGGCACAAATACCAGAGGTGTGGTTCAAGCAGGAGCGGGAGGTGGTCACTAGTGTCACAGGCAGCCACACGTCCCAGTGTTGCCAGGGCTCCCGTCTGTGTTTTCAAGAGCAGCAGGGCATCCAAATTTATATGTGAAACCTCCCAATTTTTAACTGTTGGCTCACTTTTTTTTTTTTTTTTGGTAACGGCATTATTGAAATGTAATTCACATACCACACAGTTCATCCATTTAAAGTATACAATTCGGGGCTTCCCTGGTGGCACAGTGGTTGGGAGTCTGCCTGCCAATGCAGGGGACGCGGGTTCGAGCCCTGGTCTGGGAAGATCCCACATGCCACGGAGCAACTAGGCCCGTGAGCCACAACTACTGAGCCTGCGCATCTGGAGCCTGTGCTCCGCAACAAGAGAGGCCGCGATAGTGAGAGGCCCGCGCGCCATGATGAAGAGTGGCCCCCACTTGCCGCAACTAGAGAAAGCCCTTGCACAGAAACGAAGACCCAACACAGCTAAAAATAAATAAATAAATAAATAAATAATTAAAAATAAAAGGAATTCCTTAAAAAAAAAAGTATACAATTCAGTGGGTTTTAGTATATTCACAGAGTTGTGCAACTATCACCACGATTTCAGAACGTTTCATTACTACAAAAAGAAACGCCCCACCTTTTAGCGGTCACTCCCCAATCTTCCCTTTCCCCCAGCACTGGCAATCACACACCAGTCTGCGTTCTGTCCCCATACAGTTGCCCACTCTGGACATTTCATAGAAATGGAATCTTGAATTATATGGTCTTGGTTCGCTTCTTTTAAACATCGCAACCACATGAAAACATTTCTGCCCGCTGGATTTGTTTTGCAGCCTCTGGGTACACAGATTGGGGTGCACAGCAGACCTCCCGCGGACCAGCAACAAGTGCTCCCGAATCCTGGGTGCACATCCTAAGCTCTGTAACTGCCACCTCCCACCCCCCTTTCACCTGGCTTTATCCTTCTTAAATAAGACAACCCAACTGGGTTAGCTTGCTGTCATCCAAAATGGCACATCTGTTTTGGGCAGAGCTTCACCACTAAGTCACCACATGATTCAAGGTGAATGGCTTTATTTTCATTCCATGTTTAATGTTATTCTGCTCTTTGCCTGAGCGTATCATGCTGTCAGTCTTAAAACAGATACTCGTGGTTTTTGACTTATGTACCAGCTGGGGTGTAGAAGAAGCACTGGACTAGCAATTAGTTTTGAGCCTTTTACTCAAGTCTGAGTTCTAATGCCTACGAGATGTGTGATCCTAGACCGGACTCTTGAGGGGCTTGCTTTTTCCACTAGCGAAATTAGGATACTAATACATGCTGTGGAACATCACGGGAGTCTCAAAAAAAATTAGGTGAACATAAGACACTCTTCCGGCACCATTTACAATTCAACAAATATTCAGTCATTCACTTATTCAGTTAATTCCACACATATCTATCACTGGCGAGTGCTGTCCTAAGATTCTAGGAATATAGTAGCGGACAAAACAAACAAAATCTCATCCCTCCTAGCTTTTAAGACAGCTAATAAAGAGCTTCACAAAATAAATAATTATAAATTATAATGGGTGCGGTGTAAGAAAAACGTATACTGTGCTCTAATGACATATAAAAGGGGGATCTGGTCTAATCTGGGAAGATCAGGAAAGTGACATTTGAGCTGACAGCTGAAGGTGATTAGCACTAATGGATAGGGTGGGACAAGTCCTATTTTGGCATCCGATTATTCTCTCATTAAATATGTATCTACTGCCCACTGTGTGCCAGCACCTTGCTAGGCAACAGTCAAGATATCAGACATTTTGAAAAATAAAAAAGTTAATACATGCTACTTCAAGCCTTTTAGGAAGGACTACTTACCCAGATGACCTACCAGCAAGCCCACTTCCCAGGTAATTGCTCCATCCTGGTTTTAGCTGGAGTTAAGGGTGGAGGAAGAAGAAGAAATGGTCTCACATGAGCTGAATTATGACAGCCCTGGGTCCCAATTTCTGAAGCCATGCTGGAGGCCGTTTCTGGAGAACACCCTTCCGCTCCACTCCGGTGTAATGTCCCACACTGGTGTAGGTGCCGGAGGGCATGGTGAGGAACAAGACACACAAGAACCCTGCCACCATGGAGCTCATCATTGTGGGGACCACGTACAAGCTGGGGACAAAGGAATAAACAAAAAACGTGGCAGTTACCATGGGGGGAACTAAAACAGGGTAAGGGGATGGGCGTGGGATCCACTTTAGATGGGCTGGTCAAGAAATGCTTACAAGGAGTCACCACTCCAGTTGAGGGCTGAAGGAAAACAGGAGGCCAGCCATGCGACAAGGAAACAAGGCTCTGAGCTTGTTCTCAGGCGGTGGTTCTCAGTGCAGGCGACTTTGCTCCACCGCGGGTCATTTGGGAACGTCCGGAGACAGATTTGGTTGGCACAACTGGGGAGCGGGGTGGCACGGGCATCTAAGTGCAGGAGAGGCCAGGGATGCCGTTACCCATCCTACAATGCACAGAACGCATGTCACAAAGAACTCTCTGCTCCCAATGTCAACAGAGCACAGAGAAACCTGGTCCCAGGGCAGGGAGGCAGGAGGCCGGGCGCGGGAGCAGGGGCCAGCCTGAGCAAACTAGCCTGGAGGGCAGGCAGAGGCTGAAGCCACCGTAAGAAGTCTGGGTTCGGAACCTCGGAGGGCCTGCCTCTGATTTCACTTTCAAAACCCTCTCTGGGGTCACACCCCAGCCCTCCGGAACCACCGCTAGCGGAAGCAGGTCCCCCGCCCGGGCAGGCTTCCGGGGCGGAACCGGAAGTCCCGGCGGGCGGAGCTGCGGGCTCGCCCAATAGGGCCGCTCGCGGGGCGGGCCGAGAAGGCCGGCGGGGCCAGTCTCGCGAGAAGGGCGGCGGCGGCGGCGGCGGCGGGAGAGCCGGGCTGAGCCCTGCGCAGCGGAGCTGCCGGCCGGGCGGGCTGCCGGCGTGCGGTGGGGCGCATGGCGGGCGCAGGCGACGAGCGGACGCCGCTGCTGGGCGCGCGGCGGGCGGCGTTCGAGGGCCGGCGCGCGGCGTGCGCGGCCGTGCTGCTGACGGAGCTGCTGGAGCGCGCCGCCTTCTACGGCGTCACGGCCAACCTGGTGCTGTTCCTCAACGGCACGGCGTTCGGCTGGGAGGGCGCGCAGGCCAGCCAGGCGCTGCTGCTCTTCATGGGCCTCACCTACCTGGTGTCGCCGTTCGGGGGCTGGCTCGCCGACGCGCGGCTCGGCCGGGCGCGCGCCATCCTGCTCAGCCTGGCGCTCTACCTGCTCGGCATGCTGGCCTTCCCGCTGCTGGCCGCGCCCGCCACGCGCACGGCGCTCTGCGGGGCCCCCCGCCCCACGCGCGTCCGCAACTGCTCGGCAACGCCGTGTGCCGACGCGCCCGCCCGCTACTGCGCGCCCGCAGCGCTGTCCGCGCTCGCGCTCGTGGGCCTGGGCGTGGGCGCCGTCAAAGCCAACATCACGCCCTTCGGCGCCGACCAGGTGAGGGCCGCGCAGGTGCGGGGCGAGGGGGCGGGGTCGCCCGCGGACCGGGAAACCCAAATACCGCGGGGGACCGCGCAGGGTGGGCGCTGGCGCGCGGGGGCTGCAGACCGAGGGGCCTCCTTCCTTTAGGAGGGGACCTTTAGGAGTGGGGGGGGGGAGCTTTAGGAGTTGAGACCTGGGGGAGAGCAGAGGAGTTTTCGGACTGGGCCTCTGCAAGTGCAAAGGCCCTGGGGCCAGAAGAGAGGGACGCTACAGCTACCGTGGCAGTCGTGTTGCAGTACAGAACACATCAGTGTACCAAGTCTACACGTACTGTACGCCTTAAACTTACGGAAGGTTATGCGACAAGTATGTTTCAAACAAAAGAAGAAGTGGGAACAGGGGTGGCAGGCAGGTGCTTCGTGATGTGAAGCTTTGTAAAGAGTTTGAGGTCTGTTTTGAATACAGTAGGGAGCCTTTTTTGGGGTTTGAGCAGGGGGTAATGTGATCTGATTTGTTTCTAAAAAATTCAGTTTCTGTAGGGCGTGGGCCTGGCAGCTGCGGCCTGCCAGCCAAATCTGGTCTATTTCCTGTTTTTGGAGGGCCCACAAGCTAAGAATAAGACTGGTACTTAGGTTTTTGAACGATAGGAAAAAAGTAAAAAGAATATTTTTGTGGCAAATGAAAATGATAGGAAACTCAAATTTCAGCTTCTACACGTAAAGCTTTATTGGAACACAGCCCTGCACCTTCCTGGTCACATACGCTGCGGCTGCTTTCACAATATGGTAGCAGAATCAAGTAGTTGTGACAGACTGAACGTCACTTAAAATTTAAACTATTTACACCCTGCCCCTTCACAGAAGAAGTTTGCGGACGTCGGCTGTAGAGACTAGGTTGTATGGGAAGTGCTGACAGCAGGCAGATCAGGCAGGAGTCTGTTTCACTGGCCAGGTGAGAGGTTAGAGATTTGCAGTAGGACGGGGCAGTGGACATGGAGTGAAGTGGTGGATTCAGGATAAGTTATGGAGGTAGAGGGGCCGGGATTGCTGGCGGATCTTATGCAAGCAACAGGGAAGATAACTCCTGGGGTTTTGCGCTGAGTAGCCATGTGATTGCGAACATTTACGGAGGGCTTACTGTGCAGCAGGCCCTGTGCCGAGTACTCTGTCAGTTCACAGGACTCCTCTGCTGTTACCGTGCCCATTTTACAGATGAGGAAACTGGGGCTTGAGAGGTTAAATCATTTGCCCAGTGATACAGAGCTAGTACATGACTGAGCCAGGGTGCAAGAGCCTGGCCTCTGAATCTGAACTTTAATCACACCTGTGAAAGGCGACGCCTTATAATGTTGGAAATAATAGTTGCCTAATGTCCTGAATTTTTCACCTCCTTCTCTGCACCATGGAATGTGCTTTCCATACTTGAACTCATTTGAACCTCATGTGAATCTTATACCCATGTTTTAAATGAGGAAATGGAGGTGCAAAAAGATTGATTTCTTTTGTTGTCCTATAGGTAGAGAGTGGTCAGGCCAGGGTTTAGGTGCAGGTCTGATTTCTTAATGTGTCCTTTAACTGAGATGGGCATTCTGTGACGGTGGCTTTGGCCTTGGGGGTGCCGGCAGCTCACGGGCCAACCGCGAAGGCACAGGACTGGGAGTTACCCTTCTTTAAAGACCAGGCCACAGGACTAAAGTGCGCCCTGAGTGTTCAGGTTATGCCCCTTACTGTACCGAGTGCTCTTCCTATGCAATCTTATCTAACACCTCGCAACAATTTATATCCCTAATTGTCCCTGTTTTACAGTAAACGGAGGCTTAGGGGGTCTGACCTACCCAGGTCCACAGCAAGTGAGTGGAGGAGCTGGGTTTAAACCCGGAAAGTCTGACTTAAAAATTCCTGCTCTCCAGCAGATAATAGACAAGGGATTAACATTCCTGAAAAGAATGAGTGGTTCTGTAGAGGTTCTCTAGAAGACACGACAGAATTTGCGCTCTTTTGATGTGTAATTAGATGTGGACCTTAAAAAGAAACGTGCTCTTCTGCCAGAGAACTGACCTCATCTTCTCTAACGTGACACTGCCATGGAAAAAGGAGAACCACTCTATATTTAAGTATATCAGAGAGACTTGACAGCCAAACACAACATGTGCTTCGTGATTGGAGCCCAGCTTCTCTAAAAGCCATTTATTGGGACGATTGTGATAACTTGATTATAGACCACATATTAGATAAAGTTGCATTGGTGTTAATTTTCTTAGGTGTGATAATGGTTTGTGTTTATGTAGAAGAATGGCCTTATTTTTAGGAGATTCATGATGAAATCTTTGGAGTGAAATGATGATGCCGTAACTTACTTTTAAAGGGTTCAGCCAAAAGAGTATTTCATATATATACAGAAAAAGAACTAAGGCTGTAAATGAAGGTTATAGAAGTGTATGATTTACTATTCCTTCAACTTTTCTGTATGTTTAAAAATATTTTTACTAAAAAGTTAAGGGGATGTCCATCAACTGATGGGTGGATAAAGCACGTGTGGTCTCTCCATACAGTGAAATATCCTTCAGCAGTAAAAAGGGGTGAAGTACTTGCTTCAACGTGGATGAACCTTGAAAACATCATGCCGCTGAAAGATGCCAGGCACAGAACACGGCATGTTATATGATTCCATTTATGTGAAACGTCCAGAATAGACAGATCCATAAAGACGAGGAGGCGCGTGGTTGCCAGGAGTCAGGAGAGGGGAAAGGGAAGCTACTGTAAAAGGAGGTTTCTTGTTGGTGCGACAAGAAATGTGGAATTGGATAGAGGTGATGGTTGCACATCTGTGAATAGACTGAAAACCACTGAGTGGTACATTTCAACAGGGTGAATTTTTTATTATGAGAATTGTATCTCAGTGAAAAAAAACATGTAAAAGGAAAATGTTAGTACCCCTCAGCCAAGGTGCTTGCTCTGTGCCAGGTGCTGGCTGGTCTTTGAAGGGGATTTGAGAGGCGTCCCCCAGAGGTGCCGCAGCTTGCGGCATCTCAGTTCCCAGACCAGGGATTGAACCCGGGCCACGACAGTGAAAGCGCCGAATCCTAACCACTAGGCCACCAGGGAATCCTAACCACTAGGCTACCAGGGAACTCCCAGGATTTCTTTTCTTTAACTGAAGTATAGTTGATTTACAGTGTTGTGTTAGTTTCATATGTACAGCAAAGTGACTCAGTTATACATTTATATACATTCTTTTTCAGATTCTCTTCCTTTATAGGTTATACAAGATATTGAATATAGTTCCCTGTGCTACACAGTAGGACCTTGTTGGTTATTTTATATATAGTAGTGTGTTACCTGTTAATCCCAAGTTCCCAATTTATCCCTCCCCCAGCTCTCCCCTTTGGTAACCATAAGATTGTTTTCTATGTGAGTCTGTTTTGGAAATAAGTTCATTTGTGTCATATTTTAGAGTCCACATATAAGTGATAGCATGGTATTTGTTTTTCTCTGACTGACTGACTTCGCTTAGTATGATCATCTCTAGGTCCATCCATGTTGCTGCAAATGGCACTACTTCATTCTTTTTTATGGCTGAGTAATACTTTGAAGGTGCCTTTATGCTTCTCTATCACTGATGCCTTTGTCTGCGATACAGGGCCTCTAGGAAACCCTCTGAGTGAGAGATGAATGGGGTCATGCTGTGCAGCCCTGAGAAGGAGGCCTTAGCTGACTTTTGAAGGAAGATGTACACCACAGTCCAGGGGTGATGCTGACGTAAATCACGTCCGCCCTGTCTTTTCCCCCGAGTGATTAACCTTCCTCAGAGGTCACAGTCATTCTTAATGGATGGCTCCTGTAGTTGAAAGAGTGAACTGAAAGCACTCTTTTTTACAGACAAAGAGAGCAAAGATACATTTTTTCTAGAGGGAGAAGAAAAGTTGCGCTGTTGTGTGTTTAAAGGAATTTTTCCAAATCAGCCGACTGTCTGACTCACTCCCCAGGATCCTGTTCCTTTAGCTGCACTTCTCTGAGTTGGCTGCAGCGGTGTCTTTTGACCGGTCATATGATGGTGCTGTTTACCGTCGCTCGTGTGGGGCGGGAGGCAGGTGTACGGACGGTGACGTAACGTGACCCACATGAAGTGCGGGTGTCAGTCCAGGGCACGGAGGCATGTGACCTGCGGTTTATAGGAGCCGGCTTCCCATTTGTTCAAGAAAATCACTGCTATGTGGTTATTTAGGGTCTAGTGATAGGCTTAGGTTCCTGAAGTAATTTTAGTGAATTACACTGGGAAGTTCAAATAAGTCGACTGCCAAGTTTACCAGGATGTGTGCCGTGCCACTGTAGATACTGGGAAGGGCCGAGATGTAGTTCAGTTAATACGTATATTGTCTGCTTTTTTTTTTTTTTTTAATTTTTAAAAAATTTATTTATTTTTGTCTGCGTTGGGTCTTCGTTGCTGCGCGCAGGCTTCCTCTAGCTGCGGCGAGCCGGGGCTACTCTTCGTTGCGGTGCGCGGGCTTCTCATTGCGGTGACTTCTTTTGTCGTGGAGCACGGGCTCTAGGCGCACGGGCTCAGTAGTTGTGGCTCGCAGGTTCTGGAGCACGGGCTCAGTAGTTGTGGCGCACGGGCTCAGTAGTTGTGGCTTGTGGGCTCTAGAGCGCAGGCTCAGTAGTTGTGGCACACGGGCTTAGTTGCTCCGCGGCATGTGGGATCTTCCCGGACCAGGGATCAAACCCGTGTCCCCTGCATTGGCAAGCGGATTCTCAACCACTGCGCCACCAGGGAAGCCCCTGCATTAACTTTAGATATTATGTTTACTGGCCCCCTTTTAAGCTTGCCCTCCACTCTAATTACTTGTTTTTATATCTTTAGTTACATTTTCTCTGTAACCGTGTCTGCTTACAGTTTTTTCTTCCCTCTGGTCTGTTTCCAGGATAGCATGAATATTTGAGTCCATTTTAGTGACATTTAAACGCACTGTGGGGACTTCCTGGCGGTCCAGTGGTTAGGACTCCGCGCTTCCACTGCCGGGGGGCCCGGGTTCGATCCCTCGTCGGGGTAGTGAGATCCTGTAAGCTGCATGGCGCAGCCAAAAACAATAAAAAAATAAACGTGTTGTGTTCTCATGGAGAGCTGTCTGTCTTAGAAAAGTAAGACATCCTCCGTACAGATCATTTATTCAGTAATCATGCCAGCATTTGGTCTAGGACCTCTGTTCACTTCTGACGTGGGTGGGAGTCAAGTTTAAGCTCCTCCTCCTCCTGCGGTTTATTTAAAACTCAGATTTTCAGTTTGAGACGGTGGTTACCAGATAATTACTTCAAGTATATTATTTGTTATCACAATATCCATGTTTAGTCATTTTGGATTAAATTTTTTTGGAGGGACAAGCGATTTTGACTGTATATTTACGTCTGTAGTTTGATCTTAAAAAGTAGAGGTTAAAGTGTCATGTTGCATAATATGAGGGCTGAAAAGGTGGTTTCTGTGCGTCACAACTGGTTGTTTAGGCCCCCACTGAAAACCTCCTCTCTCACTTAGGAAAGGAGATTGCTCTGTGGATCAGAATTCGGATCTGTTACTGGACCAGGAATTGTCCCGCCTTTTCGTAACCTGTAACTTAAGGACGAGGCAACAGAAGTTCCCAAGACAGCAACACCTGACAGTCTTTGTACATGATCCAGCGTCAGCCTCTAGCTAATAAAGTTTGTTTAAACATTTTATGAGGTGAAACTGGCTAGGAATGACTCCGGCTGGCGCAGAGCACATTCCCGTGGTGTCCACGCAGATGTGAGAAGCCATCCTCAGGGAGGGACGTCACGGGGTGCCCACCCCACACGGACTGTCCCCGCCAGGACGGGCTCCGGCTGGGCAGGTCTTGGGGAGAGTGCACGCCTAGAACCTGCTTGTGTTACCTGGTGCTTGTGTTTGTCTGCGTTCAGGAAATCGGTGATTTTTGCGCCTTCCAGGGATCTCTGTCCTTATCAGAACGTCTCCTGATTCCAGTGAGAGGCTTCCTGGTCTAAAAACAGCATGCAGTTTTAGTTTGTCTGTAATTTTCCCCTTGTTCCAGATTTATCAAGGCGTGGAGCTATATGGCTGTGAGTAGAAGTCCTCTGGAAAGTTGTTTAAAATGCAGATTCCTGGGCCCCAACCCCAGAGATGGTGAGTGGGTAGTCCTGGAACGTGGGTCCTGTGAGTCTGTATTTTTAAGGAGCATGCCAGGCGTTTCCAAAGCAGGTGGTCCACGGGAGACACTTGGAGAAACTCTCTAGGATTTGTTGGATTTAAGTAGAGTTAAGAGAAGCACTACCCAGCATCTGTAGTAATTAAAAGCGTAAGATACATTTTTTTGGTCAGGGGACCCTCAGTTGTATCTGTAAACACCATTTTGATTGATTGGCTGCATTTCTGGTTTTTTTGGCTGCATCTTAGTTCCCCGAACAGGGGTCGAACCTGGGCCCGGGCAGCGAAAGTGCAGAGTCCTAACCACTGGACCGCCAGGGAATTCCCATGTGCTGCATTTCTTAAAGGCTGTGAGGACAACAGTAATTGATATAAAGATATAGTGATATATGAAAACATCGTATATGTTTTGCATCCTTGAGGATGATCACACGTTTTTAAGTCTCTTTCCTCCCGGTTATTTTAGGTTAAAGATCGCGGTCCAGAAGCCACGAGAAGATTTTTTAATTGGTTTTATTGGAGCATTAACCTGGGAGCGATCGTTTCTCTGGGGGGCATTGCCTACATTCAGCAGAACGTGAGCTTTGTCACTGGCTACATCATCCCCGCTGTCTGCATCGGAGTGGCTTTCGTGGTCTTCCTCTGCGGCCAGACCTTCTTCATCACCAAGCCGCCCGATGGCAGCGCCTTCACTGACGTGTTCAGGATCCTGGTGTATTCGTGCTGCCCCCAAAAGGGAATCAGGGAACGCAGTCCTAGTGGGTGAGCACTTTATTCTCATCACAGGCTCAGTTTTCCGCGTGACTTACCAACCGTCATAAGTAAAGTGCTGCCTTTTGTCTGTCCTGTGCTCACCGTGGAGGGGGACACGGGGCTGAGGTTGAAATGTCTCACACCAGCTCCAGGAGGCGGGTGTGAGGTACTTCTGTCTCCATCTTAAAGACAGACCAGCGGCCTCCCTCCTGGGCTCGTGCTTTTCATTTCTAACCTGCACGTTGACCTTCCTCTCACTGCTGATGTAAGATGGAGGCTCCCGGCGACGTAGTCGTGTGAGGTGATAAAGACAGAGCCTTGCCGAGGGCATCGAAGAGCCAGTGTACTACTCGGTGCACTCCTTTGAGTGAGAAACCAAGCAGTCGCTTACTTGGTCGCTGCCTGTCTGTGCTCCTTAAGCAGGAAGCTGCGGCGCGGGTCAGCGTGGCCCGTCCCCCAGGGGTCACTGCAGCCGCTCTTTGAGAAGGGCAGGAGAGCAGAACTGAGATGCAGGTAGGGTGACTCCATCATCCCCTTTGCAGGGCACTTCCCGGGTTTAGCGCTGTTTGCCCACGACCTGAGGTCTTAAAGCGCAAAGTCCCGGGTCTCGGGGAGTCCTGGGCAAACTGTGGCGGAAGGTCTGTCACCCTAGATGCAGGTTAATGAAGAAAAGTCCAGAACTTAGCTCAAAAAGAGACCTCAGAATTTTTTTGTTGTTACTTTTTGATGCATAAGTTACATGGAGTAAAATACGTCCCTTTTACCTATACAGTTCTGGGAATTGTGACAGATTCCATCGTGTAACCAGAATGCAGTCAGGATACAGAGTATGTCCATCCCCCCAGAAAGGTCCCCAGGACCCTTTGGAGTTGAGCCTCTCGGAATATTTTGATCAAGGCAGGTGTCGAGATGGGCGCTCAGTCCCTGAGCCAGAGGTTGACATTCTGCAGGAACCTTCTTTCTGCAGGCCGACCCCGCATCTGTCTGCCTCCTCATGGCTTGTCTGCGTGTGTCTAATTTATGTCCTTGGAACCATAACAGCTGTCTGACGTTCCTCCCACGTGGTAGATTTGAAGCTGTACCAAAGCAGCTCTGTGGCCCTGCCCCTTCGCTCCAGGCTAAACGTCTCTAGCTGCTTCAGCTGTCCCCGTGCGGAATTCCGGCACATCTAACCATCCCAGTGCCCTGGAATTCTAGTGGGTCGGTGTGGCATTCAGACTCATAATTCAGAACTGCAGCTGGTGGGACCACACTGAAGAATTTTTAACAGTTGAAGCCTCATTGCCTCAGCAGCAAGCAGTAGTGCTTTACCGGGGCCTCATTTTAATTAGGCAGAAGCAGGGTTTCAGATCCTGGATGTTTAGGCTACAGATTGAATGCCATTAGCAAAACATATCGTTAAATTTTCAGTGCGTCTGTGTGGGTGGTACCTGGTAGAGAGTTCTGCGAGAGAACACCATTGCTTTGTGGACACTTGGGTTTTCATGGACACATGGTGTGGTGAAGTCAATTTGGACTTAGGAATCTGTTTTCCCTTTAGGTTGGTTTTTGAAGTCTTAGAAAAGGACCAGCTTGCAGAAAAGTTGGTGGTCTAGAGACTTCTCCAGCTGTGCTCTCCTTATGCACAGGTTAGGGCTGTATGACCTTGGGCAGGTTAATGACCTTGTAAAGCCGTCTTTTCCTTCTCGTGCAGTGGGAAAGGCCCCCTCTCATAGGGTCAGTGCGAGGCCTCAGTAAGCTAGTGAGAGCCCGGTTAACGGTAGCTAGCTGATGAGGGCGCTTTCGTGGGAGGTCACATCGTCACGTTATCGTCATCGCCAGGAGCGTCGCCCCTTCCCCCCTCGGCTCTTCCGTCGCCGAAGAGCTGGTGGCTTCCCTGCGAGCCTCCCTCCCGGTCACACTGGTGTAACAGTAAAGCAGCTCGGGCTTGTAACAAAGTCGGTGTGGTCGTCAAGTCTTGACATTTGATAAATGACCTAATTTAAAATCCAAACAGTCCGGCACAGTAATTTTTTCAAATGCTCACCCAGCGATGCAGCTGATGTAGTTGTCATCAGCTTCGGATGAAACTGCGGGCCTTCCCCAACACAGTGGGGCTGGTGGCCAGTGTGACAGCGCTGGGGATGAGGTCAGCCACCTGTCAGACGGTGAGGGGCGCTCCTACCGTATCTCCTAGTCTCAAGAAGAGGATGGTGGCCACAGTCTCACTCTGGCTAGGAAGTCCTGCCGGCTGTGTCCATGTGTCCCAGTGTTGAGGAATAATCTAGGTAGCTGTATTGGGTGGGGACGGTTAGTAGGTAACAGAATGGAGTTTAAGCAAATTCAGCACAGCAAGCTGGTTTCCTACCTCCAAACTTAATTTGTTACCAAATAATTGATTTCTGGGGGTGGAAGAAAACTAATTCCTTCATTTTATTTCCCAAAGTGAAGGCATTGGAGTCTTTCAGCAATCTTCTAAACACAGTCTGTTTGATTCATGTAAGATGTCTCATGGAGGGCCATTCCCGGAAGATAAAGTGGAAGATGTGAAAGCTCTTGTCAAGATTGTCCCCGTTTTCTTGGCTTTGATACCTTACTGGACAGTGTATTTTCAAGTGAGTGGTGACATTCAGGTTTAATTTCCTCTATCTCCCCGTGAACGCTACCCCGGCACTCGTTTTGGCCGTCACTGAAGGGTGCAGGGTTCCTGGCTTTCTTTGTCATGAGTCTTCAGGATCTTGGAATCTTGTTTTTAGTTACGGACTCATTTTTGCTGATTGAAATGTTTTGAAAACCTTAAAACGAAGCTAAGAATGGGGATGCTTCTGTTTTTCCAGACCCCACCTTTTAATATGGTTTCTCATTGGGATAATGGTTACTTCTTTTTCAAAGTTCATCTCCAGACGACTTTTATGGTGACCAAGTAATTGACCCGTGTTTTCAAACCTGAGCGTTGCAAGTCTCAGCACAGTGTAGTGTGGGGGAGGGCGCACGCTGCGAGTGAGTGACAGCCGTGCTTGTGTAATGACAGCTGCTTTTTACACCCAGATGCAGACGACGTATGTTTTGCAAAGTCTTCATTTGAAGATTCCAGAAATTTCCAGTATTACTACCAATCCTCATACGGTGAGAACAGTTGAAATGATCTGAAAATTGTCTTTGGGGGTTTACGTGACAAATGGCTTTCTTCTACCAATGGTAGATACTTTGTAATGACAGCAGTTAGCTTGAACCAAAAGCATTCCTATTGAAATGGAATTTTTACTTATTTCTGAGACTGTTTCCCATCGGTTCTGTCCTTTGCTAGATTAAGTTGACTCCTGACGTTAATATTTCACCTGATTCTTCTTTCCCCCGAGAAAGCACAGAAGAACAAATGCAAATCCCTTTAGAAATGGAATCCTTTTCTCAGAACCAGTGTCTTGAGACGGGCTATTTTCCTAGGAGGTTATACTTTGTACAAATGAACTATTCTTGAAATAAGCTTTTCCCATTTAGGTGTTAGTTGTCAAACGAGTGACTGCCGACACTGCAAAAAAATAAGCAGGTGTCTCCTGTGTCTCCCGCTTGCAGTTTCCGGCAGCCTGGCTGACCATGTTCGATGCTGTGCTCATCCTCCTGTTAATCCCCTTGAAAGACAAACTGGTGGATCCCATCTTGAGAAGAAACGGGCTGCTGCCATCGTCCTTGAAGAGGATCGCGGTGGGCATGTTCTTCGTGATGTGCTCGGCCTTCGCAGCAGGTGAGAAGCCGTTTCTGGCTCCGGTTGTGGGTGATGCGGAAGGTGGCCACACGCTGCGTGGCACTCAGGAAGTGTGTGTACTTCAAAAGAGGACACATACAGGTTATTCTAAACCTGCGTGGTGTTCACTTTCTAGTTTTTCATTTGTGAAGCGTAAGATTTGTTTCCTAAGGATTTGTCTGTTGTCTGTTGTTTTTAGAACTGTAACCGGTGAAACGCTCTGGAAAGTGACTTGTGGGTTGAATCGAAGGCGGCTTGTTGGCTCCTAGTGACTTAGATTTCAGACGACTGTTAACTGCTGGGTAGATGAAATGTCATAAATTAGAGGTGCTAAATAATCCTCAGAGCTATGATTCTTAACGTCAGGTCCATTAATCAGCTCCATATGCCCTGAACGCTTTGCACTTTTAAATGTAAAATTTCACGTACATCTTCCTGGAGCAAAAGGTTTTTTTGTTTTGTTTTGTTTTTAAATCAAATACAGGTTTGTAACCAGCCTCCATCCTCCAGAAAAAAAGAAAGAGGTTAAGAACTAATGCCTGAGTATTCTCGCACCTCTTGGGGGCTCCATTCTGTTTGCATAATTCTTAGATTCTGAAGTATAAGCTGACATATCGTGTGCTGATAAAACTGAGGTATTGCTGACTTTCTCACCTTGCTTTGGAGCTCTTCCTTCATTAATATTTGAAAATGATTGAACCGTGAAATAGCTTAGTTACATAACAAGACAAGCAAAGCTGCTGTTCCTGAGTCACCCTTATATCATCTCTGTTGTGAGGAATGTAATGGTGAGCACGGCTGAGATGGAGTTTAATACTTCCCGACAGCGCTTCACAGCGGCCTCATCCACTCTCGCCAGGGCGAACGTGGCACTCAGTATAGGCCTAGTAGCTACTGATACAGTACTCAGTAGATTTGAAGAAATGAGTCCCTAGGCTTAAGACTTCTATATTGCAGACACTGGGACATCTTAGGGGACAGTTATGTTCTTTCTTTATCAAATAGGTAGTTAAAGGGAGGGCGTGTCTGAATGACGTTTCTGCTGTGTGATTCGTTTCTCTTCCAGTGCTGTGCACATGGGGAAGTAAAAGCCAGAGCAAACGAGAGCTGGATTACAGCGGGGCTCTGATTGCAGGTCTCATGCCGCAGAATCGGTGATGGGCAGAGCCGCTGTGCCGGGGTGGTGCCCTGAGTGCCTGCCGTGGGCCCGGCTTCTTCCTGGGCCGGGGAGCCCCCTCTCTGTGCCCCGACCAGCCAGTCACACCCCTTGGAAGGGAGTCCTTGTCCTCTCCCTGTGGGAAAGGGGAGGTTGCTGGTTCCCCAGGCATTTTCTAGCAGACTCCGGCTTTGGTTTCTCTAATACCGTCTCGTCTTCCAGTTTCATTTATGGCTGGATAGCTTCTCCGGGCTGCCCTGAGAACCCCGGGGGCTTCCCGGTGGTTTCTTTGCCTGTTTACGTGGGAAGCGACAGCAGACGGGTGACTGTTGTCCAGCGGGGCAGGCAGTGCTGTCTTAAAAGTGCGGGCCGTGCCGGCAGTTGACTTTCTGCTCAGCAGGTCGGGCTGCCGTCAGGTGGCCACGGGCGCCTGCAGAGAGGCAGGTGCTCTGCACCGTGTGACCATGACCGCTCTGAACTTCAGCATCTGAATTGATCACTTACACGCGGAAAACACCGCTGAGGCTGGTGTCCTAAAGAGGCTCTCTTTGCTGAGTGGCTAGATGTTGGGAAGGAGCTTAATGGTCACCGGTTTTTTTTTGTTTTTTTTTTTTTCCATGGCTTTTTTTTTTTTTTTTTTTAATTTATTTTTGGCTGTGTTGGGTCTTCGTTTCTGTGCGAGGGCTTTCTCCAGTTGCGGCGAGCGGGGGCCACTCTTCATCGCGGTGCGTGGGCCTCTCACTGTCGCGGCCTCTCTTGTTGCGGAGCACGGGCTCCAGACGCGCAGGCTCAGTAGTTGTGGCTCACGGGCCCAGTTGCTCCGCGGCATGTGGGATCCTCCCAGACCAGGGCCCGAACCCGTGTCCCCTGCATTGGCAGGCAGACTCCCAACCACTGCGCCACCAGGGAAGCCCCCTGGTCACCGGTTTAAAGAGTTTAAATACCTGGCAACTGGACTTAAGCACAATTTATTAAATTTAATGTAAGCAGTAACCGGTGTTACGTGCCGTTTCATTTCCAGCTCCAGTGAATATTATTTAATTGGAACATTAATGATCTTTGAATAGAGACCTGAAATCATTGCAGCAAACCAAAGTTTTAATAGAAAAGTGACTATTTTGCCTTTTAAGTTACTACATTCAACCATAATAAATAAGGATCTTCCGTTTAGTACCATCCCTGCTGGTAATAATTCTTTCTTCAAATTTTCTTAGATGAGAATCAAGCATGTCCAAGGGGTTTCTTCTAGTCTGCTTGAGAAAAAAAGAAGTGTGTTAATTTGTCATATTTCCTTTCCCCTTAAAAATTGTGTGTCTTCTTAATTTACTAACATCATAGATGCTCACTGGAGAAAAGGAAACCTTAGAAACATAAAGGAGAAAATAAAAATCAACTGTAATTTCCCCAGAGATGCTCATTCCTGGGATGGTGTGTATCTGTCTAATCCTGTTTGTGTGTCTCTGCATACATACACACACACCTTCTGTGTTTGCGAAAATGAGATCCTGATGTGTAAGCAGATTTGAGCCTGATGAAGGAAAACTAAGTGTAAGGAAACCATAAAAGTGTAATAAAAGCTATGCTTGTTACTATTGGGGGGTAGAAAAATCCCCCAAATACAGATGAGCCACCTCCCCCCATTTCCCTCCTCCTCCTCCTCCTCCTTTTCCTTCTCTCTCTCCCTCTCTCTCTCTGTCACATACACACAGATTAAAGCACTCATAATTCCACCACCCAAGGAAATCCTCTACCACCATTCTGCAAGTGCATGGGAAAAATTATGTATGATGTGATGTGTGTGTGTTTATACTTCCTTTGTCACCTGCTTTAAAAAAAAAAAACCTAAAATATCCTTCCGTGTCAAACATTCACGTGCAATCCTTTGTTGTTGGGTGTTTAGGTAATCACTGCAGTGAAATTGCTTTACTTCTTGAATCCCTGGAAGTGTAATCACTGCATCCTTGTTTGATGTGTGTACATGACAGAGTTACCTTCCGTCTTCCCAGGCTGGCGGTACCCATCTGTGTGCCTCACGGTCTGCTCTTCCTCTCAGCTGTGCCGTGGATGCCCTGTTACCACAGCGGTTTTTAGGCAGGAGTCCGTGCCCGGGCTTCAGGGCATGGAGAGCATCCTGGAATGGAGACAGAATCATCTGAGTGCCTTTTTCTGGGTCATAGCTTTCGTTAGGAAGGAGTTCAGAACCACTGGTCTACAGCACTTTTTTTTTTTTTTTTTTTTTTTTTATTTATTTTATTTATGGCTGTGTTGGGTCTTCATTTCTGTGCGAGGGCTTTCTCTAGTTGTGGCAAGTGGGGGCCGCTCTTCATCGCGGTGCGTGGGCCTCTCACTGTCGCGGCCTCTCTTGTTGCGGAGCACAGGCTCCAGACGCGCAGTACAGCACTTTTTTAAAAGCTGTTATCCTAGAGTCAATCCACGGTCGTTAAAAATACATAGATAAAAGTGCAAGGAGACCTAAATTCACCCCTGATCCCACCATCCAGTGATGACACCTACACCTGTGTTTATATCTTCCTAGAATATTTTATTACAGCTAAATTGTTCTTTTTTAAACAACAGAAATGGAACAAACTATTCACAGTTTATAAGCTATTTTTGTGTACTATATATAATACATACCATTTTTCCAAGTCAATTACAAATTTAAATTATGGTTTTTGACAACGACATCATACTCCATTTTGGGCCGTACTATCAGTTTTTAAAACCAGTCCTCTTATTAAACATGATGGTTGATTCCAGTCTGTCCTTACTTGAAGCAGTGCTGTGTGTACACCCTGACACGTCTGCACACGTGTGCCCATGTCGCATGAAAGGGCCAGAGCCGCGTGCCGATGCGAGTCTGATCTCACCGTGCCCTTGTCACACTGATGATTGTGTTCTGTTCATCTTCTCTTATCTGAAGGGTTATAGCATTGTATATCTTTAATGTGTACTATGAGTGATCTTAAGACTTCTTCCCAAAATGTGTCAGACATTCTATTCTGTGTACAGTTCATGTGTTGTGAACAGTTTTCTAGTGGGTTTTTCTTGTAATAGAGTGTAGATGGTCACTACTCAGAATTTTATCTCATTTTACGAATATTTTTTTCCCATTTTTTTTCATTTTCCCTTTAATTTTGTTTATGACATCTTGTGAAGTCTTATATGCTTCTTCATTTAGGTCCTATACATCTTATGTTAAGTTTATTCCTAACTGCTTTTATGTATTTTGGTTTCTCACCTAGGAGATTTTTTAAAATTCTGAGTTTCAGTGAATTATTTTCAGACGGTCGCTCGTCTTGAAATTAACATAGTTTCTTTTCCTGCCTTCTTTATAAAAAGAAGGTATTTATTTATTTGTTTATTCAGGCCTCACCGCACGGCTTGTGGGACCTTAGTTCCCCGACCAGGGATTGAACCCGGGCCTGGGCAGTGAGAGCGCTGAGTTCTAACCCCTGGACCACCGGGGAGTCCCGTTTTCCTGCCTTCCTGCCACGCCTCCCCGTGTCTCTCCTTGTTTGGCAGGGTGGCCCGGCCTTGTCTAAGGCTGCTGGTGGTCATGGGCGCCCCCCCTGTGTCCCTGACTTCGCTGAGAGCACCTCACCTCCTCACCGTGGAAAGTTCACTCTCGCCTCTTAGTCTGCATACGGACTCCTGACGATGTTAAATATCTAAGCTTTATTTCAAGTTTGTGTTTTTGGCAGAAATGAATGTTGAGTTTCTCTCAAATATCTTAGTTTGGTTTTCAGGAGGATCGCATGCCCTCCTTACTCCACCCCACCTCCCTGCCTTTGGCTGCTCATGTTTTTTATTTATTTTAACATCTGGTATTTAACTGTTCCTGAATTTCTAAAATACACCCTGTTTGTTAAAAGGTCTGATTGGAATCTGCTAATTCCAATCTGCTCAATAATCTGCTTTTATTGAGCGACTGTGCGTCTCTGTCTAACCAACATCAGTCTGGTTTGGTGTCAGGGTTATACAGCTTCATAAAAGGTGTTGGTAAACTCCCTATTTCTTTTCTTTTTTTAAAGAATAAATTTATTTATTTATTTTTGGCTGTGTTGGGTCTTCGTTGCTGTGCGTGGGCTTTCTGTAGTTGCAACGAGCGGGGGCTACTCTTCATTGCGGTGCGCGGGCTTCTCATTGCGGTGGCTTCTCTTGTTGCGGAGCACGGGCTCTAGGCGCACGGGCTTCAGTAGTTGTGGCACTTGGGCTCAGTAGTTGTGGCTCGTGGGCTCTAGGTGCGGCTCGTGGGCTCTAGGTGCATGGGCTTCAGTAGTTGTGGCTCGCGGGCTCTAGAGCGCAGGCTCAGTAGTTGTGGTGCACGGGCTTAGTTGTTCCGTGGCATGTGGGATCTTCCCGGACCAGGGCTGAAACCTGTGTCCCCTGCATTGGCAGGTGGATTCTTAACCACTGTGCCACCAGGGAAGTCCAAACTCCCTATTTCTGAAGGCAGGGAGTATTTTAACAGGATGAGAATTATCTGTCTGCTCCCAGGAAGTTCCACGTCTTTGCCTAGAAAATCATATGAGTACATCCTCTCTGAAAGGAAATAAAACTTTTCTACCTTTTTCTCAGTTTTGTGCAGATCTTGTTTTTTCTTGAATCACTTAAGCTTTTTATTTTTTTTAAGGTCCCTAGTAAATCATTTATTGAGTTTTAGAAAAATTGTTAGAGTGGAGATAAAAATAGTGTTTTAAATAAATCTGTTGTGTTTCCTTCCTCGTGTCTAGTTTCCCTGTTTTATGTGCTCTTTTTTTTGTTAGGCTTGCCAAGACTGTATTTTATAATTTTTCCTTAGACGTCTGTCTTGAATTTATCATTTGATTGTTTTCATGTTTTCTAAGTGAAGAATTTAAGATATTAATTTCTATTACCTTTGGTTTGTTTTGTGGGGTTTTTTTTTCTCATTTCTTGAGTTAAATTCTTCACGTCTATTTGTTCTTTCTTGCTTAACAGTAAAAACCACATAATGGCATGAATTGGCCTGTTACTGTTGCTTTACCAAGGTCTCTTGCGCTTTGATTTGTTGTAATGTGTTTTTTCTTGCTACGAATATTGAAACTATGGTTTTTATTTTCTTTTTGATCCAAGAGTAATTTTAGAGAAGTTTTTTCATTTCATAATATTGATGCTTTTGTTTATCCATTTGTTAATGAAAAAGCTTTAATTGAGGAGTTGGGAAAGATCCTGGCTTTATAATTCTGTACCGTGGACTTCAAGGCTTCCGTTTTGGCCAGTGTTACTTTCTAAAAACGTTCGTGGGGTGCTGCATAGGTTGGCTCGCAGGTTGTCCTACCATCCGCTGAGTGGGTCGGATCCCTTATAGCGGGAGCCCTGAAGTCCAGTGCTGCCAGGGGCCTGGGATCACGGCGACGGCCTGTGTGCAGGGATGCTGTGGTCTGGGCGGGGTCTGGTGAACGCGGCAGCGCAGGCCGGTTGGAACGGGGCCCCGCGAGGGCACAGGTGTTAAGTGTCCCTAAAGTTCGGGACCTGGGTCTGCCCTTGGGTCTCCGATGCCGCCAGTTGCCCGGCAGAGCCTCGTCTTCCCACCTGCTCGCTCTGGTGAGGACCGGCAGGGCTCGTGTGTCTCGGAGCCTCGCTGCACTCCTAGCAGATGACGGCGTTTCGCTCACGAGGGTCTGTGGCTTGTGTCGTCCCTGGGGAGGGCACGTGCCGTCCTCGGGCAGTAGCGCTGTGGTGGGGGGCACACCCGGGGACCCTCAGGCCCGGCGGAAGCCCAGCTCACACCCGGACGGTCGCTGAGACCAGCGCCCCTGTCTCTGCCCGGCTGCCGGCTCCGGCTTGCTTCTCCCGGGCTCGCGGCGAGCGTGGACGAGGCGGCGCCCGGGTGCAGGGCCGTGCGCCTGACCTTCGGCGTGTTCTCCTGATGCCCGCGCGCTGCAGTTGGCACGCCTCCCTTCTCAGTGGCTCTGCTCGGCCTCTCCCTCACGCAGACCTCTGCCGCTTTACGCTTCAGTTCCTGCCTCGCCCGCAGCGTTGGGTTTTCTTCCGTTTTGACCTGATGTGAGTCCGTGTCTTTAACTGAAGAATTTGGCCCGTCGATGGCTCTGCCGGCTCTCCCAGCATCTGCCCTTATGTCGGCCGTGCCCGTGCTCCTGGCCCCGTCCCATGCTCCTGGCCCCGTCCCGTACTCCTGGCCCCGTCCCGTGCTCCTGGTCCCGTCCGTCAGGAGCTCTGCCGGCCTCTCTCCCGGCTGCGCGGCCCCTGCGTTGTCTGGAGGGCTCGCGCTCTCCCTCGGCCTCTGTTCTCTGCGCTGGCCGGCCGGCCCACCAGAGAGGAGCTTCAGTGATTTGTCACGTCCTTGCCTCTTGGGCCTCGACCCTCGTTATTTGTGTCCCCCTTGCCAGCGCCCCTTCGTTTCCGTTACCCGTTCACCCCCAGTCCTCACGGAGTCATGCTTTCCTAACTAATAAGAGCGCAGAGCAGATCCCGTCCGACAGTTTACTTCCGTTCTCTGCCAGGCCTTGCAGAAGTGCTAGATCCGTGTATCGTCCCCACCAGTACTGCCCCAACACGCTCACGTGCGCACACACACACAAACACACGCACACACACGGACAGAGACACACACACAGACACACGTGCACACAGACACAGGCACACACATGCAGAGACACGCACACATACACACGTGCACACACAGACACACACACAGAGACATGCACACACAGAGACATGCACACGCACAGAGACAGCCGCACACACGCGCGCGCACACACACACACAGAGATGCACCCACACAGAGACACACAGACACGCACGCACACAGACACACACGCACTGTCTTAAGCCTCTCTTGCCTTTCCTGTGGAGGACAAGAGTCTTCTCCAGCTTCAGTATCTATTCCCCTAAAACAGGCTGAGTGGGTGCTTCCCTCTCTGCTCTTGGATTGGACGGAGCCCTTCCAGCTAGAGGGTCAGTGGCCAACACGGTGCAGTGATCTTCCGGTCTCAGGGCAGCGGCCCCGGGCTGGCTGGAGCTCAGCCCACCAGGGAAGCCCACAGTGCTTTATCCTGTGTGTTGAAGGCACTCCAGCCAGGCTGGCGCCACAGCCCCCTTGGTGCTGCCCGCTGCCCTGCCAGGGAGCAGAGCTGTCACTGTGGACAGGGCCCCTGATGCCACCACCAGCGTCCTGAGAACCGCCGGGCCGAGCCGCACGCGCCCCTTTCCGGAGCAGCAAGCGCTCTGTCGTGAGCGCTCTGCACGCCTGGGCCCGCTCTGTGTTTCTCCGTCGCAGGACGGGTGTGAAGGTCAACTCACCTCTGGGAGGTCTCTCTTTCCCTTGGCCCTTTGATGTGTTTTCTCTTTGTTTGGACATTTCATTTGAGATGTGTTGTGGGCTGCAGATTCCAAAGTTTGTCTTTCATCCGGTCAGTGATAGCCTGGTCCTTTCTCATGCTCAGGGTTTTTTTTGTTTTTTTTTTTATTGATTGATTGATTGGTATGTTGGGTCTTCGTTTCTGTGCGAGGGCTTTCTCTAGTTGCGGCGAGCGGGGGCCACTCTTCATCGCGGTGCGCGGGCCTCTCACTATCGCGGCCTCTCTTGTTGCGGAGCACGGGCTCCATGCGCGCAGGCTCAGTAGTTGTGGCTCACGGGCCCAGCTGCTCCGCGGCATGTGGGATATTCCCAGACCAGGGCTCGAACCCGTGTCCCCTGCATTGGCAGGCGGATTCCTAACCACTGCGCCACCAGGGAAGCCCCCATGCTCAGGTTTTAAAAGGAATATTTTTAATATACTCCGTGGTCCTCTACCCAGACTCCTGTCCTTCCTCATACGGTTTTAAATACGTATATTTTTACATATACATTAGATATTATGGCCCGTTATTTCATTTGCAATTAGAACCCTTTAAAAACAAAACCTAGCGACATCTTTACCTTAAGAAATTGGTCCTACACGTTGTTGTTTTAAGCGTTATTTTGATCTGCTTATCTTTTGTTTTGTGGAGAGTCGCTGTTTCTGATCTTGCTTATTTTCCCACGTCTTTCTGCCCCGCGAGACAGATGACCGATGATCCAGTGAGGTCTTGGTGCTGCTGAGGGCGCAGAGGGTGGTTCGAAAAGTCCGGGCTACAGTCCTCCCCCTTATCCCTGGTTTTGCTTTCCGTGGTTTCAGTGACCCCACGGTCAACAGTGGTCTGAAAATACCCACAGTACAATGAGACATTTAGAGAGAGGGGAGACCACCTTCACATAACTTTTATTCCTGTATATTGTTATAATTGTTCTATTTTATTATTAGTTACTGTTGTTAATCTCTTACTGTGCCTGATTTATAGATTAAACTTTATCAGAGGTATGTGTGTGCAGGAAAAAACACAGTATATGTAGGATGTGGAACTGTCCTGGGTTTCAGGCATAAGGGGGGAACGACTCTACTTTGCTGATAAGGTAAGCCCGTCTACACAAGGAAACTGGCATTAGTAGTGGTAGTGGTGGTTTGTAATAGTGATGACGACCAGTGAATCAGCTTAAGTCCCTTCTCTTGAAGGGAAAAACATCTCCAAATTTATTACCTTCTGATAAGTAAATAGCACAATTAATCTTTTTATTGCAGGACTGTTTAGGTTTCCCCTGCTCCTCCTTTTAAAAGAAATAAAAGGTGTTTAGGTGAGCAATCCAGAGATGTGAGGATTGCGTTAACCATGTAGAACACTGGTTTTATAAGGCACCGCAGAGCGTCCCCATGAAGTATGGATTATGTGACCTCTGTTTTTTAGTAACCTACCTCGGAAGCTGAAAGTAGGGAGATTCCTGAGGTCGGGGGGTTCTGGGGGAAGCTATGTCATTGGGCATTATCCTTTCATGTATTTCTCAGAATCATCAACAGACATCTTGTACCAAGCATCTAGTTTTTGAGTTTAATTGCAAATGTTAATGAATAAATGCTCATAACCTACTTATGAATTGTAGGAATTTTGGAAAGCAAACGGCTGGACCTCGTGAAGGAGAAGACCATTAACCAGACCATTGGAAATGTCGTTTACTATGCTGCGGATTTGCCAATCTGGTGGCAGGTCCCTCAGTACGTGCTGATTGGCGTCAGTGAGATATTTGCGAGCATCGCAGGTGAGGTTTCCTTCCTGTCTGGGCGTCCGCGTCCAATCCTGTCGCAGCACGATGAAGCCCGTGCTGTTTCCTTCTTTGTTAGGCTGCGTCGAGACAGAAACAGCACAGTGCTTGGTGGGTGCTGGCGGGCACTTGTGGTGCAGAATGTGAATTGGTGAGGAAAGAGCAGTGCTACGGCTGAGGCTCTCCTTTCTTGGTGTAAAAGGATCCCCAAGACATCAACGTGCAGTTCACCTACCGTAGAGGGTCCGCAGGAGAGAGGCTAGAAGAAGGAAGACCCCCCGTAGGGGCTGCCTGGCACCTGCTAGTAACCGAGCAGCCCTGCAGGCCTGCCGCCACGGCCGGGCCTCGGGGGTCCCTCGCTGCCTGGCTCTCTGTGTCTTCGTTCAGATTTATAAGGAAGCAAACCTAGTTTGTAAAACCTGTTCTCACAGGCCTCTCTTCCCTATTGGTGAGATCACGTGGTGACATGTGGACAAGTAAATCCTGTGCAGGCCTGTTCCCAGCTGCTGCGAGCGAGGGAAGGAGAAAATGAGTGACGCCCAGAGCGGTGGGGTTGGGAGGGCGGCGGTTCTCACCTCTCCTGCCTCCTGCAGAGCTCATGCGGGCTGGCTGATGAACTTGTGGAGGGAATAAGTTGCACGGGGTGGCCCTTCCTTTAGAGCACGGTGCAAATCTCCATGTCTGCTTATTACAGCGGTGATTCGGTTTATAGATGCACCTGCTGAAACTGTTCTCAGATTCCTTGCCTTTCAGATAGAATTCCTGAGTAGATTTCCCCATTTTAGTGTAAGTACTTTGTGTGCAAACTCCCGTTAGTTGAGAATGTAGGCAAATTTTGCTTCTTCAGACTCTTTCCATGAGGAATGAGAAATTCCAAGAGCTGACAAGTCAAATGCTGCCTTCAGGGGTGAGGGCGGGAGGTGACTGGCCACCTCCCGGAGTCTCTAGGGGCTGTGACCGCAGGAGGCGAGCAGCCAGCCCGGTGCGGTCTCAGAGCCGCGCCCAACAGCCCGGGGGTCCGAGGGCAGCGGCACGGGCACCCCGCTCCTCTCCCAAAACGCCCTCCTTTTCTTCCCCAGGCCTGGAATTCGCGTACTCGGCCGCCCCCAAGTCCATGCAGAGCGCCATCATGGGCCTGTTCTTCTTCTTCTCTGGCGTCGGGTCCTTCGTGGGCTCGGGACTGTTGGCGCTGGTGTCCCTCAGGGCCATCGGGTGGATGAGCAGCCACACGGACTTCGGTGAGGCCCCCCTCGCGGCCCCGCTCCCCATCGTAGGCAGTGACCAGCGCCCCCGGCCTGCCCCCTGCGCCCCGTCAGACCGCCCGCCTCCCCTCGTTTACCCACGTCCCTGGTGGTCTCCTGGGCACGGGTGGGCCTCTCCTGCCCCAGGTCGGCCTCCACCAGCGGCCGTGTGGCTGGTGCTTTCTCGGCGCGTCGGTGATGAGTAGACTGACCCTCCCACCTTCAGGTCCAGCACTAGTTTTATTTTAATATGAGGCAAATAAAATCTGTATCACAAACTTCCCTTCATTTATCGGGTTGGCCAGAAAGTTTGTTCGGTTTTAAGTAAAGCCACGTTTTTCATTTTCATGAAGAACTTTATTGAACAACGTATTCACTAACCTAACGAACTTTTTGGCCAACCCAGTATCTTATTTTCGTATTTTTTTTCTTTTCCTGATGGTACCTTTTAATTTCCTGCTGTTAAAAAAAAAAAGAGAGAGATAAGTTGCCTTGTTAAAAACAAGTATTACTCATTATCAATCATAATGGGATTTTGCAGCTAATACCAGTAGGTGGCATCTTGAGCAAAATCACTCCCGAGAGATGAAAGCTTTGCTGTTTCCGTATTTATGATAGCCTTTAAACAGACCCAGGAGATGGAGGTGTGTTTCTTCTTTGTATGTTTTACCAGTAAAAACCACCATGTTGCTTTTCCTTGTATAGGCATGTGGCGTTTGCCGTCCCCTGTAGAAGGAGCGGCAGGTGTGATCCCAGATTCTGTGGCTTCTCTGTGCTCAGTACCCCCTGGGTACTGAGCCACTTGTAGGTTCTAAATCCCCTTGAAAATCTGGCGAAAGCGTAGAGGCTGTTCTCCAGAAATTGCAGAATTCCAAAAGCCCTCCCATGATTCAGTTAAAATTCCCGTCTTGAGGGGGGCGTTTCGGCCCAGAGACCCCTGATGCAACTTCCAGAACTGGAGCCCCTGCCGCCCCCGGGCTCCATTGGTGATGTGTCCAGCTGGTGCGGCTGTGAGAGCCACTGGTGTGCGGGGCAGGCCTTCCTGGCTGTGCTGAGGAGGGGCTGTGCCCATTTCTCCTGCCCCTCGGAGGGTAAGTCCAGGTACACAGGGTTCTGGGAGTTCTCCTGCGCTCTTGCTGTCACGTAATCTGTTTTGTACGTGCGACAGACCTCCTTCAAAGAAAGACTTGTTATAGGGACCACACCTCGGTAGTTCTTAAGATACAGATTCTGTTTTTTTACTCTCACGTGTATCTTAAAGGATCGATTGGTTTTTGTCATTCTCATTGCTTTCCAGTGATTTAATCCATCCCCCCCCCTCCAGCCATTACTAATTTAATAACTGGTAGTTTACCTGTCACTCATCCTTTACTTCTGACAGGTAATTGTAAAACTTTTCATTGTGAGGTTTATGTCCAGTATTGATGCACGTGGCACACGTGGCCAGATGCTGGACTTGGATCCTGTTTGTTGTGCTATTTTCACGAGAGAGAAGCGCCTTGTCGTGTGTCCTGGATCGGCTGCCCTGTACACGAGTGCAAGGTGGCCTCTCCTTGTTTTCCCTCAGTCCCTTCTGCCCGGAGCCCCGTGTCCAGTGATGTGAGAGGACGTGGCAGGTCGGCTCCCGCTCGTTAGGGGCAGGTGGCTGTCATGGGCGGTGGTTTGGAGAGAGACTGGGACAGGTGACACCTCCTCCCCCTGCCCCCCAGTCCTTGTTCCTGTCGGAGGAGCAGCAGGTGTGATCCCAGATTTCACGGCTTCTCTGTGTCCTGGGCTCTCCCCGCTCTGCCCTTCGGCAGGTCTGCCTGCATTAGGGCTCAGGCGGCAGTGGGGTGGGCTCAGGCGGCAGTGGGGCTGGCTCAGCATTTCCTGACTGACACGTGGATAACTTCCTGCCAGGTTCCAGGACCACATCTGAAGGAAGCGTCCCCAGATTCTCACCTCGTTGTTTTCCGCTCTCCCTGTCCTCCCCAGGCCTGCTTGTCCTCATTATTATTATTATTCAGATGGGGGGTCACATCCGTACTGTGAAGGGCACTGGTCTCAAGTGCACAGCTTGGTGTGCATTTCATCCAGATCAGAATGCAGGACGCGGAAGGGTTCCTTCTGTCCTTTCTGAGTTAAGCCCTCGGCCCCCAACAAGATGAACTCTGTTCTGACATCGGCCCTGCTGAGTCCTGTGGCCTCTCTCGTCCTCTGCCGTGACCGTGGCCTTTCACTCAGCACTGAGTTCTCAGGGTCATCCCAGTGATTGGTTCTTTGTTATTTCTGCGGAGTATCCGTCGTACGAATAAGTCAGAATTCATTTATCTGTTCTGCGTGTGGGTGTTCGTGGGGTCTCCAGTTTGAGGCTGTCACAAATAAAGCAGCTGGGAATGTTCTTGTGCATATGTTTGGGGGACACATGAAGCTTGTTTATTGGGGTCCAGGAGTCTGTCTGATCAAATATGAAACACCCAAAATTTACCGTCTTTATATGCAGTTACCTTCTGCCTGTGAAGAGGCCCAAGAGAGTACAGGGTGATCACTTCTAGGTGGTGGACCCAGTTCTGAATACCCTTCCTAACACCAGACTGCGACCGGCCCTGGCAGGGAAAACACCGTGTACGGTTTGCTCGGCCTGCCCGCTTTGAGCTTTGCAAGTTGTAAATGACTCTTTAGTTTGGGAAGATGGATGTTTCAGAGCTGGCGCTTAGAACGGCGTGATTGGTGTTGTGACGACAGCCTTGCTGCGGTGCCACCAACCAGCACTGCAGCGCTGGCGTCTGCAAACCAGGGTCCGGGGTGGACCGGGGTCTCCGTGACCAGGGTGGAGCCCGGTCGCAACGAGGACCAAACCGCTGTCTCAGCTCTGTGACCCCTGCTGAATAAACAGCACGGTCAGGTAGAAACTCTCGTGTTACTGGATCTCCCCCCAAAGCAGTAAACTTACGAAATCGTTGTCTTCTACAGCCTGAAGGAGTGAGAATTCTTTAAAAACATGCGAGTGCTTATTATACAAACATGTGTATTATATCTGTTCATTAGTTCTGTTAAATACAAGCAGTGTTAAGCATCTGATTTTAATGAGTATACGTTCAGGCAGAAAAAGGAAGCTCCAGAATAACCCAGCTTGACAGAGACCTTCAGAGGAGAGGAAGTCTGGCATCTTAAATAAGCCAGTGGGAGATGCTTTTGAAGCCGGTCAGAGAGCACAGCCGCTTTCTTCCTAAGACGCCAGCATCCTCTAGAGGCGCTGCTGACGAAACGCCCCTCCCTGCTCCTCTGTTCGGCAGTGTGTCCGACCAGCGGCGTCAGCGGTCCACCGTTCCAGGGCTGTGGCGACGGCCGTCTGTTGGGAGCCGGGGTGGCACGCTGTGTGCGGCTCTGGTGTCCTTACACACAGCCCTGCGTCTCCACGCCGCGCGGCCGCTTCTCAGGGGACAGACGGCAGGTTTACAGCCCTGGTGGCCCCGGACCTACGTGTGGACTGGGGCTCCTAACGGGGCCTGTGAGGGGGAGGCGGCCGCGTGGCCCGGGTGCCGTTTCCACATTTGACAGGCGGGGAACCTGGTCCCCGAGACCCAGACGCCGGGGTCTGAGCCTCCCTGGTGGAGCGCCGCGGTCCGCGCCCCTAACCTCCGCCGCCTCGGCACTGGTCGGGCACCGAGCAGAGCCTCGCACGTAGCGCGCCTCGCGTGGTGCTCGGGGCAGAGTCGGCCGTTCGGTGTGTCAGCTCTTAGGGTGAAAGCAGGCGCCTGTGTCTCAGCCTGCAGCCTGAAGTTTTTAAGGAGAAATGCGAAAAGCAAGCTGTGCGTCCCCCTGGCGCGTGGAGTGCGCGTCCAGCCGTCTGTCCCGGCCTGTGACGGTGCTTTGTTTGAGGTCGGGTGACGACGCGGGAGTCCAGCACTCACACCTGACGTGACGTCCAGGCTGCGTCCTGGCCCGATGCGCGCGCGGTCTTGGCACGTGTGCAGACTGCAGAACCAGGCGAGGAGGGCCATCCGCTGCAGGATCTGGCGTGGAGACCGTGGGGGGCTCCTCCTCATGTGGGGAGCAGGAGGCCCCAGCCCAGAGCCCGTGTTGAGACGCAGCTGACTTCTCAGTGGCTTTGGAAACAAAGCACTTGTGTATTTTGAATTAGGGGTAGGATTCTTTTCTCTCTTTTTTCTCTTTTTATTTTATTTTATTTTATTTTATTGTATTTTTGGCTGTGTTGGGTCTTCATTGCTGCGCGCGGGCTTTCTCTAGTTGCGGTGAGCAGGGGCTACTCTTTGTTGCGGTGCGCAGGCTTCTCATTGCGGTGGCTTCTCTTATTGTGGAGCCCGGGCTCTAGGGTGCGCGGGCTTCAGTAGTTGTGGCACGCGGGCTCAGTAGTTGTGGCTCGCGGGCTCTAGAGCGCAGGCTCAGTAGTTGTGGCGCACGGGCTTAGTTGCTCCGCGGCATGTGGGATCTTCCTGGACCAGGGCTTGAACCCGTGTCCCCTGCGTTGGCAGGCGGATTCGTAACCACTGTGCCACCAGGGAAGGCCTTTTTTTTCCTTTTTTAATGACCACAGTTAAAAGTCACCCTGACCTTCGTAGGAACCAAGTTAAATACATAAAATCTTTTAAACTCTCTCTCTAAGTGCAGCTTCCGTGCTGCTTTTTCTTTTCTTTTTTCTAGGCAACATCAACGGCTGCTATTTGAACTATTACTTTTTTCTTCTGGCTGCTATTCAAGGAGCTACCCTCCTGCTCTTCCTTATTGTTTCCGTGAAATACGACCTGCAGCGGTCTAGAGCAAACGGCACGCCCGCCAGCAGGAGGACCTGATGCTCCTGCACCCCCGTCAGGTCTGTTGGACGGACAGATGGACGGACAGATCCGTGGGAAGGTGCTCTGGGGGCTCGGAGAGCAAACAGCTGACTTCCCTAAAACTTGCATGGTGCTGGGGTTGGTTCCTTCTTTTCCCCCCCGGCGGCCTAGGTAAGTGCCTTCCTGTGGTTGAGCCCTGCTAAAGGCCCCTGGTCACCCTGCAGCTGGTTTGCCCTCTGACAGACACCTGCTGCCGCGGCTTAAAGTCTCGGGAGACGACGCCCGTGCTGGTTGGCTTCCCGGTGTGTCAAACAGACCTCGTCCTCTCCTTCCCACAGGACACGCTCTCGCTTTCTTCTCCTCTGATGAATAAACATCTGTTTGTGTTGAGGAAGGGGAGGGTTTGTTAAGAAATAGAAGTGTGGTCAGGTGCTGCCGAGGGTTTATAGGAGAGTCCCGTTGATGGTTTGTCTCCTGAGCCACAGGTCTTGCCCGTGCGGGTCCTCGGCACAGGCGGCCGGTGGCTGTGTTCCGTCTGCCGCTTCACGTAACGCTGAGCGCTTAAACCGTCGCCATTGCTTTCTTGTTGCTCTCTCCTTAGGAGCATGATGTTTCATTAAAAACTATTTAAGACCGTGTGTTCCATCTCGACCTGCAGAGCAGCCTAACGCATGTTTTAAACCTTGCCTGGTCAGTCCTTGTGTACAGTTTCATTCTGGTACCGTCGAGACTAAAGACCCACCACGGTGGGTGGAAGGAAACCCCTCTTCTGAACAGCACTGGTGTGATTGGAGACGGTGGGGAGTGTTCACTGTGAACCGGAGCTGTCCGCAGTCACCGACTCTGGTTGTGTTGTACGCGACATGGGGGTTCTCATTTTGTCTAATAAACTGTTGTCTGTTTGTTGCTGTATTTTTGGTATAATTTTATTATAAAAAGCACCTCGAATATGAGACCCACTGGCTCCTTCTCTGCGTGGTCTGTCCACAGTCGTCGTGTATTTGCGTTTACGTGTGGACGTCATGAGCGTTCCTGGACTGTCACAGGGTAAAGGGTCCTGGGTCAGGAACTGACAAAAAGTCACAATAAAATACCTGTTCCTGATGCAGACCTTTGATTTCTCTAGGAGAGTGATTCTTGAGCCTGCTCTGTATTAAAATATAATTTTATGTTTGGGGAAAACAGAAAAACAAACGCAAACACCCTGCTCGTTTTGGTTTATCTTGTTGTTGTTGTTTTTAATACAAAGTACAGAAAAACACAAGGAGGTCGTGACTGGTGGGGTTCAGACAGATTGAGGACCGATGACTCAGTGTAACACCAGTTCTCAGAGGGGCTGAAGGTGTGAGTTTGGGTTAAAAAAATAAACAAGAAGGGTGGGAAAGCACTGCTCTAGGAAATACATTATCCCCCAGAGGTACAGTTTCTGTCTTCAGGATCTATTGCATTCTGAAGACCATTAACCTGTGCCGTCAGAAAACACACTTTCTCTGTAGGGAATTAGGCACGAAAGGGAAAAGGGAGGTGTGGTGAGCCAGCCCTTCCCTGGGCTCCGCGTGGCCGGGGTGCGTGAAGGCAGCAGGTGGGGCGCAGCGTGGGCCGCCGCCCTACACCCCGGGGAGGGGGCTGGGAATCAGCCCAGGGAGAGAGCCAGGTAGGTACACGCTCTGCTGTCGAGGGGAGCCTGTCCAGAAAGCCAGCCAGGCACAGAACTGACAGCCCCTAACTTTCCACCTGAATTTAGAGAGTGTACGATTGTGGTCACCACATGGCTCTGAACAGCAGCTGAAGAAGCAAATACACAAAACCAGTATGCTGCTGTAGGGATTTTATTAGAAAAGTACAGGCCCTGGAGACTTGGACGTGTGTCTTTTGCCGGTTTTTATTGGCCTCAGAAGGCACGTGTCCATGTCATCCACTGGAAGACACTCATCCCTGCTCTCTCTTCCCTGAAGGTGGACGGACCTGAGCGCCTCGTCTCCGCACGGTATCGCGGGTGGCTTTAAAGAGAAGGTTTGGCTTAAGGCTGAGCTCCTACAGGACGGAGCTTACGAGCCTCCCGGTTTCGGACAGAGACCTCACAGGCTGCCGTCGGGGACATTCCGGTCTGTCTGCCGTCCTTACGTCCCGCTTCACTGGCGGGGGTCCCACCTCCGAGGGGCCGCTGGAGCCCTTCGCCCCCTTTATAGCTGGATGCTGAGGTGGCCCCTTCTCGCTAGGTGGGGAAAGCACAACACTGCAAAGCTTCAAAACGGCAAGTCCTTTCAAAATTACACTGGGCCTCTTTTCAAAACGCTGATCACTTCTAAATTCTAGGTGATAAAAAATGGACGGTCTTCAGTATTTTCAAACTGTTCCACTTGGTGCCAAACAGTCCCACCGCTTGAAAATCAAAGCGCATTAGAGAAGAGCAGAGTACTGTGACAATCCGAAATCGCCACACGGCACACGGTGACTTGCTGTTACGAAAACCAACCACATCGTTCACAGGCATTTTCAAGTAGAATGAAGTCATTTGAGCAGGTGTTTTTAAATGTTCTTTGCAACACCTTGCTCTTTTGGAGATCAGGCCTTTTAGAAGAAATAACATTTTAAAGTGCTTTATGGAACTAAGACGTATTAAATAAGTGAACAGTACAAAATGCAAGGGAAAAACCAAAGCACAGCAAGGCTGCGTAACCATGAAAGATCAGCATTTACTAACTTCCACATGGACTAAAAGGCACGTGCCTCACAAAGGAAGCCGAGCTGGTGCCGGGGAGTTGCACCTGCAGGCTTACCTGTGTTGGTGTCTCCTCCAGACCAGAGCCTCGGGGGAGAGGGGGCTGGCAGGTGAGCGGACCCAGACGGAAGTGACTTCACCGGAGCCTGGCTGCCTGGTGGTGAAGACCCGACAGTTGCCAGGCTGATTTTCCAGTGGCTCTGGGTCCCAGCGAAACGGGTTGGATAGCAGTGGAGGAGCAGGCGGCCAGCTATGTGGAGCTTCGGAGAAATGTACGATGAAGCCCTTGACCTTGACCTTGGGACTCCAGCGGCAGAGTTGAAGGTGGACGGGCCAGTCAGGACCTCTCGCTTGCACATAATTCTCCGTATCCTTCCTCAACTCTCCCCTGACGCTTGGAGCTGCTGTCATTAGCAGTTGTTCTTAAAAATAGATCAGTATCTTGACCAAAGGGGTTTCTGCTCCACCGACTACAGTATTTGGGCAGGAGATTCCGGTTTGGGTAGAGGATGCTTGAAGCCTGCGTTTGTGAGGGCACAAGAGGAAAGGGATGTGACACGGCCACTCCCATGTTCCGAGGTCGAAGGGGTGAGGGGTGGCGGTGTCTCTACAGAAGGAAGTGGAGACCGAGTCTCTCTCCTTCTGAGCGATGAGTCAGACATGGGGACCCTGGTGACCACCGTCGAGGGCTGGTGCGCTGGATGGGAGGGTCTGCAGACAACAGAGAGGGGAGGGCTGGGCACCCGTAAAATCCCTCTAACCTTGCCCTAAAGGGAACCAGAAAGTGGGGTGGTAGCCAGAGACCACGCGGGGCAGGGGAGGTCTTGGAGTCTCTTGTGGTTTTGAGAATGGAGAAAAGAGACAGCTTTACGAAATCCCAGCATCTGCATAAAGTGAGCGTTATGGTCGTGGGAAAGTGGTGGAATCCCAACGTGAGATTTTCCCTGCCAGGGCTGGAGGTGGGGGGCTGGGCTTGAGTCCAGAGAGCAAGAAAGGGGGTACGGGGTGCGGAGGTCTTCAAAGGCCCTTCCCCACAGGGGCCCGAGCCTGTCAAGAGGGGCCCCCGGTGTGTGGGGTACCCCATTCCCAGTGTCCTCACACCGCTAGCCAAACCTTAGGGAGAAACGCAGGGGACCACAAACTCGGGGGCAAAAAGAGAAAAAAAGGGCACAGAAAAAGCCATGCACCCAACACCACTCTCTGCAGCGTGGGCACATGGGCGCCCAGACTCGAAGCACCCCAGAGGGCGCGAGAGGCCAGACCCTCCTTGTAACAGACCTGCTTCCCAGGAGCCGTCCTGGTAGAGAAACGCCGGCTGCTGTGCTGGGTTGAATGGTGTCCACCCCGACCCTGTGAGTGTGACCTCACTTGGAAATAGGATCTTTGCAGGTGGAATCAAGATGAGATGAGGTCATCAAGCTGGGCCACGGATCCAGGACGACTGGTGTCCTTACGAGAAGAGGGAAATCTGGACTCACGGGCGCCCAGGGAGACGGCCACGTGACCGCGGACGTAAAGCGGCGTGATGCTTCCGCAGGCCGAGGGCACCGAGAAGGATGCGGAACACCAGGGCTGGAAGAGGCCAAGGGGGGGGTCCCCCGCTCCCCAGGCCCTTCAGAGGGACGGCCCTGCCCACACTTTGGCCTCCAGAAGTGGGAAGGGAGACGTTTCTATTAGCAGTTTCCTAGGGCTGCCTTCACCAAGTGCCGTTAGCACTGGGGCTTAAAACAATAGAAATGTGTTCTCCCAGAGTTCTGCAGGCTAGGAATGTAATGCAGGTCTCACTGGGCCAAAGTCAAGGTCTTGGCAGGGGTGCCTTCCTTTCTGGGGGCTGCAGATATGACTCTTTTTTTTTTGGCCGAGCCATGCAGCCTGCGGGATCTTAGTTCCCCAACCAGCGATTGAACCCAGGCCCACAGCAGTGAAAGTGCCAAGTTGTAACCACTGGACTGCAAGGGAATTCTGCAGGGATTACTTTTCTTGCCTTTTGCAGCCTCAGGAGGCTGCCCGCATCCGTTGGCTGGGGTCCCCTCCCTCCCTCTGCAAAGCCAGCAACAGCATGCTGAGTCACCCCACATCCCTCTGACCTTCTCGGCCTCCTCTTTCCACTTTCAAGGATACTTGTGATGATACTGGGCCCACGCAGATAACCCGGGCTGATCTCAAGTCGGCTAATAAGCAAACACAGTTATCTTTGCCAGGTGAGATCACGTAGCCACAGGTCCCGAGAGCTTGGCTGTGGACATCTTTGGGGGCCATTCTTCTGCCCATCAGTCAAAATTCCAGAATGTTGAAGCCACTGCGTGAGGCCTGGCATGTTTTCACAGGAGAAGCTCATCATAAATCAAAATTACCTTCCACGCATACTTGGTAAAAATGCTAAAAATCACACCCTCTTGTCCTGGCAGTGCTAATAGCCAACAAAATGAATTTTTTGGGACAGATCCAGACATGAATGTTTATACTTTGTATTACTGCATAAATTCACTTGATGGGTACAGATGTGGACATGAACAAAAGTAGCATTTGTTGTAGAAAACAGAATTCGGAAGAGTGGGACATTCCCCCATTGGGTCATCCATCCACGCCGCCGAGCAGGGCACGCTGGCCAGAAAATGAGGATGGCCATGGCCATGTCACCTTGTTTCCTTTTCTTTTTTCTTTCTTTTTTTTTTTTTTTTTTTTTTGGCGACACCTACGGGATCGTAGTTCCCCGACCAGGGATTGAACCCAGGGCCCCTGCAGTGGAAGTGCAGAGTCCTAGCCACTGGACCGCCAGGGAAGTCCCTCCTTTTCATTTTTGGTCCAGGATTTTAGTTTTTCTACATAACGAACACAAAAGTAGTATGTTCCTGAAGTCAAGAAAATTCCAACAGGCCATTTATATCAATTGAGAGTTCGGGACTTCCCTGCCGGTCCAGTGGTTAGGACTCCACGCTTCCACTGCAGGGGGCCCAGGTTCGACCCCCTGATCGGTGAACTAAGATCCTGCAAGCCTCGCGGTGCAGCAAAAAAAAAAAAAAGAAGAAAGTTAAACATTTACTCTCTGTATGAAGGCATATTAAGCAGCCCTTTATTACCCACGTTGCTCTGAATCCCATCCCCGCCAGACTGAACGCACATCTGAGCCGCTTCTCACGTTCACGCCGCAATTTAAAACCCATCAGGGAATAGGAAAGAGGAACTCCGGTGCTGTCACTAGGTGATGCTTTCAAGGCAGAAATGTGCTGATGGTGAAAGGCTTTAAGGCAGGGGCCCTGCCTGCCACACGCCCCAGGGCAGGCCCAGGACACGCTGGGATGGGGCCAGGGGGTTTTCCTGATGAGTAGGTGGGCCTCGAGTTGATTTTCTGTTTTGATTGTTCAGTTTCATTGAGGGATAGCATATCATCATGATGTACACTCTAGATATCTTACCATTTTATTTGTCATTTAGACCCTTGAGTGTTTTTTTTTTTTTTCTTGTTGTTTTTGTTTTTGTCTTTGGCTGCACCACGAGGCTGGTGGAATCTTAGTTCCACAACTAGGGATCGAACCCCACCGGGCCCTCGGCAGTGAAAGCACAGAGTCCTAAACACTGGACCGCCAGGGAATGCCTAGACCCTTGAGTGTTGATAAAGCCTCTCTCCTGCCCCAGACTGCAAAGGAGAGCTCCTCGGACCTGACAGACCCCATGCCCAGGCCGCCCCAAACCTTCAGACCCCATGCGTGCTTCCTTGAGGAATAACGAAGTCGTCAGGGCCGCACCTCGGACTTAGGTCTTTGATCCCCACGTGCTCTTTGCGGGTGTGATTGTCAGTGTGTCTGGAAACCAAAGCGAAGTCACCACCCCCTGGGAGCTACTCTTGTCTCCAGTCTCAAACAGGGCCAGCCTTCCTGGGCCAGGCGGGCTCACCCCATCATCCTTCTTGTGTGTATACAATCCCCGGTGATTCCTGGAGGGTGCTATCGGCATTGGGTCTGGAAGAATTTGTCACCTACGGGGCCCCTCATTTGAGATGAACAAGTTCACAGAGAGTGGCCATCCAGTGGCTGGAACAGGGCAGTCAAGGTTGGACCCTGCCCTTAGAAACAGGACACGGAGTCTTCCACTCAAGGTGGCCTATTCAGCAAAGCTAACTGTATTTCATGGAAGCGGCCCCTAGACCATGAGCTTTTTCTTCATTCACTATTAGCTGCAGGTTAAAACTCAGATCAGCATTGTGTTAGGCTGAGTACTGCCCTCCCCCAAAGATGTCCACATCCAAATCCCTAGAATTTAGGATGTATTCTCTCACGTGGCAAAAGATGAGGATGTGATTAAGGATCTTGAGATGGAGAGTATCCTGGGTTATCTGGGGGAGCTTTTGGAATCACAGGGGTCCTTATAAGTGAGGAGGAGGCTGGAGATTGAAAGCCAAGAGAAGTGAAGATGGAAGGGGGGAAGCCGAGTGATCCGGTCGCTGGCTTTGAAGATGGAGGGAGGGACCACAAGCCCCTTGCTCTTGCAAGACTCAGCCTCACTCTCCTCACCCTTAATCCTGGCCCTGCCATGTGAATTCACTCCATCCCTCAGCCCATGGCTCGTTCATTGCTAGGATGGGGCGTCCCCGGTGGTCCTCACGCTCCCAGCAAAACCTCTGCCTGCTCTGACTAATTGCAGATGGGTGATTTATCTCAAGCAGCCTCGATGTGCCAGAATTTACAGCTTCCATCCTGTCTGAGCCATTTGTCGTTCCTGGGGAAGCCGAAAGGGGATGGACCCACTTCAGGGATGATCGGAGAAGCCCCTGAGTGGATTTATGCTTGCCATTTTAAATTTTAAACCCAAACCAAGCTAGTTAGGCCCAGAGGACTTCTTGCTTACTGCTCTTCAGGGCTCAGATATTTCAAAGACATAAGTCAAACCGTGGAATTCAGCGGTTTTCTAACGTCCTGGGTACCGTGTTAAGTGCAGGTCATCATTCACAGTGAGGCACGGTGCCGTCGGAAACAGCAAAGTCAGAGAAGGAGATCCAGCCCGTTCGTGTGGATCAGAGGTCGCGTTCATTCTTCCACTCCTATCGTTCATTCATTCGGCAAACACCCCTTAGCCACCTAGTGTGTGCTAGCTCTGTTTTAAACTTGGGGGCTGCAGCAGTGAAGTCTCAGGTCTCCTGGAACTCACGTCTTAATGAGCAAGATGGACGGTAAACATGTAAGCAAGCAATAACATTGCAGAAAGCATAAGGATTATGCTGAGAACAGTGTAAGATGATAGGGTAGCATCATCCCCTGTGGTGAGGCAATTGGATGCAGAGCAAGACTTGGGCTTAAACCACTTCTCAGGGTGATCGTCCTGCCGGCTCTGGTCAAGCAATCAGTAAGCCCGTGAGTTGTCTGCCATGTCTTGTTTGCCCTGCCATCTAGTGGCTGAAATTAGAACTACAGGCTGTTTTCCAAAAGAGCCAAGAAAGTTTTTGAATGCCTCTGATACAAAAATCACCTTGTTTGGGGCTGCCCTGGTGGCGCAGTGGTTGAGAATCCGCCTGCCAATGCAGGGGACACGGGTTCGAGCCCTGGTCTGGGAGGATCCCACATGCCGCGGAGCAGCTGGGCCCGTGAGCCACAACTACTGAGCCTGCGCGTCTGGAGCCTGTGCTCCGCAACAAGAGAGGCCGCGACAGTGAGAGGCCCACGCACCGCGATGAAGAGTGGCCCCCACTTGCCCTCGCACAGAAACGAAGACATAAATAAATTAATTAATTAATTAAAAAAAAATCACCTTGTTTAAAGGTACAAACTGGGAACTAGAAGATAAATTAAGTCCTGGAGATCGAATGCACAGAATAGTGATAATAGTCAACAGTACTACATTATAAGCTTCAAAGTTGGTAAGAGACTAGATCTTGATGGCTCCCAACCACCAAAAAGGAATGATAATTATGTAACTAACGCTTAACTAACGCTACTGGGGTAATCATAGTGCAGTATATAAATGTATCAAGTCAACATGTACACTTTAAATTTACACAATGTCATATGTTAATTATATTTTGGTTAAAAAGGATATATATTTTTTTAATTGTGTAGAGAAGAAAAATACAGTTGGAATCCACCAAAATTCAGTTTTGGCTGAAAAGTGTGTGCAAAAAAAGGGGTAACAGATGAAATCATGGTTTTCCCCGTTTTTCCAACATGCCCAGGGGAAACGTCCTCCCTAAGCAAACCAGACTGTGCGAAGTGGGGAACCATTCATGGCTTTCTCTTGTGGGACTGAACAGGCATCAAAACAGATGGACGGTTTTCATTTTCACCAACACTAAAAAGTGTAGCTGATGCAGGACCTCTGTCTACCATTCTTGCTCCAAGTGAAAACAGAACCTGCCCTTCTAGGGTCATGGAACTCCTCCGGACGTGGGAAGTCTCCGCTCCTACATTATGAGCCCCAGTATTACTGATCCTACTTGGCCTCATTTTGAGTTTATACTTCAACATAGTACTTTCAGGTATATGGTGGGTGGGTGAAAACTATTTCCCTGGCAAAACTGTTACTTTTATAAATGTGTAGAATAAAAGCTATTAAATAGTTTTTTTTTAAAAAATGTCATTTTTCCCAAAACCTCTTAGGGTCAACGTAGTATCGAGACCTACTTAGAATTCATTAGAGCTAATATAATAGGTTGCATCCGTCTTTAGCTTTATTTCACTTTCTCACACATGGGATCCTGTCTTGTAATATGAGCCAACACATTTCCTCATTGCCTGTGAGATGAAGCACATCTCATTTCTAGCCTCAGAGGGATTTACATGCCGTCTGAGAGCACAGCCCCATCTGTGAGGCTGCATCTCCCTGGGGAGAGCCTGCAGTGGGATCCCAGAGCAGGAAAGGGGGACGGGGAAGAGAAACGGGGGAGGAGAGAGAGCAGGTAACAGAGAAGTTACCGAGTTGGTTGCTGCCACTGGAGTACCTGGCACTGGCTTCCGTGGGTCCTTCTGAGACGCGTCTCAGAGCTGCCTGCCTGCGGACATGGGGGCCATCCCCCCTTGTCCAGTGCGGCACCCGCTCCCTCATCGTTTCTGGGCTGCCAAGGCTGAGTGCTGAGCGGGGCTGCACATCGTCCCCCAGCCCCCCAGCCCCAGAGGAGACAGAAAAGCCCCAGGGCGGGACTCCCCTGGCGGTCCAGTGGGTAAGACGCCGCGCTCCCAATGCTGGGGGCCTGGGTTCGATCCCTGGTCGGGGAACTAGATCCTGCAGGCATGCCGCAACTCAGAGTTAGCGCGCCGCAACTGAAGATCCTGCATGCCGCAACTAAGACCCGGCACAGCCAAAATGAATGAATGAATGAATGAAAAAACCCAGGGCAACAAGCTGGAAGCCCCCTGGCCCGCTCAGTGGGGCTGGGAGGGTTTTGAAATGGGGAGTATCATCCAGGACACTTGTGAGATGGTGCCAGCTAGCCCAGGAGTCTTCCAGAAAGACATCTCGGGGACCGAGGGGACTCCCACAGGTGAAGAAGCAGAGAGCCTGCACTCGCGGGCACCGGAGCAGACAAACCCCTCTTAACTGCATTTGGACGTTTCCCAGGATGGAAGGTGCCCAGTGACAAGGAATGGAGCCTTCCCTGGAGTGTTCCGTGTGGGTGTCCTCTCCTCGTCCAGCTGCGAAGACACTTCCTAAAGAAAGAGGTTCTCGAGGGACCAGTGTTTTACCCCTGCAGGTTCCTAGAGCTGTGTGTCCAGATCCGCTTGCCGGCCTTGTGGAGGTGGTCCTCACTGAGGGCTGGAGGGAGCTTGGAATGGGTCCAGGTCCTGAGTATTTTAAAAAATTCACCCAGTATATCAGTTTCCTGGGGCTGCTGTAGCAGATTGCTACAAACTTTGTGGCTTAAATCAAGTGGAATTAATGCTCTCACTGTTGTGGAAGCTACCAGCCCGGCATCAAGGTGTCCACAGGGCCACGTTTCTTCCGGAGACTCCAGGGGAGGACCCTTCCTGCCTCTTCCAGCTCCTGGGGGCTCTTGGCTTTCTTTGGCTCATGGCTGCATCACTCCAGTCTCTGCCTCTATCTTCCAAGGGCCTTCTCTTGTGTGTCTCTGTATGTCCTTTTCTGTCTCTTACAAAGACACTCATTGGATTTAGGGTCACCCCAATTCAGTGTGATCTCATCTCCATCCTTACCTTACTTCCATCTTCAAAGACCCTATGTCCAAATAAGGTCACATTCTGTAGTTCTAAGTAGATGTGAATTTTGGGGGGATCTTCAAACCACTACATCCAACATTGGAAAATGAGGAGATTTTGTATTTTAAAAAATCCATACTTCTGAAAATAGGTCAAGACGGATTCCAGTCCCTGGGGCATAAGCTGGAGCCACGTCTTTGGGAAGGGATGTCTTTCTGATTTGTCACAGTACCTGCCTCTCCAAGGGGCGGGGGGGGGCACACATACACTTTCGGCCAAGCTGGTGAACGCATTTACATCACCTGCCTGGGTCAGGCAAGCTCTACGTTTCTGGCCCTTGATGTGAGAGTATTCAGTAGTCAGCAGAGAGTGACTATTATGGTTCATTATGGCCAAAATGAAACAAAACTGCCTTTCTTGAACAGTTCATCCACGTGAAAAATAGACTCTTCACACCCCTGTCTTCAGAACCTTCATAACGGTGGGTCACAGGTTGGAACACCACCCCTGGATGAATTTGTCTGTTTTGGGCAGGCAATTTATATCATTCTAATGAAGTAAAGCCATTGCGTCTCACACTCCTTAGGCCAGATCGCTCTTACCTCCTGGAGAGGGAAAGTCCATCCAAGAGACAGACTCTATGCAGTCTTACTTTTTTGTCCTTGGTAAGAAGTAATCTGACTCATGTTGCCTATTATCCTGCAAAGGTTCAGTCCTGGAGAAATATGTTACTGTCATGAAGTTATGAGTGACAGAATTAATTGGTTTAAGTAAGTGAAAAGCCCAGGTATGGATTTCAGGTATGGCTGGATCCAGCAGCTCACATTATGTTGTCAGGACTCCTGCATTTCCCATCTTTTGGATATGGTTTTATCTGTGTTGGCTTCACTCTCTGTCTTTCCCCACAAGACTGCAAGAGCTCCTGATCCCTAGGAGCTATATGCTTTCATTCTACCAGCTTGGAGTTGATCTCATTGGCTCTACTGGCAGGATTACAGACACATGCCCATCACCATGGCCAGGATGGTGCAATACTATGATTGCCTAGGACTGGGTTTCATGCCACCCTGGAGACGGGTCAGACTCAGCTCCCCCAAACCAGACAAATGAAGGCTGGGGGAGTGTGGCTCCCCAAGGGAAGTCTGGGAGACGCGGCCTCCACAGGAAGGGGAAACAAACTTAGCTGACTAACCGATGCGTATTACGTATTCTGTTACCCGTTCTACCTGTTTGGACTCTTTCAGGACTTCAGCCCTTCGTCCAAGTTCAAGGCCCTCAGCAGTCAATACTCTACAGAAGACTTCACCCACTTTATTAATGGATAGTCTTGCCTGGATTGCTTTATCTTACTCTCTAAGCAAAATCTCCCCAAACTGAACCTCTCATCCATCTCACAAGTTGTCATCTGAACTAAATGAGGTCTTTTAATTAAAACGACACAACACAGAGGCTCAGCCCAGGAAACATTTGCCCACCCTAATCCAGTAAGGCCTCATCTGAACTTGAGTGCATCTGCAAAGACCCTGTTTCCAAATAAGGTCACATTCTCAGGTCCTAGCGGGGAGGACTTGGGCTTATCTTTCTGGAGGACACAATCCAGCCCACGACACCGGGTACTATTTAATGTATGTTTTTTCCTTGATCACTTTTTTTGGCAAAGGCAGAGAGCAACGGTAGCGTGCGGGTTTAAATGCTCTTTCTTTGACTGCTGGAGAGCAAACTCCAAGGGGACAGAAAAGGGGAGGCGAGTGTGGTCATCACAGGATTTATTGTAAAAGGAAGTGATATCATTGCCTGGAACGGCAAACCACGGCCATGCCCCAACAATGAAAAGGAACCATCAAATTCCAGGAACGCAGCTACACACAGTTGCCTGTCGATAAAACAGGGCAATGGGCTGAAGCTGGGGCAGTGTCAACGCTGCCAGCCCCTGCTGAGGCTGCTTGCGGGGCCCAGGGAGGATTGAGGAGGCAGTGCCTTTCTCGGCGTCTGGGTCAGTGTCGTTTCACGCCGTCAGTCTGCAAGCTCAGCCGTGGCCCCAGACCTCGGATTCATGCTTCCTTCAGCCTCCGGTTTCCAACCATCAGGACTGTGGCAGTGGCGAGCCGGGGGCTCTCGGGGAGGCTCCTCCACACGCTTCATTCCGGGGCTTGTGAGAACGGTGTCTGCCGGGCAGCCTCGTGGCAGCCAAGCCAGGCCAGCAGCCCGCATGCCAGGCCCTGCTCAGCCGTCTCCCCGGAGATGGTCCAGCTGCTGCGGGAACGGGCGGCCTCACTCACCCTGGGGGGCGGGTGGTGTTTGGTCCTCAGCTCCCAACAGCAGGCCTGGCAGTGTCAGCTGTGGGAGCCTGTAAAATAAAGGCCCCCTTTGTCTCCAGATTCTGCATCGAGAGGAAGACGTGCCAGTGGCAGAGTTTAGCGACTGTCTCTTCACACATACACGCACACACGACACACATGAACGTGTATGCTCACACACGTGCATATATATACTCGTGTACGCCTGTACACACATGCACACGTTCACGAACGAATACACATGCATGCAGCCATAACTACACGCACACAAATATACAAGCTCACACACGTGCATATATATACTCGTGTACGCCTGTACACACATGCACACGTTCACGAACGAATACACATGCATGCAGCCATAACTACACGCACACAAATATACAAGCTCACACACGTGCATATATATACTCGTGTGCATCCACACACATGCACACGTACACAATCACACGACACACGTGAACGTGTATGCTCACACACATGCACATATATACTCGTGCATGCATGCACACACATGCACACGTTCATGAACGAATACACGCATGCATGCAGCCATAAATACATGCACATAAATACACAAGCTCACACACATGCACCCAACTCATGTATGCATGCACACACATGCACACGTAGACAGTCACACACACATACACACACCCCGGGTCAGCTTTAGCCTCTGGCTCCCTCCCACCAGCTTCTCCAGAAGCCATGCTTGGAGCCGGGGCAGGAGAGCAGATGAAGATCACGCCTCCTGAATCTGGTGGGAAGGGCTTGGAGAAGAGCAAGTAAAGGAAGGCAAGGCGTGAAGACTGGGTGGGGCTGGGCGCTGGTTCCATGTCTCAGGTGATGTTACCCAGTTCTCCAATAACTCACGCCCCTTGGGTTCCTAAACTCTGCGTGCACGTGTCCTTTTACATGGAAGGCCCCTCCCCTTTTAATTACACAAATTATACAAAATTCTATACTTAAAAAATAACATACAAAACATAGCTAGCCTAGAAAGAAGAATCAAATAAGCCTCCATGTACCCACAGTCCAGTGAAGGAAATAGCAGTTTACCAAAACCCTCAGAGCCGGCCGCGTGCCCACATCCCCCCTCCCCGGTCCTCTTCCTCTGTAAATTCTGTATTTATCGCTCTCTCTTGTCTGCATCGCTTTACGGCATGTGTATGTGTCCCTAGACATTGTTTTTTAGTTTCGTATGCATTTAAGTTTTGCATAAATGGACTTAACCGAATGTATCCTTTGACGACGTGCTTCAGTAGTTCATACATGAGATCCAGCTCTGTTGGTGCAGCTGTTCATTCATTTTCACGCTACTTAGTATTCTTTTTTTCCTCTTTTTTTTAAAAAATTGAAGTATAGTTGATTTACAGTGTGTGTTTCTAGCGTGCAGCAAAGTGATTCAGTTATACATATATGTATATATTCTTTTTCAGATTCTTTTCCATTATAGGTTATTACAAGGTATTGAATATAGTTCCCTGTGCTCTACAGTATACTTAGTATTCTTGTATATGAATTTGCCAGGATTTCTTTATCCAGACTCCGGCTAGTGGCATTTGGGTTGTCCCAGTGTTTTACAAGAGTGGATGGAGCTGCCTACGAACAGGCTGGGACAGAACTCCTACCCATGTGTCTCTCTGGTGGCGGAATTGGCGGGGGCGGGGTGTCCTCCCTTTTCTCTCTGGTGAGCACCTGATCGACCTCTAAGACTCCATCCACAGTTGTCTCTTCTGAGAAGCCTTTGGATTCTGTCTCTCCCTCCGTCCCCCGCGCCCCACAGCTGGCCAGCGGCATGGAGCTCAAGGGACCAGTTTATCATGGCCCCGGGCGTCGCCCTCTTGTCTTGTCCTGCAGACCAGTCACTTCTCTCCTGGGGGACTTGAACCTCCCAGATTTCTTCTTGAGGAGCACGATAGCACAAAGGCTAAAAGTTAGGAGCTGGACCACTGAAGTTCAGGTCCCACGGTGCCGCTTGCTAAACTGCATTTGAGCAAGTCGCCTGAGATGACAGACAGAGCACCCACCTCCTGGGGTTCTTGGGATTGAGGGCATCAGAGCAGCATCGGGCACACGGCAAGTGCTGTGCGTTCGCTGTCATTCCTCCCACAGCCCACGTGATCTCCATCATCAAATCCCATCACGTGCAAAATACGCCCCAGCTCCAACCATGCCCGCTCCCACAGTCGCTGTCCTGGTCCAGCCCCCCACTCCAGCCCCCCCCCCCCCCCCCGGGCTCCTACTCTGCTCTCCTGGCTCCACCCTGGGGCCCAGAGTCCCTTCTCCATGGACCCCACAAGGTGATTCTTTTAAAACCTCCGTTAAATCTCATCACTCGCAGCATAACCCCACATCTTTACCTGGCCTCCTGCCAAGGCCCTGCGTCATCTACCTGTGGCCTCGTTGCCCTCCACCACCCCTGCCCCTTGCCCACCTCTCCAGCCACGTCAGGACTTCTGCTGCTCCTTGGACACTCCAAGCTCACTCCCGTCCCTGAGCCTCTGTGCTGGCTCTTCCCTCTGGGAATGCTTTGCCCAGATACACATGTACGGGTCCTCAACCAAATGTCTCCCCATCAGAGTGGGCTTCCCTGCTGGTTCTGTGGACACCCTCATCAATTCCTATCCCTGCAGCTCCCTTCACTTCATCACACCATTTATTACCACCTGAGACGCATTTGCTTTTCCATGGTGTTTTCTGTCTTCACCCTTGGAAGGTAAGCACCAGGAGATTTTGCTTTCTTCTATGCTGCATCCTGGGCACAGAGTGGGCGCTCAATACATACTTATTGGGGCAGTGAATGGACAAGTGATGTCCATATCTTATGTACTGTCTGTATTAGTTAGCTACTGCTGTGGTAATGCCAGGCAACAAACAGCCCCCCCATGGTCAAGTTGGCCAAAAGCCATCCCATGGCTGAGCCCAGTGTCAGGGGTGGAGAAAATAGACTCCACCCCCAGGGAAGCCATAGCAAGGGGGAAGGGGGAAGGAAGAGGTGAGAACACATGCATTCTAACCACCTTATCATTTATGCTCCCAATGGTGGCACTGCCAGCTCCTGGAACTGTCAGTTATTTGCAGCCCAGAAAGAACCACCATGGGCCAGTGTGGCTGAAGCAGAGAGCTGGGGGCAGGACTGGATGTAGCAGGGATTTAGGACCTGGAACGTCCCTCTGAGGGAGCCGGCGGGCCATCGGGGAGCTTTCAGCAGGGGAGTGATATGATCTCAGTGAGGTCTGTGAATCGCTGAGATCTAAGAATCGCTCTGTTCACTGGATAGAGAAGAAGTTCTAAGGGCGAAGGGTGGAATCCAGGAAGCATGAAGGAGAATTGAAGCGGGAGCGTGTCTATCGTGATGCTTATGAGGTTACTCTAATGCCCTGCCCCGCACACCGTAAATCATCCCGAGTACCCTCCGTGCTGCACATCCCACATTTTGGCCTTAAAGCAGCGGTCCCCAACCGTTTTGGCACCAGGGTTGGGGACCCTGCCTTATAGCACTTCAGTCGTCAGCTATTTAATGGGAAAAGGGAGAAATAGCGCATTGCTGATGAAGGCGACACCACCAGCGAAATCTCAGAAGCCGGAAAGGGTCTAGGAAATAAAGTATTACATGAGCCAATGAAGCCACCCAGCAGGAAGGATGCTTATTCCCCATCGCTCCTGTTTCTAGAGAGGAAATTTCCATCCCTCTCCCCAGGAAGGGTGACGGAACAACGTATCATCCACACCAAGACACCTTTGGGAGTGAGGGCTTTAAACATAATTAACAGGACCTCCCTGGTGGCGCAGTGGTTAAGAATCTGCCTGCCAATGCTGGGGACACGGGTTCGAGCCCTGGTCCGGGAAGATCCCACATGCCACGGAGCAACTAAGCCCGTGCGCCACAACTACTGAGCCTGTGCCCTAGAGCCCGCAGGCCACAACTACTGAAGCCCGCACGCCTAGAGCCCATGCTCCACAGCAAGAGAAGCCACCGCAGTGAGAAGCCCGTGCACCACAACGATGAGTAGCCCCTGCTCGCCGCAACTAGAGAAAGCCCGCGCGCAGCAACAAAGACCCAACGCAGCCAAAAAAAACAAACACAAAAAACATAATGAGCACTCTGTACTTTTAAAAGTATTTTTAGGGACTGAAAAATTGGCTTTATTGTATTGATGGGCCTTTAAAATCTATTCAAAAATTACTTTCAAAACGACAACACTACCTAAAACATACACAACAGATGTCTGTGTACATGACAGGAAAAACGTTAACTTCTTTACATTAATTTAAAAAATGTATATTACTACATTTTGTATAAATGTTTTATATTAACTTACAAATAACAGAAGCAGGCTAATTATTCTTGGTGCCTGTATTGATGAGGGTTCTCCAGAGAAACAACGAACGAACGATTGATTGATTATGAGGAATTGGCTCATGTGATTATGGAAGCTGAGAAGTCCCATGATTTGCCATCTGTAAGCCGGAGACCCGGGACAGCTGGTGGTGTAATTCAGTCCAAGTTCAAAGGCCTGGGGACCAGGAGAACAGATGGTGTAAGTCCCATTCTGAGGGCAGGATAAAATCGATGTTCCAGGTCAGCAGTCAGGCAGAGAGAGGGAGGGGGAGAGAGGGGGGGGGGGGGGGAAGCGAGAGGGAGAGAGAGAGAATTCTCCCTTCTTCTGCATTTTTGTTCTATTCAGGCCCTCTGTGGATTGGGTGATCCCTACCCACATTGGAGAGAACCATCTGCCTTATTCAATTCACCAATTCAAATGTTAATCTCTTCCTGAAACACCCTCACAGACACACCCAGAAACAGTGTTTAACTAGGTATCTGGGAATCCCAGTCAAGTTGACACATGACATTAACCATCACAGTACATATTCACATCCTTTCATTCATTTCTTAGTCATGTGTGTCCTTAATACTATGCCCCAGTTATTTTTCTAAAGAAGAAAAAATTTTTCTTAATATAATCTAAGCTCAGAACCAAAGCTGCTACATAAAGGTTTTTTTTTTTTTAAACTAAGATGTTGAATATTGCAATTAACAATAAAATATTCAGCCCAAATATTTTCACAGGCCATGTCCTTTTCTCCTTCCTTCAGAAGACCTTTCTTTGACAAATACTTTTACAGCACAAAACCTATCAAATAAATGACCTCTCCTTAAGGTTTCTTTTAATATTTCACCACATTTAGATCCTGCAAAATTGCAGGCGTTCTCAATTTTACTCCATTCTGACACAGAATATCAATTTCTCTAATTAAATAGAGGAACTCTATCACAAGATTCTTCTTCCAGGTCAGGATATTTCAAAGCACAATCCTCTGATGTTTCAAAATTAAATCTTGCCTGTGGGGTTGCACCCTTATTGTTTAATTTGCTCTGCTAATCACGTGCCTCCATAGGGATAAACTTTGTCTTCCTGCTTCCCAGCTTTTCCCCCCCAGTGACTGCAATTTGCCAAAAGCTTTGAAAGCTAGAGTTTGTGATGCTTCTATTGTTTGAGTACTCTGATTACAGAGTTGCGTCTGGTTTTGAACAGAATCTCAAAAGTTTACAAAACAGTTCAAGGCCATTGTAGGACAGGCAGGTGAATTTATAAAGCAGTTCTCCAAAGACTCAAGACATCCTAACATCGGATGAAATAGTGGCACCGAACAGACCGTGTGTCCTGCTTCGGTGAATTGTTCATACTCAGCTCACGTCACAGGAACACTTTGAGGTCCGCTTACTCTGAATGTGTAGAAATACAGCTAAACGTTTACATCTAGAGCTTTGTAGTAGTCATCTAGGGCTGTGTCACAGAGTACCCCCCAAACCTGACCATTCAAAACAACACACCGTTGTTACGAGACAGTTTCGATCCAGGCAGAGCTCAGCTGGGTCCTCTCGTAAGGTGGAAATCAAGGTGTCGGCCGGGACCACCGTCATCTCAGGGTTGGACGGGGGGGGATGACCCAATTCTAAGCTCACTTGCGCGGCTCTTGGCGGGACTTCGGACGTTCGCCACCTGGCTTCTCTGTAGGGTGTCCCAACCTGGCAGCTCGCTTCTCCCAGAAAAGAGATGGAGCAGAGATAGGGAAACAGACTGTGGGAAATGGAAGCCAGACTCTTCCTGTAAGAGGCACTTGTGCTACATGCCATCAGTTAGGTGGAAGTCCCTCCATGAAGCCCACACCCCAGGGAAGAGAATTACAGAGGGCGTCAGGGTCTACTTAGTAGGCCGCCTGCCGCGGCTTTTGCTTGTCTTGGTAGATATCGCAACCGGATTGCACACAACTGTGGATTGTTTATGTACTGTCGTCACATCACGTTCTGCTTCCCAAGGTTTTAAAATTTCGTACACTTCTGCTTTTCTCCCCCCTTTAAAAAAATTGAAGTCTAGTTGACTTACAATGTTGTGTTAGTTTCAGTTGCACAATGAAGTGGTTCAGTTGTACATATCTCTATATTCTTTTTCAGATTCTTTTCCCTTATAGATTATTACAAGATATTGAGGGAATTTCCTGGTGGTCCAGTGGTTAGGACTCCGTGGTCTCACTGCCAAGGGCGCAGGTTCAATCCCTGGTCGGGGAACTAACATCCCACAAGACTCGTGGTGCATGCCCGCCCGCCCACCCCCCCCCCCGCCCCAAAAAAAGAACCAAACCAAAAGAACAAGATATTGAATATAGTTCCCTGTGCTATACAGTAGGTCCTTGTTTATTTTATATAGAGTGGTGTGTGTATGTTAATCCCAAACTCCTAATTTATCTCCCCCCTTTCCCTTTGGTAACCATAACGATGTCTGTGAGTCTATTTTTGTTTTGTAAATAAGTTGACTAGTGTCATTTTTTAGATTCTATATATAAGTGATCTCATATAATGTTTGTCTCTCTCTGTCTGATTTACTTCACTTATTACGATAATCTGTAGGTCCATCCATGTTGCTGCAAATGGGAATATTCCATTCTTTTTTTATGGCTGAGTGATATTCCATATATATATACCGCATCTTTTTTTTTGGTCACACTGTGTGGCTTGCGGGACCGTAGTTCCCCGACCAGGGATCGAACCTGGGCCCCGCCAGTGAAAGCACTGAGTCCTAACCACTGGACCACCAGGGAATTCCCTGTACCGTATCTTCTTTATCCATTCATCTGTCGATGGACAGTTAGGTTGCTTCTATTGCTTTTTTTTTTTTTTAATCATGATTTTGTACTACACTAAAATTTGTACTCATATTATTCCTATGAAAACAAGTAACTATTTTGTCTTCAATGTTGAACTTTACACTGAGTTTATAATAGCATTCACAGTCACATCAGATATATCATCTTCAACTGAACAAACTTCCAAAAACTTCACTTTGATTTCATGAACTGTATGAAAAAGCTTGAACTGCTATTGTAACAACTGATTTTTATTCAAAACATCTGATATAAAATCAGCATCATTTATCTGTTGAGAATTTCATCTTCTGCTAGTGGAGCCAATACCTTTTGGTTCACTGTTTGAACATATGAAGGAAAGTAAGGGATTAAGGGAGAAGATAAATGGAGAAGAGCAGTTATTTGATCTAACAGAAAAGGCATACTTCACAGTGAAGCAGCTCTACCTTGGGAAGAGAACATTTAAAGAACTACTAATTGTTCAAACTCTTTAGTATGGAAAATGTCAAGCATAAAACCCCGTGTATTCCACACCCAGAGTCAACAATAATCATTTTGTGGTTACTCTTGTTTCATTTTATAACCTCACCTGCCTCCTTCATACATGTATTATTTTGTAGCAAATCCCAGACATTACTATGTCGTGGTGTCCATAAAAATCTTATGTATCTCTAAAAGATCAGAGCTGTTAAACACTGCACAATACCATGATCATACCTAAAAAAAGGAACAGTAGCTCTGTCACATCGTAAAAGACCCAGTCGCTACTCAGATTTTCAATGGACTCCTCCATGTTTTATGTACATATTCATTTTTACAGTTTGTTTCAGTCAAGATCCATATAAGGTTGCATTGCCATTGAGTGATGTGGCAACTCTCATTTCATTTCTCGATTTTTCCTCTGTTGCTCCTTCCATTCAGGTCCCACAAAACCTGGATCCACTCAAGGTTTGAGGTTTACATGGCGTTTTCTGTGATCTTTCTCACGCTCTAAGTGTTGGCAAGATGGCAACTCAACTCTTCACATCCTCCCAGCCCCAAGGGCAGCAGGGAGAGTGAACGTCTTTCTTTCAGCTGCTCCTGCAAGGGTTCTGAGATCCACTGGCATGAGATACACTCAGATTGCAGGCTTACCCTCGAACCAAGCCCAGAAACCAGAGCAAGGCCACGTGCTGGCTGCCTTAAGCGTGGACACCGCGCTGCGCCCCACGAAGGGAGGAGGAGGGTAGAGGTGGTCCCTGCAAAGCACAGGGCAGAGGTGGGTCCACAGACAAAAACAGTGCCTTCTCCTGGCAAAGGGGGGAAAGAATTCTAGGAAAGCATGACACAAATATCCACATCATCAGCATCCTTCCACCGTCTTTCTTTGGAACCAGATCTTCGGCTTGATCCTATTTTAGATTATAAAGACCCGACGTTAGGTGAGAACCTTGACTGCAAGGCATGGGCTGCCTCAGAGCTTGAAGGCCCTGCCGGCGGCCTGCCTCTCCTCACGACGGGCTGTTTTCAAGTCCAGCAGAGGGAAGTTCCCCACTGCCCCCTCCGTCTTCTCTCCAGGGCAGCGGATGCATTGTTGTTGGGTTATTTTTGTTTTGCTTTGGTGTTATCTAAATATTGACTCTCTGGAAGCAGCAGGCGCTGGATCAACCTTCAGAATTTTTTTTTCCAATCACTCCTGGAAGGAGAGAGTAAATATTTTGCTGAAGTATGTGGAGAGTGAAAACAGAAACAGGAGATGTGCTAAAGGGTTCTTTTGTGGCTACTCTGTGGATTTGGAGCCTGGGAGAGTGAGGCTGGCCGAATTCCCCATAAACAGGAGGGGTTGGTGAGGGGAGACCGCCCACGAGTCCAGCCCTTGCTATTCAGGTGGCTTTAAATGAACTGGGAAGAAGATGAAATAATTAGGTGAAAAGGCTGCAGCAGGCACCGGCTTCTCTCAGAGAAATGACAAAACAACAACAAAAATCCCGATGCCGAGCAAGGACCAGCCGGTGTCGGGGAACTAGTGTTCACAAGTGCCTAATTTGTGCAAGATTTTTACAGGCAATAGTGCATTTATTTATTTATTTATTTGTTTATTTAGTTGCGCTGTACAAACTATTGTACAGTTGCGCTGTACAAACTATTAGTTTGTACAAACTGTGCTGTACAAACAGTAAAGTACACAAAAGCACAACCACTAGTAGAGGATGCACGCATGTGACCATGTACGCCAGGCACGTGAACTAACTTACCTGACTGGACACGTGCACGCACGTTCGCATCTTTGAAAGTTTGAAACTGGAAGGTTCGTATGTAGGGGACTCACCGTACACGGATTCGTGGCAGGTAGAGGGGAGCTTTGTGATTCCCGTTTAGAGACAGATGTCCAGAGGCCAAGAATGGAGACATCGGAGCCTTCGACGAGGCCATCCGAAGCCCTCCTGGTTTGTCCCAGGTGCCGAGGCAGCGTGTAACTTGGGCCTTACCCCACACTGTCCCACTGTTTCTGGTCTGCTTCTGGGGTCCTCCACCAAGCCTCCACTCCCATGACGGGAGTAACTCCTGCCACGATTCTGTGTGTTATTTCACACAATAATAGCACCCTGTCGAATTTGACCGTGTCTCTGGTACCTTATGTAAGAATTACAACAGGTACATGGAGTAAGTCCTAGTAGTTGAGACCTTTTGCAGGGGAGGAAACTGAGTCTCCGGGTGTGGAAATGGCGGCTGGCCTGTGGGCGCCCGGCTTGCAGGGGGCGGCGGTGCGGCTGGGGAACAGGTGTGTCCGCTGCTCGCTTGTGCCCTGCAGTCCCGCTCTTCTCGCTCCCCGGCAGCCCCACCTGTCACCCAGGCATCGGCCCAGCACAGCATCCCAGACATCTCCGGAGCTACTGCCTCGGCCGCATTCAGAGACCGAATCCCAAACGTCCTAGAAATGGAGATGTTTCCATTCCAATCAGATTCCTCGGGTCGCGTGTGGACACGGGGACTGGCAAAATGAGTTTAGTAAAAGTGAGAGATGATTGAAGCCGCCGCTTAAGCTTTAAACAGAACCCCAGCCTTGCCTGGAATCGTCCCATTCCTTCCTCCCACACCCCCGGGTCAGGGTTTTCGTTTTTACAGAACTTGCCACGTGTTAAGCACTGGCCTGTACTCGAGCCAGGTGCGTGTGGTGTGTGTCAGGCCGTGTGGTGATGGCTCATACCTTTCTCCCCCCACCTGGGTGGTGAGCAGCCTGAGGTCAGAGTCTGGGCTGAAGTCACGTCTGCACCCCCCGCACCCAGCCCAGCGTCAGACACCGGGCAGGGGCTTCGAAGGAGGCGGGATTAAGTGCAAATGACCAAAGCTCTCATTTATTTGTGTGTGTGTGTGTGTGTGTGTGTGGTTGGTTTCATCAACCAAAGATGGGTAACTTCATTACAGAGTTTTTAAGTATGTCCAGAGTACACATTCCGAAAGAAACCTGGAATTTACCCATGTTGTTACGACTTTGCAATTAATTGCACGGCTTTTTTTTTTCTTCCTATATTGTTTTGATGGACTGGTCTCCAAATGCCCACAAATCTTGCTTGCAAAGCTCTCACCTGTTGAATACCCACCAAGCGCCAGACACAGATGTTAACTCTTGGCCGTGCATTAGCTCAGCGAATCCTCAGAGCAACCCTATGCGGTGCATGCTTTTATTAGACTCATCTTCAGCTGGAGAAACGGAGGCACAGGGTGTCAGCACAGTCCTCACACCTCCCTGCGTCTGAACCTTCCTGGTGGGATTTCTGTGCGTGGCGCGCCCTCTATGTTTCTTCCCCTTCAGGAGAAGGAGAGACAGTCTCCAGGTATCCCGAGTGGGAAGAGAGAAGAAAGACGCATATGACTGAATGTCAGTGGAACCCATATTTTGATTCTCTCTGGCAGGGCCTCTTTGGGGATCGGCGATCCCGGACTGAAAACCTGCCTAGCCGTTCCCAGTTCAGAGGCCACAATCCTAAAGGTTTTTCAACTACCAGACCTTTGGTTAAAGGATTACATTTCTAAAGGCTAATATCAATGGTTAGTTTCGGAATAAGTCTCCTTGATGAGAGAATATAGAAGTGGCAAAAAATGGAGTGGCTTAAACTACAGAAACTTATGGGCTAGAAATTCTGGCGGCTCAAAGTCCAAAATCAACGTCTCGGCAGGGCTGATGTCTTCAGAGGGCTGTGAGGGAGAGTCTGCCCAGGCCTCTCTCCTTGGCTTGTAGACGGGCATCTTCTCCATGTGTCCTTACATCGTCTTCCCTCTGTGTGTGTGTGGTAACACGTATGCAGCCATAACAAACTGATACATGGTGACAGCAAGGGCTGGTTCCTTCTGGGGGCCCCAGGGGAGAATCTGTCCCTTGCCTCCAGAGGCTGCTGGCATTCCTTGGCTCATGGACACCTCATTGGAATCTCTGCTTCTGTGGTCCACGTCCTCTCTGACACCCCTCTCAGGTCATCCGTCTCCTCTGCCTCCCTTTTATAAGGACCTCGGTGGTTAGATTTGTCCTCATTATCCAGCATAATATCCCCAAGAATGATGCTAAATCCAGTCACATCTGCAGAGTCCTTTTTGCCATGTAGAGAAACGTATTCAGGGGTTTCTGGGATTCGATGTCTCCATCCCTGGGGGTCCCTTATCCAGGTGACCACAGTCATCTTTTGCCGTGATGATCTTGGAGGTCACGTGCGCTGTAGAGTATGTCCACGGGAGGCTTCCCGTCCTGCCTTGGATGACAATGTGAGTAAGAAACCAATCTGAGCTGCACTAAGCCGCCAGGACCTGGAGATTTGCTACTAGAAGAGTAAATTGTTCAGGCATGGCTGGGATCCAGGATGTTCATCGTGAGTGGCCTGCTCGAGGGAAGAGCCAGAGCTGCATGTCAGGGATGCTGGGGGCTGACGGATGAAGAACTTGCTGAAATGATGGATAAAACTTTTATGGTTATAAAAAAGGATTGGGGTCAAATTTAACCTTCGTTCTGGAGGACGGTGGCTCAGCTGCTCCCTGGATTCCATGTGAAATGTGCTTAACACAGAGCAGATTGTTTTCTACCAATGTTCGATATTTCTAAATCCCACCCCACGCTGCCACACTCACAGCAAGTGAAGCCCGTGAGGTTTCCTGAGCACCTTCTGTGAAGAAGGGCAGTTTCTGTCCTGGAATAATGACACCTCCATTGCCACCTCTAATTCCTTTGATTGCCATATCGAGAGCACTTTTCTTTCTTCCCACAAAGGAATCTTCACATCTTTGTTTGCTAATGAATTACCTGGCAAGACACAACATCTGAGAACTAATGTCTGGGGTCCTCCTCCCCCCCATAATTATTTCCCTGATACTACACGATCCTTAATTACCTCTCCATCGATTTCTCTCCCTGGGAGCGGGTTACCACTAAGGGGATGCTTAAGGCTGATGGGAAATTCAATCTGGCTCACACATTCCGCAGCCCTGCTGAGAGCGCTAATCGATAAGAAAGTGCCACTCTTGGACTTCCCTGGCGGCACAGTTGTTAAGAATCCTCCTGCCAATGCAGGGGACACGGGTTCGAGCCCTGGTCCGGGAAGATCCCACATGCCACGGAGCAACTAAGCCCGTGTGCCATAACTACTGAGCCTGTGCTCTAGAGCCCGCAAGCCACAACTACTGAGCCTGTGTGCCACAACTACTGAAGCCCGCGTGCCTAGAGCCCGTGCTCCGCAACAAGAGAAGCCACCGCAATGAGAAGCCTGCGCACCACAAGGAAGAGTAGCCCCCGCTCGCCGCAACTAGAGAAAGCCCGCGCGCAGCAGCGAAGACCCAACACAGCCAAAAATAAATTAATTTTTAAAAAAATCAAATTTAAAAAAAGAAAAAGAAAGTGCCACTCTTTGGGTACTTAAGTTAAACAGCTGAGAAGTCAGCGGACCTCCGATCCAAGTGGCAAAATGCTGAACACGGACAAATATCTTAAAATGCTGCTGGTCAGGGAAAAGAATTGAAGCTCACAACTCTGGAAGGAAGGTTTAGGAGTTTTTAGGCTTAAAAAGTCTCAGCAGAACCCACTACTACATAGTTCTCCTGGGATGTTTTCTTTTCTCCATCTTTCATCTTATCCTTCAAAGACCAGCTCAGCTCTACCTGCACTTGGCCACCCCTCCGCTCCCCTCCAGCAGACACTGAAGGAGCCTCCTTAAAGCATTCACCTGCCTTCCTTCTTGCAAAAAGAACCTGTCATGGCTGGGTTAATGCCCATCCCTCCACAGAGCTGTATGCCTCCCTAAACCAGTCATGAGAATCCCGTTTTGCTTTACAGGGTTGGTTTGGGAATGAGAATATGAAACCATTCCAGCGAGAGGGAAGTCAAGTAAGGCTCCATGTGGATCTCTCCACGTGGGTGTATCGTGTGGTCTTTCTATGTGGTGTCTCCGTGTAAATCTCTTGCTTGGGTCCATCCACGTGCATCAATTTGGGCTTCCTTACAGCATGGCAAAGCGATTGTCTTCCCCTGGAGTGAGCATTTCCCAGAGAGAGCCAGGCAGGAACTGTGTTCTTTTTAAGACCTCGATTTGGAAGTCACGTAGCATGACTTCTGCCATATGCTATCGGTGGAGCAGCCATTGGGTCCCACCAAGACACAAGAGGAGGAACTTAGACCGCCTCCCCGGGAAAGGAGCCTCGGTCACATTCTGAGAACAGGTGGGATGGGGAGACTAGTGTGGTTATTTAGGAAAATTCAGCTTTTGCTGCACAGACTTAGCAAGATGCTCCCGAATGACTGTGTTCCACTCTACGTTCATTCCCTGGACACCTAGGGTGCTACCAGGGTCTAGCATAGGCCCTGGTCCTGTGTTTGCATGGTGCTGTACACTTTGCCAAATGCTTTTCCTCACTTCCCCATCTCTTATTTCACAGAAGAGGAGCCAAGGGTCTTAGAGGGATGAGGAGTCCTCTGAAGGTCATAGCAAAGCCCTGGAGACAGTCCCCATGTTCAAGGACAGAGATTGGTTAGATAAACGATAGCTCATCTTCACAGTGTAATGTTAGGCAGCTGCTCAATGGAATGAACTTTATGTTTGTGATTGAAAAGATCACCAAGCTATAGTGTTCACTGACTTTAAAAATGATGCATAAATGTCAAGATAGTAGCTACTCTTAAGGAACAGATGGAATTATAATTGTGGGGGGCATACACGGGGGCTTCTGGGTTGGATGGTATAGGTGCTAGTTACCAGGGTGTTCATCTTATAATTGTGTATTAATTACTTATTAATATAATAACTTATATAATATAATTTAATAATAATAAATTGAAAATTTTCTGTCTTTTTAGCTTTCTGCATTTGCATTAGATTTAATTATTTTAAAAGTTTAAGCTAAATAAAAAGGCTGAAACAGTTTGTCAGGCCCTCAAACAGTTAAACGGAATGACCATATGACCCACCAATTCCATTCCTGAGTTCCTACCTAAAAGAATGGAAAACAGGTGTTCAAACAAAAAACTTTGACACAGATATTCATGACAGCTCTATTCACAACAGCCAAAAGGTGAAAAGAGCCGAAATGTCCATCAATGCATGAATGGATACAATGTGATCTATCCACACACTGGAATAGTGTTCAGCCATAAAAAGGATTGAAGTACGGATACAAGCTTCGACATGGATGAACTTCAAAAATATGATGTTAAGTGAAAGAAGCCAGACACGGAAGGCCACAAACTGTAAGACTCCATTTACGTGAAAGGTCTGGAATAGAGACAGAAAGCAGGCTGATGGGTGCCAGGGGCTGAGAGGGGAGGAATAGGGAGTGAGGGCTGGTGGGCACAGGGTTTCTCTTTTAGGGGATGGAATGGCTCTGGACTTGATGGAGGTGATGGTGGCCCAAGGATGTGAATGTACTGAACATCACTGCGTTGTCATGTTACAATGCGAGCATCACCTCAACAGAAGAAGGCAGTGTTTTGAGGGACCCCTCGTGGTAGGAAGAGACAGTAGTGGAAAAGAGAGCATTGATTACCCCGGGAGGTGAAGGGCTCCCTCTCCAAGGCCCACTCTGATGGGAAGCAGCACAGCACATTCTCCGCGGACCTCTGGGCCCCTCTGGGCAGTGACTGCTGTCATGGTGATTCCTTTGTTCTTCAGAGTACCAGCCGCGCAATCAGGGTCCCTGCCTGCAGCAGTTCCCTGGGTGACAGGGCTCGGGGAAGAAGGGCAAGGGGTGGGGGCAGAATCCACATGATGTGTCAGGATCTAGGAATTTCGTCTCATGATCCTTCCCTGAGAGGTGGTCCACACAGTCAGCAGGGAGGCAGCAGGGCCTCAGGAGGTCCACGTTTTCCTGGGATCCCCAGTATCGGACCCCAAGGAGACCGCCACAGCACAGCAGACTGAACACGCCTACTGGGGCTGAGATGGGGGGAACTGTGGTCAGGTAGGGAGAGCTCTGTGTGTGTCTATGTGTATGTATGCATACGTGTCAGTGTGTGTATCTGAGTGTGTTCATGACTGTTCACATGTGTGTATGTGTATACGTGTGCATGTGTGTCTGTGCATCTATGTGTGTGTGTGCAAGGACCATGACTGTCAGGTTTGTGTGTGTGTCTCTGCGTGTGTGCATGTGTATTTGTGTATATATGCATGTGCACATGTATTTATGTGTATGTGTGCACGTGTGTCTTTGCATGTCTCTGTGTGTGCATGTGAATTCACATGCATGTGTTTGTGTGTATGCATGTGCATGTGGGGAGGCGTGTCTGTGAGGTGTGTGTGTGTGTGCGTGTACATGTGCACAGATCAACTAAGTGGCAACCTTGGAGACACAATCTCAGGGTATCATGTGATAATAATGACACACAGATTCCATTCCCTGGGATGTCCAAACTCGTCCAAGTTCTTACTTGAAGAATCAGTCCAAAGCCTCAATCGTAGGTAATTAAATGACCTCCCAGAGACCAACCCTTGTCCTTGACCGAAGGAGAAACTCCAGCCCTCCCAAATATCAACATCTTTTTGTCACCTCAAGCCAAACTGCTTTATAATAGAAAATAAAATTACTTTATTGTATGCAGACCTCAAGTTATTCACTTTCATTGCTCCAACATTTTTATGTGCTCCTAACACATGGAAAGCGGGCATCCACGGCCCATAATCCTTTAAAATGAGAAACCGTGTATTTTCTTTCCTACGATGAAGAGGAGGGGCGTGGAGCATGCCGGAGGCTTTTACTCTAGTCATCACGACGAAGGTCACTTGTTTGCTGGCAGAGAAACACCCTGCCCCGTCACAGGTGAGCTGAGCTTGGGAGCAAGGAATGCTCTGGGCGCGGAGGGCCTGAAAGTGAGGATGGGAGTGTGTGATGCAAGCCTCCGCCGGAGCCCTGAGTGCCATCTCCTCTCCCGCCCCACCTCTAGTCCCCAGACAGGCTCCCATTTCCTGTGCCTGTGATTGGCTGTAAGGAATTTGTCAATTTTTTTAAAATTCTGGAACTCGTGGTGCATGACTTTTGTAGGGCTGCCGTAACAAAGTATCACAGCGGAGTGGCTTAAAACAACAGAAATTCACTCCCTCTCAGTCTGGAGGCTAAACGTCCAGAGTCAATGTGGTGGCAGGGTTGGCTCCTAGCAACCTGATGCTGGCCGTCCTTGGTGTGTAGACACATCACTCTAATCTCCATGTCCTCATTCCGCGGTGTTCTCCCGTGTCCCTCTGTGTCTGAATTTCCCTCTTCTTATAAGGACATCAGTCACTGGATTAGTGATCACCCCAATCTAGTATGACCTCATCCTGTTGTGATTCCATCTCTAAGATCCCATTTCCAAATAAGGTCACATTTTCAGGTTCCAGGTGGACATGAATTGGGGGGGAGGCGTGATATTCAATCCAGTACACGTGATGAGAGTTCTGTAGATAGTGCAAAGGGCAAAAATCACACAGGGTCAAAATCACCCTTAAAAATCTTTGGGAAATAGGCAAAGAGGTCTTGTGGTGAGCTCTTGCTTTATGAGGGAAGAAACTCTTTCTCTGAGACCCCCAGCGGACTCCACTTAATTGCCATTGGCCAGAAGGGTGTCACGTGTCTACCTTGGACTAGTTTTTGACAAAAGGAATGGGATTGCCATGCTTGGCTTGGATCAATCATGATTCATCCCCTGAGACTGGGCTTATTGTCACTTGTACAAAATCGATGCAAGCCAAAAAGCAGGACTACCTGCTGAGAGGGGAACCCATGTCTGCCACAAAGGGAACACGGACTTCACACAGATTCAGCCGAGTCACTCTCCAAATTATGTGGACTGATTTATGCTGCTGGGTAGATTATTTGCAAAAATGGGCTCCGTTCTCCCCCATCCTGCATCCGTGTTCCTTGAAGAGTTTCTTTTGCGGGTAGTAAGGATGTCCTAAAAGGGATCAGGTGATGGATGCGGAACTGTGAATACACTAAAAGCCATTGAAATATACGCTTCACATGAGTGAATTAGTTGGTGTGTAAATTATATCTTACCAGAGCTGTTAAAAAAAAGAGTCTAGCCTCTTGATTCGGGGCTGTTGTGGGGACTTGCCTTGGTTCAAAGGATGTAGCAGAAGTGAGGCTGTGTCAGAAGCTTCACACACCATTCCTCAGGATCCTGCGGGCACCATGTGCACAAGCCCAGACCAGTCCGGTGGGAGGTGACGCAGGGTCCACTCATGTCCCCTTGCCCAGCCGACAGTAAGCCAATGACCAGTCACGTGAGTGAGGCCATCACCAGTCCTCAGCCGTCTTTCCAGCTGACCACAGACCCACGAGCAACCAGCCAAGATCAGCCAAATCCCCCCCCTCCCCAGCTGACCCATAAACTCAGGATCAGCAATAAGCAGTTACTAAGTCACATCGTCCTGGGGCAGCATTTACTCAGCAAAAACATACAGCAGGCATCATTCACATATATTCCACGTTACCTTTTGAAAATACACAGCTCAATGGTTTTCCGTATATTCACAGACGTGTGCATCCATCCCCACGTCAACTTTAGAGCATTTTCATCATCAAAGAAGGACAGCCAGTACCCCCTAGCGGTCCCCCCATTTCCCCTCCCCCAGCCCCTGGCATGCACAATTTACTTTCTGTGTCTATGGATTTGCCTCTTCTGGGACATTTCATGTAAGTGGAGTCATTCAGTGCATGGCTTTCTGTGCCTGGCTTCTTTCACTTGACATAATGTTTTCAAACTTCTTGCATATTGTTAGCACAGCTAACAATATAACTTTTTATTAAGAGTATTACTTAGTTGCTTCTTTATCAGCTGTCTTTCTCCAGGAAAATGTAAGATGCATGACTTCAGGGGGTTTGCTTGTCTTATTAGTTGTAGCGCCCTCGTTGCCTAGAAATGAGCTTCGCCCACAGAGCGGTCCTTAAATGAGTGCATGGATTAATAGGGAAGTTTTTAAAATGTTGAGTGAATATTTAAAGGGCTGGGGAGAGCGCTGAGTGATAAGCTTGTCCGAGCCAGGCCCCATCTCAGGATGTCGTCGTCACATGGTGGCAGAGGAAGGACCTCGATCCCGATTAGGCCACCCCTGCCCGTCCCACCAAACCCAATGGGCAGCTGTTTCCCCCTCAAGCCTCATCCCTTTCGGTTCCAGTCTTCAACAGAGCAATGTGCTTTTTAGGGTTGGATAAGAACCACAAAAAAAATCTCTTCTCTTGCTTCTGGCAACACTGACAAAATTGACAGTGGAAGACAAGGGAAATTTCCTTACCTGGTAATGAGACTACTTTTGCCTTGGGTGCAAAATGTTCCCCAGCCCGCCTACCACTTTCCTTCTAAATGTACATTCCTGGGAATGATGGAGACCACATTCCTCCCTGGCTACTCACACATTGACTTTAACTCCAGGGCCCTGATGAGAATGAATTACAAGGTTATTTAGACCTGCTTCACCATAAACCTTGACAAAGTCTTTCATTTAAAGGAAAAAAATGTGCTTCATTTTCAAAACTCGCTGTCGGTGGTGGGTCCAGCTGAGATCTGTTTTCCTCCGTGGGACTGGAAAAGGCTTTATCGTCATCGTTCTATCAGGTTGGGGAAGAGGAAGAGGTCCAGCTGCAAATCACCTGGATAAGATGCTGGTTGCAGGATGTAATCACGTCTGAGCCAGCATCGGGGCCCTGGGCTCTGTGTCAGCCCGAGGAATACTCCCGACCCTCCCTGGCATTCAGCAAACTTGTGAAGGTCAGAGCCTGTCTGTACGGATGCTGGTTTGTTGAAGGGCGGACACGTGGAGAGAATCATAATTTTCAGACCCCTGGAGAGCCATTTGGTGTTCAGGTGCTGACGGGTCACCTGTGCTGTGACTTGCCAGATGAATTTATAACGGAGGCGCCTGGTTCATACCTCTGAGAAGGACTTTTAGGGGCTAGGGCAAAAAGGACACGTTGCAAAGAAGAAACACGGTGATGCGCAAAGAAGAAAGACGGTGATGCGGTATTTGGGCGAACGGCGGACGATTCACCAAAATCAAAATTCTGTTCAGGATCGACGCCACTGTGAAGGAAGTTGGGGGGGGGCGGTGCGGAGATGGTTCGGGCTGCTCTTGGCGGAGTGCCTGGGTGGGTTAGTCCCTCTCAACCTCGCAAGAGCTCTGCAAGGTGCTTCGGACACGTGCGGCCCAGCTGAGGACACAGAGCACAGGAAGACCAACAGCTGGCATGCTATTGGTTTTACCTGTGCAATTAAAAACATCCCCTATCGGAAAGGTGGGTGAGAGGGATAAATTAGGAATTTGGGATTAACAGATACACACAGATACACACTACTATATATATAAATAGATAACAAACAAGAACCTACTGTATAGCACAAGGAAGTCTACTCAGTATCCCGTAATAGCTTATATGGGAAAAGAATGTGAAAAAGAATGGATGTAAGTATATATATAACTGAATCACTTTGCTGGACACCTAGAACAACGCAACATTGTAAATCAACTATACTTCAATATAAAATAAAAATTAAATGAAAAAAATCCCCTATCTCAATTTTTTGTTCTCAGTACCTGCTTGCTGTAAAAATTCAAACAATGAAAAAATATATAAAGTAGAAAATGAGAGTACCTTGCCATGTCTCACCCTAGCCCACCAAGAGATAATGACTAGTATAGATTATAACCTTCTTTGCATGCTTTAGCTATATACAGATTATTACGATTCCTTTGGCTAAGATTAAATTATAATCTTGATGTTATTTGTCTTACTTTTAAAAAATCTTTTTAAACAGTATGGAGGTTCCTTTAAAGATCTAAAAATAGAGCTACCATATAATCCAGCAATCCCTCTCCTGGGCATACATCTGGAAAAGACCTAAACTCTAATTCGAAAAGACACATGCACCCCACTGTTCACTGCAGTGCTATTTACCATAACCAAGACATGGAAGCAAACTAAATGTCCATCGACAGATGAATGGATAAAGAAAATGTGGGGTGTGTGTGTGTCTGTGTGTGTGTGTGTGTGTGTGTGTGTGTATGTATATACACACACAATGGAATACTACTCAGCCATAAAAAAGAGTGAAATTTTGCCACTTGCAGCAACATGGATGGACCTAGAAATTATCAAACTAAGTGAAGTAAGTCAGACAGAGAAAGACAAATATGATATCACTTATATGTGAAATCTTAAAAACTGATACAAATGGACTTATTTACAAAACAGAAACAGACTCACAGACATGGAAAACAAACTTATGGTTACCAAAGGGGAAAGCGGGGAGGGATGAATTAGGAGTTTGGGATTAGCAGAAACACACCACTATATACAAAATAGATAAACAACAAGGACCTACTGTATCACAGAGGGAACTATATCCAATATCTTGTAATAACCTATAAGGGAATAACCTATATATATATATAACTGAATCACTTTGCTGTACACCTGAAACATTGTAAATCAACTATACTTCAATAAAAAAAAATCTTTCTATAACTGAATTTTTTACACCTGCCCAAAGGTAGAGAGAGGAGTACAGTGATTTTCACACGTTCATCATTCAGTTTCCAGGAACCAGCACTCTGTCAGGCTGGTTTGATCTAACAAACTTCACTTAAAAAAGGTATATGTTGGCCATTTTTATATGCAAGGTAGAGAGACATGTGAGCCCTCACGTATTCCTTACCCAACTCCAGCGTTTTTTTCAGCACAGAGCAAACCCCAGCCCTGCCTCTGAGCTTTCATTTCCTGGGCATCATCTATTTCACCTGCAACTATTTTTTTTTTTTTGGCCGCACAGCATGGAAGACCTTAGTTCCCCACCAGGGATGGAACCCGTGCCCCCTGCCTGTGGTGGAAGCACAGAGTCCTAACCACTGGACTGCCAGGGAAGTCCCTCACCTGCAATTTTCTTGCTTGCTTGCTTGCTTTATTGAGATATACTTCATATATCATACAGTGAATCCATTTAAAGAGTACAATTTGACGCTTTTAGTATGTTTACAGAGTCGTGCAGCCATCACCGTAATCCATGCCCATTTTCACCACCCAGGAAAGACATCTTGTAATCATCAACAGCCACTCCCTGCGCCCCTCTCCCAAGTCCCTGCCGACTACTAACCTACTCTCTGTCTCTATGGATTTGCCTATGCGGGACATTTCATGTAAATGGAATCACACCCTGTGTGACCTCTTGCACCTGGTTTCTTTTTTTTTTACTATTTTTAATTTTTTGGCCGCACTGAGTGGCATGAAGGATCTTAGTTCCCCGACCAGGGATCGAACCCTTGCCCCCTGCAGTGGAAGTGCACAGTTCTAACCACTGGACATCCAGGGAAGTCCCCGTTCCTGGTTTCTTTTCCTCAGCACCATGTTTTCAAGATTCACACGTGTGCTAGCAGGTTTCGGCCCTTCATTCCTTTTTTATGGGTGAGTAATATTCCATTGTATGGTTATACCACTTGTTGTTCCTTCATCAGTGGATGGACACTTGGGTTATTTACACTTTGTAAACACATTTGGCTATTATGAAAAACATTTGCTATGAACATTCATGTACACATTTTTAAGAGGACATATGTTTCCCTTTCCGTTGGGTGTATACCTAGGAGTAGAATTTCTGGGTCATATGGTAGCTCTACGTTTGAGCTTTTGAGGAACTGTCAGACTGTTTTCCAAAGCGGCTGTCAGATTTTACATTCCTACTAGCAGTGTATGAGTTCCAATCTCTCTACCTCCTTGCCAACACTTGTTTTAATCTGTCTTTTTAAATAAATGTCATTCTAGTGGGTGTGAAGCGGTATCACATTATGGTGCAATTTTCTTTTAAATTTAGCTGTTGATCATGGAAATATCTGTATATCAGTGTATCTGCATCTATGTTATTCTGTTTAATAGCTGCAGGCTAGTGCATTAGACAAATGGATTGATTCAACCATTATCCCTTTGGTGAAACTTTTAGGCCATCTCCAGTTTTCCAGCATTTCAGATACCCACCACTTTCTCAACTAGGGTTTCCATGAGAATTACACCTTATGCCTGGCCTAAGGCACCCATTGTATGTAATAAATCAACTTTTCTCCCATGCACTGAAAATGATGTTAGTGTATATCCCACTCTTGGGAACACTGATGAAGTAGCCAAACTATATTCTGTGTTCTGTGGTACAGAAGAGTGGAGGAGGGCTACACATGTTCAAATACCTTTTTATACTTTTTAGAGTAGAACTGAGAGTCAATACAGTTTTTGGTATATTCACAGAATTGTGCAATCATTGCCATAGTCAATGCACATTTTCAACACCCCGGAAAGAAAGCCCCTGCCCTTTCACCCTTGGAGCTGTTCCTAAGTTGCCCTCCAAGTGGGTCCGATCCCTTTGGACAAGCAAAAACTTGTGCTTTTACATGAGCACAAACAGTGTAGGGGCTATACCTGCCATATCATCATGTTGTCATCTTTGACAATCTGAGAAGCCAAAAATACTTTGTTTTAATTTGTATATTTTCCCCAACTTCAGTGCTGTTGAGAATCTTTTCAAATGTTGAATAGCCACTGGTATTTCTGCATTGGAGACTTTACAAGCATTAGAATTTAGGAAAACTACTCTTTGGGGAGACATGCATTTCTGAAGGCCTGGGGTACCTTGACATTTAGTTCAAGACATTCCTAACAGATGTTGGCGGCTAATTCTGTTTACCTGGTAAAAAATGGTAACAAAATGTGTCAGTAAACAGCACACAGGTCACAGCTGACTTTATCTGACAGCTTTACATTTATATGACTTTTGATACATTTATGAGATTCATGTTGTTTTAAATTTTGCTGATAATTGAGATTTTATTGATATTTTAAGGTTGCCCCATGGTTGTTGTTTTTTTTTCATTTTCACATATTTCAAATTCATGTTAATTGCAACCCAAACTCTAAGTTCTCTTAATGTAACTAGAGAGTGGGGAGCCAGATGGAAGCACAGACCTGTTGGAGTCCAAAACTTTCCATCATCCCATCTCAGGCAGCCCCCCTCATTTCCCTGCCCAATTCCTGAAAATTGTCAAACAGCAGACTTATGTATAAGTGCACTTTGGAGCTGGGGAATGTCCATTCTCAGGAAAAAAATCATAATGAAACAGTATAATATCTGTAATCACACCTCAGATTTTAGACGTATTTTTCAGCAATTATATCCATACCTGAAAACACAGTCAAGTATCTCCACCTTGATCTTACTTAGACGTGTGGGTCTCATAACTGTGATGGTTAATTTTATTTAATTAATTAATTTATTTCGGCTGCGCGGCATGCGGGATCTTAGTTCCCCAACCAGGGATCGAACCTGTGCCCCCTGCAGTGGAAGCTTGGAGTCTTAACCACTGGACCACCAGGGCATTCCAACGTGATAGTTAATTTTATGTGTTAACTGTCTAAGCTGAGGGATGCCCGGGTAGCTGGTTAACATTACTTCTGGGTGTGTCTGTGAGGGCGTCGCTGGAGCAGACGGGCGACTGAATCTGTAGGCTAAGATCGCCCGCACCACGTGGGGAGGCGCCATCCCATACGCCGAGGGCTTAAATAGGACAAAAAGGCAGAGGAAGTGTAAATTCCCTCTCCCTGCAGGGCTGAGACATCCATCTTCTCCTGCCCTGACACATCGGCCTCCGGGTTCTCAGGTCTGTGCCCCCGGACTGAGGACTTAACACCACCCGCCTCCTGATTCTCAGGCCTTTGGATCTGCACCCAATTTCGCCACCGGCTTTCCCGGATCTCCAGCCTGCAGACGGCAGATTGTGGGACTTCTCAGCTTCTGTCATCACCGGAGTCAGTTCCTGTAACAAATCTCCTAGTGTCTCTCTCTTTATGGGTCCTATTGGTTCTGTTTCTCTGGACAACCCTGACTAACCCGATAACCATAGAGTAATAATTTGTTTTTTACCACTTTTTTCAATTCCATAAAGCAAAGGCAAAATGTATTTCAAAGCTTTCAGATAACAACTCTCGCCCATACCTCCGAATAAGGCATTTTTGTTGTTTTTCACCCCCATCATCTTCCATTTCAGGAGAGTTCTACTTTTTCCAGCCAAGTTCCCAGGATGGTTGGAAAGGAACGGGGCCAGGTGGAGGGGACTTTAGTTTCTGGGGCTCAGAGGAGAGGGCTGCGGCAGAGAGACAACCATTTACATCATCGTGAGGTCGTAGAGGAGCTTTACCAAGGAGAAGGATACAGAGATGGAGCAGAGAGGAGAGCCCGGACTGAGTTTTGAGGAGCTGAGTCCTCATTGCCTGGGTCTGTGCTTACATTTCCCTTTGCAGCAAGTGACCGAAAACGGTCACTCGCCCTCTGGCTCTACAAGGATGAAGTCACTGGCCACTGCAGCCGCTGACCTTCAACACCCCCTGAAAGGAGTTCTGGGTGGAGATCAGGAAGGAGGCCCTCTGTGCTCTGGGAAAAACTGGCAGAACAGGCCTTCAGATACTTAGAGATTTTCAGGGGAAGACGTTAAGAGCCCAATTCTAGTGTTTCCTCATGTCTAGAAAAGCACTAACGTCATGAATGGTGACATCTGCTCCTCGAGACCAGCGGCCACCTTCTGCCAAGATGTGTGCTTGACTACACGCACCCCTTCACCAAAGTCACATGTATGCTGACCCCCGGCCCCCAACCTCTGCGGAGCAGTTCCTCAGAGCTCCTGAGAGGCTGTCTCCTGGGCTATCACCCTCATGTTGCCCCCAATAAAACTTAACTCACAGCTCTCACGTTTTGTATTTGTTTTCAGTGGACACAAGGCAAGGACACCTTCCAAAATGTCACTGTCCTGTCCTGTCCACCTCAGACCCTGCACAGCATTGTCCTGTGTCTCCTCTTTCCTGTCTTTTTTTTTTTTTTTTTGGTGCTCGTTATCTTTTGAACAGTCTTTTTACATTTAGGGAATGTATTAGTTTCCTATCGCTGCTGTAACAAATTACCACAAATGAAAGTGGCTTGAAACAAACACAAATTCATTATTTTACAGTTCAGTAGGTCAGAAGTCTGAAATGACTTTTGCTGAGCTAAGAAACCAAGGTGTCAGCCGGGCTTGTTCCTTCTGGAAGCTCTGGGCAGGGTCCGTTTTCTTCTTTTCCAGCTTTGGGAGGCTGAGGCATTCCTTGGTTTCTGGCCCCTCCTCCGCCTTCTAAGCCAGCAATGTTGCATCTCTCTGTGCCTTGTGACAGCAGTCACATCTTCCTCTGAGTGACATCTGTCTCCCTCTTCTACTGTTAAGGACCCCTGTGATTACACTGGGTCCACCTGGATAATCCAGGATACTCATCCCATCTCAAGGTCCTCAACTGAATCACATCTGCAAAGCTCCTTTTGCCATGAAGGTAACACATTCTCAAGTTCCAGGGTTTAGGATGGGGATGTCTTTAATCTGTCTCTCACAGAGAAATTCTCATATTATGAGTCTCATTTTCCCATTTGAGAAGTCAGAGTCCGAGCCTCGAAGCCCTCCACCTCCCGTCTTGTTGCAGGGTGCCGACTGTCAGGGAAGAGCCCCAACCTCACAGAGAATAAGCAGAACCAAGACCCTGAAGCTGATGATGAGGCAGGAAAGCAGGTTGGTTTCCCACAACTCCGAGGTCACCAAAAGTAGACGACAAGGCTTAATGGTCAAAAGCAAAGAAACTCACAGAGAAAGAGATCAGGTCACCAGAGGCAGGGGTTGGGGGGAGGGGGAGTTGGAAATAAGCACTAGGGATGTAATACGCAACATGATAATTATAACGCACACGGCTGTATGTTACATATGAAAGCTGCTAAGAGAGCAAACCCTAAGAGTTCTCATCTAAGGAAACATTTTCTTCTGTTTCTGTAATTTTGTATCGATATGAGATAACGGATGTTCACTGAACTTGAGATAATCATTTCATGATGGATGTAACAACATTTTGCTGTACACCTTAAATTTACACGGGGCTGTATGTCAATTATATCTCAATAAAACTGGAAGAAAAAAAGACTTAATGGTTCCGGAGTAATGGACGACGGCAAGGAATTGCCCAATCACAGCATGGGGAGCAATAGGAGTGTCTGCCTCAGAGTACCGGGTTTACTGCCCAAATCCCACAAAGCTGGAAGCTGCACACACAGTGGGTTACACTGCAGCCGGGTGCCCACGGTGCCTTCGGTAGCATACACGGGGCGTGAGCAGCTGCCCATTGGTCCCTCCATGGGCACCCTGACCCTCTCAGTTGCCTATGTGACTAGCTACCGAGAGTGCTCAGAATCAGGGAATGGTAATCCTTGCAGCAAGGACACACAGAGATGCTCCAGGGCTCCAGGCGCCGCCCATGTGGACATGCACTTGAGCTGAGTCAATGAGATTCACCCAGATGCAACTTGAGTTCCAGTGTGGGCATCGTGAACACAGCTCAGCCTAGCTCTGCCATTCTTGCTGGTCCTTTCGCCTGAAGCGAGGTTTAGCTGTTGGCGGTGTGAGTAGCACCAGTCCTTTCTCAGTGATGTAGGGACATGTTCCTGGGGCAGAGGTGGAATCCCTGAGGGGAGGGGGAGGTCTGCACCAGCTGAGGGTCTTCTCTGGGGCTCGGCGGGCCAGCAATAGCAGTGTCAGTTTCTGCGTCTGGCTGGGTCTGCCGTGTGATGTTGGACGTGGTGCTTGGAGTCTTAGCTTCCGCGCTGCTTCTCTTGCCTGCCCAGGGTTCTGTGAGCTCCCCAACAGCCTTGCAGGATGCCTTTCTGAGCTCAGTAGCTGGAGCCAACTTCTGATACTTGTGACCAAGGAACTTGACCTTAAGGAAAGCTACTCTTTTTTCTTTTCTTTTTTTTTTTTTTTTTTGCAGCTCTGTGCCAAATATGGGATCTTAGTTCCCCAACCAGGGATCGAACCCCTGCAGTGGAAGCACAGTCTCGACCACTGGACGGCCAGGGAAGTCCCCAACGAAAGCTACTCTTAAAGTATTACTTTTGGCTGCTGGACTGTTGTCTCTTCTTTTGCTTACTTGTTACTGTGTGGCACTGTAGAGGCTGTGCTATCTGGGAAGCTGGGGTGTGTGTGTGTGTGTGTGTGTGTGTGTGTAAATTTAGCAAAGGAAAACCCTGAGAAGTTAGCCCGATTTTATACCATCTTGATTCCTGCAGAAACACGGTATAAAATGTGTCTCAGGGTCCTGCTGGTTCAGTAAGTGACATTATCTCCTTAAACATACTCATCTCCACGGGGCAGGAGGATTGCTCTCCAAATGCACCGTTTCCTTTGCTGGCTCTTCTGCACCGATGTCTGCAGAGACATAAAAGGGAAGCAGAGAGGAGAACATGATTCACATTTTCTGCCTCTGAACCAGGAAAACCCAGCCTTCAGCTGCTATTGATTTACTTTCTGTTTGGAGAGGTTGTTATTTGCTCCAATGAAGGCTGAACGCAACTTTATCAGCTTTTTCAGTGCTGCCCCAGCAAGGATGTGCAGAACTTCCACTTGACGGATCCAACAACATCTCAGAGCCGTCCACCCCAAACCCCGTGCATTTATATCATATCCAAGATCTTGTTATCTTTTTCTAGCACCTTTGGCTAGCGGAGTGGTGGGGGTGAAGAGAAGGAAAGTGGCAAGAGGGATTTGCCACTTTCTTAAAGACAAGATATCAAAACCACAAACATGTTAGCTAAGGCAAGAAGAAATGGCAAAATATATGTTCGCTTCTGTTCAGCAACTTCTGAATCCTCTCTCCAGACACACAAGCGTTTTCTTAATGCCTGTGTGTGGAGTACAGGGCCAGCAGTGAATGAGATGCAGTTGTTCAAAATGGTGTCCGTTCTCCAGGTGCTGGTCGGGCAGAGGAAGCGAACACATCAGGAGTCATTTATGACCAGTGCTGGGTTCACGGGTAAGCAAGGTCGTGGCCCCTGTAGGGCACTGATTCTCTGAGCGCTAAGTTGTTTGGTAAAGCTGGGCCGTCTTCATCTTGCCTTTTCCCAGCCCTGCATCTATTCCTTCTTCTTCTGTTAACAAAGCCAGATAATCTGGGGGTGCGGGGAACTGAGTCCACTTTTAGTCTATGAGTTTTCCTTGGCTCTGGAGGTAAGCATTTGACCCAGGCAACTAGGGCATTGAATAGTCTTAGACACAGTGGTAGCTTGATAAATATATATGTAACACAATGGTCTAAAGAGATTCAATTAGGCGTATTTTGTCTGAATGGTTAGCAAAAAGAATGGTTCTTTTCACTGGAGGTACTGAGAGGCTAAAGATCAAGTCTGACGCTCCTGGTGGCCATCATTCTGCCTGCCTGGGCATGGAGTTCACACAGAGAAAGGCAGAACTGAGAGCCCGAGAGAGTGACAACAATTGGAGTACCTGGATTCAGCTATACCTGAAGCTTCCTGGACTTTTAATTTTATCTAGCCATACCCCTCCTTTTCTCTCTTAAACCATTTTGTGTTGGATTTCCTATTGCTCGAAACCAAAAGAGTCTTTCCTGCCACAGAAATCATGCCATACTTCCCATTCTTTGTTCCCCTCCTTGTCTCCTTTTTTATCTTGTTTGACCCTCAAATTTTGAAATTCTGTTGTTCTTAGGTGTGTTCTCTTCCACTCAGTTTTCCAGCTCTCTGCTAGTAACATCGTCAAGTTTCTTTCAGATTATAATGAATGAATCAGGCACTGGTGTCATTAAACAGCATCCAAATGAAGACATACCTGGACTTGACCTTGGGCAAAGCTGTCCCGGGTCCAAAGCCACATTTGGCTTCTTTTTTCAAGCTCATATATCTCCTCTGAGAGCTGGTTTCCCACACACAGGGGTATGGACTGAAGGGCCCTGTACAATCTGAGAATTCATTTTATTTTTGCCAGTTCACCAGAAGTTTAATATTTACACTCAAGTTTGTGCTTCCAAGGGGGAGTCATTATTTCCTCTCTCGGTTTCTATGATGCTTACAAAAACGATCCTGAAGCCTGCACTTGGGACTGAACAGATTCCAGTATGATCCCTGACATATGTGCGGTAAATATTTCCGCTGGGAAAAAAACCCCTCATTTTATAATCTGTCCTCCCTTCTCCCAGAAGGAAACCTTGAATAAAGCCCACGGAAGCCAGGGCCTCACTCCAGAGGCCAGCTGAACAATACCCAGAAGCAGAGGAAAAAGGGCTTTGACCGTCTGTTTCGGGGCCATGTCTCTGAACTTGCTGCACTTGCTCCTGAGAAAGGCACAGTTACGCTTTGAACCGGAAACACAGAGAACGCTGGGCTCTTTTACACAGGCAGCAATTATGCAGGCAGCAGCCTCCGAATACTTAGAACACATTAAAATTTTTATCAAATAAACATTGGGACATCATGGGTGACAAGGACCTGAATACAGGCCACGGGGCCTGAAAAAGGGTTTCCATGGCAACCCCGCTTGGCTAAGAGCGCAAACCGCGGACAATCACAAATGAGAGGCCAGCTCTTTCCAACGAGACCCACCTCCTTGACTGAAATCCTGCTTTTGTGCCCTGCTCCTGAATGGCCATCCCTGGTTCGTATTTTCAAAAATGACTTCAGCAGATATCACTTGTAACTCCCCAGAGTTGGGTGTGTTGGGCTGACTCTCTGTTTAAGAGGACGGGAAAGGCGGCTTGAGAGAACCCACACGCCACTGACCCTCCCTAAGTATCAGAAGGATGAGAATGGGGCTGCCCAAGGCCAGGGGGTCCCCAGCTCAACTCCCGTGTTGGTTGGATGCTATCGGCCTGACCCCAACATTTGCAGGGCCCCAAAGCGACGTTCATGGTGGTCCACATACCATGTATAAATGTTTAAAAGTTACTGATCATGCTAATTATCAAATGAAATGTGTGCCATCCCCCAGCTTTGACACTTCAAAACAACCCAGACAGCCAGGCTTGACTGAATAGGCTTAAGATTCTTCGTAGTCACGTGCAGAAAATGTCTGAACCGGGAAATTCAGCCCCTGACACCTGGCCCACGGTCCTCCCCGACCTCTTCCTTCACACATCCCTCTCCCAAACTTACAGAGACTTACCTGCACACACATGGTCACCTGTCCTGCAGAAGCATCCTTTCCTTAGACCCTCTGCAGACAGCGGCCCCCAGGCTCAGGGCTGGGCACACAGGCTTTCTGGTCTTCCCTTCAGAGGTTGGCCTCAAGTAGAGGCCCTTGCTGGCCTGGAAGTGAGCCTGGGGCCATTGTGCAAGGGATCCTGTGGTCCACATACCTGGAATATGGTCCAGAGGGGAGCCCAGAACTCCTAGTGGGCATGTCCCATTGGCATTAATTTCCTCAGGCTGCCATAACAAAATACCAAAGGCTGGCTGGGTTAAACCACAAAAATTAATTTCTTGGGAGTTCCCTGGTTGTCCAGTGGTTAGGACGCTGCTTTGATGGGAAAAGCAGCGGTTTCCCAAAGAGGGTATAGTTCTCTTCACAAGGGAGAAGCAGAAAACCGTCGTTTCTGATAGAAAAGCTCTTTTTGATTGATCAAAATCTCCGGAGTTGACAGTTTGGGCCAACGGTGCACTGAACTGAGGTTGATTTTTCCACACTTCCACTGCAGGGGGCACGGGTTCAATCCCTGGTTGGAGAAGTAAGATCCCACATGCCGCGTCGTGCGGCAAAAAAAAACCAAAAAACTTAATCTCTTCACCGTTCTGGAGGCTGGAAGTCCAAGATCAAGGTCTTGACAGGTTTGGTTTCCTCTGAGCCCTCTCTCCTTGGTTTGCAGACAGCCTCTTTCTTGCCCGGTCTTCATGTGGTCTTCCCTCTGTGTGTGCCCACGCCTGGTGTCTCTTTGACCAAATTGTCTCTCCCTATAAGGACACCAGTCACGTTGGAGGAGGGCCCAACCTAAGAGCCTCATTTAACTCAATCTTCTCTTTAAAGGTCCTATCTTTGAATACAAACACATTCTGAGAGATTGGGAGTTAGGGCTTCAACATATGAATCTGGGGGAGGATACAATTCATCCCATAATAGCCTCCTTCCCTGGGAGGGACGCAGGTCTGTAAAACTACACAGGCGGAGGAGAGCCAGACCGGCGACCTGTGCAGTGTGGGGCCTACCTTGCCTAGGTGTGAGGGTACAGCTGGGCTTTCTGTTTGCTCACCGCTAAAGCTAATGGTCTGGTCCCCTGGTGGTTTTGGAGACCTCTTCTCACAGCTGGGTCATTTAAATGCTATTCTCAGATCCTCCTTGACCTAGAACATGATCGTATCTGCCTGTCACACTCATTCAGTGATGAGCATGTCTGGGAAGCAGTGGCAGTTTGCCAAAATTCATGGGCTGTCGGTCCAATCGAAGGTGGTCAGCTCATAGAAAACCACCGCATCTGTTGCCGGATTAATCATCTGCAGAGCTAAAGAAAGGGGGAGAAAATCGGCCTGTGCTATTGATGGGAAAAGCAGCAGTTTCCCAAAGAGGGTATAGGTCTCTTCACAAGGGAGAAGCAGAAAACTGTCGTTTCTGATGGAAAAGCTCTTTCTGATGGATCAAAAGATCCAGAGTTGACAATTTGGGCCAAGGGTGCGCTGAACTGAAGTTGATTTTTCTGCTCTTGAGGGAGAACCGAGTTTGATCATTTGCGAAAACTGAAACCTTAGCAAACAGCGGATTCCCATTTGCAGGCTCCCAGCAAAGTGGAAACTAGTACAGCAGACACGTGCTTCAACTTGTCAACCTGCACCAGCCGGGCCCCGGCGTCTGACAAGTCCCGCAGGAGGTACCTCTCCTTCAATCTTTCTTCCCAAGAACAAAGACAAAATGGTAGGATTTGCTGAACACGGATGCTCAAAGAAAATTCCCAGCCCATAGACATGCCTATATTCCTGGGACCCACCTTTGCATCTTCTGATTGAGTCTCAACACAATAAAGAAAAAAGAACAAACCAGTGATTCCTACTTGTTGAAATTAGGAATTTTACTAATAACATTGTAACCGAAAGTGGGGTCCTGCTCGCTGCTCAAAAGCCAATAAAGAGGCCAGGTTGGTGGAAAGGAAAGTTTGCTTTATTTTGGATGGGGGGCGGGGAGAAGGCCGGATGCCTGCCCAAAGGCCGACCCACCCCAGCCCAATCGGTGGGCAAGTGCTTTTATAGACGGAGGGAGGGGGCTCCGTGCAGAACCAGCACAGGCAGCTCCGACAGGCGTCTTGAAACTGGTCATCGGTGGTCTGACCAGTGTCATCTTGATTGTTTTAGGTACAGTTAATCTTCAGTTCCAGGGTCGGTTTGTCTCCATTCCTTTGATGCCAGTTCTGGAATTGTGGCAGCTTATGTCATGGCTACAGTCTGGTCATCGTGTAGTTAACTTCTTCCACCTGGTGTGGGTTTCAGTGTCTACAAGACGGCTCCCAGGACACGGCTCAGAATATGATCTATAGCCCTTGAGGAGGAGCTAAAGGTCCTTGACTATGCTTAGTGACTAAACTATTATAATTTAGTCTTGTTGGACTGTTTTCCTTTGTTTCTGCATTTTCTCACTTCTCTGATCAACCTTATTCTTTGGCTGAAGTTTTTGCACAGACGAAAGGCAGGCGGAGGACATGGGTGGGGGGAAGGATCGTAGGGTCCTGCTCTGTTTCAGCATCACTCTCCACTGACTCACTTAGAAGAACTGAGCGCTGGGCTAAGTGTTTTGCCTGCATGAAATGAGAAAAATCTTCTCAGTGACACTGAAGTCAGGCATCCTCCCATTTTACAGCTGAGCAAACTGAGGATAAAAGTCATTGAGGAATTTGCTAACGGCCACTCAGCTAGTACGTGCCCTGAGTCAGTCAGCTTTTCTTCTTTTTTTAAAGTGTACAATTCAGTGGTTTTCACTATATCCACAGAGTTGGGCAACCATCACCACAATCAATTTTAGAACATTTTCATCACCCCCCCCCCCCCAAAGAAACCCCATACCCTTTGGCTTTCTTGTCCCCATTCTCCTCAGCCCCAAGCAACAACTACTTACTTTCTGTCTCTACGGTTTTGCTTATTCTTGACTTCCTATAAATGGAATCATACAATATAAGTCCTTGTGAGTCTGCCTTCTTTCAATTGGCAGCATAGTTTCAAGGTTCATCCATGTTGTAGCATGTATCAGAATTGGATTTCTTTTCATGGCTGTTTAATATTCCATTGTGTGGACATTTTGTTCATCTATTGATCTGCTGATGGACATTTGGGTTGCTTGTATCTTTTAGCTATTGTAAATAGTGATGATATGAACATTCATATACAAGTTTTGGTGTGAATACCTGTTTTCCTTTTTTTTTTTTGGCTGCGTTGGGTCTTTGCTGCCGCGCACGGGCTTTCTCTAGTTGTGGTGAGTGGGGGTGCTCTTCGTTGCGGTGCGCGGGCTTCTCATTGTGGTGGCTTCTCTTGTTGCGGAGCGTGGGCTCTAGGTGCGCGGGCTTCAGTAGTTGTGGCACGTGGGCTCAGTAGTTGTGGCTCGCAGGCTCTAGAGCGCAGGCTCAGTAGTTGTGGCACATGGGCTTAGTTGCTCCGCGGCATGTGGGATCTTCCCGGACCAGGGCTCGAACCCGTGTCCCCTGCATTGGCAGGCAGATTCTTAACCACCGCGCCACCAGGGAAGTCCTCCTTCTTTTTTAAAAAAAAACACTACTTTATTGAGCTATGATTGACATGTAAAAAGCTGTACATGTACATCATGTTGCAAAGATCTTCCAGTTTTCCCCTCATTCCATCTCCTGAAATAAATTCCTCCATTTTTCTTCTTGAAGAAATTCCCCAGTGAGGCACTGACCTCTTGCTTAATTTGAATGAATGCTCCCTCCCGCTACTGCAGAGATTCTGCAGTTTTCTTTGCAGTGGACGCCTTGGTTGGTTCTCCCATTTCTTGGGTCCCACATCTTTGGGTTTTTCACCCTCATTTTCATCCACAACTTACATCTTCAATAATGTGCTCGGTTTGGGAGTCTTTTTGTATCTGAAAACGAACTTACTTTGTCCTCACCTTTACACGATAGTTTGGCAAGGCTTAAATATCTAGGTTCAAAGAGATTTTTACTTAGACTTTAAAAAAAAAGTTTTATTGAAATATAGTTGATTTACAATGTTGTGTTAGTTTCTTTTTTTTTTTTTTTTTTTGGCCATGTGGCATGGCTTGTGGGATCTTAGTTTCCCAACCAGGGATCAAACTCAGGCCCCTGGCAGTGACAGTGCCGAGTCCTAACCACTGGACCACCAGGGAATTCCCTGTGTTAGTTTCAAGTGTACAGCAAAGTGATTCAGTTATACATACATATATATTTATTCTTTTTCAGATTCTTTTCCGTGATAGGTTATTACAAGATATTGAGTATAGTTCCCTGTGCTATACAGGAGGTCCTTGTTGGTTATCTATTTTATATATAGTTACTTAGACTTTGAAAGAATTATTCCACATTTGTGTAGCATTGAGCACCATTCATGATAAGTTTGATGCAAGCTTGATTCTGAATTCCTTTATAGGTGAATTCTTTCTCTCTTGGAGCTCTTAGTATATTCTCTTTATCTTGAAAGTTCTTAAATCTCACGAGGATGTGTTAGATGTGGGTGTTTTAAAAACGTGTTGTGTTTCCATGAGACAAATTCTCTTATTCTAAGATTCATGTCTTTCTATTGCTCTGGAAAGTTTTATTATTTCTTTGATATTTTTCTCCCTTCCACTAGGTCTAGTGTCTCTTGAGCTCTTCATAGCTGCTGCCTTGCTGTATATTCTGGGAAAATTCCTCCAGTTCCTCTTCCAGCCATCCAACTTAATTTTTAGTTTAGTTTCAGTAACGTTCTTTTAAATTTCCAAGAGCACTTTTTTGGTTGTTGTTCCCTGATTGCTTCTTTATCACATTCTTGTTTTCCGGGTAGTTGATTTGAAAATGATAATTAGGATTTTTTTAAGCTCTCTTCTGTTCTCTGAATTATCTTGGTTTCCTTCCTGGTCAATTCATCTGCTTGCTTTTATTAGTCTTTGCTTTTCTTTCTTTCTTTTTTGTTTTTTTATAAATTTATTTATTTTATTCATTTATTTTTGGCTGCGTTGGGTCTTAGTTGCTGCGTGTGGGCTTCCTCTAGTTGCCGTGAGCAGGTGCGGGCTTCTCATTACCGTGGCTTCTCTTGTTGCGGAGCACGGGCTCTGGGCGTGCGGGCTTCAGTATTGCGGCACGCGGACTCAGTAGTTATGGCTCGTGGGCTCTAGAGCGCAGGCTCAGTAGTTGTGGCGCACGGGCTTAGTTGCTCCGCGGCATGTGGGATCTTCCCGGACCAGGGCTCGAACCCGTGTCCCCTGCATTGGCAGGCGGATTCTTAACCACTGCGCCACCAGGGAGGCCCGAGTCTTTGCTTTTCTTTGTATGTCTGCTTCTCTTTGGCAGTCGATCCATGTTTGGGAACAGCTTATCCACATTTAAAAAATTGGCCAGTTGCTCTCCAGATATTTTATAACATTTAACCACCCACCATCCTGTTTGGTGACATTCCTCTCTCTCCACAACCCCCCCACCCTCTATTTGGAGTGACTTCAGTAAAACAATTGCAACGCTAATCATTGCCAGTTTGGAAGAGGACAGATGATGGACTGCTTTCGTTTGCAATCATTTGACCATTTCTGAGATGTTTATTGATTTTTTATATGTCTTCTTTTGCCAGTTAGTAACTGGTCAACAAATAAAAACAGCAAGGAAGCAGGGAAGAGATGGCTGGGAGAGAAATTCTTCGGCATCCCTGAGTTCTCATTCAATACCATCCTTTCTCTTCTCCACAAGTCTGAATGGCCTGGCATTTTCCCTTCTCACTTCCGCTCAATGAAAAGTAATACTAAGTAAGTAAGACGAGTTACTTTATTCAACTGGGAAGAGAGATAAACTAGTCAAGACCAAGTAGGAGAGAATGCCTTCTCTAAAGCTGCAGAATATGCTTGGCTAATGAGAAAACAGACCTTTTGGCTACCGGTCTCCTTTATCTTCTCTGATCTATTCTCGCGGTTGCATTAGGAATTTCTACCTTTTTCATTAAATTGCTCCAAATGAGGAGAAATCACCAAGCTACAGAGGCTCCTCTTTGGAAGTCATAAAGCCAGCTCTTTAGAAATGCAGGCACAGGTTGAATCAGACAAAAAGCCCTCATTATGTGGGCACGCTTAAAAAATTCAGACCTGTGTGCACAGATTGGGGTCAGGAGCAAACGGGACGTGACTGCAGATGCCTCGGTTCCTTGTCAGGAGCCTTGCAAACTAGACCAAGAGAAGAAAGAGTAATAAGAGAAAAACAAACAGAAGTTTATTCATGTGCGCGTTGCACACACACAGGGAAGAACTCAGTGATGAGTAATTCAAAAGGGTGGTTAGAACTTGGGCTTATAAAGCACCTTAATAAAAGCACAGTCGTTTTGCATAGAAGTGACAAGACAAAGGAAAGGGACTTTGAGCTTCTAAAGGCGGCACATTGTTCGAAGGTGAATTTAAGGAGGAAATTAATGGGAGGAAAGGGCTAGTTAGTAAGGTTTGTTATGTAGATTTCCCTGGTGCTGTCTCTGGGCTGATAAGATTCTATCTAGAGTTGTGTCCAGTGATTCAGAATCTTCCCGCCCTTCCTGGTAGAGAGGGAGAGGGCAGAGAGTTTTGCTTGTGTTTGCTTCTTTTTAATTGTCTTCGCCTCAAAATGATTGGAGTGGCATACTCTGAACCCCTTCAAATACTACCGAGCACATTGCATGCGGCGAGTCCAAACTGAGATGTGCTCTCAGTATTTTACTAGGGATTTACTGTATTTACACAGGACTGACTGGATTTGGAAGATTTGCTGCAAAAGTACAAAATATCCACTAACAAATTTTCATTTGATTACATGTCAAAAGGATAGTAATTTAGGTAAATTGGCTTAAATAAAATATTTAAATTGATTTTTTTTTTTTTTTTTTTTTTTTTACTTTTCAAAATGTGGCTTCTAGAAAATTTTAACTTACATATATGACTTACGTTTTGCTTTTAATAGACAGTGCTGGTCTAAGAGCACTGTGAAATGTCTCTTATCTATTCATACAGGCAACATATTTATTGAGAAACTGCTATGTGCAAAGCACAGGATACCCGAGAGGGAATAAGGACAGAATCTCTGTCTCCCTTGCCAAGGGTCCCCCGAATTAGGAAATGACTGATCCAGGCTTTAAATCCAGGAGTGTCAGACTTTTGAGCTGTACGGGGTCCCCCCACCACAACCCTCTCCTTGATCTATGGTTAGAATTCCACGTCTTCTCCGTGCCATTGGGACAGTCATACCTTCTCCAATCCAGCATCTGTACTTTCCCAACAAATAGTCTGTCCTTAGCATGTTGGAGCAGGAAGCAAGCACAGGTGGATCTGTGTTATTATCATGCACGTGTCAGGGCAGGCATGATTGGCAATGTAGCATATATGTGGCCTTCCAAGCTCTGGACACACAGAATTGTCTCAGACACACACACAGAGGGGGAACCTAGGTTCTGTCTAGAAAACAGAACCCTCAGCTTCTCCAATCCTTTTCTCACTCCCTCACCATCTGGTGACCCAGTACCTGCCCACCTGGCCAGAGCAGCCTGGGGTCCTTAGCAGCCCTGGGGGGCAGGAGAGGTTGTTTGTTGGCTAAGAGGGGTGGTCATCTCATTGGTCGCTCAAGAAGAAGCAGGACTCTTCCTACAATCTGCTTGTCTTCAATTAACCAAAGAGAGAAAATAGATTCATGAAGATGACGCAGGGTGTCAGATTAGGGGAGGGAGGGAAGATGGGAGGGGACCCACAGGGCAGGTTTGCAATTACGTGGAGATTCACACCGGGATCAGGTTTAGCCTCTCTGTGGCTGACTCTTTGGTTCTGACCTTTTATTTCAGAATTGAAATCTTTCCCAAACGATGGGCTCAATGATCCTAGCAGCTGGGGCTGTCGCCAGGTGGACTTCCAGGGAGCTCGAGTGGCACGCCTGGTTTCTACAGAGTATTTCAGGGACATCAGATCAAACTCATGAATAGCTCACATTTATTTAACACTCATCAGGCACACGGTGCTAAGTAGTTGGCTTGCATGCTGCTCTATGTGAGGGGCAGTGCGGTGCAGTGGTTGGGGGGGGGTGCTTGGCACTGGATCCAGGATGCCCAGTTCCGGTGCTGACTTTACCCCCTAAATAGACAGATGACTCTCGCTAAACAGCTAGGCCTCTTGGTGATCCACTTTTCTCATATGCAAACGGGTGGCACTAATAATGCTATTACCCCATAGGTTTGTTGTAGGGGATAAATGAGTTAATATTTTTAAAGCACTTGGAACAGACCCAGTACATACATAGTTCTTTCAATGTTCTTTGCTACTTTTAGCATCGAATCTTCATAACAACCCTATGAAGCAACGTATGAGTTTCCTCTTGCTGCTGTAACAAGTGACACACTTTGTGGCTTAAAACAATGCAAATGTTTTGTTTTTGTTTTTTATATTTCTGGAGCTCAGAAGTCCTCAAGTCAAGGTGTAGGCAGGGCTGTGTTCCTTCTGGAGACTGCAGGAGAGAATCGTTTTCTTGCTTCTTTTGCCTTCTAGAGGAAGCCTTGCATTCCTTAGCTCATGACCTTTTGTTTGGATTGCTCTGACCTCTGCTTCCCTGTCACATCCTTTTCTCTGTCTCCCTCCCGTCTCCCTCTTTCCCTTAGAAGGACCCTTGCAATGACATTGAACCCACTTGGATAATCCTCGGTAGTACTTTCTAAAACCGCGCAAACTCAGATTGGGACTTGAACCCACAGTCTTTTAATTGAGATCACACACCTGGTCTCAGGACTTAATGAAGCTCAGGTTCTTTAAGTCTCATCGCAGAAAGAATTCAGTGAGAGACAAAGTGTTAGGTAAGAAGTGGATTTATTTAGAGAGGTACACATTCCATAGACAGAATGCAGTCGGTCTCAAAAGGCAAGAATGGCCTCGGGAGAAGCACAGAGTGTGGGCCATCTCAGAAGGCGAGAGGTTCCAAAATACGGGGTGGTTAGTTTTCATGGGCTGGGTAGTTTCATAGGCCAATGAGTGGGAGGATTATTCCAAGTATTTTGGGGGAAGGGGTGGGGATTTCCAAGAATTTGGCCACTGCCCACTTTTTGGCCTTTTATGGTCGGCCTCAGAACTGTCTTGGTGCTGGTGGGTGTGTCATATAGATGCTGATGAATTACAATGAGGCTCAAAGTCCACTGGAAGTCGAATCTTCTGCCATCTTGGACCTAGTTGGTTCTAACCAGTTTATGCCGTGTCCTATGGCTATATCATTCTTTTAAAGGTTGTGCCCTGCCCCCTTCCCTCCTGTTTCAACTCCATCTCAAGATCCTTAATCACATTTGCAAAGTCCGTTTTGTCAAGTAAGTTAAAGTTTTCACAGCTTCTAAGTATTAGGATGTCAACATCTTTGGGGAGCCGTTATTCAGACAGCCAGAAGTCGTTATTATTATTATTAATTATCATCATCATCATCACCATCATCATTATACCTGAGACATCAGTATGTCTTCCTTAAAAATAACAAGGAAGGTTGATTTGGGCCATACCCAACTGAAATTACAAATCAAACGTAATGGTGGCATTTACAAGTTTGTGCAAAACAATGATATCTTTCAGGATTGAGTTGTACATTCTAACCCGTGCAAGTGGTAGAATCAGATTTGCACCAGGTCTGTCTGATTCTTGAATCTTTGCCTTGACCACCATCTGCGAGAAGAAGGGATGTATTGTATCAGAGTCACACAAATGTTGAACAAAAACATTAATCGGGGGCCAACAGCTTACCTAGACTGGTGCTCATTTTGCCTTTTGCCCATTCATTCAGGTGAGGTCTCCCAAGGCATCTCATATGTTAAGCGTCGAGCTAAGCGTAAACGTGCCAACGTGCATTGGCTATCTAGAATCCACCTTGTCCTTCCACCTGCCTGCTGTAACTCTGTGTACTTTGCTCTGTATACTGAGGCGTTCCTGAATATTGTGTGTAGGGCAAGATCGAAACATGGCACGTATGTTTCCTCATTAAAGGCTCTTCTGGTGCGTTTTTTTGTAGAGCAAAGCTTTGAGGAAGGAGACTGATTAATGCCATGTTAAAAAATTAAATGTAGCAAATACAGATTTCAATATTTCAACTCAAGTCTGTGAGACACGCATCTTAGCTTTTCTACCATCATTTAATTTCTGTTAAGGCAGACATACCTAAACACCTACATCAAAGACTTCCCTTACCCCCCCCCCAGAGTGGTTTGTTGCAAAGGATTTTGATGCATGCAGGAGTGGTGTGGAAGTGGGGAGTGGTCTTCATAGCCCCACCAGGTTTTCCTCAGACCTGGTAAGGAGTAGGGGCCCTAGAATGATCCTGGGGAATTCTAGAGCAGTGTGGGAGTAAGTTGAATGTGAGCTGGACCTAGAGGAAGGTTGTGTTGGAATGACCCCTGCATGGACAGGGGGCCCTACTAGATATGGTCCCCATGCCCCACTCCCAGGATAATTTCATGGCACTACTTAAGCCTATTGGAACTTAGATGTATCCTTGGGGAGCAAGGAGGAGAATCCGAATTGCTCGAAATTAAACTCTTGTCCCTAAAGGTAAAAGACTTCATAAGAAAAATTAATTTCAGTTACAGAAAATAAACAAGAAAATGATATTTTTTTACAGACCTGAGTTTGTGGCCTAAAAGCCATTCCACCAGAAATAAGTTTTCATATCTTGAGGTTGTTTAAATTGGAAGCCCATTTGCTTTTACTACATAAAGTCGTTTATTTATTATTTAAATCAGTTATTAAGAAGTAGAAGATTCTAGAACTTTCCATGTCCCCCTGAGACCACGAGTGTCCTTGATACAAACAGGGGAGAGTAATTTTGGGTAGAAATGAGGAACATCATCTTATTTGCTACTTATGAACTTGGACTCTGGGTGATTACAACTTTTTTTTTTTTTTACTTGTTTTCTTTTTGTTTGTTTCTTTTTCTTTTTTTTTTTGGCTGCGTTTGGTCTTTGTTGCTGCACATAGGCTTTCTCTAGTTGCGGTGAGCAGGGGCTACTCTTCGTTGAAGTGCGCAGGCTTCTCATTGCGGTGGCTTCTCTTGTTGCGGAGCACGGGCCCTAGAGTGTGTGGGCTTCAATAGTAGTGGCGCATGGGCTCAGTAGTTGTGGTGCTCAGGCTCTAGGTGCACGGGCTTCAGTAGTTGTGGCTCATGGGCTGTAGAGCACGGGCTCAGTAGTTGTGGCGCACAAGCTTAGTTGCTCCGTGGCATGTGGGATCTTCCCGGACCAGGGCTCGAACCCGTGTCCCTGCATTGGCAGGCGGATTCTTAACCACTGCACCACCAGGGAAGTCCCCCTACAATGTTCTTTTTCATGTAACTGATCGTCCTTTATTGGTAGATGCCTCGTAGGTGTTGAAACACTGCTTTGCATCCGAGTCGTCCTAGTCCTAAAATTTTTATGTAATTAATAAAGTTAATTAATTAATTTAATGCAGGGTCTGCAGCAATTTGTGTTTGTTTTCCTGGGTGTGAAACTGACTGTGGATTCCACTAGGGTAAGGCACTTCATTTATACCAGGTAAAAAGATCCAAGGGGATGTGGAGAAAGAAGAGTACTACTCATTCAAAAACCAGACAAAACACACAACACAAACACCGACACGTTGAAGAGGGATGATGGCTGCTTACCCTGATTTCACAGCCCTGATACTCTGATTCTGATCCCACATAGAACCGGCATTCTGCTATGATTGGGCTTCAAAACTCCACAGAATTTCTACAGATGTCATTTGTTGGAGGTTTTTTTTTTTTTTTTAATTTTTCAACCATCATCTTAGTAAATGGATAGACTATCTGCCAATCGCACAATTAAAAATCCCAGAATCTTTCCTTTTCCTTAACCCGAGATGTGATCTATTAGCAAATCCTGCTGGTCTTACATCTTAGATTGAGTTCCTCCGGATGCAAAATCTGGGACAAGGATTTGGGAGCGAGTGATTAATTTTGCAATAGCTCATTCCGAGGAGGCACCAAAATGGACCTGGGGAAGTGAGAGGAGAAAAAGAAGGAAGCCAGCACAGGGTGGAATGAGCCCCATCCTGATGGGATGCTCTCCCCAAAGCTCTCCTCTCACGATGGTGCTACCAATCTTTTCAGCACGATTCAGGGACGTTCACTCTCCTGCTGAGAACCCTCCAGAGGCCTCCACGTTGCCCGCTCCCCTTCCTATGCCATTCTGGGCTGGCCTCCTTCTCCACCATTTCATCCCGCAACCTCTGCCTTCCAGCCACCCTGGCACTTTTCTAGTTCTCAAATACAGCCATCCGCTCATTCTTGCTTCAGGCTTTTGCACCTACCGTTCTCTTTGTCTGGAACCCTGTTACCCAGGGATAGCTGGGTTTATTCCTAAATTCTCAGCGTAAATGTTGTCTCACACCTACCCTGTGGGAAGTAGTCCCCTTCCACGCATGGCGTCCAATGATTCCTCACCACTCTGTTTATTTCCTTCGTGGCACTGTATTTTCACAGTCTGATAGCATCTCATTAATTTAGCTCATGTTTGTCTAGTTTCCCTATAAGAATATACTTTCCATGTGGATAAAGACCCAAACCCTCTTGTCTACTATTCCAAGTACACGGACGAGTGTCTTATTCATAGAAAGTTCTCAGTATTTATTGAATGAACAGATGAATGAATTTCATCCTGTCTGTGCCCCGGTTTTCCTGACTATATCCAGTCATTTCATGTAATGACTCTCTCTTTCCACGGAAGAAGCAAAGCTCTGAAAGTCACCGCTTCCTGAGATCTCACCGTTCAACATGGCCTGGCTCTTCCAATCCCACCCTTCACTTAGAGGACAACATAAATGAGAGAAAATGTAAATCTGGACCCCGAACTTAACCTCAAGTTTTTAAATCAATGAAATTTCACAGTCTGGTAATTTCTTTCCACCCAAATGCCCTCTTTGACAGAGGAAAAAAAGGCTTTTTGGACAGAACATTTTGGTCGGTAGAATATAAATTGAAAAAAAAGTCATAATTTGCTTCATTCTTTGAAACATTACCTAATGTTCTGTCTGAAAGAGAATGGTAACAGGATAACCTGACTTCCCTCTTCTTCCTAGTTCTACTTTGTAAACTCTTCTTGATCCAAATTTATTTATTTATTTATTTATTGAGCTATTGTTGATTTACAGTATTGTGTTAGTTTCAGGTGTACAGCAAAGTGATTCAGGTATATATATATATATATATATATATATATATATATACACACACACATATATTCTTTTTCAGATTATTTTCCACTATAGGTTATTACAAGATACTGAATGTAGTTCCCTGTGCTACACAGTAAATTCTTGTTGGTTATCTATTTTTAAAAAATATTTATTTATTTATTTATTTGGTTGCGCTGGGTCTTTGTTGAGGCAGGCAGGTTCCTTACTTGCGGCTCGCCAGTTGTGGCATCCGGGCTCCTTAGATGTGGCATGCGAACTCTTAGTTGTGGCATGCATGTGGGATCTAGTTCTCTGACCAGGGATCAAACCTGGGCTCCCTGCATTAGGAGCACAGAGTCTTATCCACTGCACCACCAGGGAAATCCCGGTTATCTATTTTATATATAGTAATGTATATCCGTTAAACCCATACTCCTAATTTATCCCTCCCCCCCTTTCCCCTTTGATAACCATATGTTTGTTTTCTGTCTGTAAGTCTGTTTGTTTTGTAAGTAAGTTCATTTGCAGATCCAAATGTTTAAGTGAGCATCTCCACCTCAGAGAACTCCTAAAGCAGGAGTTGACTGTCACAGCCCTTGGGTTTTCTTTTTGTTTATCTGTTCGGTGTGTAGAAGGACTTACTTAGGAAAACCACCCAATTTTAGCTTCTTCCAGGTGGAAATTTTGAGATGCAGAGACCAATCCAAAACATTATTATTTGGCCAAAGGTTTGAATAAAGAACTTGGAAAACATGTGCATTTAAAAAGCCAATATATTATCTGGGCCTCTGGCCTCTGTCCCCAGTAGAGCTGTGTCCTCCACAGTCGTGAGGGAAGAGAGAGTGAATTTTTATATGCGTGAACCCATTTTCGTGCTGCTGGGAAACCAATCTCTCCAGCCACGTGTTTTTTCAATGGCTGGTCCTTGCCGTGCGCTCACCTCTCTGTGCAGGGTCTTCGCACCTGTGCTTCCCTCTGTCTGGTGTTTTATCTAGATCACATCCTAATGCCCCTAAGGAATCCCATGCTCCAGGCCACATGTCCTCAGAGTGGCCCTCTCTGACGTCCCTGGCCACCTTGAGTGTGTCATCAGAGCTGTTCCTGCCCCAGCTACCTCTCTTCTGCCATAGTTGAAACTTTTGCAAAGCTCTGTGTGAAGATTTGATTAATACTTATAATGGAGAGTGCCTGGATCCCTATCTCTGGGTACCATCCCGCGTGTGCCCAATTTCACCTGCTTTCCTTTCCAAGATCCAGCACCTGAGGCTTTTTCTTACCAAATCCCACTTTGCTGACCTGCACAGACGCCAGGGAGTGCCTGGGAATTTACATCCTCCCAGGGTAGCCCTAAACCAAAAAGAGTCCTAGGAGATCACCCACATAACAGCTTAGCCTTTAACACCTCCCTATCTTGTTTTCTTAGCTTCATGTCCAGTTGAGAAGCTGGCAATTTCCTGAAGAGGAAATTGTTCACTGGACTCACTTCCCTGCAAATCTCTTATCTCAGGAATTTCAGACCCTCAGTTCCCTGTTGCCTCCAGTGTCCTGGACATAGTATTTGTCTGTCCAGCCCGGCGAGCCTATTGCAAGCTCTGGGCTGTCACGTTTGGTTCAGCCTCTGAGCAATACCGTGTGCATGGACAACACCCCAAGGAGAGAGCTTGGTGGCCAATGTGGGGCTCACCTCTGTGCCCGTCCCCGCTCCCTGGGATCTTTGCCCTCCCGTCTCCATCACCGTGGTACCAACCAGGGTTCTTGGCTTCCTTAATCACTAGAAATTGATCAGAGGCCAGACAAGAAATTCAGGCAAGGCTTTGTTGGGCCCCTGCTGCAGCAGGGGGGAGCGAGAACAAGTAACAGGTTCCCCTGCTTGCTCACTCCCCGAGGCGGAGCGAGCTGGCTCCTTATATGGGGTGAGGGTAGGGGTGTGTCCAGGGGTCTGGCTGGAGGTGTGGCTTAGGTGGTCTGCCCACCCCTTTGGTGGTGTTGGGTGCAGGGGGCATGCACAGTGCCCTGTGTTGGTTCCCGACCCCCAGCTTTTGCTCCAGGCTCTTCAGAAGTGGCAGTTGGAGTTTTTTTTTTTTTTTTTTTTTGGTCTTTTTGTGTCTTGTTGTCCATAATTTGCCCCAACTGCTCATGCACGCAGTTATCTTTAGTCCCTTATAGTTTCTTTGTATTCTGTTACTGGAGGAGACGTGTGTCCAGATGCAAGCCCTGCAGCAAAAGGCCCCGGCTCCCAGGTCCCAGCCTGTCTCAACTGCAGTTGCACTCCAGTGCCTTGAAACAGCTGTTCTGTGGCCTTTAGGCCGCTTGTGTCATTATTAGCCGTGGAAGAGTTCGTCTGTATGAGCGACTCCTTCATCACCGCCACAGAAGGCAGGCTACTCACTGACGCAGGCTGGCCATCACCTCGATCCCTTTCACCTCATCCTCCAGGGCTCCGTTTGCCCTTGAGGGCAAGGTGTAAACTGCAGCCTCCACTTGGCAAGCGCAGCCCAGGCTGCCCGCTTGGCAGGCAGATGGTATTCTTGTTCAAAGGAGAGCCGTAAGCTTCTCCTCCAGGTGCAAGTATATCGACAAGCAAAGATTGGGCTGGATTTTAGTCCCCAGTTTCCCCCTGCCCCAAGGGGCCCCCTCATGCAGCCCACCGTCTGTCCCATGCACCATGGGAGCCCTATCACCTCCGACTGAAGGCTGCAGAACTTCCCCTGTTAATTATACTTAAAAAGCAATTTTTGCACTTTGAGCCCAACCGCGGAAGAAAAAAGACATCCGAGGGCAAAAACCTAGAAGGACATCACCAAAGCTCCAATGGGGGTGAATTCGGTCGTTTTTATAAATTGTTTACAATGCTCTTGGGCTGCTTTTAAAAGTGGAAAAATAATTTAAAAGTCACGTTTATAACAGTATACTTTCAAACTATGAATAGGACCGTGCAAAATTATGTCTACCATTTGAAAAAAAACACTGAAGCGTGTGTAAGATGAGTTATTAATTTTTATTTCTGGGAGGAGGAACCAGAGGCCTTATTTTTCTTTATTTCTTCTACTTTTCTAGATTTTGTGTCATGAGCCTGAATTGCTTCTTTCTGGTCAGTTTGATTACATTTTTAACACAAGAAAATATATGTGAAGCTTGTATTAGTGTAATAATCAAGACCACAGTTTTTGGAGATACGGTCATGGGTTTGAGTCTGGCTCTGCTAGTTCCTAGTCTTGACCTTGAGAAGGATGCGCTGAGCCTGTTTCCTCACCTCTGATATGGGGGGGAAACACACATGCCTCACAGGGTTGTTGTGAGTGAATAACAGCACACACTAAGGATGTTCAATACTGAGTCTGACCCAGACTTGTTAAATGGAGTCTCATTATTATTATTCTTGTAGTTATTGTTAATATTATTAAAATAATGTTAATACACTATTGTTGATCACAATAAAGATTAATGCTCATAAATATTACAGTTGACCCTTCAACAACATGTATTTGCACTGCAAGGGTCCACTTATACGCGGATTATTTTCCAAGGTAAATACTATAGTCTTGCAAGATCCAGGGTTGGTTGAATCCACTGATTGGGAATCACGGATAAGAAGGGTAGACTATAAGCTCTAGTTGGATTTTCCACTGCAGGGAGGGTCGGCGCCCTAACCCCCGCGTTGTGCAGGGTCAACTGTAATATTAGTTAAGACCTACTCACTTACGAGAAAGGACAGTTTGTCTTTTCAGAGCCTTGTGTTCTGAGAGGCCGTCAGTCTGGCTGGAGTCTACAGGTGACCGTGGACGAGCTGGTGGGAACATAAGGGCAACGGTGGGTGAAGGCACTGCCCACCTCCCCTGATCCCCTGCCGTTCTGTGCTTAACTAACTGCCCCCTTCTCTGTTTCCACCCTCTGACTGGCAGCACCTTGAGGTCTTGTTAATTACTCCATTCTTTGTGTGTTCCCCAAACCAGGCACACAGCAGGTGCTCAATAAGTGCGTGTGACATGAATCATGGGACCAGCACCCAAGAGCCAAGCTGCCCTTGTTCTACTTGATCATTTTAGCAGGAAGGAAGAACTACAGACTGTCTGCCTGGAAAGCCTTGCTATTGTTTTGTCCACCTGCCCGTCTGACAGGCTCACATCACTGTAAAAAGGCAGCACCTTATTTAAAATGGTGCACACTCATCTCCCTTGTGACCTTATTTGCAGCATGGAGCTGACACCCATCCTAGGGAGTCAGGGGTCAGACACCTACAGACTCATCCAGTGGGGTCACAGGTTCACATCCCAAGGGTAGGCGGGCTTGGCAGGAAGGGCAGCGCTGGTGCAGGAAGGAGAGCAGACGTCCTTGAGGAACCTCCCAATTTGTTTCAGGGTCTGGCCATACTGGAGCTGTGTCCCTCCCTAGGCGAGGTCGTATGCGAGTCTTACATTTACAATAAAAGAGACATTTTGACACCACGAGACCCTGATCGCCTGAAATGACCAACGGAAAGTTTTTAATGATAGTTGGAGGCACTTATGTCAACCAGGGTGGCCAAACATCCTGTTTATCCTGAGAGGATTCCAGTTTTAAAACCAGGACAGTCCCAGGGGAAATGGGACCCGTTGGTCCCCCCCAACACGGCCTCTTAGCTCTACTGACACCATGGCAGGTGCTGCTTGAGGGAGGAAGTTGTCAGACATCTTCATTGTCTCAGGCTCTCAGAACCGGCGTAGCTCAGTTGACCCCAGTGGACCGCGGAGGTATCTGCCCAAGGGGCAGCAGCTGGCCTTTTTGGAGTTTAACTTGGGGCAGAAATGAAGCAGCCAGCATTAGATCCAACCACAGTCCTCTTTCTCTTGATTTGAAGCCTGATTCCTTTTTTTTTTTTTTTAAAGGAATTCCTTTATTTTATTAATTAATTTATTTATTTTTGGCTGTGTTGGGTCTTTGTTTCTGTGCGCGGGCTTTCTCTAGTTGTGGCAAGCGGGGGCCACTCTTCATCGTGGTGCGCGGGCCTCTCACTATCGCGGCCTCTCTTGTTGCGGGGCACAGGCTCCAGACGCGCAGGCTCAGTAGTTGTGGCTCATGGGCCCAGTTGCTCCGCGGCATGTGGGATCTTCCCAGACCAGGGCTCGAACCCGTGTCCCCTGCGTCGGCGGGCGGATTCTCAACCACTGCGCCACCAGGGAAGCCCTGAAGCCTGATTCTTTTAAAGCAATACATGAGCTGGCTAGGTAGGGAGTTCGATTTAGGAGTGGACCTGGTTTCTCCAGAAGAGGTACTGCAGGCTGTTTTACTGCACACGTGCAGCCAAGCTGTGGGAGAACAGAGCTCCCCTGGTGCCTCGATTAAGAAACACTCACAGGGACTTCCCTGGCGGTCCAGTGGTTAGGACTCCGTGCTTTCACTGCTGACGGCCCGGATTCAATCCCTGGTTGGGGAACTAGGATCCCACAAGGCCACGTGTCGTGGCCAAAAACAAAAAACAGTGACAATAATATGAATCCCATCGGCTTCTCACAGACTCTCCCATAATGATATAGATACTAGCCCCCCGCCGCCCCCAGGCAAATCCATGCAGACAGAGAGTAGATCCGTGGTTGCCTGGGGCTGGGAATTTGGTGAGGGGGTGGGGAAATGGGGAGTGAATCTGATGAGTATGGAGTTTCTTCTTGGGATGATGAAAATTTTCTAAAATTGATGTACCACTCTGAATATACTAAAAACCATTGAACTGTACACTCTAAATGGGTCCATTTTATGTTACGTGAATTATGTCTCAATAAGGCTGTTATTAGTAGGGAAGTTTCTCAAAAAACTAAAAATAGAACTACCATACAACCCAGCAATCCCACTACTGGGCGTATACCCTGAGAAAACCATAATTCAAATAGAGTCATGAACCACAATGTTCATTGCTGCACTATTTACAATAGCCAGGCCATGGAAGCAACCTAAGTGTCCATCGACAGATGAATGGATAAAGAAGATGTGGCACATATATACAATGGAATATTACTCAGCCATAAAAAGGAACAAGACTGAGTTATTTGTAGTGAGGTGGATGGACCTAGAGTCTGTCATACAGAGTGAAGTAAGTTAGAAAGAGAAAAACAAATACTGTATGTTAACCCATATATATGGAATGAAAAAAAAAAAAGAAAGGTTCTGAACAACCTAGGGGCAGGACAGGAATAAAGACGCAAACATAGAGAACGGACTTGAGGACAGGGGGAGTGGGAAGTGCAAGCTGGGACGAAGTGAGAGAGTGGCATGGACATATATACACTACCAAATGTAAAACAGGTAGCTAGTGGGAAGCAGCCGCATAGCCCAGGGAGATCAGCTCGGTGCTTTGTGACCACCTAGAGGGGTGGGATAGGGAGGGTGGGAGGGAGACGCAAGAGGGAGGGGATATGGGGATATATGTATATGTATAGCTGATTCACTTTGTTATATAGCAGCAACTAACACAACAATGGAAAGCGATTATACTCCAATAAAGTTGTTAAAAATTATATAAATTTTTTAAAAAATTAAAAACATAAAACTTATTTTAAAAAATCACTCTCTTGTCTTCAACCAAAAGATTCTCTTCCCTCAACTAGCCAAAGGAACCACAATCCCACTGGAACTTCAAACAACAACAAATGCAAAAATAATCAGAATAAAAGTACACCTTTTCCCCAGATGAGAGATATCAACACAGTTTTCCATTCAATGTCAAGGCTCTCCTTCTCCTTCGATGTGAATTGGAAGTTCACTGGGTGGGGGTGGGGGTGGGGGGCAAACAGCATTGGCATCACCCTGGAACTCGTCAGGAATGCACATTTTCTCCTGGTGACCCTGAGCATGCTCACGTTTGAGAACTGCTGATGTAGATGACAGTTGACAGGTGATTGAAAGTTTCCCTTGTTAGGAATTACTCTGGATCAGCCAAGAAACCAAGAGGAAAACAAGCCAACAGTGTATAGTTTTCCTTCTAGACTAGCAGACGGTTTATATCTTTAACAAGTTGCACATTTGGCGGGGAGAAGAAGTAATAGGAGTTAAGTGAAATAAGAGACAGCCCACAAGATACTGACTTGTCAAGCCATGGAAAATGTTTTAATGACAATTGGCATCACAGGTATAAATAAATAGCTCCTTTTTCCCGTCTCTAATATGTGCTAGAAATATCTTTTTAAAAGGTCCGGCTAAGGTTATGAGGCTTCGAGGACCCTTTCTTAGCTATCGATTTTAGTAATTAAAAAAATAAAAACTGGAAGCATTCCCGGTATCTGCGGGCGCCGCCCCACTGAGAGCATCACTTGACAGCCGGGCGGCTTTGTCCCCAGCAGCTGCGGACAGAAAGGAGTCTTGGGCTTTGTGTCCCTACCTCGTGGTCTCCTCTGCCTCGTACACTTCACTTTGGATGAGTGCATTTTGCAATGTGCTGCTACACGATTAGGCTGGTACCAAAAAGCACAGTTGATTGACAATCTAACGTAGATTTTCGTGCTTTCCGTTTATGCTGGTATACCCTGCCTAACGAGGTAAGGAAAACAACTGAAAAACCCTCAGACAGTTTTTTTTAATCCTTGTTCATTTGGCAATATCAGCATGTCTCGGGATAGATCTACCCTGTGAGGTTGGTGCTGATTACTCTTGGGTCTGGTTTCTCTCTTGTGGACCTGACCTCATCTTCCCCTGGGAGAAGCATCCGCACGACACCAGTGATGGAGTCCTGGAGGGGTCAGGGGAACCAGGCTGGGCTCTGTGCTGCTGGCTGTGTCCCACTGGTCCAGCCTCTGCCAATGTCCCACCCGCTGGCTTTGGCCCTGTGGTGGGTGTAGTGGTGATGGGTGAAGGCATCTTCCCCCATCCCCCCAAAGGCTCTGAGAACTCCCCCTGATTGTAGAAAACCCAGCAAATATCAAGGCTGGAGGGATACAGAAAAGCATCAAACGTAATACTTAAAGAGTGGATTAAATGACATCGTTTCTAAACATTCATCTGATGTATAGGAATATAATTTGTTTAATTTAGGAAAATATACTATTGGATCCTCAGGAATAAACATTAAATATAAATCAAATGGAAGTCTAAGACACAGAAAGAAACAAAGGAGGGGAAAAAAGAGAACGTGGAAAAAGAAAAGATTATTAAGTAGAAATGTAAAAATCCTCAGGTCTATCCCAAGAGGCAACCAATATTCAGAAACGTCTCCTCCCCAAGCCCAGGGTGACAGTCCAAGGCTGTCCTCGGAAAAGGAATATTGAATTAAAACGGAAAATGTCTCTTAGCAGGCCCTAGTTTTAATATATTTTGCTCCTTTATTAGAAATATAAACAGATGATTACTTGTCTTTTTATTCGTCTTTTTGCATTTTTTTTAACAAATACTTTTTGGTAGCTTGTCTGGGTTATATTTTGACTCATAAAATAACCTTCCCAATTTGGCCCTGCGCAGGTCAAACGTCTCCAGAAGCTCCCTTCCCCGAGTTTATTCCGCCGACTTGCGAACATCTGCCGTCATCAACCTCTGATTACAAAAAAATGTCCCTTTCCGGCTTCAGAATCTCCAACTGGTTTCCAAGAGGACCCCAACGGTTCCCTGTTCAGCCCCAGATCTGCTCTGGAACCGAAGGAGGGCGTCCAAGCGCTGGCCCCTCGGCCAGAGGGGCCTAGGCTTTGTCCTTGAACTTCTCCAGGCAGTCTCTGAGTTCTCTGGGGGCGCCCACGCCCACGTCCTGGCACACCCACTTGATGTCCTCGTCGGTGCCGCCGAGGATGGAGTTCACGGTGGGACAGCTGTCGTCGGCGGGGATGGTGGTGAAGGTGGTGAACTTCACCTTTTTCCTCTTGGAGGTGGGTGAGTGCAGGGGCTCGTGCGTCTGGCCCCTGCCCTGCCTGTCCCCGGAGTCGGCGGGCCTGGGGACCTGGCTCTGCCCGTGCCTTTGGGAACCTCCGTTGAGCAGGAGACGGTTGCTCTCGTCTATGACGGTCGTGCGCTCGTCCTGCCGGGGGCACGCGTCGCCCGCGTCCTCCAGGAGCTCCGCCTCGTTGCCCAGCCACACCCAATCGTGCGAGTGGGTCACGGAGGCCTGGCCTTCCAGGGGCACCTGCTTGTGCCTGTACTTGAGGGCGAAGGTGGCGCAGTTGATGAGGAAGACGAGGATGGCCAGGCAGAAGACCCCCAGCAGGGCGTACATGCCGATCTCCAGGTCGCTCAGGCCGCGGGGCGCCTGCACCAGGTCGCCGGGCCCCGGCCCGCCCCCCGCCTGCGGCAGGTCCACCTGCGCCGGGAAGTTGGCGAAGTCGATGGGGATGGTCTGCAGCTGGCCCTCGCCCGCCAGCCGGCCCCCGTCCAGCCGGCTGTTCTTGCCCACCTTGTTGTCCAGCAGCGACTTGGCCGTGGGGCTGCCCCTCCGGAGGGCCCCCTCCTCGCGCTCCGCGGAGGAGCTGCCGTACCAGTGCCCCTCCTGGCCCTTGTGGCGCCGGTCGCTGGCGTGGTTCTTCATCTCGGCCTCCCCGTGGTCCCCGCCGGGGCTGGAGTCGGCGTCGTTCTGGCCGAACTTGACCCTGACGATGCCGACGCCCACGGCCAGGACGCTCTTGCGCTTGGACTTCTGGCAAGCCTCCGCGATGGTCAGGTCCACTCGGACCAGGGGTCCCTGGCCTTCCCCTTCGGCCGTGACCACGGGCCGCCCGGGCGAGCGGGGCTGGGGGACGGACACGACGGCCTCGTCCAGGGAGGTGGCGGTCAGGGTGAAGTCCTTGGCGTCGTAGATGTCCAGAGGTGTCACTGAGCCATCGCTGAACTGGAGCCAAGTGCTGAGCACGGCTTCCTGCGGGGAGAGGGGCAGTTAGAAAACCACGGGGGAGGCGAGAGGGGGGAGACGCCTCTTCTCTGGGCATCGCGCCTGCCCCCATTCTAGAACAGAACCCGAAGACTTAGGGGCAGGACTTAAAATCCAGACCTGGTGGCTGATGAACCTGGGGGAAAAAAATCCAGGTTTTATATCAAGATCCGAGAATCACCTTAATGGAACCAAGAACCAACGTAGACAGGCAATGACAGCTCCAGTGTAATCCTTACCCAGGGAAAAGACCCCATGAAAAGCCCTCACTGAATTTAGGTTCCATTGAATTTATTTATTTATTTATTTATTTATTTATTCAGTCCATTGAATTTATTACCAGTGACGTCACTTGAGCGTGTCTGCTGGGTCTTCACATGATCTGCTCCTCACTCTGATGCCCCCTCTTCCCTCCTATCAGAACCCTTGTGATGACATTGAGTTCAGTATGTTCCATTCTCCGCATAATCCATGGTTAATCTCTCCATCTCAAGATCCTTAATCACATCTGCAGAGTCCCCTCTGACACATCAGGTGACGTATTCACAGGGTCTAGGAATCAGACGTGGCCATCTATGGTGTGCCATTATTCCACCTACCGCGGTGGTGATGGTAGCTAAGGTGTCCATAGTGCTTCCTGGGTACCAGCCACTGTTCTAAGTGGTTTTCATGATCAACTCATTGAATCACCACAACAGTATACAAGGTACACGCTGTTATCTATATTTCTCATTCGGCAGGTGAGTAGACTGGATCACAGGGGGGACCCGAGGCTCACCCAAGTTTCCACCGCCAAGGGACAGAGCTGGGTTTGAGTACAGTCAGTTCGTCTCGAGTCTTAACCACGGTTGCTGGTCAGTCTCCTGGCTGCCTTTGACTCTGAGGTCACTGACCAGGCCAGGGATTGAAGGAAACAATTGTGATGTGTCTGGAATTCTTCCCTGTCCTCTAAGAACAGGCATTGAGTGGTCCAATTTTCATTCATCTGATCATTTCAGGGACATGTATTAAAAGCCTCTTCTGTGTCAGGCCGTGTGCCAGACACTGAGTAGTCTTGGACAGAGGACTGACAGTAAACAATACACGGCTGTTTATTGTGACAGGCTGGGATGTTTCCTGGTTAGTTCTGCGTAAGTTTGATGTGCTAAGTTTTACTTTATTTTTTAATTTTTTTTGGCTGTGCCGCATTACTTATGGGATCTTAGTTCCCCGACCAGGGATTGAACCTGGGCCCTCAGCAGTGAAAGCACAGAGTCCTAACCACTGGACTGCCAGGTAATTCCCTAAGTTTTACTTTTTAATGTACAGTTCAATGTACAGGGAGGAAGGAAGGTGATTGGAGGTTAGGAGGGTGATGGGTTGGCACTGGCTGTGAAATGGCCAGGAGAGCTCCTGTCGGACAATCTGCTGGATGTTATGAAGGTGAAGCAGGGTGCAGAGGGGGGAAGGAAATGGGCAGTGATCTCATGGTTGGGAAGAGCTAACGGAACCCCAGGGGTCTGCTGTGGGTAAAGGATCCTGTGTTCCTCTAATCCTGGCCTCTGGACACCATGGCAAAGGGCAGAGGGTTTGAAGTGGGAGTTTTGAATTAAATACATGGATCCACTATTTCCCCGGGAACATTTTTCTTTAAACCAATTCTTCTGGGCCTCAGTTTCCCCAACTGAAAGTGGGAATATGAATACCTAAACCATAGGGTCTGGGATGGACAGCTATTTGGCCTGACCAGTTTCCATTCCTCCTTTCCGATGGGGGCTAGAACACTAATTTTCCTTTCAGAACCATGCCTCTTCTCCATTCAGAGTTTGAGGAGTATGGGTGGGAGGGACCAGCCTCTCCAGTTCCAGAGGTGGGCACGTGTCCAAGGTCTGGCCAATCAGAACATTTTACTACTCTTTTCACAGTGATTGGCTCAGAAAGAGGCACATGGCCCAAACCAGCCAATGGGACGTGATCTCTGGGCTTTTGTTGGAATTAGAGCAGAATTTATTTCCCCTGGAACTACTGAGTTGGGATGCAAGCTGGAATGGGGAGTGGCCATCCTGCAACCACTTAGGGACAGTCTGCTGGAACCTGAGGCCAGCACAAGGGAGAGAAAGTTAAGAGATGGAGGGGGCGAGAGGGAGAGAGAGAGAATCTTAAGAGCACGTCTCAACAACAAAGAAGACTGGCTAAGTATAAACTAGTTAAAAACTAGGTAAAAATATACAAATAAGAGATGCAAATTCCCAGGAATCAGAAATGAAAAGAGAAGGCATACTAGAGTGGTACAAATAGGTAACTGTTACTGAGACGGCTTGAGGGCGTGCAGAGCTGCTCAGAAGACCTACCAGCCAGTGGCTGGGATGGAGATGCCCAACTAGGCATGTGTCAGATTGGGGTGAAAGCTTTTACGTAAAGCCGGGACTCCTCTCCACATATGGGGGTGAGAAAGCCTACCCACTGGGCCAGAGGCACAGCCGTGATGCCTGTCTGTGCGCTAAGCACTGGGTGTGAAAATGTCTCCCTTGGAAATCAGAACCTCACGCCTTCCCCAGGAGCGGGGAGTCTGAAGTTGTAACACCTGATGGTGAAGGAGCTGCAAGACATCTACTTGAAACTGGACCCATACACATGCAAAACTGCACAGGAATTCCTCAGGAACCATACAAAACAAAGCAACCACAGCTCAAGAGGTGCTCTTGATAAAAAAAAAATTACAATCCCTAGGAGGGAAGGCTCTACCATGAGAGAAAACCGTAAGAATTTCACATAGAAAGATCAGCAGACGAAGGATTCGAGATAATAAAACAAATGAAAAAGACTATGAAATAAAAGCAACAACAAAAATAAGCTGAAAAGCAATAGTTAAAGAGAGGAAAAAGGAGCAGAAACTACACTGAAAGAGTGGGAGTCACCGGAAAAAGAACAGGGAGCTGTGGAAAGAACCACACAGAACTTCTAGACATGAAAAATACTCTGGTTGAAATCAATTACTCAGTGGATAGCTTGAAGAGCAGATTAGACATGGTTGAGGAGAGAATTAGTGTAATGGGAGACTGAGCCAAGAAACTTACCCAGAATGTAACCACAGGAATATAAAGAGCTGAAACACAGGAAAGGAAGGTTGAAAGAAACGGGAACGAGAATGAGAATGGCCAATGATTTTCTGTTAGGAGTTCCAGAAGCAAAGAATTTGGGAGAACTTCAATAGTCAAAGAAATAAGGGCTGGACATTTTCCAGAATTGAGGACAAGTGCCCATAATAGAAATGAAGGTTTCTGATGACACCACTGGAGCATCCGGATCTAGCTTTACCTGAAGATGCAAATGCCTGGACATGAACTGATAAACCCTGACGTCTGACTCAACCAGCCCGAGTTAGGCCTCTATCACTTGTAAGGAAAAGCCCAGACTGTCACCAGCTTCCTGTTAGGAGTGAGTTGAGAATGTTCACGAAATCTAAAGATGGTGTGTGCTCGCTGTCGGCACCTGCCCACTTTCCGACAATACCTGCCTGCTTCACTTTCAGCTGTCAAGCCCGCGAGGTGGTTTTGCCTGAGGGCATTCTGGCCTCCGGAACCCACGTGGTCATGCCCGCAGCCAGAAATGCTGAGAAATTAACACCCTTCGGAAGCAGCCCTCCACTAAGGGCTGACGGGAGGTGTGATAAATATCCCAGCTTCCTTGCCCTCAGCTACAATGACTCTCCAGCCTTTTCTACACTGGCTGACGGTTTCCCCAGGAGACCCAGGCTCCAGTAGCCCACAGTGGCGGCTGAGTTGGGAACACACTCTTTTGGCTGTCTTCCCTTCCTTCCCTCACTTCCCGACGCCCTTCTGGTGTTCCCTTCACCGCCCAAATGAAGTCCTTGTACGTGTATTCTCATCTCAGGCTCAGCTTTTGGGGGAATCAAAGCTAAGACACGACTGGTTCAGGAATTTTCCCCACCGCCCTCCTCTCCTTTAGCTTCATCAACTTACAAGTCATACAATCGGACGGGCCCTCTTCTAAAGCCTCAGTCGAATGCATTCATGTCGGGGGAGACCTCATTTCACTTCACTAGCCTAGCTTTCTTTAGCACTAATAGGGCACAGGGGAGTGCAACTGCCCTCATATTCACGGCATAGCCATCTTTCAGATTTTGTATTTCAAAGTTGGAAATATCAAGAACAAGGGGCCAGCCTTCCGCACTCCAAGGGCTGAGATAAAACATTGTTAACGCAGCATGCAAGTTCATCTTGGCTGACTTTTCGCCTTGAGTTCATTTTTCTTCATCAACTCTAGACGGAGAATGAACTTAACATCAAACAAGCCCCCTGAATGGCAGGCAATCCGAATTAAGCCCTCAGAACCCCGCGGGCTTGCCAACCTCCATCTCCATCATCCCTGCTGTGTGATTGAGACCAAGTCCTTCCATTAGCTCATGACAGCCAGGTTGGAACATAGGGGTTGTCTCGGGAGAAGCCAACGCAATTCCCCAAAGATGAGAAATTCTGAAATACTTAAACTAACACACGTCCAGGCATGATTTAGAGCTCCTATTCTTTCAAGAGTCATGTCTGCAAATTGAATGAACTCTATCCATAGATCCCCTTAGGCAGCGCCGGGGCGCTCCAATTACCATCAGCCAATGAAGACAGATGGGTGAGGCTGGATACTGATGGGTGGCCTTGCCCCATGCCAGGGAGGTGGCAATGTCACTTATCCCCTGATTAATTACCGGTTCTCAGCAAATAGCTTCACGCTTTCTGCTTTGTCTCCCCACTTTGCTTGCTCTGCTCTTTCTGAACCAGCAAACACCAGGCCAGTTTCCTGCCCCCAGGAGAGGTGAGCAGAGGCCCCAGTACCGGGAGCTGGACCAGGATGGGAACCAACTCCAGGTCCCAGCTGGTCATGCTCTGGAACCATACCAGGTAGCAACACGCAGCACTTCTAGAATGGTCCGCCCTAATCCTTGGAACCTGGGAGCATAACGAGATGTCCCTCCCATGATGATGTTATATATGCACAGTTGAAGTTAGGGAGAGCTGCCTGGCTGAGCTGGGTGAGTCTGCTGTAGTCACAGGAGCCTTTGGAAGCAGAGGAGTTTCTCTGGCTGGTGGCAGAGGGAAAGTCAGAGGTTGAAAGCACGAGAAGAACTCCACGCACCGTTACTGGTTCTGAAGATGATCGCGGGGTCGGGGGGGACGGGTGTGGGCAGAGAGAAGGGAGCAGAGAGAGGCTCCCAGCCAGCAGCTAGCAAAGAAGCAGAAACGTCAGGCACTCAGCTGCACAGAGGATTGGATTCTGCCAACCACACCAGTGAGCACAGGAGCAGATTCTTCCCCAGAGCGTCCTGGTAAGAGGCTTTGCTCTCAGCCTGTGAACCCAGGAGCATGGCACCCAGCTGAGCCCACCTGGACTCCTGACCCGCAGAGCTGTGAACGATAGTGGTGGTCGTCTTAAGCTGCTAGGCTTCTGACAGTTCGTTGCACAGATGGCTAATCCATCCCTGTGCACTGGGTACCATTATTCTGGTTCACCACAGACCCCACTTCTTGGACGATGGAACCACGTGCACTTTACACAGCCCGCATCACTCCACCCTGGAATGTGGGTTGGGCACCCTGCCCCCGTTCCTCCCACCTCCCTCTCCTTTGGCTGAAGCAGGTGTGGCAACCAGCCTTGCTCCCCTCGACCTCCGGCGTCCAGGCCCCGACCTGTTTGGGGGTTCTCAGCAGCTCCTCAGCTGTGGCCACAGCCGTGACGGCCTTGCTGTTCTCTGTGCTGGGGTGCAGGGTGACCGACAGCCCAGCCACGAACTGGACGGCCAGGTCTGTCACCGAGACTTTGTCATCTAACACGGTTATCGTCTTCTCGGCCAGGATGGAGTCAGACAATGGGGACAGCACCTGGGCAGGACACAAGATAAATCCGTCACACCTGCTTCTGGATGTTGGAACCTTTCCCTCCATCCTAAACAGGGTCCACAATATAGTGTGAAGGAGCCACACATCTACTTCACTATATACACTAGCCCGTACTGGGCCTTTGTGAGAATCAGATAAAGTCACCCCTCCCCGAGACACTTTAGCTCTATCTTTTGGAAAACGGACATAAAAATTAAAATCCACTCTGTCTTTTTTTTTTTTTTTATTAATTAATTAATTTATTTCTGGCTACATTGGGTCTTTGTTGCTGCGTTTGGGCTTTCTCTAGTTGCAGCGAGCGGGGGCTACCTTCGTCGCGGAGCACAGGCTCTAGGCGCGTGGGCTCAGTAGTTGTGGCTCGCGGGCTCTAGAGCGCAGGCTCAGTAGTTGTGTCGCACGGGCTTAGTTGCTTCATGGCATGTGGGATCTTCCCGGCCCAGGGATCGAAGCCGTGCCCCCTACACCGGCAGGCAGCTTCTTATCCACTGCGCCACCAGGGAAGCCCTCCATTCTGTCTTTGAAAGGAAATGACCCTCCCCATTTAGATGAGGCTCTCTTGCGCACCACACAACCTGGTCAACCGTACGCGACAATTCTGCTGCCTGGACCTGTGAAGAGTCGCACACAAACTGACTCTGCACAGCCCAAATCCCGTTCTAGGTGAATTACGGAATCAACTGGAGACCTGAATTGTAAATAGTTTACTCTCCCCTCGGGCCCCCAGCACAATGTGTCCTCTGCTGAAATGTTACTTTCTGCCTTATCTCATAAACCACATGTAGGACCTGAGATGTCTCAGGTGAAATGGTAGAAACGTATCTATCATTTCCACCTGGGGTGGTTGTGAAAGGATCCAGAATGACATTCCAAAGAGGTGGAGTCACACACACGACTATCTGTAAGACAGATAACCAACAAGGACCTACTGTATAGCGCAGGGAACTCTACTCAATACTCTGTGATAACCTATATGAGAAAAGAATCTGAAAAAGAATGGATATATGTATATGTATAACTGAATCACTGTGCTGTACACCTGAAACTAGCACAACATTGTAAATCAACTATACTTCAATAAAATTAAAAAACAAACAAACAAAACACCAGAAAGGTGGAGTCAGTAGGGTGGGACTTGATGGGTTGACTAAAAGGCCCTCATGCCCTGTCATCTGTCCTGAAATCCCACCATTCTATACACTTCCTTGAGCAAAAGAGGCAGTCGGATTTTGAAGAGAGTTTGTCGAATGACTATATGACAGAATGACAGACTGACTTGAGGAAAGAAGGGAGGAAGGGAAGAAGGGACGCATCCTTCTTTGGTCACCGGTAGGAGCAGTGCAGAGATGGGGGAAGGTCCTAAGAGGGTGTGGGAGGTGCGCATCTGGAAAGGGGGCACTGAGGGTGGAGGAGCAGAGTCAGGGTGGGGCGGGTTGGGTGGCGGGAATGGAGTGTGCAGCAGTGATGGGGTCATAGCGGTGCTAAGGGGTGTGGCCACCACCTTCTCAATTCTGTTTGGAAGGAGCTTGGGGCTCAAAGAGCTGGTCCAGGCTCACCTTTCGGGGGCCCCAGGATGCCATCACGAGGACAAGGAATTGGCCACGAGGACCCTCCCATCTAGTGAGCCTCCCCGAGGGCTGGGTACCACATTCGGTGATGGGCGTGCAGAAGTTCCCAGCTCCGGCTTCCTACCTGGATGGTTGTCATGCCAACCTCCCTCCCGACCAGGATCCTGCTGTCCTGGAGAGTGGCCACGTGGGGTTCCTCCAGCTTCATGAAGTCTGCAACCAGGTGGGTGATGTCGAACTGCCAGTCGGGACTGAGCAGGTGGCTTGGCCGGCCCCAGGGGCTGGCGCCCTCAGACACAAACTGCGTGAGGACCCGCACGGTGGCGTGCTGGTACTGCAGGGCGCAGCCTCGGCCCCGCCTCTCCTCCTCATCCTCATCCTCGCTGTCTCGCGTGGGCCTGGTGGGAAAAGAGAAGAGGCTCTCAGGTCAGGGGATGGAATCCAAGATGCCCTCGAGTCACGAGGCAGGTGCCCCCATCAACCTACAAGAGACAGCATCCCAGGCAGGAGCCTCAGGACCACACAGGAGCACCAGCTCTATCACCGGGCAGCACAAAGGGTGAAACACCTCTCTCTCTCTCTCTCTCTCTCTCTCTCTCTCTCTCTCTCTCTTTTGTTTAATAACGCAAAGAAGCAAGCTTTATTGTACTTGCCAAAGGAGGAAGGTAAGACTTAATTGAGAAGAAAAGGTGAATATCTCTCTCCACTAAACAGCATGACCCAAAGGATTTCTCCACATCCTATCCCTCCTTATATATGTAACCCACAAAAAATCCCATCTCTCTTTTGAAGACATTTATTGACAAATACAAGATAGAAGAACTAATATTTACTAAACCTACACTGTCCACAAAGTAGCAGAGAACCATGCATGGTTATTTACAACTTAATTTCAATGAATAAAATTAAGCAAATCAAAACATTAAATTTCTCAGTCACTCCATAACCCCTCGTGCTACTGGCTACCATGCTGGACATTGTGAGTCTAGAACATTCCACCACTGTAGAAAGGTCTATTGGGCAGAGTGGTATGATGCTCTTGAGATGTGTCTATCCTAAGCTCTGCATGGATGGACTCTTTTAATCTCATAACACTGTGAGGCAAAACTGTAATTATTCTTATGTCCAGATGAGGAAACTGAGGCAGGGAGATTGGGTGGCTGGCCCAAACTCACAAAGCAAGAAAGTAGCTGAGCTTGGATTTGAACCCAGCAAGTGTCAGTTCTGCCTTCTTCAGGGACATGGAACGAACCCATATGTTGGCCACTCGTGACCACTAAATGGTCTGAAGTCTTGGCTGGAGTCATGGCTGTCCTCCCCGTCAGGACAAATGCCTTCAAGTTTACCCTGTAGAAATGGATTCACCATTTCACTGTTCCATTTATCCATCTTGAGATGGACTCCAGTTGCCCCTTAAAAATCAAGACCCTGGTGCCTGGGAGACTGTCAGGAAAATAGTCGTGGTGGTTTAAGATGGAAGATTCCATGCAGGAAACCGGAATTCAGCAACAACTCTTATTTAGCTAAACTGAGGGCCACAGAGCTGAGAAAACAAGACCCCCAAACTCCTACATGAGACAATCCAGAGTCAGAATAAATTAGAGGCTTTTGTTTAGGTTTAAGAGGAGACAGCAACCCCATGGTCCAGTATAAATGCAAGTAGACTTTACCCAATATTTTGATATGCATAGAGCTTTTCAAGTTTATAGATATTCATCCAGCACAGAAAAAGGATTCACCGTTTTGCTTAGAGAAAATAAACCCAAACTTAAATTCCCTGGGGGTGGATAGCCTAGAAAATCGTGTTACTTCTGTGGCTTCATTCTGGAGGGGCCACTTGCAGGAGACCGTTTACTAGGAGCCTGTGTAGAGCGCAAATGACCGGATCTCATGCTGACCCAGCCGCTCAGCAGCCTTCCTGCCTGGCTGGGTTACCCTGGGCCTTGGTTTCCCCAGAGGGTTCTTGTTAGGCTGTAGGCATGTATGCGTTGCATCATGTAATCACCATGGTAACAGCATCACCTACTCTGCACTGGGCCCTGCATTGGCTCCTTTAGCGTTAAGGTCAGTGTCCACAGCCGTTGCCGTCACAGCTCTGATGCATCTCCCCGTCCCGGGCTTACCTCTTAGTGGCCACGATGGGGACCCTCCAGCCTTTAATCTGGCTCAGCTCCGTGTCAGAGACGTCGATCTGCAGGGGCAGCCGGGGCACCCACACGGTGACGCGCAGGGGGGCGCTCAGGTGCTGGTATGTGAAGTTCACCACCGTGTCCACCTTGCCTTTCATCTCTTTGCCATTGACAAAGACGTAGTCGCAGCGGTCAGACACCTGCCAAGACAGAGAGGGGATGGAGGAGGAGAAGTTCCCGGGGCCCTGGAGACCACCCTTCTGCCATTTGTCCTTTTCTCTAGCAAAGCACGCACGCTTGATTTAGGTTCCCCTCAATGCAGAGCCTGAGACAAGGATTCAGTGCAGTTGGTTTACTTGGGAGGTGACCCCAGGGAAGGGGGACCAGGGAGCAGACTGAGGGAATCAGAGAAATAAGAAAAGTTGGTAGAAAGGTACATCTTTGCATTTGCTGCTGTGACCATCAGGCTCCATTTTTCTGGGCCTCATGGAAAGCATACAGAATTGTCCACCTGCAGTATGAGAGGCAGGAATATTATCTACCAGCTCCTCTCCTGTCTCTCTTTGAGTGAGGGCTGCTGTGTGAGTTAACTTCCCCACACTTTTAGGCTGAGACACAGGCCCTGGGATGGAAAGCAGAAGCAGACTGAGAGAAGCAGCAATCACCAAGTGAACTTGAACCTTCACAGAACTGCAGCTGGGACTGAACTCTGGGTGGACCCAGGGAATGTGATTTGGGCACCAGAGGTGTCTGTTCTCCAGGCTGATGTCTGCTCAGAAGATGAGCCACACCCACGTCCCGCCCCATCCAGCCTCCCAGGATCTGAAGGGATTGTACCGCCTTTCTCTCTAGCAGGGCTCTTCCAGTTCCTACACTCTTGCTCCAATCACACGCAGCTCTGATGGCGCCCCGTCAGGAGAACGCTCAGGCCTTCGCACATGTAGTTCCCTTTCCCTGGGAACACCCTTCCCTCCCTGTTTGCAGCACCTCCCTTGAAGCCCTAGGATTGTTTGTGTATCTGTACTGTTACTGTTCATCCTGTGAATGGCAGAATCTCATTAGTGATGACCAACTTATGTTTCCTTCCCCTGAATTTCCTCCTTTCACTGTTCCCATTTCTAGAAGATCATGGACTCAGGAAAGAGACAAGACGGAGCACAAAGCAAAACAAACACAGAGACAAAGAAAATAAAAGTCTTCAAGCGTCTAGATTTTGTGTTCCAATGCCTAAACCCTTAAGAAGATGCATCTATTTACAGCCCCACGGATATTCTCATGTGGCAAAGAAACAGCTGGAGGCTACCCGTGCCCCCTGGGAGGAGGCTGCAAGGAGCAGAGTGGCCAGGGGTGGGACCACATCAGAGGCAACCCATGTGGGCTCCGAATGATAATGGGTGTGCCCTAGCAACTGTGAACAGAACGCCCCCTCCCCAAGGCCTTCATACTAGTTAAGTCTCCTAGAAATTAGCCTCGGATGATGTTTCGTTGCCATAATGAATTGAAAACTGAAGAGAGAAATCAAGTTGCGTTATAGAGAAACATGACCCATCTTGCATAGCCAAGTGTATGGGCTGGGATTTACACTAGCCCGATGTGTAAATTCACATTTTCAACTGCAAAACTGTAAAATCCTCGAAGGCAGTAAGTACATCTTTTTCTTCTTTGATCTCTTGGTTCCTCCTACCAGCTGCTCATGAAGTGGGAGCTCAGCAAAGTGGATGCTGAATGGATGAATGGATGGATACAAGAATGGATGGATAAATGGATGGACAGATGGATGGATGGATGAGTGGATGGACAGATGGATGAATGGGTGGGTGGATGGATGGATGGATGGATAAATGGATGAGTGGATGGATAGATGGATGAATGGGTGGGTGGATGGATGGATGGATGGATAAATGGATGAGTGGATGGATAGATGGATGAATGGGTGGGTGAATGGACGGACGGATGGGTGCATGCGTGAATGGATGGCTGGATGGATGGAAGGACGGATGGATGGCCAGCTGGATGGATGCCTGAACACGGCCCTTTCTTCGTGGGGTACTTGCTTCAAGACAACCAAACAAAGATCTTGGGGCGAAGGAGATACGGTGAAAGACTGAGATGAGATGGAGCCAAGAGCAGTGGAAACACAGGAAGTTAATTTGAAAACTTCCAGAAAGCTCTAGGGCAGTGTTTCCTAACCTTTTAGGAGTCATGAACTCCTTTGAGAATACACATAAAGCTAATTCTTGCCATAGAGATGCATATACACACAGTTTTGTGCAGCATTTCAGAGTTGATGAAGTCACACATGGACTCTTCACCCAGCATTCACCACACTACGCTGTAATTGCCAGTTTGCTTATCTGTCTCCCGTCCAGGTTATACACGCTGGAAAGGGCAGCATCTCCTTCGGGGGGGGGGGCTACGGCCCCGGTTAAATAACATCCAACGCTGAGCAATGAACTCTTGCGATCGCGCTCTCTTTCCCCAGCTTCTAGGGACTATGGCTGGGTACTCTGGGCGCAATTTTCATCTTCAGCTCGCACTTCTGTTTGGAGCGGCAGGTGGAGAGGGCTGGGCTGAGCGAATTTCCTCCATCTGCTGGGGACAGTGGCAGGGGGCAGTTGGGAGGGGAACACGTGGATAGATCTTCTCACTCATGGTCAAGAGTGGCTTAAAAATGTGTGCACACTGATTAAGAGTGGAAACCAATTTTCGTCCCTGTCCCAGATCTGTCATTAGCATGTAAACACTGTCCTGGATCCGGGCAGGCCTTAGCATAATAGCCAAGCAAGAGTTATATCAGTAATCACTTCTTTAATCAATGTTGTAATTTACAGACCATTGACTTTCCCCATTTATTACCTTTCTGAGCTCTGGTGGGAAGGAACCTGGCTGCTCCAGAATACATAAATAATTAAGAGGAACGCCAAGGGTGTGAAGCGGCGGGGCATGATAGAGCCATTGTCACTGTTACTCCTGAAGGTGCCATAAATGTCTGCGCAAGTCTCAGGACGCATCCATCACTTCCTAAGTGGCTGGCAGTGGGAACCACGGTATCACAAAACAAGCTGGCTCATCTGCAAAAAAGGAACCCCAAACCCCTACGAGAATCTTTCCAGCCCCTTGGCTCCACTTCTGGGAATCTTTTTCCTCTCTCGTTGTGGGTGGGCTGCCCACTGAGAAAACTGCCCGCTGGCCCCTGCTCACTCTGACATTCAAACTCTCCCTTCTGAACGCATGGTGGCCACGGAACCAGCCACTGATGTCTGCTTTTAAGGACTTGGAGGGGCTAGGGTGGGTTCTGGTTGAGCGACCTACGGTCAGCTGACACCTTCTGGTGTCACTCAGGCCTTGGCAACTTCCTGAGGACATGGCCTGCTTCCTAGGGGAGAAGCTGGGGACCACTTTGCATGAAGAAAGCAAAAGGCATCTGTCGGTCAGCCATCAACATCCAATGTGATTTTTGTCTGGATGCCCTCGGCCAAGCGGGTTCTCAAATTTGACGAGCATTAGAGGGGGCTTGTCAAGTGTCCTCAGACTGTTGGGCCCACTCCTAAGTCTCAGACTGAGCAGGTCTGGGGTAGGGGGCCCCATATCTACACTTCTAACAAGTTCCTGGGAGACGCTGATGCCTCAGGTCTGGGGACCACAATTAGAGACTCACTCCTTGAAATAATGCAATTGCCCCTTCTTCTATGTGTCCATGGCAGCTTAAATATCCTGTCTTAGCCCTTTGGGGCTGCAATAACAAGAATACCCAGAGACGGGGCCGGGGGCTTAAACCACAGTCATTTATTTCTCACAGTCTGGAGGCTGGGAAGTCCAATATCAAGGCACTGGCAGAGTCTGTGTCTGGTGAGGGCCCATTCCTGGCTCATAGATGGCTGTCTTCTCTCTGTGTCCTCACTTGGTGGAAGGGGTGAGTGAGCCCTCTGGAGCCTCTTATAACAGCACTAATTTATTCATGAAAGCTCTGCCCTCGTGGCCTAATCACCTCCCTAAACCCCTGCCTCCGAACACCATCACACTGGGGTTTAAAATCTCAACATAGGTATTTGGGGGGTGTCACACAAACGTTCAGTCCATATATACGCCTTTCATTATTGTAATCACTTAGCTCTGATGCTTTAAATACCATCTCTGTGCTAATGACTCCCCACATCCGACCTCCAGATAACAAAGTGCTTATTCAACATCTCTACTTGGCTCTCTAATTAGCATTTCCAACGTAATATGCTCAGAAATCTAACTCTAATAGGTTTTGCCTCTTCGGAGACTAGGGGTTGAGAATAGAAATTAAGTTCAAATTCAGAAAAACGATTTACATTTCTTGTACACCTGAGTGTGTGTACCTGCTCTGTTAACATAAACTATCACATGCTCTTACACTGTCCTGATGCCTTCTTTTACATCTGCCATGTGCTTTCCCCATCATTCTCACCCTCGGTCCTTTCTGGAGCTCTGGACAGCCATCAGGATCCCATTTTAGAGATGAGAAAACTGAGGCTCACTGAGGTTGCAGCTTGCCCAAGGTGGAGAAGAGGGGTGAAGAACAGAACCGGTTTATGACAGTCAGTGCAGGATTTGATCAGACTGTCTCAGTCGTGTTGTCTTAACAGATAATATCCTGAGATTGTGGCCTTGGAAATCGCCCTTCCTGCCATGTGAGTCTTAGGGTCTTTTCCATTCCTGTGGGTTGGGGGACCAGGGAAAGGGGCCCCGAGAGAGGCCACTGGCTGCTGACTCTGACGTGGGCCAGCTCAGATCCCGTCCGCCAGTTGCCCCGGCCCTCGCTCTCTTGGCCCATTCCCAAAGCAGCCCACTCAGACAGGCCGGAACACTGCACATCTGGTTAGGGAACAGATAGTACATGCTACCTGGAACTTAGGAGAGTTTAACAGAGGGACTCTTTACAAAGGTGTGGGTAGGGTTGAAGGAAACCAGCAAGAGATGGCAAAGCCCAGCAGAGACAGAGGTCGGGGTAGTGGATTGAATAGCGTTCTCCAAAATCCATGCTCATCCAGGACCTCCGAGTAGGACCTGATTTGGAAATAGGGTCTCTGCAGATGTAATTAGCTAAAATGAGGTGATACCAGCCTAGGGTGGGCCCTTAAAGGGCTGGTGTCTGTGCCCAGCTTGGGCACTGTCCTTGCTCGAGAGGCCTGCCCATCTTGGCAGAAAATGCAGCCAATGTCAACTCACAACCGTGCTGCAAGGGGTCCAGAGGAATAAAACAGACCGAGCTCAGTTTCCCCACCCTCTGGTGCCTGGGGGTGCCTCCCCCTGCCCCCAGCCTCGTGGGAACCCTGAGGATGACAGGGATGTAATCTACAAAGGTCGGCCTCTCAGAGCAGGGTGGGAGAAGGGCAGAGGGGTCTGCAGGGACAAACAGCATATCCAACACAGAGACCTCTTCTCTAAAATTTCCCATCTTCTTTTTTGGGGGGGGGAGGGGGGCCACACAGCGAGGCATGTGGGATCTTAGTTCCCCGACCAAGGATCAAACCCGTGCCCCCTGCATTGGAAGCTTGGAGTCTTAACAACTGGACCGCCAGGGAAGTCCCCCATTTTCTAGCTTCTTAATCTGGGACTAATGTTTAAAAATTTTTGTGAATTGTGGCCCCCTTTTAAACTCAGGAAAAACCCTTGAATGAGTCCAAGCTCCTCCCTGATGTGGCCCTTGATGTCTCTCCTAGGTGTCTCTCACTAACCCTCGCCTTGCTCACTCTGCCCCTGGCTGGTCCCTGAACACCCCAGACACGCTCCTGCCGCAGGGCCTTTGCACGTGCTTACTCTCCATCTGAAGCATCCTCCCTAGGTGTCTGCATGATTTGCTCCTTTAGGGCTTTTTTTTTTTTTAGTTGAAGTATAGTTGATTTCCAATGTTGTGTTAGTTTCAGGGGGATGGCAAAGTGATTCAGTTATATACATACACTCTTTTTCAGATTCTTTTCCCTTATAGGTTATTACAAAATATTGAGTATAGTAGGTCCTTGTTGGTTATCTATTTTATATATAGTACTGAATATCTGTTCATCCCAAACTCCTAATTTATCTCTCTCCCCCACCGCCCTTCCCCTTTGGTAACCATAAGTTTGTTTTCTATGTCTGTGGGTCTATGTCTGTTTTGTATATATAAGTTTCTTTGTTGTTAGTGTATAGAAATGCAACAGATTTCTGTGCATTAATTTTGTATCCTGCAACCTCACTGAATTCATTGATGAGCTCCAGTAGTTTTCTGGTAGTGTCTTTAGAGTTTTCTGTGAATAGTATCATGCCATCTGCAAACAGTGACAGCTTTACTTCGTTTCCAATTTGGATTCCTTTTTTTTTGAGGAAGAGCTATTTTAATTTTCTATTAAACATTCTTCCAAAAACATTATTTTACTCCGTATCTTACCGAGTTATTAGAAATAACATTAGCATTAGAAAAACTAGGAAGGTAAAAGTAGGGAAAACACATCGTATGCCAAAGTCTGATATGAAATTTACCTTAAAAAAAAAAAAAAGGAATAAAAAGTAATATTCCTTTAAGTTGAATTAAAGAAAAAAAACTAGGAAGGTAAATTAAATGTGGCTAGTTAAACTAAACATATGAAAAAGGAAAATTATAACAAAGGAAGGAGAGCTTTACAAATTTAATTAAATTAATCCGAGATTATAATTTGAAAACTGTGCATCTCAAAGCAAACTTTATTTGTTCAATTATTTTTAACAACAGTGTTTTATGATTCTAATACATTGATTTTTTTTCAAGAAGGAAACTCACTTAAAAAATATTTTTGTTTTAAAAAATAGACCTGTGTTCAGCTAGAGACGTTTTCTCCCAAGCCTTGATCATATTTCTTTGATTTGGGAAGAAAATACCGTTTTGATGGCATGAAATGCAAAACTTTAAAGTTTTTTTTAAAAAAAAAAATCCCAGTACAGAATTTTAAAAATTATCAGTGGAAAATAGATTAAGGTCATTAAGTGCACAACACTAATTACTGGCCAGCTACTGGTGTTCTGTTTCTTCCCTAGTTCTCCCAAGGAAAACTTAAATTGAATCTTCAGCAGAATAATTCTCAAATATACTTTATAAGCAAAATAAGAGCTTTTGTCTACATTTTGGGATTTTGCTATTCCTAATTTTATTCTAAAACTCAATTTTACCCCAAACCATAATTACCATATTAACTTTATAATGCACAGTTGTATGCAATTCAGCAGAGCAGTAGTACACCATCAGGTTCTAAAACAGGATTGGTCACACCCATATAAAAACAAATCTCATGCTATTTGCCAATGTGTACTTTCAATCTAAGTTCTGACAATGAAATATATGGATATGTATCTATATATCTCATCTTGATTTTCAAAGGTAGGCAAAGGGAGTTCTTCACAGCTTAGCTTTGCCTGGCTGAAGCTTAAGAGTTTGGAACTTCGTAGCCAGACCCATGTTGCCAGTGATTTTCAATTTGCCTTGAAAGAAGGACGACTGAGGATTCATTTTACCATCAAAGCCAGTGAGTCCGAGTCAGCCACTGTAATTGTGCAGTCGGCCTTCTTATCTGAGTTAGGGAGCTCTGATCCTTTGCCATTCTTCACGTCCACCACCCAGGTGGCTTCTTTACCTCCAGGGCCATCCTTCACCTTGAAGGCAAAAATACCACCGATTTTCTTCACAAACTGCTCCCTCCCCTATGTTGAATAAAAGTGGCGAGAGCGGACATCCCTGTCTTGTTTCCTTTAGGTCTTTAATCTAATGGTTCTCAACTGGGACCACTGTGTCCTCCAGGGGACATTGGACAATCTTTGGAGATCTTTTTGGTTGTCACAGCTAGGGAAGGAGGTTGTCACAATTTGAAGAAGGGCAACTGGCATCTAAGGGCAGAGGCAAAGGGTGCCGCCCAACACCCTACACTATCCTGCAGGACAGCCCCACAAATAGAATCAGCCGATCCCAGATGTCGACAGTGCCGCGGTCGGGAAAGCCTGTCTGTAAATCCTCAGAGACCCTTTCTCAGATATTTTTATGTAAAACTGCAACTCTTCCAAGACACCTGACCCTCTTCTTTGCTTTATTTTTCTCTTATCAGTTCTTGCCATCTCATACACTATACATTTTACCTTTTTATTTTGGTTTTTATTTGTCTTCCCTCACCAGAACATAAAGTCCTAGGATGACAGGGATTTTTGTCTGTTTTGTTCACTGTTGTAACCCCTAGTGCCTGAAATGGCCCCTGGCACATAACAGGTGCTCATGAAATATATGTTGAAAAATGAATGAATGAATCAATCAATCAGAGCTTGTGGGTCCCATTTGACCTGCATGCTGTTTTTAAAGCAGCAAATTAGTTACCAGCATTGGAAAACCATTGCATTCAATTTTGTTAGCAGCCTGAAGCCTGAAAGCATTCGAGTTCTCTACCGTGATGTCCTGCTGGTCTCAGAGACCAGACTGGGGAGTCTGGGGGGCGCTGCTGGGAGGGACAGTGGGCTGCAGCTGTCCTTGGAGGTATTGAAAGCCAGCCTCAAAGGTGCCCACACCCCGCAGCAGGCTCCCTCCCCTTCTGTCCTGCTTTCTCCCATCTTTCCCCATCTCACCACCCGTCATAGCTAACTGCCCAAATGTATTTACTTATTTTGCTATTATTCTCTTAATTTTAACTTTTGCACAATGTCCCCACTGGCAGTATGCCAAGTGTGAGCCCTCCACCCGCCAAGAGCCAGGCTGAGCATTCCTTGCTGGGGCAGGCTGCAGGGGTGCCTGCAGACCGCGCCCCTGGAGACTGTTTGGCAGGCTACTTCTTCACGCAAACTACTGGTGAACAACAGGAGCTTCTCTCAATGGAGAATTAAATGGCCAGAAACCATTTCAACATCCCCAGGGCAGAGTGTTGCCAAGGCAACCATGGCATGTGCCCTCGGTGGGGAAATAGGCGCTCAGGTACCTGGCTCCCCACTCTCTCCCTCAGGGGACACTCAGGGCTGCTCCTCCCACCTTGCACCTGACGCTCACCCACCCACCGCTCACACGTGGGAACATGCACGAGGAGCTGGACCCTCACTGGTGACTGCATGTTTTATAACAGCGACCAATGTTCTCTGAGGGCTTGCAGTAAAGCAGGAACCATTCTAAGAGGTAACGTGGATCATTCACTGAATCCTCACCGGGAACATATGACAGGGCTACATTTTTAAAATCACATCCATATTTCAAATGAGGAAACAAAAGACAGAGAGGTGATGTAACTTGCCCGAGGTCACACAGCTGGTGGTCAGTGAGTCAGAACTTAAACACCATCGACCCCAGAGCTCTGCTCTTAACCATGGTGCCCACTGGTTCGGTGCTAATTGAGTTGTTGGCTTTGATTCTTACCCCTTTTCTTCTATGGTGGGAGAATGACTCTGTTTCCTATTGATGGCAAACTGGGCCATGTGACCCGCTGTGGCCAAGAGAATGCAGAGAAAGGTGACGACCAACCTCTCTCCTAGCTCAGGCTGAAGACCTGTCGTGTATTTCTGCCAGCCCTTGTGAACTTTGCCACCAGAGGAACTTAAAGTAGCTGAGACCTCTCAGCCCAGCCCTGGAATTAGGCACCTGGACAGATCATAGCCCGACCTGCAGGGAGGGGGGGTCCACCCCAGCCAGGCCCGCAGACCACCAGACGACCTGCAAACGCATAAGCAAGAGGACATGATCATCGTCTTCAACAACTGAATGTTGGGGTCATTTGTTACACAGCAGAGCTGACCGAGTTATTCTGCTAAGAGCTGGGGTGAAGAGGACGCTGGCTGTACCTCTCAGGAGGGCTCATATTCCCTCTCCTGTCCTCCCCACTCCATTCCCCCTTTATCCTACCTCCTTTCTCTCCTCCTTAGGCAGTGGGGAGGACACGGCAGGGCTGGGAGGAAAGCAGGATTGGGAGAGCCCTGCTCCCAGGTTCAGGAAGGGCCCGCGGTTTCGGGAATTCTCCGAGTCAGGGCTTCTCATCCAGGGGCGGTGACTTCTGCCTGGTCCCAGCTTTGGGCTGGGAGAACGCTTTCCTTTCTCTGTGTCCTGTTCTCCCAAAGAACTTCTGGCTTATCTAGCATCTCACCCACAATTTGCACTCCCCCCGCAGTTGTCAGGAAGTTTTACGTTTGCAGGAGATCTGTTGCCATTTCAGCAGTTCCTTCACTACTAACGTGTCTGACAGCTACTTTTCAGACATCTCTGGAAAAGAAGAAAAGGAAAAAGGGAGGGAAGGCAGGGCTAAGCAGTATTTCTGAGACAATGTCTCTGCTTTCCTCCTCTTTGCTTCTTGTCTCTCACTCACGGGTGGCCAAACAGAAATCTGTTCTGCGATAAATCACACTTTATCCAGCTGACAATGCAAAATGCTGCCAGGACTTGGAGATGCCGAGTGGTTCTCAGCTCAGGACTCTGGTCCACCCGGGAGCTGGTGACGCTCTAGGTCAGACGCGGGGCTCTGGCCCATGAGGGTCAATTGGACAGCAGGACCCTCGCCAGGGTCGTCAGGCCCAGAGGAAAGCGGATTTCCTCGCTGGAGGCTCCACATGTGCGGCCAGGCTTGCATTTGAGTCGTGCCTGACCCCTCACTATACCTCATCTAGCAAACGAGGATTCCTTCTTTCTATAAACACTTCCTGCATTGCTATTTTGCACCAGGCGTTTTTCTGGGCACCGGAGATGCAGAAGTGAGTGATAAGGAGACTTCGTTAAGGAAGTTCCGTTTTGGGGAGCGTGGGGATAGACGGTAACAGGTCAACAATACGGTAAATGTGGGCAATAAATGCCACGAGAAAAATAAAGTAAGGGAACAAGCAGGAGAAGTGATGTCTAGACAGATCCTCCTATCAGGAAGGTGGCGGCTCTGAGATATTTGGGGGGAAGAAATTTCCAGAAAGATGTTCTTATCTTCCTTGTCTAGTATTTATTAAGTGCCTGCTGTGTGCCAGACTCTGTGCTAAGAGGACATAGGTACTGACTCCTTTTGTCTCCACTAAACCATTTTATGGGGGTGGGGGGGGAACTGAGGCACAGAGAGGTTGGCTAACTTGTCCAAGCTCACACAGCCAGTTGGGTTGGACTTGGATCTGAAAGCAGTTCTCTAGCTCCAGAAACGTTCCCTTTAAAAAAAACTTTGCCAATTTAATTGGTGGAAAGTTATTTCAGTTCTTTCATTTCGGAATTAAAAAGAAAGTTCTTGAGGTCTGTGATCAAGCCTTCTTTCTCTCTGTGACCTCTTGCAATTCCCAGATACTAATAGACAAGACTTTTATTAAACTGTCTTTCTTTGCTTCTCTTTTTTAAAAGTTTGTCTCATATAATTATGCTCAATAACTTGTAGGAGATCAGGGCCTCATCTGCATCATCTCAGCACATACTGCTAAAAGGAAAATTAGACGCAACATAATTTTTTGGAAGAAAAAAAATCTTTCTTTGATTTTTTAAAAACACCTTTATTGAGATATCTTTGACATATCAAAGTGTATCTATTTAAGATGCACAACTTGATGTTTTGATATATGTATCCACTGTGAAAAGATCACCACAATCAAGCTAAATAACTTATCCATCTCCTGACATAGTTACCATTGTCTGTGTGTACCTGTTGAGAAGATTTAATTTAAAATCTATTCCTTTCGCAAATTTCAAGTGTCCAGTACAGTAAGCCCTGATCCTTTACTGCTCTCTTATACTATGCAAAGACCCTAACGTAGGAATATTTTGACCTGCTGTAGAAGCAGAAGGAAGGTTGGCAGATACAAGGTCAGAGAAGCCGGCTGGGGTGTGTCGGGCAGGGAGAGAAGAGCATCCCAGATTTGCTCTTACAGGAGAATTACATTGGAAAACCCACAAATACAGGAATTAGCCCAGTGCCTGGCGCACAGCAGGCAGACAGGAAATCTGTGGAGGGCTGGGCAAGTGGAACGTACTAGCCCCCAGAAGTGTGTAGACAAGGGGCTTTGAGTTTTTCCGTCTTGAAGAGGAGAATGGGGTAGAAGCTTCCAGAATGACAGCCTTAAACAGCTCTGGCCCTCCTGTGTGTGCACAGCTCTCTCCAGCAGCTTGTGCCCTGGACCACCCGCTGCACCATCAGCCTGGCTTTCTCCCTAAAGATGTCACTTGAGATCCTAACGTCCTGGGACCCAGGACACAAGGCCTGGAGCTGTCCTACTGAGCGGACTAGGTGCCTCACAGCTTCTCTTTGAAACTCCAGCCTCGCAAGGGCTTTCGCACAGCACGGAAGCCTTATTTCAAAAGCAGCCGCCGCCACCTGAACACTGGAGTGAGGAGGAAAGGGCTTAATTATAGAGGAAACCAGGCAGCAAGGATGGGGATCATCCAGCTACGTGGGTCAATTCGGGAGTTTGGGGAGGGATGTCGCCGGAGCCCCAGGATGAGACCTGCTGGCCACCACCACGCCTGTCTTCCCTCGAGAGCTCAGGGGATCTGATGAAGCTGGAAGGCTAATGAGATCGAGTTTTGGAGTTAAGTCTGTTACGTTGTTACATGTCAGGTCTTTTCTCCTCTTCATTTTCCTTTTCTGATTTGAAATCACACACTAAGGTGTCAATTTGTCAATTTCCTTGTCAATTATCCTAGTGCTTTTTGCTGAGTAATCTGTCATTTTATTTCATTATTTTTTTATTGCAGTAGAGTTGCTTTACGGTGTGGTGTTAGTTTCTGCCGCGCAGCGAACTGACTCGGCCACACGCAAACACACATCCCCTCCCTCTTGGACCTCCCTCCGCCGATCACAGGACCCCTCTCCTCCCGGAGAAAAAAATTTTTTTGCCTGAGACCAAATCCTTGTTCTCAGATGGATTTCAGGTGAGAGGTCAAAGCAGGGCAGAAATGTTCGTATCTGGCAGGAGAAAAAGCTAAGGCAGGAGGAGAACTGTTTTCCGGATCTAAATCCGTCCCAAGGCCAACCAGATATGCGATTCCAGTCTGGACTTCTCTACCCTGTGCTTCGTGGAGCTGGCCAGAAACTTTTCTTCAAATGCAAGAGCCATCCACACCCAGCTGCAGGATCCCTGGGGCTTCAAAACCTCTGTTCTCAGTTAAACAAATCCAGATGGAGCCTCCCTTGGCTCAAGTAAAATCTGACTCATAAATAAACGGTCTTATCTTTTGCAAAAGTCTTTTATCAGAGCACAGTATTCTTGGGAGCTTAAGACAGAGGGTCAGAACAACCTGTTCTTTCTTGGCCAGTCCCAAGCATTCATTTCCGCCTATCAACCTAGGGACGAACGCGTGGCTTAGTTCCTACCAGTTGCAGGCTTTGGGTCTTTGCTTCCCAAAGAACGTCTGTGATGATGGAAATGTCCTACACCTGTGCATCCAATGCCCTACCTGTGCGCTGTCCAACAGGGTAGCCATGAGCCACCTGTGTGGCCTGTCTCACCCTCTCTCTGAGGGTGACAACCGCAAATGTCTCCAGACATTGCCAAATGTCCCCTGGCAGAGATACCATCACCCCAGGGAGAGAACACCTGCTCTAGGTCTACCTGGATAGTAAGAAGAGCTAACCGAATGCATCGTCCTACATGCTTTACTTTTATAACTATGTTAAAACGCGCAACAATCTTACGAGGTTGGTGTGAGTCTTACCCATTTTGCAAATGAATAAACTGAGGCTTGAAGAACTTGTCTGTGGCAGAGTGCAAGCTCTTAGACACGCTGTTTCAACTGCTGGAGGGAATTTTGGCGCTAGAAGGAACTTTCATGGAAGGAACTTCCTTGCTTTACACTGGAGACCCCCAGCCCAGAACTGGGGCACAACTGGGCAGTGTCACTCAGCCTAGCCTGATGCCCGGGACTCCTCTGCTGTCCTTGACTTTCTTTCATTCTTAGAACCAAAGGGCTCTTGAGGATAGAGACCTTTTGGCTTTTCTTCCAGAGCCTGTCTGATAGGAGAAGCAAAAATGAGCAGCTCTCTTCCCTCCTTGGGAAAACATTTGCCCATTTTCCCACTGGGCGAGGGGCTGCTGCACAGTGGGAATGAATCTCATGGGCTCTTTAAACACTTCAGGCTGTTATTAAAGAACTTAGCTCTCTCGAGGACTCAGAGCTGTGGAATCAATAGTAAATTCAGTAGGGAGAAAGCTTTGTGCTGAGGGGAGCCATTGCACAGGGAAAAATGACTGTTGCTTACGTGAGGTTGCTTTCCACGTACTAGAACTCCTTTGGTCAGCAGGGGAAGCAGGGCCCCGCTGGTTGCCCATATAACATTATTTTTAGCTCTGCACCGCAATCCATTAGCTGGAACTGTGCCCTGGAGGTCAGACAGGCTGCACTGGAAATTCAATAAATGAGCTTTCTTTAATGATGCTTTAAATCTCAGCATCCCCGCCCTGTCAGGGGAAGTGCCTAGCCTCTGTGGCCTCAGGAGCTTTGCGGAAAGCACAAGCAGGGCTGCAGTTCAGGGTAGGAGCCACCCAGAAAGTACAGGGTGGGGGTACCCTAGCGTCAGCCTGCTTAGGATGGGGGGCTGGAGAGAGCACTGTGAAAATCAGGGATACACAGTCAATAGCAGGCATTGATAGTCATTATTTTCCCTGCCACCAGCTGGCCCAAACGTCTCCTCCTCGGAGACCATCGTATCCAGAGTCACCCTTTACGCCCAGGCCACGTCCTAGCACAGCACCTGTTGCATTTCCTTGGCGGTCCTCCTCACCACCTGTAATACGCTTATCTGTTATTGTCTGTTCCCTCCATGCCAGGCTCCAGGAGGGCAGGGGACATGTTCTATTTGTTGCCACGTCCCCAATACTGGAATGGTACCTAGAAAAAGGCCAATACATCTTTTTTTTTTTTTGAATTTTATTTATTTATTTATTTTTGGCTGTGTTGGGTCTTCGTTTCTGTGCGAGGGCTTTCTCTAGTTGCGGCGAGCGGGGGCCACTCTTCATCGCGGTGCGCGGGCCTCTCACCGTCGCGGCCTCTCCCGTTGCGGGGCACAGGCTCCAGACGCGCAGGCTCAGTAGGTGTGGCTCACGGGCCTAGCCGCTCCGCGGCATGTGGGATCTTCCCGGACCGGGGCACGAACCCGTGTCCCCTACATTGGCAGGTGGATTCTCAACCACTGCGCCACCAGGGAAGCCCCCAAGGCCAATACATCTTTGTTGAATGCATCATTAGGTGGTTATGGAAAACACTGTATGTTGTCGAATCTAAGACGCCATCACTTCGTGGACCACAAGTGAGAAAACCTCTGCCAACTAATCGGTGCCGTGCCATCCACTGCATGGGCTCATCTGTATTTCAAGGACGTTCAAGTGTGGATGAATGTGTATCGTAAGGACTCTGTGGTGATGGTTACTTGGATGTTGCAAGTGCTTGTCCCTGTTACGTATCTTCCCTCCTCGTGCTGTTCCTGGGCTTCTGTTGGGCACATCACTGCCCTTCTCTGTGCTGTTGCTTTTTCATTCCTTGAACGTCAATCAGCACAGACGCTGATGTTCGCGGGTCTCTCCACTCTCACGTTATTACTCCTATTGACCTAAACACCGACCACGCTGCAGACCAGACCCCTCTTCACTTGCGGTTCCTTCGCACCCCACACTGATGTAGCTTCATTTCCCAAATGCCCACCAGTCAGGGATATTCATGAAGCATCGCAAGGTGAAAGGAGGGAAAAGGCAGAAATGTGTACCTCATCTCTGCAAAACAAACCAGGACAGAAAAACCCTTCTGTGTGTGTGTTTATATATAAACACACACACAGACACTCTTGATGTGTCTGTGTTTATGATCACATGAGCACGGAGAAAAGCGTAGAAGCAGATCAGGTAGGTAACTAACACTGATTACCTGAGGGCTGGAAAGGTGTGCTGTAGTGTGTGTGTGTGTGTGTGTGTGTGTGTGTGTATGTATCTATAGATCTGCCAGTTTAATTAAAAATTTTTTTCCCTTTATTTTTAATTGAAGTATAGTTGATTTACAATGTTGTGTTAGTTTCAGGTATACAGCAAAGTGATTCAATTATACATGTATATACAAATCTCTTATTTTTCAGATTAATTTCCATTATAGGTTACTACACAATATTGAATATAGTTCCCTGTGCTATACAATAGGTACTTGTTTATCTATTTTATATATAGTAGTGTGTAACTGTTAATCCCGAACTCCTAATTTATCCCTCCCCCCTTCCCCTTCGGTAACTTTAAGTTTGTCTTCTATGTCTGTGAGTCTATTTCTGTTCTGTAAATAAGTTCATTTGATCTGCCAACTTTAAAAGTCCATGGTTAAAAAAAAACAGTTTGTATGATATGATCCCATGCTCATAAAATTACATCTCTCTACATGGTTATCCATAAAGTGTCAAAAGAGGTTATGTACAAAATGATCGCCAAACTTCTTTAGTAAGAGACTACATACTGTATGATTCCATTTATATGAAATGCCCCAAAAAAGGCAAACCCATAAAGATGGAAAGTAGATTAGTGTTTGCCCAGGGCTAGGGGTGGGAATGGAGATGAACAGTAAATGGGGTGACAAAAGTATTCCAAAACTGGGTCATGGTGATGGTTACCCAACTCAGTAAATTTCCTAAAACGTCGCTGAATCATACACTGGAAATAAGCTGCATCCAGTTCTAATTTTTAAATAACCCTGTGCTCACCACACACAATACACCTGTAGACGGCCAGTCTGTAACCCCTGGCTTACCTAATAGGGTCATCAAGGGGATTACCTGACTCAGAGTTAAGTCCATTCCATGTGTTGGCTTCTAGGTTAAGTCCTTTACTTGATAAATGAAACTCATGCATCCTCACAATGACCTTTTGGAATTAGGTATGTGATTGTCCCCACATTACTCAGGAGGACACCCAGGACGAGAGGGAATATATGAATTGCCCAAGGCTGCATAGCTTGGAAATGGCAAAGCCAAGAAGAACTTGCTGGAAGAAACTGCCCACGATCCTCTTGTGTTTCTCGACATCTTACAAACAGAGACTCGACTGTCTTTGTCCGAATGGTCTTTTCAAGGATGTTTATATAGTGAGAAGCCTCAGGAGAGAGAGACAGAGAGTTCCCTTCTGGAGCAAAAGGCAGGCAAGCTCATGGCTCAGTAGAGCAGAGATACTGTCTCTGTCTGGGAGAAGGCGAGGCAGGCTTTCTGCCTATCTTAGCTCAGGCTGCGATAGCAAAATACCACAGGCTGGGGCCTAAACAACAGACATTTATTTCTCAGAGTTCTGGAGGTGGCGAAGTCCAGGATCAACGTCGAGTTTTGCTAAAAGCCCTCTTCCTGGCTTTCAGACAGCCGCCTTCTTGCGGTGTCCTTACATGGCGGAGAGAGGGCAGGCTCTAGTCTCTTCGTCTTTTGAGAGCACTAATCCCATCATCCTCAGGATCTCATCTAACCCAAATCACCTCCCAAAGCCCTGCCCCTAGTGCCATCACATGGGGGATTGAAGCTTCAACACGTGAACTGTGGGAACACACAAACATTCAGTCCCTAACACTGCCCGTTAAAAAAGACTCGGGTTCCTGAAGCCCAGGGTCCCTCTTCTGGAACAGAGCCCACAGCACATGCAGTGTGGCAAAACCCTGGGGAGACTGGAGCTTAGATGCAGGACGATGCAGATGCACTGGCTGCCCTTTAGCCCTCTGACTCTGATCCAGGAGTCTCGTGTCTTCTGCCAGCAAACTGTGACAGGTTGATTTGTCAACCTGCACGTAGGGTGGAATCTCAGAGCCTTCAGAGGACTTTCCAGAGCTCAGGTCTGTCTAAATCCCAAACCTTATGAGCCTGTTGGAGGGTAGGCACGTATTAGGGGCCAATTCCCTCCCCCTTTCTTCTCACCATGGCACCCTAAGCTGTACCAAACTAGCTCTTCAAGTATCATTCACCTTGTCAGACTGCAAACCACAGGCTGTGTCTGGGTCCCGGGGAACGGGGTTCCCATGTGCCTGCTCAGACATCCTTCCTTGGCTTCTGCTGACTCGAGACTTCCCCTTGCTTTGTCAGCAGCCAGGGGTATCGACTCAGAATTCATTTCAGGGGGCGGTTTTTAGCTTGAATACATTCACTTCCCTAAAGATACTAATTACATGTCAAACCTATTTAAGAGCAGCTCAGGGCAGTTATGTGTACAACTGCAGTGAAATTTGTTTCTGGGTTTTTGTAGGCTGAAAGATGGACCTCTTTTTCTAGATGGACCTCTTTTTCTAGAGTCATCAGCGCCTGAGGTGTCCTTTCAAAGGGTCACACTTATCAAGGGTCCTGGCCCTTCGGGGGATTGCAGATCAGTAATAAATGCAAATGATCAGCAAGGACCTGGTATGTGACCACGGCTGGTCCAAACCAAGTGCCTCTTCCCCTTCCCCTCCTACCAAAGTTACTTTTCAGCCACAGGAAAGAGATCCCAGCCAGAAGCAGAGCAGAGATCCCTCAGAGCAGTGGTTCTCCATGGGGGTGATTTTGTCTACCAGGGGACATTTAGTAGTGTCTGGAGACATGTTTGTTTGTCACAACTTGGAGTGCTATGGGCATCTATTGGGAAGAACCCAAAGATGCTTCCAAACATCCTACAATGTGTGGGACAGTCCCCATAACAAAGAATTAGCTGGCGCAAAATATTAAGCGTGGTAAGGTCGCAAAATCCTGCCTCCGAGCTTAGAACTTTGCTGTCCAATGCAGCACCCACGAGCCACACGTGGCTCTGGACCACTTGAAATGGGGCCGTGATGGAGGTGTGTTCTAACACACACTGATTGGAAAGACTTAGTGCCAAAAAATATGAAATGTCCTATTAATCATTTTTACATTGACTTCGTGTTGAAATAAGCTTTTAAATATAATGGGTTAAACATATGCCGTTAAAAAGTCAGATTCACTTGTTTTGCTTTTTACTTTTTCTGAATGCGACTCGAGAGGATTGAAGTTACCTGCGTGGCTCACATTGTACTTCTATTGGACAGTGTTGTTTAGAACTTCTTTCACCCCCTCTCCTCCCACAGGCTTTTTGGGTCTTCTGTAAAGCACTCTGGGCTCAGGGCTACCATCTGCCCATAAATCACTTTTGGTTTAGTTACAAAAAATAGTCCCTTCTTTGAGATGACACTCCCAACAGCCAAAAAATGACGGTCATAGGATATTGTCGGGACGCTTTACTGCGACCTACTGGAAGGTCGGTGTAACAATTTAGACCGTGTGAACATGGCACCAAGTGCAGTGGACAATCTTGGCGGTGCTGGTTGCCAGGTGTCCGTGCTGGGGGTGGGGTTTGCAGAGAAGGATTTTTTCCACCCCAATCCTCCCCTTCAACAGTCTGTAAGGTTCTCTTCCACGCACACGTGTTGTTTTTAACCCCAGAGAGAAGACTCTGATTGTTATCTGTCAGACTTGATTTGGGGGGCGGGGACGGGGAAACATTATCTGGATGCTTTGTTTTGGATGTTTATGTTTTTTTCTGGATATGTTCCTATTGATTTCAAAAAATATAGAGAAAGACCAAACGGTTAATTTCTGGCTTGGGAAAACCCTCACTGTCTTACTCTTTGAGCAAGTATTGTGGGTACACGATCATGGTACATGTTGGTGGGAAAGACCAAAAATTAGGGTTCCTCCCTCAAGACACTTAGTCTCCAGAGCAGGGATTCTCTAGGCCAGCTTTTTCTTGGAAGGGCAAAATGGTAAGTATTTTAGACTTGCAGGCCATATGGTCTCTGTGGAAACTACTCAAAAGCAGCCACAGACAATATGGAAATAAATTTGAAAGAACGAAATTTTGCCATTTGCAGCAACATGGATGGAGGGCATGATGCTAAGTGAAGTAAGTCAGACAGAGACAAATACTGTGTGATACCACTCATACGTGGAATCTAACAAATACAACAAACTAGTGAATATGACGAAAAAGAAGCAGACGCACAGATATAGAGAACAAACTAGTGGTTACCAGTGGGGAGAGGGAAGGGGGGCAGGGGCAGTATAGGGGTAGAGGGAGAAAAACCGGATTATTAGGGGACTATATGAAATCATGTGGGCTTCCCTGGTGGTGCAGTGGTTAAGAATCGCCTGCCAATTCAGGGGACATGGGTTCGAGCCCTGGTCTGGGAAGATCCCACATGCCGCAGAGCAACTAAGCCCGCAAACCACAACTACTGAGCCTGCGTGCCACAACTACTGAAGCCCGCGTGCCTAGAGCCCATGCTCCGCAGCAAGAGAAGCCACCGCAATGGGAAGCCCACGCACCGCGACGAAGAGTAGCCCCTGCTCACCGCTACTAGAGAAAGCCCGCGGGCAGCAACGAAGACCCAACACAGCCAAAGATAAAATAAATAAATTTATTAAAAAAAGAAAAAAAGAAGAAATCATGTGTGAAACTTTTGAAAACTGTAAATAAAGCATTATAGAATTTAAAGAATCATTCAATAAAATTTAAAAAAAAGAAATAGATTTGAGTGATCATATTCCAATAAAACTTTATTTATAAAGCAGGTGGTGGGCTGAATTTGGCCCAAAGTTCATAATTTTCCCTATAGAGCAGTCACGGCTGCCCCATGGGCCAGACCCATGCTGCCGATGTATTTTATATTTTATTTTTTGCCCATCGTAGTTCTTTTTTTTTTAAAATTACCTTTGGTTGCCAACTTTGAAAAACAAGGTGACTTTTACCAAATTCGCAGCTTGTCTTGAAGACGTAGCAATCCCAAATTCACATTTATACACGCCACAACTGACAGGAGTTGACTACTGCTACCCTTCTAGAAATGGGTTTGTCTGAGTTACCACTTCATTCACTTAAGTTACCTGCTTGGTTACTGTAGGTATTGGGGGTTTGACCCATAGTGCATAGCTCTCTTGATGACAGCTAGGTTGGCATGATGTCAAATTAAGAGATGGAAATGGGAAAGTTTAGTAAAGCCACCAGAAGCGTTGTGTACATAAACCAACCAGCTGAACCCCTTATTTCACCAGGCTAAACTCTCTTAGTGAATGGGAGGCCCCCATGAAGTTTCCACCAGTTCAATCCAGACGGCTAATGGAATCACTTACTTTGCACTTTTTTTGGCCATGCCTCTCGGCTTGTGGGATCTTAGTTCCCCGACCAGAGATCGAACCCACGCCCTCGGCAGTGAAAGCGCCGAGTCCTAACCACTGGACCGCCAGGGAAATCCCTGGAATCACTTACTTTGATGACTTCCTCATCTGTGGACTTGCATTCCACCGACTCCGAGATATCCGTCACGGCACTGGTCTCCTCCACGGAGACCACCCTGATGGGCATGGCAACTGTCTTTCCCGTGAGGATGGCGGTGTTCAGAATCTCAGTGTCCTGCCGGAAGAACCAGACATAGCTGGGTCAAGGGAGCTATTCAGTTCTCTCCGACCCTAGGGGAAGCCCTCCAAGGTGTGTGCCAGGCTGTCTCTGTTTAGACAAGACATGCAGCACCTACCTTAGGGACCTGGGCAAAGGAGTCATTTTTGAACAATTTCCCAAGAGCGTTTCACAATTTACTTTTAGTTTATTTGTGATCGTCTTCCTAGTTTTCAACAACAACAATCCAAAAATATGTATTCTTTTTCTTTATTGCAGAGTTACACATCAGTTAGGTTTGTGTTGTAAGCAATAGAAATTGACTGGCTAGTTTGAGCAGGAAGGCACTCTGGTAGCTTGAATAACCAAGATGCCCACGTTCTAATCTCTGGAACCTGTGCATCTGTTGCCTTACACGGTAAAAGGGACTTCGCAGTTGTGATTAAGCTAAGGATCTTGAGATGAGAAGATTACCCTGGGTTACCTGGGGTGGACCCAACGTAACCATAAGAGTTCTTTGAAGAGGTAGCCATGGGGGTCAAATGAAGAGAAGAAGATGCGGAGCTGGAAGCAGAGTGATGTGACCATGACCCGGGAGATGTGGGCGGCTTCTAGAAGCTGGAAAAAGAAGAGATTTCTCCCTAAAGCCTCCAGAAGGAAGACACATTAATTTTAGCCCCAGAAGACTCATTTCTGACTTCCAACTTCCAGAACTGTAATGTACTAAATTTGTGTTCATCTGTTAGAGCAGTAACAGGAAACGAATTCAGGTTCTTAGTGGATAGATCCTGGGCTACTCCTGTGATCAAAGGAAAAGCTAAGAAGCCTTTGGAAAGGCAGGACCAAGAAGAGCTTCCAGGATGTTGAAAAGAGGAAAGGATGGGCAAGTCTCTCTAGAGTGAAGTGGAGTGAATCGCTTCAACCATTTCTATCCTTGAGTGACTCTGCTTATGATTTAAATTTTCTGGAGGGAGAGTCTGATTGGTCTCATCATGGTGCCCATCCGTTATCCAGGGAAGGATGGGGCCACTTTGACTGACATGCCTACCAAGACTGATTCCAACTGGAAAAGGGCAGTCTTAAAAAGAAATCACAACTGTGTTATCAGAAGAAGATAGAAGGTATAGATTCCCATCAGGCAAACAAGAGCAAAAAGATACTCATTACAAAACCAATCAAAGAGTTAGGTTATTTTTACCCCCAAATGCCTGTGATCACTACTACACCTTGGCAATGGGCTTCACTGTCTTGTGTAGCCAACCAAACTGTCTTCCTCTGTTGACCCACTGTGGCCCATTCCATCAGAGGTCTGGGGACATTGGTTTACCCTGTTCATACTGACTTCGTGCAAAATGATAAGCATCACACCTCTCATGTGTGTTATGATTTGCAGAGTGATGAAGAAAATGCCTTCTCTTTTGAATTTGTAGGCACTCCCTGCTTGCACTTTCGTAATCCTTTTCTTTACGGTCAAATGAAGATGAAAAAGGGTCTGTGGCTTTGGGACATCTATTGGCACCTTTAACCACTGGGCCAACTTCTCCCCAAGTCCCTCTCCAGAACTGCTGCTCAACTTTGAAGCCAGAGATGCAAGGAAAGAGATTTTCCCAGTTCTTCCTCCAGGGAAGCAACTGACACAGAAACAACCTTTTGCATTAACCAAGAGCACAGCTGAAAGAGTCATCCGTTATAAGGAGAGTGCAAGCCTCTCTCCGATGCTGGTGCCCATCAGCCAGCAGTTCAATAACCCTCTGCCATGTCTTCTCTTGGGTCCACAGGCTTCCTGGAGCTGGAGCTGCCATCTGGGCAGTGTCCACATTGGCTATTACAGATGCTAAGAATACTGCAGAAATCCCCCAAGTCCATTTTCAGGTTCATTACAGGTAATGCGTTCGGAGTTCAGTCTTAACATTTTCTTTCTGAGAATGGTCTTTGGCTAACGGCTTCATTAAAGCAGCAAATGCCCTCGTGTACTAATTGTGATTAGCTTTCTAATGGTCATTGCAGTTTCTCTCTCTCTCTCTCTCTCTCACACACACATCCTCTTTCACCTAACACTTCTTATTCCTAAACTGAATTACATCAAGATTAAGACTGGTGAATCATTAGATATTTTTCACTGACCAAGATCAATTTCAGGAGGAGAAATGAACAGTCATAGAAATGCCAAATGGGTGAAGAAAGCATTGATCTTCCGGATAACCTGGCTTAGCCACAAGGATGAAGTTCTGTGTATTTAAAAATTCCTTCCTTTTCAATCTAAAGAAAGGATACAGATGAACTTATTTACAAAACAGAAACAGACTCACAGACTTAGAGGACGAACTTATGGTTACCAAGGGGAAGGGACAGACTGGGAGTTTGGGATCGACACTCACACACTACTATATTTAAAATAGATAACCAACAAGGACCTACTGTATAGCACAGGGAAATCTGCTCCATATTCCTTAATAACCTAAATGGGAAAAGAATTTGAAAAAGAACAGATACTTGTATAACTGAATCACTTTGCTGTACATCTGGAACTAATACAACCTTGTTAATCAACAATACTCCAATATAAAATAAAAAACATTTTTTAAAATGAGTAAAAAGAAAAAAAGAAAACAATTTCTTTCCTGATCAATAGTTTTTGGTGTGTCTGTTACTTGGTGGGCACAAGGAGCCTGGAATCCCAGATGCTACTCTATGCTTTGACGTTAACTTTCGGTAGAACCTTCATCGCATCTCTTATCTTTTGGAATCTTCGCTCTTTCATTTTACAAATTAAGGGGTTGGACCGCATCTTCTCTGTCTTTCCAGCTGTCAAATCCTAGATAACCATGAAGCTCCAACAGCCATTTAATGAACACTTATTGTGCACCCAGCATGTTCTTGTCACTGGGTTATAACGTAGTGAACCAGAGTGACAAACCCATGCTCACGCAGATGGGTGGGATGGCGGTGGGGGGGGGGGGGCGGGAAACAAGCAAGCAGGCAACGACAATATTGGGTTTGTCAGGACCTTTTCATTAACTAGTGGCAAAAATCCAACTCAACTCAATCTAAGCAAAAAAGGGGACCTATTGTCTTGTACAACTCAAATATCTGAGGGAAGATTCCAGCTCAGGTATTGCTAGGACCAGGTTCTCAAAACATGTTGCAATTAATTTCTTTCGTTTTTAATTGAAGTATAGTTGATTTACAATGTCTTGCCCATCTCTGCTGTACAGCAAAGTGACTCAGTTATACACATACAGACATTCTTTTTCATATTCTTTTCCATGATGGTTTATCACAAGCTATTGAATATAGTTCCCTGTGCTATACAGTAGGACCTTGTTGTTTATCCATCCTATATATAATAGTTTCCCAATCCTTCCCTCCCCCCTGGTTTTTTATTTATTATTATTATGTACTACCTCTAAATGATTCCCAAGTACATGTGCATTGAAAGAGGTTGGTTTTTTTTTTCTTTTTTTTAATTGAAGTATAGTTGACTTACAATGTTTTGTTAGTTTCAGGTGTACAGCAAAGTGATTCAGTTATGTATATGTATATGTTCATTTTCATGTTCTTTTCCATTATGGTTTATTACAGGATATTGAATATAGTTCCCTGTGCTCTACAGTAGGACCTTGTTATCTATCCTATATATAATAGTTTGCATCTGCTAATCCCAAACTCCCAATCCTTCCCTCCCCTCCCCTCCCCCGTGGCAACCGTAAGTCTGTTCTCTATGTCCGTGAGTCTGTTTCTGTTTAGTAGATAGGTTTGCTTGTGCCATACTTTGGATTCCACATATAGGTGATATCATATGGTATCTGTCTTTCTCTTTCTGACTTACTTCACTTAGTATGATCACCTCTAGTTGCATGCAATTAATTTCTATGTTTCTCCATCTCTTGACTCTCTTTTCCTCTGTTTGGCTTCATCAGTCAATAAGCTATTTCTGTATAGTAGACCCCCAGCTATATTCTCCATGGCTCAAATCTGTGTTCTTCCCTCATACAACTCAAAGCAAAAAACAAACAAACAAAACCCCCAAATAGCCCAATTAAAAAATGGGCGAAGGATCTGAATAGACATTTTTCCAAAGAAGATATCCAAATGGCGAACAGATAAATGAAAAGATGCTCAACGTCACTAACCCTCAGGGGACTGTAAATCAAAACCACAAAGAGAAATGAAGAACTCCTGTACCATCCCTGGATCCCCGTGAGGGAGCGATTTTCCGGTTGGATTGTACTTTTCTGGTTTCCCCCAGTTGCGGGCATAGCTATGGGATTACAGAAAACAATAGCACACATTGTAGAAGCAGAGGGGGCAGTGAGGCACCCAGGCGTGGATTGGGCACGTCGCCAGGTCTGACTGTAAAGGTCCTGTGTCCTCTCGCAAGGACTTGGAGAGATGCTGTGCTGGGCAGGAGGGAAGCTTTCCTAGAGAGTTAAAAATGTGTGTGTGTGTGTGTGTGTGTGTGTGTGTGTGTGTGTGTGTATCTGTGTGTGATAGTGACATTGCAGATTACAGAGTTATATGGGGCTTGTTGCTGCTCTCAGATCCTTTTACGGTCGAGGCCAATTCATAGCGACGTGCCTGGCCTGCTATTTAAATGCGTACAATTGTGTGCTTTCTGAACCCCCAGCCGGACCTGGAAGAACTCATTTTGGGCAGGGCAGGCTGGAAGCAGGGGCCGCCTGCCTTTATCCACCACGTAGCACGGCTCTGGAGCCCAGGCTGCAGGCTGCCCTCCCTCCAGACCCCCCTGAGCTATGAGATGCCCAGCGTCACGGAATGGAGTCCTCCTCTGAAAGCAGACGGGTGGACATCTCCTGTTACCCCCAGCTGACATCAGACCCCACCCACCAACACCCTTTCAGAGCCTCACATAACACGACTAAGGCACAACTTGTTACTTGGATACTTTTCCTGTTATTAAATGTTTGTTCTCTGCTGTCACTGTTTTTCCCTCTCCCTCCACCTCCTTCCATCAGGAACCAGAGAACTGCTCTGTGTTTCTGAAAAGAATCCATCAAGTAAGGTACTTTTAAATCACTGTCATTTCAAGCTTGAAAAAAGCCCGAGGCTTCAGAGAAAACATGCTTTGTTTGATTTGCCCTCATAAATGTAAATTGGTTTGGCCAGTTTCTGTATTTTTTTTTTACAAATTGGGTTTTTAATTTTTAAATAAATAGAGAACACAGAATTACTTCTGGAGGGTTAAAAAGGCTGAGGGGGTGTGAACTGATTAAAAAGATAAAACCAACCGGCCAGGGGAGGGGGCACGTATCCCAGGAGTGGGTGTGAAATACCCACTACAAATTCTCCAGAGGCTTCTCATCAAGAGAAATGAGGAGAGTGGAAATGTGTGACGTCCATATAGTGGAATATTATTCAGTGACAAAAAAGGAATGACGCGTGACCATGTGGATGAACCTTGAAACAGGATGCTAAGTGAAAGATGCCAGACACAAAATGACACATATTTTATGATTCCATTGATATGAAACGTCCAGAATAGGCAACTCCATAGAGATGGAGAGCAGACTGGTGGTTGCCAGGGGCTGGGGCAGGGGGCACGGAATGCAGAGTGACTGCTTAAAGGGTCTGAGTTTTATTTTTAGGGTGATGGAAATGTTCTGGAATTAGACAGAAGTGATGGTTGCACAACCTTGTAAATATACTAAGAACCACTCAGTTAAAGATTTTAAACGGTGCTTTTTATTCCACTAGGGTATTTATTCCAAAACAGAGAGAACATTAATTAGAAAAGATCCATGCACCCCAATGTTCATAGCAGCCTTTTTTACGACTGCCAAGATACGGAAGCAACCTAAGGGTCCATCCACAGATGAATGGATAAAGAAGATGTGGTATATATATTATATATATACAATAGAATACTACTCAGCCATAAAAAAGAATGAAATTTTGCCATTTGCAGCAACGTGGACGGACCTAGAGGGTATTAGGCTAAGGGAAGTAAGTCAGACAAAGACAGTACTGTATGTTATCACTTACATGTGGATTCTAAAAAATGAAACGAATGAATATAACAAAACAGAAGCAGAGTCAAAGTAGTGGCTACCAATGGGGAGAGGGAAGAGGCAGGGGCAGTACAGGGATGGGGCTGAAGAGGTACAAACTATTATGTATGAAATAAATAAGCTTCAAGGATGTATTGTACAACACGGGGAATACAGCCAATATTTTATAATAACTATAAATGGGGTATAACCTTTAAAACTTGTGAATCACTATGTTGTACACCTGAAACATGTAATATTGTACATCAACTACACCTCAATAAAAAAATTTTTAGAATATGAAATTTAGAAAATAAATAAAGAATACCCTACAGTTTTGTCAAAAAATGGTGCATTTTATAGAATGTGAATTACATCTCAATTAAAAAAGAGAAGGAAAAGCGTGTGGGAGATGTGCTGGTGCCATGGAGAGGCCACGGCGGGGCTCGGACCTGGCTCTGCCTCTTGGCTGGTCGTGTGGCCTCAGATGAGCCAATCCATCCACCCACCCTCAGTTCACTCATCCGGGAAATGGGATCAAGAGAAAACACATCTGCAGCTCAAAGACCAGACACCTCGCCTTCCACACCAATGCTGTGGGTTCAAATCTCACGAGGGTCTGAGGATGAGGCAGGTTTAATCTAAAATGTGCCAGATGGTAGAGAACAGCCTCTCTCAAGGAGAACCCTCCTACACTGTTGGGGGGAACGTAAGTTGGTGCAGCCACGATGGAGAACAGTACGGAGGTTCCTCAAAAAACTAAAAATAGAGCTACCCTAGTATCCAGCAATCCCTGTCCTGGGCATATATCCAGACAAAACTCTAATTCGAAAAGATCCATGCACCCCAATGCTCCTAGCAGCCTTATTCACAATAGCCAAGACATGGAAACAACATAAATGTCCATCGACAGATGAATGGATAAAGAAGATGTGGTACATATATACAATGGAAAACTACTCAGCCATAAAAAGAATGAAATAATGTCATTTGTAGCAACATGGATGGACCTAGAGATGATCATACTAAGTGAAGTAAGCCAGACAGAGAAAGACAAATACCATATGATATCACTTATATGTGGAATCTAAAATACGGCACAAATGAACATATCTACGAAACGGAAACAGACTCACAGACGTAGAGAACAGACTTGTGGTTGCCAAGGGGTGGGTAGGGGAGGCAAGGATTGGGAGTTTGGGATTAGTGGATGCAAACTGTTATATATAAGATAGATAACAAGGTCCTACTGTAGAGCACAGGGAACTATATTCAATATCCTGTAATAAACCATAATGGAAAAGAACACGAAAATGAACATATACATATACATAACTGAATCACTTTGCTGTACACCTGAAACTAACAAAACATTGTAAGTCAACTATACTTCAACTAAAAAAATGAAAAAAAACCAACCTCTTTCAACACACATGTACTTGGGAGTCATTCAGAGGTAGTACATAATAATAATAAATAAAAAACCAGGTCACATTTGGGGAGCGCTTCCTACATGCTAGGTGTTGCTAAACGCTTTCATCTCTACCACCAACCCATGAAGCAGGTGGTCTTTTTATGCCAGGTCTATGGATGGGGAACTGAGGCTCAGAGCTGGTTAAGTGATGTGTCCAGGTACACAGCCTGGAGGTGGCCTGGCCAGGTTTGAATGTGGACCTCCAGGGCTGGAACACATGATCTCTTCTCCTGCTCTGTGCTGAAGAGCTAGGACATGGGACAGGACTGCCTCGGTTCTGCCTCTGCTCTTTCCTTGTTGTGTTTTAAATTCTCCCAGCATCAGTCTCCTCGGCTGTGAACTTGGGGAATCATCAGGGTTGTTGCGAAGATTAAATCAGATAATGTTTATGAATGGCCTGTCAGGGCGTGGAACAAAGTCCTTGTTGAATGAGAGGGCAGCTATTAAGCATATATGTGAAATGTCTGGATGAGGCAACTAGCAGATGGAGAATAGCCAACACTTCTCCTGAAACTCTCTTTTCTCTACTGGAGAGAGAGGCATAGAAAATAAAATCAAATAAAGATAAGGCAGTATGTAGCAAGCACGGGAACACACATTGCCTAGAAGAACAGAAACGTTAGCACATGGGGGTGTGGAGCTGATTACAGACGGAGAGGTGTCTATGAGAGCCTTACAGATACCTTTTTGGCACGTCAGACTTTTACAACAAGATCCAGGGCCCAAATCCTGCCTGTGGTCTGTGTTTATATGGACTTGTGAGCTGAGAATGATTTTTTACATCGTCAAGCCTCTTAAAAAAAAGAAAACAAGGAAAGAGAAAATGCCAGAGACTGTATGTGTCTCCGAAAAACCTAAAATGTGTAATATCAAGCCCTTTACAGAAAAATTCTGCCAAACCCTGAACAAGGGGATCATTTTCCCAAAATGATGGGGCTCTCAGCACGCCCCGCCAAGGGCGTCTCCTAACCCTTTGGTGTTAAGTCATTCTGTTTGGTAGAGCTGAGCCTACCCTTACAGCTTTGCTTTTCTTCAGTTGTTATCTCCTCTGATTCTCCTCTGATTCACTGTGTTTCCAGCTACACTTCAACATTAGCACCACAACCAGCACGGAAGCCCGCATTCTTTGCTCAACCTGGACAGATTTCCGTCTTGAGATAATCTGCATCACACGGAGACCCCAGGGGCTTTGGACCCACAGGAAGCATTGCCCTAGAGCACTGGGTCTTGTGTTAAATAGGAAGGGGTATTTGAATTGGGGCTGATTTTGTAAGTGTTCCCTAATTTGCAGTCGTGATTATATTCATGTTACGGCAGCGCTGGGTTTCTTGCACACACTTTTAGCTCAAGTATGAATACTTGGAAAATAGGAAGTCCCTACAATCCGCCTTTCCAGACTTAAGCGGGGTGGATAACATTACAGATGACTGCTTCAGGAGGAAAAGTGTATGAGTAGACACAGAGATAGAGGACAAATAAGTGGTTACCAGCGGGGAGAGGGACGGGGAAGGGAATCGGGGAGTAAGAGGTACAAACTATTAGGTATAAAATAAGCTACAAGGATATATTGTACAACATGGGGAATACGGCCAATATTTTATAATAATGATAAACGGAGTATAACCTTTAAAAATTGTGAACCACTATATTGTACACCTGTAACTTATATAACATTGTACAGCAACTATACTTCAATAAGAAAAGTTTTTAAAAAGTATATGAGTGGAAAAACCAACGAGCATTTCTTCCTTCATCTCGGCTGAAGTGCAGTAGGTGGGGAAAACACACAGCAGAGTTGGAGGAAGCGCGTTTGAGGCAGCTGGAGGGTCCCCGGCTCACGTGGCAGGCTCTGGGAAGATCAGAGGTGTGGTTTTTTTTTGAAAACCAAGAAAAGGGAGCCCAGCTGCTGGCATTCAGAGGGCTGAGACTGCTTCAGTGAGGCAACATCAGACTGCCCATCTTGCTGCCTCACACTTGCTGCATGGGGCTCCAGGTCTTGCCTTCTCTGTGCTTTGTTTTCCTCATCTGTGAAATGGGACAGTCCCACTTTCCTCCAGGGTGGCTCTGGGGATTAGATGAGAGAACCTAGGCAACCCCCCTAGCTTAGTGCCTGGCACAGAGGTGGCCGTTCCGTAAACACCAGCCCCACCGTCCTCACCCCTGGGAAACAGAGTCCGAGAACCGTGACTCGGAATTTCTGCGTCTTATTTCACCAAATCACTCTTGAGCACCGCAGCCTCGCGGCTGTAAGAGGGTGAGCGTTCAACTGTAACTGATCTGGGGACTAATTTAGCATCGCTTGGAAGTTGATGGAGGAGTCGTTTAACTAAACTTTCAATTCCATCTGGAGACAGCATCGGCAGGACCCCCGGGGGCTGCGGCGATGGGCTTTGCTGCGGGCTTCAGAGCTGAACCTCACGTTGTGGAGCAAAGAGAGGCGGGTGGGCACCAATCACTCCGTGAATTTGGCGTCTAGGACTGACCCATCCGCCTCTTCCCTGAAATAGAGATAAAGAGCTTCCCTCCAATTCTTGTCTTCCAAACCGTGGCGAGGTCTGTTTAGCAGGATCATATTTTGAGAGACTCATCTACGTTTGGGTTTCCCCTCTGCAGTTTTGCTGTCTTTACCTCTCACTCAAACATGGAAACCAGTTCTGAGTGTGGATCTTCGGAGCAGGATGGCAAGCAAAGCAGGAGGAGATTTCCCAAATTCCCAAATTCCCCAAAGAGGAGACGCTTCACAAGGATAGAGGATGTGTCTTGGCCAAAATCAGGAAGAAGAATGGGCCTCCCCCTCCACCCATCCTTCTGGAGCAGAAAGAAAGAATATTGTCTCCTGGGAGAAAGAGGTCTTTGGATTCATACATATATGAATATATATATATATATATATATATATATATATATATATATATATATATATATATATATATGAAGATATGCTCAAATATCAGATGTATATATATATATATATATATCTGCTGAATCTACAGCAGAGAGAGAGAGAGAGAAAGAGGGAGAGAGAGGGAGAGAGGGAACAAGTGTCCTGTTTCTGGACGGCACCTCTGGGAAGAGGCAAGAGAAGGTGGCTGTCCAGTGTGTTTACGAAGCAACAGCAAAGATCTCTGGATCCCAGAGGTGACCCGAAAAAGGCAGAGACTAGAAAAATAAATTGATCGGGTTCGCAGGAAAAAGAAGACCCAAGGTATTGTAGCCAAAAGGGGCTAGTTGGTACTCAATATCCATTCTCTTCCTTTTCCTTGGTAACTGAGCCATGAATTTTTGACAGGTGGAGTGGGAAACAGTACCAGCTCAGAGAAGTCTAAACGCCATCTCTCTTGCATGGGGGTGACCGTGGAATGGGGTTCAAGTATGATGGTTCTCAAAGTGTGGTGTCTCGACCAGAAGCCTCAGCACCACCTGGGATCTTGCTAGAAATGCAAATTCCTGGGCGCCACCCCAGACGCACTTAGTCAGAAACTCTGGGGGTGGAGCCTATTCACCCTTGGCTTTAACAATCTCTCCAGGTGATTCTGATGCTGCTGAAAAGTTTGAGAACTACTGTTCTAGTCCAAATGTAAGCAGCAATGTTCTTCTTTAGGAAATCTGCTTAATGGGAGCTGGACAAGGGAAGTGGGATGTTCTTTTTGCCCTTTTCCCCTTCCTCCTACCTGGAATACAGATACAATGTCTGGAACACTAGCAGCCATCTTGGTCCATGAGGCAAACTTGGAAATGAAAGCCACTCATGGCGGATGGTGGGGTAGAAAGACAGGAGAGGTCTAAATCTCTGATGACTAAGGAGTGGTCCTGGACTTATGTACATTAGGTAAACTTTATGTCTCAGCTACTAGTTTTGAGCATTTTCTATTATACTTAGCCTAACCTAAGGCTAACTCACATAGATATTTCTCTGTATGCTTGAGATCATCAATGAAGATTGCTATTTGCTGCACTTGCATGCAACATTTCCAGTTGTGTAACCGGAAGAAGGGGACTCCATGGCAAGGGTGCTAGATGGTGGCCTGCACTTGGGGAATGGCAGGGAATGGTAGTAATCCCGTTGCTTTTGGCTGCTGCTGGTGGTGGAAGCAAGGCTGACAGAGGACTGTTATGAGAGGAGGGCCAAGCAGAGACTGACAATTCAGCGTAATTTACAGCACCAGGAAAACTACTCCAAGAGGGCGCTTCCTCTTCCCAATTCAAGGCATCCTCGTTAAAATGATGCACGGGCGGCCCAGCAGCCAGTTGGCATGCTGATTAGTGAAAGTACTTGAAATGAGGGTTCTGGATTCAGGGCAGATGAGCCCAGGGAAGTGCCATCTGATGAACAGGCTGACTTTGTTAGGTGCAACCAGCTATTTACATAATCCTGTGACGAAGAATACATTATGTACACACACACAGGCATTGTAGGGGGGACCTTTCAAAATCCCACCCGCTAACATAATTTTCCCTCTAACCAGGCTGCGTGCAGACACCCAGCTCTGTCGCAATTTTTCTCATCAGGCAGAGAAGGGAAACCTTATTACTGGTTGGTGTGCGAACGGCGCATCTGATGGAGCGGGCTGCATTGGACTCGCTAACTGACACCACTACCTCCTCCCCTCCCGTTTCCTAATGAAACGATCCCCAAGACGTCTGCATGATTTGGGGGGTAGAATTGATTCTAAAAATGCTCCGGGAGATGCCGACGGGGAAATGGAAACCAATATTATCATTTCTGCTTTGCAATGGCTTTGGGATTTCCAAGGAGCAGCGAGGGTCAGGAGGTGGAGAGGCTGGGGAAGAGGAGAAGGTGTTTCCCACGGGAAGGCTTTCTCTTCCTAACATTCCAGGGAGCAAGAGAAAAGGCCTCTTCCATCAATAACCCGACAGATCCGTCCACACTGCAATTGTTCCCAGTTACACCTTCTCCTCTGTCATTTCTGTCTGTCTTCACTTTGCAACTCCTTCTTGAAATCTCAGCCCAATTGTATAGTGGACCAATGAGGGTCCACATCTGAAAACAGAAGGTGGGACTTCCCTGGCGGTCCAGTGGTTAGGACTCCATGCTCCCACTGCAGGGGGCACGGGTTTGAACCCTGGTAGGGGAACTAAGATCCTTCACGCTGTGCAGAGTGGCCAAAATAAATAAATAAAAAATAAATACAATACAATACAATAAAATAAATAAAAACTGAAGGTATCTCAGTCCAGCATGCCAGAGCAGAGTGCAGAACGGGGCTTTCGGAGCTGAGGCAGAAGAGCTTCCTGGATGGCTCACAGGTTCCAGGACACAATCATAAATAATCAGACCCGCTCATATTTATTGGGCACCTACAATGTGTCAGGCACTCATAGTAATCATCATGACCTCCATCATCATTTATGTTTATGCCCGTGTTAATTTTCTAGGGCTGTTCTTATATAGGATAGCAAGCTGGGGGGCTTAGAACAACAGAAATTTATTCTCTCACAGCTCCAGAGGCAAGAGTCCAAAATCAAGGCGTTGGCAGGACCACGTTCCCTCTGAAACGTGTTGGGGAGAATCCTTCCCTGCTTCTTCCAGCTTCTGGGCAGGGCTGGCAGTCCTTGGTGTTCCTTGGCTTGTAGATGCTACACTCCAATCTCCACCTCCATCATCTGTGGTCTTCTGTGTGTGGTGTCCGAAAACCCTCTTCTTATAAGGACACCAGTCCTGTTGGATTAGGGCCCATTTTAATGATCTCATCTTAAGTTGATGACTTCTGCAAAGACCCTCTTTCCAAATAAGATCACATTCACAGATTCTGAGGGTTAGGACGCCAACATCTCTTTTCGGGGGACATAATTAAATCCATAAGAATGTCTCTTTCATCCTTTGCAGAGAACCTTCATGTGGATTACTGCCACTTTGATCATCAACATGGCAGAGTAGAAAGGGTTGATGTTACCACAGATGGGAAAACTGAGGCCCAGAGGACTTTTTTGAACCTTCCAGTCTTCTGACAGCCAAGCCGTTCAACATGAGCTCCTGCCTTTATGCAAAACAGCCCTCGGAGCTGACACAGCACTGACTCCACCAGTGACGGTACCAACACCCGCACAGGCCAGCTCACAGCCCACTGTGATTCTGAGCCTTTCCAAGTACTGCATGCTGTTCCAGGCTTCTTTGCACGTGCTGACGTCTTTCCTCCCTGCAACAACCCCACGAGGCAGGTACTTCCCTTCTCCCCCACTTCCTAGGTTAGAAAAAAGTTTAAGAGTTGCAGAAAGTTTAAGTAACTTGCTAAAGAATCTACAGCTGCTAAGCGAGGGGGTGAAGAGGGGAGGGAAGAGGGAACCCTGGCTCCGAACCCCTACACTATCTTACGGCACTATCCCTAAAGATGCTGTAAACTGACTTTGAAAAAGCAAATGCATATATTATACATCTCAGGAAAGGTCCTTAAAAAAAACACAGTGTTACTGAGATATAGTTCAGATGCCGCAATTCACCGACCTAACATGTAATTGCCAGTTGCAACCATCACCTCTATTTAGTTTCAAAACATTTTCACGCCCCCCCCAAAAGGAAACTTCACGTCCATTAGCAGTCCCTCCCCAACCTCCCCTCCTTTCTGCCCCTGGCAACCACCAATCTGCTTCCTGTCTCTATGGATTTGCCTCTTCTGGACACTTCCTATAAATGCACTCATACACTGTATGGTCTTTTGTGTCTGGCTTATTTCCATCAGCATCATGTTTCCGAGGTTCATCCATGCTGTAGCCTGTGTCAGTGCTTCGTTCTTTTTTTATCGCCTAATAATATTCCAGGGTATGAATAGACCTCATTGCATGTATCCATTCATCAACTGATGGACATCTGGGTCGTTATTGGACCACGTTGTGGCTAATATTGGCTAATACGAACAATGTTGCTACGAATATTTGAGTGCAAGATTTTTGTGTGTGGTTGAAGTATACCACTCTGGCGAGTATACCTAGGAGTGGGGATGTGAAAATGCCTTTTCAAAGCCAGGTAATTACCTAGACTCTTTCTTAAGATGAATTATCTTCTTTGCACTGGAAAAGTTACAATAATCCCCCAAATGTAGGAATCGCCTTTCCTCCAAAGCGGTCCAAGCACTTTTTAAAAATCCTATACAATCCACCTCTCTGGCATCCGGGCAGAAGGAGGTGAATTTTTTTTTTTTTTTTTTTTTTTTTACTGTCGTTTCATAAAGCCACGGAGGCAATGAGATGTCTCTGCCCCAGGTCAGAGGCTGGGCTGAGCAGATGCTGACCACCGGTCAGGCGTCTTTTCCAGGGCCCCCCGTCCGCTCTCCACGTCCAGGCGTGAGGGCGACGTCCCCCATCTCCTGCTGTGAAGGCCGCTTGTTGTGACTCTCAGAACGAACGCCGTGTTCCCAGCCCCGCATGTTCCTAGACGGTGTCTCATTAATTATAGTCTCAGCCCACTGGCTGCCTTTCGAGCTGCATCTTAATTAGTGACCCCTCCTGGCTGACTCTTTCTTAGCACAGGAGTTCTTTGTTGGATCCTGTGTCTCTTCCGATTTTCAAAGCACAGATCAATGGGATGCTGTGAGGCGAACTTGTCTCCCTTCCCATTTCGGGAACAGGAAGGGATCCTTATACGGGATGGGCTCTGCTCCCGGCACAGACCCACCCCTCAGCCAACAAGAGACCCCTTGATAGGCGGAGGAGGACGGCACTGGGGTCCAGCATTATCTAACCTAGGTGGCTGGATCCTATTTCGAGAGAATCTACTTTCCACACAGCAGAAGGGGTGCGCCCTTGGAAACCCGAATGAGATCCTGTCCTGCTCTGCTCAAACCTTCTCCTGGTTTGCATCCCACACAGAGCGGGAGGCAAAGTCCTGCAGGATCTGGACGCCCTCAGACTCTTTGGTTTCCTCTCCTACTTCTCTCCCTTCCACGTGCTTTCCGGACACCACCGCTTCTTTGCTGTGCGTTGAAAGCGACTGAATCTTTGTACCCACTGTCCTGCCTGGAATGCTTTCCCGAGACATCCACGTGGCTCCATCCTCACCTCCCGAACATCTTTGTCCAGATGTTACCTGCCCATCCCCATTCTCTGCTGTGCGTTCCAGAGCTCTGATCACCCAGGACACTATGTGTTTCATTTCAGTGTTGGGGCCATGTCTGGGATGAAAGCTCCAAGAAGGAAGGCATCCTGTTCTCCAGTGTAGGAGCTCCACAAATGTATGGGGAAGAGATAGAAAACAGATACTGCCTGTCAGTCTTTCTAGTTTTATGTTCTAAAAGCATTTAGGGCAGGAGGATTGGAGGGCTTTTTGAAGACGGTTTTGAATTGGGAAGAAGAAGAGGAATCTTGGGTTGCTTCCCCCAGGGAACAAAATCAAGATCCTAGAAGGAGTTGTTGCCTCATGGCGCCAACCTTAGCAAAGAGGCTGGGACCTTGGGTTTGGCATAGAGACAACTGTAGGTGCAGAGACCACAATCTAGGAAGGACGGAGGCTCTGGGGGACCTGTGTGGATCAGGACCAGGAACCCAGATGGCTCTCACTGCCGCAGCACTGGTTTGAGCATCAGGAGAGACAGGAGCTGTTACAAAAATGTGAAGGGATAGAAATTCCAAGAAGGATTGGGATGAACTTGTTTTCTACTGGCCTGATGGAATGGGAGGTGAGAGGCACAAATCAGGGGAACTTAAGAGGAAAGCCAGTGATGGTTTGTTTCTGCACATCTGGTCTGATGGATGGAGGTTCCCACCCAGCGCCGATATTCTACAGGGTCACCCACGCCCTTTCTGATTGGTCAGCGTCCCACCTCTGGTCTGATCTGATTGGCTGGAGCCTGTGCCAATCCAATAAGAAAAGAGTTTGAATCCCACCCCTGTTTGCACCCACTGCACGTGGAAAATAGAAGGTAACAAACAAGGTTCCGCACTTTCTAGGGCACGTGGCCACGATGACGCCCGAATCTCTGGTTGGAAGTGGTCCATTACTTTTTAATGGGGCTGTCACATGAGTCTTCATGGGTTTTCTTGGGGGTACCCGGAGGGTCAGAACACAAAAGGTAGCTGGTCTTGCCGAAATGACCTACACGTGTCCAGGCATGTGGGTTTCCAATTGCGGGGAACTGTGCTGACCGCATTAGTCACGAGAAGTGAAAAGCCTCATTCTTCTTCGGATTGCAGCTCCGAGTTTCTGCCAGCAGTTAGCACGGGAGAAACACAGATGCACAATAGTAAACCATTTAGCAAATCAATCCTGGGGAGCTGCAACTTGTCTCAAACGGTAGCTGAGCAAATTTCCTTCCCTCCCTGAGGACCTCCGCTAACAGCGCTGCGGGCTTGCAGTAACAGACCAATAATTCTGGGTTCTGTCACTACCGGGAAACCCAACTCCCACCTCATTTACCTGAAATCCATTCTCCGTGCAAACTGGGGTGCAGGAGCCGAACTTTACTTATCTGTCAATTTGCTTCTAATACAAGACGGAGATTCTATTCCAAAATGTTCATTTAAAACAAGAAAACAATTCAATTTAAGAAGGCAAGCGTCTCCAGAAGGTCTAGCGCTGTAATTGAGCTATTACACGGGCTTGCCCTTTGGGATGGCACATGGGAATACGAGGCGTCAACTTCCCGGAGAAATGTCACATTTTTTTTGCAACCTAGCCAAGAAAGGAGATAGTTGAGAAATGAGAAACGTACTTTATTTCTCCAAAGTTAGAGTCGTTTTCTGTTTTCAATAGTTCTGCCTCACGGAAGTATAGACAGGTGCTGTTGCTATGAGTCAAGGATGTTTGAAAGGCTAGTCCTGAGGGCAGAGTCCACGCCAGCGATATTATGAAGGGAACAGAAGTGGCCAGTGGTCCCTGTGTTGCTTCTGCTTCTTAGGACCCTTTCTGTCACCTTCCACACACACCCTGTATGAGAGACATTTCAGGGGTGCTTCGGTACCCGGACCTCCCCTCCTTCCTGAGTCACTGGGAAGAACAGGTGTCCAGACCGCCTGCGGCCAATAAAACGTGAGCGAGTGCAATTGATGTATATCCTTTCTGGGCTGAGGCAGGTGAAAGCCAGCGAGCCGGCTGTCTGCTTTCTCTCTCCCTGGTGGGGCAATGTTGGGTGCAGGATGGGGGGAGCCAAATCCCTAAGTCGCTGGATGGAATCGAGCACAGGTCGACCTGCACCAAGCTTTGCGTGAGTGTGATAAATAAATTTTGTGCACCGCTGAAATCCCAGCTCTTGTCTGTTGCAGGAGCTAGCAGGACGTCTGCTGACGCATCCCCCAGAGAAGCCAGACGTGGCGGCCACCTGTATACAAGCAAGCCCTCCAGTAAACACGCTCACATTCAAGCACGGTGGACCGAACTAACTGGACGACCCCTGCCAGGGGCACTGGGGTTTCAGGGGGAACCACAGGGAGAGGGAAAGAAGTTCTAACTCAGAGGCACAAGGTACCAACAGTGAACTCTTGAGACAACAGCCCTGGGCTCTAAGGGGAGGGAATCGTAGAGGTGGGCTTTCTTGGATTTTCCCATCAAAATCGTATAGAGAGGTTTTCTCAAGTGGGAATCTGGGGTTGTGAGCACAGAAATGAACTCTGGATAACTCAAGCCAACAGGGAATTTGTCAGCAGGATCTTGGGTTTCAGAAGGTGGTCAGGCTCGGGAACAGGGCAGGCACTGTGGTCGAATCTGGGCAACAAAGGCTGCCCCACGTCTCGTCAAGGGGATGCTAATGAATGAACCCCAATAGTTGTTTTGTGTCCTCGTATCAGGCCAGTTGAGGGTCAGAGAATCCAGCTGGCGAGTTTAGGGGCTGTGCCCTCACTGGCGGTGGCAAAGGGGTGGGAGGGAGGGAACCTGACTGGCTGGGAGAATCCTCAGCTCTGTGGGCAGTGGCTTGGACACAGTCACACCTAGTATCCCAGGCCTTCCCCAGTGGCAGGACCAGTGGTCCACTCTGAACTTCTGGGCTGCCTCAGGCATAGTTCAGTGAAGGCCAGAAAGTTCCTACACCTCAGTGCCCAATTAATGCCAACTCTAGTTGTTGGCACAGAGAACTTATTTTCCTTTTCAACACTGCCTGCCCAAATCTGTTCAAAATCCCCCATGAATCCTACTCGGCCATAATTATGCATTGATGACTGGACATTGACCACAGAAGTAATGGATGATACTACCCCCTAGTGGCGGACATTGGCTATACACAGCATTGCAGCAAATGGAGAATTTTCACTTGGTACTGATTTTTCTGAACAAACACAAACCACAGCCCATATCCCTGATCCGGGTAGAATGGAATCTACTCCCTTAGTCCTGATGGCTGCTCCAGGGCCCTTCTGAGGTAAAATATACACACTGTAAAATTTATCTGTAGTCCGATGAATTTTAGTGACTTTATGTAGTTGTGGAACCTTTACCACCATGCAGTTTCAGAACATTTCCATCAGCCTAAGTTCCCCTCGGGCCATTCGCAATTAAGCTCTGCCCCTACATCGGTCCCCAGGCAATCACTGATTGGCTTTCTGTCTCTAAAGTTGTGTCTTGGGGCTTCCCTGGTGGCGCAGTGGTTAAGAATCCGCCTGCCAATGCAAGGGACACGGGTTCGAGCCCTGGTCTGGGAGGATCCCACATGCCGCGGAGCAGCTGGGCCTGTGAGCCACAATTACTGAGCCTGCGTGTCTGGAGCCTGTGCTCCGCAACAAGAGAGGCCGCGACAGTGAGAGGCCCGCGCACCGTGATGAAGAGAGGTCCCCACTTGCCACAACTGGAGAAAGCCCTCGCACAGGAACTAAGACCCAACACAGCCATAAATAAATAAATAAATAAATAAATTTAAAAGAGATAAGCAAAACATTCTCTCTATAAATTTGACCTTTAAAAAAATAAAAAATAAAGTTGTGACTTTTCTAGAAATTTCGTATAATGGACTCCTACAGTGTGTAGTTTTTTTGCACCTGGCTGTTTGCATCTCAGTTGCTTGATGCATCGGTCGTTTTTTTTCCTTTTTACTGCAAACAGTGTTCTGTGCTCTGACTATCGCTCAATTTGTTTACTTTTCTCAAGTTGAGGGATGTTTGGATTGATTTCCAGTTTTCGGCGATGATGGATAGTGTTGTATCATAATGTTTGCCCACCTGTCTCCACGTGAGCAGGTGTTTTCCTTTCTCTAGACCCCTGAGGGTAGCATCATTGGGTTGTATGGCAAGTGAACCTTTAATGCATTACTAAAGTGCTCAACTGTCTTCTAACAATGGTTTACCGTTTTACATTCCCACCACGGATACAGACAGATCTGTTTCCCCATACCCATGCGGACACTTGGTATTATCCGTCTTTTTGATTTTAGCCATCCTAGTGAGCGTAATTGTGCTTTAATTTGCATTTCCCAATGACTAATTCCATCAAGCGTTTAAATTCCCCTAACACTTCAGAATTAAATGAATAACTGTGGTAAGGCTCGGCTTACAGTCACTGAACCATTGCTCGAGCATCAAATTTAATCTGTATGTTAAAGAGGATTTGGAAGGAATCAGATAGACAGCAAGGAGGCATTTGGGCCCATCACCAATCGAAAAAAAAACCTGAAGAAAATGAGTAGGGTAGTTAGAAGCAGCTTGATGTAGCAAACATAACAATAATATGTTTTATGAAGGAAATTCCCTGGCGCTCCAGCGATTAGGACTCCGTGCTTTCACTGCCGAGGGTCTGGGTTCGATCCCTGATCGGGAACTAAGATCCCACAAGCCACGCAGCCAAAATATATATATATATATTTTATGATAACAACCATTTAAATTCATTATCAACACACATACACAAATATATAAAATTAGAAGTATTTCACATTCCCTATTTCAAGTTTCCTTGTAAAATTGGGATTAAAAAAAAATTTGCCTCTTGTCTCTACCAGCAAATACAGTGTCTGAATTACGAGATTTTAAGGGCACCAAATGCAGGCTTTGGAGGCTGTCGGCTGGGCACGTGCACTGCAGCTGTCGGCTGGGTGCTTTCTCTCTGCCCTGGGTTAGCCGAGTCCCTCTGCCGAGGTTTCATTACCTCTGCCTTAATCATTCACGAGAGTGTCTGCTGAGGAGTCTGGGAGAATCCAGTAGAGTGTGAGGTCCACATCAAAAGGGTACAACCCGACAGCAGCAGCCAAGAGGCTCCCTGAACTGCCCCTGGGCTGATCCCTCCGATTAAGGCAGACCTTTTGCAAATTAGTGGAGAATGTTCCAGTTTCCTCTGCTTTCCCTCAGCTTTGTAGATTTCATTTCGTGAAGCATAAGCAGTAATCCGGTCGCAAGAATCCCGTGTCCCACGCGGAGTTCCTGACATATTGGATAAATAAGAGCCTGGGGAGGAAAGAGATCTTGCCTCCTTCTTTCAAGTGATTAAGGGAACGAGAGCTAGTTTGTCACCTTTGTGGTTTTTCTGGCAAATTCAAGGAAGAAGGCTTCTCTGAGGGTCAGTGAGAGATAATTACAGTCACAAGGACGGAGAGCCTTCAGACAATCGAACGTCAGACGCTGCCCCCTGTTTGTCAAATGCTGGCTGAAACCCTTCCTGGGTCTCCGCCCAGCTGTGCCAGGGGGTGGGATGGACAAGGTAACAGCACAAACCCCCTGATTCAAATCCACGGCCTGCCACTCATTAGCTGTGTGTCCTTGGCAAACTGCTTAACCTTTCTGGGCCTCACTTCCTCCTCTTCAAAAAGGCGATCTAACAGCAGCATCCTGTCTCAGTTTCCTGTGGCTGCTGTTCCAGAGCATCATAAACTTGGTGCCTTTAAACAACAGGCATGTATCCTCTCATGGTTCCGGAGGCCGGAGGTCTGAAATCAAGGTGTCGCCAGGCCGTGCTCCCTCCTAAGGCTCTAGAGAATCATCCTTCCTGCCTCTTCCAGCTCCTGGTGGTGGCCACGCCCCTGGCGTTCCTTGGCTTGTGGCTGTGTCACTCCATCTTTGCCTCCAATTCACATGGCCTTCTTCTGTGTCTCCTTTTCCATCTCTTATAAGGACTCTCTGGTTGGATCTAGGGCCACCCTGATCCACCACGATCTCAGCTTGATCCTTACCTTAACCACATCTGCAAAGACCCCATTTTCGATCAAGGTCACATTCATCGTTACCAGGGGGTAGGACTTGGACATATCCAGCCCAGCACCCATCACATAGGGATACTGGGAGGACATGTCTGTAATTACTGCTTTGTTATTATTATCGAAGGAGACTGTGGATGGGGATCAGCGAGGAAAGTGGCAGAAGTTGTGCCCACAAGGGGACGATGGTGCAGACAAAGGCCTGAGGCTGGAACTAGTGGTGTGAAGGGGGACCCAGCACGCCGGCTGCACTGGTGCTGAAACGTGGCTGAAAAAAGGGAGGACCCTGGTGCCAGGATGGAATGGCGGTCCCGGGTGTCATGACTCAAACCCGGACTGCTTGTCTCTAAAGTCTGCGATCCCACCAGGGACTGGTTCAAGCCCCCTGCTTCCCCCAAGCCTTCTGTGTCTCTCTTCACCCCTCCAGCCTTATGACCTCAGAGGGGTGCAGTATGTGCACTTGGAGCTGAACTAGGCTGCAGCACTTAAAAAAAAACCCCAGCTCTTTGGGATATAGTTCACATGCCCTACCATTCACCCATTTAAAGTGTATAATCCAGTGATGTCTAGTAGATTCATAGAATGGTGCTACCATTGCCACAATCAATTTTAGACCATTTCATCACCCTAAAAAGAAACTGTATTTCTAAGCTGTCCACCCCTGATCCCTTCCAGTCCGGGCAGCCATAAAGTTACTTTCTCACTCTATGGATTTACCTATTCTGACATTTCATAGAAATGAAGTTTTATAATGCATAGTCTTTTGTGGCTGGATTTATCACTTAGTATGATGCGTACAAGGTTCATCTATGTTGTAATATGCATCACACTTCATTCCTTTTTATTGCTGAAAGATTGTGGTATTCTTGAGTTGAGAGGTATAATTCCTAAGCAGGAATCATAAACTAAAATAGCCAAGTACTTCCTAAGTGCCAAGCACTGTGCAAATTACACGCATTATTTCAACTGAGATGCCTACAGTTTGGGCAGGCAAAACAAATGGGTGAAACAGATTTGGTAGAAACTATTATGAACCCTAGTTCGTGCTGGTCCAAAGGATTCCACTGGTTGCTGCCTGATAAGAATTTGGGCCGGAAGACTTCCTGATCTTCTGATTCTTTCAAGAGAAGTCAGGATACTGGATTTGTTTGTGTGAAATCTCCCAATTGGTATACATGGGCAACAAACAAAATTCATCTTCAGGCTGGATTCAGACAAAGGACTTCTTCCAGTTTAGGGTCTCTGCTTATGAAGCAAAAAGATGGTCATAAAATAACTACAGTGGACCATACACACCACTGTTTGTAACCCCAAAATCAATTTGGGAAGAAGAGTAACCAGCTCACCCTGGTTTGCCCAGACTGTCCCAGTTTTAAAACTGAAAATCCCATATCCTGGGAACCTTCTCAGTTCTGGGCAAACTGGGACAGTTGCTCACCGCACTGGGAGGCCAGTCTATTCCCGTGAGGTGCCCGTGTCTGGGGTACTGTGGCTGCTCACCCTTGGGAACTACTCTCAGAGCGAAGTTATGGACACAAGAGAAGAAAGAAGTAAATCTCTTCCATTTATTGACACCTCATTTTGAATCAAAGACACCATTCTCTTGCTCCAACTTGCTCATTCATCAGATCTGACTTTTGGCTGTTCTCAAAGACAATATCACCATTATCACCAAGACCATTCTCATCACCAATATCATCAGCATCACCATCATCATCATCATCAGTACCATCATCATCACCACCATCAACATCATCATTATATCATTACCATCATCACCATCATCACCAGTATCACCATCAGCATCATCATATCATCCCCAACCTCATGTTCATCATCACTATCACCATTATCACCCTCATCATCACTATCATCATCATCACCTTCTTCACAGTCTCCGACATCATGATGATCATTATTGTCACTGTCATCATCATCACCATCATCACCTTCACCACCATCATCATCACCTTCACCACCACCATCATCATCATCACCATCACCACCATCATCATCACCTTCACCATCATCATCACCATCACCACCATCATCATCACCTTCACCATCATCATCACCATCACCACCATCATCATCACCTTCACCATCATCATCACCATCACCACCATCATCATCACCTTCACCACCACCATCATCATCATCACCATCACCACCATCACCACCATCATCACCTTCACCACCACCATCACCATCATCACCATCATCACCACCATCATCACCACCATCATCACCATCATCATCACCTTCACCACCATCATCATCACCATCATCACCATCACCATCATCATCACCACCATCATCATCACCTTCACCACCACCATCATCACCATCACCACCATCACCACCATCATCACCTTCACCACCACCATCATCACCATCACCACCATCATCACCACCATCATCACCACCATCATCACCATCATCATCACCTTCACCACCATCATCACCACCATCATCACCATCACCACCATCATCATCACCATCACCACCATCATCATCACCTTCACCACCACCATCATCACATCACCATCATCACCACCATCATCACCTTCACCACCACCATCATCACCATCACCATCATCACCATCACCACCATCATCACCATCATCACCTTCACCACCATCATCATCACCATCACCACCATCATCATCACCTTCACCACCACCATCATCACATCACCATCATCACCACCATCATCACCTTCACCACCACCATCATCACCATGGTCACCATCACCATCACCATGTTCATTATCACCATCGTCGCACTCACCATCGCTATCATCATCATCACCATCACCACCACTATCATCAACAGCTTCATCATCATTCACCTCCTCCGCTGCACCCTTCTACCATAAATCTTTTCCAGTATGAAGTGTGAAAATCAAGAAGAGAGACACTGGAGTTAGATATGGGTTCAAACCCGATTTGCACCATTCCCAAGCCGTGTAACTGCAGGAATATTAGCTACACCACAGGCCTCAGTGTCTTCACCCACGAACTGAAGATAATACAGGCTCAGACACTGCTGAAGCAGCTGCTCTAAGGATTGCATGAAACAACGAATACGAAGCACTTAGCACAGCGCCAGCGCTCAGTAAATGTTAATTACTATTATCATGGAAATGAATCTCAATGTGATTCAGCACACTTGGACTTCACAGATTCACCACATCAGGGCAGCTCTAATTTCTGGAAATTGTTGCAGATTTTTGCCTCTGACTCCTGGGTTATTAGGCTCCCCAGGACGACACAACCGCATTTTCAGAGGGATACTGCTGATGTTCGCCTCCAAGGAGGACTCTCCACGAATGACACTGATGAACGTAAAACAAGACCAAATATGGGAAAGTCTTTTACAAACTGTAGAGTGCTGGGCAGATGTCAGGGAAGGGGGTTATGACTCACTGTCTAGCCTTTGGCCACTCACAGAACCAAGAAATTCATCCAGTCCAGTTCTTTGCAGAACTGAGGACAAAACAACCCAAATCAGGCCTCCCGCGTGAAACTAGAAGCTTCTGGGGGTTTTGCAGATAAAGAAGGCACTCTCATATTTCCCATGGTGTCAGCCCCCAAATTACGGGTGACATTTTTGTTTGCTGATTCTGAAAGTTCCAGAGTCCCTACCTCGACATGGAAGCCTGCCGAGAAATCAGGTCTGGAAAGGCCAACATTCAGGACTGCCAAATGCACTCCTGTTCCGGGAATTTCCACCTGCCCCAAATGTGGAAATGTGCCCCAAACATCTGGGATGTTTGTATCCAGAGAGGCTTTATTTTGTTTGCTGGGTCTCCCAGAAGAAGGATTGTATGGTAGGAAGAGGGGTACGGGGGCGACACCTTAAAAATGAGTTAGCAAGTGTAATTTGGAAGAGGTTATGGTAAAAAAAAAATGCCTTAGACTATAGCTACAGCCTCTTAGCCGGTCTCTTAGATTCTGGATTGGTTAGAGGGAAGAAGAATGATCACCCACCCTGGGCGAGGGGAATAATGGAGCTGAGATAAGGGGGTTCAGGGAGGGGGGCTTCAGGAGGTGGCTGGATCCACCTTCTGGGGTCCTTGAATGTACAGTGTGCAGCATGTAGTACTTTTGTTCTAAGCTTGGAGCCTTCCCACAATATGTGGGCAAGGGGCAGCTCCCACTCAGGGCAGGATTTGGGGCAAGTAGGTGGCATGGCAGGAGCGTGCACCATGTAAATCACATCCACTTGGTCAGCCATGGCTGCTCAGAAGTTCTCTTTAGGTTCGGAAACAGAACTACAAATTGCCAAGAGCTCTTAGAATTTTCTGCCACAGCCATGTGGCATGCTTAACTTATAAAGCAAATACCAAGATTAATTCTCATTCAAATCTGCACCCACCTAAGGTTCTTGGAAATGAAATTCCATTAACAATTCCTTTCATTTTTACTTTCAAGAATTTTTAGTATGCAGGGACTTGCGCTTCAGTGATTTCTGCACTTGAGCCCAGCACGGATTCTGTAAGCATTTGGAAAACTGTTGTTTTTCTTCCATTACAGGACACAATGCAGTATCTTAGAAAATTTGTTATTTAGAACCTCTTAATATTATGCAAGCAGGTATCTGAGATAATATTCACATTCGTGAGTGAATTTTAGGTCTGATGACAGTGAGTGATGTAAAATTCTTGCTCTGAGCAACCAGATCATTTCTCCCTTTTTGTGGGTGATATATACACCCACCCAACCCAGCATTTATCAACAAGAGTGAGGACAGTTTCAGTGGCTATGACTACCAGACAGTAGTCATTGGAAAAGGAACTGTATACTGCTCACATACTAGTTTTCTAATAAATCCCCCCTTTTCAAGGCCCCTTTGGAAGGAAAGGAAGTAAAAGGGGCACCAAGAACCCCGAGACACAAATGAAAGTCACTTTAGACTCTGGCACAGGCAAGGCAGAAATCAAAGCCCTTAGTTCGGTGCTAAAGCCTAAAATAAGGGTGAAAGGAAAACTGCCAAAAGAATGAACAACAGATAGCATCTCTTTCCCTGTAACTAAGGAAAGTGGGTTTTACTTGGTTTGCAGATAAGTTCAGGCAGCAGGGCTGCCAACTACAGTTGCACAGGCTTTGCACTGCACAAGGGCTTGCTTCTGGAGGTGTTCTGCAAAACAGAGGGAAGTCAAGTGTCTTATGCAAGGGCGCCTCTTTCTAATTTGCATGAAGACTCTGCTTGGGCCAGTGGTTTGGACCTTCCCTTAGGACATCATGAATTACAAAGAGGAAGCACACACGTATTTTCACAGCCATCTCTCCTAAAACAAAGAACACTGGTTTCTAAATGCAACCTCTTTACTTTTCGATTTCATTAATGAAGGGCATGTTGATTCATGTAGCATGTAAGCAGGACCCTTGATTATCTGGTTCAGTCCTTAAACTCAAAATCTAGAACCTTCACCTGGTATACTGTGCACATCCAATAAATGTTTGTTCAATGAATGAATGAACCAATAGGGCATTCTGTTCGCGGAAGCCACTGCTACAGGTAAATTGACATCTGCCCTTCGCTGTTTTCCCATTGCCTTGAGAATATTAATTATTAATCACGGATTTTTCTGGAGGGAAGGTCACGTGAAGAGGATTTTAGTTGGAAAGGTAAATAATGAATAAAAATCCCCATTCATAGTTAACTCACACATTTGTAAAGAACTGTTTGGTCAGGAAGACTAAATCTGGGATTCGACTCTCCCTCAACATCTCTTTTTATTACTAGTATCCATTTCTCCCCAGCCCTCCTCACAAAGTCAGAGGTCCTCAAACAGTTTGGTCTTGGGATCCCTTTATAGTCTTAAAAATTATTGAGGGCCCTAAAGAGCTTTTGCCTATATAGGTTGTGCTGATTGATATTTATTGTATTAGAAATTAAAATTGGAAGTTTTGGAAACTCAAGATGACAAAAGCACACATTCCATTAGCTCTTAGAAGGAGGGCATCATCCTTCTGGAAAAAGCTATAATTCAAAAAAGATACGTGCACCCCTATGTTCACAGCAGCACTGTTCACAATAGCCAAGACATGGAAGCAACCTAAGTGTCCCTCGACAGAGGAATGGATAAAGAAGATGTGGTACATACATCCAATGGAATACTACTCAGCTATAAAAAAGAATGAAATAATGCCATTTGCAGCAACATGGATGGACTTAGAGATGATCATACTAAGTGAAGTAAGTCAGAAAGAGAAAGACAGATACCATATGATATCACTTATATGTGGAATCTAAAATAGGACACAAATGAACCTATCTATGAAACAGAAACAGACTCACAGACATAGAGAACAGACTTGTGGTTCCCAAGGAGGAGGGGGTTGGCGGATGGATGGATTGGGAGTTTGGGATTAGCAGGTGCAAACTATTATATATAGAACAGATAAACAACAAGGTCCTACTGTATAGCACAGGGAACTATATTCAATGTCCTGTGAAAAACCATCATGGAAAAGAATATAAAAAAGAATGTATGAATATATGAATAACTGAGTCTCTTTGTTGTACAGCAGAAATTAACACAACACTGTAAATCAACTATATTTCAATTAAAAAATAATAAAAAACTCAAAATCAAAGAAAAAAAGGAGGAGGACATCATCCTATGCCTCTGTGCACTCGTGACAGAGAGTGAAAAAGTCAAATCACATCATCACATTTTTGATAGTCAGTCTCTCCAAATAGCCCCCCCACCTCCCCGGTAGTCCTTGCCTCCAGGCAGTCACACCCTTGTGTATTCCTCTCCCACGCTGAATCAGAGATGGCTGATGGAAGCAATAGAATACAGAGAATCAACGGTGTGTGACCTCTGAGGCTGTCATAAAAGGCTTTGCAGTTTTCACCTTGGTCTCTGGGGGAAGCCAGCCGCCATGTTGTGAGGCTACTCAAGCCACCCGCTGAGAACTAACTTGTCAGACGTGGGAATGAGGCACCTCGGAGGTGGGTCCTCCAACCACAGTCAAGCCTTTAGATGATGCAGCTCGGGCCAACACTTTGACGGCAAACTCATGAAAGACTTTGAGACAGAACCCCCAGCAGAGATGGTCCCGAGTTCCTGGTCCCTTGTTGCTATTTTAAGCCACTACATCTTGGGGTAACTTGTTACACATCGATAGATAACTACTATAGTATTATTATGAAAATAGTTTTTATCTCAGACTCTGTGAAAGGGTCTTGGGGACCCCCAAGGATTTCCATTCCACACTTTGATAACTGCAGAACAAGGGCATGCAGAACTTAAGGAGCTGTGTTCCACAAAGATCCGAGGGCAGAAGCGTTTGATGAGAAAAAGGAATGAAATGCAACAAGGCTAAATGTGGAAGGGACTGTCCTTGTCAACTAGCTCCTCGCAGCTGTGCTTACACCTGAGGTGCAGAGAAAAGAGCTTGTCACGACCAAAAGTGCTCTTCTGACTCTGTTATCTGCTTATTTTCAGAGTCTTGGGGAAAAAAACTCCACTCTTGTTCTTCTACTCATCCAGTAATTAAGGGCATGATTCTACCAGATGTATCGGGGCAGAAATTTGCATAATATTAATGAACTTGGAGTATGTACTTGAACAAATAAAGACCATTAATAGACTGTATGGATCAACAAATAACAGGAATTTGGGGACTTCCCTGGTGGTCCAGTGGTTAGAAGTCTGTGCTTCCGCTGCAGGGGCAGAGGTTCGATCCCTGGTTGGGGAACTAAGATTCTGCATGCCACATGGCACGGCCAAATAAATAAATAAAATAAAGTGGAGTCTGAATTAAAACAAATAGCATTTGCGCCTTCACAGTAAATAAAGCATTTTACTATGAATGTGGAGGAGCTAGTTAATGAAAGTCCTATTACTAACGCTACTCCTAAATAATAATGGCCGAGGTTTATATAGCATTTAATATGTGCCAGGCACTCTTCTAAGGGCTTCATATATATTGTCTGATTTAATCCTCACGACAACCCTGTGAGGCAGGGGCTGTCATTATCTCCATTTCACAGGTGAGGAAGCAGGCACAGAGAGGGTTAGTGACTTGCCCATGATCACAGAGCTCGAAAACACCTGGCAAGAGGTGGGCAGGGCAGAATGTAAACCGAGAGGATGAGGGTCTATGGCTGTGAAAGCCGATGTGTAGCCCAGGTTGGGGCTCACCCTGCCCTGTGTTCTTATTCCATGGAGAGTAGTGACTCAAAAACCAAGGCATCAGTAAGCTGAGCCCTGCCTGGAGTGTCTGTAAAGCAGGGTAACGGGCATCTCTTGGGCTTTGTCTGCCAAGTCTCCTGATGGTCCTTTCCCCACCCTCCTCCAATTCTTTGTGGTTCTTTTTGGACCTGGCCTTATTCTGGGGTACATACACCATGCTAGGCCAATCGTAATCAGTGCAGTTGCCTCAAAACTGGGATGCCCAGATAAGCTAGACTCAGGGTGAGGTCTGAGACTTCTGTTGGAACTCTTGGGGAAAAGGCAGACTTTCTCCTAGGAATGCTAATTACTTGGATGGAAACCTGCAGCTACCTTTGGGAAACCCTGCCTGAAAAGGAAGTCTGCAGACAGAAAAGCAGAGCTGAGAAAAAAAGACAAATGGATGGAAATGTTGTTTGAGTGCCTGGATCCAACAGTGCCTGAAGCCCTTGGACAACGGCGATTAATCCTCCTTTTGGATTAAACCAGTTGAGCTCGTTTCTTGACACCCGCTCCAAAACTGTGCTGATAAAACACAAGGAATTCAAAGATCTTCCATCATGCGTTTTCTTTTTAAGTTTAACATACCAGATCGCATACAATATGAAAAAAAAATGCAGCCCAATCACTGGACAGTCCCATAGGAACTACACTGAGGGCTGAACAGATGAAGAATGATGGACAGGCTTGGACTCAATGCGGGGCTGGGGCAGAATCTGGACCTACATTCCCCACTCGGTCACCTTCATTACCATCCCTCTGTATCACCGCTCCATCTAATAAAGGGGCTACTGGCCACGTGTGGCTATTTACATTACAATGAATTAAATTTAGGTAAAGTTAAAAGTTAAATTCCTCTGTGGCTCCAGCCAATTTTAAGTGCTCAATGACTCCATGTAGCTGGCGGTACCCGTATGGGACAGCGCAGATATGGAACCTTGCTACAGAAAGTTCCACTGGATAACACTGCCTTCTAAGTTTCTAAACATGTCTCTTTCCTCCTTCTTAGACTATAACTGAAATTAATCATGTTTAGGAATATGCAGAAGGTATATACATTATTAGAACTCATTAATTCAATGGGGATATTTGTTGAACACCTCTAGGTGCTGAGCATCTAGAAGTTGAAGACACAGCCACGAACAAGTCCGAGAACATGCCCACACGAACATGACCGGCCAGAGGGGAGATGGGCCACTGATAGTCAAAAAACATCACACAGAACATCGTGTTGGGTAGAGATGGGTGTTGCAAAGCGAAAACCAAACAGAGAGAGGGGAAGCCTTTGATCCAGGACAGTGGTCCCTAGACCAGCACCATTACTGTCACCAGGAAATGGTCAGAGATGCAAATTCTTGGGCTCCACCAGCAATCTACAGAGCCAGAATCACTGGGGTGGGGCTGGCAGTGCATGTTTTAACAAGCCCCCAGGGGACGTTGACCATTCACAAGTTTGAGAATCACCTAAACAGCGCAATCTGCACTCCTTTCTTAGTCCACGACTTGCTTTTCAAGTCTTAACGGCTTATGAACAAAAGCTGGATGAAAGACCCTGCGTAGCCCTTGAACTCTCTTCTCATCTGAAAAAAATGAGTGGATGATGCCGTAAAACATGTCTAAATACAAAGTCTATATGTAAAAGGGATTGAAATGGCTCCAGAGAATTCATTACGTCCACACAGACACATCTTCTGTTTTTTCCTCCAAAAGATTTCCTTTTTCCTCCTGTGGGACAACTACTGAAAATGAATTGTAAATTCATTCCTAGATGAATGCTCTAACGGGTTTCAAATGCCGACATAATTATGGGGCGGTAGAAGAAAGGCTGACAATTATTGAATGTTAGCCTTGGCACGGCTAACCACACAGAAAACAGTAAGAATCATACATCTTCCTTTCAGCTGGAGAAATTCTGGCAACAAGTATTTTGGAGCAATGTCCTATTGGCAGGAGCAGTGCCAGGGGCTGGTGGCCAAACGATGGAAGAGACAGGAGTCCCTCACTTCGAGGACAGATACGGTGGGTCATTTATTCATTCATTCAATCCACAGTTCCTTATTAAGCACCTACTGTGTGCGAGGCGTTGTTCTAGATGCTATTGATAAGAGTGGTCCCTTCCCTCCTGGAGCTGACATGCCAGTGGGGAAATTCAGACAACGAACACATAAATAAACAGGCAATTTTCTGTCCTGCTATGAAAGAAAATCAAGGCAGTCAGGGCAGAGAGAGTGACTGTGCTGTGAGAAGATGAGGTCACTGAAATCAGTCTGAGAAGATTTCAGCAGGGATCTGTGTAACATGGGAAAAATACAGTATGGAATCTGGAGGAGAGGCTCCAGACACAGGGACCAGCAAGTGCAAAGGCCCTGGGGCTGGAATGCAGTGGAAGGGGAGGTGAGGAAGATCACTAGATCAGAGGGCAGCTGTGGGCCAGACATTCAGGGCTGCCTAGGCCCTGGTGAGTCCCACTGTATTTCATTCTTTCTTCCTTCCTTCCTCCCTCCTTCCCTCCCTCCCTGCCTCCCTTCCTTCCTTCCTTCCTTTCTTTCTCTTTCTCTCTCTCTCTCCCTCTTTCTTTCTTTTGCAAGGGGAGTTATCAGAAGAGTGCCATTCTGGAGGAGCGAGACCTGGTCAGGTTCTCAACATGAGGAATGAGCTGTCAGGGGTCAGGATAGCAGCAGGGAGATGCTGGTGGTTTGGATTAGCCTGTGCCTCTGAGACCTGTTTGCGACAGACACAACACAGATGGGAAGGTGCCACATCAGAGCGTGTGGCAGGCGCTAGGGGACTGGCAGGGGCGTAGAATTCTGCGCCCACAATGTGTTAATCTTGCTGTAGCATCTCACCGGCCACCTGGAGTCTTTAAGAGGCTGACTGTTATCCTGTCCAGTAGTTTCCAGGCCGTTCCTGACTTCCTTCCCCTGGAACTGACCAGGATCCAGCATCCTCTGGATGTGAAGATCTGTCTTCTCGGCTGGTGGGCGCTGGGGCTCGGCAGACGGCGGTGCTGCGGGAGTGCGTCTGCACCTCAGAACCCGCCGTCTTAGGGGAGAGGCAGCGGGAGGGAACAAGGGCCCCAGACGCACAGGGGGCTTTCAAAGCGGACATCGCAGGATAATGTCTGGGATGCTGTACATGGGGACAGGGCCTGTTCTTTGCTGTTTCCCCAGCCTGGTGCACAGCCGGCCCGCAGACAATATTTGATGGAAGATGGAACGAATGGACGGTAAGGGACTCGAGGCCAAAATCAAATAGAGAGGAAATCCCAGCTGTCACGGAGCCAACCTTCCAGATTGGGGGAGGGCTGGTGGAAGCAGGCAATAAATATGTAAGCGAATAAAAACGTGGGACTTCCCTGGTGGCGCAGCGGTTAAGAATCTGCCTGCCAATGCAGGGGACACAGGTTCGAGCCCTGGTCCCGGAAGATCCCACGTGCCGCAGAGCAACTAAGCCTGTGAGCCACAGCTACTGAGCCTATGCTCTAGAGCCCGCGAGGCACAATTACTGAGCCCATGTGCCACAACTACTGAAGCCCGTGAGCCTACAGCCTGTGCTCCGCAACAAGAGAAGCCGCCACAATGAGAAGCCCGCGCACCGCAACAAAGACTCAACGCAGCCGGAGATAAATTAAAAAATTAATTAATTAAAAAAATAAATAAAAACGTAAAAAAGAGAATGTCGGGGAATGATAAAAGAGGAATTTCCTCAGATATGATGAGACTAAGATATGGTAGCACAACAGCATGGGGTGTCAAGAGACAGCTGTTGATGCTATGGGGGGAGGGGGGCCCTCATGGGCTGAGTCTGCAGGAACCAGGCGTGGCGGGGAGACTTTCAGGGGGAGGACTCAGCAAGGACAAGGATGCTGAGAGTGGAGGTGCTGGGCAGCACCTGGCACACAGTAGGTGCTTAATAAGGAGAGGTTCACCGTGGCATCGCCCTCTCCCCACAGGCTGGGGTGATGGAAGGCTTGGGGTGAGGGTTTAATTCTCTGCGGCCACAGCTCTTAGTCTTTTTTGTGTCATGGGCATCTCTCACTGGCTGGTGAAGCCTAAGAATCCTTCTCAGAATAAAGTCTTTAAAATTAAAAAGATACATGCACCCCAGTGTTCACTGCAGCACTATTCACAGTAGCCAAGACATGGAAGCAACCCAAATGTCCATCGACGCATGAATGGATATAGGAGATGTGGTACGTATATGCAATGGAATACTACTCAGCCATAAAAAAGAATGAAATAATGCTGTTTGCAGCAACATGGATGGACCTAGAGACTGTCAGTGAAATTAGTCAGACAGAGAAAGACAAATACCATACGATATCACTTACATGTGGCATCTAAAGATATGGTACAAATGAACTTATTTACAAAATAGAAACAGACTCACAGACATAGAAAACAAACTTATGGTTACCAAAGGGGGAAGAAGGGGGAAGGAATAAATTGGGAGATTTGGACTGACACATACACACAGCTATATATAAAATAGATAACTAATAAGGACCTACTGTATAGCACAGGGAACTCTACTCAATACTCTGTAATGACCTATATGGGAAAAGAATCTAAAAAAGAGTAGATATATGTATATATATATAAATAACTGTTTCACTTTGCTGTACAGCAGAAACTAACACAACGTTGTAAATCAACTATACTCCAATAAAAATTAATTTAAAGAAGAATAAAGTCTTTAAATGCATAAAATAAAATACGTAGGCTTGCAAAGGAAACCAATTGTGCTAAAATACAGGTATCAAAATATAAAGAATATCTGAAATAGAGTAATGCATGTGCTTCTGTGTTAGTGTACCTCAAAATAAGATCTAGGATTGGGTGTAAAGTGACCGTAATTTCCAATTAGTGAAAAGTAGAAATGGTATCTCAGGGTGTCTAGATCGCCAGTAATACGTATGGAAATCTGTGATACAAGTGCAGTGGTGGTTGCTAACACTTTGGGGGATCTCTGTTCATAATGGGCGGAAACGCTGAGTCTTGGTTAGAGGTTGTCAGTGAACGTGGAGGTGGAATTTTTCCCATCCAAGTTCACAGACCTGCCTGAGGTCTCTGTGATTCCCAAAGGGACTAAGGACCCCTGCAGGCGTGCTGTGGCATTTTTACGTCCTGGTCATCTGCCACTTCCCATCCTCTTGCCACTCTCTCCCAGGACTGTTTTTCTGACATTCCAGCGGGAAGGCTGGGGTCGTGAGGTGGGTGACCGCATTCTTGCTGGGAACGTGGGGTTTTGGGGTCACTCGGGCTGCGGACAGATTCCCCTGGGGTGTCCTCTCCCCCATCCAAGGTGATTCTGACTACACATGGGTGAACATTTCTATACTAACATCATGTCTTTAGGGGATTTATAAACAACTGATTCAATACCTACTGAAGTATACCTACTGAAGTAGCATTTCCTTTTAAATATAATTAGAAGTTTAACATGGAACTACTTCAGGTAAAAGAGCTAGCATTTCCTGAAGGCTTACCAGTGCCAGACAAGGAATTCTGAGTACATTTAGTTCTCAAAACAGTCCTACGAGTCTGGTACTATTTCTATTCCCACTCTCCAGATGAGGCACAGAGAGGTCAAGCCACTTGTCCAAGGTCACACAGCCATTCAGAAGAAGAGCTAGGATTTACGCCAACATAGTTGGCTCCCAGTTCCTATACTGTTCTCTATTAGAGAAAATATTAAGTAAAGGATAAACTCAGTGGTGTATGGACATTGTAAAAAGTGAGAAGTTGGTGTGCTAAGGGCTGGCAGTTAACTGTGCCACGGTGCATGCGGTTTTCTCTCCTGGGGTCCCCTCTTATAGTACATGGGCTCCGACTGACATTCAGGGTGAGGAAGAAGACAGCGCTAGCCTGTGAGTCCCTCCAGCTAATTTTCCTATGTTAGAATCACTTTTTTTCTCCATCTCCATCTCTCATCCCCAGTGAAGTAATATAATCTTTAAAATTAGAGTAGTTTTTACTTTCTACGTAATGTAAGTAAAATAATGGAAAGTATCAACTTGGGAAAGACCTGAGCCATTGCTCATCCCCACCCCTTCCTTTTACTGATGGGGAAACCCAAGATCACATAATAATGGTGAAAACATGAATGACAATCATAATCACATTTTTGGAGCATTTTCTTTGTGGCAGGCACTGAATAAGGTACCATTAATTGGATAATTAATCAGCAACCTTGAAACCATTGCCACCAAGTCAAAACAGCTTCTGATGAGTCACAGATCAGCTTTTTAGACACAAATCTGGGCTGGTTAGTTGGAGAGAGGGACATTTTTAAATTGAATTCCAAAGTAAATCTCCAGCTGTGGCAAGGAAACACTTATTCTGCCCATAGAGTTATTCTTCAACTGCGCAAACAGTTTTCAATTGCCGAGAGCATCAAAGCCATCCTTGAAATACTCCTAGAGAATTACAAATGTAAAATCTTCAAGTTGGAGAAGGAGCGTGGAGATCAGGGTGTTTTGGGAAAATCAGAAAGCATTATCTTTTTTTTTTTTTTTTTTAATTTTATTTATTTATTCATTTATGGCTGTGTTGGGTCTTCGTTTCTGCGCGAGGGCTTTCTCCAGTTGTGGCAAGTGGGGGCTGCTCTTCATCGCGGTGCGCGGGCCTCTCACTGTCGCGGCCTCTCTTGTTGCGGAGCACAGGCTCCAGACGCGCAGGCTCAGTAATTGTGGCTCACGGGCCTAGTTGCTCTGCGGCATGTGGGATCTTCCCAGACCAGGGCTCGAACCCGTGTCCCCTGCATTGGCAGGCAGATTCTCAACCACTGCACCACCAGGGAAGCCCAGAAAACATTATCTTTTCATAGTCTCTTTAAAAATAGTATTATCCCATCCCTGTCAAAGGAGATGTCCCTCGATTCTCTGAAATGCCTGTATTTGCCTTTCTCTAACACAGGATATTGCCAACATGCTTCCCCACGGACCTCAAAGCCAAGTTAAGTCATCCATCACTTGTAGATTGACAGGGGGTCCAAGAGCATCTCTGCAATGCCACAGGCCTGCGAATGCACGTTCCGTTCTGGTTCTCTGAATTTAGCAACAACAAAGGATGCAGAGAAGTAACCACGGGGTACTGCTGGGTAGAAATATCCGGCCATGGGGTTCAGATACCCCAATGAGATCCCTTAACCTCTCCCCTCACAGACTGAGGATAGTTGTGATGTGTCCTCTGGGAAGTAGAGTCTGAAGCTCGTACCCCTCGGTATCCCTCAGCATCCTGGCTGGAAACAGAAGGTCCACTCAGAGGAGTTGAACTGGAGAGTGTGTGATGACAGAGCTGTGGGCAGGATCAAAGGAAACAGCCAGGGGTGGCGCAGCACCCAGACGCCCATCTCAGCTGGTTACTGGTACCCAGGGAGAGGAGGACCACGGAAAACAGCCTCTTTGACAGGACAGGAGCCGTACGCAGAGAGGACCATGCCCCTGGCAAACGTGCGGCAAGATGGGGCCGGGGGTGGGACAGGGATACAGCAAGAGGGGGAGGGCTGGGGATGCATCAGCGTTCCAGAACTGCAGTAACAAAGTACCACAAACTGGGTGGCTTAAAACAACAGCAATTCATTCTCTCGTGATTCTGCAGACCGGAAGTCCAAAATCAAGGTGTCCCTAGGGCCAGGCTCCCTCTGAAGGTGCTAGGGGAGACGCTTCCTTGCCTCTGTTCTAGATTCTGTAGGTTACTGGCAATTTTTCGCTTTCCTTGGCTTGTACGTGCATCTCTCCAAGCTCTGCCGCCGTCCTCAAACGGGCTTCCTCCCTGTGGTCTCCTCCAGATATCCAAATTGAGCTCTCCTTCTAAGGACACCAGTCATTGGATTTTGGACCTCATTTTATTTTCATTCTAATTTTTTTTTTTTGGCCTCGCCGCGTGGCATGCGTCTTGCGGGATCGAACCTGGGCGCTTGGCAGTGAGATTGCGGAGTCCTAACCAATGGACTGCCAGGAAACTCCCCTACCGTTTTATTTTTAAATAAACTGCAGGAGAAACTCTGAGACATGAACAGAACTGGGAACCGGTTACACGCCATCCCCTTGTCCCGCGTTATTCGTCTTCATGGCAGCACCTTATCATGACCTGGTCTTAGCTTAAGAAATAGCTTCCTATTTGCTGTCTGTCTGCCTCCCACATGCCCCTGCCCCCTGGGGGGAAGACCCGTTTGCTTACTGCTGACTCCTCCGGATGGATCACAATGTGTACCCACAGTGCCTGCACCTCGTAAGAGCTCAGGGCGAGGCTGAGTGGGTTCTGCACCTCTTTATTCTTGAAAAGAGACCAGCATCCCCGCACCCCTGCCGCCAACCTGCAGAAACTGCCGCATGGAGGTCTGCGCCTGACCTCTGCCCGTGGGGTCTCAACTAGTGATGTGAATACTTTTCTCTTATGTCAAAGAAGAACTGAAGCCCAAGCACTAACGTTGCTGCTTCACCTCCTAGTCTGTGCTGGCCCCAGGCTGCCCTGGACCAGCCTTCGGTCCTGGTCCCCGCAGCCAGACCCCTCCCTCTCTCCCGCCCCAGCTGATGTGGGCACTTTGAGGGCAGGGGCTGAGGACTGGAGGGGTGTGAGATGCTCGAGGGCCAAGGAGCTGGACCCTGAAGCTTTCCTGCCCCCGTGCAAGGAAAGGGTCCTGTCGCTGAATTAAGTCTGACGGCGGGGTGGGTAAATGATGGCTTTGTGAGGCCGAGTTCTCGACCTAGGATGCTGCTGGGGGCGGGCAGTGTGATTCAGGGGGCTCCCGCCTGGCAGGGTCAGTCTGCTGGAGAGGTGAGGGCACTGTCCCCGGCCCCCTCTGTCTCATTTACTCACTGGGAGTTGGAAGGTACTGCTGGCTGACACGGAAGGCCACCGAGAATCACATCGGTGGCGTCATGGCTTTCTTCCTGGATTTAGGAAGGGGCTTGAGAAAACCTGATTTTAAGGTGAGAACTTCCCCAACGAGGCCCATTTCCTATTCGGGAATCCTCTATGTTACCTTTCGGCAGTTTGCTTTCCTTCAGAATGAGCAACGATTGGGGCAATTAATTTTTTTCAAAGACTGACCCGTTGCCTCACTGACTGCTGACAGGTAACATAAAGATTTGCCTCTTGTTCAGTTTTTTAAAAAATTTCTCATCTTCTAGTCAAGCTGCCATTTTATTTGCTACTTCCTTCCAATAAAAGTTTCTGTTTTGGCTGCTTCTCAAGGTACTAAAGCTCATTCTAGAAAAAAAAAAAAAAAACACCTTTGAAAATATAGAAAATAAGAGAATAGAAATCCCTCCAAATTGCCTCTTTCATTGACTACTTGCTAGTACAGTTCCTAATCGTCCACATCACTCTGCAGAGTTGATGTCAAACTGTACATTCGAGGGGAAGCGAAAGGATGACATCACATGAGCTCTGAAATCCGGCCGTCAGAAGTCCTCGCTCTATTCCGTGCAGGCAGCCACCCTGTGACCTTCTGGACGAAGCCAGTTTGAATTCATTTACAGCTATTTGCACACAAAAGGATTCTGGGTGTGACGTAAGTCGTCATCTCATTTTACCTTAAAGGTATTACAAAAACACAGCAAGCACAATAATAATGATACCTTGCTTCAAAGAAGGCTTTCTTGTAGTCCCTTGAAAAGCATGGCCAGGGACTTCCCTGGTGGCCCAACGGTTAAGACTCAGGGTTTCCAAAGCAGGGGGCATGGGTTTGATCCCTGATCGGGGAACTACGATCCCACAAGATCCCACATGCCACGCGGCACGGCCAAAAAAAAGAGCGTGGCCAAAATCATATCTCATATACTTATAATGACTTTACTTTTCACAGTATCTGCACGACTTATCTTTTTGAAATAGGTAGGGTGGGAAGTAGGCACGTATACCCTAGAACTGACGTCGAGGTCCTGTGACATAGGTCTGCAAACTTTCTAAAGGGCCAGACAGAAATTATTTCAGGGTTTGTGAGCCAAGAGGCAAAACTGAGCATATTAAGAAGCGACTTGCATAACCGTTCAAAATGTAGCTATTTGAAAATGCAAAAACCATTCCTAGCTTGCACGGTGTACCAAAAGAGGCAGCAGATTGAATCTGGCCCATGGGCCGTAGATTGTTGAGGCCTTTTCTAGGACATGAAAAGTCAAGAGAAGTCATTCTCTAAACTCAGAGTATTAACACATCCTAATACCTCCTGTGGTGGACATTTGTTGCTGTGTCTGACTAGCATCCATTGCCCCTCTTTCAGTGGAATCAGATTTTCCCATCATGCACCACGTCTACCAGCCCTCTGTCTGATGCCAAACATGCTCCAGGGGGAAGGTGTTCCCCAGGCCTGGCCATTCAGAGCACCACGTCCTTTTGGCTTCCGTGACCGGCTTCCCAGGTTAGACGCGTGACCCAAGCCAAGCCAATCAATTCCAATCAGAGCCAGTCCTAGGAGTTTTCTTGGGCGACTGGCAATGATCTTTCACTCTTTTCCTGCTGGATGTGATGCTGTGACTATGTCAGCATGGCACTGCCAGGGGCCACCTTGGGGACAGAGCCTCCTAGACAGTGACTCTAGCCAAGAGGAGCACAGAGCTGAGGGGGGAGGAGAAGCCACCTTCCGTGATGACGTCATTTGCACACCTGCATCCTTGGTGCTCAACCGGTGCTCTGCTGTCTCTGTCTAGAGGCATCGGCATAACTCAGGAGCTTTAAAAAATACCCAACACAGACCTCCTAAATGAGAACCTGCATCTGAGAAGAATCGTCAGGTGACCTATACGAACATTAACATTTGAGAAACACTTTTCTAGACTTTTTAAGTTATGTGAGCTGGTTACTTCTCATCGTGCTTAAGCCAGTTTGAGTTGGGTTTTCTGTCACATGGAACTCAAAGACTTCTAATTGATGTATTTCTTAACCTGGTGTCAATGAAGCCTGCTTATTCCAAAGCTGAACAGAAATTAGTTTTAGAATAACCATGCCAGGCTCCATGTCTATGAAGGCGAATTCTGGCAAAGACCATTGGAGCTATACTTCAGGACACTCTTCCAGTGCCTCTGAAATGCCATCCTCTATGTATCTCCATAAGGGGGGCTTAACACTTGTGCACAAGCATGGTCCTGGAGAATAGTCCCAGGGCTTGGTAGACGTGGGTGAGTGACCACAGGATAGAGTTACAGTCTAGCCCCTTATCATCTTCTTCTTTTCTCAGTTCCAGCTGCATGGGGTCTAGCTAGAAGTTGGTAACACGGGTTTGTGTATACTCTATTTGTGTTGTGTTCGACTTGTGTCAATCATATGTTGACTTACTGTGTAGTGAGGCAGAGACTGGGGTAGTCATCCAACTTTTCCTCTGCACCCATGTTTCCCAGCCCTCTTGAAATCTGACGGGGCCACGGGACTCCTTCTGCCCAAGGATGTGTGTGAAGGTGTCACATGTAATTTGTAGGCCATTGCTTAGAAGAGCTTGCATGTCACTCTGGCTGTTCCTCTGTCTTTGCCACCAAGAAGGCCATGTGTTCCTGATGTTCTAGCTCCAAGATGATGACGTATCCATCAGTCTAGATCCCTGAGGGACTGCCTGGAACAGAGCCCCCTACCATCTAAACCACGTGACATAAGCAAGAACAACGTAGATTGCATTAGGCACCTAAGATTTGGGGGTTGTTTGTAGCAGCAACATACCATACCCATCTTAATAGACATAGTGGCCTAAAGCTTCCTTATAAGAAAGGAACAGAAATAAAAAGAACTGGAGTAGACTTCAAGAAGAAAAAGTAAGTAAATACTATAAATTTGGCAAATGTCATGAAGCTGGTATGAAAATAGCTGAAGTTGAGACAGGCTGGATTAACGACGATAGCAACTTCCAAGGACTAGGAAGAGGCGAAATTGTGAATGCAAACATCCCATGAAACAACTGCAGCAGACATCCTGGGAAAGAGAGGAGGGACACCAGGGTACAATCAGACAGCTGAACACATGATCACACGTGCATGCATGATCACGCCGGTCTTACCATGGCCAGGGGCACGATGCCAACCAGGTCTTTCTGGCTGATGAAGATCTCAGACACAGCGATGTCTGTGGTCCCCCTCCGCGGGTATTCCACCTGCCAGGTGATGGGCTGACTCCCCGACAGGCTGCTGAAGCTGGCGATTTCAAAGTTCATCTGCACAACCTCATTGAATAAACTGCTGCTTCTGGAAGAGAGCAGAGGAAAATAGCTTTAAGCTGACTTTGTTCGGTGGAAGGACCTTTCAATCCCTTTGCCCCGCTCTCCTCACAATTATAACTAGAATGTAAGGACAAAGGAAATGCCTTTCAGGCATAGCACCTGGGACTTGGCACCAACTACAATTTAGGGACCTGGGTGGGTGGGATGGAATAGCACCCACACGTTAAGGATGTGGGAGAAGGATCTTCAACACTGAGCATCAGTGTATGTATTGATGAGTCTCTTGGATTGATTTTGACCAGCTCTTCAGACAGTGAGTTAATCCAGTTTGCCTCACCCTGGCACCATGAACCTGGATGACCCTGGAACTAAATGGACCCCCTTCAAGTTCAGTGTCGTTTGTGTGGCAGATATTGTAAGCAGCTAAATCAACGTCTTCCAACCCCTTCCTAGCTTATCCTCCTACAGAGGCTGAGAAGCATAAAACTACCTTTCTAGACTCCCTTGCAGCTACCTGCAGGCTTAAAGCCAAGTTTCCACTTGGCAGAGCCACTCTACTGGTACTTAGATGTAGACGTGGGTTATGAAGCGGCAGCGGGGAAGGAAATTAGGATTCTTCTGACAAGCATCATGGTCCTGGTTCTTCCGGGGCAGCTGTGGTGGTTCTGTCATCCAGGCCCCTGTATGATCATGCCAAGTGATGTTTCCAGTGCAAAGGTCCACTGCAGAGTTGGTCATTTTTCTTGTCTGTGTTTCTTCCCTGTCTGCCTTGTCCCTGGCTGTGTAGTAAACACATTCGATTCAACGGCTCTCCTAGAGATTCCTGGAATTGTCCAGCATCCTTTAAGGAAAACTCTTCTGTTTAGGAGGACTAGCTAGCTAAAGGGGCTCTGATGTCTGCAACTAAGAAATCTGACCAATACCCTGTATCTGAAGTGGGTACATGTATTACGTATTTTTTAGCAAGCTTGCCCCAGCAATTCTGATGCTTTGGGAATGACCGACGGTCCAAACGTGTCATTTTTCAGATGACGAAACGAAAGCCCAGGAAGGGAAAATTGCTTGTTCTCAACCACATAGCTAGTTAGTGGCAGAAGCAAGCTGAATGTAGCCTCTCCCATTTCCCAGCCCTGTGCTCTTGACGGCATTCTCCTCTAATTTAGTTGGGGGTCGGTCAAGTATGAAGTTACAAGACACCAAGCAAGTTTCCCTAGAACAGAGATGGGCAAACTGTGGTCTGTCAGCCAAATGCAGCCTGCTACCTGTTTTATGTAAACAGTCTCATTGGACCACAGCCCTGCCCGCCTGTTTATGTTTTGTCTCTGGCTGTTTCCGTGTTACATACAAGAATATGGTTGAATAATTATGTCAGGTAACGTAACACCTGCAAAGCCTGAAGTATTCACTAACTGGACCTTTACTGAAAAAGTTTGCCAGCCCTTGTTTTAGGAGGTCAGAGAAGGGAAAATGGGAGAAGCTTTCTGGAACTACTGAATCAAAAGAATCAATATTGGTGGAGACAACAAGGAAGGGCATCCCAGGCATACAGCTGGGTTTGTAGGGTTGGCCAGGGAGATCTTGAAGCCAGGCTGAGGTGCCCCCAATGCTCTTTGCCTGTAGGCTAAATATTAAGTAAGTGGTGGGCCAACAGTTAACACTCTCTCAGCTGGCAGCTTCTGGGAAGGCCACCTGATGTCAGGTGAATTGAGGGGGATTTTCCACAGCACATCAAGAAAGAAATACCAAAGATGTTAACACTGCATCCCAAGCATGTGCTGGTAACACTGTGAAGAGTCACGGAGAAACTGTTCCCTTTGCTGCGGGTGATCGTCAGTTCAAGATGCACCCACTCAATCTTCGGGTCTTGCCCAGTAGCCAGAACGCTAATTTCTCACTCTGTTACCCTCAGGCCCGTTCAGAGGCTGGGGCGGGATGTAACAGCAAGGTCGCTGCACCAGCCAAAGCACCGGGACTCATGAATCTTCCTTCTGGTACTCCGGGCTGGAAGTGGAGCCCAGAGGATAGCGATTTATGACATGCTGCATATCCCTCTGGGAGGGAAAACGAATTCAGCGTCTGGAACCTCAAGCCATGGTCTGTGCAAGCTCAAGCGTGAATTATTTGTCTTGGCAAATGAGGGAGACGTGTCTGGAATCTGGAGTGTTTCCAAACTAAGACTTCTTGGTCCAGCAGCTAAGGCCTGCAGGGATCGGGGTCTGCTCAACTCAACTTCCGGACATCCTTCCTGCATGCTCTGGCCAGCCTCTCCCTCCACTAGGGTAAAGACTTCCCTCATTTCAGGGGGTTTAATCTTACCCTCTCGGGAGTAACACCCTCCCTTGGTATCTCCTTATCTGCAGCAGAGCTGGCTATGTGGCTGTGCTCGCTGGAGACGTAGCTGTTGGTTATCTGACTCTATTCAACAAAGAATTCACTTTCCTTAGTACTGCACGTGGCAAAAATCCAGTTATCCAAAGATCCCATCGTGGCCCCTAAAGGATGCCTACACTGAGAATAATGCTAGAGATTTTACAATGTGCCTTCGACCTACCCCCACCTTTGAGGTGGGAGACTCCTGCCCTAAAGACAGTGCAGTGTGGCGATTTCCAAACTGTGGTCCGTGGGACCCCTAGTGCACCCAGGGGTGTGTGACAGTGCTGGCTTTGGGGCTGGAACTGGTCCTTGATACACCCCTTTCCTCCATCTCACTCCTGCTGCAGCAAAAGCAGATCCAGTGTTACATGTTGTGAATATTGGGCATGCAAGAAGTATTTTATTAAAGAATGAAAAAGAAAGGAAGTGGTAAAGGGCAGGAGAGAGGTTAGTGGGTAGAACCAAGAAGAGGACCCGTGACTCTTTCAAGGGAACACAGCCAGTGTCATGACTCATCTGCTGTCACCTTCCAAGCAGACCTGCTGAGCTCAAGTCCTGGCATCACCCGTTACCGGCTGGGTTACTTTGGGCAGCTCTGCCCTCTTTTCCCTAGTTGCCAAGTGGGAACTCGACTCCTTCCCATTTCATGGAGTTGATACAAGGATTAAATAAATGATCACATATGTCTCAGGCACTTAGAACAGAACTTGGCACGACCAAAGGTTAGTAAATGTGAGCTCTTCCTGTTTTTAGCAGGACTTGACACTATGTGCATTCTCTGTGACTTTAGATTTGGTCTGAAGCCACCTTTTAAACATGCCCCTTTAGGGCTGGTCCAGGACCTCCCAGAGAACAAGCCAGAGTACAGATGCCAATTCCCTGCTGTTCATCATGAACTGGGATCTGTTCAGATTTGTATACAGTGCATTTACTTGGTAGCTGTTCCTGTCAGACACAATACCATGGTATGGTACATTATGCTAGCAGATGGGGACCAAGAAAAGAAGACACCTGTCTGCAATTCTGTCTGTGGCCAGTGCTTTCCTACTCCCTCTGAGCCAACTGAAATCTTTGTTAAGCCTTTGCCTTGAAGGGACCAAGAACCCTCCATGCCAGCCTATATGGGGCTTGTGATATCTTTGGAGTAATAAATAGAGGAATTTAAACACTTGAGTGACTCCAGAGAGAGCCCAAGAACCACTGCTTGCTAAATCAATAGTGTAGATTTATTGCAGTAACTCTCGAAAGAAATTTTCAAAATTGGCTTAAGAAAAGCTCTTACCCAAAAGCAAATAAATTCCCCCAATAGTCACAATAAAGTTTGGACTTTGGAAACCCAATTTATCAAACCTCTTAGGTGTTGCACTCCATCTCGTAAGAAAATGAAGTCTCGGTGTACCTTAAGAAGCCAAAAGGGCTTTACCTCCCCACTGTGGAGTGTAAGGGATTTCAGCTCCCAAGTCAGACACTGATGACAGCCTACCGCCTGCAGAAAGAAATGAGACTAACAAAATGAAGAAATCAACCTTATAATAGGGAAGCAGCTCAGGCATCGTTTGATTCATTTTACTTCATGTGTATTTCATGAAGGCAAAGGACACACACGTCTCCTCTGGGAAAGGCTTTATTAGATAGTCCCACTGACCCCATCATCCACAGGAATGCCCTGATGATCTCTGGGAGCTCTCCACGGTGCTGCAGCATATCAGTTTGAGCTGCAAGTTGCAAGCAACAGAAAACACCTTGAGCTGCCCGATAAAGAAAAGGGAACTTAACACATGCCTCAAAATTACTAGGAAGTGTGGAGAAAAAGACATGGAGAATAGGCGGGAGCAAAGGAAAGTTGGACAAAACCAGTTCTAGACGGGACGCCACTGCTGATGCCAAAACGAATTTTCTACTGTCCTTGATGCTTTGCACCACTGATCCCACATTCAAAGTGCTGAGCGGGGATATCTGATTGGCTGAGCTGAGCTAACATCCCCTAATCCAATATGTCAGGACAGTGAGAAAGGATCTGGTCTGTTACTGAGAGAGTCATCTCTTCCATTCCTGCTCTCTGCAATTAACATGCAGGGCAGAATTCAGGATGCAGGATAACGGTGAAGGGCAGAGGAAGGAGAAAAGCCTTTGAAGGTTGCCCCGTTTCCAGACACACTTGGACTAGATTGAGCTCAGACTTAATTTTTTTTCCCCTTCTCGCTATCCCAGTCTCCAAAGCCTAAAAATCTATAGGAGCAGGTAAATGTGGAAGGATGAGGAAAGAGAGTACTTTACGCAAATCATATTGATGCCAATGACATTGCTTCAAAGGTGAACTGCAACCCTTAAGGAAGTAACCTGAGCCTTCCCTTTCCACAAAGCGGGGACTCTCAACCTTGGCTGGATGTTATGATCACCTGGGGAGACTAAAAAAAAAAAAAAAAAAAAAAACAACTATCGATACCTGGGTCTACCCTGGACCAATGGAATCAGCATCTCAAGAGGTGTCACTCAGATATTAGTATTTTTAAAGCTCAGGTGTTTTTTTCTTTTTGATGTTAAATAACTTTATTCAAAAGACTTTCAGAGCTTAGGAAAAAATTCAGTAAAGTTATTACATTTCAGTTTCTTAAATCTGAAATATGTATTTTTCAGAATAATCCTGTGAGATAAGAAATTGATGACTGTTCATTCTGTAAGCTAAAAAACATATATTATGTCTTATTTACCTTGCCTTCCGAACTATGCGGCTTATCAGATGTAAAAGTGGAGTCCACAACATGGCACTTTCATGATCTGTCTCCTAAAATTCCACCCCAGGCTGCTTATATCCCTTATGAATGCAGTTGATTCGTTCTTTCGTCTGGTTACATGGGAAACAACACTCAAAAGCTCAGGTGATTTTAATGTGTGGCCAAGGTCGAACATTACTGCTATACCAAAAAAGGCTCTCTCCGTGTGATCACCAAGCATTTTGCTTTTGAATGATGATTATTTTTTTGCTTTCTAGTGTTCATGCAGCAATTGTATTGGGTAGGCATTCCAACCGTGGGCTCTGAAATAAGACACACTTGGGTGTGAATTCTGACTCTGCTCTCTAGTGGGGGTGTGATCTGGAGCAAGTTACTTAACCCATTCGTTCTCAATTTCGATGACTATCTGGAATTATTTGGTGGAGGGCTTTAACAAATTCTGAGGTCTGGGTCCCACACCAGGGATCTTCTTTCACTGGCCTGGAGTGGGACCTGGGACCTGGGATTCTTAAGGACTCCCCAGCTGATTCTAATATGCAGCAAAGTTGAAGAACCACTAACTTTACCTGTAGAAGAATCGGTTCCTTGATCTGTGATAAGCCACCCTTATGAGGCTGTTGGAAGGATAAAAGGTATAATATGTGGAAAGCTGAATGAATACAAAAACAACTATTCATCAAGTGGTAGCTCTGGCTACAGTATTTTTCCTGTTCAGTAACCTGGCAGGACTTGGACATCTTTGTCCTCCTAAGGCCGTGTGTCCTGGGATTTGCTGAACACAGCAGGTGGGGAGAAACAAGACCTTACCCAAGGTCCCTGGATCCTGATCTAAGCATCCCTCCCAGGCAGGGTGTGCCTCCAGCTCTGACCCTGAATTTGACTAGACCAGGTCCTGTCACTTATTTTCCTTTCTTCAGCATGGTGGATGGGTGTGCGCACGTGTTTTCTGAGTCAAAGCTCTGGATACGAGCCTCACATTTACCCTCGAGACATTACTCATGTTACTCATGCTTTCAATACCTCAGTTTACTCATCTCTGAAATGGGGATATATGTTCTGCTCTTGCAGGGTCTTGTGCATATTTAGGGAGATAAATGTACATGCTTAACTCACTCTAGGAGCCTGGCACATAGCTGCGCAAATTGTTGACAGCTAATACAATTAATAAAAGAAATGGGTAGATGAGATGGACCACAGGTTAAGCTGAACAAAACCGTGGATCAAGTGGAGATCTTGATGGTGGGGAGTAAGCACATGGAAGGTTCCAGTCCTTCTAGACGCCTCCTGTGTCAAAGTCCCCCACGATGGCTCCAGGGAACCCTTGGCCACACAGTTGAAGGCTCAGTTGTGGTCCTGCATTACTGCTGGCTTCTGTTTACCTGGCAGTAGAGCCTGTGGCTTACATGCACCCAACATATGAGGAATGTGTGATACGTTAATTCTCAAGCTGCTGAAATTTTAGCTAAATTAGGTCACACTTTAGGAAATGCAGCTGCTAAGAGGGCCTCAGAGATGCAGGTGGAGACAGCCTGGTCCCACATACCACCCAGCAGGCTCTTCAGAATGTGGTTGGCTTCCTGGTGCTGCCACGGTAGTCCCTTCTCCAGAGGGAAAGCATTGAGTTCATCCCTCAGATCCAACTGGATCATGAAGATGCCCAGATGCAACATCATGTGGAGAGAGTGAGGCCCAGCCATCCCGGCTCCAAACTATTGTACCAGATAAATATAGCTCCATAAGAGTGCCTAGGAAAAACCAACAGAGGGATTGCCCAGAACATTCCCATTTATTGAGAAATAATAGTTATTTGAAGATCGCAAGCTTGGGACAGTTTGTTACACAGCAATGGATAAAAGATGATGTCTCTGACTGATACAAGTCTTTCACTTGATTCCTAAGGGACCTTAGAGTCTCCCATGCACTTTGCCAGCAGGATATGGCAGAAGTCTGATAGGATTATCTCAAGATGCCAGGGGCAGGGAGGGCTTGAGAGGGAGCTCACTCCACTGCCCAGTCTCCTAAGGCCTGAGTGGTACAGGAAAGCAATGGAATTTTCACCTAGTTCCAGGGAAAGCTACTGAAGTTAGTCTCCTGCAGTCTTTCTCTTGCAGGGAAAGACGTCATGGATGGTGCACTCAGAGACCAGGTAGAAACATGGAAACCTCATGAACATCAGCACTGAACCATGACCACACCTTAGCACTGGATGACATCCCTGTGGATGAGCCATGAGCCAGAGTATCTGAAGACCCAAGGTCCCCCCAACCCCCATCCAAAGCTATCATCCTTCCCACCTGGGTCAATTTTGAAGAAAATGGGGCAGAGCTCGAAAGACTGAATCAACCGAGTTTAAACCTGAAATGCCTTAGCAAACTTGAAATCAACCAGTTTAACTTTTCTGCTACCAAGTAGAATGAGGGCTTAAGGCAGACCTTGAAAGCACTGACAGGTAAAGGAACAGAGCTGTATATATATGGTCTGCACACTGGATTTGTAGGTTGGAAACACACCCACGACGTTTGTTAGTGGAAGCTGAACATGGCAGAGCAAGTGTTTTTTGAGGGGCCGTTCTGAGCCTGGCCCCGGAATTAGCAATGCTTTCATCTCCCAGTTCCTGATAATACGATGTCCCTGTCTCCACTATTGCACCAATTTCCTTCTCTACCATTTTCTCCCTAGTTTATTCCACTCAAAACCACCAAGTTTCCCTCTACCTCACTGCCTTTGCGCTTGCTTCACCCCCAGACATCACTGCGGTTCACCCATCACTACATTCACCCTGTTACCCACGGCTCAGCCAGCCACTTTATCCACATCATCACACAACACAGTATACATTTATAGGCATTGGGTCATTTGCCATCTGCCCCCTCCCCTTTTTCTCCCCTGAGAGCTCCATGAGAGCAAGGACGCTGTAGTGTTCACTGTGATATTCTCGTGATACGTCACAGTGCCGACCCTCGGGAGATGCTTAGTAAATATTTGTCGAATGAATAATGAATGAGTGATGCGCCAGGAGCCGGGTCCCCTGATATTCACATCCTTCTTTCCTTCCACTAGTCAGGTTAATATTCATTTCAGCTCAAAAAGGGAGAAGGAGTTCCCCGCTCAGTTGGACAAGAGGGCGGATGCAGCCTTTGAAGCTATCAGCCTTTCCAGAAGGGTTGAACTCCGTCCAAGGGAGAAGCAAAAAGCAGAGCCCATCGGAGCTCTTCCAGGAAAGACATGCCCCAAGGTCCACTACTAAAACTTCGCCTTTTCCAAATATCACAGAAGACAGAAACTGGATCTGCTCCAAAGCTTGCTATTGAATTTTAAGCCTGCTGAGCACCACTAAATACATAATGAAGAGGCTGAATTAACTATGCAAAAGTATAATTTACAGTTAATGTCTGTAATTGATGAGTTGAGGGTCTCTGCAGCAGCACGAACCACTAAGACTAAAAGGACCAGAGGGGATAAAGGGAAGTTTTACTCTAAAATAGAAAACAGAAGTGAGCTCTGCTCAGCACCCACCATTCATCCATCCATCAAGCACTTACCAAGCCCCTGTTTTGTGCCAGGCAGGCGCTTTGGTACTTGAGATACAGAAGTGAATGCACTGTGGCCCACAGTGGGTCACAGACCTCCACCAGAATTCCCACCGCTTGTGATTAGTTTCCCATTTATTTGGCTAAAAACACAGGGAGGAGACTGACCAGAGTGAATGCAGATGCAGCATGTCCTGGGGCTGCTTTGCTCTGGTCCCCTGTTCCCCTCTGCAGCATCCAGCCGCCCTGGCGTCTTCCAAGCCGGGGGCGGGGTTCTGCCTGAGTTGAGAAAGCAGTCTAATTCTGGCTCTACCACTTCTCTCTGGATTTGGGGGTCCATGCCATCCTCATCCTGGGGGAATTTACACTGGCAATCTCTGTCCTCAACCCCAGCTGCACAACAGAATAACTTGTCGTGCAAAGCACCAATGCTTTTTCAGAAACACTCTCCTCTCTTCCCTTCAGATTCAGCTGGTCTATGGTGGGCCGGATGTCATTATTTTTTTTTCTGATAAAGCTTCCGAGGGTATCCCCTTGTGAAGCCAGGGTTAAGAAGAACTGTTTTTCCGGGGCTTGGGGGAGGGCAATTGGATAAATGTAGTCAACAAACTTCCAGTTATAAATAAATACTAGGATGTGATGTACAGCGTGATAAAGATTAAGAACACTGCTGCATGTAATAAATGAAAGTTGTTCAAAAAGTAAACCCTAAGAGTTCTCATCAAGGAATATATATATATATTTCTATTTCTTCAATGTTGTATCTCTATGACATGATGGATGTTCAGTAGACCTACTGTGGGCATCGTTTCATGATGTATGTAAGTCAACTCATTATGTTGTACACCCTAAACTTCTACAGGGCTGGATGTCAATTATATCCCAATAAAACTGGGGAAAAAAGAGAACTGCTTCTTATTCTTCGTTTAAGGGAATGATTTCAAATACAGAGACCTTATTCTTGTACCAAACTCAGCAGCGCCAAGACGACAGCCCCATCCAGAGCATGAATGCAGAGGCAGGCTCCAGCATCCAGGCCCTTCATCTCTGTGTCCGGTTCCCCAGTGCTGTGGGACGCTCCACCCACCAGACCCTAGAAAGCATCAGTTTTCTGGATGCTGCTTGTACTGTGGTCAGCAGTCAGAAAACTGAGCCTGCCCCAGGTAGTTCTGTAGAGGAGATTTAATTTTAGTTACAAAGGCTTTGGAGGGGCGGAGAGGGCACACGGGATGGCGAGGGAACCAGAGATTATCAATGGGAAAAAAGATGCCCTTCCAGGGTCAAGGGACAAAGGGCGGGGCTGGTGACCCCAGGAGCTAGGTCACTGGGGGAGAGCTGCAGTCAAGAGCTGCCCCGTGGGAAAAGAGCCAAGAAGACGTAGGACCCACTGCCTGAGACACCATCTGAAGCAGAGAGGGCAGCAAATATCCTGACTTCTTTCCCCCATCCTACTTCAATCTCTCACCAGCGCCTCCCACTGGCTAAACATCACCATAATTCAGCTGCTGAGGGATCCTGGCAAACATAGTTTGGAGCGACCGACCACAGAGCAAGGGAATGGCAGAATAGACTTGAGACCAAATCGGCAAACAGCTGGCACACACTCCCAGCACGATTTCCACACAAACACCACCAGCCCCACGTGCAGCGGGGGGTCCACACACCGCCTGGCTCTGCCAGGAACTCAACGTCCACGATCATCCGCCAGACGCTTAACGAGCACCCACTAAAAGCCTGGATACGAAGACCATCAAGTGCAAGCCCTGAAATCAGGATAACTCAGCCAAGAGGGTGAGTAAAGGCTTCCCTAAAACGGGGACTTCTGAGCTCAGACCTGAACTCTGAGTAGATGTAAGCCAGAGGAAAAAAGAGGCAAGGGAATTCAGGAAGAGGGGTTGTCGTGGGTGGAGATCTTTTGAGGACCCAAAGACAACCAGCTGGAGTTCAATGAGCCTGGTTATAGACACGTCCTAACATCCGGGCAGCAAGCTTGAGGCTGGAAAGGGCAGCGCGGGGCCGGCACCCGGTGTCACTGCTTGGTGCTGGGGGTGGTGATCAGGGTCTTTCATACTCATCCCTCTAACATTTTTAAAAACAGTTAATAACCGTCAGGTTGACGTTTTCTCTTAAAGGAAAAAAAAAAAAAAACAAACCAGAAAGGCATCATGTTGAGTGGATGTACTTGGGGGGGGGGGGGGCAGCTGTGCCCCTTGGCTCAGCCCCCAGCTGGGTCTCAAGAGAGCTGGAGACCCCGTGTGGGAGCTGAGACTGGACAGCAGTCAGGCCAAGACCCCGGAGCACGGTGGAGCTCTAACTGAAGGACTTGGGGTGCTACTGGTGTAAAAGCGTTCATTAGACTTGCATTCGAGAAAGACCGCTCCGGCTTCCGTGGGCAGAGTGGCTCAGGAGGGGCAGCGAGGGGGCGGACGCATAACCTCAGAGGAGAGTCATGGCGGCTGGGCCGGGGGGCAGCGTGGCGTGGGGAGCCGGCAGGTAGGGAGCGAGGAACCCATCAGTACTTTCGATGGAGTGGATGGGGCAGATTGGAGAGAGAAGGGTCAACGTGATTCAGCATCAGTAGCCCCTCTTTAACATCTTCTTTGGCCACTTAGAAGGTGGATTAAAAGGAGGAACGCGCTGCTTGATACTGAGGGTTCTAGTTCTTTAAACAGGCTTTATTGCTTATATTCTCATCCTTGGGTCATTGGTCTTTCCCACTGGGGTAAGTGGTACCATCATCCCCCCAGCCTTGAAGCCCAACAGCTGAAAACAAGGATTGATTTCTCTCTCTCCCCACCTTCCCTCCCCCTACCCACTCCTTCAGCCAGCCCTGTTGGCTCTGCCTCCAAATCTCTCTCTCTTTTTTGCCGTTTTATTTTATTTTTTTCACCAAATCATTTTTTAAATTTTATATTGGAATGTAGTTGGTTGACAATGTCGTGTTAGTTTCAGGTGTACAGCCAAGTGAATCAGTTATACGTATACATATATCTCTTCTTTTTCAGATTCTTTTCTCACATAGGTCATTACAGAGTATTGAGCAGAGCTCCCTGTGCTATACAGTAGGTCCTTGTTGGTTATCTATTTTATATATAGTAGTGTGTGTATGTTAATCCCAACCTCCTAATTTATCCCTCTCCCCACCTCTCCCCTTTGGTAAACACAAGTTTGTTTTCTAAGTCTGTGGGTCTGTTTCTGTTTTGTGCAACATGGATGGACCTAGACATGATCATACTAAGTGAAGTAAGTCAGACAGAGAAAGAAGAATATCATATGATATCACTTACATGTGGAATCTAAAAAAAAATGATACAAATGAATTTACTTACAAATATATCTTGAGTCAGTTTACTTCTCTGTCTCTTTACTGTGACCTTCTGAATCCAAGCCCTCTTCATCTTTCTCCTGGACCACTGTGGTTGCCTGTTCTCCCAGATTCTACTCTTGTCTCTCTACCACCTATCCTCTTCCCAGGAGTCAGAGGGGGCCTTTGCATAATACACACCTCCTAAGGCCATGTGCATCCTTAAAAGTCTGCCTGGCTTCCTGTCGCAATGAGAACACAACCTGAAATCCTTTCATTGGACCCATCCTCCCCCTCTGATCTCCTCTTTCGCCTTCTCTCCCTTGATCGCTATGCTCCGGTTGCACTGGGACTCTTGTCTGCTCCATGAACATGCCAAGCTCATTCCCACTTTTGTCTTTGCTGTTTCCCCTGCCTGCTGTCTGCATGGCCTCCCTCGTCACTTAGCATAGAAGCCAACACCTTCAAACACTTGAACACGTAACTCAAGTAGACATTCTCCAATACCCACTTCCAGAAACAATCGTATGGCTAGATTGTCATTATTGCATCTATCACTAGTGAAGATATTGTTTGGTGTTCCTTTGCTCAGTTTCTGTCTTCCCCACTACGACGGAAGTTTCTTGAGATGAGACACTTGCTCCACCTTGGTCTCTGTTGTAACCCCCTTCCCGCCACCACACCAAGAATAGTGCCTGGTAACGCAGGAAGAGATGAATAAATCTTTATTAGTTGAATGCATAGATTCCTCTGTCACAGCTTCACGATCCTTGGATAACACTGCTATTTGCATCAGCCAGTCATCCTGGAAACTAACCTTTACTCTTTCCTAGCGACAGTTATCGGCAACATCCCCAAAAGGCACGCCCAACTGGTTAAGCTGATTCGGGGAAGCCAAAATAAGCCGAAGAAACGGTGGCGAGAAGGAAACTCACTTCTAGAGGCGGACTGTTGAAATGCAGAGAGCTTCGGCAATCCTTCAAGAATCTGCAATTTGTCGTTGCTCAGTGGGGAACTCAATACTCCCTAGGAAGCAAGGGGTAGCCCAGCTTGCCCGTACAGACCTCCTTTTTAGTTTCCAGAGGCCCTTCAGTGTCCTAAGGACAGGCACGGGGCCAAGCCTCCTGGCCAAACAATCCCCTCTCAACTCGACACGACTTGTACCACTTGGCATTTCCAGTTTAGGGAAAGGCTTTATTAAGTGCCCTGAAAATGTCCTTAATAGAAAATAGACGAGCTGAAAAGAACTACCTCCGTCCAAAAAAGTCGAATCTTCAGTCATACAAGTGACTTGGACCATGGGGATGACAAAGCATTTGACTAAATCAATGTTAACAAATGGCTTTCAGTCGGAAGAGCTCGTTGAGCGGTGACGTTGAAGTCTGATGGGGCTGTCATGCTAAGGGTAGGGGGAAAGCAGATTCTTCAAGCCATGCATCCCATCGCCTCAGAACCTACACAGAAGGCAGCCCAGTGTGACAGAACGCTGGATCAGGAATCAAGAGATGGCCATGGCCCTGATGTAGTGGCTACTTCTCCTTTCAGAGCTCCCCAGTATCCACCCAATTTAATATGATTTAATAGCACGTCAGCTTCCTTTTGGAGAATTAGCCTTCTCCTATTATACCGAGCTGTGACGGGAGGTTAATTTCTGGTCATTACTCCCCCGCCTCCACTTTACAGATGAAGCGGCTGAATCCTCCATTTTTCTAGCGCTGTATGGCCAATGGCTTAACCAGGTGGGCGCGCCCATCTGGGACCTGGACCGCCAAGTGTTGCAAAGAAGAGAAAAAGGAAGGAATGGCTGAACGGCTCACTCTAGCTGACCCCTCTGCCTCAAGGCTCCTGCTCTGGTTACCGTCGCCTTGTCCTCTGTGTCTCACTGGTTCTTTCCCGTTCCCGAGTTGGCCCTTCTGCCTCTTCCGATCCCATGACCTCCTCCTATTCTGGGTCATGCACTGCCTTTGGCTTCCGATGACCTCCTCCTATTCTGGGTCATGCATTGCCTTTGGCTTAAGTTTCCCAGATTCGGGTTTCTCTTGCGTTCTAATCAACAACCCTGACCGAGACACCTGGTTGACCCTGGCCCCTCCCTGGGCCTCAGTTTCCCCTTTTGTAAAAGGAGGTAAAATGACCAGATCATCTCCGTTCCGTCATAACACTCTGGACACAGTGGTGTTTATCCCACATCAGACAGATGTCAGCACTCTGGGAGAAAACAGTGCCTGGAGACACAGCTTCGGGAGACGTCCCCACCTTCCTCAAGTTACCTGGAAGCTGCATCAAACTCTTTCATCTCTAAACGGTTCCTTGTGTTCTAACACCACGGCGGCCTGGCTTGAAAGGCAGGCAGATGCCATGAACATATGTCCCCCCCGGGAGCCATCACCAGACACAGCAAGAGAATCAGATATCAGGAAAAAAATGTAGGGGATGGAAAAGTCAATGGAGGATCAAAACAATATTTCCCCACCCTGTTCTCCGGGGAGCAGTGTTTTTCCTCCAGCTTCACTGACCATTTTGACCCATCGTAAGAAAGGAATGCTTGCTGGCAAGCTCTCTCTCCCTTCAGAAGGATGCAGCCAGCATCAAATCTGGTTTCCCTCCAACAGCTACAATGGAGGGAGGGGGGAGCCGGGGGCAGGATTTTTCACATCAAAGGCACCGGAGTCCTAACTATTTAGCTGAGGCACTCTGAGGGGACCTCCAATTTAGAAAAAAAAAAAAAAAAAGCCGTTCTTAGGTGTCTTGGAAGCCGCCCGGAGAGAGGGTAAAGATGCTGAAATGAACCACATCCTTTGAGAAATCAGTTTAAAGGCTGCAATTTCATCTCAAAGTCCGTTTAGGTGGGCTCCCCGGACCGAGGGCTGTGGGGAATTAAATAATACTGTGTTCACACTGGAAATGGAAACATCGTCCTCGGTGAAATACAGTTTCAATCCCAGAGCCTCTGCACACCGAAGTGTTACAAAGCAGCTGCGACAGCTGTTCTTTTACTTTCCGCAATTCCCAGCCTCGTTGGCCAGGGACCGCGGCTCTGAGTCCTCCAGCTGCGGCATGGGGAGCCTCTGACCACCTCCGCCTACTCCGTGCAACATGCGTTCTTTCAAGAAAATAGCTTCTGAGTGCCTCAACACCCAGGCGATGTCTGAGGAACTGGGGACACAGCAGCGACAAAAAAAAGATCCTGCGTCTCCTGGAGGTTTCATCCTAGTGCATGCATATCGCGGAGCAGGCGGGGCGTTGGGGAAACAGACAAACAGACCAACAAGAGAGTACCAGGGACTGTTCATCGTGGATGGGAAGCACGCAGCGCGTGACCTAGCGCTGAATAAATGCTCAAAGACGGGAGCTGACGCATCATCTCACAGGTCCATCTCCTTGCCCCTGGCCTCCCAAGTTGTAGGGACCCCGCTGGGGGTCTGTGCCAGACTGCAGGCGACATGGTGTCACCCGGGTGATGACGATATTCTGATCCCAGAGGGGTTGCCGAAGCCGTTAGCGAGAGGAAGTGTCCTCGCTTGGCCGGATTTCTTTGTCCTTTCTTGTTTCCTCAGCTGAGGGCTGAGAGCAAGCCTCCTATTGGTCGTACAAACAGGAGCCCCGCGTCCTTTCCCGGACAGGGGTTTGGAAGCCAGGCTCCTAACACACCAGCGAGCACTCTTTCCAGGATTCTGCAGACAAGCATGAAACACTCCATCAGAGAGGGTGGGAGGAGCTCAGGAGCGTGGAAACCGATCGTCAGGAACCACCTGGATGCGTCTCCGCTCTTCAACACTGCCCACTGAATTGGAAACAGGTGGATTAGGTGGGGAAAGAGATGTGGACCTGTGCAGACACACTGCACTGAGTGTTGTTTACTGTTCCTCAGAACGGTCCTATAATGTGATCCTATTCAGCTCACACAGAATAAGTAAGGACACAGAGCTTTTAAACCAAGATTTGAACCCAGATCTGATGGACTCCAGTTCCCACGCAGGTGTCCGACACATCCAGGTAAACACCTGAATTCCATTTTCTAAACTGTGTAATGTTGGGAAAGTGTCTCTATGCAGAGCCCTGCCAAATGGGAGTGACATCCCATCCCTCACAGAATTGGCTTGAATGTTAAAAGCATCAGACTTCTGAGATATGGAAGCAACCCAAGTGTCCGTCAGCAGATGAATGGATAAAGAAGATGTGGTGTATATACACAATGGAATACTACTCAGCCATAAAAAAGAGTGAAATTTTGCCACTTGTAGCAACATGGATGGACTTGGACGGCATTATGCTAAGTGAAGTAAATCAGACAGAGAAAGACAAATACTGTATGATATCACTTATATGTGGAATCCAAAAAAATACAACAAACTAGTGAATATAACAAAAATGAAGCAGACTCACAGATATAGAGAACAAACTAGTGGTTACCAGTCTGGGGGAAAGGCACCACAGGGATGATGGGTGGGAGGTACAAACTATTAGGTGTAAAAGATAGACTTGAGGATGTATGTACAACACGGGGAATAGAGCCAATATTTTACAGTAACTATAAGTGCAGGATAACCTTTAAAAATTGTGAGTCACTATATTGTACACCTACAACTTATATAATATTATACAGCAACTTTACTTCAATAACATTTTTGACATAAAAATAAATAAAAATTTAAAAAAAAGCCCCACGCTTCCAGCTTAGTTGAGGGGAGAGCTCTTTCTCTTATCTTAATTTTTAAAAAAGAGAACAGAAAAGAGAGGAGAGGGGGAGAGAAAGGAAGAAAGGAGGGAGAAAGAGGAAGAGGGGGAGGGGAGGAGGGGGAGGAGGAGGAAGAGGGGGAGGGGGAGGAAGAGGGGGAGGGGGAGGAGGAGGAAGAGGGGGAGGGGAGGAGGGGGAGGAGGAAGAGGGGAAGGAAGGGGAAGAGAAGAGAGAGGAAGCATGAGGAAGGAGGAGACACTGTAGCTGCTGTCAGTGTCCTCACAGCAGAGCCAGGCTTCCTATGAAAGGGAACTTGGTCCTCAGAGGTCCCAGAAGGGTCCAGGTCTCTCAGTCCTTGACAATGACAAATGGCAGGGCCAGGGCCCTGATGTTAAATGGTCCGCAAGGAAAGGGACTCCGTGGATCTCAGAGCCCTGGCTGTGCATCCGCCATGCTCCCATCCCTCCGGCAGGTGTTCCCTCCGTGCCTGTCCTGACAGGTGACACCTCAGCCTCGGCTCCCCGTTTCCAGCCAGGACAGAGCTCGGCACTTTCTGAGGCAGCCAGTTTCACCTGTTGGCAGCCTGATGGTTGGAAAGCTCTTCTTTATATTGAGTGGAAATCTGCTGGGTCCAGTTGTAGCCCCTGTTCAGCTTTGGGAACCAGAGAGAAGTGCATTCATTCATTTGTTCATTCATTGAACATCTATTCTGAGCACTTGCCATAGACTAGGAAGTGTGCTACAGGTGTGAGCTACATGAGAAGGGTAAAAATGGTAGAGCTTCTGTTCCCCCCCCGGGGGGGGGGGTCCTAGAATTGAATGCCTAATGGAGGCCAAGTAGGGAATAAAAATGAATGACTTGACCCAGGTATGTAAGCACTAAAAAGAAGCACCACGTGTAACAGCATCTTCTGCTCAGCCTGGTGCCAGTAAAAAGGGGGGGGGGACAGTAAAAAGCAGTGGGGGAAGGGTGACTTGGAACCTGCCGCCCCATACTGCTTTCATCATCATCATCATCGTCATCATCACCATCCATCACCATCAGACAGTAATATTTAGCTTTTATCGCTTACATACGGCTTACTGTGTATCAGGCACCATTCTAAGCCTTTAATACTCATCAAACCCCTTTAGGATAAGCACCCTTGTTATCCCCACTTTACTGATGAGGAAACTGAGGCACAGAAAGTTTAAGTGCATTGCCCAAGGCTGCCTAGGTGAGAAGAGGAGGAAATGGAACTTGGATCCAGGTTGTCATTTGTGCATGCATCATACAGCCACTCTGAGCCCTGGAGAATCCATGCTGAGCAAAACAGCTGCTGCCTCTGTGTCGGGAGCTAACTCTGGCATTTCTGTGTGTCTGACACCAGCCTTTCATGCTACGCAAACAGCCTTGGAAGCTGGAGATAGTGTCTCCCTCCGGGGCAGAGGGCAGATTTGTTTCCAGGCCAGGAGAATAAAAAATAGTGTCTGGCTGCAGGGCAAGGGTTGGGCAGGTGTGCCAGCAGCCCTTGTGAGTTTGGGGGTGTCCCTGTAAGCTTAGCATCTCTCAGAGACCCCTCTGTGTACCCCATTCCACTGGGGCTGCTCTGCAGCACCCCCACTGTCTTAGCCTGTTCAGGATGCTCTAACAAATACCATATACTAGGTGACTTATTAACACAGAGATTTATTTCTCCAGTTCTGGAGCCTGGGAAGTTCAAAATCAAGGCACTTTCAGATTTAGTGGTGAGGACCTGTTTTCTGGTTCACTGATGGCCATATTCTTGCTGTGTCTGCACGTGGCAGAAGGGGCAAGGGAGCTCTCTGCGGTCTCTTTATAAGGGCACTAATCTCATTCATGAGGGCTCCACCCTCATGACCTAATCACTCCAAAGGCCCCATCTCCAATACCATCATATTGGGGGTTAGGATTCAACATGTGAATTTTGGGGTAACATATTCAGTCTACAGCGCCCACCCACCCTGGGGCGGGGAGACTGTTGCCATCATGAAGCTCACACTGCTGGCTGTGCTCTGAGTAATTAACCGTCTAAATATTTTGGGGTTTGTTGTTTCTTTGCCAATTGAATTTATGAAAGCGTGTCAAGCAATGCTTGCTTAGGAAATGCTTGCCTATTTCACATTCAGTCTCCTGAATTAATGCTAAAAATAGGCAATACATAATTATGCAAATCTATGATTACAAACAGTGACAAAATGCTATAAAGACAAGCTATGTAGGGAGCTTGTAATGGGATGGGAGATGTGTGGGTGGGGAGAGAAGGTCAAGGACATTTAAACTGAAATCTGAGCCATGAAGGAAGCCTTGCTAAAGCGCTGCTGGCAGAAGGGCAGCATGTGCAAAGGCCCTGAGGTGGGTGGAGGCAGGCGGGAGAGGGCAGGACAGAAGAGTAAGGGTAAGTGTGGACGAAGATCTAGGTGGAGGGGTGCAGGATGTTCAAAGGGCTGAACTTGACCCTGAGGGCAAAGGAAGGCCATTGTGGGGTTAGAAGCAGGACAGCTTGTCAGGAGATGGCTGACAGGTGAGGGTCTCACACTCTGTTCTAACTCCTGCTCTGTTCCTTGTGTATTTGCCTTTGGATCTCGTATCAAGAGAGAGCTGCCCCTGGCTTCTGTCCAGCTGGGGAGTCCGTTGATGCCGCTCAACATAGGAAACAGGCATGAAAATCTGGTACCTGCCACTGAACGTGACACCCGTTGGCAACTCTGTTTGTCATCCAGTCCCAAGAGCTTAGTCAGGCAGCTCCAGCCTGGAGCCCTTCAGTAAATGTTCTCGTCAAAACAGTGGGAACTTTGAGTTGTGTGCAAGAAAGTCTCTTCAGTTTGCAAACACAATCCCTGACTTTCTCTTTGCCGTCCTTCACACACCAGGTCAAAGCTTCATTCCTACAACCCAAGGTGATTTACAACTGAAAGGCTCTAATTATTCACAAATAAATAAGTAAATAGATAAAGAAGTGCACTACACGTAATTTTGGACGGGGACTTTACAGCCATCCATGGCTCCTCTCCTGAGCTTAATTTTTTCATACTCTAGACGCTTAGGTCGTTTTTTGTCTTTAAAATGGGGTACATCACCATGTCCACCCCATAGGGTTTTTACAAGAATGAATGAAATGAGTTAACATACACACCATGCTTCAAACAGACGCTGACCCAGAGGGAGCTCTCTTTTGGCATTAAGTGCTGCTGCTATTTTTATTACTGTCACCCTTTACTGCAGGTCCCCAAACTTCAAATTTGGCCACAGGTCACACCATCTACATGACCTGTGGCCAAATCTAAGTACATACCTTGGTGTTTTCTCTGTAAATGGTCTTTTTCCTTAAACTTACATGCACTTCCTAAACACAGAATTTTCTATCAATACATCCGGTTGGAAATGAGATCCACTGGCCAACACGAAATCAACCAGGTGAATACACGCATTAGATCTGGTTGCAGGAGAGAATCCTGAGCCCCACAGCTGACTCCTCAGAAGGACTCAGAGAACAAGGGACAGGAGATCATCTTCTCTCTCTGTGACTCGATTGCTTTGATGTCCCCGAGTGGGTGGTCCAAATCAAGCCGTCTCACGTGACAGTTTGGGAACGCTGCTTTAGCGACTTATTTAGGTGGTGACGCTCACCATTGCCAACAACCACTGTAAACACCACCCCCAGGAGGAAACATCTTTTTAAAAAAATTTGTATTGGAGTACAGTTGATTTACAATGTTGTGTTAGTTTCTGCCGTACAGCAAAGTGAATCAGTTATACATACACATCTATCCACTCTTTTTGAGATTCTTTTCCCATATAGGTCATTACAGAGTATTGAGTGGAGTTCCCTGTGCTCTACAGTAGGTCCTTATTAGTTCTCTATTTTATATATAGTAGATACATAGTACTGTGTCCATGTCAGCCCCAATCTCCCAGCTTATCCCTCCCTCCCTCCTCTCCCCCCAGGTAACCGTAAGTGTGTTTTTTACATCTGTGACTCTATTTCTATTTTGTAAATAAGCTCATTTGTACCCTTCTTTTTTAGGATTCCACATACAAGCGATGGGAAACATCTTTTGAACAAAGCAGCACTGAGAAACTCTGACTCCCTCTCCTTCCTCTTTCGTGGCCTAAAGTATCTGTGCATCTTGCCCTAAGTGAAAAATGAAGGGCAGGAACTTGGACTCAGCATCTCCTGGTCCCTAGCATGGAGCTTTCTCTCACTCCCTGTGATCTCTGTGTCCACAGAGGTGATGAACAGCTGTCCAGGACACTCTCCCAGGGAAGCCAGTTTGCTGGGATGGCAGGAAGGCCAGGACGTGAGCCCCTCGTGGCTGTAGAGATGTGTTCAGGATGGAGAGAAGTTAGGGGAGAAACAAACAAAACCCTCCACCTAGCATGGTGGCGGCCAGGGGTCTTTGTTTTCAATTAAGTATCGATGTGCGTTCCCATTGGCTTTTATGTAAGAGACAAACAGTTTAGTTCCCGGTTAATATTTGCCACAATTGTTCTTTCCACGGAAGGCATGATTGTTTCTCTTGAAAGAAAAAGAAAAAAAAAAAAAAGGGAGGATGCAGAGGCAAAATCTCACACATCATTAAGGAATATTTAAGTAAAGACAGCAGTCTGGCAGTTTTATTTTGCTTATGTAACCGTGGAAAAATGCCAAGTCCAAATCCCATTTTTACCCTGCAGCTTATAATCCTTTTAACCACAACAAAGAAGAATTAGGGTCTTGCAAACTAGGTCAGAGATCGCTAAATATACACTGCTAAATATATCCTTATAATATACACTATTTACTTACATAAACACAATATATTAATATAAATACATAACATGAATTACATAGAAATATACATTACGTATTTATAACCTATGTTGTTAAAGTATATTTGGCGATTCTAATTATTCACCATTTTTTGACACTTAAAGATGCTCTTAAAGGCAACACGCACGCACAGTAACAAAAATTCAAACAAGACAAGAATATGGTGCAAATGGAATTTCTCTCTCATCTCTGACCCTTAATTTCTCAGATCCCCTCGCACTGTATACCATTCCAGAGATCTGCTAGCCATTTACAAATATCCCCCTTCGTTTTACTTTTTACTTTTAATTGTGGTAAAATGCACACAACATAAAATTTATCATCTTAACCATTTATTTTTTAATTGAAGTATAGTTGATTTACAATGTTGTGTTAGTTTCAGGTGTACAGCAAAGTGATTCAGTTATACATATATATTCTTTTTCAGATTAACTTTCAAATTGTTTTCCATTACAGGTTATTAGAAGATATTGAATATTTTATACATAATAGCACAAATCTGTTAATCCCAGACTCCTCTAATTTATCCCTCCCCCTCCTTTTCCCCTTTGGTAACCACATGCTTGTTTTCTATGTCTGTGAGTCTATTTCTGTTTTGTAAATAAATTCATTTGTATCCTTTTTTTTAATTCCACATATAAGTGGTATCATATGATATTTGTCTTTCTCTGTCTCACTTACTTCACTCAGTATGATCATTTCTAGGCCCATCCATGTTGCTGCAAGTGGCATTATTTCATTCTTTTTTATGGCCGAGTAATATTCCACTGTATATCGTAAAGTCTTTTTGCATAGATGCTTTTTCGTGAGTGTAACCACCAGGAAGTTGCCTCATAAGAGTTGAACACTTACACGTTGAATAGAAAATTCCAAACTGTTTTCCAAAGAGTCTGTACCAACTTACAGCCCCACATGGGGTGTGTAAGTCTCCACTTCTCCTGTGAGAAACGGCATCTCACTGTTTTCATGTACATTTCCCTAATCGCCAGTCAAGCTGAGCACTTTTCCTTAAGTTTATTGGCAACTTTTATTTCCTGTTCAGCCAACATCCTGTTCATATTCTTTGCGTATTGTCCATCGGGTTGTTTCTCTGTTTCTCATTCCTGGTTCTACTTCACGTGAGTCTGTTACATGGGCTGCAAATATTTTCAACTTCCTTTTTATATGCTTGTCTCTCCATCAAAGCCCTGTGGTCCCCGAAACCTGGGCTCATAGCACTTTAATCTTTATCCCTCTATTCTCTTGTTCCCCATCTGCCACATGGTCAGGGGGCGGGTTTGCTGAGAAAAATGCAGAGAGGAGTCGTGGGGTTGAAGCCACTTCTTTGGGTCTGCAAAGCCGGCTCACATCTCCACTTTTCTCAATGGCATAAACCATCAGCGATATACATCACCCCCAATTCATCTCTTCAGGGAATGTGAATAAAACATCTGCTTTCTCCATTTCCTCATAACTTGGTTCCGTTATGAGTTGGTACCACTCGGAGCGCCCTGAACCAGAGCCCCGTCAAGCTAACGCAGTCAAAAGAGATGAGAATTCGGGAAAACTGACATCAGCTGCCTGGCTCTGAAATACACTCCAGCTGGGTCTGAAATGTGTCTAATATCCCGGCTGGTCATTATAACTGTGAACTTTGCATTTTAAAGACTGGGAAAGAAGTTCAGATTCAAGGAGCCAGGGTTTTGTTTTGTTTTTTTTCCTAACCGCTGTGATGAAAATCGACCGCCTTCAAAGGAAAGTCAAAGCGAGCTATGAAATATTGCTAAACCCACCGATGCGACGTGGCCCTTGCAGACGCCATAAAGAGTGTTTCCTCTCTCGCTGATGGCGCAGAAGTCTGCGAGAGGCCTCGCCGCCGACACGTGCTGTACATTTGGTCAAGGGCTGGCTGGGTTCGGGAGCTCACTGTGATTGGCAAATTAAACATTTCTCTTGTAAATGTGTAGTTTGAAAGGAAAGGAAAAGAAGAAATCCCGGAACGGGGACAGCGCTGTGATCCAGTCTGAGGGCCTCACAGGTGCCGGTTCCACATCTACAGGCATCACTGCAACGGCTTTGTACCTGCCGCCCAAACCCGTGCAAAGTTCTCCCTGACATCTGCAGCCCCAGTGTTCCCCCCATTAATCTGACCTCCTTTTACTTCTCCATGGTGTCCTCAACCTCTGGAGGGCAGGAGGGTTTGGGGGTACACCAGTGGTTCTCAAATAGGGGTTATTTTGCCCTCCGTCTCCGGGGACACTTGGCGATGTCTGGAGACATTTTTAGGGAAGTGCTATTGGCATCTAGTGGGTAGAGGTCAAGGATGCTGCTAAAAATTCTACAAGGCACAGGATAGACCCTACGACAAAGGATTATCCTGCCCAAAGTGAACCTAAGTGAAAATGGAGATGTCTGTGAGGGCAGGGTGAGTCACATAACCAAGTGTAACAAGGTGGGTGAGTGGGTGGTGTAAGTTCCCTGTTGCGGGATGGGGACGGTTGCTAAGTAACGTCCCCAGCTGAGTCTTGGTCCCACGCCATTCGTGCCAAGTGGAATGTACTTCTGTCCTTTGCAAGAGCCTTCAGAAATCTAGACTTTTAGGTAAAATGTGTTCATTTTACAACTTCTGCATGGAATAAAAAAATGTCCTTTGGTGGTCCAATCCTCCAACTTGGGCTGAGACCTTGGCTTCCCTCTAGCCAGGCAATGGTGCAGTAAGATTTATTTGTGCCAAGATCTTTATGTGGGTTGTTATTTTTTTCATCCTTAGAACAACTCGCCACAGAATTATTCCCATTTTATAGATGAGGGAACTGAGGCTTGGAGAGATGAACTCACCTGGCCAAGGTCCCACAGCCAGTGCACATGGCGGGTTTTGAACTCTTGTCTTCCTCCTGAATCTTTCCTCACTGCTTGGGGACGCCGGGCTTTAAGGTGTGTATGCTGTTGCTGTTCCCTGACCTTCCCCTTCCTCTTTAGCTAAATCTAAGCTGTCTGTCCAGGCCTGGAGTTGTTCAGATTCCCCCATGAAGCCTTGCTTGACTGACCAGGACCATCCTTATCTCCCTCTGGATCTGTACAGCCAAGTGGACCAGGACCCGCATCTTGGTTAATTTCAGGTCAGTATCAGGCAGCCTCACCTCCCCAGGGGGAACTGGCAGCCCTCTGAAGGCAGGCACTCTGGCTCATCACACTTCTCTCCTTCCCTCTCCCCTGCCCAGGATGGAGGAGGGCACAGAGCACAGTGAATGCATCACCTCTCTAAACGGGCTCCCTGGGTGTACCCCACTGCGGGGGGGAGGTTCTGTCACCCAGTACATTTGGGAAGCAAAATGTTCTCCTTCTGCAGGACTCATTTGAGCCTTACTATGCAATGTGCACTAGGACACTCCAAGAAAGGGGATACAGACTGCACTATTTCCCAAAGTTATCTGACTAGGGAACCAGGGGTCAAGGTGTTCGTTTGTAGGAGAAGGAGTGGGTCATGCAAGAAGATTGTTTATGCTCTCCCTGCCCACCCCAGCATATTTGCACCACGTGTCACTCTTTCAACAGCTTTCAGAGTAATGTGTCGATAGGATGACTGATGATATACCCTTAATGGAACACATTAGAGCGGAAACGATTCTCAATAAGGGCCAATCTGTTCAATGTGTGAATGAAGCTGGGCCGCTAGATGGTGAGATATGCAGGAGACAGGCCAAGGAGGTTCCTTAATGTGCCCCCACTCTCCAGCCAACCAGTGGTCCAGAAACCACTCCAGGGGCTGCAGGAGCTCCACCATTGCACCTACCCCTGAAATTCAAGATGGCGCCACTCACCACTTCCATGGATAGAACTTATTTTTCTTTAGCAGTGTTTATTCATTCATTTATTTGTTTGTAGCTCCAGCATTTTCCTGAAGAGACTTTGGGAAGTCACTTTAATCGTTAGCAGGCAGGGGTAGTACCAATAATCCCCTAATTATAAAAATCTCCAGTCATTAAAAAAATATGTATTTATTTATTTGGTTGTGCTGGGTCTTATTTGCGGCAGGCAAGCTGTTTAGTTGTGGCATGCATGTGGGATCCAGTTCCCCGATGAGGGATCAAACCCGGGCCCCCTGCACTGGGAACAGGGAGTCTTAATCACTGTGCCGCCAGGGAAGTCCCAACGTCCAGTTATTTTTATTTAGAATAATGCTTCTATGGTGTTTCTGCTTCCCTAATTATAATTCTTTATTACTAAAAAAAACCCCCCAAAAACAAGCACGCAACCTTAAAATTTCCCAGCCACAGGTAAGCTTAATAGGAGGAAAAGATCTATTTGGGAAATAATCTTCATTGGATAATCAATTATCAGATAGGAAGTAGGCTTTCAAGGTAGCAAATGACATTGGATGGGCATTACTGAAGGGCGAACCAGGAAGAGTCAAGTTATGAGTGGGCACCCAAGGAGCTCAGATGGAGGTGAAGGAGGGCTTGGTTGAGGCGGAAGATGAGGACTGACAGTGACCTTTGGATGCGACCTTGAATGATAGGACAAGAAACTGAAACGGAGCAGGACCCTATGGTCCGTCCCCCCCATGTCCTCCGCCTGCCTTCTGTCTGTGGAAAAACTTCAGCCAAAGAATAAGTTTAATCAGAGAAGTGAGAAAAATGAAGAAACAAAGGAGAACAGTCCAACAAGACTAAATAATAACAGTTTAGTCACTAAGCAGAGTCAAGGACCTTTAGCTCCTCCTCAAGGGCTATAGATCATATTCTGAGCCATATCCTGGGAGCTGTCTTATACATACTGAAACCCCTACCAGGTGGAGAAGTTAACTACACAATGACCAGACTGTAGCCATGACATAAGCTGCCACAATTCCGAGAACTGGCCTCAAGGAAATGGGAACAAACCGACCCTGGAACTGAAGACTCACTGTACTGAAAACCATCAAGAGGACGCTGGTCAGACCACCGATGACCAGTTTCAAGATGCCTGTCGGAGCTGCCTGTGCTGGTTCTGCACAGAGCCCCTTCCCTCCGTCTATAAAAGCGCTTGCCCACCGATTGTCAGTGGGGGAGTCGGCCTTTGGACAGGAGTTCCCCATCCTCCCAGCCCCCGTTGCCAGCATCCAAAATAAAGCAAACTTTCCTTTCCACCAACCTGGCCTCTTTATTGGCTTTCGAGCGGTGAGCAGCCGGACCCCACTTCCGGTAACAAAACGACCATCTGACAGCCCAACGTTCCCCTTAGTGAGGTACCCATACAGCACCTAGCACTCAAGATGATTTTAAGTGGAATCTCTAGGGCTGGGAGGTGGGCGGCATGCAGCTTGCCTAGCTTCCAGGCATGACCTACATTCTCATTTCAAATGCATCCTTCTCTTCCTACAAAAGAGAAGGATGAAGATGAAAGCTCTCTTGGGGCCTCCAGAATGGAGGAGGGGAGCCTTTCAGGACCACAGGTCTCCACAAGAGTGGAGACCTCCCCAGGCCAGGAATTTAATTGCATTTATTTTTATGTTTGCCTCCTTTTTATGGCAACTGATACTGGGTTTTTCTTATTCAGGAATAACTTCTAGTTTCCTCTGGAAATAAACATATTTCAATAGAAAACAAGACGAGCTGGCTTTCATTTAAAATACTGACGGAATAATAATGGTACGGAGGTTCTGCAGATAGGACAAAGATCGTGAATGGCGTTTAGGAAACTCTGCCACGGGTGTCTTGGAGTCCCTGCAGAGTCATCTGAGGTCAGCAAAGCGGAAGGTGGCATTTCCAGGCTTCTAACAAGGCAGGGTGGGTGGCGATAGGACCCAAAGTGTGATACCCGGTTAGTGGGAAGTGAGCCGGGCTCATCTCATGCCCTGGGGGGAGTTAAAGGCATCCGCTCTCTCTGTGACCCCAAGATAAGATTATAAAACTTTTAAAAGATCAATAGCCACTTCAGGAGGGCAAGGCCGGAGGAGGAGAGCTGAGTTAATAAGAGCAGAGCAGCCAGTGCCCAGAGGCGCTCTTCAATCCCTTTATGGGCCAATCAGTTTACAAGAGGAATGTTTCCAAGACTTGGGAGCAGGTGCTCACCCCAGGGCTCAGCGCTGCACTATTTCACGGGAGCAGCTTGGCTTCCAAGGATGCGTGGGAGACAAGTTCCACTGGCTCAGGGAAGGTGTGTCTTCCAGCGCCCCAGGGTTCCCCCTTCCACCCTGAGCCAGGGCCACAGCCTCCAAGTATATATGGGGGGTGCATCTCCCACTGTTACTTTGACAATTGTTCTCCCAACAGTGACAAGAGACAGTAATAGATGGGATTAAGAGCACAGGTCCCTGCTGATGAAGGGAGAAAGGAAATGGGGTCTATATACACACAATGGAATATTACTCAGCCGTGAAAAGGAAGAAATCCAACAACATGGATGAAACTGGATGGCGTTGTGCTAAGTGAAATAAGCCAGACAGACAAAGACAGATACCTCCTGTTATCACTTATATGTGAGATCTTAAAAAAAAAAGTTGAACTCTTAAAAACAGGGAGTAGAACAGTGGTTGTCAGGGGCTGTTGGCAGTGGGTGGGGATGAGGAGATGCTGGTCCAAGGGCACAAATTTCTAGTTATTAACATGGATAAGTTCTGAGGATCTAATGTCCATCGTGGTGACTATAGTTAATTATACTGTGACGTATACTTGAAATTTGCTAAGAGAGTAGATCTTAAGCATTTTCACCAAAAAAAAAAAAAAGAAAAATCATTTAACAATGTATACTTATGTCAAATTACACTGTATAATTTAAATATATAACTTCGTCAATTATACCTCGATAAAGCTGTGGGGGAAAAGTGCCCAGGTGCCTGTGGTCCATCCATACAATGGAATAGTATTCAGCAATAAAAAGGAGTGAAACGCTGACACATGCAACAACATGAATGGCCCTTCAAAACATCATGCTGAGTGAAGGAGGCCAGACACAAAAGGCCACATGTTGTAGGATTCCATTTATATGAAATGTCCAGAACAGGCAAATCTGTAGAGACAGAACAAAGATGAGTGGTTACCAGGGGCTGGGTGGGGATGGGGGGAGGGATAGAAGGCCGAGTGACTGCTCACAGGTGTGGGTTTCCTTTTGGGGTGATGAAAATGTTCTAGAATTAGGTAGCAGTGAGCGTTGTACAAACCTCTTAACATACTAAAACATTTGAGACTTTTAAAAGGGTGAATTTTATGGCAGGTGAATTATATCTCAAAAAAATGTTGTATGGGAACAGATGACCAATAGGTACATGAAAAGAGACTCAACATCAATAATTATTAGAGAAATGCAAATCAAAACTACAATGAGGTACCACCTCACACCAATCAGAATGGCCGTCACCAAAAAGTTTATAAATAGTAATGCTGGAGAGGGTGTGGAGAAAAGGGAACCCTCCTACACTGTTGGTGGGAATGGAAATTGGTGCAGCCACTATGGAGAACAGTATGAAGGTTCCTCAAAGAACCAAAAATAGAGTTACCATATAATCCAGCAATCCCACTCCTGGGCATATATCCAGACAAAACTCTAATTCAAAAAGATACATCACCCCAATGTTCACAGCAGCACTATTTACAGTAGCCAAGACATGGAAGCAACCTAAGTGTCCATCAGCAGACAAATGGATAAAGAAGATGGGGTACATATATACAATGGAATACTACTCAGCCATAAAAAAGAATGAAATAATGCCATTTGCAGCAACATGGATGGACCTAGAGATGATCATACTAAGTGAAGTCAGACAGAGAAAGACAAGTACCATATGATATCACTTATATGTGGAATCTAAAATATGACACAAATGAACCTATCTATGAAACAGAAACAGACTCACAGACATAGAGAACAGACTTGTGGTTGCCAAGAGGGAGGGCGGGGTGGAGGAGGGATGGAGTGGGAGTTTGGGATTAGCAGATGCAAACTATTATATACAGAACAGATAAATAACAAGGTCCTACTGTATAGTACAGGGAGCTATATTCAGTATCCTGTAATGAACCACCATGGAAAAGAATTAGAAAAAAACCCCCTTGTAAACAGCAGAAAAAAGTCGCATGAGAAACAGAAGGCAAGAGAGAGGTGAATTTTTAAAGCATCTTTCAAGTATTCCGAGCAGCATTCTCCTAGCACCATATAAAATCTATTTCGCCATGAGCACCATCATCGACAAACAGCAACAACAAAAGCTTCGTTCCAGGAGTCTGACGACCTGCCTTTGAAGCTCTGCAGCCCATGAGTGGTGCTGTCCCAGGCAAGTTGCTTAGGCTCTTAAAGTCTCAGTGTCCCCATGTGTGGACCAGGGATAATTGTAGAGGAGCCAGTGGGACAGTTAAGAGATGCAAAGTGCTTGGCAAAACCTCCCACAAACAGAAAGCACACAAACATGTCAGCTGTTATTATTGCTACAGAGTAACTGCAGGAGTGCCACTTGTCAGTCGGTGCAACTTACTGATGCAAAGTCAAGTTTCGTGTAGAGGAGGAAGGGCTCAAAGACAGGAACCACTGAACAGGGAGAACATGCCTTTACATACGGCGCAGATGTGACCATCCTCTCCTTGTTCAATGGCAGGCTCTTCTCTGTCCCAAATAACTTCAAAGGCTTCTGGAGAGAAGGCTTTGACCCCAACGCTCACAGACAAGGGGACGCAGCTGATACTGCAGGGATGGTCCCCATCATGAATTAGACCAGAGGGGCATGTGATATCAGGAGAGACAGACAATTTCAGCCTCTGATAATCTGGTGTCCGCAGATCCTTAGGAAATATTGCAAATGACTGAAACGGACCAAAAGACTGAGTATCTTTGATGGAAAATTATGCCTTGTTTAGAATGCAGCCTTCTTATTACCATCTTTGAACCTATTCTGTAAATTATAGATAGATGGTAGCAATGTAAAGAATTCCTGTCAATAGACATATAAATAAAGTATGTCCAATGGAGGGACAACTGATTTCTCCCCCGACCCCGGTGGAAAAAGGCAGTTTTCACCTCCGTATATTTCGTGGCCTATATATGTCTCTGCTTTCCAAATGCTTCTTTGAATAGTTATAACGTTTTTCAGGTTCCCTCATTAATCACTGGTCAACTAAAACTTCTGACACATGCTCATTTTTATGATTTTACCATTTGGGGGGTGGAAATTATCCTGTAACCATGTAAAGGCTGGTCAGAGTTATTATGCCATAATCCTGCTGCCAGGAAAGTTAAAGGAAGCATAGGGTAATCCATGCTCACAAAAGGACCAAGTATGTACCTAAAGGGAGGCATCTATAATGAGGAATTTTAGAGCGAAGCTTCCTTAGATGTCAGTCCTTTATTTGACCACAAGTTACCTCTGCTGTGGCCTATTAGTCATCCACTGACCCCTTAGGAAAGGGGGTGCAAATACAAGCGTCTTCAGGGAACAGTCACATACTGAAAATGTGTGGAGAGGCCAGGCTTCACATAATAAGGGGTGCTAAGGACATCTGGAGATTGTGTTCTCTACCTGAACTGGCTAAACCCAGTGATACAGCTCATGGATACAGGCCTTTCCTCTATGAGGGCTGAGAAATCAATGCCTGGTGCCTCAGGGGAGCTTGCTTTTTTGTCGTTGTTGTTGTTGTTACTTGGAATTCCCTGAGCCCATGGATCTTGATCTCATGGAAAGATCCAGTCTACGTTGAATCCCTGCCAATTTTCTGGAACGGAAGCCCTCATCTGCCTTCAGGAAGGGGGCTCTGGGGAAGGAGAATCTAAAATTTGGCCAAAAGAGGGACTTCCCTGGTGGCACAGTGGATGAGACTCTGCACTCCCAATGCGGGGGGCCCGGGTTCGATCCCTGGTCAGGGAACTACATCCCGCATGCATGCCACAACTAAGGAGCCCATGTGCTGCAACCAAGGAGCTAGCGAGCCACAACTAAAGAGCCCGCTTGCAGCAACTAAGACCTGGTGTGACTAAATAAATATTTAAAAAATAACATTAAAAAATCAAATCAAATCAAATTTGGCCAAAAGAGCAAATGACATCATCAGTCATATCTGGGCAGGAGACTGTTCCCTTAGGAGGTAACAATGAGCTAAGAGCAAACGCTTCTTGACTTGTCCGAGCCTCAGTTTCCTCATCTGTAAGTTAACAGTTTCTCCCTGTCGCAAAGATCAAATGCAAGTGGTAAAGTGCCTCCCCAGACTATAGTTGGCACTCAAGACACAATAGCTATTACTGTAAAAAAGAAGCTCCAAATGGTAGCATTGCGATGAATCAAAATTAGTTAAGTATTGATTAGCACCACTTAGGGGTGCAATGCTTTGAGGGATCCAAGGGTGAGTGAGGAAGAGTGTGCAATCGGGGGTGGGGGGGGGCGGTGGAATAGACCTGTTCAGAGTCCGGTAAACCAGAACGAGGAAGTGCGGGTGCTGCAGAAGAGCCCAGGTGTGGGGAGACTCTGGCTCCCACCGGAACACAGGGGCTACCTCGTACACTGTGGTCGAAGTGCCCCTGGAGTGGGCATCTGTTGAGTCTGCCTGTCTAGCATATTCCTTTTCCAATAACAGGACTCGATTTTCCTTAGGGAAACCTTTTCACTGCTCTTTGGGGCTGAGGGGCTTTACCTTGGGATCCTATCTCCATCACTCTTAGTCTAGATGTCACCAGTGGGACTGAGTGAACACCCAGTTCAAGAAGTGGGCATGTGGTCCAGGCCTGGCCAATCAGAGGCCAGCAGAGGTCACAAGTGGTCATGTGACCCAGGTTCAGGCCAATCAGAGGCCAGCAGAAGTTACATGATCAGTTCAGGGATAAATATGTGACTCACTCAGGTTCAACAGTCTCTACCCTGGGATTTTTATGGAAACAGTTGAGAAGAGGTAATCTCCTCTTCACCTAACTTGCACCTAAGAAGGTAGAGACCTGGCACCAGGAGAGGAGAATCTGCCTCTGAATGGGGCCCACATAGAAGAAAAGAGAGCTACCAAGGACAGGAAGAGAAGGCACACCTCCATGGCATAGTTCTGGTTGCTGTATCCAGCCGTGCCTGAAACCAGCGCTCCTGAGGAGTTTGTGGTTTCATGAGCCAGTATATTTCTTAAAAACAATTCTTAAACACATTTCAGTTGGGCTTCTCCATGACCTACATGCATAAAGTCCTCATGAAAAGACAAATACTGTCTAATTCCACTTATACGAGGTAACTAGAGCTAAAATTCATAGAAAGCAGAATGGTGATTGCCAGGGGACAGGGGAGGAGGATGGAGAGTTTTTCAACGGGCATAGAGTTTCAGTTTGGGATGATGAAGAATTTCTGGAGGTGAATAGTGGTGATGGCTGCACATCAATGGGGAAGTACCTAATGCCACAGAACTGTGCATTTAAAAAACGGTTAAAATGGTAAATTTTATGTTATGTCTATTTTACTAAAATTTAAAAAATCATTAAAAAAACCCCACTCTCCTGTATACAGGAGGGTATATAGGCTTCACAAAGGGAGACGGAAGGTTATGTAAGTACCAATACTTTGAACATTCCAGAAACTCTAACTCAGACTGAGTTAAATGATGTGACATGTATCACTTCACCAAAGGGGAAGAGTGAAAGGGGGCTAGTTCAGGGTTGGCTGATCCAGTGACTCAGAAATATCAAAGACATAGTTAGTCTCCAAGTTTCTGTTTTACCATCCTCAGAGCACTGGCCTTTGTTTTCAGGCTTCTCTGGCAGAGTTTCAAGGTTGCTACAGCAACTCCAGCCATTACACCTTCACACAATTATATCCAAACGTGTAAAGAAAGGATGTCCCTCCTTATATCTGGAGTAGCCACTGTCGGTTGTGTACCCAACACCATTCTTTCCTTCTAATTTACTAACAGAACCCTGATTTGTTCAGCTCGTGACGTGCCCAAAGTAAGAATCTTCACCTCTTCAGTCTTTCTTGCTGCTAGGGATGGCTGGCTGGGTCCTATCGAGCCATGAGCTATAAACAGATGGCTACAGGTTGGGCTTACAAGAAAGCTGTTTTTCTGATCAAAAGAGACAGACCTGGCCAGCCTTCACCTATCGCTTTTGCCACACACGTTCCCCCATCCATCACACCTGGAACACAAACAAGATGCCTGGAGGTATAGCTGCCATTTTGTGAACATGAGAAAGGGTGGCACATGCCAGAGACGGCAGAGCAGGAAGAGAAAAGGAGCCTGGGTCCCTGGTGGCTTTGTGGAGCCACCACAGCAGCCCCAGCCCTAGACTCCAAATCTCATGTTGTGTCAAAGGGCAAAAAACCCCAAACTGTTTTGTTTGGCCGCCGAAGTCTGGCTTCTGTTGCTGATATCAGCAACACATCCCTTAGGGCAGCGAATGCTTAGAAAAAGAAGAAAAAAACCCCAACCAGATTCTGGAAGGAAGTCTAACCCAAGACTCATTCATCAGAGCAGTTTTTTCTGACGTGCATGTCACAACAAGATTTGTGAAGGCCCATGAACGCACTCAAGTGTTGCTAATTATTTGCAAGGGAAACTGACAACAGAAAGTATATCCCAAATGGCTGTGCTCCAGTGAAACATCAGAACAGGTCTTGCGTCTTTTCTCAATGTGACTATGGTGGTGTGTGTGTGTGAGTATTTCTCAGTCCTTGCATTTTTACCTTTTCACTCCTCTTTGGTGCTAGGGGGCTTTACCATGAGAAAATAACCCCAGCTGCATCCACTCCAGGTTACATGCTTTTTCACATTTTTACCTAATATGGCCAGAGTTTATTCTGCATCTCCCCTTTCCCTTCTCATGTTAACAGGCTGATAGTAAAAGAACATCAGAACTGATCAAGAGAGAATGTGCTGAAGAAAGAAAGAATCCAGGGGCTTGGAGGGCAGAAATGACTTCAATACATCTGAAGCGGGTCTTTGATTTTATTTCACTTTTTTTTGTCTTTCATGATTTTGGCAAAAGATGGAATGTAATCAAGGTTCTATTCGAGGCAGCTGTGTAAGCAGTCCTTGTTTAACTGGAGACAATGAAAAATTAATTCAAGCCCAGCGTAACTAAGTTTTCATAGAAACAATGAAACCCCTTGAATATTATCATCCCCGACAGACGTTTGCTGACTGTCTTGATTTACCAAATTACCTGTCAGGTTTTACTACTCTCTCTACCAGCCCCGCTGAGCGCAGGCTCTGTCGCCGTGTCACCTGGCTGATATAAAGCTGATGGTATAAATGGAAAATGTAAACTGTGCTTTCATTTTTTTCCCTTCCACCCGCCTTTCCTCTGTTCTTCCCTTGTTGGTTATGAAAATCTCTGCCCTGTTCTTTTTACATGCATTCGTTAGAAACATACATATACACTTTAGTGGAGGTGGGTGAAAGCACTCTTTCTTTTTTCCCCCATCTGAGAGCTCATCGGGACTTTTAACATCTGTCTTTGTAAGAGAGGCAGAGTGAAAATCACATTCGGACCTGATCTTTGCTGTGGAGAGGAGATTGCAAAGGAATCGGGCCCCCTAGGCCCTCGACGTGCTTGTCCTGACTGATAACATCCTTCCTACCCCCTTTCTCTTCTCTCTGACCTTGACCTCACCGTGGTCCCCTCATGCATCCTGCTCTAGCTACACTGCTGGTCCTTGGACAAACCTAGCATGGTCCCAAATCCAGCTAGCTGCCCCTCTGCTGGGAACACCCTTCCTCCACAGAACCAAGAGGGTCTCTCTTGGACTTCCTTCTGGTGTCAGACATCACCTCCTCGAAGAGGACTTGGCCGACGGCTCAAACTCACCCAGCACACCCTCCCACGCCTCAACATCCCTCCACGTGCTGGTCTTCCTCTGATATACCATAGAGTCATTTGTCCTCTCTCCCTTTCTGTCTTTTCTCTCTCCTCTCTGGACCGGAAGCCACGAGAGAGAAGGGTCTTAGCCTAATCAGTGCACTCGGGCCTAGAACAGCGAGTGTCTGGTACAGAGAAGCGTCTTAATAAATTTGTTAAATGAACGAAACTGAAGATTGCAGTGTACCGCACCAAAGAACCCACGGTAGGCATTCTTTTCTGGTGTCACCTTGACTATGCTTTTCTCTGGACCAACTGTTTCCATCTACCCGAGAGATGGGCACTTTGAAACTTTCACCTGGCGGCGCTGATTATTATTACTGAGGGCTGCTGGAAGGCTAAGAGGCACATCCCTGGGCCACCCCAGCAAGGGTCCAGGGTTTCAGGGCATCCGTTTCGTGTACCAACCTCGCTCTTGCATTGACCTCATTTTCTTGCCTTCATCTTCTCCTTGTCGGGTTAGCACGCGAGGTTAAGAGCCTTGACTCTGAGTTAGGCTTGCCTGGGTTGAAATCCCAGCTCACCAGCTGTATAAACCTGCAGAGTTTCTTAATCTCTCTGTGGCTCATCTGTAAACCAGGGATAATTCCAGTACCTACCTCGTAGGGATGTCGAGATGAAAGGACTACGTATAATGTACTTAGAATAGTGCCAGGTGCAGAGCAAGCACAGTAGAGCTATTTGTTACTGTCATTTATTGGAAATTTCTTCTGGCTCCCCATATTGGATGGAATGTTGTAAATCACCTAAAACTCTTTGTAGAACAGGGCATTGGCATCAATAATAAAGCTGTTGGAGGGAAGCCAGAGGAGAGCATACCCTTGGAGCCATTTATGGTTTATTTTTACTTTTTCAATGTCATACATTTCAGCCCCTTCCTTCTCACTGGAACCCTCTGCTTCCCACGAACCGTTAAACTAAACGTCTTCATCACTCGGGGGCTCCACGAAAGGCATTTGCTCTGTCCCTGCAAGGGAACTGCTCTCCTCTATGACTGCAAGACGACATTAGTAAGAGATGTTTGGGGAAGGAAATGAGGCAGCCACAATGCTTGCTAAAGACACCCCCAACATTGCTGGCTCCCTAAATCACACTCAGGCGCAGTGGCGGCAGCAGGTAGGACGTGTCTTTGCATGTGTTCCTCAGGAGGGGCTGTGTGATGGATGCTGGTTCCCGCTTCTTTTAACTTAGGATTCTTCCCACCCCTGCCTTTGATAAAGATGGGTCTGGGTGGACCATTCCCCAAAAGAGGCATAATAATGTTCTGACCTGTGGGTCTCAGAAGACCAGCCGTGCTTGAGTGGTCCTGGGAAGGCTTGGAAGTGGGTCTGGATGTCTTCTGAAGGGTCGATGAACGGAATTTGCTTTTCAAAATGATGCATCCATCTGGTACTATTCCCCCCCGCCCCTCCTCAATTTCCAGTTGCTGTCTTGTGACCATGCCCATAATAAAACTATAATGCTTGATGTTTGCAAAGCACTTTTATGAGCTCTTTCACTGAATTCTCAAACAACTGTAGGAGGCAGATGTGGCTATTATCATCCTGTTTTGCAGATGAGGAAACACAGACGTAGAGACGATCAGTAACTTGCCAAAGTTCAGTTAGTGGGTTGAAGTGTGAGAATCAGAACCCGGGCAGTCCTATTTCTGAGCCCCAGTTCCGAATCATCACGCTATATTACGTCCATGACGTGGCAAGGTAGCTGGGAATACGGCTATGTATTCACCCATTGCTCCTCTGAAGGAAGATTAGGTCACAGGGATGCAGCTCATGGAAAAAGGGCATCCCTCTTCCATTCAGATCCTCAGGAATCATCTCAGCCTGACATACTCTAGACTGGCAATAAAGCAAACACTCACGTTCCTCATCATTTCCCTCTATGGTATGGTTGCAGTCAATACAGGGCTAAAAAAAAACATTTCAAAATTTCAGGAAATGGTTGAACTAACCCAACCCATGTAAATAAAATGAGTAAGGAAACAATGTTTTCAGGTCCCCAAAGTCAACAATTTACTTAGGAAAACCTCCCCCAAACAATACAGGTTGTTGGAAACAGGTACACAGAAGGTCAATCATTTTTCTCTGTTCTTGCTCACGCAATCTTTTCAGACTTTTTACTCTGAAAACCTAGGATGCGAGGAATCTGAAAGATCAGAGATGGCTACTGATTTCTTTAAAATGTTTATCTATTCAGATTATATTCCGTCACTGTCCTTCATCCAGGTCTCAGAGGTCAGTCAAATTATGGCCAAAGATACAAATTCTGGGTTTTGCAAACAGGAAGCTTGCCCAATAGGTGGTAAGCTTCTTGGAAAGAACATAAGGTTCAAAGGCAGAATAGCATTTGTTCCTCTTAGCTTGCTAGGTGGTTTTTCTTTTTTTAATTTTTATTGGCGTATGCTTGATTTACAATGCTGCGTTAGTTACAGGTGTACAACAAAGTGAATCAGTTACACATATACATATATTCATTCTTTTTTAGATTCTTTTCCCATATAGGCCATTACAGAGTATTGAGTAGAGTTCAGTAAGTCCTTATTAGTTATCTATTTTATATATAGTAGTATGTATATGTCAACCCCAATCTCACAATTCATCCCTCCCCCTCCTTACCCCCTGGTAACCATAAGTTTGTTTTCTGCAACAACACAGAGTCACAGAGTTTTCTGTGACTCTATTTCTGTTTTATAGATAAGTTCATTTGTACCCTTTTTTTTTAAGATTCCACATATAAGTGATACCATATGATGCTAGGTGGTTTTGAATAAATTACTTCTAATGCCTTTGGGTCTCAGTTTCTTTACCTGTAACATGAACATAATACTCATTCCTTTGTCCAGCTCTCAAGGTTTTGCTGTGATGATCAAATTCCATATATCCACTGAAATGCTTTTGCAAATTATAAAGCTCCAAAAAGACATGAGGGACTTTTATGTCTTATGTTTATATATCCTTATTCAGTATAATTTTTCATCCCACAAGTTTATAGGAGCAACCCTAGAGTGTCTGTCAGGACACTGCATGAGTTATCTGTTACTGTGCCATAACCTAACCCCAAAACTTTGTATCTTAAAACAACACACATTTATGATCACAAGGTTTCTGTGGGTCAGGAGTCCTGGAGAGGCTCAGTTCAGTCCTCTCCTTCAGGGTCTCTCACAAAGCTGCAATCAAGGTGCTGGGTGAGGCTGGGGTCTTATCTGAAGGCTCGACTGGGAAAAGGATCTGCCTCCAGGCTCACATGGTTGTTGCGAGGGTTCAGTTCTTCTTGGGTTGTTAGCCAGAGACCACCATGTTGGCTTTGCCAACAGGCAAGCCAAGAAGTCAATGGTAAGAGTCTGCTCATGATACACAAGTAATTTTTCCAGACTGTCCAGAGCCAGGAGCCAGGTACATCATGCAAAGCTCTGTAACCTAATCTCAGGAGTGACACGCCATCACCATGGGTGAGTTAGACATCCCACAATACTGGTTAAAAGTCAGTCACCAGTCTAGCCCACCCTGAAGAGGACAGGATTACGTAACGGCATGGACACCAGGAGGAGAAATCTTTGGGCACCATGTCAGAAGCTGCCTATCAAAATCTCAGAAACTTTCTTAACAACACCAGCTGTCGTGATGGGTCAAGCATTTGACACGTGTCAACTCAGTTGCTCTTGAGGGCAATCCCTGAGGTGGGAAATACAGCTTCCATCGTAGAGTAGGGAAACCGAGGCTCAGAGAAGTTAAGTATCTTCCCCAGTGTTGCACAGCAATAGGTGGCAGAGCTGATTTCAAATTGCAGATCCTTCTCTCTCAAACCACTTTGCTATACTTACATTATTTTTTTTTTTATAAGATGGGACTAGTAACATCCACATCTCAGGGTTATTGGAAGAATTAGAGGTCATCAGTGGCTGAACCAGAATTTCTATGTAGATGAAACTTAGGGATGGCCACCATTTGTAGTCAGCTTGTGGCATTGTGGGGTGGAGGGCTGGCCTTGAAGCTGCTTTGGCACTGACGCAGTGTTTTAACTTGAATTTTATGTTGGCGTGAGGGGCTGCTAGAGAATGGATGATGCAGGGTTGACTGAAATTCTACTTAAGAAGCCTGCTCCTTAGCAAGGCTGCTAGAAATCAGAATTATTATAAAGGCAATACTTAGCGAGCATTTATTAGGTAACAAGCACAATTTTAAGTGTTTACATATTAAATTGTTTTTCATCCCTGCAACAATCTTATGATATCCCCATTCTACAGACAAGAAATCTGAGACCTAAAGAGATAATTTTCCAAGATTGCCCAGAGCCAGGATTCGGGCACATCATGTGCAGCCTTGCTCCGGAGAGCACATGGCATGGTGCTGGGAACACAGCAGCTGCCCTGCAAACAGGGGTATCTGATTTTTATAGGGTTATTGTCATTATTACAGGGAGCAAATAAAAGTTCTTACTTGAGGCAATGGTGGCTTTAAATATTCAGCTCTGCATGTTGCTGGCCAGCTCTCCAGTACCCTCCTGGTTCCTGCGCGTGTGTCTTGAACATTTTTGAAAACTCTGCCCAGGTCTGCCATCTGCAATTGAACTCTCTGTGTCCTGTCCGGGGGCACCTCTCTCCAGCCTGGGCTCCAGGGGCTGCCAAGACTTTGGCTCTGATGTCTGATTATTGGACGTTCTTCTACTTCAGAGTGACCACTCTTCCCATTCTCCTGGTTCCATCTTGGTTTTCCTTCAATATGCGTGCTCTGCACATTGTCAGGTTCCTACAGTGTCAGAGAATACTAGCTCCCCCCTTATCCCATTATGCCCTTCTAGCTTGGCACATGACTAATTGGGATACGAGATGACACCTCCCAGCTTCCCTTGCAGCTAGGTATGGCCGTGTGTGTGTTCTGTCCATGGGATGGGAGTGGACAGGTACAACTTCCGGGTTCTGCCTTTAAGCAGAAGAGGCAGGCCCCCTGCTCCCCCTTGGTCCCTCCCCATGGGCTGGAATGTTTGGTGGTGAGGAGCCATCTTGGACTCTGTCCACCACAGACACACCTTAGGGTGATGGAGCAGCAAGTTGGCAGGAGTCTGGGCCCCTGATGCCTTTGCAGAGTGGACCTGCCTCACAAACTCAAACATTTAAATTAAAAAGTAACCAGTTTCTTTCTTGCTAAATCCATGATTTACAGGGGAGGCTCTGTCGCACCAACTGACCCTTTTATTCAAAGCCACGCAAACCTACATGGTGCCCCTCGTGGTTTCTAGAGAGCGGCTTACTTTTGTCTGCCCCAGTGCCGAAATGCAAGGGTGAGATGCTCAGCCGAAGAGCCAGTAAAGTATTAAGGTGACTTGCTTTTATCCTTAACTTAAGACTCAGGGCTCCCTCCCAAGGTGGAAAATTAAAGGCATGATGGATGAGGTAGGTGTCTTTGCCATTTAGCTGGCCTAGTTTACACACCGCTGGTGAGAAAAGACTGCACTTGAGGCAGAACAAGCAAGGAATCCTAAGGACCACTTATGAAGAATTAATGTGATGTGGAAAATGGAAAGAAAAAAGTTATTAGGTTACCCGGGAAAGGCATGGAGAACAGCCTACAGAACAAGCTGTCACTACGTCTTGGAGAAGAGAAGGTAGGGCGAGGTCTGGAGGACTAATTTAAAGTTATTAGAATAATCTCTCTGTGGGCTTCCCTGGTGGCGCAGTGGTTAAGAATCCACCTGCCAATGCAGGGGACATGGGTTTGATCCCTGGTCCAGGAAGATCCCACACGCCGCAGAGCAACTAAGCCCGTGCGCCACAACTACTGAGCCTGCAAGCCACAACTACGGAGCCCGTGAGCCACAACTACTGAAGCCCACAAGCCTAGAGCCTGTGCTCTGCAACAGGAGAAGCCACCGCAATGAGAAGCCTGTGCGCCACAACGAAGACCCAACGCAGCCAAAAATAAAATAAATAACTTTATATAAAAAAAGAATAATCTCTCTGTGCTGAATGCCTCTTTTCCATACTTCTTTCTTCTTTTCCTAAACAAAAATCTCAAGTATTTTGACCAACTCAGGGATTTTGGCTATTTTTCAGAAGGCTTGGTGCCAGTCGACATGGAAGGTGGTGGTCTTGCGGAGCCGTGTATAAGAAGACAGTGGTGGGAAGGCAGAGCAGACATCTCATCCTTATTTTGGTCTATTACTCTAGTCTAACTGGATGCTTGTGTCTTCTTGGACCCCTTCTCCCAATCTATTTCTTATACGTTTACCAGTAATATTGTTTACATAAAGGTGATTGTGCCGCCTTCCTGCTTAAAGTATTTTAAAGACTTCTCATTGCTCTTCAGATAAGGACAAGAACACTTCTCCGTGGTCTGGCATCCACGCCCTCCCCCTCTCCACCCTCCCCTTGGCCAGGCCGGTGCACCATCTTGGATTACGTGGGCGAGGGCAGCCCGTAGCGGTACCCCAGCCACCAGGGAAGGAGCCTGGGCTTCTGACGGCAGCGCAGAGCAGAGGCACCAAACCACTGTAGACGCTTATGTAACAGAAGGATAATGTTTTCTTTTTTCTTTAATTTACACTGCCTTCAACAAGGGCCCTTTTACGAGCAATGGACCTGTGCGCTAAGTAATACACTCTCTTATTGCGAATTCTTCAACACCACACATCTCTTCTTCATAGTATTTGCCAGTGTTGCTACGGAATATTTCTTGGTGTGTTTATTTAATTATTTTCCATCTTTCAAAATGGACAATGAATTCCAAGAGATCAGGGTCCATACCTGTTTCATCAACACTCATATTCCCAGTGCCTGGCAGGATAATTATTATCTTTTTTGATTGAAGTATAGTTGATTTACAATGTTGTACCAATCTCTGCTGTATAGCGAAGTGACTCAGTTATATGCATATAGACATTCTTTTTTTTTGTATCCTTTTCCATCATGGTTTATCACAGGATATTGCATACAGTTTCCTGTGCTATACATTAGCTGGAAGGATAATCATTTGATTCTTGAATACAAATACAAAAATTCAGGTTCTCGCTCTGAGACCCTCCAATCAGGCTGATATACTTAGAAGGTTCCCTCCCATGAGGGTTTAACAGGTCATTGGGATGCAACATTTGAAGACTCCTTAGTTCCCAAGCTTTTGGTGGCACAGCCTGAGCCGTTCTGCTCCCTGTAGGTCTCTGAGTCCCGTGTGGCAGCCTGGCATGAGATATCAAGATGAAGTAGTGTTATTCTTCCTTATGACTAGCACGTTTCAGGCTTGGGTGAAGCTGTGAAGTTCCTGCCGGCTGGAATGACCTCTTAGGGAAATGTCTGTAAGTCTGGCAGTGCTTAGTACCGTGCCAGCATATACAAATTGCTTCATAAATCCCTTAGTGGGTGAGCAGGATTTCTCCTCCTTTGTCACAGCTACGGGACAGGATGAGAACTAGAGGGCAGGGTAGGTTCGTGGTGGGAGGGAGCCTGGAGCATGATGGGTTTGGTTTCCATTCTCATGCCTCTTCCAGAACCTTGGGGCTCCCATCGTTGTCTCCTGAGACACTGTTCTCCCAGCTCATGTGGACTCTCTTGGCTTATTCCTTCATCTGTACAATGGGTCAGTACAGCATAACAAGCATCGTTCATTTGTTCAGTCATTCAGCAAATATCCCTCATACTCTGAACACAAGGACCTTCTGATTCCAATTCTTCACCTGTAAACTGCGGACACGATAACTCGACATATTGTTGCAAAGGTCATTCCTGTGTTTATTCACACAGCAAGGATTTTCGTCCCTGCTCTGTGCCAGGAACTGATCTAAGCACTAAGAATGGACAAATCCCTTCCTTCCCTCATGGCGTCTACACACTTTTGGGAAGAGACAGATGGTAAACAAATAGGGTAATTTCACACTGGTGAGTTCTAGAAAGAAAACGAAACTGGTGACCCGTGTGAGTGGTCACAGACTGCCTCTCTGAGAATACGACAGGTGAACTAAGACCTAAACATCTGAATGATCCAGTCAGGCAAAGAGTCCGGTCAGAGCCAATAGCAGATGCAAAGGTCCTGTGGCAGGAACAAGCTTGGATCGTGAGCTACAGCCGCCACAGAGGCCAGGGTGGAAGAAGATTGGTGACTGACGACAGAAGCATAAAGGGTATGACCAGGGAGGTGGGCAGGGGCCAGATCACCTCCAGGACCTCGGAGGTCATGGTGAAGCGCTGGGATTTTACTCCGGGTGTGATGGGAAGCTCTGAAAGGCCAAAACAATATGAGGTTCCGTGATCTGATTTACGTTTTAAACAGAACTCTTTGGCTGTTTGGAGCAGAATGGATGAGGGCTGCGACTGGGGAGCAAACAGAGAGCTCAGATTAGGCGAGAATTTAGAGAGACCCAACGTAGAGCCTATACGCCGCACGTGTTCGTAAACATCAGCTGTCTGTATGGCAGCTCCATCGCACACCCAGGGGAGATCCTCCAGGAACACTGCAGACCCCGGGGCCACAGATGCCATTCCGGAACTTCCCAGGAGTTACCAGGATAGATTGGCGGCAACATGCTAAAACTCCGTACCGTGATTCCCACCTTGAGTGCTACTCTCAGGCTACTTGCCAGCCCAGTCACGCATGAGGAAATAAAGTCCAAGCAGCAAGGGATCAGAGAGCTTGCTAGCGGGGTGTGGGTGTGGGCGGACGGTGGTGTCAATCAATACGGCTTCCATGTAACATGTCAATACCCATCACGTTCGCAAACGCCTGTACCACTTTCCTCGGCTAGCTCACTTCTGCAATTTATTTCACAGAAATAATCACAGAAGTTCAGGATGGTGTTTGGACAAGGTTATTCAAAGTCCAGGCCAAAGACGGTAGAACCTAAAGGCCAGTTAATAACAGGGTGTTGGTTCAGATAAATGATGCCATATATCATGTGATGCTTTAAAAAAAAAAAGGTGAATAAAGAACTTTATGTACTGATATGGAAAAATTACAAGGTATATTGTTAGGTGAAAAAAGAAGCAACATTGTTTAAAATGGAAGTGGGGGAGGAAATATATGTGTGTGTGTGTGTGTATGTTTTCATATATATAAAATAAATATCTTTGGAAAGGGATGTGATAAAGCGTGAACTCTGATGACCTCTGGGGAAGGGGACTGGGTAAGTCGAGGAAGCTGTAGATTCTGGTATGTCGGCTTGTCTACATTTTGCGTTTGGAACTGTGTGAATGTATTACCTACCCCCCCGCCCCCACCAAAATAAATGAAGAGTGAAAAATAATAAAAGCAGAAGGGGAAAATGTGCCTTAGTAAAATGACAAACTACGATAAGCCTTAGACCTTTGGGGTTGGCTTATACATAGTCTAAGCAAGGAACAGTCAACCCACAGGTGCCCACAGGCTATTGCTGTTCCTCTGACGTCCGTCTCTGCCACCCCTTCTAAGTTCAGGTTGCCCTGAGGGTGAGAGCAAAGCCCACAGTCAACCAGCTACTGAAACTCCATCAACTGTGAGCCAAGAGTTTCAGCAGAGGAACAAGAAGGAAGTTGGGCAGAATCGAGTTTCCAGGATATTGGGGATGACGTCCAAGTCAGCAGGACACTGTGGTTCCGTGATTGACATTTGCCACCATCAGGAAAGAGGGCTGCGCCTCTTTCACACTTACAATGCCAGGAAGTCTGGGCCATTGTGTAAAAAAAGTTAGGAAGAACTTAAAGAAGCTTTGCTCCGTGGAAAATACAAGAACCAACACTCTACATCGGCTCTTGACATAAACCAATTCCTTTAACTCTCACGAGTACTCCACGAAGGTACTTCTGTTATTCATCATCTCACTTGCGGATAAGACTCAAGGAGATGGACTCATCTGGACAAAATCACACAGCTTCCAGGTAGAAGAGCTGTGTCTCGAATCCGAGTTGCCTGGCTGGCTCCAGAGGCTATGCTGTTTGTTATTCATGGCGCCATACTGCTTCATGGGATACTTGGGAACGGAGACACCACGTGGGCAAAGCTTTTACTTTCGGTGCAGAAAGAAAAAAAAAAAATTAACACTACATTTTTTTAAAAGGGAAAGAGTTCATTTCCACTGCCGTTTGCCACTTTCTGGTGAAGACCAGTCAGATGTGAGAAGGACCCTCGATCTGAACAAGGGTCCCCAGATTTAGAGGATTCAGACAATGTGGATAAAACCAGGGTCTCATGGCAGCTCGGTGGTGGCTGGAGGGTTCTGAGCAGAACACACAGAGCCTTGAGGTATTCCAGCAGTGTCCCCACAGCCCTGTCTAGTACCTAGTTTGCTCTCTGAGGACCAGCAATGTAGGGACAGCCTCAGGAGGACAACTTCACCCACGCCTCTGAGTCAGATGCGGTGTCTGAAGCAGGACCGTGGATTCTGAAACGCACCCACTCTTCTCAGCGGCCACAGCACCGCCTCCACCTGTTCCCCTTACAGTTCATTACTGGTCTGGAAAGAGCCTGGGGGACTCATTAGCGTGATACAATACATTGTTTCAGGACAGATGTTGAGAGATATATTTACCTGATACATTTTCAGTTTGGGCTGGGGACCACACGTCGGGCTGCGACGGAAGGAAGAAAACAGAAAACTCGTCATTCTGGCCATGAAAGGCTATAAGTGAGGCTGGGAAAGAGCCTTCAGGGTAAGAGGACAGGCCTTTCAGCATCTCTTCATTTAGCAATCTCTTCCTTGTGGTGGGAGAAGTCAGGGCAGTGTTTAGAATCAGACAGAACAGGGTTCAAATGGCCCTGAATAGCTGTGTGAGGCTGGCAAGTAATTCAACCCCTCCGGGTACTCAGCGTCCCAGTTTACCTGTTGTGGTGCCATAAATCGCCCTCCAAACTTAGCGGCATAAAACGATCGTTTTAACGTGAATCAAGAATTCTGGAAGGGCTCGGCTGGGTGGTTGGCTAGACACCATCCTCTGCCTTGATCAGGGCATCTCCCTGTGGTCTTTTCCACAGGGAGAGCTGGGCTTTCTCACAGCATGGCGGCCTCAGGGCATTAGGATGCTGACACGCTGCCTGCAGGCTCTTTGGTGACCTGGCTCTCAAAGTCACTTGGCATCACCTCTGCTGCACACTGGTCGTCAGCCCGTCACTGAAGTCTACCCAGCTTCCAGGGGAGGAGACAAAGACTCCTTCTCTTAACGGGAGAGTCGTGGGATCCAGAAGAGCAGGCAGGATGGGGACGTTGAGAACACATCCATCGAGAACATTCTTGGCAAGCACAACCTCTTGTACACAGGGCCATCATCGGAAAACTGATTACGTGAATATCACAGTAGGGTTTGGGGGGAATGGTGACGGTGCGTCCAACGCATCCACCATCGTGAAGGCTCTCCCAGGTGCCTCGTCCTAAGCACTGGTTTTGATCCCAGCACCCATCCCTTCTCTGTGGAAGTATGCCGCTTTCCCTTGGAGAACTGATGGCCTTCATTGTCGGCAGCTTCGATGGGACGATAAACCATGGATGCCCTGCTTTTTAAATAAATTTATTTATTTATTTATGGCTGTGTTGGGTCTTCGTTTCTGTGCGAGGGCTTTCTCTAGTCGCGGCGAGCAGGGGCCACTCTTCATCGCGGTGCGCGGGCCTCTCACTGTCGCGGCCTCTCTTGTTGCGGAGCACAGGCTCCAGACGCGCAGGCTCAGTAGTTGTGGCTCACGGGCCTAGTTGCTCCGCGGCATGTGGGATCTTCCCTGACCAGGGCGCGAACCCGTGTCCCCTGCATTGGCAGGCAGATTCTCAACCACTGCGCCACCAGGGAAGCCCTACTTTTTTTTAATTAATTTTTTTAAATTGAAGTATGGTTGGTTTACAATGTTTCAGGTGTACAGCAAAGTGATTCAGTTATACACACACACACACATATATACATATATATTCTTTTTGATTCGTTTCCCTTATAGGTTATTGCAAGCTACTGAGTGTACTTCCCTGTGCTATATAGTAGGTCCTTGTTGTTCATCTATTTTATATATAGTAGTGTGTATCTGTTAATCCCAAATTCCCAATTTATCCCTCCCCCTCTTTCCCCCCTTTGGTAACCCTGTTTGTTTTTTATGTCTGTGAGTCTATTTCCGTTTTGTAAATTCACTGAATCATTGTTTTAGATTCCACATATAAGTGGTATCATATGATATTTCTCTTTTTCTGTCTGACTTAACTTCACTTAATATGATTGATGCTCTACTTTTAAACAGCACCAAGCAATGGAGAAACCCAATGGCCATTTCAGACGTCAGATCAAGTTTTGATGACAGAACCAGCTCTTGGGTCTCCAAGGAAAATCTCTTCTTCTCTCAGGCTGCTTCAAAGCCTATCCTCTACCTGTTCCCCCCACTCCCACGGGCTCCCAGCAAATTCCCTTGGAAGAGTTTAGCTTCTATAAATCACAGGAAACACCAATAACCTCAACCATCTAGGGCTTTAACCTTCGTCACAGCTGAGAGTGGGAGGAAAGCAAACATTTTATGGAGAATACACACAGTGTGTGTATCAATAAATTCTCTGCCGCAGATGTTGACATGACTCTGCTGTGAGTTTAGGGTGGGCTGAGTGGGGATGCTTTTGACTTCTTCCTTTAGGGACCTGAAATGCACGCTTTACCCCATTGATTGGGAGGTTTTCATTCGTGGGCGTTTGCCTAGCAGATTTTCTGTGCCATCTTCAAATAGCTCTTAAAGAAAGAACTCAGTCTGGGCAATTTCCTTCAGGGAACAGCAGATATCTTCGTGGATCGCTCCCAGAAGCTCTGCTGAAACTGTTTATACTCAGCAGCTCTGACCACACTCGTGTTCCGGAATTCTCCGAAAACAAACAGCTGAGCAGAGCTGTGAATGTAAGGTCTGCAATCGAGGCTGCTAAAATGAATACTAGTGGGCATCTTACAATCCATGTTCAATGGTCTTCGCTTTTGGAAAAGCCCTTCTCTTTTTATGACCTGCCTGCCTGACTTGGTCTCCTTCGCCACAGAGCATACCTTAAGCGTACTGACTGAGGGGCTTGGGAGCTGTGGCAGCGGCTAGAGGGAAGAGTGAGATGAGTACCACTTGGTTTTTCTGCGGAAGTGCAAGGACCCAGAGGATGTCTTCCGTCTAGACCGGCTGGCTGGAGGATGCCGGCTGACCTACCACTACACTAGAAGCTGGGAAGGAGGGAACACCGCGTCCCAGGCAGGTTTCCTGGTAGGGGTGATGCTTGATGAAAGCCGAGGATGAGCAAGGATAAGGTACAGGAGGAACAAGGCGAGTTTATAACACGTGCTGGAAGCACAGGAGTGTCGTGACACTTGATCTGTTTAGAAGGGGTCATAGGTATGTGGTGACAATGAAGGTGAGCTGAGTCTTTGAAAGGCCTCGCCTCACTTATAAATCCCTCTAAAAGAGACACACAGTCTAGGCCCAGGAAGCCTATTTTGCTGCCGATTTGATGCCTTGAAGATACAGGCAATTAACCCCCTAAAGAAAACAGGCACGATTTTACCCAAAGTGGAATATGCAACTGGTTCAAACTGGCCACTTCTGCACAATTCATTCGCTGATGGACTATTTTCCTGAACAATATTCCTTTTGGTTGATCTACACTGTGATTTTAAAAATCTGAGCAAATGTTTAAAAATCGGGAGATTTTTCTAGGACAGTCTGGATTTTCAGCTGTTCTAAAAAATCCAGAGATCGGGCAACACGGGGCCTGCATCCTCACCTGGGAAGGTTCCAGCGTCCCCCCTACGTGGGTGCAGTCTGTCCTGTTCTCCACCTACCTCTCCCGGCATGCGGGGCTAGCTGTCTGGCTCCTTCGTGTCTGCAGCCCCTGGTGACATGGTCCGACTCCTGTGAGGATGTCCTGCTTGAGCTCTGCTGTGTGGGCAGCCTCTCAGCTTGCAGCTGAGCACACACACCTGTAACCTAGATTTGCAAATCTCACCTGCAGCATCGAGACCCCCTGCAGCCTCCCAGGAAGGGGGGCATGGGAAGGGACCATATAGCCATGGAAATGTGCACCGCTGATTTATTTACACGAAAAAGTTAGGAACAGACCACCGAGATGCCCTACAACAGGGGGCTCTCAAAATAAGGTTTTTTTACTTAGTAAGTTGTTAGGCAGCTAATTAACAAACTAAGTTTGGGGCAGGCAAAGGGCTTTGGCAATGTTAAGTTACAAAAGGGGATCTATCACAGGCTGATCCCAACTATATAAAAGTATTTATATGTATAATAATGGTAATAGCTACATAAGGTATGGAATGTGGGTTTAAAATGTGTTTTTTAATACATTTTTTGTGATTACAAAGGTGACATGGGGCATTGAAGAAAATAAGGTTAATAAAAAGATAAGGAAGAAAAAATAAGGAGGAAAAAAAAGAAAGTCTCCGTTTGGGGCTAGTGTATCTTTAACACCTCCTGGGTATTTGCTAATCCCCTTCTAACCCCAAGGTCAAGTGCAGAGCCTTCTACTGGTAACACCAGCCAGCTAGACATCAATAGTATTTGTTCATTTAAATTGTATTTGTTTATGCTCGCCTTTAACTCATGCAGTGAATATGAGCTTTTCCTATGTATTTATAGACATGAAGGTTATTTTAGAAGAAAACACTGTAAAAAAAGCATTTGCACAAATATTCAGGTGGATGCTTTCTGCCTCGGAATGTCTTCACTTCTTTTCTTTATCTGCCCAACAGTGTGACTCTCAGTTCAGGAAACCATGGAGAAGAGTTACTGAAATAATATACACAAAGCATTTTGTAAAACGCCAGGAACTATGAAATACACAGAGTATTATTTTGTATGTTGTCAAGCACTATGAAACATACAGAATATTACTGTTATTTAAGTTTCTGTATTTGAGATACTATGTTTGCTTCCCCAGAGAGATATAGTCCCCCCAAATGCTAATGTTTTGAAAATAAAACCTAATATGGAACTTTTAAAATGCACAAGTGAACCCATTTAAATACAGGCGTTCAGGAGATAACAGCACAGGTGTGCGTGGCCAGGTCGGGAGTCCTGCAGGTGGCACGCAGTGACCCTCGTGGGGGAGCCAGTCTTGCTCAGAGCCGGGGAGGTTGCATCGCCAGCATGGAGTTCCCTGTTAACTTCAAAGAATGCCCATCAACAGGCACATGAAAAGATGCTCAACATCACTAATCATCAGAGAAATGCAAATCAAAACCACAATGAGGTACCACCTCACAATGCTCAGAATGGCCATCATCAAAAAGTCTACAAATAACAAACACTGGAGAGGGTGTGGAGAAAAGGGAAGCCTCTACGCTGTTGGTGGGAATGTAAGTTGGTGCAGCCACTATGGAGAACAGTATGGCGGTTCCTCAGAAAACTAAAAATAGAGCTACCATATGATCCAGCCATCCCACTCCTGGGCATATATCCAGACAAAACTCTAATTCAAAAAGATACATGCACCCCTGTGTTCACAGAAGCACTATTCACAATAGCCAAGACATGGAAGCAATCTAGATGTCCATCGACGGACGAATGGATAAAGGAGATGTGGAACATACTACACAGCTCCCGGGCGGGTTCGATCCCTGGTCGAGGAGCTAGATCCTGCATGCCGTAACTGAGAGTTCACATGCTGCCACAAAGATCCCACAGGCCGCAACTAAGACCCAGCACAGCGAAAATAAATAAATAAATAAATAAATAAATAAATAAATAAATAAAATTTAAAATGATGCTAAATAAGTAAATAAATAAATAAATAAACGTCTCAGTTTTGGGGTGTTTTGTTACAAAACACTAGATAACAAATACTTTTGGCCTTTGCTCTCCAGGCAGAGGGAAGTAAGCCCTCACATCCCTGTGAAGTTTGCACCTTCCATGTCATCGAAAGCCCTTATTTGAGCTGTGGTCAGTCTGTTCCTACGTGCTCCACGGACTTTAGCTTCCTTGAAGACAGGGTCTGGACCTGACTCAGTGGGTATCGACCTGGCATGGAGCATAGCACCTCAGACTTACGTGAACCAAGCAATGTTTTCTGAACGTCCAGGTGAGGAAGTGAGCAAGAAGGAACATCCATCAGTTGTGTGCTGGTAAACAGGCTCTCCAACATGGCAGAAAGTCCTGCTTTGTGATGTTTGCCAGTTTCCATGGTGTAAATACGGACGGTCAGCGCATGAGAGACTGGGAGGAGATTCGAGCAATCCAATCAGCTCTCACGAGCTGGTACTGGATGGCTTCAGCACAGCCCTGACCCCAGTCCTGACACGCCGGCTCTTCTGCAAAGGCAACAGTTACCTTCTAAGACATCATATTAAGAAACCTGGGAGGACGCAGGGAATTCCAGGCCCTCACAACCACCTAGCTTGTGGCCAGTCTAACTCAAAGCAGTAAAAAAACTCTAGAATTCAGAAGGAAGGAAACGCTGATTTTAAACCACAGTTCCCGCTACTGTGACATCCAGCACGGCTGACAGTGGAAAATCACACATGATGTTCACCATCTCAGCAAACACACCTGGTCCCAGCATCAAATTCCCAGAAGATCAGAACACACAGTGTTGCCACCAGGACTCTTCAGAACCTGCTCCCGTACAGCAAAGCTTATCTCCCTCACTTTGAGACTCCTCCTGATTGTCACATAAAGAACTGTTTACACACACAAATCCACTGCCTGTTAATGAACACATTCCCTTTAACTTGCATAATCAACACTAATCTCGTGGGTTAATTAGATTTTATGTGCATTTGATTCAGGAGATTTAATTTGACCTCTGATCTCGTGCTTAGAGCAAGGGACCCACGCACGCATTTCTTTCCAGCCACGTTTTCACAAGGCGAAACATCCAACGCTCACCCCTCAGATGTACTAACAATCCTTCTTGGGGTCATGATGGTGAAGGTTGGTGTTTGATCCAGGAAGCTGTTCAGGACACCAGATGTGTTTGCTGGCTACACATGGAAGGCAGGACTGAGGAAAGGGTCTTACAGACAAATGAACTGGGTGTTTCTATAAATTTATTTAGTTAGTTAGTTTTGGCTGCGTTGGGTCTTCGTTGCTGTGTGCAGGCTTCTCATTGCGGTGGCTTCTCTTGTTGCGGAGCACGGGCTCTAGGTGTGCGGGCTTCAGTAGTTGTGGCACGAGGGCTCAGTAGTTGTGGCTCGCGGGCTCTAGAGCGCAGGCTCAGTAGTTGTGGTGCACGGGCTTAGCTGCTCCACAGCATGTGGGACCTTCCCGGACCAGGGCTCGAACCCGTGTCCCCTGCATTGGCAGGCGGATTCTTAACCACTGCGCAACCAGGGAAGTCCCGAAAGAACTGGGTGTTTCTAAATGCAGTGGAGCATTTGTAGAGTTTTTCTGGGCAGGCTTGAAGTGTTCACTTAAGAAAATACATCCAGTAATGGAAGTGGATGTTTCTTCCTTTAGCGCTAATCCCTTCAGGAAAATACACTGATGGACTGTACCAAGAGCCCTAAAAAACGATCTAACTTTTTGATTCTAAGAAGCCACCTTAAGCAAAAAGAGAAATGGACAAAGATTCATGTGAAATGTGGTTTGCTGCTGCATATTATCTATGAAAATAAAACTTGGAAACAAATTAAATAGCCCAAACTATGGATATGGTTATTTATGTAATGTTAAATCTATGTGATGGAATCTTAAAATATTTCTGAGGAATATTTAATGTCAAAGGAAGATGTTATCAATTATAAGTGAAATTATCTTAAGAATCTGGATATATATTATGGTACCAAATTTGTAAAATAAGTGAACCTACTACGCGTTTACTATACACGGATGTTATCTATGTATTAAACATGGGAAGAAAATGAATCAACGTTAGCAGTGGGTTATCCTTAGGTAGAAGGGATATTGATATACTGTTTCAGTTTTTTCCTCATATAGTTGTTTTCACAAATATTCTAAAATGAGTATGTGTTGCTTTTATACGCAGAAAGCAATTATGTTAAAGAATAATCCAGAATGTCTGTCTAAGACTCTCACATACCATCCCTACGCATCATTGCCACTGACTGTCACCTCCTGTCTTGAAAGTCCTCCTCACTGAAGACTGAGTCTAATCCTTTATGATTCTGACACCTGTTCTGATGCGTGTCCTTCTTCTACCACCACCAAGTAATACTCTGACATCAGCTGGGTGTCCTACACTTCACCTCAGTTCTGACACTACCTACCTGGAGATCGTGTCCGATCCCACAGGTCAAGGGCTCAGTCCCACAAGACTGTCCCCACCTTCAGGTGCCAATCGCAAGTCCAGGCTGTCCCCTGTGCTTCTGACCCTCGGGCTAAAGATTAGAGGCTCCCATGACCCCCTCCTTGGGTTCCATGAATTTGCTGAAGCGGCTCACAGAACTCAGAGAAACATTTCACTCACCAGGTTACTGGTTATTATGAAAGGGTCTAACTCAGGAACAGCCGGTGACAGAGGTGCACAGGGCAAGGCATGGGGAAAGTGGGCGCAGCTTCCACGCCCTCTCCAGGCGCCACTCTCTCCAAATCTGCACGCCATCACCAACGCGGAAGCTCTCCAAAGCCAGTATTTTCGCGTTCTTACGGAGGCTTCATTTCATGGGCACCACTGATTACCTCATTGGCCACTGGCTATTGAACTCAATCTCCAGTCTCCCTCTCGTACACGGAGGCCAGGGGTGGGACTGAAAGGTCCAACCCTCCTCCAATCACATGGTTGGTTCCCTGCAACCAGCATCTTAAGGTGACCTAGGAGGCTTTCCAAAAGTAACCTTATTAACGTAAACAGAAGACAGCTTTACGCTCTCATTCTGGGAAGCTGCAAGGGTTTTCAGAGCTCTATGCCAGGAACAGGGATGAAGACCAAATATGTATTTCTTAGTATAAATCACAATATCACACCCTTTGCGCAAAGGACAAACACTCTGTAAGAAAGCAGCCTCTGATAAGCAAGGGCAACGGCAGGGCCACGGGAGATGACACAGCCTCGAGGACATGAGCGTAGGTGAGGAGAATGAATAAGCCTCCGCAAAGCAGAACAGACCGTGCAAACTAATTTCTGCTCCCAAACCCAAACGACAGAGCCCCAGAATCAGGGCCCTGCCCTTCCTGCCAGAGATGCCAGAAGGCACAACAGGTGAGGTAAGTGTCTCCGGATTTCCAAGCCAAGGTGTAACAGCTCCGCTAAGCAGTGGTTACTGTGAGTCTAAGGCAGGGATCTTAGGCGGAGACCGGGTCATGGGACCCCGGGTCACCGATGCGGAGGGAGGGGCGCCCGCGCTTACCTGTTGCGCGCGCCGGGTGCCAGGCGCTGGCACACCACCGCGGCGGTGGCGTGCTTGCCGCCGTTGCCCAGCTCCTGCTTGACGTCCCACTGGCGAGGCTCGCTGGTCCGCGTGCTCAAGATGTTCACCCCCTTCTTCACCTTGGCTCTGCGGGGACGAAGAGAGCAAGAAAAAGCCAAGAGATTACCGACTCGGCCTTTCCAAATGCGCCCAGCCTCCGCTAAGCTGCGTGCGTGGCTTTTTCGTTTTTCTGCTTTTTTCATATCCGGTGGCACAGTCAGAAGAGGGGCCTCAGAGGGGGAGGATGCCGGGGACTTGGCGACTGGAGTGAGAGGGGGATCTACCCACAGACCCAGGAATCACGGAACTCGCTGTTCAGGTCTGAGGGTGAGGGAAAGCGGCCTCAGGCAGTCCCCGAACCAAGAAGTAGCTCAGCTGAGCGGTCAGGAGAAAAGCCAGCCTGCCCAGGCCAGTCATTCTCAATCAGGGGCGACTGTGTCCTGCGGGGACACGTGGTGATGTCTGGAGACATTTTAGGTTGTCTCAGCCGTGGGGAGGGCGCTGGCACCCAGGGACGCAGATAAGCGGCCTCCTGATGCACAGAACAGCCCTCCCAGCCCCAGTACAGACTTGCCCAGTCCAAAGTGCCCAAAATGCCCAAGTTCAGAAACCCTGGTGGAGGTGCACACACTGCTTTCTCCACTTTGTAGCTGTGTGACTTTGGGCAAATAATAACCTCTCTGGGCCTCACTTTCCTCCCCTGTAAATGGACATGATAATAGTAACCCCCAATATACAGCTGTTGTGATGATGAAATGTATTAACACATATAAAGAGATTGGAACACTGTCGAGTGTACAGCAAGCACTTAATAAATGTTAGTTATGGTTGTATCACCGCAGGCAGGTCCCCAACCTGCTTCCCGTGACTTGCTGGGTCTCCTCTGGGAACAAACTCAGCCAGGGACTTTTTAAAAAAGGCAAAGCACTCCTCTTAGAACTGCTGTTTTAGCTATGTCTCTTAGCCTCTCTGAAACTCAGGTTTCTCATTAATAAACTGGTGAGAAACATATCGGATCGAACACATATACCTGCTTATCCTCTTTTCCCAAATCCCACTTAAAGGAGAGTCGAGGGGACTATTTTTAAAGACCCGTGATGATGGGGAGAAAGATGCAGCAAACATAAACGATCTGGGGACCAGTAAGCTGATGTACAAGGGGGTAAAAGGGTCAGCTGAACTTCCAAACTAAGTCGTGAGCCGTCAGCGAGAAAAGCGAAGAACCAGCAGAATTTATGCCACGGAATCCCCCCACCTCAGGAACTGGTGGGGCCACTAAAAGTTGGAGTCCATGAGGGCTAAAATAAGGACGATTAGCCAAAAGTATGTTTATGAAGCAGCCAGATGCAAACACGCTTCCCTTTCCCTGTAACAGGGTGACTGCCAGACTCCATGTCGGGCCTGGGGGACCATGAAGATTTGATACCATGACAAAAACAGAGTCACTATGTGACATCACACACACTGAACATTGAGATTCCTAGGCCTTTGTCCCCAAAGCTGGACCTTCACCGTCTAAGAAAAATACCAGATTCTAGACCATTCGGTACTGACCCTGGTTACTGGTCCAACCAGCCAGCCAGGTTACTTTTCAGTGAAGCTTGTAGTCACCAAGGCCCATCTACGGGCTCAGAGCTGCTAATGGTTTTTAGTCCTTCATTTTTTTTTTTTTTTTAATATGAGCAAACAAGAATCAAGAATCTTAGGACACTGAAAAAGTTTCTACATGACACATGGAACAAAACAGGCAAAAAAAAGAAGAAAAAAGAAATCTGTAGAAAATAGAGCCTATGCAGGAAAGACCACAATTAACAGAATACACAATCATTCACATTCACAGAGCCATCAGAGAAGATACTGCAATCATGAAACAAAAACAGATTGCTATTTAAAAAACCCAGAAGGGGAAAAATGAGCCCTTGGAAATTAAAAATATTATAGAAGAAATGGAAAATCAGTGGAATGGTTGATGGATAGAGTTGAGGACATTTGTCCTAGGAAGCAGAAAAAACCCCAAAGAAATGGAAGAGGATTACTTTGAGGTTCAACATCTGAACAATATAAAAAACACACAAAGGGAGAGTAGGAATCACCAATGAAGTAATTCAAGAAATTTCCCCCAATGAAAAGATGTGAGTGTCCAGATTGGAAGGGCCTCCTGGGTGATGAACACAAGGACCCACCCCAAGGCACAGGACTGATACAGCTTAGGACACTGCGTACAGAGAGGTGAATTCTGCAATCCTCCAGACTGCAGAAAGAATCAGGGATCAGAATGGATTCAAGATTCATAACACGCACTCTGGGAACCAGAAGGCGATGAAAAATATCTTCAAAAACCGGAGGGGAAATGATTTCCAACCTAGCATTTGATATCCAGCCTAATGACGAAGAAAATGTTTCCAGATATGCAAGTTCTCCAAAAATTTATTTCCTACATCCTTGCTCAGAAAACTACTTGAAGATGTGCTCCATCAAACATGGGGGTAAATATAGAAAGAAATCATGAGACCCAGGAAATGAAGATCCAATGCATGACAGAGATGAACAGCAGGTTTGTGGTGAATAGAGGTCCTGGATAACAGCTGAGCGCCACCATGGAGAAATTCTGGCAGCACGTCTTCAGGAAACTGGAATTTTCCTAATAAATTTGATGTGAATGAACGTTCTAAGAGGAGATTTAGATAATCAGTAAAGAGTCTGGGAATAAATCAGAACAAAATAAACAGAAAATGAAGAAAAAGAATAAAACCAAATTAGTTTTTAATTCTGATGATAAAAAATCATTATGCAGGAAAGGAAAAGTCATCATCATTTAATACTTTTACTGTGATTAGCATATGTACTTGTAATATTTTAAACACTGATTATTAATGTAGATGAAATATGATTATTATTTTGCAGGGATGGAGACATAGGAAGGAGTGGGGGAGAAAAGGGAGAAAGATCCTTATTTTTCATAGTGGGAAATTTATAGACAGTGCCTAAAACTAAAAAAAAAAAAAAAAGAAAATGATGAGGTGTCAGCCTTACTTACTATGTCGTTTAGTGATATGGACATAAATACCAAAGTAAGAATTTTGCCTCTGTACAAGGAGAAAGGCAGTGGAAGGGAACAGAGTACTGCAGCATTTCTTTCAAAATAACTTTTAATTTTGAACTACTTTGATAGTTTGAGATTAACATGAAGTTGCACAAAATACAGAGTGCTCATATACCCAAGCTGCCCCCTGTGATGCTCTCTTATATCATCACAGTACATTGTCAAAACCAGGAAACTGACATTGCTATGTCAGTTCTATGTATGTCATTGCTATGTATGTTCATGCTATGAACTCATGTTCAGACCTTTAGATTTCACCTGTTTTCACGTGCATTTTTTTAAAAAGTTTATTTTATTGAAGTATAGTTGATTTACAATGTTAATTTCTGCTGTATAGCAAAGTGATTCAGTTATGCTATGTATATATGTGTGTAATATACATTCTTTTCCATTATGAATATGGAATACATTCATATTCTTTTCCATGATGGTTTATCACAGGCTGGTGAATAGAGTTCCCTGTGCTCTACAGTAGGACCTTGTTTTGTTTATCCATCCTATATATAAAAGCTTAAGTCTGCTCATCCCAACCTCCCCCTCCATCCTTCCCCCACCCCCGTCCCACCCCCTTGGCAACCACAAGTCTGTTCTCTATGTCTGTCACGTGCACTTTTTTGGGGGGGCATGTATAGTTCTATAAAATCACATCACATGTGTAGACTGGAGTAACCGTCACCACAATCAGAACACAGAAGAATTCCATCACCATAAAGACACTCCCCTAATGTTACTTCTTAATAGTCAAGCCTGCCTACCACTCAGTGCCAACAGACTCTGATTTGTTCTCTATCACTGTAATTTTGTCACTTTGAGAATGTTATATACAGTTTTTACCAACAAACTCTGCAGAACTATTTGACTCCTTAAATTCCATGCAAGTTATCTTATCAAAGTAATAGCTTAAAAATTACACACACACACACACACACACACACAGCCCTGCCCTGCTAACCTCACAGGGTGGAGGAAATAAATCCTTGTGAATAGTTAACAGGCTAGACATCGCCTAGCAAAGATGGGAGGCAGTGATAAAACACATCTCCCCTTTCAAGCCCAGGGTACCCAAATTAGCATCACCGGCCCTCCCCCCTGCCACCCCAGAGCAGCAAGAGCCTATCAGCAGCAACAGCACTTTTTCTCTAGAAACTTCTTCCAAGTCTTACTTTAAAGTGATTTGCTAAATGATTTCGCTAAATCATACTTGCCACTGTGGCCAGGAGAAGACCAAGGTATGCCTGAGGGACAACGATTAAAGACACATTAGCAGGCGAAAGCCCCCCTTTGTCCTCATGGACACCTTCCACCCCGACTGCCCACAGCGACTGCCTCCTGAAATGTGACTTTGCTTGAAATTGGGTTTTGCTGCATTTGGATTTTGCTGAAGACTGGAGGTTTCACTGAAGCTACAAATTGTTCTTAACACTTCATAGTTCAAGAAAATAGGAGGATTCTTGTTGACCGGTGCAGGGGCTGGTTTCATCTCTGAGTGGGGTAGGGTGATGAGCCTCTCTGAGATGGGAGGAAGGCACAAGTTTTAAAAGCCCAGTCTTCTTAATTAGGTGTTTTCTTTGCTGAGGTCAATGGATATTCCTATCTACCTCAAGGAGTTAGCTGTTGCAGGAATTTGGGTCCCAGGACCAGAAGTTTTGCAATGAAAGTCAGTGTTAAAACACAGTGGGGAGGGGCTTCAAGATGGTGGAGGAGTAAGACGTGGAGATCACCTTCCTCACCACAAATACATCAAAAACATATCTACATGTGGAACAACTCCTACAGAACTCCTACTGAACGCTGGTAAAAGACCTCAGACTTCCCAAAGGGCAAGAAAATCCCCATGTACCTGGCTGTGTGGCTGACAGGGTCTTGGTGCTCCAGCCAGCTGTCAGGCCTGAGCCTCTGAGGTGGGAGAGCTGAGTTCAGGACATTGGTCCACCAAAGACCTCCCGGCTCCACTCCACGTAATATCAATTGGCGAGAGCTCTCCCAGAGATCTCTATCTCAAAGCTAAGACCCAGATCCACTCAATGACTAGCAAGCTCTAGTAGTGGACACCCCATGACAAACAACTAGCAAGAAAGGAACACGACCCCACCCATTAGCAGAGAAGCTGCCTAAAATCATAACAAGTTCACAGACACCCCCAAACACACCACCGGACGTGGACCTGCCCACCAGAAGGACAAGATCCAGCCTCATCCACCAGAACACAGGCACCAGTCCCCTCCACCAGGAAGCCTACACAGCCCACTGAAGCAACCTTACCCACTGGGGGCAGACACCAAAAACAACGGGAACTACGAACCTGCAGCCTGCGAAAAGGAGACCCCAAACACAGTAAGTTAAGCAAAATGAGAAGACAGAGAAATACGCAGCAGATGAAGGAGCAAGGTAAAAACCCACCACACAAAACAAATGAAGAGGAAATAGGCAGTCTACCTGAAAAAGAATTCAGAGTAATGATAGTAAAGATGATCGAAAATCTTGGAAATAGAATGGAGAAAATACAAGAAATGTTTAACAAGGACCTAGAAGAACTAAAGAGCAAACAAACAATGATGAACAACACAATAAATGAAATTAAAAATTCTCTAGAAGGAATCAATAGCAGAATAACTGAGGCAGAAGAATGGATAAGTGACCTGGAAGATAAAATAGTGGAAATAACTACCACAGAGCAGAATAAAGAAAAAAGAATGAAACGAATTAAGGACAGTCTCAGAGACCTCTGGGACAACATTAAACGCACCAACATTCGAATTATAGGGGTCCCAGAAGAAGAAGAGAAAAAGGAAGGGACTGAGAAAATATTTGAAGAGATTATAGTTGAAAACGTCCCTAATACAGGAAAGGAAATAGTCAGTCAAGTCCAGGAAGCACAGAGAGTCCCATACAGGATAAATCCAAGGAAAAACACACCAAGACACATATTAATCAAACTATCAAAAATTAAATACAAAGAAAAAATATTAAAAGCAGCAAGGGAAAAGCAACAAATAACATACAAGGGAATCCCCATAAGGTTAACAGCTGATCTTTCAGCAGAAACTCTGCAAGTCAGAAGGGAGTGGCAGGACATATTTAAAGTGATGAAAGAGAAAAACCTACAACCAAGATTACCCAGCAAGGATCTCATTCAGATTCGACGAAGAAATGAAAACCTTTACAGACAAGCAAAAGCTAAGAGAATTCAGCTTCACCAAACCAGCTTTACCACAAATGCTAAAGGAACTTCTCCTTGCAGGAAACACAAGAGAAGGAAAAGACTTACAATAACAAACCCAAAACAATTAAGAAAATGGTAATAGAAACACACATATCGATAATTACCTTAAATGTAAATGGATTAAATGCTCCAACCAAAAGACATAGACTGGCTGAATGGATACAAAAACAAGACACATATATATGCTGTCTACAAGAGACCCACTTCAGACCTAGGGACACATACAGACTGAAAGTGAGGGGATGGAAAAAGATATTCCATGCAAATGGAAATCAAAAGAAAGCTGGAATAGCAATTCTCATATCAGACAAAATAGACTTTCAAATAAAGACTATTACAAGAGACAAAGAAGGACACTCCATAATGATCAAGGGATCAATCCAAGAAGAAGATATAACACTTGTAAATATTTATGCACCCAACATAGGAGCACCTCAAAACATAAGGCAAATGCTAACAGCCATAAAAGGGGAAATCGACAGTAACACAATAATAGTAGGGGACTTTAACACCCCACTTTCACCAATGGACAGATCAACCAAAATGAAAATAAATGAGGAAAAACAAGCTTTAAATGACACATTAAACAAGATGGACTTAATTGATATTTATAGGACATTCCATCCAAAAACAACAGAATACACTTTCTTCTCAAGGGCTCATGGAACATTCTCCAGGATAGATCATATCCTGGGTCACAAATCAAGCCTCAGTAAATTTAAAGAAGTTGAAATCGTATCAAATATCTTTTCCGACCACAATGCTATGAGACTAGATATCAATTACGGGGAAAAAACTGTAAAAAATACAAACACATGGAGGCTAAACAATACGTTACTAAATAACCAAGATATCACTGAAGAAATCAAAGAGGAAATCAAAAAATACCTAGAAACAAATGACAATGAAAACACGATGACCCAAAACCTATGGGATGCAGCAAAAGCAGTTCTAAGAGGGAAGTTTATAGCAATACAATCCTACCTCAAAAAACAAGAAAAATCTCAAATAAACAACCTAACCTTACACCTAAGCAATTAGAGAAAGAAGAACAAAAAAACCCCCAAAGTTAGCAGAAGGAAAGAAATCATAAAGATCAGATCAGAAATAAATGAAAAAGAAATGAAGGAAACAATAGCAAAGATCAATAAAACTAAAAGCTGGTTCTTTGAGAAGATAAACAAAATTGATAAACCATTAGCCAGACACATCAAGAAAAAAAGGGGGAAGACTCAAATCAACAGAATTAGAAATGAAAAAGGAGAAGTAACAACTGACACTGCAGAAATACAAAGGATCACGAGAGATTACTACAAACAACTATATGCCAATAAAATGGCCAACCTGGAAGAAATGGACAAATTCTTAGAAAGGCATGACCTTCCGAGACTGAACCAGGAAGAAATAGAAAATATAAACAGATCAATCACAAGCACTGAAATTGAAACTGGGATTAAAAATCTTCCAACAAACAAAAGCCCAGGACCAGATGGCTTCCCAGGCGAATCCTATCAAACATTTCGAGAAGAGCTAACACCTATCCTTCTCAAAATCTTACAAAATATAGCAGGGGGAGGAACACTCCCAAACACATTCTATGAGGCCACCATCACCCGGATACCAAGACCAGACAAAGTTGTCACAAGGAAAGAATACTACAGGCCAATATCACTGATGAATATAGATGCAAAAATCCTCAACAAAATACTAGCAAACAGAATCCAACAGCACATTAAAAGGATCATACACCATGACCAAGTGGGGTTTATCCCAGGAATGCAAGGATTCTTCAATATACGCAAATCAATCAACGTGATACACCATATTAACAAATTGAAGGAGAAAAACCGTATGATAATCTCAATAGATGCAGAAAAACCTTTTGACAAAATTCAGCACCCATTCATGATAAAAAGTCTCCAGAAAGTAGGCATAGAGGGAACTTACCTCAACGTAATAAAGGCCATGTATGACAAAGCCAGAGCCAACATCGTTCTCAGTGGTGAAAAACTGAAACCATTTCCACTAAGATCAGGAACAAGACAATGTTGCCCACTCACACCACTATTATTCAACATAGTTTTGGAAGCTTTAGCCACAGCATTCAGAGACGAAAAAGAAATAAAAGGAATCCAAATTGGAAAAGAAGAAGTAAAACTGTCATTGTTTGCAGATGACATGATACTACACATAAAGAATCCTTAAGATGCTACCAGAAAACTAGTAGAGCTAATCAATGAATTTGGTAAAGTAGCAGGATACAAAATTAATGCACAGAAATCTCTTGCATTCCTATACACTAACAACGAAAAATCTGAAAGAGAAATTAAGGAAACACTCCTATTTACCACTGCAACAAAAAGAATAAAATACCTAGGAATAAACCTACCTAAGGAGACAAAAGACCTGTATGCAGAAAACTCTAAGACACTGATGAAAGAAATTAAAGATGATACAAACAGATGGAGAGATATACCATGTTCTTGGGCTGGAAGAATCAACATTGTGAAAATGACTATACCACCCAAAGCAATCTACAGATTCAATGCAATCCCTATCAAACTACCAATGGCATTTTTCACAGACCTAGAACAAAAAAGTTCACAATTTGTATGGAAACACAAAAGACCCTGAATAGCCAAAGCAATCTTGAGAAAGAAAAACAGAGCTGGAGGAATCAGGCTCCCTGACTTCAGACTATACTACAAAGCTACAGTAATCAAGACAGTATGGTACTGGCACAAAAACAGAAATATAGATCAATGGGACAGGATAGAAGCCCAGAGATAAACCCACGCACATATGGTCCCCCTATCTTCGATAAAGGAGGGAAGAATATACAATGGAGAAAAGACAGCCTCTTCAATAAGTGGTGCTAGGAAAACAGGACAGCTACATGTGAAAGAATGAAATTAGAACACTCCCTAACACCATACACAAAAATAAACTCCAAATGGATTAAAGACCTAAATGTAAGGCCAGACACTGTAAAACTCTTAGAGGAAAACATAGGCAGAACACTCTATGACATAAATCACAGCAAAATCCTTTTTGACCCACCTCCTAGAGAAATAAAAACAAAAAATAAACAAATGGGACGTAATGAAACTTAAAAGCTTTTGCATAGTAAAGGGAACCATAAACAAGACAAAAAGACAACCCTCAGAATGGGAGAAAATATTTGCAAACGAAGCAACTGACAAAGGGTTAATCTCCAAAATATTCAAGCAGCTCATGCAGCTCAATATCAAAAAAACAAACAACCCAATCCAAAAATGGGCCGAAGACCTAAATAGACTTTTCTCCAAAGAAGATATACAGATTGCCAACAAACACATGAAAGGTTGCTCAACATCACTAATCATCAGAGAAATGCAAATCAAAACTACAATGAGGTATCACCTCACCCCAGTCAGAACGGCCATCATCAGAAAATCTACCAACAATAAAGGCTGGAGAGGGTGTGGAGAAAAGGGAACCTTCTTGCACTGTTGGTGGGAATGTAAATTGATACAGCCACCACGGAGAACAGTATGGAGGTTCCTTAAAAAATTAAAAATAGAACTACCATATGACCCAGCAATCCCACTACTGGGCATATACCCTGAGAAAACCATCATTCAAAAAGAGTCACGTACCAAAATGTTCATTGCAGCACTATTTACAATAGCCAGGACATGGAAGCATCCTAAGTGTCCATCGACAGATAATGGATAAAGAAGATGTGGCACATATATACATTGGAATATTACTCAGCCATAAAAAGAAATGAAATTGAGTTATTTGTAATGAGGTGGATGGACCTAGAGTCTGTCATACAGAGTGAAGCAAGTCAGAAAGAGAAAAACAAATACCATATGCTAACACATATATATGGAATCTAAAAAAAAAGAAGTGGTTCTGAAGAACCTAGGGGCAGGACAGGAATAAAAACGCAGATGTAGAGAATGGACTTGAGGACACGTGGAGGGGGAAGGGTAAGCTGGGGTGAAATGAGAGAGTGACATGGACATATATACACTACCCAATGTAAAATAGATAGCTAGTGGGAAGCAGCCGCATAGCACAGGGAGATCAGCTCGATGATCTGTGACCACCTAGAGGGATGGGATAGGGAGGGTGGGAGGGAGACGCAAGAGGGAGGGGATATGGGGATATATGTATACGTATAGCTGATTCACTTTGTTATACAGCAGCAACTAACACAACAATGTACAGTAATTATACTCCAATAAAGATGTTAAAAAAATAAATTAAAAAAAATTAAAAAAACCCACAGTGGGATAAGAGGATAAACCTTGAGGATGCCTGGTTTCTAGGGAAAGAGCCAGTGCAAGCTGGTCAGTGGTGATGGGAAAGCAGCCCTTTCTCAGCACCCAGTGTGGAGGGGAAGGCACCGGACCAGATGCAGGAGACGTAGCTTCTGGTCCTGCATCTACTGTGATGAGCTCTATGACCTCTGCTCTTTTTCATTGTCTGTTCCTAGGGGGTGGCCTTAGGTCAGTGGTCCCCAGCGTGTGGGTCTGCTGTTGCTGGTCGGGGAGATGATTTCAGATTCTCAGAGACCGCACCGAATAACGCCGACGCTGTCATTTTTCATCTATCATGTTAATATCGAGGACTGACTTTTCCCAGCAGGTACTGTGCTGGATGCCGGGATGCTGGGATGCATCAACACAGGACTCAGGTGTGGACCAGCCCTGGTGGCGCTTTTTGGCCTGTCTGGCTGTACCAGCTCATGCCACCTATACCACATGTTTATTTATTTAAAAAAAATTTTTTTTTAACTTTTTATTTTATATTGGAGTAGAGTTAACAATGTTGTGTTAGTTTCAGGTGTACAGCAAAGTGATTCAGTTTTACATATACATGTATCTATTCTTTTTCAAATTCTTTTCCCAATTAGGTTGTTACAGAATATTGAGCAGAGTTCCCTGTGCTATACAGTAGGTCCTTGCTGGTTATCCGTTTTAAATATAGCAGTGTGTACATGTCAATCCCAAACTCCCTGACTATCCCTCCCCACCACCCTTCCCCCCTGGTAACCATAAGTTCCTTCTCTAAGTCTGCAAGTCTGTTTCTGTTTTGTCAATAAGTTCATTTGTATCTAACTGACGCTACTATTCAGTTTTTTAACGGTTAAAACAATTCCTCCTCTTTTCAAAAATGTGCCTGACTCAGGTGTAATACAGGGATGATTAAATGTTCCTTAAGGAAAATCAATGTTCAGTACAAATTCTGAACACAGGAAGCCTAATTTCCATCCTCCAAGCCATCCATCTCAGGGTCAGCTATAATTGCCATGTGAAATACACTCTCTAGAAGCTTCTCAAAGCCACTGAGCTTCTAGAAGCTGCTGAGGTGGCTCCTGGAATGCGTGAGCATCTGTGTGTCTTGAGGAGGGGGTGTGGGAGAGGGCTAGGTACCACTTGGTCTCTGGCCCTTTAAGTCTGAGTCTGCCGAGGGGGCTGAATCTGATCCTCAGAGCAGGTAAAAAAGGAAAAACCTAATTAGTTGCTATTATGGGTTGAACTGTACTTCCCTTCAAATGTGTATGTTGAACTGTAACCCCCAGTACCTCTGAATGTGACCTCACAGGGAGATAGGGCTTCTACAGAGGTGATCCAGTTAATGATATCAGGATGAACCCTAATCCATTATGACTGGTGTCTTCCAAAAGGGGAAATTTATAACAGGCACGATCCAGGGAGAACACCATGTGAAGATGGAGACGGCCATCTATGACCCAAGGAGCGAGGCCTGGGACAGATGCCCCCTCAGAACCCTTAGAAGGACCCAAGCCTGCCCTTACCTTGATTTGGACTTCCAGCCTCCAGAACCGAGAGGCAACACATCTGTTACTTAAGCCACCCAGTCTGTGGCACTTTTTATGGCAGCTCTAGCGGACGAATACTGTTGCCAACATTGAACTAACATCCAAAGCTTCCGTATGAAATTCTGGATTTCTCCTTTTTTAACCCACTGTGATGTTTACTCATTCGGCAAGCACTGTTTGAACGCGTCCCATGTGCTAAATGCTGTTCCTGGTGTGGAATAACCAATGAGCCCAGTTTCTCTGTTTGGAGAGCTCACATCCCAGTTGGGAGAGACAGATGATAGACCAGAACAGGAGCAAAATAAACAGCATGTCAGATACTGGCAAAGGTTACGAGGGAAAATAAAGCTGGGGAGAGAATATGGGGGTGGGGTGGAGGAGGTGCAATTTTTAGTAGGATGGCTGGGGAAGGCCACTCTGAAGAGGGGCGTTCAAGCAGAGACTGGGAGACGGTGTGGAAGAACCATGTGGACAATAGGGTGGGGGGGGGACCCATTTCCAGCAGGGAAAGCCCATTGCAAAGGCCCTGTGGTAGGCAGAATTCTAAAGATGCCACCCACAATTCCTGTCCCTGGTTACTTCAGCCCTAACTTTGCCATTAAGGACTTTTGCAGTTGGGAATTAAAAGTCCTAAATCAGTTGACCTTAACATAGAGAGGCCTAATCTCATCACACCAGCCCTTTAAAAGCAGACTTTTCTCCAGCTGGCGGTAGCTAGCTGGGGATAATATCAGAGAGATTCTGGGTATGAGACTTGGCCTGCTGTTGCTGGCTTTGAACATGGAGGGGCCATGAGTCAAGGAATGAGGCCCTTAGGGCCTGAACGCAGCCCCTGACTGACAGCCAGCAGGGAAACAGGGTCCCCAGTCCCACGGCCACCAGAACTGAGTTCAGCCGACCAGTGGATGGCCTTGGAAGTAGAACCATCCCCAGAGCCTCCGGACAGTATCAGGCTGGCTGACACCCAGGCCTGTGAGACCTTTGCTGAGAATTCGGTTGGGCCCACTGAGACTTCTGCCCCACAGTACCTTGAGCTAATGAATAGGGGCGACTATAAGTTGATGAATTTGCAGAGATCCGAATACAGACCCCTGTTGCAGGAGCAGCGATGAGCCCAGTGAGGCCGGGGTAGAAACTGCAAGAACAGAGGACCTGGGATCTGAAGACAGGCCCAAATGGAAACAGGGAGTGAATCTGAGTCGTGGCGCTTGACACCGACTCAGCAAGCGTGCTTCAGGGCGTCTCATCAGACTCCCCTCCCAGGTTCCTTCATTCACTGACATCCAGGTTTTCAACCTCGGCTCTCTTGATATTTTGGCACAGACACTATTTTGCTTCGGGGAACAGGGGTGCTCTGTGTGCTGTAGGACATTTGGCTGCTTCTACTCACTAGATTCCAGTAGCCTCCTTCCCCAGCTGTGACAACAAAAATATCTCCAGACATTGCCAAATGTCTTCTTCTGGGGGTCAAACCATCCCTGGCTGAGAGCCACTGGTTTACAGGACCCCTCTTAGCACTGAGAATGTATATTCTTGTCCTAAGGTGAGGACGAAGCTATCAGACACCGACCCAGGAAGCCAGTTGCTTTTCTAGGTCAGATTGGATGCTTCATTGCTGGAATCTCCCCTTCATTCTTTCCTTAGAGAACTTCAACAAAGATGCAAACTTTGGGTGCTAGCCTTTCTCTACCGTGGAGTGGATATTTTTAATTTCCTATGTCCTTGGGGATCTACAACCGGCACCCCAGAGTGGCCATCAGCAGCATGCTTAGCCAACCGGTTAGACGATGTGAAGCATGCAGCAGAGGTTTGCCCAAATCAGAGCATGAAAGGTTTGCCCATCTCTGGGTAGCCCAGATAAAAGGACTCACCTGTACCCTGTGTCTATGGACACCCCACAGAGGATCAAATGGATGAAGAGGAAGGTCAGAGGAACCTCTTTGTGATAAACGTCTGTCTCTAAATGTCCCACCTAGCTTTGGAGTCTCTGCTATGTGCTTTCTAAGCTGGCTGGCTAGGACGAAGTTAGGAAGCCAGCAGTCACTAACACAGCCCATCCCTGGCCTGTCCCCCTACATGGAGTTGCACGAAGCAAAATCATGACAAACAAGCAGAGCAATCAACATCCACTGCATACTCTCCACTGACAACGCTCTGGGCACTGCAGTGGGAAGGCCTCCTGCTACGTATGCAAACCAGCTTCTGCCGCTAATAAAATGAGTGGATGGCACTTTGCATCCTTTATATACATGCCGTACATGAAGGCACAGTACACTGATGTTGGCCCTTCCATTATAATAAGACTCATAAATTTATATCCGTATCCACCCAGTAACCTGACAAGTCCTATGAAGCTAATATTGCAGAAGAAAGAGGCTGAAGGCTTCTGGTGTTTCCAAGCACTTAAGGGAACACAAACATCTGTCTGGGATCGGGGTCCGTATACAACTAAGATAATCGTAGGTGCTCTTACTGGTCTAATCATCTCCTCCAGAGTGGCTACCCTGGTATCAGGGGTTGATTAGATACTCACTGGAGGCTGAATCCATGTGAACTATCCACTTGGATTTCCCCAGGTCCACCCTCAAATCGCTGACATATTCATACATTCTCTGTAATATCATTTATTTAATATTCTTCTTTAAATGAACTACCTCTTCTTTTCTTTTTTACTTAAGCCAATTTATTTCAAGAAGAAACTATATGTGACTACCGCAAATAAAAATCAAACTCCTTTTTCCAAATGCACATTAATACATGGTGCTACAAAAAAAAAAAAACCAAAACATGTCTGTTCATGAATCTCATAAAATAGCATTTCTTGTTACAAGCATGCATACATATCACACTCAGGGAGGCCCCAAGAGACGTGTAATTTAAAAAACGCAGAGTTTTCTTTTATAAATGCAGCTTTAATACACCACCCTGGGAGACGCAAGAGGGAGGGGATATGGGGATATATGTATACATATAGCTGATTCAGTTTGTTATACAGCAGAAACTAACACACCACTGTAAAGCAATTATACTCCAATAAAGATGTTAAAAAAAAAAACAACAACACGGGAGGGAAGAGTAATGAAAAGGGCCCTACAGTAAAAATATTGAACACGTTCGTTCTGTGTTTTGTTCTTAGTAGTGTGAGCTGGCTTCTGCCTCCCTGTGAAGGGAGACAGAAGCCAGGAACCCCCATCAGGAACCCAGTGAATGCCATCACCCGGGCCCACCAGCGTTCCCGAGCTGGGGACAGCTGAGGTCCGGGGAGGCACAATGCCTTCCTCAGACCAGGACCCTGGGAGGCCCCAGGGATTGAGGCGGCACAGACAGGTTCTAAGGATGCGAAAAATGTTCTAATGGTCATCACTGCAATTTCCTAAAAGAAGGGGTGTGTTTGTGCTTGTGTGTGTGCACGGGCATGCGTGCCGGTGAAAAGTGCTCTTATTTGCCTTGTAAATGTTCCATTGCAATTGTGTGTGTGGCCACTGAAACCCAGCTCGTTCCTCTGGGTATAAACTCCTGGCACCCTAATGGTCTAAGAGCAGTGGTCACAGCCAGTTCGGCTGGAAGAGACGCTCCTCGCCTCTCTCGGACCTGTGTGAAAACGACGGCAATCAAATGCTTCTCCAATTGACTGTCTCGTTTCATCACCTGTTTAGCTTAGCAAACACTGTCTCCTTTTGGCCGTTACCTTTTGCTGCCTCCAATTTGCCTTTGATACTGGGTGTTCATGAAAATTCCTTTAACAGAAACTCATCAAATGTTTGAAGCCAAGTTCAGAGCTCAGAGAACACTGGGGTTTCCCAAGCATTGTTTTTGCTTCGAGCTCTGTTCTTTCCTTTTTTTTTTTTGCCCTGATCTGGTCTCAGGCAATGGGCTCCTCACTCCTTCGATTGCACACTTTGGCACAAGAGTCGTTCATTCATAAGATAAATACCAATGTTCTGCTTTCAGAGGTTTGTTCCTAAAAACCCCCAATCCTATCGCCCACGTCTATCATTGTCTTTAAAACTTTCGGCTGGCCATCATAAAGCAGTGGTGTGCTAGCTGCTAAATGTGCAGGAATGCTGCAAGCTGGTTGTTAAACATGGCAGTTATTCAAACATAAGTTATATAAACCTATAATGGAATAATCTGCATTAGAAAACAAAGGTAATCAGTACTCGCAACTCACGACTCCCTAATGATTTTACCACTATTTACAGTGATCTATGCTCCTGAGATTATGTTTACATATCTGCATGGAGGAAATTCTATATATAATGGAGTGCTACTGGACCCCTCTTCCCAAGTCTGTGTTCAGTGATATCACGTCGGTAGCTCGAAATTGGTTACGGTGAGAGTATTTACACCAAAGGAATTGGCCAACGCTACACATCAGGGCCTTTTCCCCCTGGGGAGCCGGTTGTTAAACATCTCCCAGCACACCACTGGTGCTAACTGGATCAGTGCGACATGGGATGATTTCCACAGTAAAACGTTCCCAGCACCACTCATGACAATTACTGCTGTGTTCTCATCAAATCACCTCTATTCGGGACAAGCCTCTAAAATTCATCATGAAGATTCTCCACTTGCACCCCACCCTCCCATCCATTTCCTGCCCTTCTTTGTTCTACTTTGTGCCCTAGGTGGCTGAGGCTGACTTTTAGGTGACTTCAGCACCACCTACATACATACCATGGAATACTACTCAGCCACGAAGAAGAATGAAATCATGCCATTTGCAGCAACATGGAAGGACCCAGAGATGATCATACTATGTGAAGTAAGTCAGACAGAGAAAGACAAACATCATATGATATCACTCATATGTGGAACCTAATTTTAGAAAATGATACAAATGAACTTATTTACGAAACAGAAACAGACTTCCAGATATCGAAAACAACCTTACGGTTACCAAAGGGGAGACGTGGTGGGGCAAGGGACAAACCAGGAGCTTGGGATGAACACACACACTACTATAGATAAGACAGATAACCAACAAGGACCTACTGTAGAGCACAGGGAACTCTGCTCAATCTCTGTGATCACCTACATGAGAAAAGAATCTGAAGAAGAATGAATATATGCCTATGTGTAACGGAATCACTTTGCTGTACACCTGAAACTAACACAACGTTGTAAATCAACTAGACTCCAATAAAATTAAAATTAACACATTAAAAAAAAAAAACAAACAGCACCGTCCAGGATCTTCTTCCCTTCTGGCTCCAGTGGAGTTGAGCCAATGGGAGACACAAATATCACACTGAGGGGTAGGAAGAGGGGGGCATCTCTTGCCCTCCATTCTGCACCATGATTTGGGCCACAGCTGGGTCGCCTGTAGGGACAGCCCCACCTCCAAGACCCCAGCTGTCACCAAGCTTTGGTGACACTGGTCCCTTCCCTACCCCTTCAGGCCTAGGAGTGATAAAGCTGGTGCCCGCCTGCCTCAAACCTGCCTACACCTCTACAAACAGGTTTTTTAAAAAATTAATTAATTAATTAATTTATGGCTGCCTGTGGTCTTTGTTGCTGTGCGCGAGCTTTTCTCTAGTTGCGGCGAGCGGGGGCTACTCTTCGTTGCGGTGCGCGGGCTTCTCATTGTGGTGGCTTCTCTTGTTGGGGAGCATCGGCTCTAGGTGCGTGGGCTTCAGTAGTTGTGGCACGTGGGCTCAGTAGTTGTGGCTTGTGGCCTCAGTAGTTGTGGCTCGTGGGCTCAGTAGTTGTGGCACACGGGCTTAGTTGCTCAGCGGCATGTGGGATCTTCCCGGACCAGGGCTCGAACCCGTGTCCCCTGCATTGGCAGGCGGATTTTTAACCACTGCACCACCAGGGAAATTCTGACAGTTCTTTTAATACTAAATATAAACGTGGGGTGGGACTTTTGTTGGCTGCCAGGAGCCTGATGGGTACGCTAAGATGTCCTCCATCTATGGACCATCCAGTCTTTGGTCACCTCCTCCAAGTTTGAAGCGATATCATTCGTAGTGACAAAGCATATCTAGCCATCCGTCAGTGACTGATCTTATCACACTTCCCCCCAGTTTCTGCCCTGAGTCATCACAGAATCTGTATCTTAACACCCAGCTTTATATACTCTTCCTCGGCATTTAGGTAGCACATCTAGAGTTATCTCTCGAGCAAGTTTGGCGAAGCATTACGGATTAAAATAATTCAGCAGAACCAAGGCAGAAGGAAATGTCATGACAGATGTCACCCAGGCTAAAGAAAGTAGTTTGGTGCACTGACTTTCTTTGGGTAGGTGGGCATGATAGCACTTGCTGTACCATGAGAAAAATAGGCATTAACTCAACTATCTAATAGTGAAATATATGTACCCATCAGTCAGTTTCAACAACAATCCACATTTAGCCAATCTTGTTTCATTCATCCACCTCAACGTTTTTATCCTGAACTATTTAAAACCAAAACCCAGACTTCGTTCCATTTCACTCATGAATACTGCAAGATTTTAAAAAACATAATCACCTTGCCATTATCATATTTAACAAAATTAATAATTTCCTAATGTTAAAAATGTCCCCTATTATCTCAGAGATGTTATTTTATAGAATTGGTTTGTTTCCATCAAAATCCAAACAAGGTCCACACATGGCATGGGTTATTATGTTCTTAAGTCCCTTTTATTTGTAGGGAGTTTGTTTTTTTTTCTTAAATTACAGATTCTATTTCATTTCTAGTGATCAGTCTGTTCAAATTATCTATTTCTTCTTGATTCAGTTTTGATGGGCTGTATGTTTCTAGAAACTTGTCCATTTCTTCTAGAATGTCAAATTTGTTGGCACAGAATTGTTCATAGTATTCTTTTATGGTTTTTTGTACTTCTGTGGTATAAGTTATGTCTCCTTTTTTGTTTCTTATTTTGTTTATTTGGGTTCTCTCTCTTTTCTTCTTGGTGAGCCTGGTCAAAGGTTTGTCAATTTTGCTTACCCTTTCAAAGAACAAACTTTTGGTTTTATTGATTTTTTTCTATGTTTTTTAATCTCTATTTTATTTAATTCCTCTCTGATCCTTACTATTTCCTTTCTTCTGCTGACTTTATATTTAAGTCTCTTTTATTATATTAAGTTACCCTCCTCCTTTTATTCATGCAACTGATATTTTTTGAAATACTAAGTCTTTCGTCCTACAGAATATCTACATTCCGGATTTATCAGATGGTGTCTTTGCATTGCCATTTAATGTGTTCCTCTACCCCTGCATTTCCTTTAAACTGGTTGTTAGATGTAGAAATGTGTTTGGATACACACTGAATGGTTTATGCTGGCACACTTCCGGGCGGGGCTCTGTATTTATTATTGCATCATATGCTAAGTCCAGACAGCATCAATCTATATTAAAATAGTTTGTATACATTTTTCTGGGATGAAATTATTATTAGAGCACCCTAATAAATCAGCACTCTACAGGGCAGTGTTAAGATGATATATGGGTCTATTAGAAATGCTGGTTGGACACCAGTTTAGAATGGCTGTGAGGAGATGTATAATTCTGGAAAGCATCAAAGTGTATAGTGAACCATTAGCTTTGAAACTAGAATCTCTGCAGACTCTCAGCATTTTAACACAACTCCATTTGAGGCAGGGAGTCTGTCCATGCAGCCAAGAAATCCATCCATCCGGCCCTGCCTGCAAAGGTCTCCCGTGACGTGTATCTGGGAGGAGCCACGGTCCCATCCTGCTACAGACCATCTTCCCCAAACACCACCCTGAGCAGTGCTCCAAGGCAGTGGTTCTCAACCAGGGAGATCTGCCCCCCAGGGGACACTTGGTAGTATCTAGAGATGTGTCTGATGGTCAAGATTAGGAGATGGGGGTGCAGCTGACATCGACTGAGTAGACGCTGAGATGGTGCTGACCACCCTACAAGGCACAGCACAGCCTCCGCAGCAAAGGATCACCTGGATCCCGCTCTCAGTACCGGAGAGGGGAAGAAATGCGGCTCTAAGGCAGAGCACATGACTCAGCTGAGTGAGCCTGGCACGTGGAAGACGCCACAGTCTAACCGCCAGATTAATGTGTGTCCCCAAACAACTCCGTGCATCTGTTGCTCTGAGATTGCCGTGCTGGGATCCTACACGTGCAGACAGTAAAGAATTTTTATGATCTCACTTTATGTGTTTTTGAGAGTATACTGGCACAATGTTAATTTAATTATGGGAGAATAAACCATCGGGAGGAGAGTTCATGCTGTGCGCCAGGCGCGATTCACGGCAGGGGCCACGGTGAGCAAGGACACAGAATTGCGAAGGTGGGCCTCACCTGGCTGTGTCTGAGTGCTCGTCAACAGGAAACAAAACCAAATCTTTTCTGCTGCCTTAATTTACTAGGTTCCGAGGAGGTGGGGAACCAGCCATGGAGCCTGTGCTCTGCTGTGTTTGTGAGGATATCAAACAACTAACATATATTATTCAAATTTTTGTATCAGCCAGGCTCTCTGCTAAGTGTTTTCCATGTGTTACTCGGTGTGTCATCAGGGAAATGCAAATTAAAACAACAATGACATATACTCACTACTCTATATAAAACAGATAACCAACAAGGACCTACTGTATAGCACAGGGAACTCTACTCAGTACTCTGTAATGAGCTATGTGGGAAAAGAATGTAAAAAAGAGTGGGTATATGCATATGTATAACTGATTCACTTGGCTGTACAGCAGAAGCTAACACAACATTGTAAATCAACTCTACTCAATAAAAAATTAAAATAAATAAATAAAACACTGCTGGTAAGAGTACCAAAAAAAAAAACCAACCCCACACAAGGAGATACCGTCACACACCTATCAAAATGGCCCAGATCCAGACCACTGATGATAACACCAAATACTGACAAAGATGTGGAGCAACTGGAACTCTCGTTCATTGCTGGTGGGAATACAAAACGGCACAGCTGCTTTGGAAAACAGTTTGCTGGTTTCTTACAAAACTAAAATACTCTTACCATAGGATCCAGCAACCACTCTCCTTGGTATTTACCCAAAGGAGTTGAAAATTATGTCCACACAAAAACCTGTACACAGTCGTTCATAACAGCTTTATTCATAATTGCCAGAACTTGGAAGCAATGACTGTGCCCTTCGGTAAGTGAACGGATGAATAAACTGTGGCCCATCCAGACAATGGAATATTACTCAGCGCTAAAAAGAAATGAGCTGTGAAGCCATGAAAAGACATGGAGGAACCTTGAATGCATGTTACTAAGTGAAAGAAGCCCATCTGAAAAGGCTACGCACTGTATGATTCTAACTCCATGACCTTCTGGAAAAGGCAAAACTATGGAGACAGTGAAAAGATCAGTGGTTGCCAGGAGTTGGTGGGTGTGAATAGGTGCAGCACAGATTTTCAGGGCAGTGAGAATCCTCTGTTAAGATACACGAATGGTGGATACATTTGTCGAAACCCATAGAATGTACGACAAACACAAAGAGTAAACCCTAAGGTAAACTATGGGCTTTGAGTGATTATGATGTGTCAGTGTCGGTTCATCAGTTGTAACAGAGGTACCATCTGGCGGGGGATGTTGGTGATGATGAAGGCTGTGCATGTGTGGGAGCGGGGGAAGTATGGGAAATCCATGCACCTTTCTCTCCAAATCTGCTCTAAAATATTAAAGTCTTGGGAATTCCCGGGGGGTCCCGTGGTTAGGACTTGGAAATTGGCGCTTTCACTGCTGGGGCCCGGGTCGGGGAACTAAGATCCCACAAGCTATGCGGTGCAGCCCAAACCCGCCCCCCGAAGAAAAACAAAAAAACAAAACTAAAGAGAAGGAAAAGCTATTATTAAAAAAATCAAGTCTTAAAAAACAATAAAGATCTCCTAACAATTTCACTGACTAGGTGCCATGACTGAGCTCCATGTTTAAACAAGCGAGAAAACACAGAACAGCGAAATAACGTGCTCAAGATCACACAGGGGTTAAGAGGCAGAGTTAGTGTTTGACCCATGCAGTCTGATTCCCTAGTTAGACCAATTAGCCTATCCTGTGTCTCAGCAGAGGCACGGCTGATGCATCATAAAGTGCTGGCTTGGAATTTCCGTCCTTGATGTCGTCCTTTTCCTATGGTTGGGAAAGTCGTCTGGGGGTAATTCACACACACACACACACACACACACACACACACACACACACACCCTACTTCTAACTTGATAGGCAACCAGGCTACTCTTGAAGCAAGAACCACTGGTGCAAAAGAAGGTATTAATAATAAAACCCAAAAAGGCCAAAAGAGCCCACCCATCAAATCCGTAATGGCTCCTTAAGTAACTCCTTTGCAGGTATCTGTGGCCTCCTGGAGAGATTCAGTGGCCAGTCTCGGAGGAACTTTAGGAGGAAGACAGCTTTGGTGCAGCTGGCCCATCCATATTTGATGAGGCTGACCTAGTAACTCGCCCCTGAAGGAGCCCTGAGTCTTTCAGTAGCACTGCTTTCCCTGGCCAGGAGGTGAACATTCCTCCCTAACAACCAGCTGAGAAGGAGATCCAGGGTGGAGGTGGCACCACATTGCAGCTGCTGTCTTGGCCCCCTCCCACTCCGGTATCCCCCAAATTCATCTTTCTTTCGTTCTTACTTGGGGTGCATTTCAGAACACAGTGACCAACCATTGCTGCTTTCTAATTCTTGCACAAACTTCTCAAAATGCCCTTCTTAGCTGCAGCAGAGATTCTCTGGAGGGTGGTCAAGTGAAACTTCAAAAATACAGAAAGAGCTTATACAGCTCAATATCAAAAACCCAAACAACCTAGTCAGAAAATGGGCAGAAAACTTAAACAGACATTTCTCCAAAGAAGATGGCCGAGAGGCACATGAAAAGATGTTCAACACTGCTAATTATTAGATCAATGCAAATCAGAACCCCAGTGAGGTAGCACCTCACACCGGTCAGCTCTTAAAAGCCAGGAGCCATATTTATGTGGTTTTCCTGGTATGAAGACAAACACAGGTCTTTTTGATGCCAGTGACACTTGATGTGCCATCGGCAGTCAGTGACCCCGTTGCACCTTCAGGCATGCTAGTGGCCCCATGTGCTTCTTCAGGACGCTTTCACGGATCTCAGGGCTAACTGCTTAGCTCATCGAACGTAAGCTCCCTCCCATGGACCCGGGGCGCTGAGCAGTTAAGTCGCTTACAGCTATAAAGGGTTAAGGCAGCTGGACTCCAGAGCAGCTGCGCAGGAATCTGCATGCTTACTTCTCGCGCTGCAATAAACTGTATGTCTCTTGCAAGGGCAGGTACCCAATATGGATGACCCGCTGGGTGTCACTGACAGAAATAACAGTTGAGCACCTGATGTTACTGATTAGTAATACTTTGGGTTGCAAAAAATTAGTGTAGAGAATGCTTCCGGAAGAAAGGCATCTAATCGTCTCAGAGAACAGGATGTGCAGGAGGTTGGCCGCCACTGGGTTTCTGTCTCAAGGATGCTCTTGGCTTTTCTCTCATTGTTTCCAGACAGTTGTCATCAGTCTTAGCAGCACATTCTTTCACTGCCATCACAAGCGGGAAAAGAAAGAGTTAGGAATACAAATGATGGCAAAGGCTTTCTCTTCAAAGGACCTTGACCCTGCAACACACCAGAAAACTTCTTCTCTATAACTCACAGGCCAGAAGGCCACTCCGGCTAGATTGAGAATTGGGAAAAGGACGAATGGGCAAAAGAGACTGGGAGGAGACTAGTGATGATTCGTCCTCTGAGACTTTGGGAGGGTCTACCTTCCTGAGATCAGGGTGTTTCCACCTGAAACTCAGACAACATCAGACTTCCGTTGGTAGCGAAGAAGGGAGCATGGCTGCTGGGCATCGAATCAATTCCCGGAAGTGTCTGTCTCACCAGTTATCCTGGGGGGCTCCTTCTGGATCAAGCTATAACAATCGCCACTGCGGACAAATGGAAGGGAAGGACAGACTACATTCCACTCCTCAAGGAAAGGCCTTCCCATATTCACAGGGCACTCTGGGCAGAGAGGGACAAGAAAGCTTTCACTACAAGTTGTAACAAACAGCATTCTCTTGCCTGGCTGAGTGGGCAGTGCATTTACAATCGAAGCCCATATATTTTGAGAGAGCTGACATGTTACCTGTAGAGAATTCTGTTGTTTGCACATGTGCCCTTTCTGCAAGAAAAAGAAAAAAAGAAAACGAGAGCAGAGAAGCCCATCCACCCCAAAGTCTTCTTTTTTTTTTAATAAATTTATTTATTTATTTATTTATTTATTTATTTATTTATTTATTTTGGCTGTGTTGGGTCTTTGTTTCTGTGCGAGGGCTTTCTTTAGTTGCGGCGAGCGGGGGCCACTCTTCATCGCGGTGCGCGGGCCTCTCACTATCGCGGCCTCTCTTGTCGCAGAGCACAGGCTCCAGATGCGCAGGCTCAGCAGTTGTGGCTCACGGGCCCAGCTGCTCCGCGGCATGTGGGATCCTCCCAGACCAGGGCTCGAACCCGTGTCCCCTGCATTGGCAGGCAGATTCTCAACCACTGCGCCACCAGGGAAGCCCCAAAGTCTTCTTTAGAAGGAAATTTCAACCTGAAACTTCACTGTGAATTCCCTACTGCAGAATTTTAATGAGTAGGCTTGTTTTCTCCCGATTCACAAATTACTGTTTATAGCTTCGTTTTTGATGACTTCTGCCCTGGAGTTGGTCTTCTAAGGTTAGAATTATCTTCTTGGTTGAAAAAAAGGTGAACAACCAAAGGAAGAAATGATATCCATGGCCATAAATGACAACCTGTACGTGAGCTATGTAGAACTAACGCCAGCGGGGGAGGGCTTGGCTTTCTGCAGAAAAGTCCAGTGTCTAGGGGATGGCTCTCAGGCTTCACACCGCAGCACTTAAGTCCTGGAGAGATGGTTTATACCACTGCTGATATTTTGAACGCACACTCCCAATATTATAAAGTTATACAGGGACTAAAATTGTGCTCTACATATTCCCCAATTTTTTCCGAACGGTCCCTTACATCAAGGGTACAGTTGACCTTAGCTATATAATACCCCTCTTCCTTTCTAATAACAGAACCCCACCTGACTCGAAGGAATCCATTCTGTGTTGATCTAGTGTAGCTGAACTTGTACCCTTCATAACTGCCACATCCCTGAGGCATGACAATTGGTTCAAGGATGAGTCATGACCTCAGACTCGTCCTTGACCAATCAGAGTTCTTTAAAGATTTTTCTGATCTAGTAACAGGAAAGAAGGTCCCTTTTTAAGGGTCATTCGGCTGGGAGGTTGTGAGCCTGAAGCTGTTGGTGATGTCTATTCTATTTTGTAGAAATTTCCTGAGAAAGAGAGAGAGAGAGAGGCAGCAACTTGATGACATCATTTGAACCCCTGATCCAGCTCTGCTTGAATCTAGTATTAACTCCAGGCTTTTGGGCTAGGAATGTGAATCAATTTCCTTTTTAAAAAAATGTAAAACCTACATAACATAAAATTTACCATCTTAACCATTTTAAAAAATCTATTTTTCTTTTTCTGACTTACTTCACTCTGTATGACAGACTCTAGCTCCATCCACCTCACTACAAATAACTCAATTTCGTTTCTTTTCATGGCTGAGTAATATTCCATTGTATATATGTGTATATATGTGCCACATCTTCTTTACACATATATATGGAATTTTTAAAAAAATGGTTTTGATGAACCTAGGGGCAGAACGGGAATAAAGACGCAGACGTAGAGAATGGACTTGAGGACATGGGGAGGGGGAAGGGTAAGCTGGGACGAAGTGAAAGAGTAGTATTGACACATATACACTACCAAATGTAAAACAGATAGCTAGTGGGAAGCAGCCGCATAGCACAGGGAGATCAGCTCGGTGCTTTGTGACCACCTAGAGGGGTGGGATAGGGAGGGTGGGAGGGAGACACAAGAGAGAGGGGATATGGGGATATAGGTATACATACAGCTGATTCACTTTGTTGTACAGCAGAAACTAACACAACGTTGTACAGCATTTATACTCCAGTAAAGATGTTTTTAAAAATCTATTTTTTATTGAAGGAAAGATTCTTTAAATTCTATAGTGCTTTACAATTTTCAAAAGTTTCACACACATGATCTCATATAATCTCATAATAACCCACTTTTTTCCCCCTGCCCCTATATTGCCCCTCCTTCCTTCTCCCCACTGGTAACTACTAGTTTGTTCTCTATATCTGTGAGTCTGCTTTCTTAACTATTTTTAAGGTGTATGGTTTAGTGGCATTAAGTACACTCACACTGTACAACTCTCACCACCATCCATGCCCAAAAGTTTTTCATCATCCCAAATTGACACTCTGTACTTGCTAAACAATAACTCCCATTCCCTCCTCCCCCGCCCAGGCCCTGGCAACCACCATGCTACTTTCTAGCTCTATGAAATTGACTACTCTTGTGTACTTCATGTAAGTGGAATCTACAGTATTGGTCCTTTTGTGATTGGCTTATTTCCCTTAGCATAAGGTCCTCAAGATTCATCTACGTTGTAGCATGTGTCAGAATTTCCTTCCATCTTAAGACTGAATAATATTCTGTTGTATGGATAGATCACATTCTGTTTATTCATCTGTTGATGGACACTTGGGTTGCTTCCACCTATTGTCAATTGTATAATGCTTCTACGAACACTGGTATGCAATATTTCTTTGCGTCCTTGTTTTCAATTATTTTGTGTCTAGTCCCAGACGTAGCATTGCAGGATCATTCAATTTCCTTTGGATTTTGCTTGAACAATTTGGGGATTCTGTTGAGGGCAACCAAGAGTATCCTGTCTAGTACCAATGACACTGCCAATGTCAATGGCAGTGAGGGCAGCAGAATATTCCCAAATAGAGATTGGGCCCAATTTGTCTTTAACCACATATCAGTAATCACTTTAGATAGACAATGAAATGAGTCAAAACTTGTTCAAAATTTCTTGAACAGAAGTACATTTCTAAAACTTCAAGAACCGTTGTGACTGTTCTGGTTGCCAAAGAAATTAAGAACAAGGCATCACCATGTAAATGTGGCAGAACACAAGCAGGGTAGACGATTCATTCATTTTTCCATGCTTCAAACACAAATGGTTCCAACCACAGGGCCTTTGCATGTGCTGTTCCTTCTTCCGAGAACACTTCTTATTCGTTTTTTTGGGATCGTCTTTTTCTGATCATTTGAGAGGTCATCCCAGACTACCCTGTTTTACTTTCTAACACAACACCCTATTTTAGTTTCCTTACAGCACTGATTGTTAACTGAAGGGGTCCTATTTATATTTTTGTTTATTTTTTATAGTGTCTCTTCCCAGTTCAATATGAGCACCACGAGAACAGGGACCCCATCTGTCTTGTTCACAGCTGCATTTCCCCAGTGAAAACAGGCATTCCATAAACACGTGTAGATGATGTGAACCAACATGCGTTGAATGTTGAAGACATGGTTGTGATCACTGGGATAAATATTGTACATACGTTGCTGAATTCCCCAGGATCAGGATACCCAGGAGCTCCCCACTTGGGGAAGGGAGCAGAGAGTGTTATGTAGATGAAGAAGTGTTTGGGGCAACAGATGGGTGAAACGGTGGATGTCAATGTGTAGGGTACAGAAACGTAGCAAGACCCTATGGTCCTTCCCTGCAGTGTCTTCCACCTGCCTTTTGCCTGTAGAAAAACTTTAGCCAAAGAATAAGTTTAACCAGAGAAGTGAGAAAATGCAGAAGCAAAGAAAAACAGTCAAACAGGACCAAATGGCTAATAATAGCTTAGCCATTAAACAAAGTGAAGGCCCTTTAGTTCCTCCTCAAGGGCTATAGATCATATTCTGAGCCGTGTCCTGGGAGCCGTCTTGTAGACACTGAAACCCACACCAGGTGGGGAAGTTAACTACACGATGACCAGACTGTAGCCATGACATAAGCTGCCACAATTCCAGAACTGGCATCAAAGAAATGGGAACAAACCGACCCTGGAACTGAAGACTCACTGTACTGAAAACCATCAAGAGGACGCTGGTCAGACCACCGATGACCAAGTTCAAGATGCCTGTCAGAGCTGCCTGTGCTGGTTCTACATATAGCCCCGCCCTCCGTCTATAAAAGCTCTTGCCCACTGATTGCCAGCAGGGTCGGGATGTCGGTCTTTGGACACAAGTCCGCCCTACCCTCCCCACTCCACCTCCTCCCAAGCTCAGGTTGCCAGCCTCCGAAATAAAGCAAACTTTCCTTTCCACCAGCCTGGCCCCTTTATTGGCTTTCAGAGCAGGCAGACCCCACCTTCGGTAACAGTTCCACACAGTAGTCAATGGTCCTCAAAGGATGGTCCAAGGACGTGTAGGGCTCCCCCAAACCCTTTCACAGTGTCCACAAGGTCAGCCCTTTTCCATCTACGTATCTCTGGGAGGCCAGATGTTCCATACTCAATTCAGCTACAACATCACATCATACCAACTTCTGATAGGAGAGCCCAGGTGTCTCCTAATATGCCAGGTTTGCAGAAATGTAAAACCGTGATGGTGTTCTCACTAAACGTGCTTTTATCTTGCAAAATGGTTATTTCTCATAAAATACGTTATATGCAGAGGGCTTATACTGATATTTAAAATGGATTATTATTATACTTATAAAATTATTTTTAAAAATTAGGTTTTAATTTCTAATATTGCAGATTCTCATGTATATAACCCAAGTAAACAACAGCTTTTGGGGTTCTTGATGATTTTTTAAAATATAAAGCGTCCTGAGAGCAAAAACTTGGAGAACCGTTGGTCAGGATGTCCAACAACAAACACGGCTGTTTTTTTCTTTTTCATTTTTTAAATTTTATATTGGAGTATAGTTGATTAACAATGTTGTGTTTCAGGTGTGCAGCAAAGTGATTCAGTTTGTAGCTATTCTTTTTCAAATTCTTTTCCCATTTAGGTTATTACAGAATATTGAGCAGAGTTCCCTGTGCTATACAGTAGGTCCTTATTGGTTACCTATTTTATATACAGCCGTGTGCACATGTCAATCCCAAACTCCTAATCTATCCCTCCCCCCAACCCTTGCCCCCTGCTAACCATAAGTTTGTTCTCGAAGTCTATGAGTCTCTTCCTGTTTTGTAAATAACTTCACTTGTACCATTTTTTTTAGATTCTACATATAAGCGATATAATATGATGTTTGTCTTTCTCTGTCTGACTTACTTCAGTTAGTATGATCATCTCCAGGTCCATCCATGTTGCTGCAAATGGCATTATTTCATTCTTTTTTATGGCTGAGTTTCGTATTCCATTGTATATATGTACCACATCTTCTTTATCCCTTCATCTGCCGATGGACATTTCGGTTGCTTCCATGTCCTGGCTACTGTTAAGTAGTGTTGCAATGAACATTGAGGTGCATGTATCCTTTCGAACCATGTTTTTCTCTGGATATATGCCCAGGAGTGGGATTGCTGGATCATATGGTAGCTCTATTTTTAGTTTCCTAAGGAACCTCCATACTGTTCTCCATAGTGGCTGCACCAGTCTACGTTCCCACCAACAGTCAAACATGGCTGGTTCTTAAAAACTTAGCGCTACATGTACAAAGTGAGAAACAATGAATAAATGAATAAAGCAAGAGAGGAGCATTTACAGGTCAATGATGAAGATGGCCTGGGGACTGGGCAGAATCACCACAACTCTCTGAATCTGAGGTCCAAGAGAAAATGAAAATAAAATAGCACAACTAAGCAATATTAATAAGGGGCCCTGAAAGAAAATGTCCAGGCTAAGGGGGCTACACAACAGGGACGGAGAGCCCTACCAGGGGGCAAGAACAGTCTGTTAAATCTTCGTGAAGAAGGCTATCTTTGGGTCCGGTCTTGTGATGAGCAGATCTGGAAACCAATGATCACACTTATTAAAAGCTGTGTTTCCTACGATACCCGCAGACATCTGAGGGTAAACTCTGAGCTTGCTGTAGCACTCTCTCTGCATGCCACGTGCATCGCTAACTGTCGTGACAAGATGTTACAAGGGCACACGTGCAACAGCTACAGGGAACACACACTCCCGCATTCTTGAGACAGCCTGGAGTTCAGATTTCCTCCCCTGTTGTCTGACCATGTGTCAAATCAATGTGTCCCCAGTTTGGGTCTAAAAAACACCATCTCCATGGCTCAGACACGACCAGGGAATCACTGAACAAGGACTTATGCATTTAGCTACACGTTAGGATAATGGGATGAAGTACTAAGTGAATTATTTATGTAGCACCCTTACGTTACTGGCAGAGCCATGTAGCAGTTAAGCACATGGGCTCTAACCTGTGACTGATGGGCATTTAATTCTGGCTTTGCTGCTAATTAGTTGTGGGACCTTGGGCAAGTGGCTTAACCTCTCTGAGCTTCAGTTCCCAACTAGGTAAGATGGGGCTACTCGCAGAATTGTTGTATGGATTAACCAATTCAATGATTCATCAGGTGAAGCACTTAGCTCGGTGTTCCATGCTGAAGGGGTGTTGTTTAATCAGGAATTATTGCTATTATTGTTGTTAATATTATTATTACATTTGAGACCTTCCATACAAAGATTAATTTCGAAGCTCATCCTCAGTTCCAGCCTCCTTGGTGTATCAGCTCAGGGTGCCAAGCCCTGCTGATGGAGAATCAAGTTTCATGCTATTTTATTTTTTATTTTTTAAAAAACTACTTATTTGGGACTTCCCTCGTGGCACAGAGGTTAAGAATCCGCCTGCCAATGCAGGGGACAAGGGTCTGAGGCCTGGTCCGGGAAGATCCCACATGCCACGAAGCAACTAAGCCCGTGCACCACAACTACTGAGCCTGCGCTCTAGAGCCCCCAAGCCACAACTACCGAGCCCATGAGCCACAACTACTGAGCCCATGAGCCACAACTACTGAATCCCGCGCGCCTAGAGCCCGTGCTCCGCAACAAAAGAAGCCACCGCAATGAGAAGCCCTCATGCTGCAACGAAGAGTAGCCCCTGCTTGCCGCAACTAGAGAAAGCCCGCGCGCAGCAACGAAGACCCAACGCAGCCGAAAATAAATAAATAAATAAATATTTAAAAATTAAAAAAAATTTTTTTTTATTGATTCCTTTATTTAGCTGTGTCAGGTCTTAGTTGCGGCACACAGGCTCTTCACTGCAGTGCACGAGCTTCTCTCTAGTTGTGGTGCACAGGCTCAGTAGCTGCAGTGCACAAGCTCCAGGACACAGGGGCTCAGTAGTTGTGGCACATGGCCTCTCTAGTTGTGGTGCACGGGCTCAGTAGCTGCAGTGCACAAGCTCCAGGACACAGGGGCTCAGTAGTTGTGGCACATGGCCTCTCTAGTTGTGGCACGCAGTCTCCTTAAAATTAAGGAAAAGAATGCTATGGTGAGGGAGAGCCAGCTTGCTTGTATTCAAATCCTGGCTCTACTCTGTGAGACCTAGTGGCAAATTAAATTGGTTAACCCCTTTTTGCCTCAGTTTCCTCATCTGCAAAATGGGAGTATAGATATTATTTACTTCATAGGGTTGATGAGCGTTTTAGCAGAGATTTCCCAAGGAAAGCATCGGAACAATGCCTCCTCAGGCACTCAATAATTTTAAAATAACTAGTCAAAGATGCTTTGCCATGTGCGAAGGGGTCCTAGGGGAAATGGTCAAGCATAACTGCAAGGTAATAGTCGCCAGGTGGTGGGTGGTTGCTCATCCTCTGGGGAAACAGAGAAATACAGTTTCAAATCAAGCTGAGGCATGCAGCTGGGGCTGTTAACCAAGTTGGTATTTCCATTGGGTGTATCAGGCATCAATTATCTCAGCTCCATCAATGAGCAACAGACTAGAGGTAATGGGGGCACTTATTGGCTGGAACCTCTCAGGGGGCGTATCTTGGAATAGGAAGTCGTGCAAGCATTCTGTCAAGAGGAGCTGACCCAATAGGGCAACTCAAGAGGAAGGAATGGGTCTCTTTCTTCTTGCCCAGAGTTTTCTGCCATACCAAGGAAGTCAAACTCAAAAATGGACAAGGGTCAGTAAATGGGTGGAGGTGGGACGGGAATTGCATCTCAAAAAGGAAAGATCCGCTCTTATCACATGTTAAACATTAAGGAGTATTTTTTACTTTGATGGAAAAAAATACGTTCTTTTCTACTTTTCTTGAAACACATAGCCCTTTAAATCTTTTTTTTTTTTTTAATTTTCAACCTTTATTGTGGGTACAAGAAATATTTCACATTCTTACCACTGTCAAAAGTAAAAGAGCAGCTCAAGTACTACAACAGGGAGAGGTGGAGGATTTGGGCATATGCCTGGTCTGAAGTAAGTAGTGCTTTCAGATTCTACTGGATTGTTGTTGAGATGTAACACTGACCCATTATCGCCAGTTCTTCTGATTTGGGATGTGAAGCCATCAATATTTATTTTTATATGAAATGCTATCATTTTAGGTTATTGAAAGGACTTCACATATTTTTAAAACATGTTAAAAAACACCCCAAAACATATCTGAACACAAGTTTCTATTCTTGGGCCACCATTTGTAACTTCTGCCTTCTCAGGACTGGCTATAGAATTTCAATGAACAAGGCAAGTCTAGCCAAGTTCACACCAGCAATCTGGTAGGGTAGGCTTGGCAGCTGTCTACCCAAATCAAGGGTGAACTTGTCTGTAATGTTGAGGGGTGAGGACCTGAAAGCAAAGAGAAGGATAAGACCTAGGCAAAGGCAGACAGAGCCAAGCATGCAATGTCACAGAAGGTCTCCCAGATATTACAGCAGAGATCTGGTCGGGCAGGGACCCCAAGGTGCAGACCAGACCACCAACCCCTCACTCTTCCTTACCAGCAGTCCCTGATTTTGTCCAGAATTCAGATGACCAATTACTTCAAGGGAGGTTGACCCCCTTCCTCCAGCCCTAGGGAAGGAATCTTGCTGACACTGCAACCAACTTATAATTCCATTTCTTTTTCTAGTGATTGCCTTAGAAAGAGGCAGGAGATGCAGTTCTGGCCGGGGATAAGGGAGCTTAGTCTGCAGGGGCACAGGACCCCTGGGAACAGTTTCTGTGCCCTTAAAAGGAAAGAGGAAGGGACATGTTTTTTCTTTTTAGCCCAGGCATATATCCTGTGAGGATTTTATGCATGGAACTATAGCAGCCAACTTGGGACTATGAGGGCACAAGTATGAGGACAAAGGCTACCACAGTCAGGATGGAAGAGGGGGAAATGGAAAGAATCAAGTCCTTGAGGGTGTCTTTGAGCCCTGAACTAACCAACCAGGAGGGTCCCACACCTTCCTATTTTTTGTTTCATGAGCTAATAAATTCACCTAATGTTGAAGCACTCATGTTCCCTTCATCCGTCCCTTGATCAAGGCAGACATCACTCATCAATCCCGCTAATCCTACCTAAGGCTCCCCAAACTTCCATAACATGGCGCTTGCTCTAGGGAGCCAATGTCCAGTTGACCAGTGAACAAGAGAAAATGTGCTATCCTGGCCCAGATGACGCACAGAAAGAGATAGTAATGCACAGCCTCTTAAAATGTATTTGCAACATACGGTATCCTGTTAGTTGTGAAAATTCCAAAGGCGTAAGCACCCAGGTTAAAAATAACAGACTACCTCTTCCTTTAACGGTTCACATCACGGTAGTTTGTTTGTTCTTCCTAATTATACTGTGAGGTAGACAAGGAAGGGATGATAATCCCCAAATAACAAACAAACAAAAAAATAGAGATAGAACTGGGCAGAGATAAGGTTGGTGGCACCAAGCACAACACCCTAACTGGTCACACCAGGCTTATGATAGTAAAAGTAACTAGGCTTATCACGTGACTGTTTGGCAAGCTTTCAGCAAAGACGAAGAAGAGGAGGAGGAAAGAGAAGGAGAAGGAGAAGGGGGGAGGGGGAGGGGGGAGGAGGAGGAGGACAGAAGAAGGAAAGGATGTTAACGTTAACACTCTAAACAAATAAAAATCAGAACATACAGGAGGTACCGTTTTTTCACTCTTCAAAGGAGGAAAAATTGAAATCAAGGGTTGATGAAAGTATAAAGTAATAGGAATGCTCATCTCCTGTTGAATATAAGAGTTGAGGGGAATGTAAAACGGTTAGCTACTTAGGATAGCCATAAAGCAGTGTTTCCTAAAAACAGAAATGCTCTACTCTATGACCCAGTGAGTTACCTTCTTGGGATTTAGTGCAAAGAAATGCTTTAGCACAAAGACATGTGACGTGTGTGTTCACTGCTGCATTGATGGTGGGGATAAAAATGGGGGTCACATCTTGTGGTTTTCCCAGGATGGTCCTAACTGTCATGGAATAATCATTGCTAAGACATCCTTTCACTCTGAGAAAGTCCCACTTTGGACACTAAAGTATAGTCACTCTTTCAGTAAGAGAATTAAACTGTAGTAGATCCACACTGTGGATTCTCCGAGACAGTCAAGGAGAGTCAGATAGCAGTCTATGGGCTAACGTGGAACGTTGTCTAGGACACGTGGATGAAGAGGAAAATTAAGTAACGCAAAGTGACGCGAAATACCATACCACACAGAACACTCCAAACGTTTAAACATTTTATGTATACTATGTAAATTCTACACAACAACATATAATATTACCTTCTGCTTTCTACATGCCAAGCATTTTCCAAGTGTTGTAAATATACAAACACACTTAATTCTCACACAGAGCCAAGGTGGAGGTAGAATTATTCCCATATGACAGATGGAGAAAATCTCAGTTACTATTGCCTCAAATATCAAGATTATTTCTGAGGCTCAGAAGGTCAAGTCACTTGCCCAAGGTCACACAGCTCGTAAGTATTTAAGTTGGATTCAAACCAGGGAATCTTCTGCCTCTAGTTTCTGGAATCACAAGGATGTGTGTACACACACACACACACACACTAAGGTGACTTCAAGGGAGTGAGGGAGAAGATGTAGATTGAAGATGAAGATCAAAGGAAATGTTACTTTTATATGTAATGTTTCAAAAAGTTATTTTTTTTTACAAAAGGTAGCTTCACATAATTCTTCATACTTAAAACATAATATATATTTAATTTAATTAATTTATTTATATTGAAATATAGTTGACTTACCATGTTGTGTTAGTTTCAAGTGTACCGCAAAAGGATTCAGTTATACATATATATATGCATATATATTCTTTTTCAGATTCTTTTCTATTATAGCTTATTAACAGATATTGAGTACAGTTCCCTTTGCTGTACAGTCAGCCCTTGTTCTTTACCTATTTTATATATAGTAGTGTGTATATGTTAATCCCAGACTCCCAATTTATCTCCCCCACCCAATAACATATATATATATATATATATATATATATATATATCTATTTTAAATCTCCTGAAAAGAGGAATTGGTATCTCAGCGATCAGTCCACACGAAGCATCAGGCCCAGTTCTGTCCACACAGGGACAGGTGTCCTTCTGAATTAATATGTCTCCTTCCCTAAGTACATGGACGCCAAGTCACTGAAACCGTAGGCTGGGCGACTGCAGACAGGATGGTCCCGGAGCCTGTGCACCACAGACACCATCAAACTTTCCTGTCTCTCTCCCTGTATGAGCTATTGTTGGAAAACCCCATGAGTTGATTGCAAAACAACTCCAGACCAGAATAAAAGACTCCTGGAATATACACTCAGGTGCTTTCCACTTCAATCTTGTTAATTGTCATCACGTTATTTCATTTCTGCACAAATAAATCAGTGGCCCAGAAGATACAAGCTTTATCCACCAAGGGCCCAGAAAGGGCAGGACTAAGCCTCAGAGCTTTCAGTGCACATTTGTTTGTGTCACATAAGATGTCGACCCTAATCAAAGAGAAAAGGCTAAGGCTTAACCATGCTTTTCCCCCAAGGGTGAGGTCTTCCGACACCTGAATTTCAATGTTCCTCGCAGAAACTTTCAATGCAACATAATCCCGAGGTCCCTGGCTTACAGGTTTATTCTGGTCTTTGAGGCTAAGCTCCTTTGGTAGCTGACGTGCCCCCTTTTGTATCTGTCGGAGACATGCCTCCCTGGCATTGCATGAAGCTTTGCATAAATAGTACAGTCGCAACAAGGACAATGCCAACCCCAGCTCACCTAAACTCCTAGGACCAAATCTCATCTCCATAAGACTGCCTTCACCATAAGAAGGACACAGTTGCCAGGTAAACCATGAAAAAATTTTATCAATAACTTCTGCAATGTCTACTCTAATGTCCACCCTCTGCCAATTTTATTATGAAAAGTTCCAACGTACAGAAAGTTGAAAGATTTGTACAGTCAGCACTCATATGCCCATTACTTAGATTCTACCATTAGCATTGCATTATATTTTGTCATATATCCATCCCTTCATCCATCCATCCATCCATCCATCCATCCATCCAACCATCCATCCATCTTTGGATGCATTTATGTTTCAGTACAATTTGCCCCTAAACAACTTTAGCATGCAAATAATTCACTTGAATTCGATCTTTTTTTAAGGTTTTTTTCTTTTGAGGTAAAAGGTACATACCATGAAATACACAGATCGTAGCAGTAACATTTGGTCCTCACCTGTGCAACTTTAACCCCTACCAAGGTACAGAACATGACCATCAGTCCAGAAAGCTCCCTGATGGCCCCCTTCCTGGTTACTATCCGTCCTACACCCTAGAATCATCCAGTGTCCTGATTTTTTTCCACCATAGATTAGGTTGCCTGTTACAAACTTTCTATACATGGAATCACACAGGACGTCATCTTTTGTGTATGACATCTTTCACTCGGCATAATGCATTTGAGAATGATCCATGTAGTTGCATGTACCAGCTGTCTGCTCCTTTCTACTGCTGAGTAGGGTTTCCCTGTATGAATATGCCACAGTCTGTTTATACATTCTGTTGATGGCACCTTAGCTATTTCTGGTTTTTGGCTATTATGAACGCTGCTATACACATTTTAATCAAGTCTTTTTGTGGATAGCTTAGTGTTTTCATGGGCTGTGTTTGTTTTAAAAATATATCAGTTAAAGATACTTTCAACTGCAAATCAAAGAAAATGGAATCAAAGGTGGATACATAGTCTCACTCTTAATTCTGCTGCTTAGTGTTTCAGGGCCAAGGTGCATTCAGTTCTTGTATTTGGCCATGTTCAATGGCTTTTGCACTTTGGCTTGAATACTCATGCTCACAAAAAGGCTGCCACAGCTCCTGATAGCACATCTTCACATTATCAAATGCAAATGCAGGTAACAAGGGTGTGGAACTGGCAATGCAAGAGAGCTATCTGTTTATGCCTCTCTCCTTATGCATTTCCCAGGAAGCACCTATATATTTAAATGACCAGAAATGGGTTCTATGGCGATCTCTACCATGCAAGGAAGAAAACATTTGGTAATGGCGTTGGTTAGCTGACCAACAAAGTCTGCTATGGAAGTTTACTCGATTTTAACAAAGAACTTGCTCGACTTGCTACGGATCAAGTTATAAACATGGTAAGGCTTATAGAACTTTGCACTATCAGTGCCCAAACTCTGTCTTGGCAGTGTAGACACTGCAAAGTTCTTCTACTCAAGGAAGGTATTACCTTGTGTTTTAATCTACTGGGACTCAGGATCAGCCAACGCTCTGCCCACTCTATTGACATATCTTATTTTCTTAATTTGTTTACGGTCTGGGTTCCCTCATCAGAATGTGGAGCAGCAATTTCATCTGCTGTGTTCACTCTGTTATCCCCAGTGCTGAATACGGCTCAAGAACTATTTGCTGAGTGAACAAATGTCATCTGTCATGAGATGCAAGGGCTCCCGAAATCATGAATGCCCAGCCTGCACAATGAAGACGCAGAAAGAATCCCAGTTCTTGGATTTTGTCACTGTCACTTCTTGCTGCTCACAACGGTCTCCCCGATAGGAATATCCAATATATTGACTTGTTCTTTTGGGTATAGACTTTGCATCTGGGGTCAAATCAGACCTCTGAAATCCTAAGCACTGAACAAATTGTGTCCTCATACCCACCCTCCACCACCTTCCAGATGGATGAAAATCAAAATAAGACAAGATCATGAAATAAGTGCCGGAAGTCCTGTCTGGCCATAGATGAATTACTCTCTCTCTCTCTGTGATTGCTTCCTTATCATAGAATGAAGAGAATAATAGAGCCTATATTCTAAATCCTTAGGAGAATTAAATTAGGATGCATTACTAAGGTGTTTAGAGCACAGTACGGGCTGGTATATAGAGTGCTTTGTAAACATAAACAGGAACAGCTTTCCCCATAATTTGATTTCTCTCAAACTATCCAATTATAAAATTCTTTCATAAACATTCCTGGATGCCTGGGTGTTAGGGGTGTCCTAAACTCGGATGGGTCCACCCACCCTTCATGGATGGAATCAACCCTTTTGTCTTTGCAAGACAGGGATTTAGCTCTGTCTCTGTGTGCTAGACAGGCTGGCGGCATTTCTGACTGTTCTGATTGGTGGCTATTCAGCCCGGCAAGATTTTGAGCCCGAAAACGTCAGGAAAGGCGAAGCTAACTTAGATCACGCAAACGGACCCAGACCCAGTGCTGCCGTCCACACAGTCTCTCTGGCCGCAGGGATGGCTGGGCCTGGAAGCCGTTTGTCCTTTGACGTGGCTTTATCTCCATTACCTCTTGGCTGTCTGTAAGGAGGAGGGCTGAGCCATGGGTCCTGGACCGCACACCGCTGGTCACCATTGAATGTGCGGGCTTTGCAAAAGGGGAGGCGGGACATAGTGTCTGAAAGTGTTTCTTCAATTAAAGGAAAAGCCCTCGCATCCCCTAGCCAATTCTTCGGTGAAAAGAAATCTCTCCAGTGCCTACATCTCATTTTGGTACCTGTCATCTCCTGTAATCAGCACTTCCCTTCCTCTCCAAGGAGCAAAATTTCCATTATAATTGGAGATGTCATGGATGCCCCTGAAACAGCTGGGATGCTTTTCCTCTTGGTTCCCCAGGACTCGCTGCGCGTTAACTAAGATAATGACCAAGATGTCAGAGCTGCAGAGCTGGAAGTCTCCTCCAGAAGGTTAAGAGAAGGCTCTGCAGGAAGTGTCTATCGAGCACCGTTTCTCACCCCCTAACAAATGCACAGGAAAAGGGATTAAGATAGGCTTTGTGTTTTAGAATAGGTCATGGGATTAGATCTGAAAAATGAGTCAACGTGATTTTCATTCCTGGTGTAGCCTATCTCCTGGCCATCCCCCAAACTGGGATTTGGGGGAGGGGGAGAGAGGTCTTTCTATACCAACCCCCCTCCTGCCAACACCTCCCCCTCTCCATCTTTCCATTTGCTCTACCCTCTGCCTGGAACAGTCTTTCCCCCTGAGCAGGTCTCTGCACAAATGTCACCTCCACGGGGAGCCCACAATGGCATGGGGCGCTGCTCACCTCCACCTGCCCCTCTATCCCCTCTTCTGCGTTACGGTTCCTCCAGGCCCCTCCATCCCCGTTCATCCTCTATTGAGTCCTTATTGTGTGTTTTCCCCACCAAAAGACCATCTCCACCTCGAGAGAACTTTGCAGGATCCCGACGCCTACACCACTGCTTGGTTCATTTGGGGTTCAGTGTACATGTTTGTTCAATGATGGTGGATCGAGAGCACAGAAAATCACCCATTCCTGGCTTTTGACTTTTCAAAAATGGAGGCAGGAGGAATCCCAAGGTGGCACCAGGCCCACTGTCTTGGTGATCTGTGGGGGACAGACCCTCCCCGCTGGTGGGAGTGCAGCACAGAGCAGCTGATGGAGAGACATTGGGCAACATGCATCTAAATGACACGTGGCTTCTCCCTCTGACCCAGTGGTCTTGCTTCTCTTATTTAAAGTACCGTACAGCATTTACCCAGCAGATATACACAGACACATGCAATGGCATAGGTAGAAAGCTATTTGCTGACGCATGACCCTACAATTTTTTTGAAGCATTATTTTTAATAACAGATGTTTGGAAAACACCCAGTTAAATAAATTCCAGAAGCTCCACCCAGTGGAATATTATGTGGCAATAAAAATACACAGAGAGAACAGGTGTGCTGATATGGAAAAAGCTCTAGGAGATGTTGTTTATGAGAAAGGAGGGCCCAAGACAGTATATACAGAGTGTTTACCTTCGTGTAAGAAAAGGGGAGGGAAATAAGAAAAGATGATTATATTTGATGCTATTTGTACAAAAAAATTGGAAGGAGATACAGGAAATGAATGTGAGGGGCTCTTGCAGGGGGAGGAGAGTGGGGATGGGCCCCAAGACAGCTGCACAGAGGAAGGGGGAGAAGCACTTCTCTTTGCCTGACTTTTTATCCCATCGTGATGACTTCTGAACTATTTCCTTCTGAAAAAATAACGACGTACCTTAAAGAGCGCGCCGTGGCCTGGGGGCAGGGAGGACTCCTGTGACTGAGAGAATCGGATCCCAGGGGACGCCCCAGTCTGCCCAGCAGCCCTGCGAGGGTCGGGCCAGAGAGGAGCTGGGCAGAGACGCTCTCCGCAGAAACAAAAGTGCATCGACCTGCAGGCTCTGGGGGGATCATCTCCACGCCCCCGCCATGTCACGTTGGTGGGAATGCCATTGTTGGCCTGGGACCCGGGGCCAGCCAGATCGTAGCGGTGTGGTTCAGAGGCTCGCCACCTTGACCCCTCCAACAGCGTGACTTACGGAGAAGGCCCTGGGTCACACAATGTCAGCTGGTCCTCCTGAGAGGCTGGGGACTGAGGACAGCCGTGCTCAGGTGACGCAGCCCAGTAAAGACGCTGAACACCAAGGCTCAGGTGAGCTAGGCAGCCCTTCCTGTGTGCTGTCAGACATCGAGGCCGGGAAGCTCATGCTCCGGTCACCCTGCAGAGGAGGACCACTGGAAACAGCGTGCATGATGCTTCTCTGGACCCCGCCTCGTGTGCTTGATCCTGTAGCTTTTAGTCTGTACCCTTCTTTGTGATAAACGCCAACAACGCCTATAACAGCCTGCCGTGAGCTCTGTGAATCCTTCTGATGAATTACGGAAACTAACGGTGGTATGGGGAACCCCCCGAACTTGCAGCGGGGGCCAGCATGAGGGTGGTCTGGGGACTCTCCCCTAATATTCGATGCGCTGATCGCTCAATCCCAAATCAGGGTGTCAGCTGCCCAACTTACCACGTGCCTGGCTTCTGGAAGGTGCTTCACTAATATCTGATGAATGGCACACAAGCAGCTAAGCTTGTGAGTCGAGATGAGCACCTACGGCCGAGGAGATGCAGGGTCCCGCCCGGTGGGCAGCGTGGCTAGATCCAGACACCGCTTATCACCCCAGCCATCCACAACCTGCAGAAACTCCTGGGCCCAAACGCCGGGCCAGGCGTGCACGGACAAGGTGTCCATGACTCACAACCCTATCGCCTTGGCTGTCGACCTGTCCGGGGAGGGGGCCCACCAGCAGGACCCGGAAGGGGACAACCACGGAACTACAGAAAGGCAACAGGGAAGTACTGGGATGCAGAGTGGCTGCAGATGGGTCAGCGGGTCACAGGGCATCAAGTCACAGGCCTTCTCCAGTCTGGGCAGGAAGAGGCAGCCAGCCTGGCTAAGAGGATACGGTGTTTGCCGGCTGCCCTGAGAGGGATGCCTGAGGGTGTCCCACACCCGCCCATGGTCCTCTCCCTCTCAGTATCCCAGAGCCTGCCAAGGTCCTTTAATCCTGCTCGGGGAGACCCCTGCAATCAATTCACCTTACTCACCGCTCTGGCAGCTCAGGGGGGACCGTGGTTTCCCAGGGTCATAACCCTCTGATGGAAGCCAGCCCGGAGCCGGAGAGCTGTGGGTTCGCTGCCAGGCAGCTCCGGCGATGCACAAAATGCAAGACAAACCTTCCAGATGACAGGCTCTGAGAATTTACACAGGTGGGGGGGTGGGGGGTGGGGTAGAAATCAGAACTTCCCCTCCAGGATAGAGCTTGAAAGACACTAGCCTGGGAAAAAGGTACAGGGTGGGAGGTGAGCCCATCTTGCCATTTATTTATTTATTTTAAAGCAATAAAGATTCCTCCCTCTTGGCCGAGCACGTCAGCAGGCTGCCAGGTGCCTGACCCTCTATGAAGGTCTCTTCCGGTCGCCGTTTTATCCGCATGGAAATGCGTTTATAGGGCGGCTGCTTTCGGGACCCGTCAACCAAGAGGGATCACAGATTTCAAAAGAAGAGTAAGTTATGAAACAAAAAGAAGTCGAAAAATACCAAAAAAAGGAGGAAGACTAACCCCAGGCGCCTCACCCTTGTCCCCATTCCCACCCTGAGCCCATCAACACCCACCTGCCTGCCTCAGCATCCTCTTCATGGCAGACCTTCGGGTCCAGACAGGGGACCGTCTCGGGAGCGTTGGTGAGCATCCTAATAACCATTTCTAACCTTCCTGCGTCCTTCACGAGGTCTCCTTCTACTTTTTTCCCTCTGTTATTCTCTGATCAGTGAAGACCAAGGCAAAATGACAATGTGACAGGGAATTCCCTGGCGGTCCAGTGGTTAGGACTTGGCGCTTTCAGTGCCCGGGGCCCGGGTTCGATCCCTGATCCGGGATCGTGCAAGCTGTGTGGCACGGCAAAAAAACAAAAAAGTGACAAAAACAGGAAAGGGGAGAAAGTCATTCCGTTTGACCTGCTGATAATGGAATGCTTCCTTTCTTTTTTATTAGCAAGAAAATGTTCTTGAGCCTGTGACATGGTACAGAAAGCCTCATCTGCCTTATTTTGAAGATGATTATCACCAAATATCCCATGTGCCCTCTGAGCAGCACGGTCCCCTCCTTCTGGGCGTCTCCCTGCAGGGTCCGTGCCTGCCCAGTTCTCCGAGTTACCAGCTGTAAGATGGGTGAGTCATACAGACGCTCCCCGCTGGGTCGGCTTGGTCCTCACACACCCAAACCAGCCCACAACTCTCTCCTTTCTCATCCTCTTTCTCATCCTCATGCATTCATCCCACAGACATCTTCTGAGGCCCCACTGCGGCCTGGGTACCAGATGGACAGAGGTGAACTCATCACCCAGGAGCCCAGCCCTCATAAAGTCTGCTCTTTTTTGGGAGACAAATAACCATGAAACTCAGCTATGTGGGTGAGCAATTCCGTGAGGTAGAAATACAGGGTGCCGTGGGATCCTCTAGACAGGGGTGCCCAACCCCCGGGGTCAGGGGCCTCTTAGGAACCGGGCCGCACAGCAGGAGGTGAGTGGCGGGCAAGTGGGCGAAGCTTCACCTGCCGCTGCTCATAGCCCCTCATCGCTCGCGTTACCACCTGAAGCATCCCCCCTACCCCGTCCATGGAAAAACTGCCTTCCACGAAACCGATCAACCGGCCCCTGGTGCCAAAAATGTTGGGGACTGCTGCTCTACGAGGGAAAGCTGGGGGGCTGACGTGGGGTAGGAGCAAGGGTGGGTCAGGGAAGGTATGACATTGAGCTCAACCTTGAAGGATGAACTGGAGTTGGCCTGAGTGCCTCGCGAGACATCCGGGATTAAAGGCTCCTTCTGTCTGACCCTGGGTCTTTCCCATAGCATCTACTTCGCACACATCAAATTCCTCTGTAGGGGAGATCCTTCCTTCAATATCTGATTGGATGACTTCGAACATTCTGGTAAGTTCTTATTACCTCTCAAAGGTATCAACTCTTTAATGGCAAAAAAAAAAAAAAAAAAGAATAAAAACTGCACACTTACTTAAAAGGAAACAAAAGTTGTCTAATAAAATTAAATCTCCTGTTAAAAGTTGTAAAGCTAGTTTAAAAAGCTAGTGAGAGGGCTTCCCTGGTGGCTCAGTGGTTAAGGATCCGCCTGCCAAGGCAGGGGACATGGGTTCGAGCCCTGGTCCGGAAAGATCCCACATGCCGCGAAGCAACTAAGCCCATGCGCCCCAACTACTGAGCCTGCGCTCTAGAGCCCACGAGCCACAACTACTGAGCCCACGTGCCACAACTACTGAAGCCTGTGTACCTAGAGCCTGTGCTCCGCAACAAGAGAAACCCGTGCACCGCAATGAAGAATAGCCCCCACTCACCACAACTAGAGAAAGCATGCGCGCAGCAGCGAAGACCCAATGCAGCCAAAAAAAAAAAAAAAAAAAAAAAGCTAGTGAGAAAATAGAAGGACAATTTCCTGCATCTGTCTCCTTATCTATTAAATGAGACTAATAATTAAAACTAGTATCATAATCTACTCCAGGAAATGGCTATAAAGATAAAATGAGTTAATTTATGTTGTGTTCATGGAACCTGCCACAGAGTAAGATCTCAGTAAGTTTTAACTATGGATTAATACATCTTGAAAAGGAGATTCCACCACTTGCACTATACTTTCTTTAAAATAATGGTTACTTTCTCCGAAAAACACGAAAACATGAATTTGAAAAGATATATGCACCCCAATGTTCACTGTAGCATCATCCACTATAGCCAAGAGATGAAAGCAACTAAACACCCATCCATAGATGAGTGGATAAAGAAGATGTGGTACATATATCTAATGGAATCCTACTCAGCCATTAAAAAAATTAAATCTTGCCATTTGTGACAACATAGAGGGATAGACCTAGAGGGTACTATGCTAAGTGACATAAGTCAGACAGAGAAAGACACATACTGTATGATTTCACTTTTATGCGGAATCTAAAAGACAAAACGAATGAACGAACATAACAAAACGGAAGCAGAGTCACGGACACAGAGAACAAAGAGGTGGCTGTCAGAAGGGAGAGGCGGGGAGAGGAACAAAGTGGGTGGCGTAGGTTAAGAGGTACAGCATTTCACTTATTAAAAAAAAATGAATCATGGGGATGAAGTGTACAGTGTAGAGAAGAGAGTCAATAATAATGCAACGTCTTTGTATGGTGCCAGATGACAACTGGACTTATCACGGCGATCACTTTGAAATGTACAGAAATATCTAAGCACCATGTTGTATGCCGGGAATTAACACAGTGTTGTAGGCCAGTGAAACAAACAAGCAAACTCACAGAAAAGAGATCAGATCTGTGGTGATCGGAGGTGGAGGGTGAGAGGAGGGGGAACTGGGTGAAGGCAGTCAAAAGGCACAAACTTCCAGTTATAAGGTGAGTACTAGGGAATGTAAAACATGATAAATAATAAGCACTGCTGTATGCTATGTACGAAAGCTGTTAAGAGAATAAATCTTAAAGAGTTATCATCACAAGAAAAATTTCTATTTCTTTAATTTTATATCTATATGAGATGATGGACATTCACCAAACTTACTGTGGGGATCATTTTGTGATGTAAGTAAGTCAGATCGTTATGCTGTAGACTTTAAACTTATACAGTGCTGTATGTCTATAATATCCCAATAAAACTGGAAGAAAAAAGTAAAATGATGGTTACTTTGACGGGGACATGGCGGGGGGGCGACTGGAAGTGACTAGAAGGGTATGAGGCGGCTTTGGAGGCTTTGGTTATATTCTGTGTCTGGCACTGGATTCTGGTTACACGAGTGTTCACTTTACAAAAACTGGCAGCTGCCCACCTAAGATTTGTGCCCTTTTCTGGAGGTGTGTTACACGTTGGTGAAAGGCTCCTAAGAACTAAATAAGCACGTGGAAAGATTTTTAGAAAGCAAGCAAGGCCCATATCAGGAATCAAGAGGCTGGTGTTTCAACTGGGAATGTATTTGCACAGAAAGGTCTTGGTAGGAGCGTTGGTTTACAAAACAAACCCAAAGAGAAAAGAATGTTTAAACTTTAGTCTCCCATCAGGCTCGGAGCTGCCCGACAACTCCAAAAAGTCAGCTGGTGCAAAACTCTCTGAGACGGGGTGAATCAGCCCTCTGGGATAGGAATGGAGGCCAGCTCGGCTCAACGGCAGCCCCGGAGGGAGAGCGTGACAGCGCCCAGCCCACCATGTCTCATGTTCCAGACCAGATGGCCGAGGAAAGGGATGAGGCACGGGAACCAGCAGCTGGGGTGGCACTCAGCGGACAAAGACAGCTGCCCTTCGGAAGGAGACGGGAGCAGGGGCGAGCTTCACAGGTAGAAGGGGGACCGGTTATAAAGAAACTCCACACAAGGAGGTCTCTGGGGTGTTCCGAGCCAGGACCACTCTGCAAAGAGGCTGGGGAGTGAAGCAGAACATCTGTGGTGGCCACAGGGAAGGGGCTGTGCCCACAGCCTGGGCACCAGAGCCCCTGACACCCGCCCTCTTCTCCCCCCTGCCTCTATTGTTGAGAGGATAAAACAGTCACGAACTCTGCGTCTCAAGGGTCACGAAGGGGGGGTTGCTCCCAGGCAAAGCCGGGCAGTCAAAACCGATGGAGTTGCCGCACTGTTCACATTCCACAAGTATCCAGAGATCGGACAATACGCTGGTACCTGGATGCACTAAACCGGTTAGCACTACGTCTGGTGAGTGTCACCATCTCCACGGACAGCTTGTTAATAATTCCCGCAACTTCCCAGCCCACAGTCAATTTCCTACTGATGGCAATCAATACGTGCGATCACCCACAGAGAAACTTAGTCTCCGGGAGCCCTTTCTCCTTCAAAACATGCTCCTAGGACAGTTTGCTCACTTTATCACGGATTTGTCAGCAGGAGATTTTTTTTCCCACACCTTTCGAAACATATAAAACGTTTAAACAATCTGATGATTTAGGATGGCTGGCTGAGCTGGCCTCCCTGAAAAGCAACCGAAGAAAGAAACAGACAGCGGCTCTGAGTCGGATCCCATCTCCGCAAGAGTCGGAGAATTTTCAAAGATTTCTCACCGACATTTCTGGAGCTTTTTCTAAAAGACAATCCAGGGAAGTGAAGCACGCAGACGATGCCTCGAGAGAAATCCTGTCCTTTGGAGTCTCATCTGAAAGACGCGGCCTCAGGAATGGTTTGGGCTTCTAAAAAGAAACAGCCTGTAAAAACAGTCACACACAATCGCAAGGGTTTCCGTGTCTTCTCTCTCTTGATCCTAAAATCTCATTATCACATTCCTCTCCTGTGTGGTCCGACATTTCTCAAGTACAATTAGGTCTCCAGGTGAAGTATGGAAGGAATGGAATAAAACATGAAACAGGAGGGGGTCACCCACGGCGGGCGGAGGGCACCCTGTGTTTCAGGGGAACGTTTTTTGGTTGTAAGCATCAGAAGCCCAATGCAGACTGATTTAAGGAAAAAATGGGGCCCAGCAGGTCATCAGGACTTGAATTCCTTCTCCTGACTCTGCTTTCCTCTGGACAGGCTTTGGGACACGATCTTTTTAGGAGGTAGGGAAAGCGGCAACCACCACTTCATAATCCTGGTGCAAAGAAAGTGTTCTTTTCCTACCACCTATGGAAGAAGTCCCAGAACGGAGTCTTACTGAGACATCCAAGTCACAATTACACCTATAAAGTGGTCACCAGGATTCTGCTTGTTCTGACATAGGGCACACGTGCCCATTTCAGAAGCAAACTCAGCAGCTAATGGGAAGGAAACACGTTGATTGGCCAATTCTACTTCATCTGGTGGTGAGGACAGAAGCCCCAGAGTCACAGGGAGCCGGGGAGGGGTGGGTACCACCAGCAGACGCAGGGAGGGGGCCTTTTCAGAAGAAAGGGGGGGTAAGCCGGGAAGGTAAGAGCAACAAATGTCCGCAAACCTGCAGGCACTGGTCTCAGGCGACCGTGCCTCAATTTAAGCCTGATGACTCTCACATATTATTCCTGTGTTCTCCCCCAAATAACCCACTCCCACCATAGCCTCCTCTATTTCCAAGTCTTGTAAAGGAGGAAACCTGGGAGACCTTGAGGCAGTTTCTGCGGCCATGGCAAACCCCTTCCTTGATTTCTTCTGACTACAACTCTGCAAGGGAAACCAAAGCCCATCTCCCATATGTCAAACTGAGCATCTGCTCCTTTGGGGAAAAAAAAAAAAAACCCAAACGAACAACTAATGTCTTTTTGGTTTGCAGGATTTTGCTCTTGGAAATGCTGGCTGAAAAGCTGAGCAGATAAGAGACGTGGGCGCTGAGGTTGGATGACCGCAAACCCCTCTGCACTCCTTCTCCTCTACCTGGAACGTTGGCAAGAGGTCTAGAGGTGGGTCCGCAACGTGCTGACTGTGAGAAGAAAAACCACACATTAACGACGTGGGAGCAGAGAGACTGAAGGAGATCGCGTCCTTGAGAACATTCTGAGCAGCTGCGCCAGCCCCGAATGGCTCACCTCCAGACTTCTTGTTATAGGAGAATAGACACACTGACTAACGAACAAGACCTCCAGCACTGAAGCTGCCGCTGCTTGGTGTTGGGTTACAGGCAGCAGGATGCAGTCCGTTCTGAGGTAGGAGGCTTTCCAAGGAAGAGACCCCCGCAAGGGCTCTCTCTCCACATACACCTGGAGGAAAGGTCATGTGAGGGCACAGCGAGAAGGCGGCCATCGCAACCCAAAGAGAGAGAACCAGACCCCAACCCTGCTGGCACCTAGATCTCGGACTTCCAGTCTCCAGAACAATGAGAAACTAAATTTCTGTTCTTTAAGCCCACCAGCCTGCTGTATTCTGTCATGGCATCCCCAGCAGACTAACGCAGGAATTGTGGCAGACCGCGTTCTCTAAAGGCAGCCCAGCCATTACTTCCATTGCACGTATTCACCTTAAAATGGGGTTTTGACAATCCTCCCATGGAGAGGTGGGAGTCTAGGTCCCATCTGTTCAAAATGGGTGGGCTCTTACGACTCTCTGGACCAAATGAGCTTGTTGGTGCTGCTTTAAGGAATGTTGTGTGTGACTTCCAAGGCTAGGTCATAAAAAGCTATTCTGTTTCCATCAGTATTTTTTTATTGAAGTATAATTGATTTATAATACTTCTTAATTTCCACTGTACCGCAAAGTGACTCAGTCATACATATATATACATTCTTTTTTCATATTCTTTTCCATGATGGTTTATCACAGGATATTGAATATAGTCCTCTGTGCTCTACAGTAGGACCTTGCTGTTTATCCATTCAGTATATAATAGTTTGCATCTGCTAACCCCAAACTCCCACTCCATCCCTCCCCCAGTCCCCCTCCCCCTTGGCAACCACAAGTCTGATCTCTATGCCTGTGAGTCTGTTTCTGTTAAGTAGATAAGTTCATTTGTGTCATATTTTAGATTCCACATATAAGTGATATCATATGGTATTTGTCTTTCTCTGACTTACTTCACATAGTATGATCATCTCTAGTTGCATCCATGTTGCTGCAAATGGCATTATTTCATTCTTTTTTATGGCTGAGTAGTATTCCATTGTATATATGTACCACATAAGGCTATTCGATTCTAATTTGTCCCTGAGTTCACTTGCTCTTGGAGCCCCTGAGCTGCCATATACACAGTCTGACTTTCCCTGAGGGCACCACGTTGTGAGGGAGACCCACTAATGCACATGCAAAGACCACAGGAAAGGCCCTGAGATACTTGGGAGGAAGGCAGGGAAGAGAGAGAGAGGAGAGAGCCCAGCAGTTTCCAGCTGCTCTGGTTCCAGTTCCAGCCACTGGAAAGGGACCATGAGCTAAGCTACCCAGCCAAACCCCTCCCAAATTCCCAACACACATAAACCATGAGAGATAATAAAATGATTGCATTCTTGTAAGCCTCTAAGTTTTGGGGTAATTTGCTCAATAGCAGTAGATAGTTAGACCATAGTTAAGACTTGGTACTTAGATCTAGGTTTGAATGACAGCTCTTATACTTAATAGCTGTGTGAGCTTGGGCAAGATACTTAACCTCTCTGAGCGCCCATGTCCTCATCTGTGTGATGGAGCAAACGACAGAGTCTCCCTCACAGCATTGCTGAGGGGACCAAAGGATAAAGGATAGAGTAAGCACACTGTAACCAGCCAATAAATGTTAGCAGTTGCTATTACTCTTGTAGCTTTAATGCACCAAACTAAGATTATGCCAATATAAAAAGATCTGAAAACTGAAGTTCAGAATCATAAGTTTTAGAGTCTAGCTCAATTTCTCAATTTATAGATACATCAACTAAGGCCCAAAGGCATAAATAAGTGGTCCGTTGGAAGGAAAAGACTACCGCAGAACTTGGCAGGAATCAGGCCCAGAAACATGTCATCTGGCTATTCCCAACAGGACCAGAAACTTCTGCTCCTTGCCTGCATTTTGAATTCTTCATTGTTCTGAATCAAAAGTGGGAGAATTTTCTTGACTCTACAAACTGTACATCAGACTCTCGTCAGAGAAACTCGGAAAGCCTCATCGGCAGATAATGCCTCTTTGAATGTGAGAAACTCTGCTGTTTTGAGGTCAATGATAGCCTTCACCTTTCTTCACTTCCTTGAAAAGAAATTATTATTTACAGGTAGAGAGCATCAAAAGTAAGGCCTTGAGAGTTAATGGGACCATTCTGGCTCGATGCCATCACTTCTGAGAACCTGAATAATGAGGCACATTTTACCCTTCATGTTTCAACGATGCTTGAGGGTAATGGCAGTGCTATTATTCCAACCTCCGATTGACAGAGCCTTCTATAATGCTCTGTGACTGGTTAAGTGGGACTGAATGGGGAGCACTCAGGAGAACAGAGCAGATGGAAAGTTCTATGGACGTGTGTTTTCTCTGCAAAAGAAGACAGCATCCCTGCTTAGGCAGAAGCTGCGAAGCCCTCCACCACAAGTGGTGGCGTCTCTGGGTGAGTGTCACCCATTGGTGGATTAGTCAGGGGTCTTCATAGGAAAAGAACCAGTAGTCTAGCTATAGATTTTTTAAGAGGAGATTTATTATGGCAATTGGCCCACACAAGGATGGAGGCTGAGAATTCCCACTCTCTGTCCTCTGCAAGCTGGAGAATCACAAAAGCCGGGGGTATAATTCAGTCCAAGTCCAACATCCTGGGGGTGCTGGTGGTGGTATAATTTCCAAGAGTCTAAAGGTCAGAGAATCAGCAACTCTGATGTCCGAGGGCAGGAGAACATGGACATCCCAGCTCGAGAAGAGGGAAAGAAGAGTTCTCCCTTCCTCCACCTTTTTGTTCCATTTGAGCCCTAGACGGATTGGATGGTGCCCACCCACACTGGGGAGGGGGGGGGGGTGGATCTTCTTTACTAGGTCTACTCATTCATAGGCTAATCTCTTCCAGAAACACCATCACAGACACCCCAGAAATAATATTTTACCAGTTGTCTGGGTACCCATTAGCCCCAGTCAAGCTGACACATAAAATTAACCATCACAGTTGGTCCCATCAGAGTTCCCAGAGGAAGGAATGTTCTCTGGCCTGAGGACCGCCTGTTGCCCAGCACCACTTGTTGAAAGACATGTTTCCCCATGGAATTGTCTTGACACCCTTGTTGAAAATCAATTGACCTTAATTACATGGGTTTATTTCTGGACTCATTTCTATTCCATTGATCTATACGTCTATCTTTACGCTGGTACCACACAATTCTTGTGTTACAAACCTTACTGAATCTTTGTATTAAGTTTTTGAAATCAGGAGGTATGAGCCTTCAAGATTTGTTCTTCTTTTTGAAGATGATTTTCGCTATTCTGGTTCCTTTGCATTTCCATATGAGTATTAAGGTCTGCTTGAAAATTTCTGCGAAAGTGGCAGCTGGGATTTTGACAGGAATTGTATTGCATCTGTGGATCAATCTGGGGGAGCACTGCCATCTTAACAATAGTAAGTCTTCCAATTCCAGAACGCAGGATGTCTTTGCATTTATTCAGGTATCCTTTCACTTCTTTCAACAATATTTTGTAGTACCCAGAGTACAAGTCTTGCCCTTCTTTTAAAAAATTTATTCCTAGGCATTTTTTGGATGCTATTGTAAATGGAATTGTTTCCTTAATTTCATTTCCCGATGTTCATTGCTAGTGTATAGAAATACAATTTTTAATGTTGATCTCATAGCCTGCAACTTGGCTGAACTCTTTTACTAGTTCTAATAGTTTTTTAATTGATTTTTTTAGGATTCTCTACATACATCATCAGGCCATTTGCACATAAAGATAGTTTTGCACCTTCCTTTCCAATCTGGATATCTTTTATTTCTTTTTCCTGCCTAATTGCTTTGGCTGGAAGCTACAGTAGAATGCTGAATAGAAATTGAGGGAGCAGACATCCTTGTCTTGTTCCTGATCATCCAAATTCTATTTTATAGATAATAGTAAGCAATATATAAGAAGGTTTCTGCTTTTATAGAGATTATAGTTATATAAGGAGATCATTTAATTAACATAACAACATAACAAAAATTTTAGATCTTTATAGAACTTATAAGTCCTAGTGAGTTAGCCCAGAGACCATAAGGATGATTGAGAAGGATGCAGACCACTAGTCTGGAAGAATCCATCTGAAACATCCCCTAGAGGGGATTAGTAGAGCCACAAAGGTCACTGGCAGGTAACCAATGGGAGCACAACGAGGGTAAAGCTGACGGCTAGAGCAAAGCAGAAGGGGAGAGCTGGTGACACTAATACAACCCAAAGTCCTTGAGAAGGAGCCAGAAAGGCAGTCCAGGAGCATGATGTGAATAAGTGCTAAGTCTAAAACACAAGAATGAGCTCAGGGAGGAGGCGTGGAGGCCAAGGTCAAGCACACCAGGGCCTGAGCTGGAACAGGAGCAAGTTGATTACAAGGTGAAAAGGCCCCGAGAGGTTTAAGGAAAGCTTCTTGAGCACCTGCCACTCTTAGGGAGTAAATCAGGATGCTTACAGTGTAAATCTGAGCCAAAGAGAAGTCCCAGAAATGGTGCAGGGACTAATCTCCAATTGACCTTCACTCCCCTAGGTACAATCAGCCAGCGGACACTGCTGGGAACGTATGTGCGGCTCTCTGCTGAACAAGGCAGGGTGGTTTGAAGCTAAATTTACGGACAGAATCAGGTGGTAATTCTGAACTTCTTAAGATGCCCAAAATGTTCAGCTGCAGCCAAATCCATCAACTTCAAAGTTGTTTTCCAAGGAAAAAAAAAAGGAGGCTCGAGACAGCCAAAGCTCCTGGTCGTTATCAATGATAACAAATGTCGCCACCACAGGGCAGCTTGTTTTGTTTTGCCCATAGGTTCTCTTCACACCTCCCTTCTGTTCCCCTCCCCCCGCAAGAGAATAGCACTGTGGTTAAAAGTATGGTCTTTTGAGTCAGTAACACTGGGCTGGACACCAGTTCCACATCTACCTGACTGTGCTCTGTAGCTGAGTCATCAAAAGTCAGCCTTGATTTTCTCATCTGAAAAATGGGTATTTTAACTGGAAGAGCTCATATAGCTATGAATTAAATGAAATGAAGTGGTGAGAGTCCCTGGCACACGGTAATCAATAAAGAAAGGAAAATGATTAGCATTGATAAATTATCCCGTGGGATGGAAGGACCAGATACTATTATCTTTATTACACAGATTTAACAACTGGGACTTAGGGACTTTTCTAGAATCACATCATCAGATAGGACCAGAGCTAGTTCTGAAACCCCCATTCTTCTGATTTATAATCAATATTCTTCCCACTCCACTACGTAGGCTTTTTACATTGTGATTGGCTTGTTATTTAGAACTGACCAGTAGGTATATCCGCATTAAAGTGGCTCCAGATACTCCTGATAAAGAGAATTTGTGGTGACCTGCCATTATTCGATGTGAAAATCAATTTGTTCCATCATTCCACCATTGTGGATCTCCTGGAGCCTGTTCTGCCTCTAGCTGGCTCTACTGAGATGCAAGGTCCACCCACTAAGTCATTCTTTCCAATGATGGGAAGGGGAGGGATTGTGTTTCACATGGTCTTGGAAGCCATTATGGGGGCCTAGATGTTCTCTGGGCATATCGGGGGAGTTTCTAAGGCAAAGGGAGGGAAAGAAAGCCTTCTGGAACTTCTGACCACTGAAGAGCCAGGCTAGTTTCTAAAACATAAGCCAAACACAAGGTGGGATCTAGAATTAACCTTGCCCTGAGCTAGTTCTTGAGTCAACGCCAGCTCTTGGCTCAAAATCCATTTTCTTTCATGGACATTTGATTCAGGGAACTGAATGTTCACCAAGATAGAGTGATATAAGGACTTTCTTTTCCCCAACACCTCTCCCATCAGCCTTCCACTGATTCTCATGGCTTCACACATCATCCCCTTAATTGGAATTCAGATTGAATTCTATTTAGAAGTAATGGATAAAATGAGGACACCCAGTCTTAGGCTGTAAGGCGATGGTGCCCAGTCTTTTGAGGGTCATGACACACTTTCAAACACTAAAATCTTGGTGGGGTACAAACACGGACCTCTAGGTTCTTTAGATCGCTTATCTGCTCAAAAATCATGTTTCAGGATGTTGTAAAAAATCCCAGTTACCACTCTATTTCCTTAGTGGCCCTTTAACACAGGCATGTTCTTCGTGTGCCCAGTCCATCATGCCTAAGATGTTCACAATACAAAGATTTTACATGTTCTCGTACATCTATGATTTTTGTTGGCACCAGCTTGTGTCTACATCTCACAAGTCTGCCCCTCACTCCTTCTCACAACTGCTCAGTTCCATCTCCATCCCACAGATGTCAGGGTACCATGACAGCAGCCTGCGTAGTCTTGGTGCTACAGCCGTTATGATCTGCTGTACACAATCCATGATAAGGGTCCATGCCTTTTTCAGTTTTTCTTCTCCGATGTTTTTCTTCTCCTTTTCTCCCTTCCCTTCCTCTTTACTTCAGCGTGAGCAGGGCCAGCAAGAAGACGACGAAAAGATGGGCTGCCGTGAGGAGCTACAACTTCATCGCTTCATGGTGTCAGCATCTGCCTTGGCAACCCTCACGCAGCAGGAGAACATGCTTAGAGTAAGTGCTGATGGGGAGGGGATGCAGGAGGGAGGAAAGTTGGGGGGGATGCTGAGACAAGGCGTCTGCTCTTTCAGGGACCAGCCCTGTTATTCTGAATCCTTGGTCTTTCCAAGAAACTGTGTGGTTTGGAGCTCTCCAAGGTACCTCGAGTTAACAGCCTTGAAGGGGACCCTCCACATGTATGTGTGGATAAAGAGACAGTTCTTGTCATGAACAACTGTAACCTTCATCAGTGTAGCTGGGACAAATGGCACTCAGATGAGAATTGAAAAGAGAATTTTATTTATAAAAGCTACCCTGACACAGGTTTGTTTGGTTTTGTTTGGAACAGGACTTGATGAAACATAAACATTCATTCAATAAATATATATTAAGAGCCCTCCATGTCCTAGGTGCTGCAGACAACATTTCTGTCATTTGCAGAGAGCGGGCTTCTAGTTTTTGGAGCAGAGCACAAACAAATGTATATAAATATTTAATTTGGCAGGTGATCATGAATGCAATTAATTGATCCATCGATCAAGGTAAACATTCAAAGGACAGCTGCCCAGTGAGATTTCCTGAGATGATGGAAATGTTCTAGAGTCTGCACTGCTCAGTGTGGTAACCACAAGCCACAATTTGCAAGCAGTGGGTAAATACAGCCATCTTTGAAATCAGCTACGGTGAGAGTATTTACACCATGGGAATTGGCAAGTACTAGAAATCGGGGCTGTGTTTTTCCCTGTGAGAGAGCCAGCTGTACACGTATCTGCCTACCACTGCACATGCGGCCACTGAACACTTGACATGTACCTAGCGCAACGGAAGAACTGTGTTTTAAACTTTAAGTAGTTTTAATTTAATTAGACATGTGTGGCTAGTGGTTACTTTATGGACAGTACAGGTCTAGAGAGTAAGGCCAGTGAAGTCCCTTTCAGGCAGAGTGATCAGAGAAGAGTTCTCTAATAGAGTGAAATCTTAATGATAGGAGGGGTTGAACCCTGTAGCTACATGGGGAAAGAGCATTCCTGGCAGGAAGAACAGCACGTACAAAGGCCCTGGGGTAGAAACTTCACTGGTCTGCTCACACAATGGCAGTGTTGCTAGCACAGAGTGAATCAGACGGGAGAACAGTAGGAGACGGGGTCAGACCCCTGTGAGAGACCAGATCATGTAGGGCCTGGTTGGCTATGGAAAGGATTTTAAGTTTGCTTGTCTGAGTGAGATGAGGAAGTACGGGAGAATTTTAAGCAGAGGAGTAGCATGATCTGATATTTTAATATTAATATTTTAAAGGACTCACTTTCCCTACTGTGTTGTGGACAGACTACAAACAGCAAGGAGTGAGGCTGGAGGTGTAGGGAGACCCACTAAAAGACTATTTCAGCTTTTTTCAACATAGCCAAAAACCAGAAATAGTCTGGGTGTCCATCAACAGCTGAATGCACAGACAGACTGTGGTACATCCATACGATGGAATACTACTCAGCAATGAAAAGGAATGAACTGCTGATATGTATAAGAATGTGGCCCAATATCAGCAGTATGCTGAGTGAAAAATACCACACACAGAGGATGCATACGGTCTGATGCCATGGGAATGGAATTCTAAGGCAGGCAAAACTGACCCATGAAGACAGACATCAGATCTATTCTGATTAGTTCTTTTTTAATTTTTAATTTTTTTTTAAAAATTTTATTTTATATTAGAGTTGATTAACAATGATGTGTTAGTTACAGGTGTACAGCAAAGTGATTCAGTTTTACCCATACAAGTCCCTATTCTTTTTTAGATTCTTTTCCCGTTTAGGTTATTACAGAATATTGAGCAGAGTTCTCTGTGCTATACAGTGGGTCCTTGTTGATTATTTTAAATACAGTAGTGTGTCCATGTCAATCCCAAAGTCCTAATTTATCCGTCCCATTCTGATTACTTCTAAGGGAGAGGGTGTGCCTTGACTACAAAGGGACATGAGGAAACTTTCTGGGGTGATGTTAAGGTTCTGTGTCTTGCAATGGAATACTACTCAGCCATAAAGAAGAATGAAATAGTGCCATTTGCAGCAACATGGATGGACCTAGAGATGATCATACAAAGTGAAGTCAGACAGAGAAAGACAAATAGCATATGATATCACTTATATGTGGAATCTAAACTATTACACAAATGAACTTATTTACAAAACAAAAACAAAATCACAGACAGAAAACAGACTTATGGTTACCAAAGGAGAAAGAGGGAGAGAAGGGATAAATTAAGAGTCTGGGATTAGCAGATACAAACTACTATATATAAAATAGATAAACAACAAGGAACTACTGCATGGCACAGAACTATATTCAATATCCTATAATAAACCACAATGGAAAAGAATATGAAAAAGAATGTTTATGTGCATAACTGAATCACTTTGCTGTACAGCTAACACAACACTGTAAATCAACTACTTCAGTAAAAAAAAAAGTTCTGGGCTTCCCTGGTGGCGCAGTGGTTGAGAATCCGCCTGCCAATGCAGGGGACACGGGTTCGAGCCCTGGTCTGGGAAGATCCCACATGCCGCGGAGCAACTGGGCCCGTGAGCCACAACTACTGAGCCTGCGCGTCTGGAGCCTGTGCTCCGCAACAAGAGAGGCCGCGATAGTGAGAGGCCCGCGCACCGCGATGAAGAGTGGCCCCTGCTCGCCGCAACTAGAGAAGCCCTCGCACAGAAACGAAGACCCAACACAGCCAAAAATAAATAAATAAAAGTGTAAAAATTTTAAAAAAAAAGTTCTGTGTCTTGGTTAGCAGTTGTCAACACTGGTTATGTGAGGAGCACAAGATCTATGCATTTCACTGTTTGCTCATCGTGCCTATTTTAAAAAAAGATGATTGCAAAAGTCCAGAGAGGGATAAAAGTAGATCATTCTTGTGTAGTTGAAGCAAAGTTGCTAAGAAGTGGTTAGATTCTGGCAGAATTCTCCATTTGGGAGCTAGAACAATATGACGAAGGTGATCAGGGAAGGGGGGTGAAATAAATGCTCTGGAAAGGATGGTTTTGAGGGGCTCATTAGAACCAGGAGGAGGGGTAGGGAAACAAAGAAGCAAAGCTCACTGAGCTCCGTGGAACCAAATACCGGCTCCACGCTAGGTGCACGGCCACTGCAGGAAACTAATCAATGAGGCATCACCTCTCAGCTCCGAGCAAAGCAACCAGCCCTGAAGTTGCCCTGATCTGTGCCTCCCGCGTTTCCAGAATGTCCTGGTGCCCACTTTCTCCCTCTTGCTGTCAACTGGGTTTAAGTAATAAGTTTGCAGACTAGAGTAGAAGTTCACACCCTCGGGAACGTGATGTCTTTGATATTCTTTTTTTCTTGGATTTCACACTAGTTCCAGCACTCAAAGTGCTGACTTGGGTATGTGCACACACGCACGTGTATGTAAAGCGTCTAAAAATACATGCTGGAGAATCTGCAATTATCTCGGCAGGTGCTGTAAATTCTCTGCAAACACTAGGTTCACACAATGAGATCGAATGGTAGCCAGAACTTTCCCTGGGCTGCCCAAGGACTGAGGGGCCCTCCCTGTCAAAACCTCCCTTCCCACAGTGTAATTTAGTTGTCATTGTTTCTTCAAAGGTGGTAAGAATATACAGAGGCGAGAGGCAAAGAAAGGCAGGCATGCTGTCGAGGAAACAGAAGTAGTAAGTCTTTTCAAAGTCTCACTGCCCCACAGTATCCGCAAGGCAAGGATCTGGAAAATCCATTAGGCTAACCGTCTGAGAGGGAAGATGCCTGATTTGTCAGGAGGGATGACTCTTGGCCTCTTCGCTTGTAGATACACGTTGGGTCCATTTCCACCCAATTTATTTTCATTCTTAGTGTCCAATTTTGTGTGTTCCCTTAATTACTTTTCTTCCGCTTGAGTAATATTAGATTTCCCCAGATCTTGCCTAACTCACCAGTGGTGTCAGTCTTGGAAATGTGAAGACAGGCATGACCCAATAAGGCTGTCACTTCTGAAGTCAGACAATATCACCCAAGGCTCCAGATCAAGGTGAGAAGGATCTCTGAAATAGTAATACTTTGATATAAGACTATGGGAAATAAAACAAGCAGGTGTGCCTTCCAAGGCCTCACCATGCAGCCAATCTGACCATTATTCTAGGTCTAGAAGATATAGCTGGGTGGACTCTACCTTATCAATCATCCTGTTGTCTGTTTTTAAAATGAAACCAACCCACAATGTGTCCATCTCTGTCTCCTCAATATGAAGAGAAATCTCCAAGGATCCAGGGAGAGGCCATCTTTTTTTGACTTGACATCTCAGATGTAACCTGGAAACGTTACATGCTATAAATATGATATACAGCTGCTATAAAAGGAAGAGTGGATAAAAATCAAAAGGAAGAGGAGGGAGAAAGGAAAACTGCTTTGCTGTCCCTCAGAAACCTCTCCCCTCACCCGCACATTCAGTGCATTAATGTGATTCAGCATGATGGTGAGAAAGCAGAGAATCGACAGTTTTTTAAAATTTTTATTTCATATTGGAGTAGAGTTGATTAACAACATTGTGTTCGTTACAGGTGTACAGCAAAGTGATTCAGTTATACACATACCTATTCTCTTCCAAATTCTTTTCCCATTTAGGTTATTACAGAGTATCGAGCAGAATTCCCTGCGCTCTGCAGTAGGTCCCTGTGGGTTATCTATCTTAAATACAGCCGTGTGTCCATGTCCAAACTCCCAGTTTATCCCTCCCCCCGCCTTTCCCCTTTGGTAACCATAAGCTTGTTTTCTAAGTCTGTGGGTCTGTTTCTGTTTGAGAATCAACAGCTTGAGAACTCAAAACTCTTCTGGGTCATCTTATGAAGGCCTGAGACAGAGGGTTCATTACATCCTAGAGCAGATTTCTCAGCTTTGGCCCTGCTGACATTTGGGGATGGGTACATCCTTGCTGTGAGGGCCTTCTGTGCATGTGGTTGCCTCCCACCGGCCCCCGGCCTCTACCCACTAGAAGCCAGTGGCACTGTGACAACCAAAAATGTCTTCAGACAATTTCAAAGTTCCCCTGGGGAGCAAAATCGTCCCCCACCCCAAACTGAGAACCACTGCCTTAGACTTAAAACGTGGCCTTAGTACATCACTCACAAAGCCCAGATGCCTTCTCCAGTATCCTCTTCCGACAGCCCAGGGCTCTGCTCCAACTCTCTGAAGAAGTTTATTTTAGGAGAAAGCCTGTTTCCTGGGAGTTCACCTCTAGCTACTAAAAAAAAGTCTTTCCTTAATTGGACTGAACTCTCTCTTCCAGGAACTTCTTCCTTTTAATATCTGAGAACTGCTGTTCGATCTCCCCCGAGAACAGCAATGACAAGAAGTAAGGGGTCCGGTCGAGCAGGCGGAGGTCTGGGCAGGAGAGGCGGCCAGCATGCAGGAATAATGGGAGGGGGGGAAGGCTGGGAAGGCCCTGAGGGGTCAGCGCGCTCCTGGGAAATCTGCAAAGCCCATGTGCCACCTGCCTTTCCCACCACCCCCCGCTAAAGCTCTTCCCTAGAGCAGCAGTCTCTGACTGGAGCCCTCCTCCACGTTCCCCTCTGCCCTCGCCCCAGCTCAAAACTGTGGCCAGATCTGTGATCCGATAAAATCTCCCACACCGAGAAGTTAATGGTGAAAGCAGCTCAAAATGTCCTTCCAGAGGGGCAGGTCTCTGCATTTGAAAGGGGACAGTTTGGAACCAGCAAGGACTTCATCCAGTGACGTGCTGGTAAACGTTTACCAACCAGCTGTCTGAAGGGGGGTTGAATGGGGGGCTGGGGAGGGTACCAACGTCTTGCTTTGCGGTGTCTGTTAATTTCTGTCATGAAAAATATTTGCAGAGACGTGGATGGACCTAGAGACCGTCATACAGAGTGAAGTAAGTCAGAAAGAGAAAAACAAGTATCGTGTAGTATCGCTTATATGTGGAATCTAGAAAAAACGGTCCAGATAAACTTACTTGCAAAGCAGAAATAGAGACACAGATGTAGAGAACAAACTTACGGATACCAAGGGGCAGGGGGCGGGATGGGATGAATTGGGAGATTGGGATGGACATATATACACTACTATGTATAAAATAGATAACCTGCTGTATAGCACAGGGAACTCTACTCAGTGCTCTGTGGTGACCTAAACGGGAAGGAAATCCAAAAAAGAGGGGATACATGTATACGTATAACTGATTCACTTTGCTGTGTAGCAGAAACTAACACAACATTGTAATGCAACGACACTCCAATAAAAATTTTTTAAAAATAAAATAAATAAAATAAAAGATTCCCAACATAATAGAGTTCAGACTGCCAACATGAGGACTCTGAACCAGAGTTGGGAAGGAATCTGAGAAGCGTAGTATGTAATGTTTCCCCCTTTTGGATACAATGATGTGAATAAGCTCAAGAGCACAGATAACATTAACCTACAGAATAATTTTTGGGAGGTGATGAGTTTTGATTATGACCTTTGTTTGTTTTCTTAACACGTTCACGCAATTTTTAAAGGTTACTTTCCATTGACAGTTATTACAAAGTGTTGGCTCTGTTCCCCATGTTGTACATACATCCTTGAGTCTCTCTTACACCCAATAGTTTGTACCTCCCACTCCCCACCCCTAGCTTTCCCCTCTTACCCCGCTCCTCACAGGTAACCACTAGTTTGTTCTTAGGAGCTTTGTTTTTAATACAGTTTATTTAATTGTACTTTTATATAACTCGATTTTCAGAGATGGCTATGTTTCAAAACCAGCTGGTACGATTCCTGAACATTTCACACGGGGCCCTGACAACCGGTCCTACTGATGCCTGCACACCCTGGCTTCGATCCACAGAAATGCATTTATGCATTATGCAACCTACGAAAAGCTTAGTGCGGACCAAACTCTGAATGTGCTTTATCCCAATCCTCATAGCAATTGCATTTTACAAACAGGGGTAGCGAGGCACCAGGAGGTAAGGAACTTGCCGACATTCACGCAGTTAAGTGATGGAGCAGGGAAACCTGCGTGGTGAGTCTGCAGGGCTTATCAAGGGTGGAGAGGACTTCCTGGAGCTCCTTCACTGCATAGGTAGGGACCCTCTTAGTTGCTGTTCCTCCCCTGGAGCAAACGTTATTTTTTGCTCTGCACCCTCTTCCCATACTCGCTTATCTGTCCACATATGCAGACACATGCTGAGCTCCTGTTCTATGCAAGGCTCTGTGCTAGGGGATGAGAGGCATACACAAACCCCAAGAAATAAGGGTCTCCGTGCTCAGGACACTGAAGGAGACCACTGTGGGAAACTCGGGGCCCTCCTTGTGGCTTACTCTGCAAGATCAAGGGGGAGGTCCCACAGGAAAGAGGAATTTGTGGGCTTTCAAAAGTGTGAAGCTGGGGCTTTGAGAGGAGCGGGGCTTGGTCTTGAAGAAGCGGAAGAAGATGAACATCTCCAGGTGTGGAGAACCATCCATGCGCTCAGCGCTTCTGCTAGGGCTTTGCAACAACGCTGCAAGGGCCGATGTGACATCACGTCCACTTGCCCACGAGGAAACAGGGCCTGAGGCAGGTGGGGCAGAGTACCCTAACGGTTTGCATCACCAAGCTCCCCCACCCTCTCTCTGGCGTATAGCGACACCGTTCAGCGCAGTTCTGGAATTGGCACTGAGACCCAGATGTCACGCTGGAGGCTAGTAATGTCCCTGGTGGAAGAGGCAGGATTAGGATTCTGCTTCCAGAATCAGACTGCAGGGCGGAGCTTGTGCTTTGCCACCTGTATGACAAGAGATCGTCAGCTACACATTCCTAAGCCTCAGTTTCCTCATCCGTAAAGTGGGGACAAGGAGACTGCTTAAAGCGATGGGGAAGATTCTGGAAGATGATGCTGGGAAAGTACTCAGCACAGGTCTGGGACACAGGAGTGCTCTGGACGTGGGGCCTGCTCTTTTGAAAGCGCGGGTGCAGCAGAGAGGTTAACAGTGGTGGCTCTACAGCCAGACAGCCTAGCTCACATCCTGGCTCCACTCCTTTCATCTGTGACACCTTGAATAAGCTTCAGAACCCTCCCCGTTTTCTGCATCTAATACAAATCATTAAGGTTGTTGGGAGGAGTATATGGCCTATTGAATGCCGGTGCTGGGGTCATAGCTGGCTTCTAGTGAACCCTTAGTAACTGTTATCTTAGTAAGTTGCTGATGTTATTATTACTGTTGTTATTATTATTTTAATCATTATTTCCATGATAGAAGCTTTCTCTACACTAGCAATGATACACTTAAGCATCCGGATATCCACCCAAGCAGACGGACCATGCACAAGCCTGTATTCCGTTAGCAATTCACACTCACCCATTCGTTCAGGCATTCAGCTTACATTTATTTTTTTTTAGTAATTTTTTAAAAAATAAATTTATTTATTTATTTTTGGCTGTATTGGGTCTTCGTTGCTGCACGAGGGCTTTCTCTAGTTGTGGCAAGCGGGGGCTACTCTTCGTTGCGGTGCGCGGGCTTCTCATTGCAGTAGCTTCTCTTGTTGCAGAGCACGGGCTCTAGGCGTGCAGGCTTCAGTAGTTGTGGCTCGCGGGCTCAGTAGCTGTGGCTCGCAGGCTCTAGAGCACAGGTTCAGTAGTTGTGGCACGTGGGCTCAGTAGTTGTGGCTCGCAGGCTCTAGAGCGCAGGCTCAGTAGTTGTGGCGCACGGGCTTAGTTGCTCCACGGCATGTGGGATCTTCCCGGACCAGGGCTTGAACCCGTGTCCCCTGCATTGGCAGGCAGACTCCTATCCACTGCGCCACCAGAGAAGTCCCTCAGCTTACTTTTATTAAACACCTACTATTTGCCCAACACAAGGCCAGGAGTTGGGAACAGTGATAAACAACCCAGGTTTGATCCCCACCCCCTGCTCTGAGCCAACAGAGAGGATCTATTCACAGACCCTTTTCAAAGAGCTGAAGCCTTTTCCGATGAACTATGGGCTGAAAGATTATGCGTGCATTTGAGCCATTCTTGTTCAAACAATTTGAATTGAGCACGCCAAATGCCCTTCACATTTTCTCCCATAGGTTCAGGCATCCTCCTCCTACCAGCCTGGCTCCATAAGGACTGGAGGCTGGTCAGGTCCATACCCTTGATCGGGATGACAGATCTGTCCCCTGAATGGTGATCGGTGGGGGGGGGGGGTCCCTGGGAGTTCCCGAAATTCAGCTCTGATGGGACCCTCAAAGAAGAGAGGATTTCTCTCACCTTAATCCGAGCATCCCTGGAAAGTCTCAGTTTCTGCATGCACTGGGTCTAGAGCCTTAGCAGAGGGCAAGCCCTTCCCGATTCCCCAGCTCACCTATGGGTTGGTTTTGCTTGGGGCTGGGATGCTGGCATTTCCTTGCACTTCCCTGGCATCTGATATAAATCTGTTAACCAGTGCAGATTTCTGGTACAACTTAGGTGCTTATTACAGTCTATTTCAGCTTCAGAAACAGAGAGAAGAAATACAGATTTGGCAAGGAAGGTCCAAATAGAATGATTACGGAAGCAGAAATGTATCAGATAGGCTAGGTTCCACTGTCCATGAATTCTGGGAGGAAGGTGAAAAAGGAGATTTGGTTCAGACTTTTTTCCCATCAGGGGTTTTCCTGGCAGAATTTTTCGCATCCCTGAAAGGATCATTTTTATGTGTGAGGCACTGTTCTCAGCCCTTAGAATATATCAGTTCTTTTCTATTCTCACAGTATTCACGTGAGAAGGACATGATTATATCGTCACCATCATTCCCATTGTATAGAAAGGAATACTGAGGCACAGCGGGGTTCAAGGTCACACTGCGAGTAAGTAGCAGAATCGGACTTGTCCCAGCAAGTCTGGTTTCTGAGTTTATGCTGTTAGACAGGGGTCGGCAAACATTTCCTGCAAAGGGCCAGTTAATAAATATTTAAGGTTTCTTTGCTGCAACTACTCAATTCTGCCCTCAGTGTGTGAAAGCAGCCATCGTGGACACGTAACAAATGAGCATGGCTGGGTGAAACCTTATTTATAGACACAAATCTGAATTTCATCTAATTTTCACTTATCACAAATTATCTTCTTTCAATTTTGTTTTTCAGTCATTTAGAGATGCAAAAGCCATTTTTAGCTCATGGGCTGTGCAAAAGCAGGTGGCAGGCCAGATTTGGCCTTTGGGCCATAGTTTGCCCACCCTACTCTTAACCAATACGCTACGTCCCCTATATTTAGACACAGAATGATTTGGATTCACACAAAGGACACTGTCATAGGCCAACATGTATGCAATCTCCCTCTTACCTTGTTATTATGAAAATTCACAAGCACACAAAAAAGTGGAGAGACTAGTAGATTCCATCTCCAACATCCTCATCATCAGCTACTACATCCGCCATCGTGAGATCTCGTGATACAAGTTGGGAGTGCGGGGTAGACGTGATTAAATGAATCGGAGCAACTGACTGCTCCCTGAGCCCAATGGGTTTGCAAATCATTGAGGAGGCTCCTTTGCCTTCATGGTGTAATTTAGAGACAAAGGTTGTCTTGGAGTGTTTGATGGCCGGGGCATTGTTTTACCACCTCTGGTGAGCTCTAAGATGGTACCCAGGTCATCCCAAAGAACAAAACAGGTGAGAACTTTCCAGGTTGAGTCAGAAGCAGAATGTGAGTGGAAACTGAATACTCTAATCCACCCCTGGGATAGAAGGAGAGTCGTGGGTAAGACACCTGCAAACTAAATTTCTGCGTGCTCTTTGGGCCAACATACAGGGATGGAGTTCTGCCCTGAAAGGGGGTCCCCTCCTTTGCTAAGCCTCACTGTCTCCTCCTGAAGTTAAAAGAGGCGGAAGTGAGCCTTTGCTAGTTTGCTTCACGATTTATTTTCCTTAAGAACCAAAAGAGCTTAGAGATTCAAAGAAAAAAAAACAACAATCAGTGTTTTTCAATAAACAGCTGATGGCTAAATTGCAGATGGAAATGCAGTCGTAATCATCTCGAATGAGCATTCATTAAGCGTCTATCTGCATGTGGTACTGTGTGCGGGCTTTGAAGGAAATGATGCACTGACCTACTTTTCTCTGCGAGAGATGCTTCACCTATTTGGGTTTCAGTCAAGTTTGCAAACCATGGCAACTTTGGAAAGAACTACTCATACACCCAGGGAAGTAAGATGTCACTTGTAGGACTGAGGAGAACCTAGAAGACGTAGCAAGAAAGCATCTTAGTCTTGGTACGCCATCATTTCCTTCTCTGGATAAAACAGACCTGTTGTTTGAGAACAGACAGTCACATCAATTTCCATCACAGAGGGACCAAGACCAACTTCCATTTTAGGAAGGCTTCTCACTGCCACTCAGCAGGATGGTCTATACTGCACTACTTGCCTCGATTCTTTATCGCTATCCGTATCCCCGTGGTGCAGCTTGCAGTGCCTTTCCAATGAGTGAGTAGCGAGTGGTTTCTTTCCTAGTCCTCATCTCTGAGCTCGGCCATAGTTACTCTAATAGAACAAGGTGGAAATGATGACGGGCCAGTTCCAAACTGTGGCCTCGAGATGCCATGGACGCTTTTGCTTGCTCTGCTGTGCTTTTCTATGCTCTGCTATCACCATGAGAAGACATCCCCAAACTAACTTGCTGGCCCCAAGAGGAGGTTGAGAGGTGTACAAGGCAGGAGGTATCTGTCCATCTGATGTGTGAAGGGGGCCAGCCAAGATTAACAGCAAGATTAGCAGAATGCCCAGCCCAGGGACTTCCCTGGTGGTCCAGTGGTGAAGAATCCACCTTACAATGCAGGGGACGCAGGTTCAATCCCTGGTCAGGGAACTAAGACCCCACACGCCGCAGGGCGACTAAGCCCGTGAGCCACAACTACTGAGCTCTCGTGCCTCAACTAGAGCCTGTGTGCTGCAAACTACAGAGCCCACGTGCTCTGGACCCCAGGCACCACAACTACAGAGCCCATGCGCCCTGGAGCCCGTGCGCCACAACTAGAGAAGAGAAAACCCGCACGCCACAACTAGAGAGAAACCTGCGCACCACAACTAAGAGTCCGCGCGTCGCAATGAAAGATCCCGCGTGCCTCAACGAAGATCCCACATGCCGCAACTAAGACCCAACGCAGCCAAAAATAAAATAAATAAATAAATAAATAAATAATCTTTAAAAAGTAAATAAAAGACGAGGAGGGAATTCCCTGGCGGTGCAGTGGTCAAGACTCAGTGCTTTCACTGTTGAGGGCGTGGGTTGATCCCTGGTTGGGGAACTAAGATCCCACAAGCAGCGTGGCACGGCCTAATAATAATAATAATAATACAAATAAATAATAATGATAATAATAAATTTAAAAAAAAGAATGCCCAGCCCAGGCAAACTTCACAATAGTGAGAAACAACAAATGAATGTTGTTTTAGGCCACTGAGGGTTTTTTTTTGGTGGGGGGAAAGTGATTTGTTATACAGCAGTAGCTAACTCATATACCACCCAACAGACGTAAAATTAAACATCAGCAAACCACAGAAGGAAACTAATTTTGTTGGAGAAAATAACGGTGATATATTCTAAATTGAAGTGAAAGTGAGATTTTATTTTCTGTTCAGCTTTGGATTATCAGCATTTAAGTGGACTACTGAGAATGTGTCCTACAGACTGTGGAAAGTATAATCCTGACTTAGGGATTATAGTATAACATACATCCCTCTACTATATAAATATCCAGTGTTTCTCAACTCTGGCTGCACAACACATTCACCTGAAAATCTGACACCTGGGTCCCACTCTCATAGATCAGGAATCCACTGTCATGGGGGCAAGACACGAGTATTTTTTTATAAAGCTCCCCAAGTGATCATGCAGTGCGACTAAGGCTGGGAAACCCTGGGCTACGTGCTACTAAGATCTAAAGAATTAAAGTGTGATAGACTTTTAGCAAATTCTGTGGTTTTTTCCCCCTAATACTAAATGTATTTCACAGGCACCATCAATATCAGATCAGACAGGAGGTTTTTTCCTACACGATTTTATGATGTCGACAGAAAACATTCTCCTTCCAGGCTGGAGGCAGCTGCAAGCCACGTGAGAAATGTTCTTTCCTTCTTCCTTTCTCTCTCCTTCAAGTCTCCCAGAGTCCTTAAGCCTCCTTCTGCGGCCCTGCTTTTATTCTGCAACGTACACGTTCTGTGATGTGAGGATCTCTCTGTGCTGCCACGTGAGTGAGTTCTACTATCCTTTCCCGAACTTGCCAGGAATGATACCCAATCCCAGGAATGCGGACTCCGTATCTTGTGGGCACGTTCGACTCTGCTCTTTCAGTTCCAAGTAAATTCATCTACGGAGAGCCTTTTCTGGTGGCCCTGTGTCAGACACAAGTAACTCAGGGAAGAGCACGGGGCTTATCAGAGACCCACTGGAAAGGTGAGTTTGCCCTTTGCTGCCTGCCAAGAAGGAGGCAGATGCTCGGTTGCTCACTCCCATCGTGTAGTCCGAAAGGTGGTTTGATTTATTGCCCAGATAAAGTTACAGAGCAAAAGTCACTGGTAGGGCAGAAATTCCTTGCTGGCTCCTGAGTCATTTGGAAGACATGAAAGTGAGCAGGAAAAAAGAGCCTCCTATCACCCCAGATCACTCCCAAAGTGCTCACTGGCAGCTCTGAGCCCCTGGGCGGGCCACGCCTCAGTTTCCTCACCTGTAGAATGGGACGCAGAGGACCCACATCACATGGAAGAGCTGGGAAGCTTCAGTGATGTTACATATGTAACCCCTGGGCCTGTGCTCCTACTGTGTTCATCCTGCACGTATTAAGTACTCAACAGATGCTAGTCTGAAGAAAAAAGCTACAAAAAATGTAAATGGAAAAAAAAAAAAGAGAGATGGGATTTGACTGAGCTATCTGCTTTTTTTCTATGTATTTTGCCCCCTCCTGGAGAAAGTGGTCTTCAATATAATCTTAAGCCTGAATAACTTTAAAAAATGAAGATATAATTCATATACCATATAACTCACCATATTGAAGGGTGGTCAGTGTACATTAATATATTCACAGAGTTGTGCAACTATCACCACCATCTCATTCCAGAACATTCCATCACCCCCAAAGGAACCCTGTGTCCATCAGCAGGTCCCTCCCCCTAGCTTCTCTCCCCACCACCTGCAACCACTAACCTACTTTCTGTTTCTATGGATTTCTCTATTCTGGACATATGATATAAATGAGATTATGTATAAATAGAATGGAAGTAAAAACAGTGTGTGACTTTTTGTGTCTAAGCCTCAGCCTTTTTTATCAGGAAAAAAAAAAAAACTGCAAGTAACTTCCTGGATACCCAAGAAATGGCTTGTGGAATGGGTGGTGGGCTGTTGTGACTGGACCGCCCCCCGCCCCTTGTCTTCTGGTAGTGTTACCCGCTTTCTCCATCTGCTGGCTGTGTGCACGGAATTCTGGAAATGAACCTCACGGGGCTGAAACCCTGCCGTGCTCTTCCCCCAGCTGCTCTGCAAAATTGCTGCCATATGCTCACCTCCTCCCCCCCTGCTCCTTTCCATGTGACCTCACTGCTGCTCTCCTGCACTCTGATGGAGAAGTCGCTGGGCAGCCCACTGTCCTGAGTGGAGAAGGAGTCACAGAGGGCATTGTCTGACAACTGCTCGCAAACAGAAAACCCAGACACAGACGACTCTTGGAGTTTTGCAGCAAGCTGCTGTTTTTAAGAGGGAGGGAGGTTTTTTTCCGAGATTTCCCATTTTCACCAATTTGTGCAGCTTGCCACTGTGAAGTTCTCAACCGACCATGGCTCAGAGGAGAGGTGTAGTCATAAATCTGGAATTCATAACAAAACTAAGGGGTTGCATGGAGTGTCACAAGCCAGCTATATTGTAATTTCCCCTCCAGGGATGTCAGAATTTTCTCTACTTCAATGAGCGTTCTCATCAGGCATTCTAATTACTCTGACAAATATCAAAATATTACCTCTGTTGTCACTGTAATCTTACTTAAGAAAATGTGTTTGAATTTAAGAAGTATCGTTCTGCTGCTTTGCTGCAAATTAACTGCGTCTCCGTTGAAGTTGTGCCGTTGGCAGTTGGCTGCATCATCCTTATGGACCAATGACATCCTTGGTGTGATGCTTTTCTGGAGCAACACAGTGTGTGATAAACGCAGTGAGGCTGGCTTCCCCGGTGGCGCAGTGGTTGAGAACCTGCCTGCCAATGCAGGGGACACGGGTTCGAGCCGTGGTCCAGGAAGATCCCACATGCCAGGGAGCAACTAAACCCGTGCCCCACAACTACTGAGCCTGTGCTCTAGAGTCCGAGAGCCACAACTACTGAGACCACGTGCCACAACTACTGAGCCCACACGCCTAGAGTCTGTGCCCTGCAACAAGAGAAGCCACCGCAATGAGAAGCCCGCGGACCACAATGAAGAGTAGCCCCCGCTCGCCACAACTAGAGAAAAGCCCGCGTGCAGAAACAAAGACCCAACGCAGCCAAAAATAAAATAAAATAAATAAAATTTAAAAAATAATAAATAAAGGCAGTGAGGCTTTTGAGCTACAATTTAGGGAACTGGAGTTTTACCCAGGAACATAGACCACCAGCACACTGTGGGCCCAAAAGGCCGATGAATTCCCTCCAAGAGAAAACCTATTAGGCAATGATTTTTGAAGGGGGGGGGTCCCTGGACCAAGAGCATTAGGATCACCTGGGAACTTCTTAAATAAGCAAATCCCCAGGCTTCCTAGACTAGCCAGATCAGACACTCTGGAGCAGGACCTAGTAATCTAAGCTTCATCCTTGGGCAGGTTAAGCCCTTCAGGATATACTGATGTTCAATCCAGTTTAAGGACCGCTGTTCTAGAGTTTTATGACAGAATGATCCATCAGTGCAAAGAAGTCGTCTAATGGATCCGAGATGCCAGTCAACTAGGTTGCTATTAGCAACATCAGCAGTTTTCAAAATGACGTGACCTGTACTGAATAGCGACCCCCCAAAAGATATGACCACATCCCAGATAACTGTGGATGTGAGCTTATTTGGAAAAAGAGTCTTTGCAGATGCAATTAAGGATCCAAAGATGAGGTCATCCAGGCTTGTGCAGGTAGGTGGGTCCTAAATCCATCAACAAGTGTCCTTTGAGAGACACACAGAAAAGGGACCACATGAAGGAGAAGCCATGTGAAGACAGAGGCAGAGACTGGAGTGATGCAGCCACAAGCCAAGAAATGCCTGGAGTCACCACCAGAAGCTGGAAGAGGCAAAGGACAGATTCTCCCCTAGAGCCTCCAGAAGGAACCAGCTCTGCCACGAACTTGATTTCAGGCTTTCAGCCTCCCAAACCATGAGAGAATACATTTCTGTTGTTTTGAGCTGCCACACTGAGGGTAATTTGTTACTGCAGCTCTCAGAAACTAACACACGGCCTGACCTTGTCTATAATGCAGATTCCGGGCTACAGGAACCTCAAGAATGGTTGCACCAGGAGGTGCCATTTAATAGCTAAAGGCTTTAGGATGAGAAAAGCTGTTTTTACGGCCACGTTTTCAAAGAAGCGAGGCATGTTTGCTCCTATGTGAATCAAGGCCACTGTTGACTGAGTTATCTGTGTCCCAGCAAAATTCATACGCTGAAAGCTAACCCCCAGTGTGTTTGTACTTGAGGTGGGCCTTTGGGAGGTGATTAGGTCATTAGGGGGGAGCCCCCATGAATGGGATTAGTGCCCTTATCAAAGAGGCCCCAGAGAGCTCCCCTGCCCCTTCCACCATATGTGGGGACACAAAGAAGACAGCCATTCTTGAACCAGGAAGTGGGTCCTCTCCAGACACGGAATCTGCAGGTACCTTGATCTTGGACTTCTAGCCTCCAGAACTGTGAGAAATAAATTGTTGTATAAGCACCCAGTCTGTGATATTCTGTGATAGCAGCCCAAAAAGACAAAGGCAAAGGTCAAAGCTGAGACTTCGATGCTTGTGGTCCTTTGCCCCCTGTTCGGTTCCCGACCTGGGTGTCAGCCACAGACTTTCCTAATTCCAACATGGAATAATCCCTGCTTGAAATTCATAGCAGGGCTGCGACACTAGTCCTTAACACACTGAGTATGATATATGGAGGACCTGCCTTGACATCGTCAAAGCTTTTGCCAGCTGTTCACCTGCACCAAAGTTCTCAGTCCAGGCATGGAGGGAGAGCCATCAAAGGTGGCCTTTCCCAAGCTGCACAACCTTAACATGGAGGAGAAGGTGGGGGAAACTTCTCCCTACAGCCCTCCCCACCTTGGAGTCCCTGGGTAATGGTTAAGGCTCTGAGGAATCCGGAAGTAAAGAACCACAGTTTCCTTTGATTAGTGGAATTATCTTCCAAACTTGTGTGGCGGCCGGTCCTTTCTGCCCAAGAACTGCTAGCACCCCACAAAGCATGCACGTCATCTGGAAGACAAGCGAAAGGTGGGGAGACTATACTGCTTACTTATCGCTGCTGTTACAGGTAGAGAGAGATACATGGGGTTACCAGGAGATTTTTCATCTTGCATTTTCCTGTAGCCCCGAATGCCAGTCTACACACTGGTGTCGTGAATTGGCCCAGAAGCTTGTTAAAAGCAGGGTCCCACTCTCCTCCTGGACAGCTGACCTCAAGAGGCCTTGGACCCACCAGCATCTCCCTTGGCGACTTGTGTGCATATTGCTTAGGAAATGCCATGGCTGGTGGAGAGCGATATTTCATCAGCATTACCCCCAAACACCCCCAACTTATAGTTAACGTAGCCTGGTTTGATTTTCACACTCAGGACACTGCTTTCCACACTCAACCAAATATTTCCAAATTTTCTAACTTATTGTTGCCGGGAATTGAGTATTAAACTGCCTTCTTAAGTTTTTACTTATATTACTTGACAGAGGGCTTAATTCAGGCCAGACACTTTGAGATATCAATTCATTCAATGTTCAACACATCCTTACCAAGAAAGGATTAACATTATTTCCATTTTACAGATGAGAAGACCGAGGCACAGAGAGGTCAAGTAGCCTGCCTAAGGTCACACAGCCAGGAAGTGTTGGCATCCGGACTGCATCTCAGTCAGTCTGACCCCAGGATCTGTGCACACAAGCACCATTCTGTGTGATGCTGCTTTTTGCTTAAAATGTTCCTCCCATTTTAAATCTGTCCAGTAAAGATACCTTTTAAAACTCTTATCTTATATATCTATCTCTCTTCTTCACAGCAATGTCCAGATTTAGGAGCAGGGCTTGACAACACCCTCTCATTCTGTTCAGAAGATTCAGACCACAGTCAGAATTAATCCTGTAAGCTAACCCCTTGGCCAGGGGCAGTCTTCCCTTCCAAATCCTCAAATTAATGCCATAATATCTTGGCCAGAGAGACCAAACACACAAAATACAACATGAAGGGAAATCAAAGCGAAGAGTTGAAAGGAGGAGTTCTCAATTTAAGGCGATCTTGCCCCCCTGGGGAGCTCTGCCATACCTGGAGACATTTCAGGAGATCTCCACACTGGCATTTATCGGGGAAAGGCCAGGGACGCTGCTAAACATCCTTTAATGCACAGGACAAAGAGGTACCCGGTTCAGAACGTCAACAGCGCCAGGTTGGGAAGCCCTGGTTCAAGGATTTCTTGCAACACACTCCATGGCAGAAAAATCTAAGTACAGAAAAGATTACTGATTATGTTTGTAAATACAGTGTATTGGAACGCAGCGCACTCTTCTGTTTGTGTACTGTCTATGGCTGCTTTTGCAATCTGATGGCGGAGTTGCAGTTGTGACAAAGACCTTCTGGTTTGCAAAGATAAAAATATGTACCATTTGGCCCTTTACTCCAAGAAAACGTTTGCCTGCCCAATGTAAGGGGTCCATCAAAATTTGAACAGCATTCCTCTTGCGTAGTAAACTCAATCTAACGAAGTCTCTGGTTACCCCCATCTGCTCAGCTGCATGTGGCTCATGGAATCAAGGGGATCCGACTGGGATCTGATCAGGATCCGATCGGCTCGTCAACGTGTGATTGATCCATCCTTGCATTACTAACTGCATCAGTAACTGCATTATTCCCCCTTTGTCCTTTCCTCCGCTTTCCTGCATATTTTCCTTTCAAATTAGCCATTGTTGGAAGATTGGCTCAACAAGACCAGGAGGTAACAGAGAGGCAGTGATTAACAAGCTGTTAGAAGATGCTTTAGCCCCTGCCTGAGCTAAAAAGCCAAAGGGAAATCAGTTAAGCTGGACGGTAGCTGGTCCCAGGAACCACATGAAATTCAGACAGAAGGCAGCAAATGCCTCTCCTCTGTCAGAGTTCACTGGTTTGGAATCATCCGTCATCACCCAGGACAGACTGGCGAGTCAGCAAAGCCACTGTCTCTGCCTTGATGGGTGACCTGTCCTCTTCTCGTCCCCTGGCAAAAATGAACTGAATGGCCACCGGCCAGCCTGGCATCCTGCCCATCCACACTCCACTCCAGACTCGCAGAAGCTGGTCCTATCAGGGCACAGGATTTTTCAAATCAGTATTTTTCCATTCTGGGTTTTGAAATCAATTTAGTGGTTGTCAAGCAGCCTTTTATAAGGAATGAAGGAGAACAGGTAGAAAAAATATCAGCTTGTTACACAAAGCAAAAGTACATATTGTTTTGTGAAACTTCATTTTTAGATATAAACATGCACATACACATATATACACACGTGTGTATATATATGTAAACACAAATACTTAAAGACATTATATAAGAACACGTATTACATGGTATTATTTGTTTTGTACACTCACTTGTATATGTGTTCTAAGTCATAATGTAACACGTATTTCTTTTTTTTAGTGTTATTTGTAACATTTATTTTTACTTACAAGGTATTAACACATGAATTTATTTTCTTCGTAAAATGTTACAATATTTCTGGCCATCTCTTCTCCAGAGGTAACACTTCTTGGTTTGGTGTGGACATTTCCAGATAGTGTCTAATGCATTTTATTCTATTTGTTTTAACTATTTTTAACTGAACTGTAGTTAATTTACAATGTTGTGTTAGTTTCAGGTGTGCAGCAAAGTGATTCAGTTATAAACATATATATATATATATATTCTTTTTCAGCTTCTTTTCCACTGTAAGTTACTTACAAGATATTGAGTATAGTTCTTTGTGCTATACAGTGGATTACTGTAGGTTATCTATTTTAAATATAGTAGTGTAGATCTGTTAATCCCAAACTTCTAATTTATCTCCACCCCCCGACTATCCCCTTTGGTAACCATAAGTTTGTCTTTGCAACACGTATTTCTGTGTATAATAAAACATGGTCGAGAAACCCTGCTTTAAATTGTTTCTCTATTATCTGAGATACGAGTGCTTTTCTATAAATGGCTTAAACTGCTGGGACAGAATTAAGAAGTCAGAGAGATACGTTTCCATTTCCTCCTGTTAGGAAACTACAGTCAGCAATTCCTTTTGCTTCCCCTAAGCGGTTGACCTAACTTCTACTACGGGGTATGCTTGCCTACGAGGGTCGAGTGCAATTCTTGGTGTTCCGAAGACCTAAGAAACCCAAGTATGAGGGAGCTAGAGAGAAACCTAGGAAAAGTAAAGTCTGACATTTCCCACACTTAGTGTTTTGAGTATTTTCACGATTTTTGTGAGAACCATAACCCATGTTCTATGATTTAATATTTTAATTCGTTTTTATGTTTTTTCCTAAGCAATAATATCTGCACCATCGCAGATTTTTATGTGATAATTTTTTCCCTAATACGCATACAAATGAATACATAATTCCATAAATAAAAATGTTTATGGATCAACTAAAATAGGTGGTACATCTAGTAATTTGGGAAATCTTGACCTTGCTCAACCCTCCTCACCGATGCTCTCCTGTGGCAGCCAGAGTGATTAAGGGAGGGAAGGAGTGGGAGTTTGGGGTCAGCAGATGCAAACTAGTACATACAGGATGGATAAACAAGGTCCTACTGTAGAGCACAGGGAACTATATTCAATATCCTGTGATAAACTGTAATGGAAAAGAATACTAAAAAAAGAATGTATATACATGTATAAGTGAATCACTGTGCTGTACAGCAGAAATTAACACAACATTGTAAATCAACTATACTTCAATAACAAAAATAAATTTTAAAAAAATTTTAAATAAAATGAAAATCTGATCCGTCCCCTACTCCATGGCTTCCCTGTGCTCTCAGGAGAAGGTCCAAGCCCCCTGGCTGCCTCACCAGGGCTTCAGGCAGCACCTCCAACTCGCCATCATCCTTGTCACCCAAGACTGGTCTTTCTGTCTGGACCACTCTTTGCCCAAGCAACGCCTTCACCCTGCTTTCCAAGTGTTCACCTGAACAGGTGTGCCAGCACCTGCTCGACCTCGGACGTAACTAGCATCACATCCTCATCAGATACGCCCCTGCCCTTTGCTGATGCCCTGTAGAGCCATCCCTCCCATCCCCACCCATATAACACCTGGCATAGTCCCCCTTGCACGCTACCGTATTTGTGTATCCGTCAGACCTACACCTGTCTCCTCCATTGGACTGTTAAGCCTCACGTGGGTAGGGGCGAACACATCCTGGGCACACATCACATGTCTGTTGGATGAATGAACAGACGGATGGACAGAAGGACAGAGGCAGGTGTGTTTTTGCAGAAGCAGAAACGGAGGGCTGGGGAGAGCAGAGGCTTGTCCCTAACGCGGTGCATCAGAGGACACAAATCAGAACCCGTCTCAGCTTCTTATCCTGCTCTCTCCTCCATGCCGCAGCTCTGTGCAGAAACCTAAAAAACATTCATGCAAATCAGCCCGGAACCTATTCCAAATTAGCCCCAGGCCAGTGCTGGGAAGGTCCCTGGCTTCCTCGCAGTCCCAGATCTGAGCCTGATTCCTGCTACTGAGAGGCTCAGAGGGCAGCTTGGAGCATGTTAGCTCCAATTCACGGGATAACAACAGTGAGAAAGAAAGGCAAAGAAAACGAAACTTAGCTCAATTGGCTCACAATCCCCCGTAACAATCAGTCTCTGATTAGCCACCTCGTTAAAATATAAACTAATTTAATTCAATCATTTAAGCAATAGCCCAAGCCAGCACACCCATTATCATCAAAAACTCCATAATGTTCACTCTCTACAAGACATGACAATTTGGTGTTTTTATTAAGAATATGAATTTCCTGCTGGTGCGGAGAAGAAAATCTCTGGCAGCTGCTGTTCTCCCATTGTCCCCGCATGCCAACAGCATCTTTTTCAATTTCCAAAACAAAGCGATTAGGGGAGAAGCCACCGAAACACACCCGGAGTATGAGATGAGAGGTGTATAAATAGTTCATAAGGAGGATTTTCTTTCCAAATTAGCAATGTGTCTGATACTTGCATTATAAACGCGGCAAACTCCGAATTAGATGGGGAACCGAGGACCAGTCAACCTTCCCTGCTCCCACAGACCTTGGAATCTCTGCACATCTTCTGTCTTTTACCTGCAAACCCTTCCCTTCTTCATCATGTTGAAACCCTACTCATAATTCAAGCACCAGCTCAAGGGCCCTACAAACTCTTCACTGGTTTACCAGGATGAATCAACACCTCCCTCTCCTCAGCACTTCTATTTATTCATCTTCTTCCAGTTTTATTGAGATGTAAGTGGCACACAGCAGGGTATACATTCAAGGTGTACAGCATCATGACCTGACTTACATCCATCACGAAATGATTCCCACAATAAGTTTGTTGAACGTCTATCATCTCACAGAGATATATTAAAGGAATAGAAAAACAATTTCTTCTTGTGATGAGAACTCAGGATTTACTTTCTAAACAACTTCCCTGTACACCATGCAGCAGCGCTCATTATACTAATCATGTTGTACATACAACCCTAGTGGATATTTTTCTGAGAACTGGAAGTTCGTACCTTTTGACCACCTTCATCCAATCCCTCCACCCCCAGCTCCTCCTCAGAACTTTTAGCGTCTGTTTCATTCTATATGAAGCACTGGGTCAGGACTTCCCAACCTGGACAGCTACCCAGGCTGGAACAGATAACATTAAGAAGTACAGCCTTCCAGGTGTGAGAAAATCCAGACCTGGAGGGGGAGTCAGGCTCCCCTTGGTTCCAGCTGATTCATACTGCTGAACACTCTGAATTTCCGTAAGATTTCAGAAAGGTGAATTTTTCAAATGAAAAGTTGAAATGTTGGCAATGGAATGAATGACATGGACACTTTATATAAGCTAAATGAAACATGCTCGCAGGTCCAGTGGAACCAGTGGCTGCCATTTTCCCTCCCTCTGTTGTAGGATTTTGCTTATACGACGGCTCCCTCCCAGGGCACATGGCTTTCTGGATTTGTGGCTCCTACAGGGAAGTCAACTTGTCTCCTTCCTTTCTATGACCCTCTCTTCACAGATGATGGGTAACCCTCCATCCCACTCAAGCGGGAGGAAGGGTGGCTGGGCCCTCGTGTGTTTTCACCTTGGTGAAAGCTTCACTTTTATATAAATATTTAGCTTTTATACCTCACATTACAAACAGTTCTGGGAATACGAGCTACAAGGGAAACCAATAAATGCTAAGATAAGGAAATAAAAAGTCCAATTTCAAAGTTCTTTCTCCAGGGATCGTTTCAGTTGCCTATTGTAAGCTGTCTTTTTCTCTTCCTCAGATCTGCAGTGGCTCCTCCAAGATCTGCTCTGAACCCCACCTTTTAAATTCCCCTGAAGGAGTTATCTCTGATGATAACGTGTGTTGCCCAGTTCCAGGATTTCATAATAGACAGAAGAATTCTCGGCGGCTCCCAATGAGTAATTTCATCTGAGGCTCTTCAGGACGCTGAACATTTCGCCTGACAAATGGTTACGGACCACCTACTGTGTGCCAGGCCCCGTGCTGGGGGTGGGAAAGCAAGATCAACAGGAGTCAGCCCTGCCCGTCGGATGGCACCCGGTGGCGTGCACTCACGGGGGCAAACAGAAAATGTTATACAAAGTCATGGCTGCATTCTTGGGGAGAGGAAGGAGGGACTCCCATCAAGAACTGGCACCCCAAATGTGATGGGAAAACTGTGGAGAGTTTTAAACAGAAGGAGTTGACATGTTCTGATGTATGTTGTATTAAAGTCCCCCTGGCTGCCCTGCAGAGAACAGATTATGGAGTGGGGTTGATGCCGGGGATCAATCATGCCCTGTTGAGGTTGTCCAGGCAGGTGGTGACGGAGGCTGGGCACAGAGAGATGATGGAGAAGGTCCGGGCTGGGGTCGAAGCCGGGATATATTCTGGACTGGAGTGGACAGGATACACAGAGCAGTAAAGGGAGAGAAACCCAGCATGACTTGTGTGTGGGCTTGGGGACTGAGCAAGCGGGCAGACTGCGGTGCGTTCACTGAGATGGAGAATGCATGGGTGGAAAGCATGACTCAGGCGGAGTTTTCGTTGTGGGGTGGAATTGGAAGTGGGACCAGGGTTTTGCTTTGTCTGCGTGATTTGTGATGAACGCAGATACCTAAACGGAAGCCCCAAATGCGAGGCTGGATTTTCAAGACAGGAATAGAGCAGGGAGCTTAGGAATTCCCACCACATGATGAGTACAATGCAAACTCCTCTGCACCCTGTCTACTTTCCTAGTCCTCTTTCAACACGCCAGCCACAATTATCTTTCTGTCCTTCGAGTGGGCCAAGCTTGCCCCTACCTCAGGGCCTTTGCACTGGCTGTTCTTACCCACTGGTTCACCCTTCCCTCAGCTCTTCACACGGCCAGACCTTTCCTGTTATTCATATTCTACTCAAATATCATTTACTGAGGAAGAAGGTCCCTGACAACCCAATCAAAAAAACCCACTCTCACAATCCTACTTTCTTGTCTTCGAAACCCTTGTTGGTATCTGAAATTATCTTATTTCTGCATTTGTTTCCTTATTTATTGTACGTGTTTTGCTATTGGAATGTAAGCTGTAGGGAGAAAGGATTCTTGGACTGTCTTATTCACAGACATGCTATTAAAGCATCTAACACATAGTAGGTGCTCAGCAAATCTGTGTTGAATAGTAAAAAAGCTTACAACATTATCACAGGTACTTTTTTTGTTTCTTAATATAGATAGACCATTGTATTTAATTCCGCTTCTGTAAACAATGATGCAAACGGGAAACTGTGTTTACTGCCAGAGCTCCAAGGAAGTTAGACTGCAGAGTGAAGAAGGCTCCCACCTTCTGCTGGACATATAAGCATGAGCCAGATGCTCTAAGCAGGTTATGTTTGTCATTTAATGGAACACTTAACAGGCAGCAGAAACCTTTCAGGTATAGAATGAAGCAGCATATAAATGGCACTGAACAATCTAACTCAGATGCCATTTATGAGTGGGTCTTAGGCCAGGAACTACACCACCCCTGGAGAATGGAATTTACAATGATGAGCCTTGGGAAGTGAACCAAAACGAAGATGAGGCTTCTTCTGGGGTCTTCAGTGGGGAAGGCAGTCCACTATGACATTCATCACTTTTGAATGAATTACAAAAAAAAAAAAACCAGTTTCCTTTGGGTGCACACAGACCCATGGGGTCTTGGCTTGGTGAGCAATGATTGGGCTGCATTTCAGCCCCCATCATCACCTCAGCTGAGCCTACTTGAGCAGTGCACAACCCGTACAACTGTGCACAGGAGTCCTGGGGAGTGAGGAGGGAGCTCCCTGAAATAAGGTGCAATGAAAACTTTGTTTCACTTTTTTGGGGTCTTAAAGTGACAGTCTTCAGGTCAAATCCTTTCCCTAGACCTTTTCCTTTATTTTTTTTGGGGGGGATGATTGCTTATATAGATCCACAGATCCTACCTCTCCTTTTTGCTAATTATATTCCCCAGTGCACAATCTTATGTTCCCTGTCTGGTCTCCTGTGGCATCTGACTGAAGAGAAAGAGTACATCTAGGAAAAGATTTTAGAATGTCAATTACCTCTTTTTTCCCCCTTCTAATTAACAGCTTCCAGGAGCAAACTTTCCAAGGTGAAATTTACACACAGAGAAGATAAATGGTTTTTTAATTGGGGGTCACTGACAAGGTCACCAATAGCACTCTGTTATTGTTATTTTTTTCAAACATGCCTTCATTATCTGTCTCTTAAAAATAGTACAAAGAGGTCCAAGACGTTTGATGATCACACTTCCTCTCCCTAGCTACTCATTTTCAAATTAAGGAATGCTGCAGGCTGAGCCATCAGAAGCCAAGGGTTGTCCTTGGCCTGCTTCCCTTTATCTTTGGTAAGTGCTCCATCCACCCCACCCCCCAATGAGATGCTACACTGTGAAAATCACTAGTAGCAAGAGCCCAAGACCTACCGCTGACTGCATAGACCTAAGTGGAGATCAGGTAGGGAAGTGGCAAGAGTGTGCATGCACTTCCCTGACAAAGTACGGGCCAAATGAAAAACAGCAGCTCCTTCCCGGAAACTGGCTTTAGTCAACTGACATCTGCTGCTTTGGCTGTCCAGGGTCCATCCTCTCTTCTTCTGGTGATGCCTGTCATTTCTTTAGGGTAGCCGTCACCACTCAGTGTGGGTTAGCTGGGGCTGATCCACCCTCCTGCGTGGGGTGGGCACAACAGCCAAGCCAGACCAAGACGGTTCACAGTGACCAACTCAGGAACAGCCTTGTGACCCAGTATGGGACATTGAGGACCAGTCCCAGGATTCTGCTTGAGCAACTGCACTTGCTAAGCTGCAAGAATATAGATTTGAATTTTCTGGCAGCCACCTGGCTACCCTGTGAGGAGATACTGCTTAGAACAAAGCCATAATAGAAGCAAGCAGGGGTGAGAACTGAACAGAAAGACAGTACATGTCCTAGTGATATTGTTATTGGCCTTTGGTCCAGCCACGCCTGACACCTGCACTATCCTAGTTTCATGAACCACTGTTTTATTTTTTCCTTAAGCCAGTTTAATTTGAGTTTCTGTTATCATAACTAAAATGGTCCTAAATATAACACCCCCAAGCAGATCTCTTCTGAATTCATGGAGAAGTCCAAATTTGGAAACTACTAATATGCACCCTGATCAATACCAAATCTGCCCTCTCTGAGCTCCAAGTCCTATTTTTTGATACTTGCTGGATAATACAGATGCCAATAGCACCTCCAATTCAAATAAATTTAAAAGAGAATTCTTCCCCTTCCCCTCAAAACTTGGTTTTCTAATTTCAATCAATGGTACCACTATCATCCAGGCTGGAGACATGGGGGTCTTCCTCTATCCTCCCACCCCTTTTAACCTTACATTTCTACTGCCAGCTTCTAACAACGAACAACCAAATCCTGGAGAGCCCAGCCCCTCTTCCCTACCCCAACTGCAGCTTCCTCCCTGGTCTCCCTACTCCAGCCCCAGGCCTTCCATCCCTTCTCTACACAGCTGCTGGGAGGACTTTTCCAAAACGCACTTTTTAAATAATTTATTTATTTATTTATTTTTGGCTGCGTTGGGTCTTCGTTGCTGCGCGTGGGCTCCTCATTGCGGTGGCTTCTCTTGTTGCAGAGCATGGCCTCTAGGTGAGTGGGCTTCAGCAGTTGTGGCACTCTGGCTCAGTAGTTGTGGCTTGCAGGCTCTAGAGCACAGGCTCAGTAGTTGTGGCGCACAGACTTCTTTGCTCCGTGGCATGTGGGATCTTCCCGGACCAGGACTCAAACCTGTGTCCCCTGCACTGGCAGGCAGATTCTCAACCACTGCATCACCAGGGAAGCCCCCAAAATGCAATTTTTAATCACAGGATACTTCCCTGTTTAAAGTCCCTGTACCACAGACATCCAGTGGTCTTAAATAATTCGTCTTCTCTTTTTTCCGTTAAGACAAGACTCTCTGAATTTTCCCTGGGCACCTGGTGCCCAGACTAAATGCAGACTGAAAACTACATTTCCCAGCCTCCCTGGCAGTCGCGTATAGCCACGTGTCTAAGTTCTGGTCAGTGGGATGTGAGTAGGAGTGATGGTGGGCAACTTTTGGACAGTGCTCTTGAAACAGTGGTGGGATGCAGTAGCCCTGGATCCCATGGCACCGTGGTTATCTCTTCTCAACGCCACATCCACGTTGGTGGCTTGAAATTGGCCACGGTGGGATATTTACAAAACGGAAATTGGCAAAATCAGCAAATCAACCTCCTCCACCCCCATCTGAGATCTGGTTGTTAAATATTCGCCAGGGCACTACTGCTTTAAAGTGGAAGAGTAAGTCTTCCTCTTCCCATTTCTCCTCCTTTGCACTGGTTGGAATCAGGGCGTGGTGATGGGCCATTGCGCTAAGGAGGGCAACAGTCCAAGGACGGTGCAGCAATAAGTCAGAAGAGGGAGGAGTCAAGATGGCGGATTAGGAGGACGCGGAATTCGCGTCTCCGCACAACCAGGGCACCTACCAGGCCCCGGCGGGGGACCGCGGACACCTCAGGGGACGGGAGGGACCCCCAGCGACCGGGTAGGACGAGATGCATGTGGGGTAGTGATGGGGGAGGAGAAGTGGAGGTGGGACAGGACTGGCGCCCCTGAGGGGCAGCTGGGGGAGGGGAAGGGATCCCTCACCGGAAGGGGTAAATCGGGGGACCACTGGGAAGGCAGAGGACCAAAATGGAGTGTGGCCAGGTTCCCCCTGCCCACTTGGGCCCCCAGGAGCCTGCTGAGATCCTGGGCCTGATCCTCTGCCCACAGAGGCGCCCTCCAGCCACGTGGGTCCTGAGGGAGTGGGAGGGAGGGAAGGGGGAGCAAAAGTAAAGGCCAGACCTCTGGGACCCGCACCCCTGAGGGGTGGCTGGGGGAGGGGAGGAGTTCCTACAGCCAGCGGGACCCACCTGTGGTTAGGGGTCCAGCAGCCACAGGGGGAGACCCTGGGGGAGACGGTGGGGGAGGGGCACGGAGGACCGGGGCCAGCACTTTCCCTCTCCACTTACGTACCAGGGAGCCTTCTGGGCACCCGGGACTAATCCTCTGTCCTGGGAGCCTCCCTCCTGCCGCGCAGAGCCCAAGCCCCACCCCTAGACCCCCACCCGGGGTCCCCCCTCTACACTCGGAGACCCCTCTGAGACCCCCTCCAACGCACTGGGCCTAAGCCCCACCCACACACCCGCACCCGGGGCCCTACCTGCAAACCCCGGAACTCCACACTCCCGAGGCCCTCCTTTCCACGTGCTGCCTCTCCCCTTCCGCAGGTCCTAGGCAGAGGCCCCGCCCCACGCTTGAACGTCAGCCCGCCTAGGCCCCGCCCCCAAGGCCTTTTCCGGCTGCTCGGGTCCTAAGCCAAGGCCCCGCCCCACGATCAAACGTCACCCCACCCTAAACCCCGCCCCTGCCTAAGTTCCACCCCCCCGCCTAAACTCCGCCCCCATAGCCGAGGCTTTTTTTTTTTTTCTTTTCTTCTTTCCTCTTTTAGATTGGGGTTCTGTTTTACCTTGTTGTTGATTCATTGTTGTTAATACATTTATATTTTTATTTTTTCTAATAAATCTTTTATTTTTCTAATTTGATTTTATTCTTTATACTTTTGTTACTGTTCTGCTCCTTTTGGCTTGTTCCCCACCCCCCCTTTTTTCTTCTTTTTTCTGTTGTGATTTTGTTTTACCTTGTTGCAGTTGTTTCGATTATATTTTTATTTTTCCTAATATATTTTTTATCTTTCTAATTTTATTTGTTTTTTATTCTTTGTTATTGTACTGCTTTTTTTTTGTCTAACCACGCAGCTTGTGGAATTTTCTTTCCCAGGCCAGAGGTCAGGCACAAGCTCCTGTGGTGGGAGCTCCGGATCCAAACTACTGGACTAACAGAGAACCTCAGACCCCAGGGAATATTAACCAGAGTGGGGCCTCCTGGGGATCCTCATCTCAGCACTAAGACCCAGCTCTTCTACCCACCTGCCTGCAAACTCCAGTGCTGGACGCCTCAGGCCAAACAACCAGTAAGACAGGAACACAGCCCCACCCACCAACAAAAAAGAATGAAACGACAAAAAAATATGTTACAGACGAAGGAGCAAGGTAAAAACCTACAAGACCAAGTAAATGAAGATGAAATAGGCAACCTACCTGAAAAAGAATTCAGAGTAATGATAGTAGAGATGATCCAAAATCTTGGAAACAGAATGGAGAAAATACAAGAAACATTTAACAAGGATCTAGAAGAACTAAAGAGCAAACAAACAGTGATGAACAACACAATAACTGAAATTAAAAATTCTCTAGAAGGAATCAATAGCAGAATAACTGAGGCAGAAGAACGGATAAGGGAGCTGGAAGGTAAAATGGTGGAAATAACTGCCATGGAGCAGAAAAAAGAATGAAAAGAATTGAGGACAGTCTCAGAGACCACTGGGACAACATTAAATGCACCAACATTCGAATTGTAGGGGTCCCAGAAGAAGAAGAGAAAAAGAAAGGGTCTGAGAAAATATTTGAAGACATCATAGTCGAAAACTTCCCTAACATGGGAAAGGAAATAGTCAATCAAGTCCAGGAAGCACAGAGAGTCCCATACAGGATAAACCCAAAAAGAAACATGCCAAGACACATATTAATCAAACTATCAAACTTTAAATACAAAGAAAAAATATTAAAAGCAGCAAGGGAAAAGCAATAAATAACATTCGAGGGAATCCCCATAAGGTAAACAGCTGACCTTTCAGCAGAAACTCTGCAAGCCAGAAGGGGGTGTCAGGACATATTTAAAATGATGAAACGGAAAAACCTACAACCAAGATTATTCTACCCAGCAAGGATCTCATTCAGATTCAATGGAGAAATCAAAAGGTTTATAGACAAGCAAAAGCTACAAGAATTCAGCACCACAAAACCAGCTTTACAACAAATGCTAAAGGAACTTCTCTAAGCAGGAAACACAGGAGAAGAAAAAGACCCACAAAAACAAATGCAAATCAATTAAGAAAATGGTAATAGGAACATACATATCAATAATTACCTTGAATGTAAATGGATTAAATTCTCTAACTAAAAGACACAGACTGGCTGAATGGATACAAAAACAAGACCTTTATATATGCTGTCTACAAGAAACCCACTTCAGACCTAGGTACACATACAGACTGAAAGTGAGGGGATGGAAAAAGATATTCCATGCAAATGGAAATCACAAGAAAGCTGGAATAGCAATACTCATATCAGATAAAATAGACTTTAAATAAAGACCATTATAAGAGATAAGGAAGGACACTACATAATGATCAAGGGATCAATCGGAGAAGAAGACATAACAATTATAAATATTTATGCACCCAACATAGGAGCACCTCAATACATATGGCAAATGCTAACAGCCATCAAAGGAGAAATCGACAGTAACACAATAATAGTGGGGGACCTTAACACCCCATTTACACCAATAGACAGATCATCCAGACAGAAAATAAGGAAACACAAGCTTTAAATGACACAATAGACCACACAGACTTAATTGATATTTTTACGACATTCCACCCAAAAGCAGAAGAATACACTTTCTTCTCAAGTGCACACAGAACGTTCTCCAGAATAGATCACATCCTGGGTCGCAAATCAAGGCTTGGAAAATTTAAGAAAACTGAAATTGTATCAAGCATCTTTTCCGACCACAATGCTATAAGATTAGAAATCAATTACAGGGGAAAAAACCCAGTAAAAAACACAAATACATGGAGGCAAAACAGTGCACTGCAAAATAACCAAGAGGTCACTGACGAAATCAAAAAATACTTAGAAACAAATGACAATGAAAACATGACGATCCAAAAACCTATGGGACGCAGCAAAAGCAGTTCTAAGAGGGAAGTTCAAGGCAATGCAAGCTCACCTCAAGAAACAAGAAAAATCTCAAATAAACAATCTAACCTTACACCTAAAGCAACTAGAAAAAGAAGAACAAAGAAAACCCAAAGTTAGTAGAAGGAAAGAAATCATAAAGATCAGAGCAGAAATAAATGAAATAGAAACAAAGAAACTTAAAACCTTTTGCACAGCAAAAGAAACCACAAACAAGACGAAAAGACAACCCTCAGAATGGGAGAAAATACTTGCCAACGAAGCAACGGACAAAGGATTAATCTCCAAAATATATAAGCAGCTCATGCAGCTCAATATCAAAAAAACAAACAACCCAATCCAAAAATGGGCAGAAGACCTAAATAGACATTTCTCCAAAGAAGACATATAGATGGCCAACAAATACATGAAAATATGCTCAACATCGCTAATCATTAGAGAAATGCAAATCAAAAGTACAGTGAGGTATCACCTCACACCAGTCAGAACGGCCATCATCAAAAAATCTACAAACAATAAATGCTGGAGAGGGTGTGGAGAAAAGGGAACCCTCCTGCACTGTTGGTGGGAATGTAAATTGATAACAGCCACTATGGAGAACAGTATGGAGGTTCCTTAAAAAACTAAAAATGGAACTACCATATGACCCAGCAATCCCACTACTGGGCATATACCCTGAGAAAAACCATAATTCAAAAAGATACATGTACCACAATGTTCATTGCAGCATTATTTACAATAGCCAGGACATGGAAGCAACCTAAGTGTCCATCGACAGATGAATGGATAAAGAAGATGTGGCACATATATACAATGGAATATCACTCAGCCATAAAAAGAAACACAATTGAGTTATTTGTAGTGAGGTGGATGGACCTAGAATCTGTCATACAGAGTGCAGTAAGTCAGAAAGAGAAAAACAAATACCGTATGCTAACACATATAGATGGAATTTAAAAAAGCAGTACTGATGAACCTAGTGGCAGGGCAGGAATAAATACGTCTCTACGCAGATGTAAAGAACGGACTTGAGGGCACGGAGGGGAAGGGTAAGCTGGGATGAAGTGAGAGAGTAGCACTGACATATATACACTACCAAACGTAAAATAGATAGCTAGTGGGAAGCAGCCGCATAGCACAGGGAGATCAGCTCAGTGTTTTGTGACGACCTAGAGGGATGGGATAGGGAGGGTGGGAGGGAGGCTCAAGAGGGAGGGGATATGGGGATATATGTACACATATATCTGATTCACTTTGTTGTACAGGAGAAACTAACACAACATTGTAAAGCATTTATACTGCAATAAAGATGTGAAAAAAAGAAAAGTTAGGAGGGACCTGGGTCCCAACACTGTGAAGTGATTATACAACCCTAAACTGATGATTCCTGGATGTTGTATGAGAAAGAAACAAACTTAAGAAAATCAATTTATATTTTGTTCTATATTCTGTTAAATATTGCTGATAGGAGTATAAAATGGTCTAACCACACTGGAAGACTGTTTGGCAGTTTCTTTAAGAAGTGAAACATCTGCTTACCCTACAACCCAGCCATTTCACTCCAAAATGAATGAAAACATATGTGCACACAAAACCTTGCATACAAATATTCATAGCAGTTTTATGCATGATAGCTCAAACTGGCAACAACCAGATGAATGGATAAACCAACTGTCGTATATTGGTAGAATGAACTACAGCTAATCAATAAAAGGGAATGAAGTACTGTTAAATATAACAATACGAATCAATCTCAAAAACATTCTGAGCTAAAGAAGTGAGATGAAAAATATTACTTATAAGTCCATTTACATGAAGTTAAAAGAGCAGGTGACACTACTCTATGGTGATAGAAATCAGAACATTGGCTGCTTCAGTACATGGGGGAGAGGACTGCCCAGGAAGGACCAGGAGGGAACTTTCTGGGATGATGAAATAGTTCTATGTCTTAAGAGAGGTGTGGGGTACATGGCCGTATACATTTGTCAGAAGCAATCACACCACCGAATTAAGATCTGTGCCTTTTACTGTATGCAATTTATGTCAATACATTATAAAAAAGAAATATAGGAAACATATAAAGCATAAGAATGCCTGTTTACTCCATAAAGAAAGAAGGAAGAAAACTGGACAAAAGGGGGAAATTTTTTCCATGCAACTCAAACAATCATATCTGGAGACGACATCGGGCCTCATACTTTTGGTCTTCAGCATCTGCCAAGACCAAATCTGCCAAGATTCTAGGGTTTTCTGAAACAGAGTTATAGGTCCTGAAATAGCACACGTGGTTTGCAGGCTGCCACTCCTTTCCTGGTGCATGGCCCACATCAGCAATCAATGCACCGTTGTCCCCTCCACTCGGGCCTCAGAATCCTTCTCGACACATCATTCCAGGCATCTGCTGCAAACAGATCAAAGCTGACATATTTGCCATCCTGGACCAGAAACGTGAGCTCACAGAGATAGGGTACCACCTCGACCATTTCTGTTTTACAAACACCCAGCACGATATGAAATGCTGAACTGATAGAGCAGCAAGCATCCTCAAGCAGTCATGGGGGCCAGAGCATGAGTTCAGGTGGGCTGGGCTGACCTGATACCTGCCCCATCGCCTGCATGTCACCCTCTGCTGCCACTCCCTAGTCCCTACGCGTTTTGTCTTTGTTTCCTTTCCTTTTGTCTTTTTCTCCTTGGCTTTGTTGCCTTGGCTTTTAGCGTCCAGGGCAGGAAGCACACAAAACCTGCCATTTATAAGCACCAATAAAATGGAGGTCGTGTTTACTCGTTACCCACAGAACAAGATCTTTTATTTCTCCTTTGCTGATTAAAATGACTTGATGGTGGAAAATCTGCTCCACCTCGCAGTGTAATCAACCGGCACCATTTCACCAGGAAGCTCACATTCACAAACCGTCGCATCTCTCCTAACGAATGATCAGTCTGTCTCGATCGTTCCTACTTACTGGCTTCCTTGTCACTTCAAGGGACCAGAATGCAACCTTTATGGGTAAGATGCACATATTCCCACCCCGAACCCAAGCCGAGGTAGCTGAACCATGTTTGCACGTCTGTTGTTTCTGAAATTAGCCACCTCCATTCCGGGAAAGAGTCTGGGTCTGGAGCGATGCTGAATTCAGACAAGGATCTAGTCATTGCAGACCCACTTAATTGGATGTGACAGCCATGATTTATTTACCGAGCAACTCTTTGCTTCGAGCCATAATCACACCTAAGACTCATCTTATCTCAAACTTACTTACTTACTTGGAGTACCCAAAATTCAGATTTCTCCTGACACTCTGCAGTCATCATAAAAGAGGGAGAAGGAAGGGAAAATACCACAAGGGGCTCTTGTTTTAAAAAAAATTCAGTTCTATGGCCTCAAGTTTCTACCTTTCCCAGTCACATTCACTGGTCAGTGAGTACAAGGAAGAAGGCAATCAGCTCACACCATCTCTACGGTGCCATACGTAGAGGCAAGTCACCCCACCTGTTCTCTGTCTGGAAGCCGATTCCAAAAGGGGACAGAACTGGCTGCCTTCTTCAGGGAGACTGGATACCCCTTTTCTGCTTGGGTCAACCTGTCCTGAGGACCTAGCAAAGGCAGAGGACATCACTACTCAGGCACATGCCAGAAGCCAGAATGCACTGAGTTATCTGTTTGAGCACAAGCCTCTTTGTGGACATACCTGCCTACTGTTGGTTTTATTATCCTGTTTGGAGTTGAAGTTGCACACGGAGGATAGAAGAAATAAGAGCAATAGTGCCCCAAATCCCTTGGTCCATTTTCCCAGAAGGGCAAACCAGGAAGTTCCCAAATCCCCTCCTTGCTCTCTTCAACCACTTGCTAATCTTACTGAGATGCCCTTAGAGTAGATATGAAATCTAGGATCAGCCTCCAAATGTGCTCCAGTGTTGCAGGGTCTGGCGAACTTTCTCTGGAAAGGGTCATAGAGGAAATATTTTAGCCCTTGCAGGTTGCGAGGCAAAACTGAGGGTGCTATGTCTGTATTCATATAATAAGAGAGGAAACAAATTTCCACCAAGTTTTTCTTGATGTTCTCAAGTTAGAGCTGCATCAGCGTAATTGGCAGTGCCCCGAGCAGCAGTGGGAAGAGATGAGAGCCCTATGTGGGATCTTCTGCTCCTACTTCCCTCTGTCACTGTCACATGGAAGAAGCCACAGGTGATACAGAAAGGAAGGGGCATGGCCGGACTCCAATAAAACTTCATTTATGTTATTGAGGAAAAGGATTTCATGTAATTTTCTTGGGTCATGAACCATTATTCTTCCTCAGTTTTTTTTTCCAGTCATTAAAAAATATACAAACCATTCTTAGTTCCTGGATTATACAAAAATAGCTGGCAGACTGGGTTTGACCCTCAGTTTGTACTTTGCTGACCCCAGAGAGGTTTGAACTTCCAGGTCCTGAATTAGCTACTTCTACGTCAAGAGAAGCGTCCTGAGGGTTGCAGGACTGTTTCGTTTGGTTCATTATTTAAACTCTGATGGAAGGGAATTCTATTCAGCCTGATGGATGTTTTCCTGGCTCTTCCTCTGTGTGAGACCAAGGAGGCTGGGATGGATGAGACCCAGTTCCCATCCTCAGGGAGCTCCCAGGCAAGGGCAGGATTGACTACGGGTGACGTGTGGTGTGCCTTTATGAACAGGAGACTGCTTCTCACCGGGATTCTCTAAGAGCTCAGATATCACTTTTCTTGGGATGAGAGAGCATTTCTCAAATGGACAAATCATTTTAGGTGAACCTCCCAATAAAAGAGAAAGACCCTCAGAGCCTGCAGCAACTGCTCCTCCTGGAAGAGGTGGGCATGGTCACAGGGAATGAAACAAAGGTGTAGGACCTGATGGGCTCCTGTTTTTTTTTAATAAATTTATTTTATTTATTGATTTTTGGCTAGAGCGCAGGCTCAGTAGTTGTGGCTCACGGGCTGTAGAGCGCAGGCTCAGTAGTTGTGGTGCACGGGCTTAGCTGATCCGCGGCATGTGGGATCTTCCCGGACCAGGGCTCGAACCCGTGTCCCCTGCATTGGCAGGCGGATTCTTAACCACTGTGCCACCAGGGCAGTCCTTGGGCTCCTGCTAATCAATATTTGGAGACTAAGCAGAGTTTCATGGGGCTACTGGGGGAGCACCTGTGCTGTCGTGGGATGCTGCCCTTTCCTCCTCCCAATGTTTCTCCCATGTTCCCTCTGACCACTCACAAGTAATACTAGAAATGTTAGCAATCCTAGTTACCTCCACTGACAGATGAAGTGCTTTACCTGGGGTGGGGGGGAGGTAACGCCCAGCTTGAGTATCTCCTGGATTATGAAAAGGATATACGGATACAGATGCTACGATTATGCACCTGTCTTTCAAGTATGGCAACTTATTAAATACCAAGACCCAGTGAGGAGCAATCATCTCAGGTCTACTGGACACAGCACACCTGCTGCCCTGCTGATACATGTGGAGGACTCAACACATTTATTGATTTATTTGGCTCAGACTGAATTTAGATCAGATGAATCATCTCCTTTTCTAAATGAATTCTACAAATGTCAGAAGGTGGAAGGATTCTGTGGGGTTCCATTTCATATCCATTTAGTACCATGTTTAAAATAGAAAACAGTTTTCTTTTAACCACTCTGACCTAATTTTAATCTTCCGCCCAGCAATAAATGCATCGTTCTCAGAAATATCATTTAACCCTGGAAGGATATGCTTGAAAAACTATGATTTCGTATATCTGTAACATTTTATACCCTAAGAGCTCCAGGCTTCCTAGAAAGAAAGTCATAAGTAGGCAAAGGACCTGTGGGCATTTTAAAACATCAAAGCAAAGCACATAGGAGGGGAGATGGGAAGATGAACAGATATAGAGTTGGAGGTAGGGAAAGAGGAGGAAGAAGAAAGAACTGGAAAAAAATCCAGAATGAAAGGAAGACAATGGGGGCTTGGAAACATTACTTTCAAATAGCAACTTTCCCCTTACACTAAGTCAACCAGTTTGATGGAAGTTGGGTGCCGGGCCAAAATCTGGAAGGCCAGTTACCAAGGTGTGGGCAAAGACCACTGATGAGGTCTGCAGTGCACCCTGTACAAGTCAGTTGACCATCTTCTTCCATTCATTAATGTCAGAGGAGTTATATATTAAGGTCTAAGTGCCAAGGTGAGAGTGATGTACCCAGCTCAGACTGGTGTAACCGATAAAGAAGTGTATTACCTCCAAGGACAGGTAGCTCAGTGGTTTCAGAGCGGGCTGCCCTAGAGGCTTAGTCAACTACCAAGGACTCTTCTTCCTTTCTTCTCTCCTCTCTGCCACACTCCACGATGGATTCATCCTCAAGCTGGTACACTGATGGCTGTTGAATTCTAGGTGTCACATCAGACACAATGATGCCCAGAGAAAGAGGGGAGCTTTCTCTCCAGGGGCACACATGGGGACCCATATCTATTCCTGAATCAATCAGTGGTGAAAGGAATGGATTTCTCTTAGACCAACTGTCAGAGTTTTCATCTATGGCTCCAAATTATTTGACATCCCCTTCAAAAAGAGGAAAGGGTCTATGCCACTCCCTATGAATCTAGGTGGGCTTGTAATAGCTTCAACCAATAGAGAATGGGGGAAAGGATGCATGTAAATTCCAAGGCTAGGTGTCTTGGAATGCTTTCTCTGAGGGAAGCCAGCTGCCCTGTAGAAATCTGATTACCCTGAGGCTACGATATTGGAGAGATCATTTGCCACTGACAGCCCAGCTAAACTCCCAGACAACAGTCAGACAACGGCCGACTCCTGGCCATTTGAGTGCACCATTTTGGATGCCTGGCCCAGGGGAGCTCTTAGATAATTTCAGCCCCAACTGACATCTCTACAACCTCATGATAGACCCCAAGAGGAGAAGTGCCCAGCCAAACTCTGTCCCACAAAACTGTGAGTCAAATAAAATGGTTGTTCGAAGCTTCTAAGTGGCAGGGTGATTTATATATAACACTAGTAACCAAAAATATGATCACATCAACTTCTGGAGCTGGGTGAGGGACTGAAATTCCCTGAGGCACGTGGATGGGTAAGGAGGGTGAATATAAGACCCTGAACTAAATCAGGAATCTGTTGAGATGGAGGAAATGGATGCTGGGTAGGCAAGCAGCAGTAATTTCTACGACTTTGAAAAATGCAATGCATTAACCTCCCGTGAGTTAATTTGTACAACGCATTAACGTGGTGCCTGGCATGTGATGAAGACTTGATAAATGATAATTATTTCTATTATTATTCTGTGTGCAAACATACTTATGAATTTCTTATCTATTTTTCCAAGGAGTTCACAAGTAAAACTTAGTTACCTTGTCTACTTCCATGTTGATCGAGATGGCAAGAAATACACAGAGGCTAAGACAAATAAATCTTTCCTTCAAATAAAAAGGACCCCATAGCTAAATCTTTTTCATTTAGTTATTTCTCCTTCACCACCTCCTGACTCATGGTCTCCACACATTTTCCCCTACTTTTTTTTTTTTTTTTTATAGCATTCTCTCCCCATACTGGCATTTTTATCAGCCTTAAGTACTAAGGTGTTGAATCTTGCCATGCCAATCTTCCCATCTCTCTTGGTTTCCTGTAAATGGTCAAAAAGCCAATTCTCCTTTTAATCTTTTGGCCGCACCATGTGGCATGTCGGATCTTAGTTCCCCGACCAGGGATCGAACCCACGCCCCCTGCATTGGAAGCACTTAACCACTGGACCAACAGAGAAGTCCCCAATTCTCCTCTTATTCCTTCTTATCTGAAACAGCCCCGACTGCTGAGGTCTGTCCCCTAACACACACACACACCCCAGACAAATTCATCCACTTTTTTCTGTATGCTTCCTAACTTCCTTGGTGCCAGTGGACTTCTAATTCCAGAGGGTGGATTGTTGTACATTTCCACCAAATCTGCATGCCTCCTGTCTTCTTTGTAATGAGGCTTTGTAACTCCTCCTATCAAGAGTCAGATGCCCTCTCACCCTGATTCTGGGTGGGCTCAAGGACTGGTTTTGAGTCTGGCAATTTCTCATTTGTCCTCTTGACGTCCTGAGCTGCCGCGTGAAGAAGCTGGAGACACCACGCAGAGCAAGGGAGACTTTACAGATTGAAAGAGCACAAGGAGAGAGTAGCCCCAGCCGAGGGGGCAGACAGGGGGCTGAGGCCGCCTTAAAGCCTGCAGCCCAAACCACAGTAGCATTGAGGCAGGAGATAGACGGGCTCCAGGCTGAACAGCTGGAGTTTGTCCCCTGTGGACCATTACTCCAAGATGAAGACAGGAGAGGAGCTGAGCCCTGCCCAGATAAGAGACAGAGACCACGTATTTCCCATTCTCGAAGTCAAGGAGACCTTCTTGACTGACTATACATGCACAGAAAAGCTCCTTGGAGGTCAAAGGGGAGTTACGCCAACCTACCCAAAGGCCTCATCTCTGGAGTCCATCTTGGCTAAGAGATGCGCGTGCACACAAATACGGACTCAGAACCAGGCAAAGCAAGATGACTGGTGAAAGGAAACCCAGAAGAAATGTTCCACATAAGTGATTCAAACTACCACGAGGGCGGAACTCTCTCTCTGAGCCCACCCCTGTGTCTATCCACACATACTCTTTTCCCTCCTAATAAACACTTTACTTGTTTAACTACTTTCCGTCTTTGTGGGAATTCATTTCTGCAAAGCCGGAGGGCCAGGGCCTTGTCACTGGCTACTGGTCTAGTGGCCAGGATTCAGCACTCTCAATGCCGCTGCCCGATCTCAATCTCTGGCTGGGAACCGAAATCCTGCTTCAAGCCGCTGCAGGCCGAGGCCACCCAAGACCAGCATGAGGAACCCAACCTGTAACTGCATGAAGCAGAGGCTAGCGTCCTGGCTGAGCCCTGTCTGACCAACCCAGGGCATCACGGACGAGCCCAAACTGGCTAAGCCACCAAGTTTTGGGGTGGGATCCTATGCAGCGACAGAAAACTGAGACAGGTAAATCACCTCAACAGGGACTCTTGGTCACACTGCAATGATGGAAGAATCAGCAAGGTTGTCTTGCATTTCTTTCTTCAGTTTTTGATATATTGTTTTTGTTTTGTCTTGTTTTGTTTTGTTTTTGGACAGAAGGCATGTATTCAGCTCACTGGGACAGCCGCGTGCGTATTGCCAACACAAATGCTCTCATATCCATATACTAAACCTTCTATAATTTACTTAATATTTTTCTTTACAACCATTTGCCTTTTTGACTTATAAATGTACTAGGACATGAAACTTTGTATGACTATTATGAAACACTAAACACAAACACTAAATATGTCATTATCACCATTTAAAAATAATGACCCACAGACCACCAGCCATGCACAAACCACACTCCGGAACATTGCCTTAAGTACACTTGTGAAAATTGCTTGTTCTTCTGTTCTTTTGTCTTCCCTTTCTTTCTCAAATCATTTCTGGATCTAAAACTTGTTAAAGCATACTTAAGAAAGCTTAAGTTTTGTTTAATTTTTGTCGTTGCACTTTTCACTGGATTTTAAGTTAGTCTGTTTTATTGTCTGATAATTGCCTGCTGACCCACAAAATGTAAGCTCTGTTAGGACCCTTTTTGGTCTGTTCTGCTTTGTACGTAGGGATTGCGCTTAGTAGGTGCTTAATAGGTATTTATTAACTTAAGGAATAAATGAATAAATTAATGATTTATGGCTCAAAGTCTCCCACTCACCCCACCAGTCAAGAATAAACTTGTTTGATTATAAAGACTCTCCTGGGAATTTTTTTTCATAATATTGTTTGCACAAACGCAAAGTGAACGTTTCACTCCCCTTCATCTTTCAGTCGGTATGGCAATACATTTTTGATGGTGTATTTATTTTCTGCCAAGTAACAATAGGTCTGATGAAAAATGGGTAGCCCTGAACTGCTGGAAAGAGCGAGAAAGAATAATGCGTTGATTAATCAACCTCGCAAAATATGCAGCCCTCTTTCCTGCAGAGGGTAGTGGGTGGAGACACACAAATTAAAAAGGATGAAGAGGATCAATTTTCTAGGTATCAGAAAGCAATGGGGGCCTCAGAGAAATCAAAGGTACCTTTTTTAGCTTTTGGTGCCTATTTTTTTTCTTCTCCTATTTAGGACACGCAGAAAATAGATATTTCCCCCTTTTGCATTAGCCATATTCTCCTTTCTTCCTCTGTTGCTCAAGGACAGAAAAACGGAAGTATATAAATACAATACTTAACTTTTTTTTTTTTCCCAGAACAGGATAACGCCTCAGTAGCCAAAAATCTATACATTCTTAGCAAAAGTAAACGGCAAATAACCGAAATCTCTGATACTGATCTTTCAATGGGGCTTTCACTCTCTGACTGGAGAAGCACAAATGAAAAACTTCAGATCCATTTTTGTTTTCAATAAAAATCTTGTTTAACGGCATCATGAATATTCATGCTTTCGGCGTACTTCCAAATAAAAACAAGAGAAGCCAAATGAAACAAGAAAAAATAAAAAGTAGTTCACTCAGCTGCACAAAGGTTTGAAGGACAAGATTTCATGTTTTAAGACATATGCATCTGTTTAAAAAAAGAGAGAGAGAAAAGAAAAAGAAAAAAGAAACTTACAATCATCAGAGCACAAAAAATTCCAGCATCTCCATCAGCATTTCTTAAATTTCATTTCTTTCTTTACTGACTTTGCAATGTGTGTCATGTCTGAGGACAAACTATCTCATTGTTTATGTAATATTTTTCTGTAAATGAATTCAATCCCACTGATATTTTTAGAAATTGAGCCTGAACTCTTATCTTTGACATCAAGAGTTTGATCGGCTAATTATCCTCTCCTCATACATACTGAAACAAATTATAATTAGTAAAATAAAGGAAGAATGAGCAAGAAGTAACTAAAATTTGGTACATCGCCAGTGGCGTTCTTATCATACTTTTGGAAAGAGTTGTCAGACATTTCATTGGCCTTTAAACTTCATGAGACAGTCACTGATAGCTGACTCTATCTGCTGAGGGGCTGGGGGTTAGAGAGGGAGAAACAGCCTGATCTCAAAGCCTCATCCTTGGTGGGATTCCAACTATAAAAGGAGTTGGGCTCACACTATTATTTATTCTAGATATGGAACACCCAGAGTCAGGGTTTAAGATCAGCATCTCCTAGACATACAGATGGCCAGTAGGCACATGAAAAGATGCTCAACATCACTAATTATTAGAGAAATGCAAATCAAAACCACAGTGAGGTCCCACCTCACATCAGTCAGAATGACCATCATTAAAAAGTCTACAAATAACAAATGCTGGAGAGGGTGTGGGGAAAAGGGAACCCTCCTACACTGTTGGTGGGAATGTAAGTTGGTGCAGGCACTATGGAAAACAGTTATGGAGGCTCCTTAAAAAACTAAAAATAGAACTACCATAGGATCCAGCAATCCCACTCCTGGGCATATATCCAGACCAAACTCTAGTTCGAAAAGACACATGCACCCCAACATTCATCGCAGCACTAGTCACAATAGCCAAGACATGAAAGCAACCTAAGTGTCCATCAACAGATGAATGGATAAAGAAGATGTGGTACATATATACAAAGGAATATTACTCAGCCAAAAAAAAGGATGAAATAATGCCATTTACAGCAACAGGGATGGACCCAGAGATGATCATACTAAGTGAAGAAAGTCAGAAAGAGAAAGACAAACACCAGATGATATCACTTATATGTGGAATCTAAGACACAAAGGAACGTATCTACGAAACAGAAACAGACTCATGGACATAGAGAACAGACTTGTGGTTGCCAAGGGGGAAGGGGTCAGGGGAGGGAAGGATTGGGAATTTGGGATCAGCAGATGCAAACTATCATACATAGGATGGATAAACAACAAGGTCCTACTGTACAGCACAGGGAACTATATTCAATACCCTGTGATAAACCATCATGGAAAAGAATATGAAAAAGAACATGTATATATATAAAATCACTTTGCTCAAAAAGAAAAAAAAACGATCAGTCTTCTCCTGAGTGCTCTGTGCTCTTCAATATGGTACCCACTAGCCACATGTGGCTGTTTAAGTTAAAATGAATTAAAATTAAATACAATCCAAAATGTAGTGTCACCATCTCGCCAGCCACATTTCAAGGGCTCAGTGAGCACCCGTGGCAAGAGACTGCTATACTGTATGGCACATACTTATGTAGACCTTTGCCATCATCATGCAAAGGTCTCCTCCAGAAAGCACAGAACATTCCCTCCACACCCTGAAGCTACTTTTAGCCATTTGCTTGTGAAAGGGTCCACATTCCTCTAGAGGCAGGCTGGGATCCCCAAATCTTCATAGGCATTGTGAATATTTCACTGGAAGATTCTAGAACCTACTGAATACTCAACTTGATTCCATTTTCCAGGAAGTTGACTCATTTCTGCTTCTGTGTGTCAAATATACCTTCATCTCCTCCCAAAGCATTTCCATTGGAAACTTCCAGTCACTTTACCAGGAAGCGGCAGTCTGATTCACTTCACTCGCTGCAGAACTAAGAAGACACCTGTCATAAAATCACGGCTATTTTTGAGATCTTGGGATTATGGACAGCATTATTATCTTGTACTCGGATGGGTACACTGTAATACACACCTAGCCAAGCTCTGATAAGATTGCGTCTTATGGAAGCAACCTAAACGTCCACTGACGGATGAATGGATAAAGAAGACGTGGCACATATATACGATGGAATATTTCTCAGCCATAAAAAGGAACGAAATTGAGTTATTTGTAGTGAGGTGGATGGACCTAGAGTCTGTCATACAGAGTGAAGTAAGTCAGAAAGAGAAAAACAAATACCATATGCTAACGCACATATGTGAAATCTAAAAAAATGGTCCTGATGAACCTAGTGGCAGGGCAGGAATAAAGACGCAGACGTAGAGAATGGACTTGAGGACACGGGGCGGGGGAAGGGGAAGCTGGGACGAAGTGAGAGAGTGGCATGGCCATATATCCACTACCAAATGTAAAACAGATAGCTAGTGGGAAGCAGCCGCATAGCACAGGGAGATCAGCTCGGTGCTCTGTGACCACCTAAAGGGGTGGGATAGGGAGGGTGGGAGGGAGATGCAAGAGGGAAGAGATATGGGGATATATGTATACGTATAGCTGATTCACTTTGTTGTACAGCAGAAACTAACACACCATTGTAGAGCAATTATACTCCCATAAAGATACATATAAAAAAAAAAAAGAGTGTGTCTTCAGACATGACATATTGGAAAACTACGATTACTTCCTCCATAATGGAATCGTGATAACATCCAACAAGACTGAAGTTTCATCCTGGCTTTGGTCCAAATGGGGAAGTCCTCTCAGTACACTGGAAACAGACCCAAAGCAGAGACTAATAAGAAGCTATCTGGTCGGTTTGTTTCTTGCAGTGGGGTAGGTTAACACAAATCAACGTGACGAAAGGTGGAAGCCCACACAGCTACTGAAACGGGAAAGCAGGGCCTGTAAATGAAAATGCCTCCAGGGGTCAGGAAAGTAACTGGGGTAAGCGAGGAAGCCTTGCCTGGGAGGCACTGGAGAGAGTGGTGGGGATGTGAAGGAGTAGAAAACAAAAGCTCCTCCCCACCCCCAAGGCAGCCACAAGCTGGCTCCCAACTACTGGAGAAAAAAATGGGCTCAAGTCTCAGACCTTCCGATTTTTAAGAGAAAACAGAAAGCCAGAGTCTTAAATAAAATTTCTTAGGTTTAAAAATACTACATGGGTCCAAGAAAACACTTCTTCAAGCCACCAGATCTTAAGCCATGTGCTAAGTTATGTTTTTATGAATTGGTTAATAAAGGGGAAACAAAGAATATAACTTTATGTTCAGATTATTCTTTCTGATAGATTGTGAAAATGGTCATAATTCTTTCCTTCTCCATAATGAGTTCTTCTGGAATGTGACTTGGAAGTTCTCTCATTAAGAGGTGAGGTCTCTTCATCAACAGATATTCCATATATACAATGGAATACTACTCAGCCATAAAAAAGAATGAAATAATGCCATTTGCAGCAACATGGATGCAGCTAGAGATGATCAAACTAAGTGAAGTAATCAGAAAAAGAAAGATAAATACCGTATGATATCACCTATATGTGGAATCTAAGCAATATAACAAACTAGTGAATATAACAAAAAAGAAGCAGACTCCCAGACATAGAGAACAAACTAGTGGTTACCAGCTGGGGGGAGGGGCAGTTTAGGGGTAGGAGAGTGGGAGGCACAAACTATTGGGTGTAAGAGAGACTCAAGGATGTATGTACAACACGGGGAGTACTGCCATATTTTGTAATAACTGTAAACAGAAAGTAACCTTTAAAAACTGTATAAAATATAAAAAATTTTTAAATTAAAATTAAAAAAAAATGTTTTAAAAAGAGGTGAAGTCTCTTTCCCCATTCCTCACACATGGGCTGGCCTTGTGATTTGTTGTATTGAGAGAAGAGAAGGTGGCAAAAGCCCTGCTGGACTAAGTTCATGTCAGGACCTTGTCTCTACTCTTTCTTGGAGCCCTGGGACCACCCTGTGAACAAGCCCAAGCTGGCCTGCTAGGTGATGAGACACACATGGTCCCGAGGCCCCCATCATCCCAGCCAACAGCCAACCTGCAGAAGCAGAGCTAGAGGACTGCCTGGCAGTTGAGTGAGCCCGCCAAGATCAGAAGAACCGCCCAGCTGAGCACAGCACAGATTACAGACCCCCAGAATCAAAAGATAAACAAGCAGTTATTGCTCTAAGCCACTAATTTCCAGGGTGGTTTATTACAGAAAAAGCTACTGTTACACCTTTTTAGTTCAGTAGCTATATCGTCGGGGTTCAAATCCCAGCTCCACCAGCTACTAGCCAGGTGACTTTGGAACAGTAAGTTAACTTTCAATGCTTCAATCTCCTCCTCCCTAACATAATAATTATAATAATATTAATTATTATTATATATAATAATAATAATAATTATAATAATTATTAACACCTACTTCAGAGGGCCTTCATGAGAACTTAGTGAGATAGTATAATCCATGCACAGTATTTAGACTGAGGCCTGGCACACATAAGTTCTTGGTAAGTTATTATCAACTAATAATTTTGTTGTCTTCACCCCAATGTTTCAAAAAGACCTCCAGTTCATTTTAATCAGTAACAACTAAAAAGTCTGAATTGTCCCAGCTCTACTGCTCAGCAGGCCATGTGTTTCAGAAATTGAGCACATGTGGTACTTGACTTAGGGTTTATATTAGTATGTGTTTTAAAAAGCAATTGAAACAATGACACGCATTTAGAGATGTGCTGAAGCCGGTGCATCTGGGCTCGTGAGGCCCACATATTAAATTTTCAGGAATTTTGCTAGCCACGTAGTAACGTGGATGGTGGGAGAATTTACACCATAGAAATAGACCAATACTACAAATAAGGGCTGTTTCTCTTCCCCCTTCCCAGAGAGCTGGTTATTCAACATGCATCTGTAAACCTCTACGTGTGTCCCTTATACACTAAACCAGGCATCAAATGTGGTTCCTTCTTTTTATAACCATTTGCTTTTCCCTTCCTAATGGCACCAGATTCCTTTGAGGGGATTATCTCCTATCCATTGTATGAAGTCCCGGTATAAGAGCAACTTTAAGGAACTGAAGGTGGAAGAAAGCCATATACTCTCTTAGACCCTGGACTTTTGCATCCCACACGCTCTTTACTCATTTATATTCGCAGCTATGGAAACATTTTTTAGAAATCAGTAGTGCAATCAGTCCCCAGAGGCAAGCATGAAGGTATTATCAGGCCTTTCCATTTTAAAAAGGCTATTTCTTATTCCATCACTTCTTAAGTGAGTACTGATCTCGGCTGGGAATGCCTGAATTACTACCCCCCTCTGAAGCGCAGGCATCATACCTAATATAATGGTGGGATGCAAAGCAATCCAGGAAAAGGCAGCCTCCGCATGTGGACGTCTACAGAGCTAATCTACTTAATGGGTTGACCCGTACTGTTTCCTTTCCTGGGGATTATTGCTCCCAGGCAATAGACGTTTGCTAAATAGTTGATCAAATGAATGTGATGGAGAAATACAGATGCCTCTGGCGAAACGGAAGAACGGGAGTTTTATGACCTGGGAAGTCTGGTCTCCCTAGATGTGCGGTCTCTAGGGTCAGGGGCTCAGATCTTGCTGTACTCCCCAGTGGAGACCCACGGCTTGTCTGCTGCTTGCTCACCCCGAAGACTGGCAAGTCTGCCTGCATCCCTGATGGTCCGGGATCCAGAACTTCATGGTTCTGAGACTTAAGCTCAGCAAACAAGAAGGACTGAGGGAGGTCCACCCTCCCCCTTTCCCTGCCCTGTGAGTCTGATGTCCCTAAAATGAGTGATGATTTTGTCCGGCCAATGGGCAGAATTATGCATTCAACCCGTCGAAAGCAGAGTTACCTTAACATATCTGAAAGGCCAAATAATTTTAAGCAAAGTTATATATTGGATCATTTCACCAACCTTTCCATGCAGTTTTCCTTTGCTTTTTACTTTTTATAGCGTTAGCGGGGAGAAAAAGGATACACAGGAAAACGCAGCATTGTAACGTTGTCAAGGCTTTGAAGATGATAGAGATTAATCATCGCACATTCATTATGACTCCACTACTGTGGTTCTTCAGTGCTTTCTGGTCTCCTCTTTCATGTTCTACGAACAGGGGCTTGGCTGTGCTTGAAGACAGAACATTCTAGAAGCCAGTGTAACATCCCCAGGGGGTGGCTTTTAATCACCACTTACTCCATGATGGGGCGTTCCTTCTTCTTCCACACAGACCTTGCAGTGCGTGCCAGAACACGGACAGAGACACACTCTCTGGAGACTTCGTGGATGCCAGGCATTCGGGGTGGGTCCTCTCCACGCCAGCCCGGGGAGTGTTTCTCAGTGGCAACCACAAGGATGCTCGTCAGTTAGGGCAGCGACGGACCCAAGAGCCAGAGAAGAGAAGCCACCTTTCCCAGAGGACGCCAGCTCCAGAACACTCCCGGCCCCTCTCTAGATTCAGAGCGCCCTGGGACCAAGGCATCGCATCTTAGATACCAGCAATCATTGTCACATCACCCAGGGATGGCTCTGCTTCACGTGTCCCGAGGGCTCTGAACACGCATAGTGTAATGGCAGAGAGAACGGCAGGAGCTAAGAGCACACAACCTTAGGAGACGAAACGAGAGGGAAAAAGAGGCCACTTGAAACTGGTAAATTGCACGCTTCCCTTCTAATCCGTTCCCTTTGTTCAGTTCGCTGCGAATGTGCTCACCCCTGAACTGTTTAAATCAGCTGGCCCAAACGATCGCAATATGGAAGCAAAGATAAAAGTTGTAGGTGTCTTTGAAGTAACATTTTCTTTAACTTTTCTTATGCAAAAAAAAAAAAAAAAAAAAAGGCAGCGATTTCCATAGCAACAGTCCCGCCACCGCCTGCATTTCTGGGGACAGTTCAAGAATCAAGGACAAGCAACAATGCCAGGTGCCTGCATTTCAGAGTTTTGTATGAGGCTGTTGCAGATATGGGTAACTTTCCATTCTTTTCTGGGTAATGCTTTCAGTGGTTTCAATTAACCTCGAGGGTGAGAGAGCGCAGTAGAAGGGCCTTTACGCCTCTGTGCAATGTTTCAATATCTTCCTTTTAGTCTCTCCCATCTCTGTCAGATTGAGAAACATAATTTCTTAATGAATTCTTTGCGTCTTGACTTAAGACTGCTTCTTAATGGTCCTTCCTCACGGGGTTAATTGCACTTTTCAAGTGCAGTGGGGGAACAAACAAGAAATCTAATCATATACTATCTGCGCCAAGAAGGGGGACGATGTCCTTTACTCTGGACAAACAGGAAAGATATTTATTGCCACCATCTTCGGTCAAAGAAGAGTGGAGATTATTTCTTCCTACAAGAGTCTAGTTGCCTGAATGTGGTCCAACTTGAAAGCCAGAATCTAAGGTTACGTGCTGCTTCCTCCATACAAATCCCTTGAGCAACTATGACTGTCATTAACAGTCAGATGAGAAGAGAATCTGAAAAGTCATTCAATTCATTACCAGTCTGCCCCCTCCCTTGTCTGCAAACACCAAGGACATCGTTATAGAACCATGAAAGCTTCCCATGCGGTCACGAGATCACTCTGGACCCAGACCCTTACGGCTCACCAGTATCTGTGTGAATTAAGTGTGTCTTGGACCGTCCATCTGAGAAGAAGCACTTTGAGATGCTGCAGGGAATACTAGGAATGCAGTGCAGGTATTTTCAGGTTTGCAAATCCATACAGGGTAGTGCCAGGATGATAAAGGATAAGAGTGGTAAGAAAAGAATGCTTCGGACAACTTGAAGGAGGGTGGGCTCCTATCTGGCTTGGAGGAAGGTGAAAAGGCAGGAGAACCAATGTAAGCCAAGTCCTGGGTAACAAGAAGCAGCCCGCTCTGTGAAGGCAGAAAGAAGAGCATTCCAGGCAGAGAGCACAGCAGGTACAAAGGCCATGAGGCAGGAGTGAGCTCTGAGTTGCAACGAGAAGGCGGCAGCTAGTCTTCAGTGCAACAAGTGTGAGAAACGAGGTTAAAAAATGAGGCTGGAGAGATGCGCAAGCCTGCATCTGTGGACCTCAATCTTGACTGTTTATGAGAGGTTTTTTAAAATACTGATGATACCCAAGCACAACCCCAGAGATTCTGATTTAACTGGATTAGTGTAGGATTCAGACACTGGAATTTTTTTTCAGCTTTTCTCCAAGAGTTTTCAAGTTGTGGGAAAATTAAAAGAATAGTATCATCAATACCCATCTAACCTTCACCTAAATTGACAGACTTTGAAAATCTGCCATGTACGATTTTGCTTCTTTTTCTGTTTCTCTGTCTCTATCTCTCTGTCTCTGTCTCTCTGTCTCCGTTTTTCTTTCTCTCTGTAAATATATATATACCTTCTGAAAATTTAATATCCCTCACATGAATTACATATATTTTAAAAGAACTTATACATATACATATATTAATTATATATATTCTGATGTCCACTCAAGGTGGGGAATCACTGGTTTGAAAACTCTTGGTTGAGCTCTATTCCCTGTGGCTGAAGCATTCTAGCCGACGGCCTCCCATCCTTAAGGACCATCTCCATTCTCAGAGGGGGGGTCGAGGGGACATCAGTGGGGACATCAGTCCTTGTGGCATCAGCCCACACTGGCATCTGTGAGCTGTCTATCCAGGCACATACATGTCAAAGGCATATTCTCCAGTCAACAGAGCAACTTCACAGGCGGTCCACCGATGCGCCTTGTTTATTTTGACAACAAAGCCAGCATCCCTTTAGTTGCTTCTATATCCCTTATATTGAAAAGAAAATACGGAAAATTGCATGGGGGTGAAGGCTTTTTTTTTGCCCAGACACCTCACACCATTTTGACCCTACTTCTCTTTCCTACCACGCTAAGCACAAGAGAACTTAGAGATCTTGCTTGTTCTTGTGTTTTATCTGGAAGGAGAGAAGAGATATCCACACTTGCTGGTTTCCCAAACTTCTCAGATGGAACACTCAAAGCTCAAGGATGCTTTTAGGGTCCTTCCAACTTTTAACTCCTTCTAATTCCCATCTGTTGCTTTTTTTTTTTTTTTTTTTTTTTGCTTTACCCTCAGTTTAGGAAACCGTTATCTAATTTTTTGCAATAAGAACAAACCTGATGAGAGTTTTCCAGATTTTCTGGTCCAATTCAAAAATTAAGGGTTTCACTCTCTTGTTTTCCATTTTTGCTATGTCAGCCCATTCCTTCTGGAAATCAGTATAACATGTTCTCTTTATGGCTTGAATCTTGGGAAGAACCAGGGACTAAGAATGGAATAAGAAGCACAGAGGGATGAAATGTCATGTATCAAAATATTATCCCCCAATAGAAGGTGGGCAGAGGGACAGTTAAATACCCATTGTAGGTTGGGACTTCCCTGGCGGTCCAGTGGTTAAGACTCCACGCTTCCACTGCAGGGGACGTGGGTTCGATCCCTGGTCGGGAAACTAAGATCCCACGTGCCACATGGCGTGGCCAAAAAGTTAAAAAAAAAAAAAAAAAACCCAACCTAGGTTGACTAGGATTGGGGAGATCATCTCTTGAACTCGTTAGAGATTCTATAGCTCCACTGGTTGCTGAGATGGCCAAGCTGCTCCCCGACCCTGCAGCCAACAGCTCAGCTAAGTGGAGGTGGTCCCTTCCCACTGCCCATTTGAATGCAGCTGCCACATTCCATCCTTGGAGCTCCCCTGTGCATTTCAGGATGGCACAATTGGGTTTGTCAGCTGGACTCAATCTTTAGCCCTTCCATCTGAGACACGCTGACAGTGATCTATCAATTTTGAGAGCCACTCCCGTGCCCACGGAGCCCATTCTGGGAAGTACTCCTTAGCAGCTAATGAAATGAGTGGTCATTGGAGTCCTCTTTCTGCCAATGTGATGTTAAGGATGGCTCCGTCTTTGAACAGACCTCTCTGATGTTATCAAAGCCCTTTTCTTGTTGTTTTCTTTTTTCCTCTCTCTCTTTTTTTTTTAAGGAGGGATATTAAGATATACTTATCACAGAGTATAGACAAACTAAATTAGATCCTTGCTCTTTGGTAAACATAAAAATTGGCCTCGATTTCAACAGCGTATGGCCACTTTATCTACTGCTAGCATCTAGGAGGAGCGTTTCAAAGCAGCAGAGCTTCTTACCTGGCCAGGCAAGACCATGATGTTCCCGACAGATGGCTTTCCCCACATGTCCGTGGGTATATCCCTGACTCACTGAGAACCACGACTGGCTTTGAAGCCTGAGAGACAATTGGTTATAACCCATGGTTGTAGTGACGCACGCCGTGATCAACCACTTGGTTTTCTCAGTGTGTTCCAACCTCAGCATCACTGATTGGCATTTTGAGCTGGAACAGTCTTCGGTGAGGGGGGGAGGGAAGCTGTCCTGTGCTTGTAGGAGATCTACCATGGTCCCTGGTCTCCACCCACGAGACACCAGTAGAAACCCCCTCCCCAGTTTTGACAACAAAACGGTCTCCAGATAATTTCCAAATTGCCCTGGGAGGGGGGGTTTACCTAAGGGAAAGCAATGGGATCCTTCTCCCAACAGAATGTATGTGTTAGAGTAGAGATGGGAGTTCATCAGAATATTTTTAGCTGCAATTAGTAGCTCTAAACCAAGAGCAGATACAAAGACTATCTATGTAACTTGAGGAAAACCCATGTGCTATAAAAAATAATAATGCAATAATAACAACAAATTAATATGTGTAAGTGTACCAAGCATATGTTAAATTTCCGTATCATTTATGCCTCACCATAACCCTATAAGTAGGTCCTATTATTATTATCCTCATACAGAAATCAAGGCACAGAGAGGTTGAGGAACCTGCCTTGGTTGTCCAGCGAGGAAACCCTGAGTCCAGGATTTCAATTCACTCATCCATCTCTGGAGCTTGTACCTCCATCACTATGCTCCATCACTGGACACCTCTTGCTCTTCGCTGCCCGGTGTACAACTCCTCCTTCTTCTAGGGCCCGCATCCTAACTTTCCCTTCATCAAGCCACTCTGCCTGTACTTTCAGTCAACAAGTTTTTAGCAGAATTAATCCACCACTTCTAACTCGAAGGGTAGTATGTTTAAATAGCTGGTCACAATAAATGTGTTAGGGATAAGTATGCAGCTGAAACCAAGCCAAGGAGACTCAATTCCAGGACATTCATTGGACAAATGATAAAGGAGAAGTCCACTTAAGATAACTTTTGTTGTGGTGATGGTGGTAAAATACACATCGTATAAAATTTACCATCTTAACCATTTTCAAGTGTACTGTTCAGTGGTATTAAACACATTTATAATGTGCAACCATCACCACCATCCATCTCTGTAATTCGATTCATCTTGTAAAACTGAAACTCTGCACCCACTGAACAATAATCCCCCATCATCCCCCCAGCCCGTCAACCACAAGCCTACTTTTTGTCTCTATGATTTTGACTCATCGAAGTACCTCATGGAAGTGGAATCATACAGCATTTATCATTTTATCATTTTGACTGGCTTATTTCACTTGGTATAATGTCTTCAAGATTCTTATCCATGTTGCAGCAGGTGTGTCAGAAGTTCCTTGCTTTTTATTAAGGTGGCATAACATTCCACTGTACATTTTGTTTATGCATTCATCCATCGATGAACACTTGGGTTTCTTCCACTTCTCGGCTGTTTTAAGTAATGCTGCAATGAACATGGGTATATAAATACCTCTTCGAGATCCTGATTTCAATTATTTTGGGTATATACACAGAAAAGGAACTGCTGGATCATATGGTAATTCTACTTTTTGTTTTTTTGATGACTGCCATATTGTTTTTCCCAACAGCTGCACCATTTTACATTCCCATCAATAGGACACAAGGGTTCCAATTTCTCCACATCCTCGTCAACACTTGTTATTTTCTGTTTATTGGATAGCAGCCAATCTAATGGGTGCAAGGTGCTATTTCACTGTAGAAGTCCACTTTCAAACTCTCAGCATGGGGACTTCCCTGCTGGTCCAGTGGTTAAGAATCCACCTTCCAATGCAGGGGACGTGGGTTCGATCCCTGCTCAGGGAATGACGATCCCACATGCCACAGGGCAACTAAGCCTGCGTGCCACAACTACAGAGCCCACGTGCTCTGGAGCCCGCGAGCCACAAGTAGAGAGAAGCCCGTGCGCTGCAACAGAAGATCCTGCATGCGGCAACTAAGACCCGACGCAGCCGAATAAAGAAATAAAAAATAAACTCTCAGCCTGGTCGCAACTAGGAACCACTGGGGGTCACCATGTAGGGAGCCAGCAGGAGAATTATGACACGTAAGGAGGGGATTTGGCTGATGAAGCTAAAGAGATTGGATGCCAGAATGGGTTGTTGAGAGGACTGCATGGCATGTTAAAATGAATGACATGACAAACACTATGCAAATGTACTCTCCTAGAATCCCAATAGGTCCACATCCAACCAGCAGTCCCAGAGGCAGCCAGGATTTTGACTTCAGGAGTGACTGGTCCCATCCAGGTGACACTGGGTGAGAGCTGCTGAAAAGGCTATGCGTTTCTTTATTTTGTTGTAGCAATTTCCCTTTTTAAAGATGTCTCTGAAAAATTCAAAAGAAGAAAAGACTCCTTCAAGAAGGCATGTCCAAAGTGACTGCATAACACCAATTGGGGGACTTCCCTGGTGGTGCACTGGTTAAGAATCCACCTGCCAATGCAGGGGACACAGGTTTGATCTCTGGTCCGGGAAGATCCCACATGCTGTGGAGCAACTAAGCCTGCGTGCTGCAACTACGGAGGTCCGCGCACCTAGAGCCCGTGCTCCGCAACAAGAGAAGCCACCGCAATGAGAAGCCCATGCACCACAATGAAGAGTAGCTCCCGCTCGCCGCAACTAGAGAAAGCCCGCACGTGGCTTTTCTTTTTATTTATTTATTTATTCTTATTTTTGGCTGTGTTGGGTCTTTGTTGCTGCGTGCGGGCTTTCTCTGGCTGCGGCGAGCGGGGGCTACTCTTCGTTGTGGTGCGCGGGCTTCTCATTGAGGTGGCTTCTCTTGTTGCGGAGCACAGGCTCTAGGCACGTGGGCTTCAGTAGTTGTGGCTTGCAGGCTCAGTAGTTGTGGCTCACGGGCTCTAGAGCGCAGGCTCAGTAGTTGTGGCGCACGGGCTTAGCTGCTCCGCGGCATGTGGGATCTTCCCGGACCAGGGCTTGAACCTGTGTCCCCTGCATTGGCAGGCGGATTCTTAACCACGCCAACTGGATGCTCGTATTTTAGGGACATGTAAGATGTGGTCTCCGTCTTTTAGGCGCTGCCCTCACGTGTGGTTCCACCTGAGCAACAGCCACCGTCCAGGTCTGGGGATGCTGGTCCTTCTAGCTGGATGCTCTCGAGGCAAGATGAAGGAGGAAGAAAGTCCTAGTTGATGTAAGTTAAACCAAGGGAACAAGGTCAGGCCTTGAGAATGTGGATCCACCGTGGAGGAAAGAGGGGATGGGGTGAGGCGGGGCAATGGGACTCAGCTACGGGCGGAGTGAGGTCACTGGATTCAGCTGGAGAAAATGGCTGGTAATTCGTCCTGAGATCCACAGCCCCTCTCCCCTCCCTTCTATCCCCTCCTACACCACAGCCTCCTGTCTGTCTTGATGTCCTAATTTCCAGGACCGTTCCCTTCTAAGTAAAACAGTGCATCGTACTTCTGAAAGTAGACTGGAGCCAGACTGGCCCTGGGGAGCACACAAAGGACTAATAAACACAAGAAAATATACTCAACATCGCTAGGAACATAGGACATGGAAGCTGAAATAGCAAGAAGTTTCCAAGAAAGGTTTTATTTTTTAATGTAAAAAAAATTCTGTTTTTAAATTTGTATGCATATTTTTTGTTCTTTAAATTTTTGAAATTAATTTTTGATACAAGTTTTAAAGGTTACTTTCCATTGACAGTTATTACAGAGTACTGGCTCTACTCCCCATGTAGTACGGCACATCCTTGTAACCTGCCTCACGCCCAATAGTTTGGACCTCCCACTCCCTCTCCCTCTTCCCCTCCCCCCTTCCCTCTCCCCACTGGTAATCATTAGTACGTTCTCTCTGTCTGTGCGTCTGCTTCTTTTTTGTCATATTCACTAGTCTGTTGTATTTTAGACTCCGCCTATAAGTGACACCACACAGTATTTGTCTTTCTCTGGCTGACTTATTTCACTTAGTGAAATAAGCCAGCGGGAATGCATTCGAATCCAGTAAGATTTTTTTCCCCTCTCCGAGATTTTAATTCAGCTAATAACTCTTGCGGTTGCAAGCCATAAACAGTTGAAATTTCTGATATTTAGGAACCCTGGAGCAGTGACATGACACCAAACAAAGTAGCAGCAAATCAGTACTTTAAAATACTCCAGTATATATATATATATATATATATATATATATATATATATATATATATATATATATATATATATATATATATATACACACACACATATATACATATATCTGAGTCACTTTGCTGTACACCTGAAACTAACACAACATTGTAAATCAACTATACTTCAATTTAAAAATTAAATTAAATTAGAAAACAAAATAAATAAAAAGAGGGACTCAAAAACAAAAAAATCCATATCAAGAAAAAAAAAATACCCCAGTACACACCACAATACTAAAATTTTGACACTCTTACTGCAATGACTACCACGCCCTTAGCCAGACTCTCTTTTCCAAAATGTCCGGATAGAAAGGGACCGTGTGTCACAGGACCACTTATGCACGTGTTATACTGTTTGCAACAGACAAAGCTGTGATCTGGGGAAACTCGAAAACTAAGATGACTTCTACATGGTTGAAAGAACGTGGAACAAAAGAGGACTTGGTCCGAAGGACTCTGCTTTTCTCTGTTCACAGAACTGGAATCAATTTTATGTTTAAATGTTTCCCACAACAGTCAAATCGTTCTCAAATGTTTCGCAAAAGCCGGGCTGCCTGGCAACCCAGATGTGTGCTGGGGGGCTGGGGAGGGGCCCCAGGCAGGAAACATTATTTCTTCACTTCTTCCCAAGCAGAAAGAAAATTGTTCCTTTTCTCTATTCCAGCAGAATACATTTAAAATGACAAGCTGGAGAAAATGAAAACAAACCTTTCCTGGGGAGGCCTTCAACAGGGAAGGCATTTTCAACACGAGTGTGGGAAAATGAGTCTCCAGAAGTTTCTGAATTAGCTCCAAATTGGCAGTCAAGGCAAACACCAATCTGTTGGACGGTCCACTCCTCTTCAGGGTGAGTGTGGGGACTGTGCAGTCATTCTCGAGGGTTCTACTTGACCCTGCAGATTGAAGCTCCGTTGGAAATGAAGAGCCAACAATTATCCAGGGTAAGCCAGGTATCTGGAAATTGCCTTTGAGGGTTTTTCGTATCCTCAGACACAAAAGGGATCAGGGCGAAAAAAACCACACTCCCTAATATTCAATTATAACCGCACACACACAGGCTGCACTCAGAAACTAGTGGAATGGACTTGAGTGTGCAGGTCTGGAATCTCCCAGCAGAGAAGGGTTTATCCTTCACGTAGCGAAGGCACACATTCCTATTCACGGCATCGCCTTCCCACCGCGGGATGGAGCAATTCAAAGAACCGAGGACGGCACAGTGGAAGGCTCTGAAATACATCGAGTGGCCCATCTTCTCTAGGGTGGGTTGAAGAATGGCCCTTCTCCCAATTCACGTCCGTCTAGAACCTCAGAATGTGACCTTATTTGTAAACAGGGTCTTTGCAGATGTAACTAGTTAAGGATCTCAAAATGAGATCATTCTGGATTGGGGTGGGTCCTAAATCCAATAACTGGTTTCTTTTTTTTTTTTTTTTGTTCCGTAACTTTTTATTTTATATTGGACTACTGTTGATTTCCAATGTTGTGCTAGTTTCAGGGGTACGGCAAAGGGATTCAGTTGTACGTATACACGTATCTGTTCTTTTTCAAATTCTTTTCCCATTTAGGTTGTTACAGAATATTGAGCAGAGTTCCTTGTGCTATACAGTGAGTCCTTGCTGGTTACTTTAAATAGAGTAGTGTGTATATGTTAAACTTCCAATTTACCCCTGCCCCCCTTTCCCCTTTGGTAGCCGTAAGTTTGTTTTCTATGTCTGTGAGTCTGTTTCTGTTTTGTAAAGAAGTTCATTTGTATCGTTGTTTTTAGATTCAGCTTATAAGCGGTATCATATGATATCTGAATGACAGGTTTCTTTATAAGAGAAAGGAGAGGGCAATTTGAGACACAGACATAGAGGAGAAACAGAGGGAAAACTGATGTGAAGACAGGGGCAGAGAGTGGAGGGATGCGACCACAAGCCAAGGAACCCTAAAGGTTGACAGCGGCCAGCAGCGTCTGAAAGAGGCAAAGCGGTGCTCTTCTCTAGAGACTTCAGAGGGAGCACGGCCCTGCCAGTGCCTTGATTTCAGACTTCTGGCTTCTAGAACAGTCAGAGAAAAAACTTCTGTTGTTCAAGCCATCCAGTTTGGTGCCATTTGTTACAGCAGCCCCGGGACACTAATCCATTCTACTTGGAGCCCTGACTTACGGATCAAGAGATGCAGCATGACAACCTGCAGACACAAGCAGGTCCCCAGGCCTGCACGGCGATGGCTGAAAAGTCACTCTGTTTGAAAGACTGTACGTAAACCCTGCGTTTCCAGCTTGTCTTCAAGACCAGTAAACCTGGTTGCCATGGTCTTGGGCTCCAGAGCGGCAACAATTATTGGGAGCTGAGAAGAGGCTGCTCCCTTTAGAAATGCACGTGGAAAAAAAGCAAAAAGAAACACACGTGATCCCCCTCTTGCCGCTTCCTCACCAGTCCCATCATTTCCACTGCGGAGGGTGCACGCATCAGACTGGCCACTGCGTGGAGGTGGAGAACGGTGCGGACGTAATATACTGCCCTCGTTGGATTAAGTGTTGATCTGGGGCGGTCTCAGGGGCTGGTTAATTGAGATTATGGGGGCTGCTAAGGCCCTCTTGGCACTCGCCCGCCCCCCCCCGCATACAGCTGCACGTGTCTATATTCCCTGGCTAGCCCGTATGGACGTCTGATGTAAGCCAGCCCATCCCTGCTTGGGCCATTCTCATTCATCCGAAACGTCGAGGAGACTTCTCATCGTGACATGGTACAAACCGTAACAAACGCTTCAGTGTCCATGGGAAAGATTCAACCGGGCAAGATCCTAAGAATGTTGCCAAGTGTGGGAAAGGCAACTGAACATTTGATCACTTGAGGGAAAAAGCCTCAGTTAGACTAGAGTTGTTGTTGTTTTTTTTTTAATTCGTTCCATGTTTAATACGCGGTTAAGTTTAGCGGCAAGAAAGAAAGGTCAAGACCAACCATCTTTGCTATCACACACACCATCTATTGGGAGATATAATGGGATGGCCAAAAAGTTCGTTCGGGTTTTTCCATGCCATCTTACAATATATCCCTATATATACATATGGTTTATTCTTATGTACAGTTTCTTTATATATATAGTTATTTAGAGATGTTTATATATAATGTATATGGTTTATTTATACATATGGCTTATTTCTATATTGTATATACGGTTTAGTTTTGTATACCGTATATTTTTGAAGTATACAATTCAGTGGTGTTCAGTATGTTCACAAAGTTGTACACCCATCTGCCCTATCTAATTCCAAAATATTTTCATCCCTCCAAAAAGAAACCCCATACCCACCCTTAGCAATCATTCGTCACTGGCCATCTATTTCACTGGGTCCTGGCAACCGCTACTCTACTGTCTGTCTCTATGGACTTGCCTATTCTAGATATTTCCTATACATAGAATCGTACCACACGTGGTCTTTTGTGTCTGGCTTCTTCCACTCAGCGCCATGTTTTCAAGGTTCATCCACAATGGTAGCCCTTATCAATACTTCATGCCTTTCTACGGCCATATTCTATTCCATTGTAGGAATATATCACAATTCACTTATTCATTCACCCATCGATGGAACGTTTGGGTTGTCTCCATGTTTTGGCTATTGTGAATAATGCTGCTATGACCACTTGTGTATTTTGTGTATTTGTGTATAATTAAGTGTAAGCAGACTTAGTCGTGAAGCTCCGTGATGGGCTTCAGTCTATTAGGAGCTCTCTCCATGAATCCCACCATCCACCCACCAGGGGGATCCTGAGACTCTGCCCTCTGCCCTGGGCTGGTTAGGAACAAGATTCGTCTGTAAAAGATGAACCTCACAAAATCCTTGTAGCGTTGGAGAGAGCCAGGCTCTGCACTCTCCCTGCATTCCCTTGTTATACGCTGAGATTCCAGAAATAAATCCACCTACAAATCTCATCCTGCTTAAAGAAAAATAATACTTCCCTAACATTCTTCTTCCTTTAGCACATCTCCTTAAAAGCTTCTTGCCTGACTGCACCCTTCATCCTTGTTGTTTATTTACTGGAAAGATGCTGGGAACACAGAGTAGCACTTAAATGCACATGACGTCGCGTTGATTTGTCTGGGGGATATTAGTTATTAACAAGAATGACTGTGCATATACCTCCCAGTCACACCAGGACAGAGGTAATGAATCAGTAGGTCCCACATCCAATAGCCAGGAAGGAACTGAACGACACCTCTTGCACCCCAGCGGAGGGCCGCCTCACTGCTTACTCCCTTAATTTGTGATCCTGCGTCTACAAAGCACGGGCTTTTCAGACTGGATGCCTGGCATAGCGTCATCGTTCTTCTACTCCTACTTTATTCTTCTGGGAGGATTACCTCGTGACTTCACCATGTTTCACTTAAAAAGGAAAAACCACCTCTTAGGATTTAAACCCTGAAGGCTCCATGGTCACCACTGATACACAGACCTTACCCAGAAAAGGACAAAGCAGCCATGCCAACGGTTGTTCTGCTGTCAGTTCTTCTGGAGAGATAGAGATGGAAAGATTTCTATTTCTGCTCGTGGGGGTCATGACTTGCTCTGAAGAGTCAGCTACCTTTGAGGGGAGGCGTGGTGGCCGGACCACCGGCTGACAGGACTTGGGATAACTACCTGAGCTCGACAGAAATCCAGAAACACACGGAATCCAAGACAGGTGATGCCAAGCATCTTGCTTTCTCTCCTCCTCAGTCACCTGTGAAATAGTTTGGATCCTTTGATTTTTAATTGATTATACTGATCAGACACTTAACTCTTGGTGGGGAAGGAACAAGAATGAAGGAGTATACTGTCAGAAGAGAAACCGAGGCAATACGGACTCAGCAGCTCTTGACTTTGGTCAAACGCCTAGGATGAGCCAGACCGTTTCTTCATTTCCCACCCGAATCTCCGCACGGACCATCCAGATATCCATACCCTCTGCACATCAAAGGTGTAGACCAGTGGTTGTCAATTGGGGTGACTCTGTCCCTCAAGGGATATCTGTCACTGTCTGGAGACAATTTGGTTGTCACAACCGAAGAGAAGGTACCACTGCTAGTGGGTGGAGGTCAGGGAAGCTGCTAAACATCCTACAAGGCACAGGACGGCCTCACGACAAAGAATGATCCGGCCCCAAACGCCCATCTTGCGGAGGTTGAGAAATCCTGGCGTACGCTAAACCAGTTGGTATGCTACTTATATTCTTTTCATTATGAGACTCGAGATAGGACGATTTGCTATGTGTAAGCTCATGGTAGCAGCATAATGTAATCTTGTAAAGAGGAAAGACTCTTTATGACTCTCTTAGCAACCCTAATTCCAATCACAAAGTTGCGGGCTTCTGAATTAGTTACACTTGGAGGAGAACATCTCCCGTCCGTTTCTGTGAATTAGGGATTTCAATTAAGCAAGCTTATTTTAAAAGGGAGAGGACCAGTGAACCACTGCCTTGGCTTCTTTAGGGATCAATTTCAGTTGCTTCCTGCTAAGATCAGAGGTGCCACGGTGTCCCCTACTCTTCCCTTCAAAGACCTGCAAAGTCAAGAGTGATCTACCTGCCTAACACCTGCAACTTGAGATAATGTGAACGTTGGTCCCAACACAGGGAGTAATTCCGCAAACCCAGTCTAAGATCGAGCGCTGAGTAAGAAGTGAGGTCCTCAGCATCTCGTGTTGTCAGCAGCATTCAGGGACGTGGAGATGGCATCAGGAATTGTCAGGACTGATGACCCCAACTGTCAATATGTTTTGAAAACCCTCGGAATACGGAATAATGCTTACGCTTGCTGTAAGGAATCTTGATATTATTTCAAGAAGATTCAGTTAGTAAGTCATGAAGGAAAACATCCATGAAAAGGCACATCATGGTATAAATCTGACATTAGGTATTTGCTTTTGCATCGATTCAGTAAATGTTTACTAGTCCTTGACTACTGGGTTGGCCAAAAAGTTCATCCGGGTTTTCCCATTAACATTTTCTGGAAAAATCCAAACGAACTTTTTGGCCAACCCAATATGTGCTAAGCCGTATCCCAGGGGACAAGGGACTGATACCCATGGAACTGACCTACTTACAAGTATCTGTAAAATATATCCAGTTAGGTATTTTCCTTTACGTTGGCCATTATTTTATGTTTCTATTTTTCCAAAATAGGTTTCTAAAATAACGTTATATCCACAGGAAACAAAGCTTCAACCGCCACACCTTGACTGAGTCTCAGGAACCAATCTGATCATAAAGCAGGGATCGCCTTCGAACTAAATGCAAGACATAGCTAACGAAACGCAGGCTGCTTCCTCGAGCCTGTGGAAGACAGTATCGTTTGTGAAAACGATCTCAGAAAAGAGGCTTAGGCCAAGTGTCCATGTATGTTATTGGCCCTATAGAAATTCCCAAGAAGTTTGGGCTGTCTTCAAGCATCATAGCCTTGTCGGCAAAGCCATCTTCCAAGGAGGCAATGGAGAATGTCTTTGGATTTCACAGTCAGGAGGGGTGTAGCAAAGTCCCTCCCCCCCCCCCAAAAAAAATCCCCCGTGAATTTCTCAGCTGGGTTCCAGTGATGGGCCAGATGGATTTCTCCTGTGATTGACTGAACCAGTGACCATCACTGGAGACAGCAAGATAAATGTGGATTTCCACGAGCTGCTACTTTTACTAGGAAGAAAGTGGTGTTTCCCAGACTTCAGGAAGCCTCATGCAAACGTCACCATTTTGCCACATCTGTGTACATCTTTTTGTATTTTCTTACTGAATATTTTTTTCCTTAGAATAATTCATTTATAAATTAAAATTGATTTAAAATGAGCTACGTTATCTGGAAAGAGAATACCTACTTTACCCACAGCCTTCCCATACCCATCAGGGCAGCTGCATCCTTCATGCCCAATGTCTTGGAGTCATTCTTGACTCTGTTTCTCCTCCACCTCCTCTCTCTTCCGAGGACTCTGATCCGTGGGTGGAAAGACCAGGAAGGCAGAAATAGGGCTACTGCCCTTCCCGGCATCAAGCAACATTCATGTCGTTCCGATCCTCTGTGCTCCCAAAGCTCTTGTCATTATAAAACAATTTTTTTTTTTGCTCTTTAAACAAAAGCATGGTGAAGTGAGAATCAATACAGCTTTCAGAACAGACCTGGTAGCTGCTGTTTTATGCAAAGCACAATATCCTTTCACTGCTAAAATAGAATTCAATGCTTATGGAAGTTTTGATGGATGTTCAAAACCAACCTGTCACAGAAGCACTTTTATGTGCCAGATACTGTTGTCAGCATCTCACAGATAAATATTAGCCCACTGAATCTTCCATCCCTATGGCAGTAGGTACCAGAATCTCACCTGAATTAGGAAACTAAGGCACATGGAGATGAGGTGGCATGCCTACAGTCACAAAGCCAGGCAGCAGACCAGAACTGGGGCCAGCTGGTTGCAGGACCTGTGTTCTCCCACATCATGTTCATCTTTGTGATGAAAAATACAGAAAACAGCTTCTCCTCTCCAATGAACCAGGTCTGAGTGTCCCACCTGCAGCGGAAGGCCCTGCATCTTAGACGTGGGGACCCAGTGGCTCACGCATACTCACCCCTCAAGCCTGCTGTGCTGAAGAGGGAAGCTAAGGATAAGTACAAGTGGGAAGATACTTATGACTCTGGAATTGTAAAACTTGTTAGCAGTACTACTGATTCCCTGCCTTCCGTCCCTCTTTCCCAAAGCTCGGGATTGATATATTTATTTTACAATAGAAGGACATGAAACCAGGGTGCAACGGACTCAGTGGAAATGAAACTCAAACCTTCCAGATCAGTGTCTTTCCCCATCCAAGGCAGGAGGGAGCAAACCTGGATTCTTTTATCTAAATATCTGCTATCCTGGCCCTGCAGTTATAAGGCTGCCACTTGCATTAAGACACTGAGTTGATCCTTCCTCCCCCTCAAAGGCAGCAAGCACCAGGCTGGCCATCCATCAGTGCAAATACGATGGGAATTTTTCCCACAGGGCACAGTTTATGTTTTGTAGAAGATGCAGGACAGCCTAACGCCACTGAAAGTGATGCTGTAAAGCCCTTGATCATATCCCAAACCACTGTCAAAGAAGGATCCGGTAAAACTAGTCCGCTTAAAAATTGAAAGAAACAATTATAAGGATGACGACTAGACAAGACACTTCAGAAGAGAGTTACTCGAATCCAAAGGACTAAGAAATGCCTCAAGAAACTTATTAAAACCCTTGAAAATGGACCATTCTTATTATCAGACAACAAAATTTAAACCAAAGTGAAATATGCTATAAGATGCCATCATTCTATTTTGCGAATATTTTCCCAAGCAACTCAAGCAACGTGTGATTATTTTTTTATTCTAAAAAGAACCAAAGCATAGCTGCAATTACAACGTAAGTCCTTCTTAATGATACTAGATAAAAACCTGCTATTTATCACCCTTATCTTTTAAACAAATCTCAGGCAAATAGTTTTCCATTTTTATGAAATCCTGGGCCACATTTTAAGAGGATTTGCTTCAGGTGGCTTTCCCCCCATTATTAGTTATCCTCAGGTAAAAGGCGCTCCTGATCTAAACCTTAGAATCACCGAGCAGAGAAAGAGCCCATTACAAGTTTGGGGCGATTTGCTGAACCAACAGGGGTGATGGTAAGTGGGCTCTTCTGTAGTTCTTTCAATTTAGTTTTCTTTTTTCTTTTCTTATGAGATGGAACACCTCTGCTGAACAATCTTCTGCTGGGCAGACCCCCTGAATCATTGCTAAACTGTACTCACAAACTGGGGTTTTCCCACCGCTAACCGGCAAGATTTAACCCCACCAAAAAAAAAAAAAAAAAAGATACTATCCTTGGCTTTTTTTTTTTTTCACATTTACACCCAAAGTGAGATAGCAGAGAGTGAGATATGCCTATGTCTTTCCTTGGGCCCCCTGAACATATACTTTGTCATGCAACCAAGTATTTGTACATGTATAAAAAAATCTGAAGCTTAAAAAAAGTCATATCCCTCTCCCAGTTCAAAGGTAATGCAAGGTCAGAAGACAGTGGTTAAGTTAGTCTTGTTTCTTAGGGGTGCAATTCCGGCCCTCTTTCTCCCACCCCCTAATATACAGCGAAGTTGCTGAAAGCCCGTGGCCGGGTGCAGAATTTGGCTTCTACTTTGAAGCCGGAGGGTCCCTGAAGGTGGTGAAGATGGAATCTTCTACAAATCTGCACCCCACCTTCCCGTCCGGCGTCACCGTCGGCACGCCCCAGACTACAGTGGGCACCTACCTCAAGATGAAGAAGTCCACGGTGGAATTGCTGGCCACGGTGACATAGGCAGTGACCACGTCTCCTTGCTTGGCCGGCCGGGAGGGCAGCCAGACGGCCACGTTGCCATCCAGACGCAGCTCGCTGAGCTGGGCGCTGTCCTGGGCCCGGTAGAGGCCGATGGCACCGATCCTCTGCAGGTGGGACGTGCTTTCCTCCAGCCCGTCCTTCCCGGGGCGGATGGCATTGCCCTTCCGGACGTCGCCGCCAGCGCAGTCTCCGCGCTCGTCCCCGGGCTGCAGGGCGTAGTAGAGCTCCACGGGGCTGCCCTCGGGGGGCTCGGGCGACTTCTTCCTCCCGGCCACCACCGTTGGGGGTCCGAACCAGCCGGCCGGGAGCTCCAGCTGCGCCACGCACAGCCCCAGGGCGCCCTGCAGCCGGCAGTTGCCCCTCACCTCCCGGGTCTCCCGGAAGGCGAACACGCGCAGGCAGGGCAGCCTCTGCGCGGGGCCGGCGTCGTCCCAGTCCCTGCCCACCACGTGGAACAGCACCTGCACGCGGGGCCGGCTCAGGGAGACCTTGTCCCGCAGGATGTGCGCTTTCAGCTTCCAGTTGAAACTAACCTTGTCGGTGGGACCCAGGAAGTCTGGAGTCGACATCAGGTCCGGGGGCACAACCTTTTCCACCGAAAAAGGCCCATAGCTGGCATTTAAGATCAGGGGCCGCCTGGCTTTGTACGCGAAGAAGGACTCGACTCGGGACCGCAGGCTGGAGTTGCGTGTCAAGTCCTGGTTGGTTTCCTTCAGGAAGAAGGAGGTCTCCGCTCTGAGCACGTGGTAGGTCACGGGCAGATAAGGGGGCAGCGAGGAAAACCTCTGGATGTTGTCTGTGACCCCACGGCCCTCGATCACTGCAGGGGGGAAAGAAAAAAAAAAAAAAAGACAAAGATGGGGTTATTCCGGGCTCCTTAGAGGTCACTTAGCCAGAGGGGTAATTGACGAGCAATTTAGAAACGAGGGTAAACATTCTGCAGTCCACTTGCCTAGGATTTTCATGTTCCTTCGGGGATCAGCCAGTAAATGACTACATGCTCCGCAAATTACCTGCGTGTATTAGGTCGAAACCTATGAAAGGGAGATTTTTGTACACTAAGAATTGTTGAACAGTGGCAATTTTATGGAGTCTGATGTAATGCTGGCAAGTGTAGGAGTGTCAAGTGGGTGTATTTATTAATAACTTGCATGAGTTTCAAACATTTTTAATGACACTGGTACATGAAGAGCAAACCAGACCAGGGGAAGAGAACAGTTCATAAATAAGCCCCTGTACATCTAGACATTTCGTATGTTTTAAAGGTGGCACCACAAACCATGAGGCAGAGACAGACTTTAAATGGTACGAGGACAACCGGCCAGCCGTTTGGCAAAAAGATACAATTAGGGCCATACCTCACACCCTACACAAGAATGAACTTCAAATGGATCAGTGATCTAAATGTAAAAAAATGACATTTTTTCACTACTGAATGAAAAAGTGATTTCCTCTATAACCTGGGTCTAGGGAAAGCTCTCTAACGATGACTCAAACGCCGAACGCAATTGAACGATGATAAACGTGCCTGTGTAAAAATTTTACAAGATCTTGCTCATAGCCAAAAATATCATAGAGTCGAAAGAAAAACAGCAATCTGGGGAACACTGCAAACTGCTCACCTACGGTGCTCAACTCAGCCTGCAGGTGGGTTCTGTTTGGCCCACGGTATTTTAAAAGATGGCTATGAATGGGAACCTTTTTTAAAAACTGGGGAGCATCTGGGTTTCCAGCTTCTCTGCAAACATGAGAGGAGTGGCAGCATGTAGGCTGTCTGCCCACCCGGCAACAGTAAGAGAACAGACCCAGCAAACCACCTTGCTCAGTAACATTTCCTGCTGGACCTTCAGGAGCATCTGAGTTGAAAAGCACCAGTTAGAAACTGCAGCCGGGTAAGTCGACGTACACTGGAGGCTGGAGGTTCAACACTGAGCCCGGGAAAAGCAGCACCGTCACTCCCATCTTCCTGTCTTTCTCTGTCCATCACTCACCCACATCATTAGCAGTACAAGCAGCTGCCTCCTTGCTGATTGAAGGTGGCCCTCTAAAGCTTCCCCGTGGGTTGATATTTACATTGTTGGGGACTCGCTGCTCACCCAGCGCACAAGAGGTTACTGCGCCCCAACTGCTAACTTTGCAAAGCCCAGGAAAGACCATCGCCTGGCCCTTGTCTTTCAGAAGCAGACCAGAAAACCCACATAAGCCCCCATTCATATACTGAGAGGGAACAAGGACATTCCTCTCCCCTGATACTCCAACCTCCCCTGCTGTCCCTGCTTCTAACTGCAGCCAGCACAGCCCAACCAGCCTATGGGGCTACCCCATGCCTGTCTCCCCTCTGGAACCTTCCCCTAATCCTCTTCCCGGCCGGGACACTGGCTAGCAGATCAAAGCTGCCTTTGGTGCTGCAGCCAAACGGCCTTCGGTTGTCAAGATGGCTTTTCAAAGAAATAGCTTTCTCCCTTGTTCTTCGCCCAGAGGCGTTGTTCTGAGGTCACCGGTAACACGGGTACTTTGCCCCTCTCTCTTTAGGGATATTTTACTGCTTCCCTTTTAACCCACTCATTTCAGGACCAGGTTAAAACACTCTCAGAAGGCCCTGCATAACATTCTAGAAAAGGTTCTGGCTCTATGTGTTTACAGAAAATCATTGACTCTTTAAGCAACTTGTAGAATTGTGTCAAACCCAATGGACTAATTATTATTACATTTAACGCTTTTATTCTGATGTATTCATCCCTCTCCAAAAAAGCTTTTAAACCTTGAAGGGTAGAGATTTAGAGACTCGTGTGTTTGGAAAAGATAGTGGGCCAAGGGCTCTCTGAAGGAACAGAGCAAGGGTGCTAAGGCCCATCTGTGCAGGGTGTATTCCACAACAGGGAAGCTTGTCAACAAGCTTTCTCATCATTCTTCACTCTTCTTGCACATAAAAATTCCTTTTTTCTCTTTTTTGGTCTTTTTACTTTTAAAAAAATCCTAAAAATGAACCTTTTGCTTTGAAGCAAACGCTGAGTTTACTTTCAATAAAATAAAGCTGAAGTGGGCTTGCTGTCTTCTTAATCTCTTCTCTTAGGATTCTTCCATTATTTAACTCCCTCTTTATCTTTCGTATGGAACAAAAAGTGCCTAGCTCATACCTTCCTGCTGAACCTAGTTCTGAAGTTTTCCAGTTCATGAGAGATTTAACTCGAGCCAAGAAGAGACAGACATCGTAAAGAAGGGAGTGGGATCTAGTATAGTGGTTAAAGACATGATGTTTGGCTACAGAGATCTAGAGTTGATCTACCCAATACCCATGTGATCTCGGGCAAGTTCTTACCTTCTTGGACAGTTTCAGTTTCCCTAGATAAATGGATGGATGGATGGATGGATGGATGGATGGATGGATGGGTACACAGGTAGATACACAGGTGGATAGATTTCATTATATAGGATCTAAAAGTACCTGTTGTAGAGCAATTACAAAATGGCTCCCATTCTCCTCCTCTTTCTACACTTTTTGTGTGTGACTTTGCAATTTTCCCTTCAAAATTAGGAGTCTATTGCCCCACTCCTTGAATCTAGGTTGGCCTTGAATTTGCTCTGGTCAGCAGAATATGGCGGAAGTGACGATGTGCCAAATTCCAAGCTCAGGTTTCCACTAACTCTCTTTTGAATTTCTGCAGAGACCACGTGAAGGACAGCAGACTTATCCCAGTGGAGGCCATCCCAAATCAGCCAACCCACAGCCTGCAGCCACCCCCAAACAAGTGAGAGAGCCCAGCCAAAATTAGCCAAGTTCAGCCAAGATCAGTCACCCCCTAGACTCATGAGAAATGACAAGTGAACTAAGTCTCTAAATTTGGAGGTGGTTTTTTATGCAGCAACACCTGATGGGGTAACTAATAAATATCAAGAGATTACCAAGGGTAAGAAACTAAACAGATACAGTGAAACACCAACATGAGACTTTCTCCTCCTCGAGGGAATTAGAGTAATTCAAACAGAACTGAAAAGGGAATCACTTTCTCATTGGTAAGACTCAGGTGGTTTCCCACCTTGTAGGTGTACCTGCAATACCCAACCTCATAGACACTCATGAAAACGGCCCCCCTGGAGCTGTGCAAGGCCCGTCTGCACACTCACGTGCTGTGACACCATGTGGATCTCCCAAGCTCATCTCACATTTTGGGGAGCCCTGATCTAGCAGATTAAGGGACCCGTGGTGGTTACCAGCCGTGGTGGTATTTCTCTCCTGACGCTCTATCTGCTGATTGCAAGGAAACCATCCCACGGTTGCCGTGACCTAGTGAAACACAGACAGATATCCACCCTCTAATTCTGGTTCATCCGCTCATAGCAGCGTCTCCCAGAAAGATAGGATTATTGAGTAATTTTTACTCATCTGAAACAATACCCCTGGAAAAGTCCGATGCTGGTTGCCTACGGACGTGGAGCAGGGAAGAGGAGAGAAGTTGACAGCTGCACCTCTGCATCTGGCCTCCCAGCTGACAGCACGTTCATTTGCTGTCTCCCTTCCTGTTTATCCATTTTCTTTATCTGTGCTTGCCTGTCAGTGTTGGGATATCATGTCCTCCATCAGCCGTTCATCAGAGAACTCTACTGCAAAGCTGGCTGCCGGAAATTGAGTTTTTGAGATTCTGAGATAGTGGACGCAGGAGGTGTCCATGCCACTTAGCACCCAGACAGAACAACACCAGGGGAAATGACCCTTCAGCCAATATCATGTGCCACCTCCACTGCGATGCTCGCTTCGGGATGTGTTGACCGAGATGGATTCTTTAGCATTGATTCTCTCTGAGCTGTGACATGAAGGATGGGTTGGATCTCGGGAGGGTGAGTGGAATAGGGGAAGGACCCTGGGGGGGCAGAGTGCGGCACCAGGAAAGGGTCAGTGGAGGGAAAGCTCAGGAGCTGGGTGTGTGAGGAGTGGTAAGTTGGTCTAGGAAGTTGTGGTAAGCGATGGATGCTCATGTGGTACTTTGGTGAAAATGCTAGGTCCCGGTTTCCTTGTCAATTAAATAAGCTACAAACAAACCCCGCTGGAATAACCCAGATGCACAAGTGGTGCCGTTTTAGGATGTGCAAAGGTCCTTCCTAAAGAGTATCAGAGGTTCTCAACTAAGGGTGACTTTGCACCCTGGAGATGCCTGGCAACGTCTACAGGAGACATTTTTGATTTTCACAGCTGGGTGCTGTCACCTAGTGGGGTGAGACCAGTGATGCTGAGAACATCCTACAATGCACGGGACAGCCCCCCCCCCGCCGCAAAGAATCGTCCAGCCCAAAATGCCGCTGGTGCCAAGGATGAGAAACCCTGATCTAGCTCGATTCACAGCAGGTGTTCAGAGGTTTGTCACAGATGCCAACGAGACAGGAGGAAAGATTGTAACCAAACCCTCTCCAGCCCAGTGAGAGGAATGCATCTCACTGGTTAAGAGCATTCCCAAAGCCAGACCGCATCCAAAGATGAATCCCTGCCCCCAACGTACTCGGTAAGTTTTTGTTTTTGTTTTTTGTGCAAATACCTTAAACTTTTGAGTTTGAGAATCTTCATCTTTAAAGTGGGAATCGTATCAAAACCAATTCCCTTAGAGCAATAAAGAAAGTACCCAGCACCTAGAACATGCCTAATAACTGGGGAGAAGTTTCTGTTCCTGTTATTATCATTATGATCATTACCATTATTTCAATCCTGTTGATAAGTTATAGTAAAAAGGTTTTCAGGCTACAGCAACATGAAAAAAACAGGTGATAACCGTAATTCGTTAAAAAAAAAAAAAAAAAATTGGGTGACAGCCATGTGAGAAAAGAAATCTGAAATCAAGAGGGGTGGGCTCTTTTTATAACTCCAATGGCCTGTTTCGACATCTCCAGTTTACCTGTATGATATCAGAAACCTACGACACAGAAGCCTGCCTTTCCCCCCAAGCCTCAAGGAAAACCCTGATTGGACTTTCCTTCCAAGTCATCGCAGCTTACTTGAAACACAAGCCGGCCTGAGTACTTTGAAGGTTTTTTTTTCTCTCTCCCCACCATTTGTGATTTATTAACATTCGCCAGACACAAAATGTCTCTCTCTGATAAATATGGCGCATTGTTACTTTTTTTTCTTGAAACAAAAGGCACCTTGATAAATGGATTATTTGATTTCAATGCCTCTTCTGAACAAACCTCCCCCCAGTATCCTCCGCTGAAATTACATAGTGTGGTTTGCAATTTCGAAACAGTAAAACTCTCCTTTAAAAGAGCGGGTACTTATATTCCCCTTGGAGGCCATGGGGGGGTATCCCCCCCTGTTCTCTGGTTAAAATCCATAATCTCTCCCAGGCACTCCTCAATCAGGCCCCTGGAAGTGGAGCAAAGGAGACATGCCTTTCAAAGACAAACTCTCTAAAACACCCAGAATCTCAGTCTTTATCAGCATGAGAATAGTGCCTTGGGTAGGCACAGAGGGAAATATTTGCCAGGCAAAGTTCTAAATCTAAAACGCAGTCTTTTAACTGGGCTGAAACTGGCAAATGGCTTGATCTTGGCAAACGGCCCACAAGGCCGATCCCTCCTCCTCCATCCCTGCAATGTGGCTCAGACCCCAGGTCCACGAGGGGCTCCGACTGGCTCAAGACAGAGCTCCCCCGTGAAACGATGTATGTATTAGTTTCCTATTGCCGCTGTAACACATTACCACAAGCTTAGTAGTGTAAACCAACAGCAAGAAATATTTATTTATAGTTCTGGAGGTCAGAAGTCTACCATGAAGGGGTCGGCAGGGTTGCGATCCCCCGGGGGGCTTCAGGGGACAATCAGTTTCCAAGCCTTTTCCGTTTGTTAGAGGCGCCTGCGTTCCTTGGCTCCTGGCCGCTTCCTTCCTCTGTCTTCAAAGCCAGCAGCTTCTCTTCCCTCTGACCTCCGGCCTCCCTCTTATAAGGACCTTTGTGGTTACATCAGCCCATCTGGGTGATCCAGGACCATCTCCGCATCTCAAAATGTTCAACTGAATCACATCTGCTAAGTCCCTCTTGCCACGTAAGGTCACACATTCACAGGCTCTGACAACTGAGAAACAGACATCTTTACGGGGGCGGATGGTGGTACTGTTCGGCCGACCAGCGATGGCATTCGGGGTGTTCGCAGAGGCAGAGCTGGTCATCACGGTGACTAGAGGGAGGAAAGCCAGTGATGTTTAGAGAGCGGGGTCCAGCCCTGCTAGACGCCCTGTAAGGCCTGCGATGGTCCCAGGCAACAAATAATTGCCCAGGTCCTGCATGACTTCTGACTGTCCCACTGGACACTCACAAAGGTGAGAAACCTATCAGGACAACCCAAGCCAAGAACCTATCTCCACTAAAAATTCCGGGAGGGGCAACAGTGGAACCTGTGCATTTGCCAGTATTGCAATTACTGGGGTGCAGATTGTACTTATTTATTTATGGCTAAGTTGGGTCTTCGTTGCTGCACGCGGGCTTTCTCTAGTTGCGGCGAGCGGGGGCTACTCTTCGTTGCGGTGCGCGGGCTTCTCATTGCGGTGGCTTCTCTTGTTGCGGAGCACGGGCTCTAGGCACACAGGGTTCAGTAGTTGCGGCACGTGGGCTCAGTATTTGTGGCTCGCGGGCTCAGTAGTTGCGGCGCACAGGCTTAGTTGCCCCGCGGCATGTGGGATCTTCCTGGACCAGGGCTCGAACCCGTGTCCCCTGCATTGGCAGGCGGATTCTTAACCACTGTGCCACCAGGGAAATCCAGATTGTACTTTGATTTCATGAAACTTTACTAAAAACTTGTTTACCCTTTTGGCAAATTACATGAGCAATGCCCTATCTGCCTGTGAAATCCAAGTTGCCCAAACAGCTATACCAGCCTGCGTGTATGGCTGACACATCCATGCTGACGCTAAATACATGGGCAAGTACCTGATGACTTCATTTGACCCTCCCTATATGTACACATTTTAAAATATTATTTTCCGGTCTATTACTTTGGTCATATTTTTCATCTCTAGAACAGGGCACTACACTGATTTGTTTTTAATTATGTATATAGACAGTTTACAAGATTATGAATTTAATTTTATGATCTATAAAGCTAAGGGTTGAGAACCATTGGTCTAATCCAGGGGCTGGCACATTTTTTTCTTAAAGAGCCATATAATAAACACCTTAGGCTTTGCAGCCTTAGACGCAAAATCAATATTACAAAGGTACTTATATAGCTATTTTAAATGTAACCATTTACATTTTTACTTTTTACCATTCTTACATGTTTACATCACCCTGACTCAGCCTGTGGGCCACACAAAAATAGGTGGTGGGCTGGATTTGGCCCATGGTCTGATGTTTGCCAACCCCTGGTTTAAACCACACAGGGTAATTCCAGATCTGTTTCCGGTAACTGGTTCAATTCTGCACAGGCCCAAACCCGTGGTTTCCCACATAGGGGCAATTATGCCACCTGGGGACCATCTGGAAAAGTCTGGAAACAATTTTTTTCTTCATGCAGCTGTTTTTTTAAGTTTTTAATTTTTTAAACGTATTTTTCTAATTGGGGCAACACTGATGTATAACACTATGTAAGTTTCAGGTGTACAACATTGTATTTTTACTTCTATATACACTACAGCCCACTCACCACCGAAAACTGCTTTCCATCCATCAGCACACAGTCAATCCCCTTGACCCACGTAGCCCCCCCCTCCCTCTGGTAATCACTACTCTGTCCTCTGTATCTACGTATTTGTTTTTGTTTGGTTTGGTCTGTTCACTTATTCTGATTTCATGTTGCTTGGTTGGTTGGCTGCTTGGTTGGTGGGAATGTAAACTGGTGCATCCACCATGGAAGACAGTACAGAGAGTCCTCAAAAAATTAAGCATAGAGCTACTCTATGATCCAGCTATCCTACTTCCGGGTATTTATCCAAAGAATACAGAAACACTAATTTGGAAAGACATCTGTACCCCTATGTTCATCGTGGCACTGTTTACAATAGCCAAGACATGGAAACAACCTAAGTGCCCATCAATTAGTAAATGGATAAAGAAGATGTGGTATCTACACGTCTATCTATAGAGATAGATATTGACGTTTATATAGATATCTATGTACCTGTGTTATCTATAGACGTATCTGTCTATCTAGATATCTACCTATAAAGGACTACTACTCATCCATAAAAAAGATGAAATCTTGCCATTTGAGACAACACAGGTGGATCTTGAGAGTATCATGCTGAGTGAAATAAGTCAGATGGTGAAAGACACGTACTGTATGATTTCACTCACATGGAAACAGTTCCACTGCTGTGGTTGGGGGGTTAGGATGCTACCGACCTCTAGTGGACGGACGCCAGGGATGCGTCTCAGTGCTTTCCATGTGCAGGACAGCCCCACAGCTCAGAATTAGCTGGCCCCAAAGGTCAACGGTGCTGAGGTTGGGAAACCATGCCCTCGGACACTTTGGGCCCAGGAGTTAACAAGGGGAGGTTTGCTGGGACTCCTGGGAGAGAAGCCCTCCCCGCTAAGAGAATCGAGGCAACAAACGCCTTTCTTCCCAGAGGCAAGGGAAAGACCAGCTCACCCCACTAATACTGTCACCCATCCTGAAACTGAGTGAAATTCCGAGACAAAGCCAGGATGGGGGAGGTACAGTGGCGGGATCCTGGGTCTTGACACCAAAGGGGGGGACCACTGAATACACACACCCTCAGTCTTGCCTCTCCACTGCCCTTCCTATTATGAGAACCAGTGCACAACCACAAGGCACACGGGTTTTCTCTTACTTACAGCGCAAAGCTTCTAAGATGATACAGATTGGCTTCATCCACGGAGGTGATTTGGCTTCACAAGTCACAGAATGAAGGGATCAAGACACTTTTTCTGTCAAGGCCCACATAGTAAATATTTTAGGCTTAAAGGGCTGAATACACGCTGTTTCAACTACTCAACCCTTCTGTTATGCCAAAAGGGCAGCCAGAGACCAATGTAAACACGGTTGTGCCCGTGCTCCAATAAAACTTTATTTATGGACACTGAAATCGGAACTTCACAGAATTATGACGTCAGAGACATTCTTCTTCTTTAAAATATGCTTTTTTTCCAACCATTTAAAAATGTAAGAGTATTCTTAGTTCATCCAAACGCAGTGGTGACTGGATCTGCCTGTGAGCCATTGTTTGCTGACCTCTGATATAGGCGAAGCCTTTCTAAGAGTTGTGTTTCATGCAGATGAGGACCTTCTTGGTGTTTTCTTCAGGGCTCTTTACAATCTGACAGAGATACCAGGTTTATTCATTGATCCAAATGTAAACATGCCTCTTACGATGCCTCCAAGACAGTTTGGAAAAGCATGCAAAAAAAAAAAAAAAAAAGACTGGATTCAAACATCGGGAGAGATTTGGAGTTGCATAATGTAAGCATTTACAGCAGAATTTAAATAACTGCATTTGATGTTCACATAGCATATGGTTGGCTTGGGAATGTTTTGCTGTACTTATTCAAAGAGAGAAGCATCTATTTATCACAGATGGTGGTATTATTTATGACAGAACCTTACATTAATCCTGAGAGTCCCAATTATCTCAATTCATGTAAATAAAAGGGAACAGCATTCCTGTTCTTTATGATGGTTTTTCCCCCTAAAAAATAAAGAGCTTATTTTTAATAGAGTCCACATATTTTCTTTCCCACTAATTACAGATAATTTTAAAAAACCCTCTGTAACCCATTGAGTCATCCTCATTTTTCCCCCAACATATGAGTCTCATTTGCCTGCTGGTTCACATCTGTAGTTTTGTTTGGTTACACCAGTATTTCAGATGATTATATTAATGAGGAGTCTTAGGCTACAAAGTAGAAAATGCTTTCCTGATGGTTGAGTAAACAAAAAAGAGGAAAGAATCCATCAGAAGATGAAAGCGTTTTCTCTTGCATTATATATAGTTTTTAACTCTTCATATCGTGAAAGAAGACATTGAAACAGAGTTTTCCACAAAGGATGGAGAATCGAGAGGGGAGAATTCTGAACACTCAAGGGGAAAAAAGTCCCTTAGATGGAAGGTGAAACATTAGCCTCATAAAACCTGCATTATGGATACAGAAGGATGCACATAGCAGCACCGACCATCAACAACCTGTAGGTCCGGGTACTGCATCTCAGTCCTTTAAACTTGGAACAGCCCTTCATGTTAAGTACTCTTATGATCCCATTTTACACACAAGGAGACTGAGGTTCAAAGAGGTTATGTAACCTACCCAAGCATCACCCAGCTAAGAGTACTAGAATCAGGATTTGAACTCAGGACCCACGTGCTCACCCGCTTCAGGACATATGCTTTCTTTAAGTTCACACCTCTCTCTTCCAGCGATGTTCTTCCTATAGAGTGCCAGCTTGGTAAAAATAACAGCAAGAGGACTATTACGATCTACGGCTGTGCCGGCCTAGAGATGCTGAATTCCAGCTAGAAAATCAAGCTAACATTGAGGAAAGAAGAGTCAAGAGCTGGGGCCCCTAAATCCAGCCGTGCCTAAAGTCAGAGGGTCTCTGGGTGCTTCCGTTCACAGCTTAAGCCCGTCTGAGATGCACTTCCCGTCACTTTGAACTAAGTGATCCTCAATTTCCTGTTTTTGATTGATGGGGCCACTAAGCTTACCACTGTGCTTATTTAATAGTGCAGGGGCAAGCCGTCGATCTTGGTCTTAACATTAATCTCAGAAACAAAAAAAAAAACAAAAAAAAACCCCACTCCAACTGGGGGATATTATGAGGAATGCTCTTCATTCAATAAATATTAACTGGGAATCTTTGGCGTGTCTTGCGCTGCCTGGCTTCTGTCAGGAATAATGTGTAGATAAATAAACTATGGTTATCAAGCTCATAGGACTTTAAGCCCAGGAGAGAAGACCGGCCACAGAAGGGAAGAATGACGATGGGTAGAAATAAGGATGCCAATGTGATACAATAGCTGAGATGTGTGCCTTAGTAACTGTTTACAAGTAGAAGGTGGTCCTGTGATGAGACGGTGCTTCGGAATTGGCCAGGATGGGAAGGAAAGTGAGGCAGACACCTTGGACCCATACTCTGGCAGGAGGTGTTTGCACGAGACAGTGATATTGCAGGGCAACGGCGTCACATTTTACCACTCTTGAAGTTTCCCATTGCTGGCCCACAGTGATAAGGAAGGCAGACCAACTTTCACTCAGTTTTGTTGTTGCTTTTGAATTTTTTCTAGAATGTGGGTGCCCTTCTTGCCTTCTGCCAGGGTATACAGCTGGACCTTGGCGTTGAAGGCTAAGTTTGCAATTGTTCCAGAAAGAGACACCTTCCTTTGGAAACTCACAAACTTAAAAAGGCATGTACAAAATGAACTTATCTACAAAACGGAAATAGAATCACAGATGTAGAAAACAATCTTATGGTTACCAGGGGGTAAGGGGGGGAGGGATAAATTGGGAGACTGGGATTGACAGAGACACACTACTCTATATAAAATAGATAACTAATAAGGACCTACTGTATAGCACAGGGAACTCTACTCAATACTCTGTAATGGCCTATATGGGAAAAGAATCTAAAAAAGAGTGCATAAATGTATAACTGATTCACTTTGCTGTATACCTGAAACTAACACAACATTGTAAATCAACTGTACTCCAATAAAAATTTTAAAAATAAAAAATAAAAGGGCATGTACAAGACACAGAAAACAAACTTACGGTTACTAGGGGACAAGAGTAGGGAGGGATAAATTGGGAATGTAGGATTAACAGATACACACTACTATATATAAAAGAGAGAAACAACAAGGACCTACTCTATAGCCCAGGGAACTATATTCGATATCTTATAATAACCTATAATGGAAAAGACTCTGAAAAGGAACAGAAATATACACGTGTATATATATATAACTGAATCACTTTGCTGTACACCTGAAACACTGTAAATCAACTATACTTCAATAAAAAAGTATGGAGCATATTAGAAAGCCATTGGGGAAGCCCCACCCAGACCCTTCCCTCTCTGCCCCGGGACAAAAGCCTTAAGCTAAAGAAGAAGGAACAGCAAACCATGCTCCCCAGAGAGCAGGGGTGCTGGGAGAAGGGGAGAGGGCGTGGGGAGAGACATAGCCTCTACCATGGGGGAGGGGCAGACATGCCCCAACTACTAGGCTACGAGAACGAATAGTGTGTAGACAATTAGCATTATCACACAGTTACACGCAAGTATCATACAATATTAAAATATTTACATCAAAAATAATAACTGTATCAATACTGATATTTATAAAAATTAACATATATTAATAAACTTCACATAATAATTATGTTAAAATAAGAACAAACTGAGACACACTATTCTATCTTCTATCTATACATACATACAAATGTTTAGGAGAAGTTTTTCATGATAATATCACACTTACAAAAGTGATTATTAATCTAAAGGGAGATGAGATCTTTTGGATGGTCACACGTATCTTAGCTTTACTGGGTGTTTTCTTTTGTTTTATAAAATGAGAGCGTGTATTCACACATTACTTGTGCAATTAAAAATGCTGTTTCAAGACAGCTTCCCTTGGCAACAGGGCTGCAATGATCTGATTTGGCCGACTGACACAGCAAAGTAGATGTATAAATAGTTCTGTGTGCGACTTCTCAACAGGTACATCATTTAAAGGTAGAATTACTCCCCCCACTTTCCTTGCGATTTCTTTTTTTTTTTTTATTTAAGAATTTTTTGATGTGGACCATTTTTAAAGTCTTTATTGAATTTGTTACAATATTGCTTTTGTTTTATGTTTTGGTATTTTGGCCGCGAGGCATGTGGGATCTTAGCTCCCCAACCGGGGATCGAACCCGCACCCCCAGCATTGGAAGGCAAAGTCTTAACCACTGGACCGCCAGGGAAGTCCCTTCTTTGCTATTTCTTCTAATATCCAACTTCAAAGGAGATGGAAAGTAGTGAGTTTCACGTAAATACTTGTGCATCCAAATTGCCTCGGCTTCATCCTAGGACCAGATGGGGGTCAGTAGACGCTGGGCTGACCAGACGATTTCCTTGTGAGCATCCCTGGTACCCATGCGGAGGTTTAATCCAAGTTGCACAGGTGTATCTGTTGCTTTATTTTTCTGCTAAACCTTTTTTCTTCCTCCCTGTGTTATTAAAAGTCCTTGTGAAATGCTCCCTTCCCTGCCTGTGGTGTTTTGAATAATAGATATGTCCACAGATTCCTTGATACTCCTGTCTTCAAGAGGCTGAGCTCTCATGGGCTGGGCTTAGTGACACCAGCAGTGTCTGGGTCCCTCTTGGCATCTTGAAGCCTCACACCAACCTGGGCCACCAAACTTTGGACCATCGAAGACAAAACTAATTCCAAGACAAGAAAGGCTGCTGATTCCTAGACTCACGGTAAGGAAACCCATCCACTGTCAGCTTCCTTTCAGCAGGGGTTCGAGGGTCTTAGGAAGGAGAGGCAATTTTGAAGAGTAAAAGGAGGGACCCCTGTGACCATGTCTGATTGACAAGTGCTGTATGAAGTTGGGAAATTTGAATCGGGGGAGACCTTCCAATCGATCTTTGGTACGTTTGACAGTCCTTGGTTGGCTGAAGGGGGCATGGGAGAAGTCTGGGGACATTTCAGAAGAGGGAGTTTGTTCACTGTCACAGGCTGAGGGTTTTCTTGTCTGGTCATTTCCTGGATCAAGTGGGGATCGATTTTACATTAATGTTGCTGAGAGGCTGTCTGTCAGGACAAGAAGTTTCTCAGGACTTTTTGTTTTGTAAGAAAAATAAAGCCTCCAATTTGTTTGAACCACCCATTTTCAGGTTTCCATTACCTGCAGACTCCTAATGACATTGTTTATGCACCTTGAACCTTCTACACTTGAGGTCAGAAACTGCCATGCGGCTCTGAGCAACAGCCCATAAGTTCCCTTGCTGTGTAAGGCAGTTTGAATATCAGTTGTTCTTGCCTCGCCTCCTCCAGGAAGTCTTCCTTGCCATCTCTGGCCCGCAGTGGCCCTTCCTCTTCCCCAACTATCTGTCCTTCCCACAGTCTGTCCACGCACTGTGGTCCTCTCTGATGCCCTGCGGTCAGGCTCTCTCATGCTCAAGTCCTGTTTGTCAAACTGGAATATAAACTCCTTTGGATCAGGAGAAACACGAGGTTGAGAGAGAAGTGTGCTTTGGAGCTGAAATCCTAGCTTGTTAACCTGGCCATTGGACAAGAGACTCTACCTTCATGAGCCTCAGTTTCTTCATCAGTTGAAATGGGAATGACAACCACCTTCTCCCCAGGGGCTGCCGCAGTGGTTTATAGAAATCACCCCACCAGAGTTCTTGAAAGCACCAGCTCCCTCTCTCCCTGGAGGGAAGAGTCTGTGTCGTGTGTACGCAGCTTCTCCAGAGAGAGAGACAGACAGAGTGACAGTGAGAGTGGGAGTGAGAGTGACAGGAAGAGGGAGAGAGGCAGAGAAAGGCACCAGCAGCAAATTTTTCCTAAAGGTCCAGATAGCAGGCATTCGTAGACGGCAGGTATTTTAGACCGAGAGGCAAAGTCAAGGACATTACGTAAGTACTTATATAACCATTTCAAATGCAACCATTTAAAAATGTAGACACAATTCTCAGCTACAGGCCCTACAAGCAGACGGTGGGGCCGGTCCCAGGGGCCACGGTCAAGTCAGCCCACCCGGGTCTAGAGTGCAGCTCGGGGCTGCAAACCCAGGCGTTGAAGCCTGGCTGCCTGGGCACGGATCCTGTCTCCACCCCTTAGCAGCTGTGTGGCCTAGAACAAGACATTTCATCTCTTTGTGCCTCAGTTTCCTTATCTGTAAAATGGGGACAGTAGTAAGGATAACACCTCCCTCCTGAAGTAGTAACTATGTCAGTGTATATAAAATGGTTAAAACAGAGTCCTGTGTCCAGGGCAGGTTCAATACATGCTATTCATGTTCCTTCCTCACATCCAGCACACAGAATGGAGCTACTGAATCCTTTTACGGGGTCTTGGGTCTTTTGGGGACGCTGCTAAGTACTAAGGACATCTTTCCTAAGGGACATGCCTGTGCCCATTTAGCAGACGTTTGCATAAAAAGTCAGGGGCCCAGGGACTCCTTTAATCTCGCCACAGGGCGCCTCTGTCCAGGGAGCCTGTCTCCATCCCTGAGATCCACGCGGTGCGGTCTTGGAGGAAAGGTAAGAAAGGGCCCCCCCGACCTTCTCAAAGGCCACCCCGCCGGCCCGCTGCCTCAGATCACGGGCACCGCAGAATCCCAGGCTCTGGGTGTTAGAACAGACCTTGGCTGCCTCACAGGTTCTGACCGTGGTATCCGCACATGGGACTGCCACCCCTCGCCCAGCGTCTGGGGCGCAGGGTGGAGCACACGCGCATTTCTAACAAGCTGTAGGGTGATGGGGTGATGGCTGATGCCAGCCCAGGACCCCCCGTGAAAGCCCCTGCTGTAAAGCGTCAGACCTACTCTCCACAAGCTGGTAACACACATCACGAGGACAGGCTAAAGCTGTCTGAAATGACAGCTTCCACCTGAACCCCTGCAAGGCTACTGCAGAATCTGATTCCCCAAGACACCCCAAACCTGTCCCTTCTCTTCCATCCCCAGTCACCTTGGGCCAGAGCACCGGCGTTGTGTGGCGGGACGGCGACCCACCCAGCCCACGCAGGTTCAGAGTGATCTCTACATGGGAAACCTCAGATCAGGACCTAAAAGCCACGTCCTAATCCCAGGATCTGTGAACACGGTGCAGGGAGAAGGGGAGTTCAGGCTGCGGGTGGAATGAAGGTTGATACCAGCTGACTCTAAGACAGGACGATACTCCCGGGATGTCTGGGCAAGCCCAGTGAGACCCACACAGTCCTTCCAAGTGGCAGGACAAGGGAGGACAGGAGAGTCAAGATGACGCCTCACGAGAAGGACTCAAGTCGTACTTGTTGGCTGTGAAGATGGAGGAAGGTGCCACAAGCCAAGGAGTGTGTGCAGCCTCTAGAAGCCCAAAACGGCAAGAAAACGGATTCGCCCCTGGAGCCTCCAGAAGGCACGCAGCCCTGCAGACCCCTTGATTTTAGCCCCGTGAGACTCCCTATGGACTTGTGGCCTCCAGAGCGCTAAGATAATAAATCTGTGTTGTGTTGTGTTAGCCCATAAACTTGAGGTGACCTTTTACAACAGTCCCAGAAAACTCAGAACCCTCCGATGGCTCCTCTGTGCCATTAGAATAAAATCTAAACTCCTCAGTACGGCAGAGGCTGGAATCTGACCTGCCCCACGTCTACCTGGACTCGCGCGATTTCTCCCACCCAGCTTGTACCACACCTGGACCACACAGACCTGCTTATTCCACCTCAGGGAGGCTCAGCTTGCTCTCCTCTCCCCAGAGCCTCACGGGGTTGGCTCCTTTGCATTGCATCCAGCAAAGCTCACTGAGCACCAACTACATGCCTGATCCTGTTCCAGGCACTAGAAAAACCACGGTGAACAAAACACAGTTCCCACCATCATGGTGCTTCCCTTCCAGTGGGAGAAAACAGAATGCATTTACCGTTGGGTGGTGGTAGGGACCCTGGAGATGAAATGTTTGTTATCAAGGCAGGTGCTGACCTCATGGCCATTCCAGCCACAGTAGCTCTCACCCCGTTCCAATCGGTCCCCATGGGCTCAACCCATGTTACTCTCTTTCATGGGTCTTCTTACTCCCTCCAAAATGATGTTTATTTGTTGGTTTCTTTGTTTAGTGTGTCTCCTCTCCCGCTAGACAGGAAAACCCATGAAAGAGAGACTTCACCTTCTCTCTCCCCACCATCTGGGCCAGTATATGGACCATGGGAGCACTCAGTAAGTACGAACGAATGAATGAATGAATGGGTGAGTGCCCTGGGAACCACAGGCGGCCAACGCCTGAGCGCCCCGAACCAATTTCCCTGTCCCGTCAGCATCTCTGGTCTTGGATCCCCCAGGACTCTCACGGCACGTGCAGGTACCACAGAGCCTGACAAAACCCACCGTGTCCCCTCCTTCTGACTGCCGGCACTGACTTTTTTGTAGAGCTGCCTCCTGTGAATTTAGTATCTGGTGTGTGTTTAGGCAGCTGCCACTGTTTTCCTCAAGCTACGTGTGAAGCCAACAGTCTGTTAAAAAGTGGAAACAAGATCCTCCCAAGTTATCGCACCAAAACCAGGGCAAGTGAAACAAACAACAGAAAACACACATGGGGGAAGCATCATGTCTGCTGCAGGGAGTGCCCGGCTCAAGCTACTTGGAGGGTGATGAGACCTCCTTCCCAGGGTGGCCCACAAAGCAGCCTTGCTGGCAGGAATAATGAGGCCGGCGGGACATCCGAACCTTGGCTGTCTCATCCACAGCATATGCTTCACCAGCAGAGACGTTGGTTGTGGCCAAGGAGCTCAGACCCAGAGGGACCTTCTCCAGAGGCACGGGTGCCACGCTGGTCCTCAGACAAGTTTACTGCCAAGGCACGGTATTCACAAGAAAGACAGGGAGGATGGAAGGTGGAAGCGAGGGAGCCAGAGATGGAAAGAGGGAGGAAGAGATTTTGAAAGGCAGGGCAGGTGGGTTGCCAGTTCTTTGAAATTAGAGGCAGCACGTAAAAATGTAGATTCTTAGTTTCATTTGAAAAACTGGAAATTTGGGGCCATACCAGGCTGGCCTGCCTGCCTGGCAGCTATTAGCTGGAGCCAGGAAGGAGCTGCCCCCTTGGGTCTCTGGGTCACCAAGATGCCCAGCTGGCTGGCCCCTGCATCTCTGGGTCGGCCACCCCAGCCCTAGACAGGGGCTTTCTTTCTCCACCCAGAGCCCACCCATCCCAGAGGAGAGAAGCTAATCCAGCCCAGCTCTCCAAACCAAACAGGTCCCAGACACAGATGCTTTGCCTCAGCCCAGGCTCTCTGAAGTGGAGGGGGCATCCAATGTTCTAGAAGACTTGGCGTCCTCTACAGAAGGTCCCAGGACCCACACAGGAATTGCCTGGCCACCGGCACAAGGGACACTTCTAAGTGCAGCCACCAGAGGGCGTGTCCTGGGGGACCCAGGAGAGGCCCAGGCCAGGGAGGTCTGCAGCCACTGGCAGGCCAGCCGAGCAAGCAGCAGCCGGCCATCCACCCGTCCGTCCGTCCGTCCATCCGTCCATCGGTCACCCAGCCCCGGAGAGCGGAGACTAGCGGTCCAGCCCTGCAGCAGCAAGCCTTCAGCAGTCCCCCAGCCCTCTCCCTGCAGCGTGGGCGCCTCTCCAGAACTTTTCATTGTAATGAATGAAAAGCAATTTGGCGCTATAGAATTGCTGGAAGCATGCACAAGAGAAGTCAGAGAACTCAAACGCTAAGGGGCAAAGGGCTTGGTTTGTCGGCTCCAGGTCAAGGCACACGTTTCCCCGAGCTGAGTGATGCTAGGCGCTTGGTCAGCCAAAGGTGCCCACATTTCCGAGTGCAGGGACCCCAGCCACGTCCGGAATGACAGCGGAGACAAAGTTCACCAGTGAGTCACTCGCGCCAGGGGATAGGCCCCCGGGCCAGGTCAGGGCAGCCAGACATCCTTTCTCGTCCCGAATGGGATACTGTGGACGGTAGAACATGGCCCAGCTCGCTGTGCTTCTAGGTTTGGCAATCACATCTTCATTCATGCGTTCGACAAATACAAACTGAGCATCTACTAGGCACTAGGGAACAAAGAGGGCTGCAGAGTGTGTACCTTGATGGGAGTGATAATGAGGAACAGTTAAACAGCGTGGCGTGATGGGTACCATCAGGCAAGGTGAGGCACGGAAGGAGGGAGCAGAGACCTGGATGGAGGGAGAGCCGCAGACGCCGCCCGGGGGAGGGGGTCCAGGTAAGGGGACAGCCGGGACTTCCCTGGACTACGCCCGTCCCAGGCCCTGAGGTCCCAGCTGCGTCCGTCCCTAGCGTGTGACCCTCCGCCAAGGGCCCCACCTTTCTTCACCTCCACGTCCTCATCCATAAGATGCAGGAGAACAGTAATGACACCCACTACACGGGGCTGTCAGCGAGATGGAAGGACCCGCTCCGTGGAACAGGCTTTGGGCAACCCCGGACCGGGACAGGCGCAGTGAAGCACTGGCTGCTGTGTTGTTTTTATGATACGCTACAGCGGACCTGTGAACAACTCCGGGGTTAGGGGCGCTGAAAGTCCGCATTTCCATGGTTCCTCTGTATCCGAGGTTCTGCATTCGAGAATTCAACCATCCTTGGATCATGAAGGACCGCAGTATTTACTAGAGAAAAATTATTATTTACATATAAGTAAGTGGACCTGTGCAGTTTAAACCCATGTTGTTCAAGGGTCCACTGCACTTTCTCGTCTTTCCCCACTGATCTCTTCCCAACCTCCTCACCCCTGAATCTACTTTCTGCGCCACGAGAGTGAAAAGCAGGGCTTGTGGGAGGACAGATGCAGATTCAGGAGAAACACAAGGGAAGGGGAAATGGAGGGAAATTCCTGGGGCCGCAGCCTCTTTCAGGGGCTACGTCTGCATAAGGGTCGCATATGATCTGGAGACTTCCTTGCCCTGGAGGGGACCCAAGGGAGAGTCCCCCCCACCTTTAGCCAAAAGGCAAGCATTGACCTCCTAGCAGTTGAGGAAGTTAACTAGTTAAATGTTGGTCAAAGAAAGAACTGTGCCAGATCCGTGGATTGACTGGAGAGCTTTCGGGGTGAGTTAGAACTGAATTCTGGAAGCAGCGCCTAGAATCTAACCACACCTCCAATTAAAGCTCATCTGGTTAATGAGGAGCCTTTTAGGGTTCTGACCTCAGGCTCTGCTGAGTAAAATGCCCATGAAATCTCTGAGGACTAATGCACAGCCCCCAGCATGCAGGGCTGGGCAGGAGGGGGTCCTACCATCTACCGTCCAGCCAGCCAGGGCCAAGTCCTTCCAGACCTGAGGGCTGCAGCCCGGCCAGGAGGAGGTCTTCAGTCCCAGCTCAGAGTAGGAGGCAGGCTGTGAAGACAGCAGCTGATGTACACAGCCAACCTCACCCATCTTCAAACCTCCCCACCTACTCCCTTTCTCTGTTATTGAATCAAGCTGCACATCAGATTTCCTCCCCTGGCTATTTTGGGTGTGTCGCATTTTATGCAGTGGAGAAGCTAGGAAGGATAGCCGTGCACAAACAGAGTTTCCTACAGATCCTCTCTGGCTTTATGACCTCACAGACCTCTTCTCGTTTCCTAACTTCCAATTCTCCCACCATTAATTAATGATCTAAAAAGTGCCGAAGTGGATCTTTAAATGTTTCCCACGTAAAGCGGAGTTGTGATTTCGTACGTATCACAAACAGCATACGGGGTGGGTATTCTTACAGTGTGCTGCTGACTTTAACCGAAAAAGAACAAAATTCCAGGGGGAAATAAAAATCGGATGATGGCTGATCATGCATCAGGAATCGGTGTTTGTGTTTCTAAGGTTTTCAATAATCCCCCTAGGATTATCAAAATAGGTGATCATGAAATAAATTAATCCTCCTAGGATTATCGAAAGGGGTGAAGGAGGTCAAGAGGTACAAACACAAAGTTATAAAATAAATAAGTATGGGACTTCCCTGGTGGCGCAGTGGTTGAGAACCTGCCTGCCCATGCAGGGGACACGGGTTCGAGCCCCGGTCCGGGAAGATCCCACATGCCGCGGAGCAAGTAAGCCCGTGCGCCACAACTACTGAGCCTGCGCTCTAGAGCCTGCGAGCCACAACTACTGAGCCCACGTGCCACAACTACTGAAGCCCGCACGCCTAGAGCCCGTGCTCTACAACAAGAGAAGCCACCGCAATGAGAAGCCCGCGCACAGCAACGAAGAGTAGCCCCCGCTCACCACAACTAGAGAAAAGCCTGCCTGCAGCAACGAAGACCCAACGCAGCCAAAAATAAATAAACAAATTTTAAAATAAAATAAAATAAATACTGAGGATGCAATGTACAGCACGGTGACTGTAGTTAACACACCGTACTGTATATTTGAAAGTTGCTAAGACAGCAGATCTTCAAAGTTCTCATCACAGGAAAAAAAATTTGTTAACTATGGGTGGTGATGAACGTTAACTAGACTCACTGTGGTGATCATTTCACGATATATACAAATCTTGAATCCTTATGCTGTACCCGTGAAAACGAATATAATGTTATATGTCAATTACATCTCAGTTACAAAAAGAAAATCCTCTTAGGTCTTGTTATCCCCATTTCACAGGTGGGAAGAGTGAGGCTGAGAGGTTAACTTACTTTCTAGCCATCTAGGGTTTCAAACTGAGATCCATCCAAATTCCAAACCTCAGCTCTTTTCCTGACATTCTGCTACCTGCGTGTGTAAAAGCTTGAAGCAGCAGCCCATAAGGGGTCTCAGACACTTCCAGGCAAAGTGAGAAAAATCAAGATTGGAGGCTGTGTCCTGTTCCTGGCCTGTCTGTGACCCGCTCTGGGGACATGAATAGCTCAGGTTACTGTAAAGGTTCTACGAGCTGGATGGGGCCACATCCTGCTTGGAGTGGGAGCCCAGCGTCAGGCTGGTCAAGTACCCGTTGTGTGTGTCGGGGAAGGGGGGTTGGTGGCCGTCACGCGAGAGCGGAGGAAGGTGAAGACCCCTCACCTGTCTTTGGTGCCGCCACCCTGCGAGGATGTGGCAGACATCCACCTACTAAATGAGGCCTGATTAGGTGAACCCAAAAGTCTCCAGAAACACGTGGAAAAATCAGAACCGAACAAGATGGATGCATAAGAAGAAAGAGCTCCCGCATCCCTCTGGGATTTCAGGAGACGCCAGGGGAACTCGTGTGACATGGAATCATGACGCACGGGCCCACGCGGTGGCCTCACGGAAGTGACGAAGGCCATCAGATGCCTGGTCCCCAGGCTCGTCTCTCTTGGAGTCACAGAAACTTTGGTGTCTGATCTTTGACGCGGGAGACAAGGATGCCTCGGCTCACGGGGGTCCTTAAAGGCTCTTGATGGAAACCAATCAGCAAGTCCTGCTGACACAGGCACCGAGGCGGGTTCCTCGGAGACCCACCCAGACCCCAACACAGTGCTGCTGCCTGTCTCCCTGCCAGACCCCCCCAGGGTCTGCTGAAGGGACACCCGTCCCGTGTCCTCTCCCACGCATGGCCGAGGCCCGGGTCCAGCACCTGAGACCAATGACTTGAGTTGATCAACTCACGATTTACTCTCTAAACAGTTTTCTTTGTCTTCCAAGAAGAAAAGGGCCAGACTTCAGTCCCTGCAATAATAATTTAGGTCACTCATCTCTTTTTTCCTTTGTTCCCTTTCCGACAAACAAGGGAAAGGGAACAAAGGCCTCCTTTTGTTTTGTCGGTTTAGAAAATTTTTTTTTTCTTTCTTTTTTTAACTGAGCAGCTTAGCGAAAATCCCCACCTTGGTATTAGCGATCGGGCCACAGTACGGCAGCTAAACAGATGCCAGTTCTCTTAATAGTGTAAAAAGCAGAATTACTTAGATAATCCATAAGCGTTCCGGTGTGGGAGCAGTTCTCAGTGAAAAGGCGCGGGTGCAGCACCAGGGTTCCTGGAAGCAGGTCAGAACTTTGTGAGCTGTTGGAAAAGCAAAGTGGCTTAACTTTTCCCATCCCCGAGCTTCTGACTCCTTCCTGCATTAATTGTGCCTTTATGGGAAAGTACTTGCCTGGAAAAACTCATTCAAGTAGCCTCTAAAAACACCGACGGTCCCCTGCCCTGCAAAGACAAGGACAGGGGAGGGAGAGAATAGAAATCCCTGGGGGTGGAGAGAGAAATTTAGGAATGATAAAATGATTAGGAGACCAGGGGGCCTTTGTGTCACTAATCTGACCTGCCTTTATCTTGCCCTGAATCCAGGAACCCACAGGGCTTCCCAGTGGGATGTCCAGAGGCTGAGCACCATGGGAACCGGCTCAAGCATCCATCATGGTGGAGGGGCGGAGCGGGGGTGGGGGGGGGGGCCGTGAGCTCTTCCAGGGCCCGGGTCAGGTTTCAGTGTAGTGTCTGTTTCACTGCTATGGAAATGGATGGGCAAGTGACAGTGTGAAGACTGAAAGTGCACGGACTCCACGACCCGCTTCTAAGTTTCTGCCCTAGAGAAACACACACACACATGCACACATGTGCACACACACATATACACAGATGCACACACATGCACCCACAGATACAGATACACACAGATATATATACACACACACTTATACACACATACATAGATATACACACATATTCACACTTACAGACATATACACATACACACACATACGTAAATACACACAGATATATATACATACATACACATTCGTAGATATACACACACATTCACGCACTTACAGACATGCACATACACATATATGCACACACATATACACATACATACACAGATAAATGAATACACTTATACACACGTACACACATATACAAATATACACACAGATATACACACACATTACACACTTACACAAGTGCACCCACAGATACACACGGATATATATACATGTATACACACTTCCACACATACACTTATACATACACATACATATACACACAGATATACACAGATATACACACACATACCACATGCACTAGGAGAAATGTGCAACGAGGTTCACTCTTACGTGTTTTAGCAGAAAATCAGAAACAGCCTAAATGCCCTTCTATCAACAGGAGAAAGACGGCTAACCCATAATGTATTTATGCAAAGGAATACTGTAGATTAGCAAAAAGGAAGAATCTAGCAACAAGAATGGTGACATACTGGTAATTATTAAAGCCGGAGGATGAATCCATGGGAATTCATTATACGATTCTCTCTTTTTTATATATGTTTGAAAACTTCCCATCATCAAATGCTAACTTAAAAAGTAATAAAAAGATTGACCTAGGTCTGTGCTTTTTGTCCAATAGGGTAACTACCAGCCAGCCACATACAGCTATTGAAATTTAAATTAGCCAAAATTAGATACAATTAAAAATTCTCCTTGGTCGCCCTCGCCGAATTTCCAGCGCTCAGTGGACATGTCCACTATTGTAGAAGTTCTGTTGGTCACCACTGTCTGGACCTATATTTAGCAACATAGATATTAAAAATCTCTTGAGTTTAAAGAACAACGGGGAAATAGTCTATACAGTATGATGGCATTTGTGCATGTTTTCAACACTCAGGAAATCACACTGCATTTTCTTATGGGCACGTATCTGCGGAGGTCCAAAGTGTGAAAAGGGTCCGGGGTTCACGACAAGCTCATAATAGCGGATTCCTTTGCCCAAGGAGAGGCTGAAGTATCCTGGAGTGGCAGCAGGTTGCTAAGCAACGGGCAATTAGCTTAGCCATCACGGTATTAATGCATTATTTGTGTTCCTAAAAACAAAGTTAAAAATGAATACAGAAAACAACAAGAAAAGACGTGTCTGAGTGAGGTATGCGGAGGGGGGTCTTCTCCAGGATGTGGACAAAAAGGAGGTTGGAGACCCCAAACACATTGGGGCGGTACCCTCTTTGCGGCCATCCACCCCCCCTCGAAAGCAGGTGCCCTTTCCTCTTACGAGGTGGAGAGAGCGTCCATCACTTTTCACTGTTTTCCAAAAGCAAGGCAAGTTTCTGAGAAGTGCTCTCTTTGAGCCACTGAAGTTTGTGTCTTGCCCCTGGCGCTCTTTCAAGCTGACAGATGTCATGTCCTTCTGAGCTGCTCTTTGTGTCTGTGCTGGTATTAAGTCCCCTCCAGCCTCCCAGCTGGGAAGGCTCCTTCTCCGATCTGTCTCTGCTGAGCCTGCCCTGTGATTACAGCCATCAGATGGGGGGTCTTTAAAACAGACCTATATGGGAATAGAATCTAAAAAAAAGTGACTCTCTCTCTCTCTCCCTATATATATGTGTGTATATATATATATATATATATATATGACTGACTGACTCACTTTGCTGTACAGCAGAAACTAACACAACATTGTAAATCAACTATACTCTAATAAAAAAATTAATTTAAAAATGTAGTATAGCCATAAAACGGATTATTCTGTCATAAAAGGGAATGAAGTTCTGAAACATGCTACAACATGGATGAACCTTGAAAACATTTTGCTAAATGAAAGAAGTCAATCACGAAAGACCGCACTCTATTCACACTAAATGTCCAGAACAGGGAAATCTAAAGATAAAGTAGATTAGTGGTTGCTTAGGGCTGGGGGATGGGGAATAGGGGGTGATGAATAAAGGGTATAGCGGTTTTCTTGAGGTAATAAAAATGTTGTAAAATTGACTGTGGTGATGTTGCGTGTACCTGAGAATATCCTAAAAAAACATTGAGTTGTACATTTTAAATGGCTGAATTGCATGGTATGTGAATGCACCTCAATAAAATAGTAAATAAATAGAATTAGAAAAAATAAAAATAAAACAGCACTTCCCAGGCAGGAGACCCTAGAAGGGCTGAGAATGGACAGACTTCCTTTCTCACACCTATAGAGGTCTGCTCTTGTGATTTCAAGCCCTTTCACAAAAGAGTGCCCACAACAAACCAGCTGAAGCTGTTTCTCTGCAAAGATTGACGTTCCCCCCCTTAGCACACATATTCAGCATTATCAGCTTTATTTTTCTTAGGAGTCTCTGATTCTATTGACTGGAGGGGAATGGAAAACAAGTAAGGCGGGTGGAACTCTTCAACCAGGCTGTATACGCAGCCATCCTCTTGACTCACGGATTCCGTATTTGCGAACCCACCCACTCGCTGAAGTTTATTTGCAGAGTCAAAATCAATAATCAAGGTGCTTTCAAGAACATTTGCAGACAAGGCTGAGTGGAGAAAATTTTGAGTGGCCTGAATGCACAGGTCCCCAGCTGAGGTCAGAGATGATGCTTTGCCCTCTTGTTTTAGCTCTCAGACTGTATGTAAACAAATGTCCTTTTCACAGCCAATTTAATGTCATGTTTTTCACCTTTTTCTGCTTTTTGTTGCTAATTCCGCTGTTTAAAACAGCATAGTGCTGAAGTGCTCGCTAGCGTTCCCAAGTGCAAGAAGGCTGCGATGTGCCTTATGGGGAAAACACGTGTCTTAGACACACTTCATTCAAGCATGAGTTATGATGTTGTTGGCTGTGAGTTCAGTGTTAATGAATCCACAATATATATTAAGCCAGGTGTCTTGAAACAGAAACACACGTAAAATCAGGTTATGTATTGATCGGTTGACTAAGATGCTGTGACCAGAGGCTCTCAGGATACTGACCCCACCCCTGCCCCCCGTAGTGTTTCTTTTCAAGCAATGGATAGTACTCACTAATTCAGTGTTCACGGCCACTTTTGAGAATAGAACTACTGTGAATAACAAGAATAATGAATATTGACTGTATTTCTCACTATATATCTCTGCCTTGGAAAAGAGAAATTCAAATAACACATTTTGCTACCGTAGTATTTTAAATCCTGTGGTCTGTTTCTTACTGTGAATGAATTATACCCATGGCGTTATGGATCTTGTGTGGAAGAGATAATTCAAGAAATGGGAGAAGAAAAGGAAGGGGAGCTCACATTTACATAAGATCTGCTGTAATACTTGATAGAGATTCTCTAATTTTGAAGCCAAGCAGGATCCTTCCTGGGGACAGACCCCCCTCTTCCCCCCACTCCCTACCCCATGTCCCATGCCTCTTGTTTGTAGAAAAGCTTTAGCCTCCTAGTCTTTCCCTAAGTTTCAAAGAGAAAATTTAATCAGAGAAGTGAGAAAATGCAGAAACAAAAGAAAACCATCAAGCAAGACAAAATAATAATAGTTTAGCTATTCAACAAAGTCAAGGACCTTTAGTTCCTCCTCAAAGGCTATAGATAATATCCTGAGCCATATCCCTGACGTGTTTTACAGATACTGAAACCATACCAGGTAGAAGAAGTTAAAGCATACTGACCACCAGCATGCAGACCCCAGACCGCTGGAACCAGAAGGTTGATGATTGAGATTCCTGAAACATCACCCTGTTAGCTCACCACCAACCAATCAGAGGATTGTGCATGAGCTGATCACGCACCCCGTGACCCTCTCCCTCACCTTGCCTTTAAAAACCCTTCCCTAAAAGCCATCCAGGAGTTTAGGTCTTTTGAGCATGAGCTGCCCATTCTCATTGAATGGCGCCTGCAATAAATGCTGTACTTTCCTTCACCACAACCCAGTGTCAGTAGATTGGTTTTGCTGTGCAACAGGAGAGTAGACCCAGTTTGGTTTGGTAACAGTTTAATTCACACTCTCATCTGGTGAGATGCCCCAGGCAATCCCATGCCTCAGGCATGGCTTCCTGAGCACCTACTATGTACCAGGCATTGCTCTAGACATCAAGGTCATACCAGTGAATAAAAAAGACAAAAACCCTGCCTTTCTGGAGCTTCCTTTCTATTGGGAGAACAGTATATAATAAGCAAATAAATAAATACCACATGTAGCAGGTAAGATTTTGATAAATGCTGTTGAGTAAGATAAGGAAAGAGGGACAGGAAGTTGGTGTAATCTTAGTAAGGTGATCAGAGAAGAACTCACTGAGAAAATGAAAACTGGGAAGAAGATTTGAGGGAAGGAGATTTCACAGATAAGGAAGCTGAGATTAAGTGACGGGCCTGAAGTTCTTGGGTCCATCAGAGGCAGGGCTGTGATCGGATAAGCACTTCATGGTCTGGGCTCCTTTATATCTCTGCCTGTCCTAACACACCACCTCCAGTTCACAGTACAGCATACACTCTTGGTGAATAATTATGGAGAAGAACTGTACTCTGACCTCATTAGCATATATTTCCTTTCTTAGGTTGTACAGTGGCTTGAATGGTGGCTCCCCAAAAGATATGACCACTTCCAAACCCCATAACCTGTGATTGTGCCCTTATTACCTTAGAAAAGGGGTCTTTGCAGGTGGAATTAAGTTAAGGATCTCGTGATGAGACCATCCTCAATTGAGGGCGGACCTTTAATCCAATGATAAGTGTCCTTTTAAGAGACAGAAGAGAAGACCCAGAGAAGAGGGGGGGCCATGAAGACAAAGGCAGAGACGGGAGGGATGCAGCCACAAGCCAGGGAAGCCAGGAGCCAACAGAAGCTGGATGGAGCAAGAAGGGTCCTCTCCTAGAGTTTATGGAGAAAGGGGGCGCTTAGGCTTCTGGCCTCTAGAACAGCAAGAGGATACAGTTCTGTTGTTTTTAATCCACCCAGTTTGTGGTCATTCCTTATAGCAGTCTTCGGAAACTCACATAGGTTGTAAAAAGCCCTGCAGAGAAAAACCAGCTGGAACCCCCCAAATTGTGTGGGCTGATTATCAAAGCAAATAGAGGCAGACACAGAGGCTGTTGCTCAGCTAGTTCGTAGAAACATCACCCAGGCAATTAATCTCTCCTTCTCCCCACCACCTACCCTTCACCCACATCTTTCCTTTCCTCGACCATCAAGAGTCTGACCCCGTGTGAAGGCGTGGTACACGCACAGCGGCCCAGCCCAGCATCTCTCACGCTTCCTATGGTCCGGAGCAGAAAGAAATCGAGTCATCTTTTGTGCCTCAAGAACTGGTCCTCATCCCACTCGCAAGCCTGGAGGAATCAGCATCTCTATGACAACTCCTTCCACCTGCAGTGACGGCTCAAGGCAACAGACACCTAATTAGCACCAATTTAGTGCTTTGATGAGGGCATCCTTGAAACTGTGTTCTCCCGTCAAAAACTGTGAGTGACGTGAAATATATTTGTTTTATGAAATCTTGATCTCCTCTCTTGGTAATGAAAGTATAAATGAATAGATGTACTTAATGCTTAAAAACAAACAAACAAACTCTGCTGCCTTCTTAAATCTCCAAAGGAGTTTTTTTTCTTTTTAAAGATCTTTTTGATGTGGACCATGTTTAAAGTTTTTATTGAATTTGTTACACTATTGCTTCTGTTTTTTTTTTTTTTCTTGGCCAAGAGGCATGTGGGATCTTAGCTCCCCAACCAGGGATCGCACCTGCACCCCCTGCATTGGAAGGCGAAGTCTTAACCACTGGACCGCCAGGGAAGTCCCGGGAGTTTTTTTCTTTAAATGGGTACAGTAACAACCCTAAAAGGCTGGTTAAACTACTCAGATTCCCAGATCCATGCTGAAAGCATTCTTATCTCTCAAGTCCAATCTGGATCTCACACAAGCACAGATAACTCATCCATGGAAATGATGTGGGCAGAGAGGAAACCTGAGTTATAAAGTCAGAGACATTAGATCTCGGAGTTGCCCTCAAACCTCTAACCACCAGCCTGAGAGAAGGAACAACGCTGTTCCTAAAGGAAAGAAAGTCAAGATTCCAGAGAAATGTTGATTAATCTAAAAATCTACACTTTGACTATTCATGAACCTGAACTATTCAGTCTAAGTGCCTTTTCTACTTCAGGGCTTAACAATGAGGAGCTGGAAAGTGGAATGTAGAGCAGTGGTTTGCAAACATTTTGGGGTGTGTCCCACAGTCTGAAACATTTTCATCCTGACTTGGACACGTGCACACATGCGCACACACATATAAATTCATCTAACCAAAATGAAAGTTTCATAATGTCAGTGTTCAATGTTTTCTATTCTACTCCTATATAGGCTGTTCCATCTGGTGCCCTTTCATTCCATGCTATTCTAGTGCCTTTGTAAAAACTTATCCACTAAAGTGATCTCACCTCCTTCTAATGGGTCAGCACTTACAGTTTAAAAAAAGACCACCCAATCATGCAATGGCGTCACATCTTATATGGTAGGTAGATTTTATAGTTACCTTGTAAGGCAAAAAGACACCGTAAAATATATCCTTGGAAAACATCTCTGGAAAGCATTGTGATGGAGAATAGTACAAAATCTCTTATTTCAATGAGTCCAGCAGCTTCTCCCTCCAGCATCAGAGAAAATAGATGTTTCTACAGTTGAATGCCGGTAGTGGTTGGCATGTTTGGGGGCCGTGCATCTTTACGCAATAAACTCACACTATGACAAACGCAGAACAGAGAATAATGGGGGTAAGAGAGCCTCACATTTCGTGCCCACTTCAGGGCATGTGCCCATGTGTGCAGAAGCCAGGGAATCACACTTTCTCTTAGGGTTTCTGTTGCCAGTATGAAATGAGATTAATACCTATTATGAGTTCTGTTTTCTTGTCTGTGAAATAAGCATTCATTCACCCTACCAATTGTTTGTAACTCCTATGGGCAAAGCACTGTTCTAGCTTTCAAATTCCCCACAGCCTCTAATTCATGTCACTATTTGATCGGCCATTTATAAGTCAAGTCACACACTGACACACAAGCCTTGAGACCCCTGGAATCAGTGGTTTTATCTAATGCTTCAAGTTCATAAGCTTTGCAGTCCCTCAGTTCTTGAAGTCCCTGACCCTTATTTTCCCTTCTACAGAAACAAATATCACATGATTCTTTGATATTTGAAGTTGATACTTAACCAAAAGAGATATTCTGAAGGCTTTTTTTCCCATTAAGACCTCGAGGGACAACATGGCTAATTATTAGAGAAACGCAAATCAAAACCACACTGAGGTACCACTTCACACGAGTCAGAATGGCCATCATCAAAAAGTCTACAAATAACAAATGCTGGGACTTCCCTGGTGGCGCAGTGGTTAAGAATCCACCTGCCAATGCAGGGGACACGGGTTCAAGCCCTGGTCCGGGAAGATCCCACATGCCGCGGAGCAACTAAGCCCGTGTGCCACAACTACCGAGCCTGTGCTCTAGAGCCCACGAGCCATAACTACTGAGCCCACAACGTAGAGTAGCCCCCGCTCGACACAACTAGAGAAAGCCCACACGCAGCAATGAAGACTCAACGCAACCAAAAATAAATAAATGAATAAATAAATAAGTTAAAAAAAAACACAAACAAATAACAAATGCTGGAGAGGATGTGGACAAAAGGGGACCCTCCTACACTGTTGGTGGGAATGTAAATTGGTGTAGCCACTATGGAGAACACTACGGAGGTTCCTCAAAAAACTAAAAATAGAGCTACCATATGATCTAACAATCACACTCCTGGGCATTTATCTGGAAAAGACCAAAATTCCCATTCAAAAAGATACATGCACCCCAGTGTTCACAGCAGCACTATTTATAATAGCCAAGACACGGAAAAAACCCAAATGTGGTATCAACAGATGTATGGATAAAGAGGATGTAGTACACATATACAACGGAATATTAGCCATAAAAAGAATGAAATAAGGCCATTTGCAGCAACATGGATGGACCTATGTATTATCACACTAAGCAAAGTCAGACAATGACAAATATCATATTATATCACTTATATATGGAGTCTAAAAAATAATACAAATGAATTTATTTACAAAACAGAAGAAGACTCAGAGACTGAAAACAAACTTGTGGTTACCAAAGGGGAAAGGTGGGAGGAGGGATAAATTAGGATTATGGAATTAACAGATACACACCACTATATATAAAATAGGTAAACAACAAGTATTTACTGTATAACACATGGAACAACATTCAGTATCCTGTAGTAACCTATAATGGAAAAAAATCTGCAAAAAATAATACACACATATATAATTGAATCACTTTGCTGTACACCTGAAACTAACCCAATATTGTAAATCAACTACACTTAAAAAAAAAGACCTTGAGCGAATAATAAAAGCAATTTTATTGTGAGACAAGTAGAAAAGTTTCAGATTCCTATCCCACCATCCCAGAACATGTTCTATCAGCTGTTTCAAAATTTAGACCCTGAGACCTCCACAAATCAGAAGAAGAAAAATAATCTCTCCAGTGCACCTGGCTACTTGGAGCCCAGGAAAGAATTAGGGCAGGCTACCACAGTATTTCTTTGGTTCACTTCCTTCTAAAAATCCTTAACTTATGATTTCAAACATTCTCCTAGTGATTACAGTTTCCTGATGATTAAGAGCTGCAAAGCCATCACTGTCTTCTTAAGCTTTCTCCAAAGGGAGGAGCGGAAACCAGAACAAACCCACAGCAAACCCCTGCTTAAAAGCCCAAAGCTCCCCACCGCACTTGGAATAAAACCCAAACTTCTTCTCGTGACCTCTGAGGCTCAGCATGGTCTGGCCTTTGCCTAGTTCCCCAAACACACCTTCTCAATCTCTCCCTTGCTTCCTGTACTGCAGACCCAGTGGTCATCGTTTTTTCCCGGGACACACCATTCTCGTTCATGCCTCAAATCCACCTTTGCATCCATCACCTTTTCTTGGAACATCACACAAACACACACACACACACACACACACACACACACACACACACTCTCTCTCTCTCTCCTTTAAGTGCCTCATTCCCATACTTTACTTGGATCTCAGTTCACTTGTCATCTCCTAAGGGAGCACAGAAAGTTGAATTATGTCTCCTGAAAAGATATGTCCAAGTCCTAACTCTTGGTTCTGTGCATGCGGCCTTATTTGGAAACAGGGTCTTTGTAGATATAATTAGTTCATGATCTCAACATGACATTATCCGAGATTTAGGGTGAGTTCTAAATCCGATGACTGGTTTCCATATCAGAGAATAGAGAGGGATTTCTGAGACACATTTTATAAACACAGAGAAGAAACACAGAGGGGAGGGCCATGTGAAGAAAGGGTCAGACATGGGAGTGATGCAGACACTAGCCAAGGACCACTGGCAACCACCAGAAATTAGGAGCCAGGCATGGAAAGAATGTTCTGCAGAGCCTCTAGAAGGAACCAACCCTGCCAACACCTTGATTTGAGATTCTTGGTCTCCAGACATTTCTTGTGCTTTAAGACACCAAGTGTAGGGTAATGTGCTATGGTGGCCCCAGGAAACACACATGGGAAGATCCCCCTTACACATCCTATTGGACACGGCACCCATCCCCTTCAGTCACTCTCTGTTGTACCCAGAGGTTTCCAATCAGGTAAATTTTGTTCCGCAGAGGACATCTGGCAAGATCTGAGGGCATTTTGGGTTGGAGCCATCGGGGGAGGATCCTGGCATCTGGTTGGTAGAGGCAAGGAATTCTGCTAAGTGTCTCACCGTGCACAGAAGAGCCCTCACAACGAAGAATCAAACGGCCAAAGGTCCATAGTGCCGAGGCTGAGAAACCTTGTTCTAACCCCTTACAGTCCTTTATTTTTTTTGTATCCTTATCTCTGCATGAGGGGTATCATGGGGTTCTTCATTTCTTGGTTTACTGCATTTTCCCTACGGAAGGTAAGCTCCAGGAGGGCAGGGACTGTGTCTTGTTCCACATGATGTTCCCAGGGCCTAAAACAGCACCTGGCATAAAGGTGCTCAACAGACCCTGGATGAGTGAATGAACAGCCCATGAGCGTCAAACGGCTCACATCAACCCATGGCCCCATCACGTGTCTCCAAATTGTAAGCGCTGGTTGTCCTTCCCACACCCCCCTGCGAACCCTTCACTGTGTTGAAGAACTAGATTCACTTTTAGTCACTGCACCTACACCCTAGGGTCCAAATCCGAGAGACACACCAGCAATACCTGTGCCCAGTCAACAAAACCCAAATCCTGGGAGCTCTTCTTGACCCCTCTCTTTCCCTCATCCCATTAGTCCGCAAGTTTTGAAAATCTACGCTCTTCTGTATGTCACACACCAACTCCGTCTTAGAGTGTCCTAGTTTAAGTTCTATCATCTTTCATATAGACCATCACAACAGTGTCCCAATTGTCTCTAAGCCTCTACTTTTATCACCATCACCATCATCATTACCACCACCACCATCATCATCACCAATCTCATCATCACCATCATCATCACCATCATCATCACCATCATCATCATCATCACCACCATCACCATCACCACCACCATCACCACCATCACCACCATCATCACCATCACCACCACCATCACCACCATCACCACCATCATCATCACCACCATCATCATCATCATCACCACCATCATCATCATCACCAGCATCACCACCATCACCATCATCATCACCATCATTATCATCATCATCCCCATGTGCTAAGGTTTACTATGTGCCGGCCACTGTTGTTCATGCTTTACCTGAATTAACTCATTGAGCCTCACTACAATCCTAAGGATGCAGACCCTCTTATTTTCCCCTTTTGAGATGAGAAATATAAAGCACAGAGAGGGTAGGTGGCACAGGTAAAAGATTTCAACCTAGGAATCTGGGCTCCAGAGCCCATGTTCTTACCAGTTCTATATTTTAAATCCAACCACTTGACATGTGGCTCCAGGAACAGAATCTAAGCTCAACGCAGAGCACACGAGGCCACCCATGACCGCGTCCCCAGGTAGCTTTCCAGTCTCTCCTCCCTGACTCTCACATGACATATTAACACAAAACTGGTGGCGCTTCTTTCAACACACCAGACAGATTTAGACTCCCTTTTCTTAGCTCATGCCTCCACCTGCTGGGCTTTTCTACCTCCACTCCCACATTCCCAAGTGACTCTACTTTTCCTTTAAGATAAGCTCAGTAGTCAACAACCTCAGATCTTCCCTGATCCCCCAGCACACCAGGTGCTCGCCTTCTGTGCTCCATGGTACACTGTACACCTCTCTAGCCTAAGCATATGAGATGGAAGCCATCTACCCAGGAAGTGACTGCATTCATCGTTTTCCCTTTGGCAAACACTGCTCGTTCACTATGCGATATTCACTCCCTTCCTCTTCCTTGCCACCTAAACCTGATTGCGTTGAGCTCAGCAGTTTGGTGATAATTGGTCTGTCAATCCCCAGTCCCATTTCCTTCGTATAGTTTCTCTATTCCCCAGCCTACCTTGAAGGGAGAGGTGATCCAATTCTGGTCAATTATAATTAAGGACCTATCTACCTATGGTGAAGGCTTTTCCTTTCTTTTTTTTTTTTTTCCTTTCTTGATAAGAAAGGACAGAGAGGACTGACACCATTCTTCTTCCTTTCTTGACTGAGGATGTGACGCCTAATGAGACAAGTAACTATTTGATCCTAAGGGAAGAAGCCAAAAAATCCAAGGAAAGCCGAGCAGAAAGATAGAAAGATCCCGGGTTTCTGAAGACATCTTTGAGTCACTGAACCACACCTAGGAATTCTCGCCATGTCCCCGCCAGAGTTCTTGTTATTAAAGATAATTATAGCCTTTGTGGCTTAATATTCTACTACTTGCAGCCAAAAGCATTCCTGACTAATCTGATACTGGTAGTGTTGAACAGATGGTACTTAGCACAAAGCACCTAAGTCTTTGAACTTGAATCCGACCCTGTGTTCCCCACGGATGGTGTCACGTTGACCCCTTTAAAATTGCTTTTAGCAAACTGCACGATGAAGTAGCTCAAGAGAGAAATTCAGCAGCTAGTTGGTTTTGTAAACTTATAAACCTCATGTTTTCGAAACTAAGCCTATTTCCCTCTTAATTTTGGTTACTATAAAGCCTAGAGTTCAGCTGTCATCAGTCTTTGGTAATTGTGCCCAAGTCCTCATGGTAAGCATTTTGTTTACTAAGCTTTTAGTTTCAGCTTCTTTCCCAGCCTACATTTTCCCTTTGCTTCATTTTTCTTATTTTAAATGTACTTCATCTTTCTGCGTTGTCAGCATCTCTGAAAGTCTCCCTTTTTGAACAGGGCACGACATAAGAAATTAATAAGCAGGCACAGAGTAGTTAAACACATCACCAACTTAGCTGGGAGTAATAACTTTATACATCGTATCTGGCTTTTTGTCACCAGCAAACCCAACCTTTCTCTTTTATACTCATTCATTTCATCTTGAGATCTCTCTCCTCTCTGTCTGTCTCTGTCCCTCTCTCTTTCCCTCTGGAGTAAAATGTATAATTTGTATATGGAAGTCAAGATAATTCCAGTTACATGAAACAGAAAACCACACACACACACACACACACACACACACACTTTTACAGGCAAGAGACTGTATTGCCTCTAATAAATGGAAATTCCAGGAACAAAGACTCAGCAATGGCTAGATCCTGGGGCTCAAATAATCTCACAGGACTCAGTCTCTCTCCATCTCCCAGCCTCACTTTCCCCGGTCTTGCTCATCTCAGACAGGACCTCCCTTCAGCATGGCAAGATGGCTGCTAGCCATCAACAGAGACAAAGTAAATTAGCGGTTGCCTGGGGCTAGGGGTGGGATTCTGGATTAACTCCAAAGGGGTATGAAGGATCTTACCAGGGTGATGGAAATGTCTTAAAACTGAAGTCACGGTGATGGTTGCACAATTCAGTGAAGTTGCTAAAAGTCACTAAATTGTATACTTAAAAGGGTAGATTTTAGAGCATGTAAATTATATTTCAATAAGGTTGTTTAAATGAAAAAAACAAAAAGATGACAGCTGTTGGAAGCTCACATTCCATCACCTCTGGATTCCCAGTGGAAGGACCATGCCTCTCCCTCAACAGAATCAGTCAAAACCCAGGATGACTCTCATTGGCTCTGATTGGTCTAATCTGTGCTACGTGCCCACCTCTGAACCAATCACTTTGCCCGGGGGTATGAATGCTTTGATTGGACAGGCGTGGGTCACATGCCTTCCCTGGAGCCAGGACGCCAAGTCAGTTGCGCTTGACTTACACTGACTTAGGGTTAGGGAGGGGCAGCTCCCCAAGGAAAAACCAGGTGCTGCTACCAGAGAAGTGGAAACAGATCTTCATTAGGCAAAGCATCAACATCCACGCACCAACACACCTTCTGCCCACGTGAAGCTGCAACCCTCCGCCCACGGCCGCCTCTGCACTTAAAACTCCATCCCGCTCGTATCACGTGAGGCTCCTGAACATTGTGACTGGATTAAACTGGAGCCAAAATACACAGACTGCAATTCCCAGCCTCATCACTGCTATCTGCACGAGGACAATATAATACTGATCTCAGTGGGTTACAGTGGGAATTAAAAGAGCTGGTCCGCAGAGAGTCCTCAGAACAATGCCCGGGGCAGAGTAAGCTCTTTTGGAGTGTCTGCTATGATCCCGGCCTTGTGCGGGGGAGGTTGAACTCTATGGATAAACATGAACCGGTCTGTTAGTCTTAGGAGCTGTGCTGGAAATTCCTGGTCTAGCCCCCGTCCATCCTCTACCTTTCTCTGTGCCTTAGGCAAGTACCACACTGGTCCATCACCTGGATCCGCGGACCTGCGGGCTCTGAGTACGGCGCGGGGTGGGGGAGATGTGGGAGGAGTGAGAGATCAGATGCCCTTCCACTTTCCACGCGCTCCCATTTTTGATGCCGTGCCTCTTTGGGTTTTGGCTGCGTGGCTTGTAGGATCTTAGCTCCCCGACCAAGGATCCAACGGACCCGGATCCACGGCAGCGAAAGCGAGGAATCCTAACCACTGGTCCGCCAGGGAAGTCCCTGACGCTGTTCCTACTGTGGTGGCACTTCCTTCCTTGTTTGTATCTCCCTCCTGTTAGCCCCTCCTTCCCAGCTCTCAACATCACCCAGGGGTACGCAACTTCCCTCTGCTGTGTATCCCTGAGCACCTCAAAGTAGCTTGTCTGTTCCCCTGACCCTGCCCGTAACAGAGTCAGTGGTCCCTTCACTGAAGATGCTTCATTTGCACCACACTGGGAAAATCTGGTCCTCGCTGGGATGTTTCCACTACGGGAATATTCCCCGGTCACACCTGTGCCGTGTCCAAGGCACCGTTAAGAGTCCGCCTCGGCTGTTTACTGTTGCCCAAAGGAAGCCATTTCAGAAGTGGGCAACTGGGTGGTCTTCACGCACAGGCCAGATTACTGCCGCAGGAAGGCGTGGATCCCCCTGTACTCCCAGGGCTCTGGATCCAGCAGGAGAGGCTTGCTGACCCGGGCATCTGCCAGTCTAAGCCTGAGCCCCCAGGATGGCAGTGGAGAGGGTAGATGTATCACTAGATGCTGGGCAGGGGGAAACAGTGAAGAAAGGAAAGACTTTCACAAAATGTAAGCTCTATCAGCCAGAAAACAGAGCCCGAGTCTGGATTTTAAACCCACACCATTCATGTTCGTGGTGGAGTGTTAGCCTGGGAAACCCTGGACATGTGAGCGCCTCCATTGTGACGCATGTACTAATTTAGGATCAAGTACAGGGGTCTCCACAACAGGAAGAAGGACGAGATCAACATGTGTCCACCAAGGACTGAAGCACCTGAGTCAGGACACCGCCCCCAAGAGAGCACGGCTTCAAAACCCAGGCCACCGCAGCCTCAGGACGGGGCGAGACACCACCCCTGAAGGAGAAACATGTCTGTCCCCAAGTCCCAGACTTGTAGACAAGAAGCACGACCCAGGTGAACACTTTCCATCCAAGTGAGAATCGTGGGTCCCTTCTCTCAAATGAAGGGTGATACGGACGGGTCACAGTACTGGGTGATCTCTCTGTGCCACACCCCTGATTGATGCCCCTTAGCAGTATCCTGTTAAATATCCCTGTGACTCTGTGACACGGATGCCACTGCCACCCCATCTCACATGGCAGAAAACCAAGGCTCCCGACACAGATGTCACCCGCCCAGCATTACGACGTCCGGCTTCGCAGACCTGAGATTTCACCCAGGAGGTCTGACTGTGGACATAGGTGGGGACGTAGCCCCTGACGCCTCCGTATTCTCAGCTGTAAAAAGGGAACTAGGACACAACTTCCTGGGGCTGTTTTCAGTTCCAGTGAGGTCATCTCTGCAGTGCTTAATATAGCGTCTGGCACTTTCTTTTTTTGGCCACCCATGCGGCTTGCAGGTTCTTAGTTCCCCGACCAGGGATTGAACCCTGGCCCTCAGCGGTGAGAGCGCAGTCTAACCACTGGACCACCAGGGAATTCCCACGTCTGGCATTTTAAAAGGGCCCAATGCTTATGTATTTTCTATAGTAGCACAGGGAACTATACCCAGTATCTTATAACAAGCTATAATGGAAAATAATCTGAAATATATATGTAAAACTGAATCACTTTGCTGTACACCTGAAACTAACACAACATTGCAAATCAACTATCCTTCAATTTAAAAAAGGGGCGCAATCAACAAGAGTTACCACCATCACCGTGGTCACCACCCTCATCTCATTTTCATCTTCGTTGCCATTAAAATTGAGTGTCGCCCTGGACTTGCTAGTACCCCAATACATAAAACCAACAAGTAGCAACAACCCACTCATGCCACCCCACCCCCCTCAGGACACTGAAATGTCCCCACAGAGCCTCAGGGAACACACTTTAGCAAAACACACACCTGGAATATCTGAAGTCATCCCGAAATACTCAGGATGCAGCAAGCTCTCAAAAGTCTGGGGGAAGGTCAAAGCCTGCCTTTCTTCCTCTGTTGTCTGTCCTCTAACTCGGTGCACTGACTTTGAGAAAGGACACCCAGACCCTCAGTCTCCCTGTCTGCAGAATGGGCTGACAGTGCCGGCCTTGGAGGCGAAATACTACACAGTTACCTAAAAATGGTAAGCAGAAAACGTGCTTTGTATTTCACAGGATCGTTTTGTGGGAGCGAAATACTTTGCAACCGATGGACTGGGGGTTATCCGAAGCCGGAAGTGAAACTCCTCCTTAAGCATAGCCGTTCATTCCTCATGCCCTCATGCCCACCCTAAAACAAGGACGAGTGTAATCGCAAAAGCAGCTGACCTTTGTGGAGCGATTACCATGTGCCAGGGACCGGGCACATGCGAGAGGAATTCATTCTTTCACCAAACTCACAGGGTCCTGTTACTGTCATTGCTGTGTTACTAGTGGGAAAATGGAAACTGCCCCAGGGACGGCAGTCTTACCCACTAGGCAACCTGGCTTCTAATAACGCTCCGTGGTCCCCAAACCAAATGACTCCGCTCTGTACAGCCAAGCAGGGGGTACAAATTAGTCTGGGGATGCTATGTGCAGTTGTGCAGGTTGTAAACTGCACAAGGGCTCCTAGCCAAGAGGGCTCTAGAGGGGGCTGTGCTCCACGCTCCATGTGCCCTGGCTGGGGGCTGGGTCTTCCTGGAAGAAGGGGTATTTTTCTCCTTCTTATCATGCACAGAATAAGCAGATTTTTCTAATTCACACCAAGTCGCCAGGTACCAAGCAAGGGCTCTGGTAACATCCTGCATGATATGACCTCCTTCACCTCTGAAGTTCAACGGAAGGGCACTTAGCATTGCCTAGACCAGTTCCTCGACTACGGGCCAAAATAGCGTAAATTTCCTAGTAGCCACACTGAAAAAGTAAAAAGAAACTGGTGAAATTCATTTAAATAGCATATTTCATTTAACCCAATAGATCCAAAACATGATCGTTTCAACGCGTAATCTCTACATACATTATTCATGAGACTTTGACATCCTTTTTTCTACAAAATGTGGTGTGTACTTTTCACTTCCAGCTCATCTCAATTTGGACCACTGACAAAGATTTAGAGTTGGAAAAATGAGAGGTTCAGTTCCCTGCTTGGGTAAAAACTCTTTAGGTAGACAGAATTTAAACCCCGGAGCCTGGGTTGAGAAGGATGCAGTTTTGAAGGCAAAAATGACTATTGTAAGAGGCTGCCAGCCATTGAATAAAATAAGGGTTCACGAGCTAACATAAATAAATAGATAAGTAGACAATTACATAAACTAAATAGGGCTAAGGGAAAGCTCTTATAGACCCAAACCGAGTGACAAATGAAGAAGGAAGATAGGAAAGTAGAAGTTAGCAGAAAAATAAATCAGCATTTAACCACCACCACAGTAATAATCACTTCAGGCAAAAATCATCAACGGATGTGAAGACCAGTAGGTAATAGTTTGAGGAATTACGAGGTCTTTATGTTGTCTGGAAGTATTTCCCCACAAAACACTTATTGGTATTTAGTATAATAAAGTGACTTATTTCCACATGGTGACGTTGCAGTGAAAAACAAAGTGATGGACATGTCTGGAAGGGGACGGGTGGACAACACACACCTCCGGATACAATGCTTATCTCCTGCGAGGTGTCCCAGCCAACCGTGCACAGTCTGAATCTACGCGTGAGGAAGCATCAGTTAAACCAAACAGAGGAGCATTCTGGGAAATAATTGCCTTGTACTCTTCAGACGCAGCAAGGTTGTGAGGTCACAGAAAGATGAGCAACTATTCTAGATTAAAGGAGAACGATGGGCCATAACAACCAAAGGCAACACATCATCTGAGACTTGCTTTTTGCTTTACATTTTTTTAATTGACATACAGTTGATTTATAATGTCATGTTAGTTTCAGGTGTACAGAAAAATGATTCAGTTCTACACATATACATGTATTATATATATATATATATATATATATATATATATATATAATATATATATTCTCTTTTTCAGATTATTTTCCATTATAGGTTATTACAAGATATTGAATATAATTCCCTGTGCCATACAGTAGGTCCTTGTTGTTTACCTATTTTATGTACAGCAGGGTGTATCTGTTAATGACTTTCTTTTGCTATAAAGACCACGGTCGGGAGAACTGGAGAACTCTGAATAAGGTCTGTAGATTGATTGTAGTATTATGTCAACGTTAATTTCTTGATTTGAATTAGACTATGGTGATGTAAGAGGACGTCTTTGTTTTTAGGAAATTTCGGGATAAAAGGTCACTGTGTCTTCAATATACTCTCAGATGGTTTAGAAAAAAAGTATGTGTATATATGTATTTTAGATGATATGTATATGTATTTTTACACACATGGGGGAGATGGAGAAAGCAAATGTGGTAAAATGTTAACACTTGGACATTTGGAGATGAAGAATCCGGGTGAAGCATGTACCAGATTCTTTGTACTATTCTTACAATGCTTCTGTAAATCTGGAATTTATGTCAGAATAAAAAGTAATTTAAAAAATAGAGGATGCAGGCAAATGTCCAGGCAGGAAATACTGAGGAGCTGAACAGAGCAGTGGAGTTGGGGAAAGAAAGGATGCAAGAGAAATCAAAGAGGTTGGATCCACGGGACTCTGTGACCCATGGGAGGGGCAGGATGGGGCGGGGAGACTCCCTGGTTTCTGGGTTGGCTCACGGCTGATGTCATTATCCAGGACGAGAACAGCGTCTGCAGAGAATCTGGACTGTGCTGGGGAGGTCAGTAACCCAAGATGGGGCGTGTCCCGTGGGACAGTGTGAATTCAAATATCAGCATCACTTTCCAACCCTTTGGGTCAGGGAGCAGGGGCGAGGGGAGGGTCTGCCACCTGGATTAAGCTGCCCCAAAATACAACCCACCAGAAAAGCTAGTTTTCTCCCCTAAAGATGGGCCCTTGTGCATAATGAGCTCATATACCTGGTACCGGAGGAAACTTTCCTCAACGACTGTGCTCCGAGGACAGACACATCTTTGGAGTCCGCCGCTCCTGACCTACGTTCTTCCCCAAACCCTCCATAATCGGACCTCGCCAGCCTCTCCAAGCTCGCCTGGCCCCTGCTCCCTCTGCCCTCTAAGCCCCATCACACTGGCTGCCTTTCTGTAGAGCCGCTACCAGGGCGGGGGTATTTTCTCCCATCTCAGGCCTTTGCCCATCGTTTCCTCCATCTGGGATGCTCTTCCCATGGCCGCTTCCATCGTTCCATTCTACTCTCAGCTCCAATGTCACCTGTGCTCTTAGACTTTTCTGACCTCACCTTGCTTATTTATGCATGTGCTTTTTTTCTGTCTCTGTCCACAGGGCTGTCCTTGTGGGACCCTGTCTTTCTTATTTCAGGCTGGAGTCCCCAGTCTGTAACAAGGCACCCAGCACATAATAGGTGCTTAGTAAACGCCCGTTAGGAACAAGGCTGGGAAGGGTCTTAGAATGCTTCTAGAGCAGCCCCCAAATTTCACAGGGGAGGATTCTGAGACTATTTCTGAGGATCTGAGGATTCTGAGATCTGTCTCCCCTGCTGCCTGGCAGAGGCTGGAACACATTTCCATCACACAAGCTCAAACTTCATGAACGGGAGGGAGACAAAGGCTACTTCTACGTCCTGTCCTGGCTACTGAGAAGTCAGACAGCCTAGGGGAATCCAGGAAACCATCCAAAAGCTCTGTGATCTGGGGATAGAGGAACCCTGTGCACCCAGAACGCTGGGAATATCATTAAGGGTGACCGCATGTTCTGGTGACACAGTGGTGCCCTTTTTTTAAATCCCATCCCGCAGGATCGGCCAAGGGAAGTTAAGCAAGTCTGCACTGTGTCGGGAAAATGGTGATAACAGTTTGCATCAAACAGCCCCATTCCGTCAAGGGCTGGCACACCGGGAGGCTGATGGCGGGAAACATCCCAGGGAAAGCACAGAGGATCAGATCACAGCGCCCCCTGCATCCGAGCCCTGGGAGGCAGGGGGAGGGCCCCTCATTCTCATCAGCACACATCTTGTCTCTGTGAGCCCCGAAAAGGGAAGCGATTCACATCCTCTTCCTAAACGCCATCTCGGCAACAAAGCGGGCAATGTGTTTCATCTTGGCCCGTGGATCCAGCTGAGTTTACAGCAGTGGGTGGCTTTCAAACCTAACATTTGATCAAACTGAAAAAGTGGCCCTTCCTTTCACCCGGTGACAAGCCTGCAAGTATAAATCACAGCTCTTCCCGGGGAGGGCTGCGTAGCGCGTACAATCTACGGGGCAACCCGGCCATCTCCGTCCCCATCTGGACAAAGGGGGCTGGGGCTTTTCCAGGGGCCCCGGCAGCTTTTAAAGGCCCCTTGTAAGAAACAAGACTCAGATACCATTCCAAGCACGACTGCAGGGCAGGGAGGGAAGCCCTCCTTGGAGATTTGCATTTTATTCGGTTTGAGGGCTCAGAGGAAACCACACTCCCAGTTAGAAGGCTGCTCCGAAATCCAACGCTAAGATCAGAGAGTGGACAAAAATGTCTACGTTTCAGACCTTTTGGGTTCTAAGTAAGGGGAATGGACAAGTGTGCATTTGGCTGGCAAAGAAGTATAAGTATGATGATGATTTTAAAATTGGTAAAGTCACTGATTAATAGCACAAACGTTATGTTAGTAAATTAATAATAGTAATCGTATAATACTGTAGTATAATACGTAATAGCGTAGTAAGAATGACAATGACAGCCACAGGTAACAATTTCATCGCGCGGTCACATACAGCGGGCCAGATGCTCAAGTATCTGACATCACCGAGCTTTACTGAGATAGAATTGACACATACATTGTGTACGTTTAAGGTGTGCAGTGTGATGATTTGATACACATATGCATTGTGAAATGATCACCACAGTTGGTTAGTTAATACTTCCATCATCTTACATCATTATCTTTTTGGGGGGAGTTGGTGAGAACTTTTAAGATCCTCTCTACCAGCGATTTTTAAGCATATGGTGCAGTACTGTTACTCAGAGTCGCCGCGCTGCATTTACATCCCCAGACCTCAGCCATCTTCTGACTCAGTCTGTAACCCCACCTCCCCCATCCTCAGCCCCCGTTCACCTTTTTTTTCTCTGAATCTGTTAATATCACAAATAATTTCTTTCCTTTATCTGGTTATGAGATAAATTACATTAATTGATTTTCAAATGTTAAACCAATTTTTTAAAATTAGTTTATTTATTTATCTTTGGCTGCGTTGGGTCTTCATTGCTGCGCACAGGCTTTCTCTAGTTGCGGCGAGCGGGTGCTACTCTTCGTTGCGGTGCACGGGCTTCTCATTGCGGTGGCTTCTCTTGTTGCGGAGCACGGGCTCTAGGCGTGCGGGCTTCAGTAGTTGTGGCACGCGGGCTCAGTAGTTGTGGCTCGCGGGCTCTAGAGCGCAGGCTCAGTAGTTGAGGCGCACGAGCTTAGTTGGTCCGCGGCACGTGGGATCTTCCCGGACCAGGGCTCGAACCCGTGTCCCCTGCATTGGCAGGCGGATTCTTAACCACTGCGCCACCAGGGAAGTCCCCCCTATTTACCTTTATATATTCTCTGTTTCTGTGAGTTCCACGTGTTTAGATTCCACCTATAACCGAGATCATACGGTATTTGTCTTTCTCTGTCTGACTTATTTCACTCAGTATAATGCCCTCAAGGTCCATCCATATTATTGCAAATGGCAGGATTTATTTTTTAATGGCTGTAAAATATTCCACACTTTCTTTATGCATTCATCCATCAATGAACATTCGGGTTGTTTCCTTGTCTTGGCTATTGCAAGTAACGCTGCAATGAATGGGAGGCGGGGTGCAGATATCTCTTTGAGATCGTGATATATATATATATGTGTGTGTGTGTATGTATATATATATATGTATATGTGTATATATATATGTATATGTATATATATCATATGAGATCATATACGTCGTGAAGGAAATGAAATCTTAATCCTTATAACAACCCGACGCTGTGGACACTGCGATCATCCCATTTTACTGATGGGGCAAAGGAACTCACCCATAACCAGACCGCCCAGGGAGGGGCAGACCTGAGACAGGACACACCAATGCGACTTCACGGGGATGAGTAGTCACCGTGGAAAAATTGCCGTGTCCCCTGCCTCACTTTCTAACTCAGAACCCTGAGGGGGCTTGTTTGAACAGAAGAACCTACCAGGTCTCCAACTCCACTGTAAACAGTTGACATGGGGTCGAGGGAGAAGCCTTCAACTGGGATCTTCTTCTGAAAAGTCAAAGTTATGAAAATAATTACATTTGATCTGCCCTTGAACCAAATGTAGGCTTTAATTAAAACCATTTGCTCACTAAAAAAAACAAACAAACAATGAAATGTTACTTTCAGTGAAAAAATGGCAACTTGACTTATTCCTACAAAACGAGTGATGGTACTATATAAATAGGTTTTTTATTTATACTTGACTTTTGCAGCTCAATTAGCTGCAAAAAAGAAGGCCCTTTTTTTGGCAACGGCTTAGCGCGTTTCATCGATTTGACGAAGGCCGTCTCTTGATCATCAGATCACTCTCTTTTTCCTCTCTCTTCTTCCACCGTGAGCTGGTAGATCCACCACCAGATGTTCCCTGGTTTTGTCTTCGGTGATTTTGCATGTGGTTGGAGCAGCTCATGAAAAAAAAAAAAAAAAATCACTTTCATGGATTTGGGGAAATTCTGCATCTTTATTTGAAAACTCATTTTGTAAAACACTGCACTCTGCATTATCTTGGTGAATATTTCCAACACACCTAAATTAGCGGATGATCAAGGAAAGACTCTTGACAATAGCTGCAACACTTAAGTAGCTATTTAACTAGTCACATCATTAAGGAATCTTTTCCTGAGACGAAAACAGTCAGTCTTTGAACACAGTCGCCTAACAGGAAATCAGATCACAGCTGTGTGGCTACCAAGATGTAACACGTTGCAAGAACCCGGTGGGTGGGGGGATGAGTGCCCCCTCCCCCTGCCCCGGCCCCACCTCCAAACTGTTTACTCTCCTTCATGGAATTTCACGTACCACTGGCTTGACGTCTATTGCTACTGTTTTTCTGTGTTGCCTTTGGGAAAGGCACTGGGGCTGGTTTTGAGCTGAGCCCCTAACAGAGGCTTAGCTAAGCTGGTCATCTCCCGGTAAGAGCGTGGGATGTGGATGGAGACACAGCATCGCGGGGGCACGGCTGGCTCTTGCCAACCTTCCTCTCCTCGGACCCAAGAATTTCCAGTTCCCCACGTCGCTGGCTTCCTCATCTTCCCTCACTCTGATGAATGAATTCCCCAGGGTTTAAACTGCTGAGATTGCATGATCTTGGCGTTTCAGACCTTCCTGTGATTCCCATTTGTCTAACGCAAAAAAAAAAATAAAAAAATAAAAACATGCAGCCTCTCTTCTCTTCTACAGCAAAATGCTGAGAGGAAAGGGACTGATCCAAACGACTCATGAGTCCTCAGGATGGCTGCACATCAAACATCTTTTCCCAGAGGCTGATGTGGAGAGCTAAGTCCTCCGGAATTGGAAGCATATGGCCTTCATCTTCTCCCCCAGCCACAAGGGTAGAAGAAAAATGAAAAGAAAGAGGAGCTCGGAGAAATATGTTTCAGTTTTTCCAGTAGCTCCAACACTCGAAAGCAGTTCAAGATGCGACCCAGCAAAGCCACCAGTCACCATGCATTTTCTTTGCCCAAAATGACTAAATATTTCAAGACCACCAATGGAGACATTTGCTATTTGGGGAAGTCCTGACTTCCAAAGGTCTGTTCTTATGGAGGGCGATGGGACAGCAAAGACCAGGAGGGCAGCCTCTGTTTTCCCTGGTACCCGCTAATTGGAGATTCCCCCGACAGACTCAGACATCATTGGAACTTCTGGCCAATACGGGGGCAGTAGAACACAGCCTTCCTTGGAGCTTTTCAAGTATTCGCCCCATGTTCCTCCCCTCCTGATGACCACCACAGATGTTCTGTTACATCACCCCTCTCTCTGCTTTGGATGGAGTGACACAGGTTTTAAGACAGGGGAATCTTCTGGTCTACCTTGGCTGACCCTTTGGGTTACAGATGAGGGAACTCAGGTCTGCACAGGCGAGGTGAGCCGTTTGGGAAGAACTAGGACCAAAATCAGATTTACGGATGTCCTCTCTGCCCTGATCCTGCGCCTTGAACTTCATCAGTACAAAGGACTCTGGCTTATTTCTGGGTCCCAGCACATAGCAGGTACTTATCCGATGTGTGTTGAATGAGTGGATGACACACGTGGTCTTCAAGGAGACGCCATGAACTCAAGAGTCTTTGCTTGCAAGCAACTGAAAACAACTCTGGCTTCTGCATGAAGAGAAAGAACTGCCGTGTGCCCCTCAGAGCTGGGGGCACTCGGAGAACGGATGGGGCAGTTCTAGAAGCAGGCATGGAAAGAACAGCCATAAGGGTAGCTCCTGAAATCCAAACGCTTACACTGATTGAGTGTCTTTGGGGGGGTTTCACCCATGAATGAATCAGTTCCAAAGCCTCGCAAAAGATTCACATGCCAACGAAGAGGGCGTATGATTGATTTCTCTCTTCATCGTTCATTGCAGCCAGGTTATTCCTTTTTTTTTTTTTTTTTTTTTTTTTTTGATGGTTCAGGCCTGACATCTATGCCGTGGGGTTAGCGGGGAGATGAGTTTCACCCGATCATGTGGGGAAAGCATGGCGGACACATGGTTCCCTCAGAAATGTAAGGGGCCATTACTGGCAGGCACACATGGCCGTTGACACTTAAATGAATGAAAATTAAATAAAATTAAGAACTCAGTTCCTCAGTGTCACTAGCCGCATCCTGAGCGTCCAATGGCCCTACTGGATAGCCCAGACACACAGCACATTTCCAGGGTCACATAAAGTTCTGTTGGAGAGCACTGCTGCCACCAAATTCAGGTTCCTTCTGTTATTCTCTCTTGTATTACCGTGGTTTTCTTGTGTGTGTCTGCGTGTGTGTGTTTGCCTGTGTGTGTGCGCACAATGCATCGATCCAAAATTGTTATCACACGGCACAGGGAACTCTACTCAATAATCTGTAGTAACCCAAATGGGAAAAGAATCTGAAAAAGAGTGGATACATGTATATGCATAACTGAATCCCTGTACACCTGAAGCTAACACAACACTGCAAATCAACTACACTCTAATAGAAAATAAAAATTAAATTAAAAAAATAAAATGGTCATCACAGATTTATCCATTTCACATGTGATTCTTCTCGGAGACTGTCAGATCACCAAAAGCAGGCATTACTGCTGTGTATCTGGTGCTGGGCAAAACCTTAACACGAAGCTGACAAGTCTATAAATACCTGCCAACCAACACACAATGAACATTCAAACCCACCACCGTGATGATCACTCTTGCAATTTAGCAAATTATTAAAAACAAATCAGGGGCTTCCCTGGTGGCGCAGTGGCTGAGAATCTGCCTGCCAATGCAGGGGACACGGGTTCGAGCCCCGGTCTGGGAAGATCCCACATGCCGCGGAGCAACTAGGCCCGTGAGCCACGACTACTGAGCCTGCGCGTCTGGAGCCTGTGCCCCGCAACAAGAGAGGCCGCGATAGTGAGAGGCCCGCGCACCACGATGAAGAGTGGCCCCCGCTCGCCGCGACTAGAGAAAGCCCTCGTGCAGAAACGAAGACCCAACACAGCCATAAATAAATAAACAAACAAACAAATCCAAACATCCTTCATTCCCAGTCCTCTGGGGCTCTGAATTGATATTTTGCCTTTGCTGCTCAAAAAACATGACACTCATGAACAGACTTCAAGTCAGTCTGATCCTGCTCTAAAGCCGCTGCCTTTACGTTTGCACCGATCATGGGCCTGTAGAGCGGTGTCTGCTTGATAAGCAAGACCAACATGAGCGCCCAAGAAGGAACAGAACATCCCTTGGGTGCTGGAGGTCTGTCGAGCTGCCCCAGAGAAGGGGTGGGAGACAGCATCGCAGCAGGGGCTGCTGTGACATGAGCCCCCAGAGAACCCTAACAGAAGCAGATACCTCTGTGTTTACCTGCTCTCAGAATAAACGGGTCAGAGGAAGGACCCGTTCAAGAGGAGTAGACGGCTTGGTTCCTTACGCAGCTACAGAAAGTGACAAGCAGAAGGTCCCCGAAGCTCTTCGAAAGCGCCAGGAGGTAGACTGGGCACGGATGAGGGCGTGAGCCTGGACTCCGCTGCCCCTGTGACCTCACGCGCGTCTTGCAGCCTCCCTGCACCTCGGTTTTCTCATCTGCAAGATGGGGGTGCTACTGCCTCCCTTGCTGCCGGGGGGATTCTTTGGGGGTGACGGGCAGTGACACGTGTGCACGCCTGGCACGTAGGAACAAGTGCTCTTTGTGTGTCTGCTGCTGCCGTGGGCGTGGCTCGTACCAGCTCGTCTTTCTCTTCCTGTTTTCCTTAGGAGAATATGGGGCACAAATTCAAGTGCCTCCCTGTGTGAGCAGGTTTTCTTACCACACACCCTTGAAGGCCTAGGTAGACATTCAGATCTTGTCCCTGTCTTCCCCCGATGGTCCTCAGGTCCACTTCCTGCATGAGTCCCACACAAGGTCCCCCTACTTGAGTCCTGATGGGCTTTGGGGTCACGCAGGTCCTCCAAGGCCTCACTCCTAGGCACCTGCTCATGCCGCGGGGACTACAGGACCGGTCCAGGCCCTATTCTGGTGTCCTGGGTGGTCAAGACATGGACCCCGAAATCAGCATCCCTTGGACTGGTCTTGTGGGATGCTCAGGTACATGCACGCACGCACACACACGCCTACACACACACACACACACACAGTTTCAAAAATGGTCATGATACTCTTCTGATATTATCTCGTGTCACTTACTACATCAATTTCTTAGTGAAAAAAAAAAGTCCAACTCTGACGTTAGAAAATATGAAAAAGAACAGCAACACTTTCTTCTGCTTATGAAGCATGTTTGTCAACGTAGGTAGCAAGCCATGGGTTTCCAATTTTTGAGCTGGGTAAGCAGACATTAAAGATTTAAAATCCATGCTGTGGGGTTTCCCTGGTGGCGCAGCGGTTGAGAGTCCGCCTGCCGACGCGGGGGACACGGGTTCGAGCCCCGGTCCGGGAAGATCCCACATGCCGCGGAGCAACAAAGCCCGTGAGCCACGACTACTGAGCCTGCGCGTCTGGAGCCTGTGCCCCGCGACGGGAGAGGCCGCGACGGTGAGAGGCCCGCGCCCCGCGATGAAGAGTGGCCCCCGCCCGCCGCGACTAGAGAGAGCCCTCGCGCGGAAACGAAGACCCGACGCAGCCATAAATAAATAAATAAATAAAAATTTAAAATCCACGCTATGGCTATGTCGGCATACTTCTTTCTTTACAACAAAAGAGATTCTGTAACCCTATTTTCTCTGAGTAGTTGTGACCTGGATGGGGCCACAACTCCACCTCTGATCACAGTGAAAATCTGCCCAGGGAGGGGGCCCTGCCCCGTGCTGGGCCTCTCTGCTCTGGGGAGAGGCTGCAGCCCCAGAGTTGCTAGGGGTTCAGAGGAGGCTGACTTGCCTACAGAAGTAATTCCTGCACACACCCCACCCTGAGAAGGAGCAGTTACGCTAACGCAAGTAGCCCAGTGTACCGACAACCCTGGTGGCCCTGAGCGGGCTGCCGGCCCTGCGCCCATAATCCCCAGCAGGAGCTATACGTGTCATGCTGTGGAGTGACGGGACCCCTGGGGGAGGGTGGAAGGGGGCTCATTTCTTCTGTCGTCTCCAAGAGCAAAAACAAGAGGCAGAGGTACAGGACTGGATGGGCCCTGCCCTTGGCAATGGGGGCAGAGGCCCCTTTGCATCCTTTGGACCGCTCTTAATTTAGCCATCTGATTGCATCAGGACAAAAGAACACACGTAATAGGGGTGATGGAGGTGGTATGGGAAACCCTAGGGTGGCAGCCTCCAGGAATTCAAGTGATGCAGTCAGTAAGAAAGCCAGGCGTGTAAAGGGACAGCAGGCATGCGTGGAAGGGACGGCCAGGGGACGGAGAGGTCCTTCGTGCATTTCCCAAAGAACCGAATTCCCTTCTCATTTCAACACGATCAGGTTGGGTACACGGACCCCCCCCAAACACCTATGTGATTTAACGGGAGGAGGGCATACTGCAATCTTGTGTTCAGCTCTTTGGGTTTCTTAGTGTAATGTACAGAGACAGTTAAGATGTAGGTGTGGGGTGCATGTGTGTAGGTTGGGAGAGAGAGAAGCAAAAAGAGACAGAGGGAGAGAGAGAGACACAGAGAGACTCTACATGACTCTGACAATAAATGAGATTTCTATCTCCTATATTTACCTTGGGTAAGTTGTAAAATCCATCTCTATTTTCAGTGGAAATAAGTACACTTAGAGCAGAAAAACAAAAGCAGCCTTCCAAGAAAAGCGCACCGCAGAGCTGGCAAGACTCCCTACAAGGCCGGACCTGGCATGGGGTCTCTGGGGTGGGCAGGAGGCCGTGACATTAACACAGGGTTCATTACAACTGAATTAGAGGCTGGTTGCTCAAGCGCCCCAGCAATTAGGGACGGTCAGCAACAACCTGGTTTTCCCATGAAAGCAGGAAGCATCCTGCTCAATGGTGGAAAATCACTAATTATAGCGTTGAAGCTCTTTAAATGCAGAGACACCCCTCCCCCCTCCAGCTTTCTGCTTTAACTGTGTAGTTTCTGAGTGTCAACATCCTCTCCTCTAGGGAGCTGTGGTCAGTTGGAGAATCATTTCTTTCTTCCCAACTGAGCAGGTAAGAAAGTAACACGGTTTAAAAACCATGTGTTTGGGGACTTCCCTGGTGGTCCAGTGGGTAAAGACTCCATGCTCCCAATGCAGGGGGCCTGGGTTTGATCCCTGGTCGGGGAACTAGATCCCGTGTGCATGCGCAACAAAGATCCCGCGTGCTTACCAAGTTAAGACCCCGGCACAGCTTAAATAAATAAATAATAAATAAATAAATATTAAAAAATAAAAACCCTGTGTTTGTACATGTGTGTCCAATGGGGTCATCACATTTGGTTGATGAAGATTCAACCCTCTAGGAAAGAGTATGATTGTGAATGTTACCGATCCTGATGTCACTCTGAGCAGTGACTTTGTGCTCCAGGGAGACGATCTGGATTCTGATTCGCTTAGCTGGCGGGTCTCAGAAGCCCAGCTTCTTTCCATATCAGCCTCCTCTACTGTTGGGTTATTCTAGTCTTTAAAGACACATTTGTCATTCAACTTTATTCAACATGATCGTGCAATACAAGCTAAGTATTTCTTCTGGAGTTTCCATCTGAGAAAAAGCCACCGGTTCCAAGAGCAGAGGAAAAAACTTCAACTTTTCAAGCCCTAAGGATTTTCAAGGGTGATTCATGCGTGAGATCATTCATTTACTTATCCATCCATCCAACACCTATCTGTTGAGTGCCTACTTGATGCCTGGCACTCTTCTGGGTGCTGAGGACACAGCAGACAACAAACCAGACCAAATACCTCCCCAGTTGGGAGATGACCTGCCTGTAATGGAAAACAAACACCAAACAAGATACAGGTAAGAAAATACAGAGTAGGTGAGATGGTGACAAGGCGGCCAAGGGAAAAGGGGTGTGGGGAGGCAACTTTAAACAGGGTGCCCTGGGGAGCCTCACAGAGCAGATGGGATTTAAGTAAAGCCCCGGAAGAGGCAGACACAGAGCACGCAGGGCTTTGTAGGGAAAGGAGAGAGCACGTGCAAAGGTCCTGGGGTGGGAGCTTGACTGAAGCATTTGAGACTAGTGTGGAGAAGGGGAGGGGATTAGGAGGAGAGTATGTATGGAGGCAGATGAAGATCACGCCCTGCAGGTGATTATAAGGACTTGGTGTTTATTCTGAGCAAGATGGGAGCCATGGAAGGAGTCAAGCAGAAGGGTGACACGGACTGACTTAGGATTTAAGAGATCACTGGGCTGACAGTGGTGTGAACAGGAGTGAGCGTGGCAGCAGGAAACTAGTTTGGAACCGTAACCGTCCAGGTGAGAGACAACGGGGGCTTTCATGCTACGTGGTTTTCCCCCGAGGACCACTGAAACACAGCCTCCTGTAAGAAGCAACTCCTGGTGCTTCCCTTACTACAAGCTACTGCCTCACTGCGGCCAGAGGGACGTCCTCCGATACACCTCCATGTGTGCTGCGCCCTGCCGAAAACTATGCCCTCTCCAGAGCATTCCTCTGGCATCCTCACTTTCGCTCCTCCTGGCAAGCTCTCCCTTTCCCTCTCCTCTTCCTGGTCCTTGGTTATCTAGCTGTCCAGAGGGCTGGCGACCAGAGCCATTCCAAATAAGACTTGATTTTGTGCCAATAGCTACGAGAATTCAGCCAGGCTTTCACTCACTGCTCATCCTTGTGGTCCTGTCTGCCTGTGAAAATGGAGGCTTCTCTATTTTGATCCTAAGATCATTTCTTCTCCGGGCTTCTGGTTGGCTTAAAATGGAATATTCCAAGAGGGTTTTCCTTTCCTCCTACAGACGTCCTGTCTTTGGACGTAAGTGGAAGGGATTTAGGGTCGTCATCATAAAGAAAGGAATTCCTCAAGCCAAGATGGTTTACCCACTGGATGGTTTACCCCCAATGCTTGGAGGTCGTGTGGAGTGATTCTCTCTGGTAGCAGAGCTCAGAAGCTGTACTTGTCACCAGCCCAGTTTGGTTTGGGCTTCAGGTTACCTGGTAATAAGGTGTGTGGGGATGGAGGGAGTGATGCAGGGGGTGAGGGGGGAGATGCTATCCAGATCCAAGGGCCTCCAGCTTGTGTAACCGCTCACTCAGCCTCTTAACAAAGCCTCTAACCCCGCCTGGAGTCTTCCACGATGCGCACAGCATGCTACGGTGTGCGCTGAAGTGTGCAGGTACTGTGCAAATCACACAGAGCCGAAATGACTCCGGAAAATCCTCAGAAATCACCCAAGAAAGAGCAGTTCCACTGCTTCCTAAATCCAGCACAGTCTCCTTCTCTTCCTGATGGAGCCCCACAGAAAGCCATGAATTTGAGTTTAGATACCATGTTGTACAGACTCACAGACATAGAGGACAGACTGGTGGTTGTCAAGGGGGAGGGGGGTGGCGGAGGGATAGAGGGGGAGGCTGGGATTAGCAGATGCAAACTATTCTATATAGGATGGACAAACAACAAGGTCCTACTGTAGAGCGCAGGGAACTCTATTCAATATCCTGTGATAAACCATCATGGGAAAGAATATATATATATATATATATATATATATGTATCACTGAATCATTTTGCTGTACACCTGAAACTAACACATTGTAAATCAACTAGACTCCAATAAAATAAATATTTTAAAAATAGACACCATGTTGTAAAAGAAGAGAGAGAAAGAAGGAAGGAGGGAGGGAGGGGAGGAGATGTAAAACACGCTACTCCACCTCTGCCCCCTCGACTGAGCGACATGATGAGAAGGGAGAGGTTCGGGGTCGGGCGGGGGGGGTCTTCAGATCCACACGTGCTCACCTGGGTGCACAGGCATGGCGGCACCCAAGGGTAGAAGTCACTCTGTCCCTCTGTCTGTCTCTCTGGCTGAGCGCATTCAGTTTGCGTATTTCACCCAAGTTAAAGGTGCATAAGGATGCCCCAGTTGGCAGATAGAGGTTATTCACGCTGGGCTCCCACGGGGAAGAGACTCCCCATGGGGCCACTCTCTTCTCTGTTGATATTGACACTTGTAAAGAAACATCATCAGAGCACCCACCTTTTTAATAACTCCATGTGTCAAAATGCCCTACTCCTATCAGGCAGCTCAAATAACAAAGTATCAATATTTTTTATAAAGGAAAAACGGGCTGCAAACAATAACAAAAGTAACGCTGAAGTGATGCTGACTTCCTGCATCTCTGTGCCCAGCACCGCCTTCCAGCCCTTCACACCTCTCCCCTCATTCATTCTCACGCTGCCCCTATGAGGAGAAAAGGAAGACCCCGGGAGCTCAAGCCACCCACCCCACGTCACAAAGTCGGGCAGAGAGGGGGGCTCAGAGCCAGGCTGACCCCACGCTCTGCTCTTGAGCACTGTGGGAAAGCAAAGAACATCATTCTGGTGACACCGTTCACAGGAGGCACACACCCCAAAAGACGCCTCGATGGGAGGAGGAATTGAGCCAAGTAAGGACGTTAAATGAAATGGCTCTTTCTGAGCTGTCCTTTGTGGTCCTGCCCTGGGTTTTCAAGAAAGTGCTATGGAAAAGAGCTTCATGCAAGCTACAGCTGCATTTCCCAGAGCAGTGACCACTGGCAGAATCTTAAGGGATCAGACTTTTGGGGTCTCAGATGACAGCTTGATAAGCACTTCTGCTCCATAAGAAATCTCCCTTTCCAAGCCTGGGTCCAGGAAACCTTTGCTGCCACCATGTTGCTGGCTTTTCTCCTATGGAGGAAAGAATCATTTGTCTAAGCATGTTTCGCTTTTCACTTGGCCTGCCAGGAAACCTCTTAATAAAACTATTTTTAAAAATGAGTGGAATAATCCAGTCGCTTCCTGGACCACAGAATAGGATACTTGATAAGGTCCAACAGTCCTCCAAACTTCTGAAAAAGTTAGAGTTCTAAACCATAGAAAGTTACTTTCTGAATATCAAAAGAAACAAGAAAGTGGCTTCTTCTCCAATCCCTAAACTGTGATAAGCTTTCTCCAGCCGCCACCTGACGTCATCTGTTACCCTCAACTTCCTCTAGGCCACCTACATGCAGACCCCGTGGCTGCCATCTTCTAAGTCTCGCTGGGGGCACCTCAAGGATGCTGCGAAGTCTCCATGGGGAATCTCAAGGATGTTCAGACCCTCTGAAAACCACAAAGACCCCCTCCATCGGCGTCCTCTCCACTCTGCAATCAGCACCCATTCACATCACCACTGCCCAGAGCAGATCCTCACTGTACATGAAGGGAAAAGAGGCGGGGAAAAGCTCTCTGTCCACTAATAGAAAACATCCCCAAGCACGAAGGGCCCAGGGGGAGGAGAGCGGCAGCAGGCAGCAGAACTCCAGCCCTGCCATCCCTGGGAAGGATCAAAGCAGGATGAAACAAAACCCATCTGGTCTAGAGAGAAGCCCTGGCTCATGGCGTGTAATCAGATGTAAAGGCTTCTCAACACTTGCCTGGCTTTTTAAGCACCTCCACGGCACAGAAAAAAAAAGAAGGAGGAAATGGCGGCCGGGGGATCAAACTCTCTGAGAGTGATGAATGACACCTCCGCGGGGGCAGGGGGGTCTGCTGGGAGCAGCGCCTCAGCGTCTTTCTCTGGCTTCAAACAGGTCTGGTGAAGTTTCTATCTTACGCTGTCAAGGTAACTCCACTCCTTGACTAATACTTTCACACGATGGTAGTTAGTAAGGTGTTCTGAGAAGGAATTTAGCACAAAAGGATGCTTTTCTTCCCTTCCTTCTTCTTACCAAAACAACTTCAAAGAACTGTGGCTGGATGAACTTGTAACAAGGGAGATGGAGTTGGCGGTGGGATCCCAGAGAGAGGGGGGAGCGGGGAAACAGAGAGATGGGGAGAGAATGATATATAAATACTGGTTAGGATAACTCAAAGCAAAAGTGGTTTGTAAAATAGATAGAAATGTATTTCTTTCTCATTTCAAGTCCCAAGAAGTGAAGTAGTCCAGACTGGTTGGACAGTTCCGTGATGTGAGAGACCCACAAATCCACAGTCTCTGCCTGTGATTTCTACCTCATGGTCCAAAAGGGCTGCACCAGTTCCAGCCATCATGTCTACATTCTAACCAGCAGCAAGAAGAAAAGAAAAGAAGCCTGTCCCCAGTCCTTCTAAAGACATTTCCTAAAAGCTGCATATCCCACATCCATTTAAATCTGTTGCAGAGATTAATTAGCTCCACCCAGCTCCGGGGGAAGCTGGGTAATGTCGTCTCTTTTCCTGGTAAACTACACGTTTTTGCCTAAAAGTGTAGCTGACATTGGGCTATAACATTTCAAAGTCCTTTGGAGTAAAATAAAACACGTTAGGGGATAAATGATTAGTAGTGACAGTAATTTCTCTTTTACATCAACAGACGACTTTTATCTTCCATTACAACTCCAAATTAAAATACTTCCTGAGAATTCTCCTGACAACCAGTAAAGAGAGCAAAAGTGGTCAGCTTGCCTTTCCATCCTAAGCCTCCAGGGGAACAAGTGAAAAACATCACAGAAGCTGCTCGGAGACTTCACCAGCACAGACTCAAAGAGAGAGCAGACAGTACCAAGATCACCAGCAGCATACTTCCCCAAATGATGTATGTTTCATCTCATCTTCAGAGAACCCCATTTCAGTACACAGTTAATAGTTTGGGTCAGTGAAAGCGGTTGATGCCAAAATTAGCGAACAGACTGATCGACTGATTCACTTAACATACTGGTCCTTGGGACTTCCCTGTAGGTCGAGTAGTTGGGATTTCACCTTCCAATGCAGGGGGTGAGGGTTCCATCCCTGGTTGGGGAACTAAGATCTCACGTGTCTCACGGCCAAAAAACCAAAATATAAAACAGAAGCAATATTGTAACAAATTCAATAAAGACTTTAAAAATGGTCCATATCAAAAAAAATCGTAAAAAAATATATATATACTGGGTCCTTGCTTTGACTATTCATGTCCCTTGCCTTTTTCCCCCTACTACATGATTTCTATTTTCCTATTGATTTGTAACAACTCTTTATATATTAAAGATAAAATGCCTTTGTCATCTTGTTGACATCAACATTAGCTTTAACAAAATAATGGGTCTTTTAAAAAAATCTGAGAATGAAGAGCCGCAGTTGGAGTTTCCAAGTTTTGAACAGAGTTAGGCAGAAAAACTTTTTGACCCTGAGAAATAAGATGATGATTTTAGGCAAGAGTAAATGTGCGAAGACCATTTCCCGTGTGAATATCACTCTTTGTCAAGGCTCCCATACCGTTGAGATGACTGTGTCCCCAAACTCTGGAGGCCTTCAGTGCATCCTGGAATTTCCAACAGAGTGTCTCTATCCAATGGAAAAGCAAAACGAAATAGCAGTGAAAAGTCATTTTAAGGAGCTGCTGGTGCCTTGGATGAGTGTAGGAAGGTATGTGAGAGCTCCTTGCAAACTCAAAAGAAAGATCCAAATATTCTTCTTTTTGCTTCCCAACTGTCTGCACAAAGACTTGCATCCATGCCCACGTCTGTGTTAGAGGAACAGGAAGATGAAGTGGACCAGAATCGTCCTCCAGAGAATATCTGTTTGGACACAGCTCTGCCAAGATGCCGGGCCTGGGGAGCTTCTGAGCAGCAGCCTTGGCATGGGGGGAGAAGGGGGGGTGGTGCTGAAGCTTCCCGGCAGTTACTTGGAGTGGAAGAAAGGCTTGGCGACTTTCCTTTCTCCCTGGCTCGGGGTCCAGGTTTTGAAGCCTCTTTGGATGCATGGAAAATCGCAGGCCATGCTGCCCAAGTTTCTTTTGTTTTTTTCCTTTTTTTCTTTTCCTTTTATTCTTCTGTATTGAAGTATAGTTGATCAACGATGTTGCGTTAGTTTCAGGTACCCAGCAAAGTGGTTCAGTTATGCATATACATGTATCTATTCTTTTTCAAATTCTTTTTCCATTTAGGTGATCACAGAATACTGAGCAGAGTTCCCTGTGCTATACAGTAGGTCCTTGTTGGTTATCTATTTTAAATATAGCAGTGCGTATCTGTTTCTTTTAAAGTACTGGTGTTCGAGACCAGGGGAGTGGAGAGACCCACAGTGGGCTGCGTGGGATGAGGACCCCCTCTGTGCAGCCAGATTCTTGTGAGAAGATAAAATAAACAGAAGAAAGAGCAGCTCCCAGCATCGGGGACCACTCGACGTCCCTCTGCATGCACCCACTTTGCTCCGTCTAAGTGGTACATCATGCAAACAGCAGACCTCTCTGAACCAGAGTTCTTGATATGCCAGTGAAATGAAATCTGGGGACCCCCTCATTGCCCCAAACTTCCTGGCTCCTCCGGATAAACTGGCAAAGGCAAGATTAGACCTGGAGAAAGACAGACCTCCAGCCCCCTGGGCTGACATCCTGCCCCTGCAGATGAACTTAAAAGGAGAAGCCTCTGTAACTCGATCCCCTTTGCCTCTGAGAGTCGGAGGCCCTTGGAGGGGCCTGGCAGGTCTCCCGAACACACACCACATGCCTGCAGGGGGAGGCGGACCTCCAGCGCTTTGAAGGAGGGAACCTCCCCCAAGCCAGACACACACACTGCAACGGGGCTCAGAAAATAAGCAGAGAGGCTGGAAACCCTTTTTAAATTTGCCTTCCAGATGTGCAAATCCAGACAACCCAGGAGGGGCACTCCGAGAGACACAGAAGATCCTTAAATGCTTACGTTAAGTCCTCCTTAAGGATCTCATGCTAATCACTTAAGCCAACCAACATCTTTACAAAATCGAGGGAATTACCCAAAGACCTCTGTGCAGGGTATTTCTAGGTGGAGACTCAGCTTGCTTCCTCCCCTGACATCATGTGGAATGACTCAGGTAACAGTTAATAAATCTTAAGACCTTGGGATGGACTTCATCTTCTATGCAGGGGAAAAAAAAAAAACATACACACACACATACACATATGCGCCCACGCACACACACAACCGTGCATATGCATATATCTCAAGAAGAGAAATAAGAAAGAACAGGAACTAAGGGGGGGAGGGATAAATTGGGAGACCGGGATTGACACACACACACACACACACACACACACACACACACTACTCTATATAAAATAGATAACTAATAAGGACCTACTTCACAGCACAGGGAACTCTACTCAATACTCTGTAATGGCCTATATGGGAAAAGAATCTAAAAAAGAGTGGATATAGTATATGTATAACTGATTCACTCTGCTGTACACCTGAGACTAACACAACACCGTAAATCAACTATACCCCACTGAAATTTTTTTTTAAATTATTTAAGAATAACAATAATAAATCTAATTACTATGAAGAATTGTCATAGTATAAATAGCAGAAATTTATTAAAATAATTGTATTTTCTAAACCAATAAAACAAACAAACAACAACAACAAAAAGAATAGGATCTGAATGTAATCCCTTGACTGATCAGAAAGCTATAGCCAAAGGCAGCCAAAGGCTCAGGCAGGGATGGGAGGGGCCTGCTTTAGAGAACCTTCCCAGCCATTCCTTCTGAACATCTACTGAGCGATGTTTACTGGATGCCCACCAGGTACAAGGCTCTGTGCTAAGCACCCAAGATACATCAGTGAGCAAAACAGACAGCCTCCTGCCCCAGGAGGCTCCCATCCTTCCAGGGTTTGGGGAAGACGGGCAATAAACAAGGCACACAGTAAATAAGCACTTTATAACAGCTAAATTGTCAAGTGCTATGGAAAAATATGGAGAATGGAGAAATATGGAGAACTGAGTGAGGTGGTGGGTGTAGCTGTATTTTTTTTTTTTTTTTAACAGACTTAACTTCTTAGAGCAGCTTTAGGTTTACAGAAAAAGTAGGTGGAAAGAGCGGTCTTATATATCTACCCTCCCCTTCCCTATTATTTGCATTTCGCATTAATGCGGTACATGTTGTTACAACTGATAAACCAATATGGATACACTACTATTCATTAAAGTCCATAATTGACATTAGGGTTCACCTGTTGTGCTGTATAGTTCTATAGATTTTGTCAAATGCATAATGTCACGTATCCACAATGACAGTACCATACAATAATTTTACTGCCCTAAAAGTCCTCTGTGCTTTACCTATTCATCCTCACCTCCTTCCCAGCCCCTGACAACCACTGATCTTTTTGCTGTCTCTACGGTTTTGCCTTTATCCAGAATGTCATAGAGTTGGTATCATATAGTAGGTAGCCTTTTCAGATCGGCTTCTTTCACTCAGCAACATGCATTTAAGTTTCCTCCACGTCTTCTCAAGGTTTGCTAGCTCACTTCTTTTTATCACGGAATAATATTCCATTGTCTGGATGTATCACAGTTTATCCATTCACCTACTGAAGGACATCTTAGTTGCTTCCAAGTTTTGGCGATTATGAATAAAGCTGCTATAAACATTTGTATACCTTTTCAATTCATTTGGGTAAAGACCAAGGAGCATGATTGCTGAATAATATAAGTTTGTAATGAACCTGCCCAACTGTCTTCCAAAGTGGCTGCACTATTTTGCATTCCCAACTGCAGTGAAGGAGAGTTCTTGTTGCTCCACACCCTCGCCAGCATTTGGTGCTGTCAGTGGTCTGGATTTCAGTCCTTCTAGTAGATATATGGGCTGCAATTTTAATTAAGATGATTTCTGAGAAGGTGACATGGAACAAACACTTGATGGACCTGAACAAGCAAGCCACGCAGATTACCAAAAGTCTAGTTCTGCAGATTGACTTTTTTTCTTCATATGTAAGCTGCACAAAATGGGAATGTTGCTTCTTTGGAGAGTAAGGAGGACGTGACCATCACACTAGAAATATACAAACATACCTAGAACGTTGTGAAGTAATTATGCCACCCAAATCGTAGGAGTGATACAGCCTGGGACCCTTTGGAGAGAAAAACCAGTGGTGGGTCCCACTGCCATTCCTGTTGGGTTTAACCACACTCCTGTTATGTCAAGAGCCAACCTGCATTTCTGTCCCTGGGCTTCTGAGATCATACGTTATTTCCTCCTACACAAGTGCCTGAAGTAAACTCTGTCGTCACAGTGGACCTCAGCAGACCAAGGCTGTCACTATACTTTTCCTCTCTAAATAGCTTTATCTTTCACTTTCCTCTCCACGCCTTTTCCCAAGAAACGCTCTCTTTGGAGCTCCAGGTCACTGCCAGCACACCCTGAGAACGCCTCGCTTATTGGGAGAGGCAGACTGTGCAATCAATACCCCCTCCCTCATGCATCAGCTGCTCAGAACCAGAATTAGGCAAAACAAACACCAAAAGTCTGAGTATCTGCAAGTTTTCTTTAAAGATCAATTTTTTTTTATATTGGACTTGATCTCTTGAAGAAACACCTGGGAAGAGAAAACGATCTTTTTAAAATTCTTACTGTCCTCAAGCAATTCAAACTAGCTTGATCGTTTGATCTTTCACGGGCAAAGTTGATTAAAATGGGCTGACTAGGGTTGGCAAAGCCAGGGCGCCCTTCCGGCCACCGAAGGACAAAGGAGTCAGTTACTGAGATGCTCTCAGATCCCAGTCATGTGAAGTCATTTCTTATAAGGATAAACAAACCTACACAACAGACCTCAACAGGTTTTGCTTTGGTAAGAGCACTGTCTTACCATGAGAGGTACTAATGATGAACCAGAACAGAACTAGCCCCCCAAAACTATGACCCTCGTTTTCTGTTTAAGTAGAAGTCTGTGTCACGTGGGTAGAGATCATTTCTACCCTGAATGATTAAGCTGTTACGACGCTGGTTATTGAAGAGTTAAGCCTCCATTAATCGAAATGATATGCCAATGAGCGCACGTGCACGAGTTTTGCCTCTACCTGTAAAGACAAGTAGTGTCTCCCCTCACCACGCTCTCAAACATGCTATGCTTAGACCTCCCCAGCTGCTCATGGCATGGCTTTACCTACTAAAGAGAAAACACGATGTCTGGTCCTTCACTGAATCGGCCCTATTGCTTTGAGAGCTTCTCCAGGCGGCAGGTATAAAAGCGAAGGCAGAAAAGGCAGGTGACAGCACTGTACTGGAGCTCAGGGAGTTGAATGCAGAGAAGAGGAGTGTGGAGGTGGGGATACGTGGCTCCTGTGTTTCCTGGTGGTTATTTCGGGAACATCGCACAGCTTCTTCCCCGGGATGTTACAATCTTCAGTGTTACTATAGTTTCAGAGTCTCACACGTTTGTGAACTGGAATTAAAAAAAAAAAACTACCTTCAAGTTAATGCATCCATTTCCAGAGCTCCACAAGGAAGGAATTAAGTAGACAGGAAATCATCCGAAAAGAAGGATAAAGAGTCTGACAGAGGGCGTTTGAAATTTGAGAAGGGGTGCAATGAACTCTCCCAAAGAAAAGAAACAGCGAAGAGGCTGATATAATTGCAAAGGGCAGCAGGGAACAAAAGAATGCGGGAAGCCAGGCAAAGAATATTCAAACCCTGAGACCCTCCTTTACTTTGCAACTGTAATTGGACATCCAGAACTGCTGGGGCAGAGGCTAATTTGGATTCCAGAAACCCGATGGTAAGGTTCTTAGATTTTTGCTCTATTCGAGTAAGGTGCGTGGCTTCAAGACATTTTCTATCAATCAGTGACATTCCAACCTGAGAAACCAGAAAAGGGTGGAAATGTGAGGCAAAGTCCACCTTGGAAAAATCCACACACTTTTTTGAAGCATCTCTGTGACTCAGCATGGCTCAGCAGCAGAAGCCCAGCTACCCATGAGGCTGGGCTGTGACACCAGGAGTCTCTGGGAACAATGGGAAAATAGAATCAAAGATTCAAATCCCAGCACATGATAATTATTGTGATCGTGTCATTCCCTCGTTGAATATAATAAACCAGACGCTATAATCTTTAGGCAAAACGCTGCAGAAACAACTGTAATAATGAAAGAACAGGCTAACAAGATCAGAGACGATGGAAAAAAAAAAAAAGAGGGAGAAGAAAACAAGACACTCCCAGCCCATCCTGAAGCTCTCTCTCCCTTTAAGCCAAATTTCTCTGCACCCTGTTCCTCTTGTTCTCTTGAAGCGTCCTCTTCAAGGCTGACTAGTTTCTGATTTTCATGGCTTTAGACTTGAGCATGTCATGCCAACTTGGAAAGAGGCCAAACTCTAGATGAAAAAGCAACTTTCAACTCAAAAGCAATGGAGTCTCAGACCAACAGCTACACAAACGCCTGGAGGAGAGGTGAGCACACACTTTGCTCTGTGCCACCTTCTCCAGAAAGCCTCTCTGGACTACCTGGAAATTGACTGGAATGTGCTTGCTCCAGACTCCTGGAAGGGAAAGGAAGACGATGGCCGAGATATGAGGTTCTTTAAACTATTCAGGATGAGCCAGATGATGGGGATTTTTGCATAAGAAATGGCAATTACCTGCTAACAAGAGGAAATGGACCACAGCTTAGGGACAGACAGATGGTGGCCCAAGATGGTTTCTTACCATGGTTGGTTGATTTCATCCTCCATCATGGGAACAACAGTAGCAAACCCTTTGGAGGAAGGGCTGCGTATTTAAGAAAAATGATGTCTATTTGATATTTAAAGTTGAGAGCAAAATAAAAGGAATGACTTATCAACCTTTCAAAAGAATGGTCTTGCTAGGAATAGTAACCCGGGGTTTTAAATATAGAGTCGCAGCTGGGATGCCTTCATCGTATAATTACTTGACTGGAGACATTCTGCTATGAAATGGGCACACAGTGTCAGCACAATCCCCCCCTCCCACAGAACTACAGATTGTGTGGAGCAAAATTCTCTCTCTCACAAAGCTCTGTAATGACCACATATATATAAATAAGTAAGCATCTATTTACATATGCACATATTCAAATGCAGTCAGAGAGGCACACATATATTTTTATAAATCCAGCCTCTTGTCATCTGATGAACAAACTCAAAAACAATTCTGTTTTATCCAGTGCAATACTATGAGTAGTAATTAAATGAAAATCACTTAAACATTTATTGCCCAATATTAGACAAGTGTTTTCACGATGAAGCTGGTTCTGTTTATTTAAAACACAAAATTATAATGGAAAATTACCCTGATCACTTAAACTCCAATACTACAGAGGCAAAGTAACTTTTGTCTCCCATTGATCTAATTTAATGAGCTGGGATAAAGCACTGTGGATAATTACGGAAAAGATCTAGGAGAATATCTGCACTCTGCGTTTCCAATAAAATACTCCCAGGAGAGGAGGTTTAGAGTGACAGAAAGAACACAAGAGGGGGGCGCGGATTGACTAGGCTTGGGTTCTCACCTTGAACATCCAGGAAAGGGTTAAGAGCCTGGCGCTTGCTTAGATTTGAATCCCAGCTTCCCACCCCGCCCCATCAACAGTTGAGTGTCCTTAGACAAGTTCCTAACCCTCTCTGTGCCTTGGTATCCCCATCTGTAGAATGGGTAGGTACTTGTAATGCAAGTACCTACCTAGTGCAGCTATTGTGAGGACTAAGAAGGTAATGCTGGCTTTATCACTCAGTCACTGAGTGTACCAGATAAGTTATTTTACTTTTTTTTTTTTTTTACTTCAATATTCCTCCCTTGTAAATGGAGGTCATTATTGGCCCCTCTTCCTAGGCTACACTGGGAATTGAATGAGATTATCTAAGCATGAGTGGTGCTCAGTTTACTAAACATTTTTACAAATGTTGGCTATTACCGAGCTTTCTTGACCTCATTCAGTGTCATGACGGGAAGTTAGAATTTTAATCGGCAGTGATTGCCAATCTTTCTCAGTAGTTGATCTCTCTTTTAAATGCCAATATATAAAACATTTAAAAAGGCATTATGCATTTATTGTATAAAGTTGAAATTTATAAAATCATTATTATATAGTTGATCAATACGAAAGATGAGGATGCTTCAGTGAATAGATACACAGCTAAAATTCCTTTGCAAAGGTTAAAAAGTCAGCTATTACCCCCAAAGTCATAAAATTATTCCACCTTCACAATATTATTACAAGGCATATTGATCATTCACCAATAAGCAGCATCTAGGTTTGTACAACATTTAGCTGAGAATATAGAAAGGGATGGGACCTACTCAAAGTTTTACATGCATCCAATGTGCAGATCTGAATTAGAAAAAAAATTCTGGATCAATCCTCTATCTTTAGCATTTATGATACATCTAAATAACTCCTGGGTTAAATAAAAATATATATAATGGAAACCTCTATTTAGAACTAAGAGGCTCACTGTGAGATTCAGCCAGTGTGGCACTGAAAGGAAAATTCATAGCCTTAGATGTGTGTATCAGAAAATTAAAGAAGAATGTCAATAAACAAATAATGCTTAATTTCAAGAAACTAAAAATGACGAAAGTTTTTTGCTAATGAAATTAGAAGTAGACGTTTATATATTCTCTACAGGCAGTCAAACCATTAGTCTCAACAGGGAGATATTAAAAATACTCAACATCTGTCAGGCACGAGAGCTGAGGAATCAGAGTGGGGACCTGAGCCCCCCTGCCAGGCCTCTTAATGCCTGGAGTCTTGGGGACATGGGTGGGAGTGGTGGTCCCAGGAGAGAGGGGGCTTAGCGCAGTGGCTACTTCAATATTTTTGCAACTACTGCCACCTCTCCAGGTCAGAGCAGCTGAATGTCTGTGATGAAACTAGGTGGTCTTCAAGATTCCTTCCAGCTTTTTACGAAATCCAGAAGTTTCCAAATTCTGTTGAGTTTGGATAAGATGGAGGCAGTCACGAAAACCAGATAGATGAGAGAAAAGCAGTGGAGTTCTTCTCCCACCTCTTCCTTCTCAAAGGGAAACACACACTGTCACACAATCACACACATACACACAACTAACACACACAGACACAGACACACACATGCACAGACATAACCCACACACAACAGACACACATCACACTCTCACAAGCACACACAAATAACCAGCAAACACCTAGCGATTATCACGTTAAGTACGTCACAGACAAATATCATATGATATCACTTATATGTGGAATCTAAAAATGATACAAATGAACTTATTGACAAAACAGAAACAGACTCACAGACGTAGAAAACAAACTCATGGTTACCAAAGGTAAAGGGTGGGAGAGGGATAAATTTGGAGTTTGGGATTAATAAATACACACTACTATATATAAAATAAACAACACGGACCTACTGTATAGCACAGGGAACTCTATTCGATATCTTGTAATAACCTATGACGGAAAAGAATCTAAAAAAACATATATATATATATATATATATATAACTGAATCACTTCACTGTACACTTGAAACTAACACGACATTGTAAATTAACTGTACTTCAACTTAAAAATACAACCAGCAAACCTCTAAACCTGACTTTCCGAAGCAGAACCCCGTGTGCCCGCCTCACTGTACTTTCTAGTGCTGGCCCCTTAGATTCACAATTTCTGCAGCAGGTTTTGTGCTGTCTGGGGCTGGAGTGCTCCGCAGAGCCACTGGGCAGACTTCCAAGATCCCAGGCCACCTGGAAGACATCCACGGGCTCAGGCAACTGTAGCTCCTTGAAGAATAAAGATCATCTCAGAGACGACTGGGAAATGCCTGATTCACCCCTGGAGGAAGCGAAGAGAGATCAAGGGCTCTGGGACACCCCAGGGAGGGAGGAGCGGTCCCTGGGACCAGCCTGTTGGCCCAGGGCAGGACGCAGAGTCCTTCCTCCAGGTGCACCCAGGAGCTGCTGTAGGAACTGCGGCTGAGAGGGTTATGGCCTTTTATTTTTAATCCTTCAAGAAAATCACAGGCAGTGCCGGAGGGTTTGCGCTTAGAACCTTGACATGTGAGAATTATACGGTCTATCACTTCGAAGAACGCCACTGTGGCTCACAGCAGAGAGAGAATGAGAGAGAGAAAATACTTGTTCTACGAAGAGCAGACAGCAAACGGATGGGGCTCTTAATATTTCAAGATGATAGACGCAGGGCTGGGTGAAGAAACAGCATTTCTAACAGCAGAAAAAGGACAGCAGAGAATCAAGGAGACCCACCCTCCTCAAACAAGTCACCTGGCTCTGCCTTTCAAGAAGCCAAAGAATTAAAAGGGGCTCAGATGTCTCAAAGATGTTAAGAAAACATTGGCAACAGTCTCCTTGAGAAGTCCATTGCCATGTGCACAGCCTACCTGGAGCGTCATTCAGGGCAATCGTGAAAAACTGCAAATTTCTTACATGCCTGTCACCAAAGAACTGGTTGCAAGCACGGGGCCCCAGCCTACGATGGAGTACAACCCAAGAGCTGAAATGCACAAGCTCCACCCACAGGTGTCTTCAGGGCTGGAGCCTGAAAGCATCACTGAAGGGAAACAAAGCAAACTGGAGAAAGATACTCTGTGATATTCTGTATGCCCAGTTTCTAAACAAGCTAAAGAACTTTGTTACTTGTGGAGATGCCTATATTATTAAAAGTCCAAAGACAGGGGCTGAAAAATTAACATCATATTCATGTTAGTGGTTGCCTCTGGGGGGCAGGGGAGAGAACAGAGGGAGGGAGGGATGAGGAAACATCTTCTGGGGAGGGTGCAAATAGGATTTCAACGCTATCAGTAATGCTTGATTTCTTTCTTTCTTTTTCTTTCTTCCTTCCTTCCTTTCTTCCTCTCTCTCTCTTTCTCCCTTTCTTGATTACAAAAAGATCTGAAGCCAACATGATGAATATTTAACATCTGTAGCTTTGTGATGCATGTCTGTGATATCATTCTCTATACGGTCTGTATTTTTTATGTGCCATTTTTTAGAAAGGACCCCCCCCCTTTTAGTCATGCATATGGAAAGCTGATGTTTCCAACATCTCCCTTTTCAATTCCTCCCTGCTCATGGAAAACCAATGGATGACATTTTTCTGCTAAAATAAGTTTTTTTTCCTACTAGGGATTCAGAGTGGGGACACCAGACAGAAGTGATGACAGGCATGAAAAGCTGATTTACAAAAGAAAACAGTTAGAGGGATTCTAATTAAACAGAGCAGTGGGGACAAACAGTTTACAAGATGAGCTTCACATCCATGTATTTAGAGATAGACTTTTTTCGCTTTTTTTTAATTAATTTTTATTGGATTATAGTTGCTTAGAGATAGACTTTAAAAAATTTTGTGTTTGCAGTCACGTGCCTAAGGTTAGCTACGGTGACACACAGCTGAGAGGAGATTGAAGAATCACGTTCGTTTATTCAATCAAATTGTTTGCCATGGCAATGGAAGTGTAAACCGAATCACCGTGTCGGCATTTCGGGAGCTTCGTGGCGGCATCAGCTGGGGGTGTGCACACACCAGGTACATTCTATGAGAATGTGCTGATGTGCACATATGCTTGCCCACCTGTAGAGGCACCAGGGTCTGTGTCTACTCCAAATTAGGTGTTTTCTTGCCTTGAGATAAAGTTGAACTCAGATAAATAAGGAGTTTATTTTCTTTGGGCTTGAGACATCATGTGGGTTGAGATGATGCTTTTTTCTTCTGTTCTCTGGCTTAACCAGACCCCTCAGTTCTCTTTGGCATTGTACAGACACAACCGCAACCAAAGAGGCCCTGGCCTACAGGCAAAGGGAGTTTCATGCCATGCGATGGTTAGGGAACACACATGCACACACACATCTTAGCAATGAGGCCATCAGGAATTTTATGATGGCCACATTTCCCGAATTTCCTTCTAACACGATGAATCAAAGCTCAGCACCTCTAATCAGGGTGTCCTTAACTGAACATTTGGCTTTATATATTTGAGGAACATTTTTTTCTTATTCCCATTTAGCAGCCCAGACATCTTGGGACCAGCATAATGGGCTCCACATGCCTTCTCCATGGGGTCCAGCTCCGTGTGTCTCCCCCAGTCATCCACATCTCTGCCTCTCCATTACAGAAACAGCAGGAGGCTGCAAAAAGCTCAGGCCTCCAGGGCTGCCAGACCTCTGCATACCATCTGAAGATCAAGGGGCATCCATCTGCAGGATGATAATTTAAACCATCTCCCTGTCTACAAACACAAAGAAGAAAGGAACTGCAGGACTCGGCTCCTCTATAGATCCGAGGCAGAGAAAACACAACTTTGTTGAAACTTCTCCTCTAAGAACTGATATTTTCACAAACCAATAAAAGTTAATCCTCTTGCCTCGCAGTTACGTTGACCCCATGCGTTTGGCGGTATACAAATGGCCAGAAGGCTTTGAGGTCCCAGGCCCTCAAAGGATTCTTCTTCAGTCTTTCCAACTGCTTCCTTTCTTCCCAACTCCCTGATGGAATTCACTGAGATCAGGGTATTTAAAAAAGTTATTTTAACAGAAAGGAAAAAAATATATCAAACTAATCCTAGAGTTTTCATCTCTGAAAGTAATCCCCAAGTTCCACCATATTGGAGTCTTTTAAGAGTGAAATACTGAATTACTTAGAGGAAACAGAGAGAAATGCTTTTCAGATCCCTGGGTTACCAAAGCTTCTCCCTGGCCAATGACGCCTGCACCAGGTTTTTCACTCAGGGAGCAGGGCGGCCCCTTCCCTTGCAAGTCCCACCGACAAGGCAGAAGTCTCTGACTCAAGAAAATAGCAATGGGAGTTCCCATGGAAACCACCAGGGAGGGAACCAGGAAGAAAAAGTGCAGAGCTAAAAGGATAATGAAAGATAAATCACAACACTTATCCAAATCTTTGCTTCCTAGGAGTTGAGAGGGAGGTTTGGGTCGCCAGAGTCCACATGACCCTGGCTATTCGGTACTTGGTTTAAGTCACAATGATATTTCAGACCTGGGTCTCCCCTCACTAAACAGCACCTCTGCCCTTCTACCTGATACGGGCTTGGGGACAAGCATCAGCTCTATTGCAATATTTCCTTCCCCAGAATCACTGGAAATCCACAATCCCAATTTGGTCTTATCCATGCATGACCAATATGTTTTACCTAATGATTATTTTTTTCTACCAGCTCACCCAAAAATTAGCCTTGCTTTCAGCAACAAAAAAAATGATATTAAAGCTCTGATGAGTTAGTTATTTTGAAATACTTCAGCTTCAAAAGAGTTTTGAAAACATAGCCATCCAATCACTGCCTCTCTTATCCCTTGTCTAATTGTCATCACACCTGACATTTTCCTGTTCATTGTTTGTTCATTTCTACCGGTCTCCCTCGCTGAGTTGACCCACATTTAGAACTACCTGCCCATACAGATCTGTGAAATGAATGAATGAATGGTATGATACGACGCTGATCTAACCCACCTTACGATGTAATGTGTGACACAGCCAAGGGGTTTGGGGAGAAAAGATCATTTAAAGGGAAAAAGAAAATCACTAAAATTTCTATTTTTCTTTTTTTTTTTTTTTTTTTTACATTTTCTAACATTTTCCCCCCACAACACAGGTAATCTTGAGCTTCCCAGAATTATACAAATACAAGCTAAAAATCAATCAATCAATCAAAATAAAAAACGAGGCTCTGCTTTAGTGAAAATATAATTAATTCCCGAGTGCTGTTTTACGAGCGGCTGAGAAAGAAAAAAAAAAAATATTGTGAAGTAATGAGATTTTGGAGCCAGGAAGACATACGATGCGTCTTCACACTTTTCTGCTCCCTGCCTTCCACTCTACACACAGCCCTGGGAGTAGGTAAAGATCCCACAGGGGCTCATAGAGATTCTGATTCAATATTGCCTCCCTAAAAGTGACAGACTAATTACCCAGGCTTTGGACAGGTCTTGGCAGAAGCCGTCTCCAAGCACCATTTTTCCCCTTCGGTCACAGTTTCAATTCTAGATATTGAGATTCCTTGACTGCTCAACCATCAGTAGGCTTGGGGCAGGATGAAAAACCCAGACCCCTCTGAAGACCTGGGATGATTTGTGTGTCTGCGTTTGGAAAGATTCGTGACCCGGAGGTGGGAGAGCATCAGCCAGAGGCTCAGAAGTATTCATCTTTGTAAATTGTTTCTAGCAGATCTGGCAACTTGAAAGGCGCAACCCTGCCAGTCTGGGTGAAACAAGCCTCTCAGATCCAGAGGACAGATGAGGGAGGGTCCAAGGAGGCTGGATGCTGAGTTGAGTGAGGGGGTGGGGATGAATGGAGATGGAAAACCAAGCTAGATTTGCACCTTATTGCTTTCTTTGGCATTTTTTAAGCAATGAACTATTCCCTCACATTTGTCAAAAATACAACACAGTGTAACACATGATTATTTTTCCACCTAACTGGTGGAAATGATATTTATCTTTGAAACAACATGCATTCATTCATTGACTAATTCATTCATCCCAGTACTGAGTGGATTCTGGCCATGTCCTGAGTACCAATCAGGAGGACCTAGGACTCCCACCCAGCACAAATCCTACAAACAAGCCACAGCGGATCACGTCTGTCCTGTTCATCTGGGGTAGTGGACCCAGGTGCAAGGAGTCGCCACAGCAGAACTCACACTCAAAGAAAGAGAAACTTCGGGGGACTTCCCTGGCGGTCCAGTGGTTAGGGCTCCGCGCTTCCACTGCAGGGGGCGCGGGTTCAATCCCTGGTCAGGGAACCAGGATCCTGCATGCCGAGCAGCGCAGCCAAAAAAAAAAAAAAAAAGAGAGAGATAGAAACTTCAAACAGTCCAACAATCCCAGTGGAAATGGCTTTAGGTCACTAGAATGCTTTTCTTACTGGGAGGGAAGCATGGTGGTCAGGTTCTGTGGCAAAGCACGGCCAGACCACTTCAGGTCACCATGTGCGGGACCGACAGGGTGGTACTGGGGGGACACCAGGTCCCTGTGGGTAATGGCCCCAAACTGGAAACAACCATAATTTATGGTTGTTTAATAATTTAGTTAATCTCCATAAGGGACTGACTAATGATGATAATGCAGGAAGGACGCGTTAAAATGAAAACATCTCCAAGGCACACTGAAGATCATGGTAAAGAATATTTTAAGTAACATTTAAAAAGAACATATATTCTTTTATATATATCTATATAGGTATATAATGCACACATACACACAAACGCATTTTTACACAACAAACTATTAATGGTGAGCATGAAGGGAGATTAGCTGCAATGAGGTCAGCCTTCAATTTCCACGCTCTCCTCTCCGCCATCGTCCAATTTTTGGACCAGATAGAGACATCTGGGGTGGTGGTGGTATTGTTATTTTAAACTCCCAAGAGATTATCTGGGCATTGAACTCATAGGCCTATTATTAGTTTATCTCTCTATATTTCCCCATACAAAATACACAACAGCAATCCTAGCAATTATTAGGACAATGAATGGAAACGGGAAATAAAGGAATCCCTATTTGAGATGGACGACTCACAGGTCGGTGGGTGGGTGGACAGCTCTGGCCTTTCTGCAAAATAGCCAGGCATCGCCAGGCGGGGTCTTCAGAGCTCCTCTTCCTAACTTTAACTCAGGCGTTCGGCTTTGAGGAACTTGGTATAAGGAATTTACTCCTGGGAATTTATACTGATTGACTTAGAAAAGTAGTAAGTGGTTTACACTGAAGTCTGTTTAGGCAGTGTTATCAGGGTACAAAATTGGAAATAATTGAAACATCCATCCATGTGATTGAACAAAAGACGGAATCGTTCAAATCTTGCTCTCGAAGATAATTTCTTAAAGTCAGGAAATGCTCACAAAATGAAATTAAATAACCAAGGGAAAAAAAAAACCCCAAACAAACCAACCCATGAAAACCTGCAAATATCATCTGGGTAACTTTTTAAATACATATTGTTTACATATACATATATATCTATATATAGATATATTTGTTATATATTAATTTGTTATACATGTTACATTTTTATAATAATATATGCAGTTATTTATATGTGTACATACACATGTGTACGATATATAGATATACACACACACACACATATGAGCAAGCAAGTGAGCAGTAGATTAAGAAAAATCAGCAGGAAATCCATAAAAATGACTGACAGTTGATGTTATTGAGCGGAGCTGACTGGTGGCTTTTATTTTCTTCTCTACACGTTCTGTTAATTTTATGATCTGAAAAAAACAGGGCAACAAGGGCGCCTTTGTTTAATTTCACGCCCCCTGCAAGTTGCTATGCCTTCTTCCCTGTGTGCTTACACTCCAATTCTCGGGAAGATGGGTTGAAGACGGGCTGATTGGCAGGGACCTCTGCTGACACTGATAAAGGTGATCGCACAGGGATTCTCTCAGACAGACCACGTGTGTTTATAAATGAGCTTCCATGTGGCGCAGGGCAAATCAGGGTAAATGCATATACGATCTGTCCCCTTCTTTAAAGTTCTGCATTTTAGCCCAAGGTCTTTAGGGCAAGTTTCCTGAAAGCACTGCTTGAAGGCTTTCCCTTCCTTCTCGAGCTGGATTCCCTCCTGTCCTTTCGTCCTTTCTTTTTCTTTCCTCTTCCTTTCCCCTCTCAGCCGATGCCCACGGCGCCTGCGTGGAGCGTCTGCGCTGCGCGCAGGTACCAAAGCTTCCGTGGAGGAGCCTGGCCAGAGAACGGCTGAGCATCCTGAATCAGGCAAGACGCCGCCCCCGCTCCCTCCAGCATGAGGTCTTGCAAAGGAGTTACATTCTCTCCTCCGCGATTGGCCGCCCGCTGGTCCAGGATGCCCGCGCTGTTACCGCGCTCACTGGCAAAGCCCGCAGATTCCATCTGGAGCCTGGGGAGGCGACAGAGGCGCGTCTATCAGCAATCTCATGCCACAGGGCTGGTGAAAGGAGCCAATATTACCGCAGCAAAGACTCGCCTCTTGCGATACTGATTTTTATATTAACCATAAAGGACAGCCGGGCCCCCGACAAGCAAGGCTATGAAGGGAAGATGAAGATTCCCCACTTCCCTCGTGGCCCGCAATTTGTGAATATTCTTCGGCTAAAATTCCTGCTTCGTCACGCTTGACAATCTCGCCTTTTAGGCTGGTGGGCTCCCCATTCTGTGTTAGTGGCTCTCGGCCAATCTTCAGCTGATGGACTTAATACTTTGTCTTTCACGTTCACAATCAGCCCAGGCATGGGAAACTTAGCTGCTTTTAATGGATAGAATTCTTGGTCCCTGTTAACCTGGACTTGCACGGAGCCAGGACCTTAATGAAATAGTCTCCTGCGGGTTGGTGTCTGAATTCTGCATTTTTTCGAAGTTATCTTCCCTGACGCTCTCAATGCTTCACCAAAAAAAAAAAAAAAAAAAAAAAAAAGGATATTAGCAGGTCTGCTGGTCTATCTGTTCAATTCCACACCCCCTCCACTAGGATGTGAGACCCACAAGAGCAGGGACCCTGTCCAATGTGTTCACAGCTGTATCTGCAGCCCTAGAACAGCGTAGGCACTTGAAAATATATGCTGAATGAATGGATGAGTTCTGCTTTATTTTACATAATATTGCATATTTAACCTTCCCTGAGTCTGTTCCTCCTGCTTCTAATTTTAATGGATATCTCCCCTTCCATATGGACAGAGCAGCAGGGTGAAACAGTCCATGGAAAAGTCAAGAAACCCTAAAGAAAACAGGAATGCTTCAGCTAGCGATGATTCAATGCTTACCCATAATTGATGCACAAAATATTAAATAGAATAGCACCCTCTAGATGCTTCAAAAGGATCTTCTTGGGCAGGTTCTTGGTCCCGATTTCTTCCAGTCACTGATGTTTTCCAAATTCCCCCAGTGCCTGAAGTGAGCTCTTACAGGTGACGGATGTGCGAAGAGATAAAACCACTCCCCAGCCCGTGGAACAGCCATATGTTGTTCTCTTTCCTCTCCATCTTCACCCCAACAGGGAATTTCCTCTTTCCCCACTGCATGCAGGGTTTGGAAAGAAGGTGGTCCAGTTACTTATTTCTGTGTTACAAACCATCTCCCAAGTTTCTGGCTTAAAACAACAATTATTTTGCTCATGAATCTGTAATTTGGGCAGGGCTCAGCCACCAGCGTCTTGTCTCAGTTCCACATGACATCGGTGGAGGTGGCTCCAGTGCTGGGGGTTAGAATCATCTGAAGACTCACTCACTTGTGTGGCCGTGGACCTGCCTGTCAGCTGAACCTGTCGGCTAGGACACTCACAGGCAGCCTCTCCAGGTGGCTTGAGCTTCCTCACAAGGTGGCCGGTTCCAAGGGCCAGTGACTCAGGAGAGACGGGAAACGTAGGCAGAAGCCACATCACCATTTTAAATCCGATCTTCAAGTCACTGAGCATCACCAAGATATTCGATCTGTCCTGTAAACCACAAGACTGTCCAGGTGCAAGGGGAATTGAGATAGTTTCCACTTCTTATGGAGTAGCAAGGTTCTGGAAGAATAATGGGCTGGAAATAATTACTATGGCCCGTTTTGAGGGGATATATTTTTCCACATGAAACAAGTCAAGGTCCTGGCTTCCTACTACATAAGCTGTAGGGTCTCTGACAGATCATCCATCACATCCTCTACTCAGTCCTGTTAAGAGCAGGCAATAGACCAAATGGATATTCTCTCCCAGAAGATCTTTTTTTCACTGAAACCTTCGACATAACTATAGATGTACATGTAGTTGTAAGAAATGGTAAAGAGCGATCAATGGACTCTACCAAGTTTCTCCCCATGGCAAAGCGATACTACAATATCCCGACTGGGATACTGGCATTGATACAATTCGCCATTCTTATTCAGACTCCCCCCGTTTGTGTGTCTGTGCTTGCATTTAGTTCTACACGATTTTATCAGATGTGTAGGTTCATGTTGCCACCGCCACAGTCAAGATACAGAGTTCCATCACAAAGATTCCTCCTGCTGCCCTTTTATAACCACATCCACCATCCTCCAACACCACCCGTTCCTAAGCCCCAGCAATCAATCATCCTTCCTCCGTTTCTGAAACTTTGTCTCTTCAAAAAGGTTATTTAAATGGAAGAATGCAGTACATAACCTTTAGAGAATGGCTGTTTATCACTCAGCATATTTCCCTGAAGATTCATCCAAATTGTTGCATGTATTCATTCGTTCCTTTTCATGACCGTGTAGTATTCCATGGTAGGGATGGACCACAGTTTGTTTGACCACTCCCTGTTGACGGACATCCTTCCCCAGATTTTTAAATCATAAACAGTGACACAGGGGCCAGCCCCTAAGGCTGGGGTTGTTGGTTTGCTTCTTTCTCAAGAATGGTGCCCTGAACAGCATTGCCCCCTGTTGGAAATCTTGGTCAAAATTCTCTTTGATCTGTTTTCCAAGCCAAATTTTGTGAGTCCCTGACAGGCTTCTGGCAGGTTTTATTTTGCTTAAATTATCCCCAATCAGTTTCTACTGCAGGCAACCAAAGACTCCCACTTGACACACCCCTACATGCAAGAGCTTCACATCAACAATCCAAGAAATGGATATTGACGATGGCCTCCAATTTCTCGGAAACCTAGTTTTAAATCCCTTGCTATCTTACCCCCCTGATGATATATTCATCTTCTGGATGGGTTGCTGTCAACTGGGCATTAAAAAACAAAGGAGAATCAGCAAAATAACAGAAGGAAAAGAGGTACAAATCCTAAATCTTTTGGCACAAGAAACATTTCAAGAAAAAGTCACGCTCCCAAATCAGCAAGTCAACAATAACAAAACTGACTTCTGTGATTCTACAAAATGAAGATCTGTATATACTCAAAATGCAAAACAAAACCAAAAAAGGAAAAGGAAAAGAAAGTTACAGGCAGAATCAGCAAAGTTACAGGTGGAATCTCACTCAATCTCACATTTCACTGCAGGTTGACTAGTGAAATAAAATGAATTGATTTTATGACCAGGGCAATCCATCTGAGAAAAATACACTTAGAGAAAACGGCCCATAAGAATCAAAACAGAAGTGTTTCTAACAATAGCTTTGGGGGCCTCAGTCTGTCTTATTAGACTGTTGGGCAAGATGATTAAAGAAAGTTGTTTTTTCTTTTCTTTTTTAGTGTCTTTGAGATCCACAATCTTTATGCTGACAATTTTTTTTCCCTCAACACTGCTGGTAGTATTTTTATCACTTGGAAATGTCCAAGGTCTCACACAGAGCAGGGCTCTTCCTCAGACGAAGGTCAGACGTGTCACATATTTGTTCAAGAAGGTTTAAGATGGGAAAGGACTGTGGGGTTTGTTGGTTTTGCCTGTCCAGGATTCAATATTTCTTTTTCCAGTTACAGTATCCTGATTTGCTATTACAGTAACTTCCGCCAAAACAGAGCACGGGAACCATGCTTAGCCGCCAGCCTCTCCCAAGGGATTCTGAATCTTGAGTGGAGTGAAGGTAAGGACTACAGAGATACAGGGACCAGCATTGGTAGGTTTCTGCTAACTAGACTAGTAGCAGGGTTCTCATGTCTGGCTTTTACTGGTACCGATGATCCTAATACCTTTCCTGGAATTCCTTCTCTATTAGGTTAACCACAGAGTTTCTGTTGCTGACCACCACGGAACCCTACTCTATAGAGAAGATCAGTGGCTCAAGATCCTGAACATTTTGTCATATGACTGGCATTGTATCCACCCCTCCCTACTTTGGGCATCTTACCCGAAGTCACAAAGGTAGGAAATCTGAGTCAAAAGGAATTTATAAGACCTATCCAACTCTCGTTCTTGAGATGAAGGCACAAGTCCTACAGGAGAAGTGATGTGCCTCGGATCATAGTGAGAAAGGGACCCGTGCAGGGCTAGAACCCACAATTTCTGATTTCTAGTTAATGCTCTTTTCTTACAACCCTGCCTCTCTCCGAGGAACAAATTAATTCTTTTCGGGTTTCTTTCCTAAATTTCAGGTAAGCACCGTCACAGTTTCATATTTGAAGGCTACCATGCTAGACTGTAACCTGTCTCTCAGCGATCATTTAAAAATATTCAATCTATTGGGACTTCCCTGGTGGTCCAGTGGTTAAGAATACGCCTTCCAATGTAGGGGACGTGGGTTCGATCCCTGGTCAGGGAACTAAGATCCCACATGCTGCAGAGCAACTAAGCCCACATGCCACAACTGAGACCCGATGCAGCCAAATAAATAAATAAATATTTTAAAAAATTAAATTAAATTAAAAAATAAAAAGATTCAATCCACTGACAAACCCCCAATTAAGTTTCTCCTGTCAATTAATTAAAGCTTAGACAAACGAAATACTGTTTTTTTATTTAAAGTTTAGTTTAAAAAATGGCAGGCAATTAGCTGGCAACAGATGTGATCTCAGCAGGGTTTCAGTTATGCTATGGACGACAGTTCCCTAATTCAATACAAAGCTGTAATTAAGAATGTAATTAACTCTTGAAGTTGTCCTGATGTCATACAACACCAGATCACATAATGACCCTTGTTCTTACAAAAAATCCTCTGGCAAGGCGAATTATTCCTCTGGGGGAGTGTGTGTTTTTACTTATCTTTCAAGTACATAAAATAATTTCTAATGGGCCTTTAGCCAAGAGGTTGGTTACATTTAGAATGCCAGGGAAATGCAAGCAACATAACTTTTCAAGCACCTGCTCCCCGGGGATTTAGGGAATTAGAAATTTGGAATTCTTTTTCATGACTGATAAGGAACCATCTGTGGTACAATGCAACAGAAGAGGGAAACTCAAAAGCGGTCCTGTAGGTACTTATCTTCAAAAACAAGTCAAGTTCAATATCCCTTCCCAAACTTCTGTTCTGGATTCATTCCTCAGTAAGCTTTAGAGCTGGGACCATGTCTATTTCATTCACCACTGTGTCCTCAAAGCCAAACACCAATCTGGCATCTACTAGGCCCTCAATAAATCCCTCTTGCATCCATGAATTCACAAACATGCCACAGTGTCTGTAAGATATTTTTGATATCTTATCTGAGATCACAGAATAAATAAATAGCAGAGCCCGAATTTACTTGCTTTTGAAATTGCTACAATTTCCACTGATCATAACCTTCATTCTCCCATAGAGCACGGCTGTTCTAAAAATCCCTAAGGGAATTATGGAAAAGGAAACAGAAGAGAAACAGAGTATATCAAACTTTCTTTTAGGCTTATTGATTCATCTTTTATTTGTTGGCTAGTTTGTTTCTTTTTTTTTTTTTTTTTTTTTTGGCTAGTTTGTTTCTTGATAGATATGAGTTTGTCTACTTTTCTTGTTCCGTGTTTTATCATCTGGTATTTGAACATCTAGTACCATGATCTGGAACCCAAGAACACTTAATAAACATTTCTGGCTTGAAAAGATAAATTTGCTGGCAATTGAGTTTACTGAGTGTCTGTTCTTACTTCTTTTTATTATATAACCACACAGCACCCTGCGTTTCCTCCTGGCTTTGTTCCTCAAAGAAACCAGCTGAGAAAGGAGACAGGTTTGCTTAGAAAAAAAAATGAGTACATTACTGCACTTGGTGCAGAGGAATAGAAAAGAAATATCGTTTACCCAGAAGACAATCATGAAATATTTGGTTCTGTGATGTCTCTGGAAAAACGTTTAGTTTTTTGAGCAAACAAACAAAAAATCAAGCCTTCAGAGTATTACATAACTACATTTTAAAATGCTTATGGGTGACAGCCATTTAATTCAGGTTTAATGGTTGTATGCCAAGGTGCCAGCTTTTGTTTTGAGTGATGGGTTCACAGGTGCTTAGTACATATTAAAACATAACTAATTAAATTACTATATAAATACAAGTGAGTCACACATGGTACAAAGAAGGGAGTGTCATGGAACAAGAGTTATGATGAAGCTAATTCTGCACCTGTGGTCAAAAAATAAAACTTATTTTATATTAAGCAAAATTTAAACCAAGGGGATGTAACAATAAAATATTTAAAATAAAACAAGCAAACTAGAAACTGTTAACAGTAATGAGACAGAGACAGTCTCTTTTGCCCCCTGTACCAGTGGCTCATGGGAGGGTTTCATTCTAATTTGCATCGTGGTCCTTCCATGTCTGTAACACTCAGACCCACCAAGCAGGTTTCCCTGTTTCTCTAAAGCTGCATTTTTTATCGCAAAGCCCAGCTTCCTTCACCGGTTTCACACCTTAGCTCAGGTCCTTTCTAAAGATCTTTCCTCCCTTCCCTGGAATGGAAAAGGCATGTCTCCAAATTCAACCCCAAATCCTCAAAGCTGTCTATTGGGTCTGTTTTATCGCACAGAGAGGGAAAAATGGACAACAAGAAAGGCAGGGGAAGGGAAACTTGCCCCAGCGGCGTTACAAGTGGAGCTGAGGTGGACAGACCTCCTAGGACCCCACGCGCTCGGAGCTGCCCCGACCGAGCGCATCAGCAGGGTCCACGGGGTTCCCGTTGGAACAGGGTCAGTGAATCAGTGACAAAGGAAGAAAGAAATGTGCTCACATGACTGCAAGGCTGCCTGGCATCCAAAAGAAAAAATAAATTAATTTTAAAAAAGCACTCCTTCCCCAGCTTGGGCCCTTTTTCCGTTTTAAAACACATCCCTGTCCCCTGAAGGAAGGGAAACTCCCTGTGGGCTGTTACATTAGTGTCCCTGAGCTGCTGTAATAAAGTTCGGCAAAATGGGTGCCTTACAAAAACAGGAATTTACTCTCTGACAACTCTGAGGCCAGAAGTCCAAAATCAAGGTGCCAGCAGGACCCCACTCCCTCTGAAGACTCAGGGGCTGCTGTGTTACAGCCCTTTCTCTTATCTCCCTGTGGTTCCCGGCCGTCCCTGGCATTCCATGGCTGGTAGAGGCATCACTCCAATCTCTGCCCGCCTCACCACATGACCTCTCTTTCTGTCTGTGTCCTTTCCTCTTCTTACAAGGACACCAGTCATTGGGTTTAGGGCCCATCCTAACAAGTATGACCTCATTTTAACTTAACTAATTACATCTGCAAAGACTCCATTTCCAAACAGAGCCAGATTCCAAAGTTCTGGGTGAACACGGATTTGGGGGAACACTATTCAACCTGCTCCACCACCGAATTCTCCCAACGGTAGGCTGCCCATCGTAGGTTCTTAATTAAACGTTGAGGAATCAATGAGTCAGCGAGCTTTCTGCCAAAGACACATTCCACGGTAACTTTGAACAGCCCTAAACTGAAGGACTGAAAGTCAGCTATTAATTCAGGCCTTCACCTATTAAAAGTTTTATCCTTGTAAATCACAAAAAGCACCTGGAAAGCAAACACTCAGATCTGCAGAAATGGAGAACACATTTCTTCCTTCTTTTCTCACTCCAGGGATGTTTCTGGCTCAAACAATAAGTGATTGAAGAAACAGATTTCTCCACCGAGCGAGATAAAAGTCCTTTGATCTCTGAGAGGCTCTTGTTTGCTTTCTGTGCCAAGAGCTATTAAACAGATTCCAAGTTCAAGTGTCTCCCAGGGACCCTAACCATTTCTAGGGTTTCCCATCCTTTCTTCTCATCTGTGAGTGATGGATTTAATCAACATCTCAGACAACTTGCAGTATGAAGAGAATATCTAGCCTCAAACAAGGGGGCAGGTCTTCTTTTTTTTTTTCTCTGTGGGAACTTAAAGATTCTCTCAGGGGAAAAAATATAATAAAATAAATTAATCCCCATACGCTCAGCCATTTCTGCACCCTCCTAATTATAACTCACTTGTTCCGTACACCATGTCTACACTATAATTCTACTCACAGCACCAGTGCTATGAAATCCCTTATATATATAACAGGAGTACTGACAGGCCATAGTGACTCTCCCTCCACTCTTCCTAACAGGATCCCGGGCTGACCAGTTATGTGCGCTTCTCTGCTGGTCCCACCTCCAGCCCCAGGGGCTGCATCCTCATTTTTCTAAGCTAATCCTAGCAAGGACCTCCAGGACCTCAAGAAAGGAAACCCCAGTGTCTGTTTACTCCAGCTAATCCACAATCCTGCCATCAGAAATGTGCTTGGCTCCTTCTAAATAAAGACAGAGAAACGTCTGTCATCATAACCGGTCAGTTCTGGCCTCTGGGGAAAGAAGCCTCACTCCTTCCGGGTCTCCAGCCTGCCTTTGGGAGGCTGCATGCAGGATGGCAGGGTGGCTGGGGATTCCTGGCTCAGAGACGGACAGCCTGGTGCCATTCAATGTCACCAAGTGACCCTGGACCAGTCACTTAGCTCCTCTGTGCTTTCCTCATGGGTTGGTGATGAAATGATGTGGGATCATCCACCCAGGAGTCAAAAGGTGGAGGTCAAAACATCAGCTGTTAGTGACAACGGAGATCTCTGGAAATGCAGCTTTGGAATGAGTTCCAAAAGGGCTCGCCCTACGCTTCCCCTAGGTTAAACCCATCTCCCCCACGTGCTGAGGCTGCCCTTTGGGCCCAGAGCAGACAAGAGGCCTCAAGAGGAGACAGCCGAGAAGGTGAGGCTCACTTCTCCCTCTCTGAGCTCCTCTTCCTCCCATGAGGCCTGGGAGTGAGTGGAGGGCCAAGGAGGGGGCTGGATATGTGGCCTGGGCGGTCCTTCCACTGGGTAAACGTAACAGTAAGGGAAAAGGCATGTCTCCCCTCCAGCCCCGGTTTGCAGGTGGCAAGCCTGGTGCAGCCAGAAACCATCTTTGATTCCACTCGGTGAGAACCAGCCTGGGAATGAAGGTGCACTGTTTGCCCAGGGCTGCCATAACCAATGACCACCAACCGGGAGAGAAATCTATCCTCTCACAGCTCAGGAGGCCAGAAGTCCAAAATCAAGGTGTCTGCAAGGTTGGTTCCTCCTGGAGGCTCTGAGGGAAAATCTGTTCCATGTCCCTCGCCTAGCTCCTGGTGGTTCCTGAGAATCCTTGATGTTCCTTGGCTTACAAATGCATCACTCTTAACTAATTACACCTACAGAGACCTGACCTTCTCAGGTCCCAAGTAGACAGGAATTTGGGGGTGGGGAGGCACTATTCATATTACCATGGAAGGCAACCCAGAAGAAATCAGAACCAAGAGAGGGAGGAAAGACTCTCAAAGGTATCCTTTGAGTACCTGGATCCAGCTATACCTGCAACCATCTCTGATATTGGACTTCGTGAATGTTGAGTCTATCAGGTCCTTTCAAAGCAGTTAGGAGCTGGATTTCTGTCACTTGCAACTCAGAATCCTGATGAAGTCAATCTGGGATAAGCTTAGAAGGAGGCCAAGGGATGCAGTTCAGCTTCCGAGTTCGGGTCACCAATGGCAGAGAACAGCCAACTGAAGCGTGGAAACACACTCCATAGTGGTTGGTAAAGGTTGAGGGCATGGAGTGGATCGCAGAACTCAGAGAAGCGGGGCCTCGCTGGACCCTGTTGTGTAGGAAGGTTGAGCAGGCAGCTCTGGAGATAAGGGCGTCTCCTGGTGAGTCATCACCTGCAGGGGCAGGTGATGGACAGAATAAGCAGCAGCTGAGTGGGAAGCCACTCCTGTTCCATAAGGGATGACAGTGGGGACAAAATAATGATGCTGGAGGTACCGTGGGTGAATAAAACTCAGCTCTGGGCAAACCTCATCAACCTGATCAATGTTTGGTGGTAGCTCTGTCACTATGGCAACACATTCGGACTTTTACCCTTAGAAAACAAAGGTAGAGAAGAGAGCCAGAGACATGGGTCCCCTTCTTACCATCCCTGTTGTATCATTTTTATTTAGGGCCATAGTAGCAGTTCCCCGCCAGGCACATTAAATGGGGGGGAAAAAGCCCAGCATCTAGTACACCAAGTAGATGATATCTCACAATTCCATAATTACTCTGAGTACCAGGAGGAATATAGTGGCAGGAAGACAACACTGCATGTGACTTTTGCATCCAGCTTAGCCAAGTTAATTAAGTGACGGCTAGAAAGTAGCCTGGACCACCTTTGATCAAACACTTGAGACTGTTGGTTGGAACAGCTGGGAAATGGGGGTAACGTCAAGGAGTGAGCCGCCTTCCCGTGCCTGGGTCTGACTACTTATTAGCTCTGTGGGCAAGTCACGTGTTTATTAGTTTAAATAGTATTAACATTACTCTATAACATGTATTAATATTATGAGAAATAGTATTACTATAAAGAGTTAATAACTGTCCAGTTGACCCTTGAACAACGTAGGAGTTGGGGCACTGACCCACACACAGTCGAAAATCCAGGTATAACTTAGAATCTGCCCTTCATATCAGTGGTTCCTCTGAATCTCAGGATCGAATCCTGGGGTTCGAACTCTGGATCACGTACTATAGTATTTACGACTGAAGCTCACCTGTGCCTAAGTGGTCCCACACAGTTCACACCCACACCCACAGTTCAAGGGTCAACTGTATCTAAAAATATAATTTAACAGCATTAATTAGACAGTATTTACTTCATTATATAATTAAGGTAAGTGGTTAATAATAGTATTCAGCAGCAGCAACATCATTAAGATGTAGAGACTTGCTCTTTTTTTTAACTTGTGTCATGCTTTCTTTATTATTTATGGCTGTGTTGGGTCTTCGTTTCTGTGCGAGGGCTTTCGCTAGTTGCGGCGAGCGGGGGCCACTCTTCATCGCGGTGCGCGGGCCTCTTCACTATCGCGGCCTCTCTTGTTGCGGAGCACAGGCTCCAGACGTGCAGGCTCAGTAGTTGTGGCTCATGGGCTTAGTTGCTCCGCGGCATGTGGGATCTTCCCGGACCAGGGCTTGAACCCGTGTCCCCTGCATTGGCAGGCGGATTCTCAACCACTGTGCCACCAGGGAAGCCCGAGACTTGCTCTTGAATGCTCACAGCAGCACCATTCACAATAGCCAAAAGATGGAAACCACCCAAATGTCCATCTGATGGGTGGATAAAGTGTGGCAAATCCACCAATGGAATATCATCCAGTCATAAAATGGAACACAAAACTGCTACACGCTACAATACGGATGAACCTCGAAATCATTATGCTACGTAAAAGAAGCCACATGTAAAGGTCACAAATTGTATGGTTCTTTTTATATGAAATACCCAGGATGGGCAAATCCATAGAGACAGAAAGTAGATTAGTAGGTGTCAGGGGCTGGGGGAAGGAGGGAATTGGGGAACGAGTGCTCGTGGGTACCCGTGTTCTTCCAGGGTGATGAAAAAGTTTTGAAACTAGAGAGAGGTGATGGTTACACAGCATTGTGAACACACTTGACACCACTGAATTGTACATTTTTAAAAAGTTAATTGGGACCTCCCTGGTGGCACAGTGGTTGAGAGTCCACCTGCCAATGCAGGGGACACGGGTTCGAGCCCTGGTCTGGGAAGATCCCACATGCCGCGGAGCAACTAAGCCCATGCGCCACAACTACTGAGCCTGCGCTCTAGAACCCACGAGCCACAACTACTGAGCCCATGAGCCACAACTACTGAAGCCTGCGTGCCTAGAGCCCATGCTCCGCAACAAGAGAAGCCACTGCAATGAGAAGCCCGCGCACCTCGATGAGGAGTAGCCCCCGCTCGCTGCAACTAGAGAAAGCCCGCACGCAGCAACGAAGACCCAACACAGCCAAAAATAAATAAATTAATTAATTAATTTTTTAAAATTCACAAGGTAGAAAAGCTGCAAAAGGCGAATATTTGAAACCAGGGGACTGTAGGTTTTGTTTACTTTTCCTTTACTCATTTTTTGTTCGAGGGATTTCCTTCTCCAAGGAGGCAGAGGAAGAGAAAAGGGCTGTCAGGGAGATGCAAAAATAGAAGAGGGGTTCAACATAAAGTGATGGAGAAAGAATAGACTTCTGAAGCATGATGGCTGGGAATGTCAGTGAAGAGAAAGTGGTGAAGGATGGATGGGACGGTCTCTCTCTTTGACCCCGATCGATGGACAGTATTCAGGGGATACTCAGCAGTCAGTAAGAAAAGGAGAAATGCTGAGCAATAATACAATACTGGACCAGGTATAACGGTCTCTGCCACAACTACTGAGCCTGCGCTCTAGAGCCCGCGAGCCACAACTACTGAAGCCCGTGCACCTAGAGCCTGTGCTCCACAACAAGAGAAGCCACCGCAATGAGAAGCCCGCGCACCGCAACGAAGAGCAGCCCCCGCTCGCCACAACTAGAGAAAGCCTGTGTGCAGCAACTGAGACCCAACACAGCCAAAAATAAATAAATTTTAAAAAATAAAAACTAAAATGGTTAATTGTATGTAGTGAGAATTTCACCTCTATGTGAAAAAATGCACGTGTCAGTGCTTACTGCGTGCTACGAATTTCTACTCGACAAACATCTTGAGACCCTGTAAGGACTGGTAATTTACCAAATGTCACAGAGGTAAAAAGAGAAAAAAAAACCAACAAGATTCACATCCTTCTCCTTTTCTGGCTTCCCATTCCTGAGCGTGACTCTCCAACACAAAAACTCAGGGTAGCTCTGAATCCAGATCTCTTCCACCCATCCCTACTGCGCCACGTCTCACCAGGGACAGGTGACCACATCACGGGGGATTGCTGAAAGGACCCTTTCCTTGCTTGAATGAAGACGCCCCCGCAAGTGTCTGCTGGGCTTTCTGTCATCACAGATACGCCAAGGATTCCAGAAGACTTGCCGAGTCCCAGCACAGAGATGACAATTATCCCTGTCACCACAGCTGGAGGAAAAGGCTTTCCATCACATTTTTAAAATGCCATTTGCCTCTATGGGAACCTAAGAGCTAATTAGTTCACAAGAAGCGAGTCCTCTGACTATGGTGATGAGAACGGAAGCGTCCTGGAGTCTCCTGCGGAGCTGTCCGGAGAGTCTCAGAAGACACCGGGCAGCAAGTCTCTAGCCATGGAGCCGGCGCTCAGCGGATGCTTAATAAAGGTCAGCCTCCCCCAGGATGAGAATGGCAGCTAACAGGCTCTCCGCCCCATCCTCCCTGCCCATTTCCTACTGGAGAGAAGGCAGCCTCCTTGAGTTCACACCAAGACACACTTGCCATTCTTCCCTGTCTTTCCGTCCATCCAGCAAAGCTTTCTTGGGCACCAACGACTTGCCCGACACAATTCCAGTCTCTCTTTTGTACACTGGTCCTTGTGTCCCTTGGATCATCTTCCTCAGGACCATGTGTTGTCCTGAGTAACATGTTCCCAGAATGTGTAAAAGGGAATGAATTTCCAGAGTCTCATTGACAAGAACCAAGAGGAAAGAAAGGATTGGAGGAGGGCAGTGTGTTTGATAAGACTCCGAAACACATAGAAGAACTCATTCACTAAGGTTTAAGCAGAGGAGGGAACTGCATGAGTTCCTCAGATGGAAAATGGTGGGAAATCTCCAGAGGGAAATGCCGTGGTCCACAGACACTGGAGACAAGAGCTCAGATGATGTGGAGAGAGCCCTCTAGGCTGCTTCCATCTGGGCGGCCACCAGCGGCTCGAAGATCCACATCCCAGGTGAAATGAAAATGTGTTTCCTAATAGTGGCAGCCAAAGTCCCAGCACTGTTATTCGTTGCCTCTGAAAGGCCCCACTTTGATAATCCGCCAGAGCATGAACCAATCACTAACTCCTATGAGATACGTACACCACTCTCATTGGCTGGGCCCGAGTCATGTGACTGCCTGAGGAACCTGGGGGTTAGAACCCTCATACTAACTAAGGGACTGAGAACAGGGAGGGGCAGTTACCCCTGCAAAGAGGTGATTCTCTATTGTAAAGAGGGCAGTGACTTCTGGGTAAGGAAAATCCACTAGGGTGAAGGGGCCAGTGGGAAGGGGGCATTTCACATGTGACAGCAGGACTCACAAACCAAGGGCATGAAAGTCACAGAATAGGGAAATCTGGAGTTCTTCAGAATCCTCACATTGCAAGAAACGCACCAGGAACATTAATTCCGAAAAGAAACGAAAAAGTCAAAATGCCATTAAGAGATAATACAGTTTTTGCTTTCCTTAATTATTAATAGGCATCGAGGAATAATTTAGAGTTATATTAAAACTGGATGAAGGAATTCATAATACATTTGGGTCACAGGAGATTATGGAAAGATCTGGCCTCATTTTCATGTCACCCGATTGATAGAAATTTATCCTGCAAAACAACTGTGAAATGTAATAATATACATTAAAATACAGGCCCTTGATAGCTTTGCTATTTTTTTTTTTTCCAAATTCTGAGAGCTAGAGCTTAGGGTTTTATGTGCAGGTGATTTTGAACATCTTAACATCAAATTTAAGAATGTATTCATTCCTAAATTTCTAAGACACATTTCGGCGCCCAGTTGGAGTCAGTATTTGTACATTTGGACAGCTCAGCCTCTTGTCTCCTTCCCTGATGGCACCCTGATTTGGGAGGTGGGTGGAGGGCAGAGAAAGCTATCACCCTTCCCCCACTCCATCCAGTCTAAGTGAAAAAGTAAGTCCACCAAGCTGACAGGGTCCATGGAAGCTGCCTTCCTCTCATGGTGCCATATAACCAGTGACGGGCATGTGGTCAAACTGTGGCCAACTGGATTCTAGCCAAAGCCTTTGACTCTTAAGGATGCCAGAAGCAGGAGGTCATTCATTCCAGCAGCCACGGTGAAAGGCTTCAACTAGTTCCTTCCTTTGATTCCTCTAAGAATAACTCAGGGTTTTCCAGCATCTTCTCAATGCCAAGGGCCAACCCATATCCTCTTTGTTTATAATAGTCAGAGCTGTTTCTTTGCTTACAGCCAAAGAACCCTAGCTCACCCAACAGCTAATCATGCTGAAGCATCCACACTTTTCCAACATACCAACTACGTCACCCCATTTGAGTAGGCAGGAATATGAAAGAAGAAACAAACAAAAACCCACCTCACATTTCTGGAGTAATTTAACTTTTTGGAGGACCGTTTTCTGAGTCCTTCTGGGCTGCTATAACAAAATACTACAGTCTGGGTAGCTTATAAACAACAAAAGACATTTATTTCCTATAGTTCTGGAGGCTGGAAGTCCAAGATCAGAGTGCTGGCATGGTTGGGTTCTGGTGGGAGCTCTTTTCCCCATTGTCCACATATAGTGGAAGAAGCTAGAGAGCTTTATGGAATCTCACCCGTAAGGGCACTAATCCCATTCATGAAGGCCCCACTCTCATGACCTAATCACCTCCCAAAGGCCCCACCTCTAACCCCATCCCCTTAGAGGTTAAGATTTCAACATACGAATTTTGGCTGGATGCAAACATTCAGACCATTGCAACCCTCATTAATTCTTTCATTTCTGCTTCTCTCCCAAACCTCAGCCATAATCCATTTGATAAGATGGGAAAACTGAGGTTTAGTAGAAGTTAACAAAGTCCTCCTCTTTTTATATGCCTTTCTTGAAGGCAACAAAAACCAGAACCTAATAACAACTACATACTTGCCACAGAAATCCTACTGTCATGTAAACATTACACCTCATACGATCTTTAGAATCTTTCTTTAGCCTTTCAAAAAAAGAACATTCCAAAAGAAAAAGCAAAAACCCCCAAATTGCACGATGGAATTTCTTCACAGGGCAAAGAGGTGAGTGTTCTAAGCTGAAGTCTTTACTTGTAAACCTTTTAAACTGAAGTCAATAGGAGAGAAGTTTTTCTTGGGATGAAAAATCTGTATTCCCAGCTGGAAAACAATACTTACTGTCATTGGTACCAAACAGGGCACTATTGGGATGGATACAAACTCAGAGAGACTTCACTAACTGCACACAGTGAGAGATTCTGAATGCCTGAATTAAATCTCAAGTAAACCCTGAAAATGGATTATTGACTCCTTGAGATCATCTCTAAAATGAGGGTCACGTCATCATTATCAACATCACCAGGCTACTGTCAGGTCAAGGCACTGTCCATAGCAGCAAACACAAACGTTCAGGATCAAACTGGACATTTCTGCCAGCAGTCAGCAAAGTCTTCAAAAATCTCCAGACGCAGACAAAGCTGGCATTACATTTTCTCTGTAATAGATTGGGGGAAGTCTTCTTAAAATGAGCGATTTGCAAATGGCAACTCTTCAGATAGCTGCAGGGAGGTCTTGTTTTTAATCACCAGCCAATTCTTCCATTAGAGCGTAAGATAATGATGTTTAAATGTCATCTAATGCCCACTGTTTAACAGCTGTGGTTTCGTCATTCCCAGATAATTTAATTTTGAACGAAAAAAAAAAAAGCCACAAAAACCACAACACGAAGCCACAGAATCATCTTAAAGTTCAGTGGAAACTTGCAAGTTTAAAGACTGTATTCAGCTCTGAGGCTTGATAGTAACTATAGGATTCAGGCCTTCTGGGGGCTTGGGCAATTTGGGGGAAAGAATGGTCTAAAGGGGGCCATATGCAAATAATTAAAATGTTGTCTCTTTCTCCTTACAAATAAAATTCTCACTCTTGAGACTGAGATATCACATACAATGCTTCCAAGGAAGGCTTGGTTGCAAGGATGTGATGAAGGCAAACCCCATTTCCCACCCCTTGCTGGGGACGAACCCACTGGCCTTCAGCCCTCCTCTTAGCCACTGCCCATGGCAGCTCCAGCCTCTGCACACTGGTTCGCGTCATTGCCAGATTAGAATGTGCCCCTCCAACCACATCCCACATCCAAACACGCCTTTCTTCCCATCCATGCTGCCCTGTACAAGGTGCCTTTCCTAACCCACCTCGCCAGATTCACCTTTCTCCACCTCTGAACCATCAAATCTATAGGATCTCTGAGTGGAAACTGTCTCAAGTGACCACTGAAGCAAGACTTCGGAATTCTGCAATAAAAACTTCGTATCATGGTTCCACGCATGCTGATGCTTTCTCCTCCAACAGATTGTATTCCAGGCTTCCAGAAGGTTGTTTCTAAAGCTTAGCATACACTCACGTGTGTGCACACACTGACAACTCTCTCTCCCACATACAATTTTAGCAAATGCCATTTCTGAATATTTACAGATGCTCATGCAGCCTACATTTGTTCTCAGGTGCAGAAAAAAGGATCAGATGCATTTACAAAAGAAAAGGGATGTGTTTCTCCTCTCAAAAATATTTTTCAGTCCTCTATTGGTCACTCATGACCTCTGGGGACACCAAGTGTATCAGTTAGCGCTTATACGTAACAAAACACCGCAACACTTAGTCAGCTTGAAACAATGGCCGTGTATTTAGCACATGATTCTGGGCTGTGCTGGGTTCACACATGTGTCAGCAGTGACTGTTGGGCTAGTTGGGGCTGGCTGGTCAAGAATGACCTCAGCCGGGAAGTTCCTCTCTGGCCTCTCACCTTCCAGAAGGTTCCAGGAGGGAGCCAAAATTTCCTGAGGTCTCAGATCCAAACTAACAGGTGCACCATCACTCTGATCACATTCTCTTGGCCATCACAAGGCCAGCTGCCTTCAAGATGTAGGGAGATCTGACTCTGCCTGTGAACGGGAGAAGCTGCAAAGCGGTGTACACATCAAGTAAGGAGAACAGTGGCCGATTCTGCAATCTACCACGACAACCAATGATGCAAACAGACGTTCCACGTGCTGACTTCCCCTGATGCCTAAGGTTCAGGACCAATTACACACCCCTTTCTGCTTATGAGTAATTGGATGAACAATCATGTTATTGGCTTGGACTGACAGATGCCTACATGGCCGGGAGTCATTTTAAGAGACAGGCTTGAAATTGTACAGAAAGTATGCCTATGATTCCTTGCCCTCTTTCCCCAAAGGAAGAAAACTTGGGGTGTCAGGGTCCGAAACACTGGATCCCTGTGTTGCTTTACCCTCAGAACATCTGCCTCTGAACTTCCACCGTGAAAGATCTGAGGGGCCCCTGCAGGAAGGAGGGAAACACAGGGTTGACCTGAGACTGGGTTGAAGCCACCAAAAGCTTGAACCCATTTTCACTGATAAATTTTGTATGCCTGCGGTCATGGTGTTCCTCTGTTTAAGAAGAACACATTTCCTTTTGCTTAAACAACAGGCAGACAGAATGATTACTTCTATTTCAACACCCAAAAGAAGAAACTTGAACCCACACGTTCTAGTCAAACAATACAATCTGGACTTCATCAGTGCCCTCTCAGCCAAGTAATGAATGGATACAGACCCTACAGGGTCTTGAAAGGCAAAGCTGTGTCCTCTTCTGTCACTTTTCCCATCACTGATTTATTGATTCCTGCTCATGTTAGTGAATATCAGCTTGAGGGTGGGAAGTGGGGTTCCCACATTGTTCTAGGGTCCAAAGATGCTTCCGAAGCTATTAGCTAAGGCACTTTATTTGGAGGTATTTATAAATGGATACAGGAAGGTGACCAAAATGTCTGCAAATCAAGGTTTGAAAAAAGCCTCTTGGAATAGCTCACCTGGATGAACCCCAACTCTGAACCAACTTTCAGCCCATGAATCTTCAATGCAATAAATCATTTCACAAGTACGGAGGTCCAAGTTTGGAAGGTTGGTCATTACATCACGTGGGTAGGTTTCACCTCTCACTTGCAAGCTTCTTGAGGAAGTATCTGTGTCTCTCTACACTCTCTGCTCACTTAGCCCTCCCCCACCCCACAGCAGTCTGTACACAGTAGTTGCTCAATAAATATTAGCCAGTTTGTGACACAACAAGGTACATGATACTTCTTGACTTGGCTTAACTCGAGTAATCACTACATCTTCCGGCCAAAGCTAGGGCCCTAAGCTCCCGAGGGCATTTAAAAGCATTTCAGGGAGGAACAAAAAAGTCAATCAGAGGAGCCCCGATGAAGGCTGGATCTCAGAGCTGCAAAAATCTGATTTTGCACACACTGCCACCCCTTGCCTGTAGAACACATCTAACACCATTCAACGTGTGAGACACACAATAATACGACCAGCCAGCCGTATAGATGACACTTGTCAGCTCCTTCCACAGACTCTGAGGTCATTTGGTGCCAGTGACATGATACAAAAAATAAAAAGTTTTCTCCCAGACTCCTCTGCCAAGAACTTCACTAGATCCCAGGACACCAACGTCAAGTTCAAAGCTGGGTGACTCTCTGACATGCCCAACAAGTGCTGTCATTTACCCACTGGTCAGCCACCTTAGTGGGCACCATTCGGATTGGGCGTCCACTGTTGGGTCTATTTTACATCTATTTACCAAATCAATGCAAATGAAATGGATCCCTTTCCTCCCATCCTTGTGAATTTCCTTCCTCTTTTGGTGGGGATGGTGGTATGTGAAATCAAGTTGATTTAAAATAGAGATACTGCCGTCTTATAATTTATAGCCAATTCTTCAAAAATCAAGGCAAATACCTGGGTTCAGGGAGAGACATGGTTCCCAGGGGCAGGATCATGACAGTTTTTTGTAGATGCTGGGGCCAAAGGGAGAGAGGAGAGCGCTGGATAGGCAAGCCACGCCGATAACAAAAATGTTTTAAAAACTCTTTGGATGCAAGTCAAAGGACGCCACTCTTAAAATAGGGAGACTTTTTTTCTTTAAGATTTACTCTTATGTTTTCTTCTAAGAGTGTTATAGTTTTAGCTCTTGTATTGAGATCTTCGATCTATTTTTAGTGGATTTTTGTATGCACTGTGATGCAGAAGTTTTGTCCAGCATGTGGGATGCACGATCTTAGTTCCCCGACCAGGGATCGAACCCACACCTGCCCCCCCCTGCATTGGAAGCTCAGAGTCTTAACCACTGGACCGCCAGGGAAGTCCCTAGGGAGGCTTATTTTAAGGGGTATCTGTGGACCCTGGCACAGCGGCATGGCAGGAACCAGAAGTGAGGAAGGGGCAATCAGCTGGACGGGCCACAACTGGCTCAGGTCTCTCTGTTCTGCTTTGTTTCCATCTCTATTTCAGCCCCTGACTTTGGCTTTCTCTCTCCATGCTCTCTTCCTTTCTCATGCTGCCCCCCACCACCTCCAAGCTCTTCCATCTTCCATGGTCCCCGAGTCTGGATTTTAGCTTCCCTCCACCATACATCAAGTCTGGTATCTGCCCAAATCCCAGATTCCTAAGGGAGAAGTATCTTCTTAATCCACCTGGGTACAGATGCCCACACTTGCTTCTTAGAACTGACTGGGGACCAGGATCATTTACTCAAATGTAGACGTTCCGTGTTCTCTCCCAGGTGTAGGGTTCTCAGTGAAAATGTGTCACTGTAACCCAGGTAAACACCCCGAAGTGTGCTTCTCAGAACTCTGCTGTGAAAACTCTGTCCGTAAGAGAAAGAATGCAGGACACACAAGGACACAGTGGCGGGGACTTTTCCGTCCTTCCCACCATAGGGTCTCCTCCACGAAGGGAAACAGTGGACTTCTGCTTTTCAAGAAGGTCCCAGGTTCACGGAAGATGAGATGATGAAGCCAAAACCTGAGCCAACACTCTTGCATCCCCCTCCCTCGGACCGTAGCCACCAAGAACCTGACTGTGGCCACCAAGAACCCAGAGAGGAAGAGCGGAGTTTTCGCAATCTTTGATCTCACAGGCTTGTCTTTGAAAACCAATGGACGACTTCCCAGAAGACTTCAACAGAACCCCAATCACAGTGAACAAACAGTTATCTCAACCAACCCACGGACCCTGGCTAACTCGTGTCCTATCTCCTTAATGACCCCGTTATTCGTGACTCTGCCTGAAAACTTACTCCTTGAGTTGTGTATTTCCTACACTGCAGACACTGTTGTATTACACCTAGCCTGACACTAACTTCCTGTTCTGGGTCTCCTGGCACCAAACGCCTGGCCCCTTGAGGTGCGGGTTCTGCATACCCATCTCCGTGCTCACACCTTAGAGTCATGTGAACCCACCTCCAGGTACGTGGTGGGGAACGCCCAAGGAGTTTCGAAGAAATCCAGGAGTGGCAACCACGTGGGAGCCACGCCCCATGGAGCTAAGACCTGAAGGGAGGTCCTGGGCTCCAGACAGCTCTGGGGACGTGGCTGCAGAAGTTCATGCATCTTCACGTCAGGCTCTATATGAATACAACCCAACTACACACACTTGCTTGATTCTCTCCAACCTTCTACCAGATGCTGCCTCTGCTTAAGAAACTGCATCTTTCAATATCCTATGGTAACCCATAATGGAAAGGAGTATTAAAAAAAGAATGTACAGATATATATATATCTCTGAATCAGTTTGCTGTACAGCAGAAATTAACACAACATTGTAAATCAACTCTACTTCAATTTAAAAAAATCGCATCTTCCCTCACTTCTTGGAAGAGGCAACAACCACTTTCTCACGTGTCTGTTTTTCTCTGTGTGTCTCTGTCTCTCTTGTCAACCTCTCTCTCTCCCTCTCTCTCTCTCTCTCCTCTAGGACACACACACACTCACACCTGGTTTCTCTGTACCAGCATTATCATCTCACTCTACTTAAGAGCAACTCAGCTGCCACTCCTCTACTAACTGGCCGATACCATATGCATTACTTAACTCAAATGGATACTCTGGCTGGACCACCTTATCTTTTCAAGCCCAGACACCCAGATATGCCTTCACTGCCCTGGGATCAGGTGTTTCTTGTCATCAAACCAGTTGTGGCCTCTGGTAGAAGGATGGAAGTCACATGGTATGAAACGTGGCTGTCACGTCAGGCTCCGAGGAAGCACAGAAGCCCCGGGAAAGGAGCTGGAGGCAAGGCGAATCTCATGACCAATAAATATCTTCAGCACAAACAATGTTGAGTTTTCAGAAAATAAAGACTCCGACTGATGGTTAAGGGTAAACGCTGGACACAGGACCGAGTCAGGATATGTGGACTTTGCTGTTTCACGTCATCATTCATCACCATGAGAAACTCCTCTTACTCATCCCACAAATGTTTATGCAGTTGTTCTAAGCGTTAAATACCGTGCTTACAATAAACCCAATCCCACACTGGGGAAATGATAGTAAATCAAACAGATACAACCCCTGTTCTTACAGAGCTTCAAGTTAAATGGGACAGCATACACTGACACGTACATACACAGTGGGTAAGCGCTCTGATGGGTGTTTTCCTGGTGACCAGGCAGGGACCCTGGTCCTTTCCCAGCTGGGAAAAACCTCCCTCAAGTGAGCTGAGGTCCTATGCCTGAGTAGGTACGGGTTCCGGAGGGCTTTCCCCTTATCTGCAATGGTTAAACCTTTTCCCAAGGGAATGTCTTCATTTATTATTTACATCATTAAAATTAATTTAAGAATAAATAAAAAGAATGAGTAGTGAAAGGGCAAATTTCAAACGGTCACATGTGGTATGATTCTATTTCTATAACATTCTTGTAATAACAAAATAATGGAGATGAAGAGGCCGCCAGGAGTTAGGTCAGGCGGGAAGAAGGGGAAGGTGTGAATCTTTGCAGCGAAGGCCAAGTTCAGTATCTTCCACATCATGGTGGCTGCAGGAATTTACACCTGGGATTCAATGACAGAACCACACACAGGCACTGTAGCAATGTCAATTTCCTGGTCCTGATGTTGCCCTCTAGTTATACAAGATGTAACCACTGGGGAAAGCTGGCACGTGGTGCTCTTCCCACTACCTTTTGCAACTTCCCGTGACTCTATAATTATTTCAAGATAATAATGAAAACAGATGAAGAAACACACAAAAATCGAAGTAAGTTGCCCTGAGGTAGGAAGAAAATTTTGGCAGATTAAACAAAGCAGGATGGCTGAGGCCTGGGGGAGGGGAGGGGGGCAGGGGTTGAGGTCAGAGAGGTTAGACAGAAACCAGCCCACACAGGCAATCTGGAGCTGATCTTCAGAGCAAAGGGGAGTCCCAGGAGGGGTTACGCATGGGAACAGCATGATTTGCTGTGCATTCTTTTTTTTTTTTTTTATGAACCACTTTTATTTTATTTTCATTTAACATGATTATACACATTCATGTGTCTAATAAGATCTGCACTGCTACATTAAAAATACAGTACAATAATTTGACATGAGGTACTTCATATTTATATATTTTTCCTTCATAAATAATGCTGTAAGCTACTGAATTCAAGCACTCCGATGCCCAAGTGGCTAATGTCTTGAATTAGCGAGCTTATTTAAACACCTTAAAAAAAAAAAGACAACTCAGTGCAATAATTTTGTAGACATTAGACCATTTACTTAATCTTAAAGGCTCTCTCTGACAACATCCTGAATCGAGTTTTGGGCAGAAGTGGAGACGCCCATTCAAGAGTTGTTGAGAAGATAAAATGGGAGGAAATTGGAAAATGCTTTGTAACCTTTAAAACTACACCCACTGCAGCAACATGGATGGACCTAGAGATGATTATGCTAAGTGAAGTAAGTCAGACAGAGAAAGACAAATATCATGTGATTATCACTTATATGTGGATTCTAAAAAAATGATACAAATGAACTTATTTACAAAACAGAAAGAGACTCACAGACATAGAAAACAAATTCATGGTCACTAAAGGAGAAATGGGGGAGGGATAAATTAGGAGGTTGGGATTAACATATACACACGACTACAGTATATATAAAATAGATAACCAACAAGGAACTACTGTATAGCACTGGGAACTATACTCAATATTTTGTAATAACCTATACGGGAAAAGAATCTGAAAAAGAATATATATATATATGTACACATGTATAACTGAATCACTTTGCTGTACACCTGAAACTAACACAGTATTGTTAATTGAATATTGAACTATACTTCACTAAAAATAAAAATAAACTACACTCAGAGCTAAATGCAGCATTTCAAGCACGAGCAAATCAGGGAACCTAAAATAAAGGGGAGGGGTATTTTTCTAAAGCATTTGCTACTGAAGTCAGAATCATGAGGAAATAAATATTTTGTTGAACTGTTTCTTCCATTTGCTTTATGGCAAAGTACTGTTTTAATTTTGAGTTGCAGCCCGGTTGAGCAGGGACCCATAGTTTGTCTTCCAGGTTTGGGGTTGTCTAAGACAGGAACCGGGCCGCACAGCAGGAGGTGAGCGGTGGGCGAGTGAGTGAAGCTCCGTCTGTATTTACAGCCGCTCCCCAGCGCTCGCATTACCGCCTGAGCTCCGTCTCCTGTCAGATCAGTGGCGGCATTAGGTTCTCTTAGGAGCGTGAACCCTACTGTGAACTGCACGTGCGAGGGATCTAGGTTACCTGCTCCTTACGAGACTCTAATGCCTGATGATCTGAGGTGCAGCTGAGGCGGTGACGCTGGCGCTGGGGAGCGGCTGCAAAGACAGATTATCGTTAGCGGAGAGGTTTGACTACACAGAGACCATAATGAATCAATTGCTTGCAGACTCATATCAAAGCCCTATCAGTGAGTGGCAAGTGACAATTAAGCTGCATCTTACGGAGTAGACTGGACATAGCAACACACTTCGGGTGTCACTGTCTCCCATCACCCCCCAGATGGGACCATCTAGTTGCAGGAAAACAAGCTCAGGGCTCTCAGATTTTAAATGAAAACATTTAACATCTACTCTCTCAGGGCTTCCCTGGTCTGGGAAGATCCCACATGCCGCGGAGCAACTAAGCCTGTGCGCCACAACTACTGAGCCTGCGCTCTAGAGCCTGCGAGCCACGACTACTGAGCCCGCATGCCACAACTACTGAGCCCGCGTGCCATGACTGCTGAGGCCCGTGCACCTGGAGCCCGTGCTCCACAGCGGGAGAGGCCACCGCAGTGAGAAGCCCGCCCGCGCACTGCAGCGAAGAGTGGCCCCCGCTCACCGTGACTGGAGAGGGCCCACATGCGGCAGTGGGTACCCAACACAGCCAGAGATGAATAGATAAAATTTTTTTTTAAAAATCTACCCTCTCAGCAACTTTCAACTACAACGATTCTGCATTATGGTGAGTTGTATAATTATTTCATTATATATTACAATGTAATAATAATAGAAATAAAGTGCACAATAATGTGCTTGAATCATCCTGAAACCATCGCCCCTGCCCTGGTCTGTGGAAAAATTGTCTTCCACCCTGGTGACAAAAAAGGTTGGGGACCTCTGCTCTAAGCAATTTGATCAGGCCCAGAGTAAAGGATTATGTTTTAATTTCCCCGCCCCCCCCCCCCGTTTTACTGAGATATAATTAACATATAACACTGTAAGTTTAAGGTGTTCAATGTGGTGGTTTGATACAGGTATATTTTATGAAATGATCACCACGGCAAGGTTATCTGACACCTCCATCACTGCACATAACTACTATATTTTTCGTAGTGAGAACATTTAAGATCTACTCTCTCAGCAACTTTCAAGTATACAATATACACTCACCACGCTGTACGTTAGATCCTAGAACTTATTCCTCTTACAGCTGGAAGTTTGTGCCCTTGGTCCAACATCTCCCCATTTCGCCCACTCCCTACCCAACCCCTGGCAACCATCATTCTACTCTGTTTAAGGGTCATGTTTTAAAATTAAAGCAAATCATTACATTCAGAGAGTTTTCCCTTAGCATGTGGGTGTCAGAAGAAAAATGTTCAGATGAGATACTGAACCTTAAGGAAAAAAAGTGCCCATCAGTAGGTATGTTCTATGCTCTCCAAAAGGACTTCTCTGCAGAGGGAAGAGCTAAGAATTAAAGTCCCATCTTCCCAGTTCAAATCCAGGGTGCCTCCTGAACCAGCTTTTACAGGCCCCAGTTAAATGTTAACCCAACACAGGAGAAACACCATGGGGGGAGATTCAGCATTAATTAAGGCAAGACAGTCATTACCCCAGGGAGGCAAAGCTTATTAGAGACTTGAAGCCACGCAGGAGGCTGTAAGTGACTTACAGGCATGACCAAGGAATAATCCAATAATCCATTTATGACTTTAAGTAAATCTGGCTCCACACTAAAGCCCTTCTGAGTTTACAAACCTATAATATTCACAGCAACTGGCCCCAAGTCAACGGGGGGCCATCACATCCAGCCTAACCTCTGCCTGGTGTTCATAACACAGAAAATTAACCAGAGGCAAGCAGTCAATACTATATTATCTCCTGCACCGCAGTTATTTATTCTATTTGCTGCTCTTCATTTCAAGTCAGTGCCAAGCGAAAAGTTGGCCAGTCTAACCCCTGAAAATAACCTCTTGACTCTTTCTACGGAATCATGAAAGTTTAAAAAGGCAAAAACTAATATATGTCCACCTCAGTTAGGGAAAAAAAAAACCCTACTTGACAGAATTACACTTGTATCTCCCATGTCCATAAAAACGTGGGATTCATTCCATCCAAAGATCACAGGAAGAGTTTTGGTGAAATATGCAAGGTAGAAAGTCTGGCCTAAATCCAGTGATTCCAAAAATGGCACACAGATAAATATCTTCTATTTTTTACTGTTACCTACTAATTTTCATGCCTTTTTGAAGAAATGATTCCAAGTACATTAAACCCTGAGATTTTAAAAGTCTGATTGCTAAGTTCAAGAAATGAGTCAATTTCAAGAGAAACATGAATTCCTTGCCTACTCCTGATTTCATTCACCCCTCTGCTTTGCCACCATCACAGCCAGGAACCTGACCAAAGGCCACCACCTCCATGCTTAGTTTCAGGGGTTGGTTCTGATCTAAGCGAATCCAGCTCCTTTCCCTGTTGGATTAGATCCAACACTCCTTCCCCAGCAGGCTAAGGAGTGGCTCTGAGTTTTAAATATGATGAAGCAAGACAAGAAGAGAGGGGACTACTGTGATGGTTCTCCCCCATTTTTGAAAGAAAGCCCCGAAAAGCTAGTCTCTCCCCCAGCCATAAGAAAATAAATTGTGCACCCTGAATGCCATAGGCAACTATCCTGACCATGAGGCCAACCAGTTTGAGGAGGAAGCCAGCCCTCATGATGATGTGGGAGAGACCAAAAGATGCTGGCCATGAACGGCAACAAGAAACCACAGAATCCATTAACGCGGGAACCGCCCTACTTCTGGAATTTGTACCAGACTGTATTAAAGCTGCTTTTACTTGCAGCTCAAAGCACCCTAATGATGACACCTCAACACCAAACTCCGGTCTAAACACTGGATCTGCCCCAGTGTGTTCTCTCCTGGGTTCAGGCTTCAGGTCATAAGCTTTGTAGATCAAATCACCAAATATTCTCTAAAATACGGTGCTCCTGCAATAAATATAGGAGACAAGGAGAGATGAAGAGGCTTGGACACAAGGAAGAAAGGGAGACGATAAGACGGACAGAGGAAAACAATGCTTATGCATTCTTCTAAGACGTATCTCAAAGAAAGGAAGGGAGGAAGAAAGACAGAAGTTATCTCACTCTTGGTACTTCCCTGGTGGTCCAGTGGTTAAGACTCTGTGCTTCTACTGCAAGGGCTGTGGGTTCGATCCCTGGTCGGGGAACTAAGATCCCACATGCTGCATGGCACGGCCAAAAAAACAAAAATGGAGTATCTCACTCTTATTACGCCTGGGATACTTACTCCATAGCATTCTGAAGATACGGAAATTAACAAGGCAAGGTACTGGTCTTCAAGAAATCACCGAGTAGAGGAGAGTAGAGGGACAGACAGAAGAATGGACAACTAACTATATCTGAAAAGTGCAGTACTTTGCATGGATGAAGAAGGAGACGTCAGGGAACTTGAGTTTGCTGTTTTCAAGGTGGTGCTTAAAACTGGAAATTCCTTGAGGGAATTGACAAGCACGTGGAGGAAAAAACCTGCCAGTCAAGCAAAGGGTTAGATCACACCCAGCAGAGGGAGAGTGGAAGGGGGCAGGCTGTCGCAGACCAAGCCTTGGATGTCAGAAGTTCAGTGCAGTCACCGTTGATTTTCTCTGGGACACTATGCGTCTCAGTGACCTCATCCCTAAAATGGGAAGGGCAGCTGCCTTACCCTCAAGTCGGTTTGAGCCTGAGATGGAATAACAGAGGTGAAAGGTCTTTGGGAAGAGCTCCACGAGATATTTATTTGGGGCTGACAGCAAACACTGGTTCCACAGATACAAGCCAAAGATGAAGGAACTGTGGCATTAAAATCAAATATCTGAAATCTGACTACAGAATCAGTCGTCAAACATCAAATGTCTCTCCATGCTCAGAATGCTGCTAACCATTTCCCCAGCTGCTTGCACTTTATACTCTTTCCAGAATCAGGGGAGGAAAATTAGCTGAAGACTGTGTCCTTGGCAATGTCCCCAAGGAGTCCTGGGGGGTGGTTTCGCTATTGTTGACTATTGTTGGGTGGTTTTAGCAGATTCGAGTAAGAAGAGAATGGCATGGACCAGACTTGGTCAAGAACATCCTGGGGCATGAGTCATGTGGCCATTCCCCCGAATCCTGCTGTTCTACCAGGACATCTTTGGGTAACTCACATGTGGGGTTGAGAGATGCAGAGCTGGAGTTTCTGATGCATTCCTTCCACATCAGGATGCCTTCCACCCACACTCCTGGAGGTGAACGCCTGAAATTTCTACTACTTAGCAAACCCCGAGATAGGTTGCCCCTCTATTTCATCCTGATTCCCCAGGAGATCCGATCATCTGATTCCCCTCTGGAAAGATTCTGTGCCAAATGAAATCTGAGTGAGATCATTAATTATGAAAATTCACAATGCAAAATTATAATAATTACTCTGATCACATAAACATTATATCAGCATGAATAATTTAATAGGAATCACGCTCTTCGAGAGAGCGGCAATTAAAATAAAACCCAGGGAGGTCATGGGGCAGATGCACAAGTCAGACGCTCGGGTTTGCTCTGAGGGAGGCTGTATTGTCACCAGAAATCTCATTGCTTGTCATCAAGAATTATTCCTGACCTTAGCAGGTCGGGAAACAAAGACAGTGAGAGGCCCGAGAGGTTATGAATGAGTCCCACTTCTGAAAAAGATGTTTTCCCCTAACGAAAACAAGTTCAGGTTTCTGTCTTCATCCAGCAGCAAACGAAAATCCTTAACGAAGAAGAAGCGATCGGTCCTGTTTTGTAATAAAAAGAGACAGGGACCCTCAAGTGCCAACCCCTCGCCGGTGCTTCGAAATTCCATAAGGATCCAGCTCTAAGAGAAATACAAGTTTTCTGCCCCTGAGGTGGCAGATGTCCAATTAAAGCAAAAGCTCTGAGAAAAGGGAGTGACAGTTTGCATTAAAGACAAGACATAAAACCTACTTACCCTGTGCCTTTTCTTACTTATCAAAGTTTTTTTTTTTAACGTCTTGTTAGGTTGGTGAACAAGCTACAATTTCTGCATGAAACAGTAACCTAAGATTGCGGAATTAAATTATTTGGAAGGGCTGGTAAGTAGGGTATACACCGGAGAGGGATGCACGCTAACGCCAGAGAGGTGTCTGGGACCTGGATTATAAGGGAGATTTGCGATGCTGACGGAGAAGGATTCTGGAGACACCACGTGCTCAGATTTACACAAGTCCTTACTCTTTACATACAAGAAGCTGACCTCAAGTGTTGCTCCTTGGCTTTTAAACTTTTTTATTAAGATCTTTTGTCAGAAGTGCATTTTACAATGCAACCGGCACACACACGCGCGCACGCGCGCACACACACACACAGAATATGTACATGTGGAACGTACTCTGAGAGCTTCTATTCTCTTCCATGAGTTAAAAAAGCAATGCTGGTAGCAATCTACTGAGTTGGTTTCACTGCATTCCTAGGTACTCAGTTAACAGATTTGTATAAAATGTCTGCTGTGGATGAAGATTGTCGCCTGCCCTTATCAGTCAACGAAGGATGCTGACAGAGCACCCTGAGGGGACTCAGGATGGAGAAAAGCAGGATACTGGCCCTGGATAGTAAGGTGCATATCAAAGGAATCATTTCAATGAGCCCAGACTCTTGCATCTTCCCGTACACAGAAAAGTGCTAAATTCATTAACTTGAGATGTCTGGTTCTCTCTAATTAACAGTAATTTTTTGATGTTCCAACCACCTGGTCTTGGTTGCAAAAACGCCTATATATGCCGGCTTTCCCCTTACATCCTGGCTCCCCCCTCACCTCTTCAGAGCTGCCCCTCAGAGCTGAGAGTCTGTATTCCGGGCTTGGGTCTTCAGCCAATCCACCCAGTAAAACATAATTCTTAAGTTTTAGGTTGTGTATTTGTTTTTAGTTGACACTACTACATGCTCTAGGTACCAGGGATTCAGAGTCGACCAAAGAGACAAAAATCCTGGCTCTTGGGCAGCCTGCATTCTAGCAGAGCCAGTTAGAAAAACAAGACAACACTTCGCACGTCTGCTTCATGAGGACACTGGCAAGATGATCAACCTCCTTTTCATTGACACAAACCCAGGCTCAGAGTGGGGAAGGGCTGGAACCTGAAGGAGACAGGCCTGTATCCAAGGGCCTCATCTAAGTATACCTCCTTGCACCCTTTTTGGTCAGGAGTCTTTTAGCTGCAAGAAGCAGAAAGCAAACTTGAACTTGCGTGAGGAAAAAAAAAAAAAAGGTTATTTTGTCAGGATCCAGTCTGGAAAAACAGAAACTGTTGGAGTTATTTTGACACTGGGGCTTGAACACAAGGATACAGGGATGCAAAAGCCAAAGATGGATGGTGAGGTGCCCAGATATCAGCCACTGTCAGAGCCACTGCCAGCCCCAGGGATGAAGGGACAGCGCAGGGGCTGGTGCTCCCTGAGGCCACGGCCAGCCATGGTGCACCAAACAGGACACAGGCATGGGGGCTGCCTGATGGCCGCCTGAGTCACTGAGAAGACCCAGCCCGGGGCCACAGGCAGCGGAAGAAGCAAAGCAAGAGAAGGAAAGGAATTCTTCGGCTTCTCCCCTTCAATCTCTCTCCAGTCCCTTTCACTGCCTCCGAATGGACGTAGGTGTCTAGGGAACCTGGGAGGTCCAGTTCCCAAGGATGCAGGGAGCAGAGAAAAAACAGGGATGGGCCTGAGGAAAGACAGGTAATCAACCGGCCCAGGTATTTAGTGGAAGCATCCCAGGGCACAACACGCAGGTGCAGGAATTAATCAAGCCTTGGGGAAAACAGGAAGTAATCCAGGGACTCCAACCCCATCAAGACTCTCCCTTGTCTGTCATCTATTTCAGCCGCAGTTCCCCCTACAAGGATGAGCTCCATTCACTCAGTTGGGATGACTGCTCCTGGCCTCATCTTCACACCGGAGGGAAGGGACATGAAGCAACAAAGGGAGACATTTTTGGTTGTCACAACTGGGAGAGGGTACTGCTGGCATCTAGTGGGTAGAGGAAGAAACCCTGAACTACAGACAGGGAGGGATGGATTTCAAAGTGCTGCATGAGTGCATAATGGCTGTGAGTTTCGTTCCAGCTCTAAATATTTACTTGTCCTTGGATGTACGCTCAGAAGCCTTCCAGGATCTCCTCCTTGCCTCTGGCTCAAACCATAGGAACCTCTCGAAAGTCTCCCCAATTCCCTCTTGGCCCTCCCCTTCTGCTCAGGTTAACTGGTCCAGGTCTGAAGGCTGCAGTGCTCGCCTTCACCAGGAGGGCGGCGCCGTCCCCTACAGCTGCTTTCTTTTCTGAAATGATGGAAACGTCCATTCAGGCTAGTCATTCTCAATCGGGAGGTGGGATGTGTCTACATCAGAGTCCCAGGGGTTCGTTTAGCATTTAGAATGCTATTCCATATTTCCTACTGAGAAACTGGAAAATGACTTATGTTTTATGTGAGATGAACCACAGAAGGCCAAGTTCAAATATCTGTTGTTCTCTGGGCTTGTGGAAGATGGAACAGGATTCTTCTTTTTTTCATGTTTTAAATTTTTATTATTATTATTTTTAATAATACCTGCCACTTGGACTAACATCATGGATTCACAAGCCAATACTTCACACATAAAAGTAATTCATTGGGACTTCCCTGGCGGTCCAGTGGCTGAGACTCCACGCTTCCACTGCAGGGGGGCGCGGGTTCAATCCCTGGTCAGGGAACTAAGATCCCACCTGACGCCCCGCGGCCAAAAAAAGAAAAAAAGGTAATTCATCAATGGAACAGTATTCTTAAGGAAGGGTATATACCTCTCTGGGAGGAGAGGAGAAAAATCTCTGGATTTTTAGACTTATTTGAAAGGAGCATATATGTTTAAAGTTGAGAAATGCAGGCTTCGATACTGGTTTATTGATGAGAGTCACGTCTGTAACAATTCAACACGCAATTCAGGAGCCTCCAATCTGTTAACAGTTTAGTGCGGTGAACCCCGTAATATGATAACTCATTACTTATGATTCTGTGTCCTGTTATCGAACACTCCACTGTGTGTATCTGGCAGCAAAGAATACTCCTTTTTTTATTCTGAAACTCACTCTCTTGGAATATGAGAAAATCCTTCTTCCACCTTTTCCAGAAGCCCTGGTTCCAAGTTATACAACAGAGGATGCAATCAGGAAATTCAAATCACGGAGAAAAAAAGCAGCAGATATCAGACCTGTCCACTGCCATCTGACGCTGCCCCGAGGCCAGTGTTTGCCCAAGTTTGGAGTCTAAGATAATTTGGGGTAAACGCAGAAGGACTTTTAAACATATAGCAGTTATGTGTTTATTTTAATATTGGGGGGGGAAGCACAATTAGCATGCAAAACAGTGACTTTCGTGGCAAGTATTGCTTAGGGGAAAGCTCAGACTGAAAGAAAAGATTTGAGATAGAGAAAGACTGTCATGAAGTAAATGGAAGTACGGATGATGCTAATGATGGCAAAAATTGTTGAGAATCATAGGATAAACTGTAAAAGAGAAAATACTGATTTAGAAGTTATGAGCAGTTTCCTGTCTTTGAAGATGGGGACTCAAACACACCTTTTGGGGATACCTCCTTCCTTTCAAAAAGTCCTCCAAAATGAGTTTCATGAGTGTGTGTGTGTGTGTGTGTGTGTGTGCGCGCGTGCACGCGCGCATGCTTTCAGCTGCACCCCTCCAAACCAAGGACCCTAAGTTCCTGGAGAAAACTGTGAAGTCACCTTCAACTTGATGCAGATGTTTAATGTTTTGTTTCGTTACGCAAATGGATGTACTAATAGGAGGATGCCCGCAGAGATAGGAACTTTACTTTTTTTTTCTCCTAAATATGGATTTAGATTTCCTGGTGTCTAAAAACTAACGTGTAGTCCTGAGGGTGTGAGCACTCGGTGTGTGTAAGCACTTTCTGCAGGAACAGCTGGAACACCAGGAAGAGATGGTTATGCCCGGGGCAGCGAAGGCAGTGGCGAGAAGCAGGGAGATGTGATTTTCCCTTCAACTGTCACTGAAGGGAAAGCTGTGGCAAGGGGCTTACGTAACACGCAACACTCGGGTACAGTGGGTGGGTGTCGGGCTCCCGGGACTGGAGTGGGTTTGGACCCGAGAATGTATCAGAACAACTGCTCCCAGCGGGACACAGGGGCCCCTGTGGTCCCCTCACGTTCCTGAACATCTTAAAATTCACAACCTGATCTCTGTTGTGCTGGGGAAATGGGGTGCAGGATCCCCTCCCCGCAGCTGGGGGCAGTTTAGGACCCACGCCAGAGAGACAGCTGTGCCCCCAAATGTCTGTCTCTGGGAGACTCTCAGCAACAGAATTTTTTTTTTTTTTTTTTTTTTTTGGCCATGCCGCACGGCATGTGGGATCTTAGTTCCCCAACCAGGGATCGAACCCATGCCCCCTGCGTTGGAAGCGCTGAGTCTTAACCTCTGGACCGCCAGGGAAGTCCCAACAGAATTCTATAAAGAGGCAGGGGCAGAAACCAAGCATTCTTGAGGTCAGGACATTCCAGAAATAGCTGGAGTGGAGGGGAAGGGGGGAAAGTAGGCTTGTGGGGTCTTCTGGCAGGTTAACTGGGACGTTAAAGGGAAGGATGGGTCCTGCAGGGATCACCAGGGACGTCTAAATGATACTGAGATTACACCGAACATACAATCATCCAAACTCAGAACGCAGTGTCCAGAAGGGCCAGATCCATTGAAACTGAATACAGCTATTACTTAAAAATCAATATGGATCAAATGGAGGGATATTCTACCAAAAAAAATGGCCTATACTTTTCAGGGTTATGAAAGACAAAAAAAGAAAAAAAGGCTGAGGAACTGTTGGTGATTTAAGGAGACTCAAAGGAACTTGACAACTAAACGCAGGTGGGATCCTGGATTGCGCTCTGAACCAGGAAAAACTTAGCTTTCTTTTTGCTGTAAATGACATGATGGGACAATTGGCAACATTTGAATAAAGTATGCAGAGAGGTAATCGTACTGTAAACAATGTCCTATTCTCGATTTTGATCACTGTAAAGCGGTTTCTTAAGAGAATGCCCTTGTTTTAAGGAAATAGACACGAAAGGGAGTCATGTGCAACCAATTATGAATATAAGTAGTTTAGAAAAACATACATATATACATACATACATTTAAAATATATAGAGGCAGACAGACACAGAGACAGAGAAAAAGAAACAAACAGAAAAAGAATGCTAAAGCAAACATGGTAAAATGTTAATCTGGGGGAATTTAGGTGAAAAGTATATGGGATTCTTTGTATGGTTTTGCAACTTTTCTAAAGACTAAAATTATTTCCAAGTAAAAAGTTTAAAAAAACATTATGGTGCAGGAAGTACTTTATACACAGTAGGCTTTGTTTAAAGCCGCGTTTCTCAATCAGGACTGAGTTTTCCCCCAGGAAACATCTGGCAATGTCTGGAGACGGTGTTGGTTGTCATAAATGGGGGGCATGGGCGGTGGGGTGCTACTCGCATCTAGTCCTACACAAGGCAGCCCCCCAACAAAGAATTATCTGGCCCAAAATGTCAGTAGGGTTGAGAAACCTTGATTTAAATATTTAAAGAAAATGAAGCAAGATTCTTCACCGACACCAGCCATGGAAGTATTGGGAAAGCATCCTCACTTGATACAAGCCTTCTCTCTCTGTCTCTCGACCAACATCTCCACTCATTCTATCCCATCTCTGCCAGGTACACCGGAATCCTGTTTCAATGGACGTCATTTGGTCTGCCTAGCATCTCTTCTCTCCCTTCTTCTGGCACCAACACATAGCTTCTTCTGGAAAGGGCTCTTCTCTTAACTCCAACCATGTGGGCTGGATGGGAACTTCAATATTCTTAGGGCTCCTACTGCTGTAGCCACATGACATTGTGCCCCAGTAGGGCCAGTTCTAGTACCTCACCCTTCCTACCAGAGCTGAGTGGTTGAAGGCAGGAGTGGATAATTGGCTGTCCTGAGGCCACCGCCCAGACTGTTTAAACCACAAAGTGTTTAACTTACTTGGAATTTGCTGTCAAAACTTGAAAGCTGGGCCACTTTACATTTTTAAAAATCCTGATCTCCTGGTTTACTTGAATCATTAAGACTTTGGTGCCCACAGGTGTAAGGATAACAATTGTACTCACCTCCTGGGGTCGTTATATATATGTATATGTTTATATATACACATGCATACATACATGTACTACACACTCACACAAATGAGTGCATTTGTCACTCAAAAGAAGGTCCTTCTAGAACACTACTCACTCATTTGGGAAAAAAGGATGTTTAGATGCATAAAAATACCTTCTCTTAGGTACTACAAATGCAAAGGTATTTTAATTGAGTTCATTTAGGATCCCCTACCCTTGATGTCTTGGTAGTCGCTGATGCTTACCAGGGACCATTATAGGGGTATCATACACTCTTGCTTCATCCTGTGGACAAGGAGTGTCTGAAACAAGGCAGCTGGCCAGTGTGATGTGGTCCACAGCCATCTCTGCTCAGAGGTGGGCACCTTGACACAGAGAGCTTGCAGCACACTCCTTTGGTTTGAAATGTATAGACGTTTTCTAAGAAGATGATACAGTGAAATCCAAATAAGAATACAAACCAGACTCTTCTCCTTTCAGAATCGCTCAGGCCAACACCTTCAGGAGGGTCCAGCAAGGTGGGCAGTAGATACAATGGCCAAGAGCCGGGTGTCAGAGGTCGAGTGGCTAGAAGAGCAGCCACCTGGGAAGGGGAGCTTGGTCATCACATTCTTAGTAAGGCAAGGGGGGCAGCCAACACCAGGTGTTGAACCTGAGAGGACTGAGGTGGGGGGAGCAGAGAAATGGCCTGGTATAGAGAGATGAGACAGGAGTTACAAAGAAAGAAAGGGAGAAATCTAGAATGAGACTTGTGTTGTTGGATTAGCATGGAGATATCTGTGTGGACTCATGGCTTTTGAGAGAGACAGACAGACAGACAGAGGTGTCACTGTGTGTACCACTATTTCCTGACTAGAGCATCCAAACAGCAATGAGCACCTCTAGAGCTTAGACTTTGGTTTCTAAGCACCGTTCTCCACTGAAAGAAACTGAGCTGATTCTAGCACTGGGGCAGGAAAACTACAAGATGAGTTCAGAAATTCTTCTATTTAGAAAGGAAGAAAATGCATAAAGAATATTGAGGACACATCAAAAGGACATAGAAGCCATGATAAAATGGCTCCCACTGCCAAACTGAGGATATTCTGAGCATCGAAATAACCAGTGATAGTAACGAAACATAAGCCAGAGAGTACAAATGAAACCCATGACCCCATTCTGTTAATAAATTCATAAATGAAGTACTGAAATTCTAATAATAAACACATTGTCCCTGAACATCTTTTCATAGAATATTTATTAATTTTAAAGCGAATAAGGGTAACTTCACAGTAGAGAAGCTTGGCAAGCACTACCTTCACCTAGTGATCAAGTGTGCATCATTAATATTGTGACAAATTCAAATCACGTGCCACCTGATTAAATGCGAAACGGGGAGAGCAGAGCATCCCTTCTGAGACACTCCTGCCAAAGGTGTATAATTGGAATCTAAGCACAAAGAAACATCAGACAAACCCAAACTGAGAGACAAGCCACAAAATAAGTAGGCTGTAATCTTCAAAACTCTCAAGGTCATGAAACTCAAGAAAAGACTGAAGGAAAACAAAGACCCATGACATGAAGGAGATTACTGAGACAACAGGGGATACTGAATTAGGGTCTGAGGATGGTAGAGTAGTCAGGCGGCAATGTTTATTCCTGATTTTCACGCTGTATTGTGGTTCCGTAAGAGTATGTCTTTGTTCGTAAGAAAACACATGGCAAACATTCAGGGGTGGTGAGTGCCTATTTGGTCATTCACTCTGAGACAGCTCAGGGGACCAGAGTTCCAGGCACGTGTTCTTACAACTTGTCCATAGGTTTGAGCTTGTTTAAACATAGTAACAACAGACGTCCAACTCTCTTCCACTATGTCCTAAAGACCAGACACAGGGGGACATAACCTCATCTAAGGAGGCAGGAGGACACTCTGGAGAACAGTACGGAGGTTCCTCAAAAAAAACTAAAAATAGAGTTGCCATATGATCCAGCAGCGATCTCACTCCTGAGCAAGTATCTGGACAAAACTCTAATTCAGAAAGATCCGTGCACCCCTATGTTCACAGCAGCACTATTCACAATGGCCAAGACATGGAAACAACCTAAATGTCCATGGACAGACGAATGGATAAAGAAGATGTGGTACATATATACCATGGAATACTGCTCAGCCATAAGAAAGAATGAATAATGCCATTTGCAGCAACGTGGATGCAACTAGAGATGATCATACTAAGTGAAGTCAGTCGGAAAGAGAAAGACAAATGCCATATCATATCGCTTATACGTGGAATCGAGAATAAGACACAAATGAACTAATCTGCGAAACAGAAACAGACTCTCAGACATAGAGAACAGACTTGTGGTTGCCAAGGGCGAGGGGAGTGGGGGAGGGATGGAGTGGGAGTGTGGGATTAGCAGATGCAAAGTATTATATAGAGAATGGATAAACAACAAGGTCCTATTGTACAGCACAGGGAACTATACTCAGTATCCTGTGATAAGCCATCATGGAAAAGAATGTGAAAAAGAATGTATACCTATGTATCACTGAATCACTTTGCTGTACAGCAGAAATTAACACAACATTGTCAATCAACTGTACTTCAATAAAATAAATTATAAAAAATAAGGAGAAAAAAAAAAAAATAAGGAGGCAGGAGCCCAGTGAGGGCAGGAGCCTTGGACAGAGGACCCCATACAGGAGTCACAGGCACAGGGGCACACGGAGCAGGTGGGGAGTAAATACTCCAGCCTCGCTCTCTGTCTGACCTCCAACCTCCTACAAGTGCCCTCATTGGCCAACTCAAGACGGCACATAACAGGCACAGGAAGTGCCCCCTGAGGAGATCAGCCTTCCAGGGCACGCAGCAGGATGGAGAGCATGTCTGCAATGTGGGCAAATGGGAAAAGAAAAGCCAAATATACATTAGCCCATTGGACCCTTTACAATAACTCTGTGAGATACGCTTTCCTGGCCCCATTGCACAGATCCAGAAACTGAGTCTCTGTGGGACTAAATAACACGCCCGTATCTACACAATGGAGCAGAAATCTGGCTCAGGCTCGTGTGAACCCCAAGCTTTATTCTTGCCCCTTAATTAGGAGTTATCAGGTGAGGCTGAGGCCCTGATGTGCTGAACCAAGCTCCGTCTGGATCCTATCTTTGTCTCTCCAAGCAGTACGCGGGCCCATCTGCTGCATCCGTCTCTTTTTTTGTCTCTGATGTTGAAGAGATGGCTGGGTTGACAGGCGAGTGATAAACGATGCCTGCTTATCCTTGTTTCAGGCGAGTGTGACACAAACTCAATTAGGAAAACACATCTTCAGGGCTGCTTCCTGTTCATACCTACTAGGCTCAGGTGGATGTCTGAGCAGGAAAGAGAGACAACTTGTTTGCATGACTTTTCTCTGTCTTCCCTACCCTGTGTCGCTCACACTCCTAAATCTGGAGATGTAGGAATATTTACTGGGTTTTTTAATGGCCCCAATCATGCACCCTTTTTCTGGTGGCAGCACCCCAATTGTCCTCTGCACCCCACTGTCAGCCCTTGCAAACTCCTCCCACAGCTCCCAGACAGGATAATTAGGGCACATTGTCTTTTCCAGACCAGGTTGACTGGTTCAGAAATGGCACGTGAACCAAACAGAGCCAAGGAGACACAGTATGACCTTTCCTGTGTTCATCGGGTATCGTGTAAAGGACAGTTGATCTTGACTCCACAAGGGTGGGAGCCTGGGACTGCCAAGACCCACCACATACAACCTAAAAATGAAGCCAGCACCATAATAGGCAAAGCAAAGAACTGAAGGAAAAAAACCTCTGATGTCATAATTGAACACCTGGATCAAGCCATAACTGATGACTAATTTTAGTGTAATTTCATCACCCCCACAAGACATCTTGTACCCATCTGCAGTCACTTTTCATTATTTCTGTAATTTACTCAGTTGTTAAGAGAAAGCCCTAATCAAGGGTGTTTTTCACTGTTTACTGTGAAATTCTAGTCTCTGTTTTAAGCTGATTTCTTTCATGTGGCCGTTTCTGGGAACTCATTATCTGCAAAGCAGGGGGCCCTCCTTTCTCTCACCTGAAAGGAAGAGGCAGAGAGTACAGAGAAGGATGGCCACTTAGAAATAAAGTCAGTGACTTGAAAATGTGGCCTCTGGCTAGCTCATTTGAGCATCACACTATCATGAACATTCTCACCTCCAATCCAAGGGACAATTTCCGGGAGTGACTGATGGAGAGAAGGAATAGTGGTGGATTCTATTCTCAGTTAGGGACCCTCGATAAAATGATGGCCGTCTAAGGACTTCCAGCACATCAAACTTACCTCCCCATTTTTCTGCACTATCTAGATGTAAGAGATGAGCTTGGGGTGAAAGACAGATACTACGAGAAGCCAAAGACAGAATTAAATCATGTATTCATTTGTTCATTCACTCATTCACCAAGTATTAAGGGCCTCATATGTGCCAGGCACTGGGGCTGATGAGCAAGAGAGATATGTACAATAGTGAACAAAAGAGAAAAGAAATTCTGTTCTCATGGAGCTTAAATTCTAGGGGAGAGGAAGATGGCTAGCCAAATAAGGGAAATCTGTGGGTTATCAGGTGGTGATAAGAGAAACACAATAGAAAAGGGGATTAGAGAATGCCATAATGAAGAATAGCAGATGGTGTAGACAAAGGGAAATGGCTCCAGTAGATTCCTACATGTTACCCCACAGCAGGCATGTGCAAAGGCCCTGAGGTGGGAGCCCAGTGGGGTGGTGAGAGCCAGCAAGGCGGCCAGTGGGACTGGAACAGAGTGTGCGTGTGAGGGCGCGGGGGTTGAGATGAGGTCAGAAGGATGCCGGGGGTCAGAGTTCACGTCGCACCTGTAGGTCACTGAATACACTGTGGCTTCAGCTCTAAATATGATGGGACCCTCTGGAGGGTTCTGAGCAGAGGACAACATGACCTGATGGTCAGGAGGGGTCTGAATGGGGCACCTCCCCAACCAAGGTGCAGCTGCTGTGTGCTGAGGATGGAGGGCATGGTGGGCCTCCTCCTGGGTTATTAAAGTAAGGACTGTCTCTACAGGATTCAAAGTAACTGGATAAGAAGTTGACAGCACCACACCCTTTAGCACCGTGTGTGTTTGCAGGAGAGAAGCTCAAGACATGAGAGAGAGAGAATAAAATCCCCCAGATCAAAGACTCCTCGACCACTGAGAAGGGCTAAGAAGCTGATGTTTGCAGACCTCCTGCGTCGTGAACGAGAGAGTGAACCCCAGGACTCCTCCCAGCCAACCTCCCAGCCAAAGCAGACACCTCCTGTCATTGATGGTCCGGGGAGGTGTCCAAGGGCCAGGCCACAGCCGGGGAGATGACTGACCCATAGCGGGGACATCAACACGACAGAGGAAAACGTTGAGTTTGAAAGCAGACGAGAAAAATCTGCTCTGTGAGTCCATTCACTGGTTACAATTAAAAATGGAAACTAAAGAGAATGGTGACCCGAGGCTGTGTGCTGAGCCAAAAGATTTACATAAACTGGAGAAAAGCGCACATCACCACTTAGGGGGCAGGAGAGATGAAACAGAGCTGGGGCAGAACTGGATAAGGAATTTTTTTTCTCATAAGTGAAGATGGCAGAGCGGGAAGCCTTTTAGGGTTGCCTCCTAGGGCTGAGGCATTAGAATCTGACCAGCTTTAGGAACTCAACCCTCACGGAGGAGGGAAGGTCTCATCTGCAAGACGGACCAGTGGCAGAAGATGTTACTGATGCAGCAACTGGACCATGGCTGGTACGAGAGGGATTTTTTTTTTTAATTTTTATTGAACTATAGATTTATAATGTTGTGTTAGTTTCACGTGTACAGCAAAGTGATTCAGTCATATACAGAGAGATAGATATATAGATTCTTTTTCAGATTCTTCTCCATTATAGGTCATTACAGGATAGTAAGTAGAGTTCCCTGTGCTATACAGTAGGTCTTTGTTGGTTCTCTATTTTATATATAGTAGTGTATATCTGCTAATCCCAAACTCCTAATTTATCCCTCCCCCGCCTTCCCCTTTGGTAACCACAAGTCTGTTCTCTATGTCTGTGAGTCTGTTTCTGTTTCGTACATAAGTTCATTTGTGTCATATTTTAGATTCCACATATAAATGGTATCATATGGTATTTGTCTTTCTCTTTCTGACTTATTTCACTTAGTGTGATCTCTCTAGGTCCATCCATATTGCTGCAAATGACATTCTTGTGTTCTATTTTATGGCTGAGTAGAATGCTATGGTATGTGTGTACCACAGCTTCTTTATCCATTCCTCTGTTGATGGACACTTAGGTTGCTTCCACGACCTGGCTATTGCAAATAGTGCTGCTATGGAGGGGTGTTTGATGGAGGAATAATGAATGAAAGGAGGAGAGCCAAAGCAGACAGAAACTAAAGAAGGCCCCCCAGAAGCAAAGGTGCGTTGGGAGGTGGATGTGCTTGACTTAACTGTTGATGCAGACAGAAGAAGCAAACTGACCTCACCATGAACTGCTCCAAGAGCTTTAACTACACACGTGAGACGCAGCCATCCAACTGGCCTTTGGTTTCCTTCATTTTGTTCTTTGGTTGTTTGGATAGGGTCCTCCTGCCTGCCTGGCGTCCATTCCTTTTCATCTGACAAAGCCCGATTTGTCTTTGGACGCCACACCTTCTGCACTCTCTGTCCTAGTAGTTTGGGTGGAGATGACCTGAGGCTCCCAGATTGGTGTGTCCCAGACCTGACCAATCAGAAACTCCATCCCCCCCACCCCCCTTAACAGTGACTGGCTCAGGGTTGGGCCAGGGACTCCAGTGACCACCATGAGATTCACACCATCAACTTTTTCTACAAGCATTTGGGAAGTCACTTTATTTTCGTTGGGGTGTGCTGTGTGGATAGAATGTAAACCTTGAGCTGCTGGTGACAATGATGACCACTCAGAAATGAAGCCAACACAAAGAACAGAGCAGACAGAGGTGGAAAGAAACAGTGTCTGGTTACATTGATTGACCCCTGGATCCAGCCGTGCCTGAAGCCTACCTGGTATTTTTTCAGTTACCTGACCTAATACATTTTTTCGACACCCCCCCTCCCATTTTTTAATTTAACTTAATTTTTTTTTTTTGCTTTGGTACCATTTGCATAAGCTGGGATTTTTGGCATTTGCAACTAAAGGGGTTGAGACTAATGAACTGAATGATCTGGTGCCTATTCAAAGACCATTTCCACTGGGGAGGTGGGGAAACCTTGTGTCAGGGCCTCAAACACAACCTCACTGTTTCCAACGGAGACAAAACCATGTTTCCAGAGCCACTTCCTGTTTAAGGTGTGAGATTTTTATTTTTTAATTTTTTTGTAATTTCGGCTTAAAATCATCACTAAGCTGGAACTCCACGATAAGAACAGAACCAGCCTTCTGTTCTGTGTGTGTGCTGGGGGTGGGATGAGTGTCTTAAAGTTCCTCTGTTTATTTTGAGAATAAGAGAATTGCCCCAAAGGACTGCTAATCTACCCCCATGTGCCAAAGTGGGCAGTGTTATATCCACATTTCTACAGCATTGGAGTCCACAGAGTCGGTGAGGAAACGCGGCAGAAATCAAGCATTATAATTAAGGGGCCAGAGGGACCGATTGAGCAAGAACGATGAAAAGAGTGGCCTGAAGAGTTGGATGAAAAAATTAACCTAAGGGAGGCATGGGAGCTGCTTTGGATGTTTCTGGTGGCTCTGCGACCCCAGAGGGAGAAGGGTTGTTTAAGACAGTATCAAGAGTGTTACGAAACTAAGCGAAATGGAATTAGGTCTAAGCTGTATTTAAGCATGAAGTACATCAAGGGATGTCTCAGAATCTAAACCCCTGGCTCTCTGTTTAGGCTGATAATAAACAGACACCGCACACTTGAGGAGCTTTTCCTATTCCCTGATACGGTCAAATCCACTGTTCTTCTAATTCTTTTTATTTTCTCCATTTTTTAAAAAAGCATCTATGTGTAGTTTCCATTAGATTTTTTGGGTGATTTTTCTTCTCCATGGCTTTGATAACTACACATATAATAATGGCTGTAATTTACTGACCTTCTACCACGTGCCAAATATTACCGTGTGTAATGGGTTGAATGGTGGCCCCCAAAAGATAGGTCCACTTAGAACCTATGGATGTGGTCTTATTTGGAAACAGAGTCTTTTCAGATGTAATTAAGTTAAAGACCTTGGGATGAGGTCATCCTAGATGAGGGTGGGCCCTAAATCAATGACAGGGTCCTTGTAAGACAGAAGGGGGGAAGACATGCACAGAAGCCCACGTAAAGATGGAGGGAGACGGGAGGGATGCAGCCACAAGCCAAGGAAGCCAGGAGCCAACAGACGCTGAAAAGAGGCAAAGCAGGAACTTCCCCTAGAGTCTTTGGAGAGAGCATGGCCCTGCCTGCATTTGAGTTTGGACTTCTGGCTCCAGAACTGGCAGAAAGTAAGTTTCTGTTACATTAAACTACCCAGTTTATGGTAATTTGTTACACCAGCCTCAGGAGATGAATACACCATGCTGAGCAGCTACGCCCATTTTTTTCCTTAAAAGAGTCTCACAATCCTACAAAGTAGGCTCACAAGAGCTGTCCTTTCCTCCAAGAGTTTCTGCTACAAACACACTCTCTCTTGCCTTCTTTTGTAACAGTTCTTCGATCTTTCTCTGGGAGAAATACCCTTCTCCCTTGAATACAAAATGGTGGAACTGTCCATCAGATCGTCTTAATCTTTTCTAGACAGGGATGGGGCTAAGTAACCTGTTCTCATCCCTGGCTACACCTGAGAATCACCTGAAGAGCTTTTAAAAAGTAAAGATGATCAACCCTACCTCTATGCCCACCTCCGCTCCACTACTACAAAGATCCTGGCCCAATTGGTTAGGTGTAGAGTCTGGACGTTAGCATTCTTTAAAGCTTCCTGGTGATTCTAAAGTTCAGCCAAGGTTAAGGGAGTCTTTCTCCCTGGAATCTAAAACATGAGCACAGAGATTAAAAACAAAATAATTAGAGCCCCCGTATCCCAGCAGTGGTACCCTGAAACCAGACATCCATGATAACTACCAGGACTCTTGAACTGGCAACTTCAGACTTTTAGGAAACTGGTCCCTTAGTGTACCTTCGGGGTCATAAGATCCCAATCCCTTAGTCCTTAGGTGGCCCTGATATGTTTCTGATGCTTCTGACCAATTCATCCAGGAACTGGCAGAACAGATACTCAAAACTAAGCTTCTGCTTCCATGATATAGGGCATCCTTACTTAATCCGTAAGTGATAGCCGCCCCCCGTGTCGCTGACAACGTGAAGGGTGTGAGGAAGAAAGAAAAAATATTTTTTGGAAGGGGATTAAGAGGTACAAACTTCCAGCCATAAAATAAATGAGTCACGGGAATGTACTATACAGTATAGGGAATATAGTCAGTACTACTGCAATAACTTTGTATGGTGATAGATGGTTACTAGACTTTTCATGGTGATCAATCCGTAATGTATATAAATGTCCAAACACTATGTTGTACAACTGAAACTAATATAACACTATATGTTAACTATACTTCAATAATAAAAATATTATGTAGAGATGACACGGTCTTCTACATCAAGTCTTTGAGTTGCTTAGGATCCCAGACATTTGCAGGTGTGAACTTAACACTCTTAATATACCACTAAGAGCATCCTTAATCAAAAAAATAAAAAAAAAAAAAAAAAAGAAATGTACACACTTCGGAAGACAAGGACTTACTCACTCTGGGAGATATCTATAACCATTGTCTTCGAAATTTTGCTAATTCAGACTTTGGCTGGGTTGTATTTTACCTTTGTCCTCTCCTCAGAGGCAGTAATTTCTAAATCCCTAAGGTGTAAAAACAGTTTTGTTCAGCTCAGCATACAGGTAGGAGAAAGAATCAAGTCCTGCAGGGAAAACAGTTTCAAAGATATCAGAAGTACCCACTCAGAAATAAAGGCAAGCCAATTAAACATAACTGGTATCCTTCTTCAAAGTATATACAAATAATCTCTAAGTGAAAATTCCCTTAGCCATACCCAGGGTGTAAGATGAATGCACTTGAGAAGGATTATATGTAGAGGAAAAAGTGTTGGGGATATACTGTTTTAAGGTTCTTACACAACATATAAAGCAGTATGACCTCATTTGAATGCAGGCTTTGATTAATTAAAGATAAATTTTGTAAACCTTAGGGCAATGGCTAAATTTTAAAGAGGTATAAATAATGAGCCAATATGGAGATAAAATGGAATCATAAAAAATATACTCAGTAGGAAAGCAGGCAGAAAAAGAAGGAAAAAGGAGTAAAGAACAGATGGCACATAAAGCAAAGAGCAAGATGATAGATTTTAATATAAACATATCAAAAATTTCATTAAATATAAATGGTCTAAGTATAATGATTAAAAGACACAGATTATGAGATTGGATAAACAGGCAAACCCCAACTACATGCTCTCTATAAACAATCTACATAAAATATAAAAACACAAATTGGTTTTTTAAAAAACCAGAAAAGATACTACAATGCAAACATTAATCAAAAGTAAGCCGAGGTGGCTGTATTAAGATCAGATGAAACAGACTTCAGAATAAGGAATACTTCCAAGAATGAAGAGGGATATTACATAACAAGAAAGGAGTCAGTTCACCAAGAAGTCATTACAATCCTAAGCGTATATGTACCTAAGACAGTGTTTCAAACACGTAAAGGAAAAGCTGACAGGACTGAAATGAAAACTAGACAAACCCACAACTTCAACACTTCTGTCAATAACGGACAGAACAAAAAGATTAAAAAATAAGCAGGGATATAAAACACCTGAACATCACTAGAGATATTAAGAGAATCCTTGTAAATCTTAGGCAAAGATTTTTTTAGATGTGACACCAAAAGCACAATTACTAAGAGAAAAAAAATCAACAAACCAAACTTCATTAAAAAATCCTTTGCTCTTCCCAAGACACATACTGGGAGAATTTCTATAAACACCTATCTGAAAATGGACTTGTACCCATAATATATAAAGTGCCCTCAAAGATCAATAATATGAGAACAACAACCAACAAAAAACTGGCAAAAGATTTGAAAAAGACATTCACCAAAGAAGGTATAAGGATGGTAAGTAAGCACAAGAAAGAATGCTCAACATTATAACTCATAGGATAAAAGTTAAAACTTGAAAGATATACTGCTACACACCTATTAGAACTGTTACATAAAATCAAACTAAAACAAGGGATAACATTAAGTGGTCCTGAAGATACAAAACAACAGGAACTCTTATACCTTGCTGGTGGGATTGCAAAATGTTTCCATGTTTGAAAAAAGTTTGCAATTTCTGATAAAGTTATGTGTACAGTTACCACACCAGCCAGCAATTCCAGTCCTAGGTATTTACCCAAGAGAAATGAACAAACATTCATCTGAAAACCTGTTTGCGAATACTTATAGTGGCATTTTTCATAATGACCCCCAAATGGAAGTAATCCAAATGGCTTTCAACTAGGAAATGAATAAACAAACAGTGCTGTATCCATTCACTGTAATATTATGTAATATTATTAACACTGTAATATTATGCAGTATTAAAAAGCAATAGACTATCTGTAGTCTTTTTGATTATAGCCATCTGACAGGTGTGAGGTGATATCTCATTGTGGTTTTGATTTGACGATGAAGGGAACCCTTGGTCACTGTGGGAATGTAAATTGGTGCAGCCACTGTGGAAAACAGTATGGAGGTTCCTCAAAAAAAACTGAAAATAGAGCTACCATATGATCCAGCAATTCCACTCATGGGCGTACATCTGAAGAAAATGAAAACACTAATTCGAAAAGACAATGCACCCCGATGTTCACAGCAGCCTCTTTTACGATAGCCAAGATATCGAAGCAACCTACGTGTCCATCAACAGATGAATGGATAGAGAAGATGTGGTACATATATACAATGGAATATTACTCAGCCATAAAAAAGAACGAAATTTTGCCATTTGCAATAACATGGATGGGCCTGGAAGATATTATGCTTAGTGAAATAAGTCAGACAGAGAAGGACAAATACTGTATGTTACCACTTACACGTGGAATCTATAAAATAAAACAGGGACTTCCCTGGTGGCGCAGTGGCTGAGAATCCGCCTGCCAATGCGGGGGACATGGGTTCGAGCTCTGGTCCGGGAAGATCTCACATGCCACAGAGCAACTAAGCCCCTGAGCCACAACTACTGAGCCTGCGCTCTAGAGCCCGCCAGCCACAACTACTGAGCCCACGTGCCACAACTACTGAAGCCCGCGCTCTAGAGCCCGTGCTCCACAAGAGAAGCCACCGCAATGAGAAGCCCATGCACCTCAATGAAGAGTAGCTTCCACTCGCCGCAACTAGAGAAAGCCCACGCACAGCAGCGAAGACCCAACGCAGCCATAAATAAATATATTAATAAAATAAGATAAAATAAAAAATAAAACCAAACTAGTGAATCTAACAACAACAACAACAAAAAAACAGACTCACAGATATAGAGACCAACTAGTGGTTACCAGTGGGGAGAGGAAAGGGGGAGGGGCAAGACAAGGACAGAGGATTAAGAGGTACAAACTACCATGTATAAAATAAATAAGCTACAAGGATATACTGGGCAGCCCAGAGAATACAGACAATATTTTATAACTATAAATGGAGAATAACCATTAAAATTTTGAATCACTATGTCATATACTTGAAACATAAGATATTGTAAATCAACTATAGCTCAACTTAAGAAAAAGAACAAAAAGGAATAGACTGTTGATATATAGGTGAATATTAAATGCACTGTGCTAAGTGAAAGACATGATTCGAAAGCTGCATACTGCACGACCCCATTTTTATGGAATTCTGAAAAAGGCAAAACTATAAGGACAGAGAACAAATCAGTGGTTGCCAGGGGCTGCAGGTATAGGGGGAGGAGGTGGCAGAAACACCCAGGAATTTGGGGGCTGATGGAAGTGTTCTTTATACCTCAGTTATGTTCGTGTTTACATGGCCATGTGCGTTCATCAAAATGAAAACTCTATCCTCAAAGGGGTGAATTTTTACTGTATGAAAATTACATTAACAAACCTTACTTTTAAACAACGCAGACTGCTGTAGAGATATTCTATCCTTCAGACTTTCCATTTATTTCATTAATTCAGTAATACTCCCTTTCACTCCAATTAAAATGCCAAAGATTCGTTTTTATTAACCTTGCTTCTCATGACTATGGATGTTATGAAATATCTAATACATCCAAAGGCTTTGTTTTAACCCCTGCTCATGAAAGTGCTAACTGCTAATATAATTGAGAGTTCTGGGTTCTTCTCTGCCCAATTCTAGCCACATTTGTGATTAAGCTAAGGATGAATATTGAGATAAAGGAGGAAGAGCTGAAAGTGCAAATTCAAATGGCTGAGGGGAAGGGGCCGGCAGGTAAGGGGGAGAAGAGAAGCACTTAATAAACACCCCACCCAGGGGCCGGGGCGGGGGACACCCACGCACAGCCTTGGCACGATGTAGCCTTACGGGAATGCGCACCCGAGGTCGGCAGAGCGCCCACCCTCTTAGGGGAAATTGGAAATCCCAATTTTTGTATGTGAATTCTCCCAATTTGGGGGGGGGGGGTGTGCCTGTTCAGTTTTTTATTTTAAAAAGCACTGTGGACAGAACAGTGCTTGTGTGCAGGTCATGAAGTTTGCAAGCGCTGGTCTAGAGCCCTGGGTTGTAGAGCAAGAAAACTAGGACAGGCCTAGGAGTCTGGTGGTTTCATAGAATGGCTTCCGAGAAGCTGAAATCACTTCTAAGAAGCTTCAACGCAGCAGGGAGTTTCAACTTGGGTCGGAAGGGGTGTGTGCTTAATGCAAAGAGTGTGTGTGTACTTTAAGTATAAGGAAAGCCAAGGCATGAGCCTTACACGTGCAATCTAAAGTATGAAACAAACTAGAGAATATAACAACAACAACAATGAAACAGACTCACAGAGAGAGAGACACACTAGTGGTTACCAGTGGGAAGAGGGTGCACGTGGGAGCCGAGAAGGACCTCTCCCCCCTGACAACCTCTTCCTACTCATGACACCCGCCCCAGCCCCTAAATCCCAAATCAGCAGTTCAAAATCCCCAAAGCTCTGACTATCCAAAGGTTGGCTGGCTGGTTTTTAATTCTTTTGGTGACCACGGCTGCTCTAAAGTACAACGAAGCTATCTGGGGACTTTATCCTCTTCTATGTATATACTCACATCTTTCATGCAAAATGACTTGTGTGTCCAGTTACAGCTGCAACTCCACACCCAGCCTGGGCGTGTTAGACAATATACATGGATGATCCTGGGCCTCTCTCTGTCTATCTACCTACCTACCCTCTGAATTGTGAAATACACCTGGCCCCAGACTTCCGAAAAGAGATTTCCGGCCTGTGTGACCTTCCCAGGGGCCCCCTACGTGACTGACAACCGTCACTTCACCTCTGACAGCATCTCAGCCTACCACTGCCCTTTCCTCCCCTTTACACGGGGCCAATTCTTCAACCTGTAACTCAACGACACTTTGCGTCATCTACCTCAGCCCAAGTCTTAAATCTTAGGAAGACTCCCTTCTTTCAGTGCCCTCGTCTATTTAGGGAACCGCCCAAGGACAATGATTCTGTTCCAAACCCTGGGGAATTGCAGAGCCTTAAATCCACAGTTGAACATCAGCTTGCAATGGGTATTAAAAACTGATCAGTGGTTTTGAGGGTTCCAGAAATCGGCACTTAAATCCTTGGGCAAGAACAGTCAGCGATGGATTTTTTTTTTTTTTTTTTTAAACGACAGTACAAATTTAAACAAGGGTCAGAAGACTTCCCTCCCTATAAGAAATTCATGGAGCAAACATTTTCTTTACAGAGGTATCTGATAGGGTGAATGTACTGCTGCTTATGACCACGAGAAACAAAATGAAAAATATTTTGCAGACCCATCTGCAGTGAAAACTGCCAAGCAAAAGCGGGAAGAGAAAACCCCACCAAATCAAGGTTGCCCTAAGCCATGGGGAGAGGTGGCTTTGGGGGTAGGGGTGGGGCATCTCCCCCTAACCTCTAACACCCTCACCACCTGCTGTGTAAATAGCATCTTTAAAACAAAATTCCCGGGCTTCCCTGGAAGCGCAGTGGTTAAGAATCCGCCTGCCAGTGCAGGGGACACGGGTTCGAACCCTGGTCCGGGAAGATCCCACATGCCGCGGAGCAACTAAGCCCGTGAGCCACAGCTACTGAGCCTGCGCTCTAGTGCCCGCGAGCCACAACTACTGAGCTTGCACGCCTAAAACCTATGCTCCTCAACAAGAAGCCCGCAACCAAGAGTAGCCCCCGCTCCGCTCGCCGCAACTAGAGAAAGGCCAGGCGCAGCAAGGAAGACCCAACGCAGCCAAAAATAAATAAAATAAATAAATTTTTTAAAAAAATTCCCAATTCCACTTTCCAACAAAATTGCTGTCCCTGGCCTCTTCCACGTGGACGTTGCTAATGGCCACTTCTCTAAATCAAAAGTAAAATCCTCTAGATGGTGTGGGGGGAGGAACGTGAGCTTTAATTAAGAAAAGTCCACAACTTACTTCACAGAGCACATTCAGCAGTCAGAGTTCCAACCTGACTGAATCCTCTCACAGACGGAGAAAGCCTGATCAGGGACGTTCACCCTTCGCTCAAATTAAAATGACACCACCTTCCTCCACGAAGTGCTTTCTACCCATTAAGTCACTTTATCAGAACAACATCTCATTTTGGGAAGGAATTTTTTTTTTTTTTTTTTTTTTTGAACGGCCACTTTCCATTTGGGGAAACCAAGTCCTAGAAATGATAGAACCCAGAGCTCACGGCAGAATCAAGTAACCAGATTTTCTAACAGATTTGTCCTCTGGAATAAAACAGAAATATGTCCCCCATCCCGTCACACACGCGCGCGTGCCCGTGCGCGCGCGCGCACACACACACACACACACACACACACACACACACTCCTGTTTACCTGGAGCTCTTGGGAGAAAGGGACAGTATCTAAAACAGCAATTTTGTCCGGTTGGTGTGTCTGGGGACCTGCACCCTTAAGGAAAGCAGATTTTTCTGGAATTCCAGCCGGTGCGCAGTGACTTTTGAAAAGCAAACGTTACGTGGTAACATCAACTGGCAACTTGTCTCTGCGAATGCATTTCCAGCTCAGCCTGAAGAGCTTTAGGCGGGAGAGAGCCGTGATTCTCATCCGGTTGGACTCGGTTTACCGGCTCAGGGCCCGGGGCCGGGGCCGGAGCCGCGACGCAGCGCGAAGGGCAGGGACACTTGTGCGCATCTCTCTTTCACCCGATGGCCCCGAGACTCTTGCCCCGGCGCAGGCAGCGGAAAAACGGCTCCCCCAGCCCTCTCTCCGCGCGCTGACCCGCACCCGGTTCCCGGCCCGGCCTCGGGGCGCGCAGCCGCCGTCCCCAGATGAGCGGGGCTTCCTCGCGCGGCGCCGGTGGCCCCCGGGCTCCGAGACCCCTCTCCCCGCCCCTCCCGCCGCGGGCCCGGGCCCAACACGCACGTAATCAAAACCTGCATAATAACACCAACCTTTCCTGAGTCTTCTGGGCACTAAGCGTTCCCTCCCTGAATTCTCTTAAACCCAAGACAAGGAGATCATTCCCATTGCAGAGATGAGGAGACTGAGGTGGAAGGCCCCCCCAGGACCTGGCTGCTGGGAAGCCCAGGTCTGATTCCGACTTGCAGCCCCAGCTCTCCCACCCGCGCAATCACCTTTACGCGCTCCTAGACCACACAGGACCTCGGCGGGGCGCCCGAAGGGGTGCCGGGTTTCTCCCGAGCTGAGGTCCCCGGGAGCTGCGCATTCCTTCAGGGGCCAACGCCGGCCCGAGGGACCCCATGGTGGGGGAAACGGGGCACAAAGGGCCCGGTCTGCCCTCGTGGGTCACCAGTCCCAGTCCGACTGAGCTGGGGAGGGGGACGCCAGGCTGCGGGGGAAGAAGGCGCAAAGAACCCGGCTGCCCGCTCCCGGCCCCCCGGCTCCACGTCGTGGCCGTGCCGGGTTGCTCTAAGTCTTCACGGAACTCGGGGACGGTGAACACACACAGAGTGTCCCTCAGCCACGCCCCCTCCTCACCCCGGGAAGCACCCCGAACCCGGAGACACTGGGTCAGCCAATTTCGCCCCAATCCCACGGACGCGGCGCCCAACGGGGCTCGCCCACCTAGGGAAGGGGCCGCTCCGCGCCTGGGAGCCAGCGCCCTCACCCAGGTCCCCGCGACACCCTCACCCTTCGGTTCCCCCCACCTGGGCTCCTGGGGACCGCGGGGAACTTCCCGAGCGCCGGCGCGACCGACGCCCCCCGCCCCCGGCCTCTTACCTCTGCCCAGCAGCGCGGCCAGCACCAGGCTCAGCGCCCGGCACAGCGGCGCCACCCGCCCGGGGGCCGCGCCCTCGGAGCGCATCCTGCGTCCCGGCAGCTCAGGCCGCCCGCCGCCCGCCGGGGGCGCAGGGCCCGCTCGTGGTCCCCGCCGGCTGTCCCATGCCCCGGGGCCACCCCCGGCAGCGAGTCGGCCGGCCGGGCTGCGGACCCGGTGCTCACGCCCCGCCCCTGCCGGGTGCACGCCGCGGCGCCTGCGGATCCCGCGGAGGCTCGCGCTCTGGCCAGGACAACTTTTCTCCAGCCGCCGCGGCAGCCGCGGCCCGCCCCGCCCCCAGGGCCGCCCACTCGGCCCCGCCCCCAGGAGCCCGCCCCGCCCCCAGCCCCGCCCCGGGCCGCGGGCTGCTGGAGGCTGCCGGGGAGAAAGTGCGCGGGTCCCGGAGCAGGCGCGCGGGCGAGGGGGTGGGGCGCGCAGGGGAGCGGGCTGCGCCCGCGGGGTCCCTCCTCCTCCTCCCTGCAACCTTCCGCCTTCGTGCCCTGTGGCTCGCGTCCCGGAGAGCTCTGCGCAGGTACCGCGACGCAACATGGAGCCGGACGCTTCCCATCGGCAGCCTCCGGGGTCCTCACTCGCCGCACCTGAACTTCAGGTTGTCCCCTGATTCTTTGCCTTGAGAGCTGGGGGCATCTGGAATTAAAACTCCCCTGCAGCCGATGCGGAAGGCTCTCCCAGAGAGATTGTTCAGTGGAAAAACAGCAACGGGCAGGACAGGCTCGAGAGGGACACGGTTTCTACAGAGGCGTGCGCACATGTGTATATATTTGTGTGTGTGTGTGTGTGTGTGTGTAGCAAGACAACGCAGTATCTCAGGAAGAGTACTGGAACGCTGGGGTGACGGAAAGGTTCGTTTTACACTGTATATCCTTCTATATTGTTGGATATCGCCCCCATGCCCATGTGTTTTTAGTCACTCTTCTGGGCGGAAATGCGCCCTTCCCCAGCCAGACTTGCTCCTGCAATAGCTTTTTCTCTGCAGATGCAGACAACGACTCGCCACCCCACTTCGCTCCCCAAATCTCTTCTCTGTGACGTTCCCAGCGCTGCCCTCCCTCCCCGCGTGGATCCCAGCTGCTTGCCTGCGCGGTGACTGATACACATGCTCGGGGCCTCATCTGTTTCCCAGGGATGAACAATCTGAATGCAGGACCCCGACTCCCCCTCGTGTCCATGAGTGAAAGGCAGTGCGTTCTGAGCCCAGCAGCCTTGCCCTGGAGGCCCAGCCCTCCCGCAGCTGGCGCGCTTCCCCCAAACCCCATAGCCTGGCCTGGCGGTCCCCTGGGGTCCTGGGCTCCTCAGGGGCAGGGCTCAGGGGCCCAGCTGTCACCCAGGCTGACTCGGTCCAACCTCAGAAAAGAAGCCCACGGTGTTGTCATGTGTCACCATCGCTCCTGGTTACCAGAGGCAGGAATGAATTTCAAAAAAAAAAAAAAATATCTTTGATCAGGTGAGAAGAAACAAAAGTGAAACGTCTTGAGCACTGCAAATCCGTTTCTGCTGTCCCGACTCAGTTACAGGGGATCATGAGCCGAGCATGATGGGAAATTGGGGATTGGGGGCAAAGGGTCTGAAGGCACTCCCCATCCCTGGAGCCCTTCTCCCAGCTGGACGGCCTCCAGAGGACGAGGTCTCACTGGTCCACTCTGCTCGCCTTATGTGGGCAGAAGGCATCTGGGAAAACTAGCCAGGCCAGAAAGGAAACTGCAAAACCTTGGTGCTCATAGGCCTGGGTAGCAGAGACTTCATTTTTTAAGTGGGTTATGCTGATAGCTGCCCAGTTTTTCAGTTCATTCAGCTAGCCTACACATAGCCTTGGGAGACAGTCATAAAGTAGACTCAGGCTCCTGAAAGGGAAGGCACATTTCCTCCTCATTTTTATTTGTTAGTTTGAAAGTCACTGGAGAATAAATATTTTTTTCATTTAAATGCTTCTATCCTCAGTGAGAAATACAACATAGCCCATCATTTCCTGACTGAGTGGTTGGGAGCTGCTTCCTCTCTCCCTCGTGTCTGATAAGAGAAACGAAAGAAAAAACCCCCAGTTATGCTGGCCACTCCCCTGCTCTTCTTCGTAGGGTCATCATTTGGTCGCCCTCACCCTCCCCACGCACATCATTTCTTTACTTCTGGCACAGAATATCGCCCTCTCTACTGCACAGCCAAATACAGGCTGTGGTCCAGGACTCCATGGTTCAAATAATCAGAAAGGGCGAAACTGAACAAACCACCACGGGGGAATACATAAAAATGCTAAATGAGAAGAAAAAGGAGAAGAAGAGCCTCAGTCAAGTAAATCCACTACACAGTCCCCAAAGGCATCTGCCATCCTCGGGTGTTCCAAGTCTCAGATGTGCCTTGAGACCACAAAGTCTCCTAGCATCGCCTGTAAGAGACTTTCCTGCTTCTTCCAGACGGACAAAAGGAGACCCAGGTAATGGATGCTTCTCTTCCGCAAATCTCAGTTTAGGATCCCATTTAATCTACCACCTTCTAAAAACCAAGCAAGCACACACAAAACCAAACAAAGGGATGATGTTGTTGATTTATCTTTTTTAGGAACCCACCCCCCAAAACAGAGGTGTGAACTTAGAGGTTCATGGGCAAAGAGTTTCCTGTATTTAATTTTTTTAAGGCATGTATTTTTTAACCCCCAAATCATTAATTCCTTAACTTAGATTACTTCCAGATGCTTTTCTGAATTTCATAACCAACATCAGAGACCACTAATCTCCTCAAAGGCTATTGCAAAACTCCTTGTGGGCTTTGGGCACATGGAGACAATTAACATGATTTATAGGAGAGAAGAGAGATTGGAAAGAGGAAACCTGCTGTTTCCACATGTGCCCGGGGTGCATAAGTCAAAAAGGCAAGTTCAGATTTTTTTTGTTGTTCATGCTTAAATTCCAAATTCTTAACTTAATTGCATAAAATGAGGGTTGGAACTTGTGAGTTTAGCTCAGGAATTTCTTATAAGGTTTGCCTCTAGATAGGGGACCTCTAGGTATATGTTACTAAGAACGTGGAAAAGAAAGGCTATATGTTGGCCTCATGAGGCAGCTATAGTCGTCTTGCAGATCTAGTGGCAAGTCCTAACAATGGTGCTTGCTATTAAAGATGAAAAATAAGGAAGGCAGGCAGGCAGGTATATGTTTAGCACTCTGTGCTGGCACCTTTGTTATTGTACATAGATGTCATCTCATTTAATGCTCTAAATAACACTAATGGGAGTACTATTGTTGTCCTTTGATATTTCATCCATTCTTTCAACAAATATCTGTCTACTGCTTACCATTTGTCAGGCTCAGGTATGGGGTTCTAGCAGTGAACAAATCAGATGAAGGTCCTAAACTCATGGATCTTATAGTCTAGGGGACAGACTCTCAGGAAATATACAAATAAATCCATCCTAGAAGCCAGTGATAGGTGCTATGAATAAAACTAAAACAGAATAAGGGGAAAGTCTGATTTGGGGTTACAACTTTAGAGAGGGCAGATGGAGTGGGTAAGCTGGCGGATTTCTGAGAGAAGAGCTTTTAGGGAGGAGAAAACCAAAAGTGCAAAGACCAGGAAGCAGAGGAAAAAATGATCTTACCCCCCCGCCCCCCAGAAGAGCTCTGGCCGCTTGTAGAACACAGCCTGTAGGGGCAGCAGAGGAAGCCTGGAGTCCAGTTAAGAGCTGACTGTGGGAGGGTAGGAGGGATGCAGGCCCGGATGGGGAAGGTAGCAGGGAGTGGTGAGGTGGAGGCGTGGACCAGTTAGGCTGCCCGCTCCAGGCGAAGGCAAAAGCCTTGCCGATGGATGGGTGTGAGCTGTAGGACAGTGTTAGAGTCCGGGGTTTCCCCAATGGTACCCTTCAGGGAGGAAAGAAAGATGGGGGCAAGCAGTCTTGGGGGTACCTTGGGGCAGGTGGGAAACCTGAGGCTCCAAGAGGAAGTTCAGTCACTTGCTAGTACATGGCAGTGGTGACATTGAAAATCAGCTCCCCACCTGCCCCAGAGGTGGTGTGGTCAGCTTGTAGCCGCCAGCTTAAACTCTGGTTTTACATTGGTAAGATCCATAACCCTTGTTTTAACAAATTCTAGGGTCTCACGCAGCCTGGCTAAGGTGGGGCTGAGTAGGTAGGGGGGAGTGGGCTGTAGAAACAACACGTCCTTCCCCACTCCCCACCCCTACTCCCTGCTGCACGTGGATAAAGATTGCAACCTTGTGCCATCCAGTAAGAATCTAACTATTAGGGAATATTTACTGGGGGCTGTCACCACCCACTCTTGATCATTTATGTGTTTATTTGCTTGTTATCTATCTGCAGCTTCCCCCATCCCATGTCAGCTCCATGGGGTAGGGGGCTGGCGGTTGACCTGTTCACCTCTGTGTTCCCAACCCCTAGGAGGGTGTGCCCCCAAATTAGCACTTGTCTGGTGAATGACTGTCGTGAAGCTGTAGATTACCAGTCCCATGTTACTAACAAGGAAACTGAGATTCACACGTTTTTACCTTCAGCTCACTTAGCCAGTAATAGTAACAATAATGAGGAGGACAGTATCCTTCATTAGGTGCTCGTTAATTGCCAAATAATCCTGTTGACAACCCTATGGATGTGTACCATTTTTATCCCATCTTACAGACCAGGAAACTGATGTCAAAGAGGTCAAGTGGCTTGTTCAAGGTCACCCAGCTGGGAAGTGGCAGAAGTGGGGTTGGATCTATAATCATTCGTCCCACTCAGCTGTGTTCAAGTGTGTGCTTAGCTCTGCCCGTTCCCTACACCAGGCGTCCTGGTTACCTGTGTTAGGTCCCGCTGGCCAGGCAGCTCTTTGCATCAGGTTTCACTTGCTAGACTTTTCTGTATTTGACAAACACTGAAAAATCATTCCTTTGTAATTTCCGCTTAACCTTACAGACAACTCCGCGGCACCTTGGGCTGCCCTGGTGTCTCTACTGGAACTCCGCCTCTAGGGAGATGAATTTCCCCTGAAGAGATCATGGGCCCAGCTTCTCCAGGTAAGATGCGAGATGCAGGTGGCTTTCGGCTTGTGAGAACAACGTTTAGGACTGATGCTCAAGTGCCTCCACACCTGACCCAGATCCAATTTCCCTGCCGCACTCCCAGGCTTTTATCACCCTGCTAGAGACCCACAGAGTGGATTTTCCACCCCTCACCCTTCCACTGGGGGTTCAGTAGTCCATTTAGTAAAAGAAGTGGGTTAATGTAGCTTCAGATGGTTACAAACGGAAGTGGTCACACTGACATTTCCTTAACTGTATATACTGTATCACCGTCACCATCTCTGACATTTATAGATCTTTTACTTTGTGCCGAGCACTGTTTCCAGTACTTTCACATGTGTTCGCTCATTTAATCCTCGCAACAACCTTATGACTTCACTGTTCTTAGTGACTCCATTTACAAACCAAGAAATTGACATACAGAGTTTAGGTAACGTATCCAGTGTCACAGAGCTAGTAGTTGGCAGAGCTGGGATTCAAACCCAATTACTCTGGCTATAGAATCCCTGCTCTGAGTAATCAATTCTCAGTCTTTGTTCTGCGTACACATCACCTTGAGGACTTGTTAACACGTTGATTTGATTCAGTGCATCAGGGGTGGGTGCCCCTTCATCTGCATCTCTTAACAAGCTCCCCCAGATCATCTTGTTGCTGTGCCTCAGTGGACCATCTTTCGTGTAGCAGTTCCCTAAATCCTTACCTTATTCTGCTTCCCTACATATTTATCCAAAGTCATATTACCCAAACTGTAGGTATTTGAAAATGTCACCAAAGGTCAAACCCCTTCCTGCTTCTCAACACAAAGCAATCCTAGACACAGTCAGTGCCTTGCATCATTCCAGAAGCAGCATGAGATTGGAGAGTTTGCCATGCAGTCAGTTAGTAACAGTTATTTAGTACATACCTGTCCGTGAGTCTGATATTCGGAGTAAGCATGGCGACTGGCTTGGGTCAAGGTAGTGGTGGCCCCATCACCTGGGTCCCTGAATGACCTCAATGAGCAGAGTCCCCTGCTAAGCAGCAGTGGACACACACACACAACACACACACACACACACACACAAACTGGATGAGAGATGACGGGCTGACATGTGGGGGTCGTTTGTTGCCGCACTGGAAAATAACCCATCCTCACCGAAGCACCAGGCATTCACATTCATTGCCTGATACACCCGCTCAGCTCTGCCCCTGTTCCTTGTGGATTATCAGGTCTCATGGCAGGAATAACAGTCTCCGTGTCTTGTCATTCTTTAATTCAGGACAGAAGCCTGTCCTCAGAGAGCGTAATAGGGGAGATAATAGACATATACAAGTACCTTGAATAGACATTGGAAAACAGGCACAAAGGACGTGTTATAAGAGCCCAGGGAAGACCAGAGTGATTTCGTTGCCCACCTACACGCCATCGACACTGACGTTAAAGGCTCTGCTCATTCTCCCTCCAGAGACTTTGCACCTGCTCGTTTCCCTTTCTGAAGCTCCCTCCTTATAATTTCCTCTCCTTTCAAATGTCCCCCCTCAGTGAGGTCTTTCTTCCCAGAACCCAGGATATAGCCCGAACACACCCTGCACTCAAGAAATACTGTCAAATAAATTCTGATTGTTACCTTTGAGGAAATGATGTTTGATCACAGGGATGGTGGGAGATTAATAGTGAAGATGGGAAAGAAAGGATGGCGGAGTCTTTGTGGAAGAAAGGACAAGACAGGAACATAGTTCAGCCCATAAACAGGAACAGCGATGTTTACTTCCGGGCAGTTCCCATAACCACCAGCCGGAAGAAATAGGTTAAACTAGCTCCAAGGTCATTGACGTTGAACTGTGGTGGATTCAGCCATTGTATTGGTTTCATCCTCTTCACCCCTAAGGCTTTGGTTTTGTTTTCTCAATCTTACAGTCATGACTCATTAGGACCTAAACTTCGCATCTTTCATAGGAAATAATTCAATTCAAACTCATCCACCACTGCAGGATGCAACACAGCACTTAAGTGGCATTATTAATCTGCCTTTTCAAGCCCCTCCTGGCCACCCATGATCAGCAGCCCAAGCTATGGCATTGCTTATGATTCATTACAGATCCAGCCAGTTTCTGGGAAGAAGGGACACTCATAACTTTTACATATGACTCACTGTTTTCAATCACTTTTCTCAGGTTCAGACCATCCAGGTAACTAAAGGAGCTTTGTAGCTAGACTCGCTACATCGTTCTTGACTCCCCTAAAAACTCCCTGATGGCCTGTTACAAGGAAGATTGAGCTTCAAATGGAAAACTGCCAAAATTGTGCTGTTTTGACACTTGGAACCATGCAATGCCAGTGCAGTTAATTTATGTGAGAAACAGCCCTGCTCCCTAACCCACCGGCAGCCGCCAAACGGTTATAGAGTCAACAGTGCCCCTGGTGGCGGCAGCTGGTATATTCTGTTGGTGGAGAGAAAAATAAAAGCTCAGATTTCTGGGTCTAAGCAAAGGGGCAGACACATCCTAAGAGCGCCATTCAGTTCAGCAGCATTTCACATTAATGAGTGTCTTCTCAAGAGGCAATATTGGTCACTACTGGCCCCTTTGCCTCTGACTTGTGAGTACAACGTATTTCCTGGGGTGGCCCATCTCCAACAGGATTTCCGTAGATAGTGTTTCCCACTTAAAGCAGTTGCCTTAATGGAGCTCAGGAGACTGACATTTGACCTCTGTGGACCATTGGAGAGATTAAAGCTCAGGCCGGCTGGGATTAGGTACAAGGCTGGTGAGAAGATAAAGCATTTACACAGAAATCCAAAATTACTGGGCATTACATTTACTGATGGAACTCCTCCAGTGCCACTACGTATTCATTGAGGTCCAATTAGAGAAGCGGAACCACTATGAATAGGGAGTTTATTTTAGGAATGAGACCTTATAGAATTGTGGGAGAAGCTGGGGATAAAAAGATCCAGAAGGGGGAGTTGGAGGATAAGCAAAAATCACCAACCAGCTTTCCTGAGGCACTGACACATGATTCAGGGCAGGCTGGGCTTTCAGCCCTTCAAGGTGAACATACTAGAACTTAAAGAAGAATCTGGAGAGGCACGTGTGCCCAGCTTCCAGGGTGGGACAATGCAAGGGGAGCTGCTCAAAGAGTATGTGAAGAGTTCAGCTTCTGCCGTGGCCAACTAAACACCTACAGGATCGATCTTCCCATAGGTGACAATGGTAAATTCTGCATAAAATACAAAACAAGAAGGGAAGGACAAACACATGAACAAGACCATTTCCCTGAAGACTCTAAAGGATGAAGGGAGGCAGGCAGATTCCAGAAGGGAGTTGACATTTGGGAGGAGGAAAAGGCATGGAGAATGTTTCCTAATTCTGTGTCTTTTCCCCTAAGAACAGGTCACAGTCGCTGCTGCTTGGGACAACTCTTACTTCTGTTGAAACCCACTCTCTATGGTCTGAAGAACCAGAGGACACAGTTTGGGGCCACCGTAGCCACTGGAAAGAAGAAGGGAGGAATCCAAAAATGGACTGAGCCAGAAAGCAAGATCCCCAAATTCTGTGCATAAACTTTGCCCATGTCTTTGGGGGACCCATGAGCCACGTGGAGAATAAAAGAACTGAACAGATTTGAGCTGCAGACCAAGAGACTTTTTTGGAATCCAACCGTGTTGATTGCGAGCCAAAAGAAAAACGTTAGCACTTTTCTGAGGAATATAACAGAATCCAGATTCTCCACAGAATTCAGAATCCATACAGCATAACATTTACAATGTGCAGAGAATCATTCAAAATTATTTGACATTCAAAAGCGAGGAAAATATGAAAGCAGAGCCTAAACCTCTCCTTTGGCCACCCCAGTGGCTTCCTTGGTGCTCATTCCTGCATTAGGTAACTATGCTCAAAGTAACTGCAGTGGTTTCTCTTTCCTGCTCTGCTCCTTGGCTGAAACAAGCAGTAAAGTCATGGGACATAGCAAAAGGGGAAACTAGTATTTTGTCTTCCTGCAACCAAGAGAAAGTGATCATAGGATCAAGAGGAAAAACTAGAAGCAAATACATTCACACAGAGGGATAATATGTATATTTTCAAATGCCCATGGCAGCAAATGAACTCTAATTAAAATCCTGCTTTTTCCACCTCTTTGCTGTATAATGAATCTTCCTTTTTCCTTTTCTCAGTCCTTCCATCTTCTCATCTCTGCCCAAAGTGAGTACCAGGCATTTTGTTAGGAGATGCAGATTTCATGGTCAGCAAGTTAGGAATAACCCCTCCTTTTATGGATCCCTTAGGTCAGTGACTTAACCTCTCAGCCTCATTTTTAAAACATTACTACAATTTGGGATAATTATACTTACCTTTCAGGTTGTTCTTGTTAGTCAGAACTCATTCCAATACCCTAAAACTGAAGGGAAATTGTATTTGCTCCCATGAATGGGAAGTTCAGGCATGCAATTGGCTTCAGGTATGGTTGACTCCAGAGTCAGTGAAAGAATCATGTGTCTCATGTATGTCTTTTTCTTCCTCCGTCGACTTTGTTTCTTTTTGCATATTAGCTTCACTTCTCCTACAAATTAGTCTCCCAGAGCCTCGATTTGCTCACCTGTAACATAAAATATTAATAATGCCATCTTCATAGGGACGTTCTAAGAATTATATGAGACTTATATGTGCGAATCATGAAGCACAGTGACCAGTGTATAGTAAGGGGTCAAAAATCTTAGTTGTTACTATTATTATTATTATTATATCCCAATATAGGTATGGGTATTAAGGTAAAACATCTGTCTGTTGCATCAATAATAAATATTCACTGGGACCTTCTAGGTGATCCAGGGGACCTTAGAAGCTGCTAGTGATACAATGGGAAAGGGCAGAGTATTAATTTAAATCAGCATGAGAATTTCACCGGTATGAGCAGCTGAATGGCTCAGAGAAGGGGGGGGGGTGACTAATGTCAACTGTTCCCATTGAGCCTGGATAGGGAAATCGAGAAATACTCTATGAAATCTGCGTGTGGGCACAGAAACCGGTCTGGAACTGGCACTGAAATTAGCAGAGAAATAAGACTGCCAGAGGGCTTTGGGGGTGAGGGAGTCTGACGATGGAGCCAGAAGACAGCACAGAGGCTCCTTGCAGCTTACCCCTGCCCCACCAGAATGGTGGCCTCTGCGCCCTTGAACCAAGGGGCCTGAGATGAGGGGTCCACAGAGCAGGGGGCTAGGCTGCCCTTGTGAAGGGGAAGCCTGACTCCGGGGTCACTTCCCATCTTGGCGTGTCTCTTCTACAGCAAATAGGACCCACCTCCTCTGAAAGTCTGACCTCCCTCCTGCCCTCAGCAATCTGGGCCTCTCCCTTCAGCCCTCTGTCCGTGCTCACCTCCTCCTCCTAATGCCAATAAACAAAAATAACAAGAGCTAATATGTGTTAGCACTTACAATATGCCAGGTTCTGATTTAAGCACGTTCCATGGACGAATTCATTGGGTCTTCCTGAGTCTCCTGACTCCTCATGCAGTTCTCCCCCTAGGGTCCCTCTAAATAAGAAGGTTAATTCTTTACTGAACAGGAGGCAAGATATGTATTAGTCTACCCATTTTGCAGATGAGTAAACTGATGCACAGTGAGATGAACCATGAGTTAGTTGCTGAGTGGGGGATTAACTCCAGATCATCTAAATTCTGGTTTGGCACTCTTTCCACTGCACCTGAGGTCTCCACGTTCTTTCAGATTCCATGGAACAAAGGCATGGGGTGCCAGCTGGGTATTTTTTTGCTCCAAGGACAGTATCCCAACCTGAACGAATTGATCCAAAAGAAGGACTTTAAGGGTTCTTGCCACTTAATATTCAAGAGGTTGGCTGCCCCGAAGCCTGGCTGGATCCTGGGGCTCAAACAAAGATACAAAGAGATACTTTTTTTTTTTTTAACTCCTTTCACCTTTCTTGTCTCTTCAGCTGGCCTTACTCTCGGGTGGGATGCCCTAGGTGGTCGGCCATGAGGATTCCAGACGTGCATTCCTACCAGCTTGCCTGCCCTGGTAGAGAAGCAAATTCTGTTTCCTAGCAACTGGAACACAAGTCCAGGGGCTGCATTTCATTGGTTGTAGCTTTGGTCACATGTTCATCCTGATCCAATCCCCATGGCCCATCAGGGGCTGAGCTCTGATTGGCCAGGCCTGGGTCCTATACCCCTTCCCTCATACCCGGGAAAGAGACTTAACCCCATAAACCACACTGAGTGGGAATGGAGAGTCTTTACCCAAAGGAAAATAGGGGTGCTTTTAACAGAAAGAAAATTAATACTGGGTGAGCAAAACCATCATCCAGAAACAGTTTCCGATGCGTGTGCCAATGTGTCAATATTTTATTTTGCAAACTAAATATAGTTTAAATATTCAGCGAGTTGTGAATTAAATCAGTGGCCGTTATAATTTCATATGATAAAGGATAGTTTCATTTTTAAAAGCTGTGAAGGACAGACTGGCAGGATAAGGCACATGCTTGCTGAGACAGGTCGGGTGGCAAGGTCGCATAGACTTGTACTTGGTCTCTATGCTGTAATATTCCAGCGGGAGTTCCCTCACGGACGCCGTGTGAGGATGGGGGTTTGCACATCGCTGCCTTTTCATGGGCTGCTTCTCAACCTTCAGCACCCAGGAGACCTGGCAGGGAAGAGAGGCCCTGCGGTGTCTCCTTTCATCTACAAGCCTGCAGTGATAATTATTCCAGCGGAGGCATGAGAATTCCCCCTTCATAAATTGGGCAACCTCCTGCGTTGTACCGGACAACAGGAAGGTAGTCACTCGTGCATCCTTTTGTTGCAACACTGGTCATTAATCACTCATCCTCCTGTTGTATTTTTCAGGCCGGTTGTTTGAAATTGGCATGAAACCCACAAATCGGGGGAAATATTACCCTGTTTTACCACTTTAGCAAGAGCAGCTGGGTTTAGCATCATCTAGAGCTGCGGATTTGAACACATGTAGGTTTCCCTTTCTCCTCCCCTCCCCCTCTCCCCACTTCTTCCTCCACCCCCTTCCCCTCCATGTCTCCCTGTGTAACAACCTCCTTCACTAAGACCACCTGTTTTCCAAGAGCCCAGAACCACGAGTGCTAGAAGCTTCTGGGCTCATGTTCTTTCATTGTGAATTGCAAAAGTCCTAGGAAAGGAGTTTTGATTAGCCCCATCCATCGTAGGTCCCGATTTTCCCCAAATCATCGTCACCAGGGAGGCAAAGCTATAAGTGGTGTGTGTGTGTGTTACGAAGAGAGACGGAGGGGTGGTGTAGAGGATGGCTTTCCAAAATAAGAAGGCTGCATTTCCATAAGAAGAGGGAGGAAGGGCAGAGAGAAGACTCTGAGATTGGGACTACATCAGTGTCTTACGCCCTTTATTTTGGAATTTCTTTCTTACCTGGGTGATCCCTAGCCGCTGGGGAGCCTTTGGACATTGTGGGGCACTTTTCTTGTCCCAGGAACTGGAGGCACTACCATACATAATTCAGTGGACAGGGGCCAGGGATGGGAAACCATCTGCCCTGTGGATGCATGTCCCACACGTTGGAAAAGTGTCTTAGCCAAATGCTTCTGGTGCCTTTGTGGCAAGGCATGATTTTCCTTGAAGGGGACAAAGGCATATGCAAACCAGCGACAAAGGTCTCCTCTTCCGACATTTGAGATGCCCACTGAAATACTCAACAGTAGCTGCCGAATTATCTAAGTGGGGTTCCAGTGTGCTCTGCAAATCCAGTGCTGTTGAAAGTGATAAACTTAAGTATTTCACACCTCGCAATGAAATGGTTTATTAAGCATTACCGCAGAGAAGCGAATGGCCACGGTGTCTACAGATTAATGGGACTTCTCAGCATTACATAAAGGAAGAGGAATTGAGAGTGTTCAAGAAGACAGAATCCAGTTTCACAGCTTGCACCAGCCAGAGACAGTGTGAAGGAGACCAAGGCAGGGGAGTGAGGTCTACCCTAAATGCCCCAGTCTCCGTCTCTCCCATCACCTTTTTCCCTGGGCTCAAAGTGTCCCAGGATCGGCCCCGCCTTGCTGTAGACGCCGCGGCAATTATCCACTCCCCAAGCATTTCTTTAGAAGAAAGCGAGAAACAGTGAAATTGTTCATGTAAATTACAGATGTGCCGGCAAAGTGACTCACAGGGGAAGTGCATTCATTGAAGTCAGACCCCCGCCCCCCGGCAGCCCACACTGAGCACCCACACTCCCCCCGAGACTTCCCGTCACTTGCAGGCCTACAGACTTCACAGCAAAGTGCACAGAGCAAAATACGGGGCTGGAGCATTTTGTGAAGCTTTTTCATTTTTTACCGCTCTACACGTTTGCTCATCGTTAGGATAAACTATTCAGCCTTTGTATGTGGGTAACAGTGTATCTGTGTTTAAGGGCTGGAAAAGCTGCTGGCCTTTAGAAACTGACGCATTATTTCTCCCCCTTGGATGGTGGTAGGTCCTTATAACTTTTTTAATGTGGTTTTTTTTTTTAAATGCCTTTTATTTGAGCTTGGCATGGAGGCTTTCTGTGTTGGCTTTTTTTTTCTTTGAAAGCCATTTTTATCCAATTCTGGGTCCTCTTTTGTTAATAAGTGTTCTGTGAATAAGCTATAGGGTAGGTGAAGGTGAGGGTTATGTCTCCTGATTCAAGGGATGCATTCCAAACCCTTCACAATTCCCTTCCTGCCTTAAGCATCAAAATTCTGTTTTCTGTTGCATGATGATCCTGGATGACCCTTCCTTCTACGGGCAGAGCCGTGAGTGGAGGTGACGTCTTGAATATATCACCACAACGTGGTCGGCCCGAGGACAAAGCTGGCGTCTAGGATGGCAGAGCTGGAAGAGGGCAAGATGATGGCACTTACATAAAGTAACCAGCCCAGGTGCCCTTTTATTAACGGGATAATAAATTCCAGCGTCCGCGAAGGCAAGTCAGGTGAGCTTCCTGGGGCTGAAGCCGTACATCGTGCCGGAAAGGATGCAGGACCTTTACTCCTGCCCGCCTTTCTTTGCTCTGCTGCCCACAGGCGGTGACTCTGAGTGCGTCACCTGAACTCTTCCGCTTGCCTCTCAGAGTGAGACCATCACCAGAGACAGCCTCATGGACCTCGTGATCCCTGATATTTAATTTCCTTTAGCTTAATTTATTTGGGCCTCAGGAATTAAAGAACTAGGTGTTCCCTGCCGCCACACTGTTTTATGGCCATTACGGGGAGGGAGCAGAGAGGGAAGGAAGGAGCAGCCGGTATGTGCCGGGCCCTTTAAACAAAGCATCTCAGGTAACCCGGCACAGCAGCCCCACCCACCCGATGCTAGTACCGGTTCCGTTTTACAGATGACACAACCAAGGCCCAGAGAGATGGAGTCACTTGCCCAGGGTCACACAGCTGGATAGTGACAGAGCTGGACTTTAAGTCCTGGGTTCCCCCAGTCCCAGTGCCCTTGATTTTGCTATTTCTGTCTCTCAGGGAGAGGAAGAGGAATCACCCTCTCCAAGACCTTCATGGGAGGAAGTTTTGTTTTTTTGCTTTTTTGGGTTTTTTTTTTAATTGAACTATGTTTGATTTACAATGTTGTGTTAATTTCTGCTGCACAGTAAAATGATTCAGTTATATATATATATGTATTCTTTTTCATATTCTTTTCCATTGGGGTTTATCACAGGATATTGAATATAGTTCCCTGTGCTCTACAGTAGGATCTTGTTGTTTATCCATCCTATATATACTAGTTTGCATCTGCTAATCCCAAACTCCATGGGAGGAAGTTTACACACCGCAGACATTTTCAGATTTCACTAGAGTTGTATCATTTTTCCACATCTAGACACCACTGTAAAACCAAGGTGGTCTGAGTGAACAGAGAATTAACCCAGCAGAGGCTTCAACATCTGGCGGGGCTCCTGATGGCCACGTTAAGCTTTTCTTCTGCAGCAAGCCGCTTGGGTGAGCCTAAAGTTGGAGGAAAGCAAATGACAGGAAAGCCTCTTAGCAACCTCTGGCTTCTTTCTCAGAGATTTGCCTCCATTTCATAATTTCTTATCAGCACTGAATTCAGTCAGGTCCCCCAGCTGTCAGGTCAGCCTTGCCAGACAACGCAATTCATAAGCCATATAGATTCAACTCGTGGCTCCATTAATTTGATCAGGTGAATAAAAAGTATTTTATTGGTGCTTTTGGAAGGGGGCCCTGTTGCCTTTTGCCTTCTCATCATTAAAAAGGGGGCTTTAGTGTAAGCACTCAAGTCATTGGACGTGTGGGTTTAGCCTGCCAGGATATTAGATTCAATCACATTTAATTTTCTTCGTTCACATTAACAGTGATCAAAACACCTTGTAACATGGTAGACGGGATCAAAATGGAAATCATGACAGTTCACGGAGATGACTAACCACACACTCTGCTCTAGGAAGCTCATCCCTTTGGGGCTACAGGACACGTGGTGGCTTGTGTTCTCACAGGTAAAGAAGAGTGGCTTTAAGATCCCGACTGTTTTGAAGCGATTTCACCCAACACTGCAGGGTGAATAAATGCTTCGAAGGTCTAGGGTCACGGGCTCTGTCAAACGACCAGAGGTTCCTCTTTGAGGACACAAGTGCAAAGGTGAAAGTCTTCGCATCAGTGAAAAGGGAAGTTCTTCTTGTTGAGCCGATATGCCAAGGCTGCTTTATGAAATAAAAATCAGATGAAGCTCTGTTTTTCGGAGTTGGCTCGGGAGCCTGAGAGAATTACATTACCTGTCTGACCTCGTTAGGCTCCTTGCTAGCAAATGCATAGAACGAGATGATGCCATTTGCTGTGGTCCTGGTGCTCTGAATTGAGATGTACTGTGGGCGGGCGCAGGACACGGGACAAGGGGATGAGTCTGTAACATGGGCTGGACTGAGCCAGCTGCGGAAACTGGCATCCTGGAGAAGAAGTCTTTTCTCTTTCCCCTGGCCGTGTGCTCCATCGCTGAGGACATGAGAGTCCAGGAGGATTAAAGGAGAAGCAGGTCTGGAAGCTACTCTCACCACCAACCCCATCCCTGATCAAGAAATCATGTGTGAGCTTTGGGTGGATTAGATCATCTACAGAAAGCAGAAAGGGCCAGTTCTCATAGATGAGAGAGGATTGAGTTGTGGGGAATTAACAGAACACTGGCCTAGCTGTAGCTTAAGCAAATCAGAGTTTCTTTGAGGCATTTAATAAAAGTCAAGAGGTAGGGATTTCAGATATTGTGCAGTGGTTCCGTTTTGTTACATAGACCCAGGTTTCATTTTTCAGCCACCGTCATGAGCGTTTGGCTGCCTCATGGTGGCAAGATGGCTGCTGTGCCTCCAGCTATCGTGACTGGGTTCCAGGTAGGAGGAAGAAGGGAAGGGAAAAAGCAAAAGATCTTCTGTGGCAGGCATAATTGAGATAACCCCCAGAGATTTCCTGGCCTTATCCCAGACACTGGCAGTATGATGAGATATCTGCCTGTAATTATAGCTACATGATAAATGGAATTTTTCAGATGTGATCAAGATATACAATCAGTTAACTTTGCATTCATCCAAAGGGAGGTTATCTTGGTGAGCCTAATCTAATCGAATGGGGTTCATCTCTAGGAGCTGAGAGTGGGTGACCCTGGAGGACAGCCAGCAAGGAGAATGGGACCTCAGTCCTACAACCACATAGAACTGAATTCCAACCACCTTAACGAGCTTGGAGGCAAGTGATTCTCCAGGACCTTGAGGTAAGAGTCCAGCCTGGCTGACACCTTGATTTCAGGTATGTGAGACCCTCAGCAGGGAACCTAGTTGAGCCCACCTGGACTTGTGACCTCCAGAACCAGGAGCTGACAGGTAGGTGCTTTTATAAGCTGCTGTGTTTGTGGTATTTAACTGAGATGGCTCCGACTTATGGTTGCAATAAAAACTTAATATACTTTTGGGCCTTCCCTGGGGGCGCAGTGGTTAAGAATCCGCCTGCCAATGCAGGGGACACGGGTTCGAGCCCTGCTCCGGGAAGATCCCACATGCCACGGAGCAGCTAAGTCCGTGCACCACAACTACTGAGCCTGCGCTCTAGAGCCCGTGTGGCACAACTACTGAAGCCCGCGTGCCTAAAGCCCGTGCTCCGCAACAAGAGAAGCCACCGCAATGAGAAGCCCGCGCACCACAACAAAGAGTAGCCCCCGCTCGCCGCAACTAGAGAAAAACCCGCGCGCAGCAACGAAGACACAACGCAGCCAAAAATAAATAAATAAAATAAATAAATGTATTTTTAAAAAAAGAAACTTAATATACTTTCCTAGGAGGTTTGGCCTTTTAGCTGGGAAAGGATGTCCTCCCCAGCAGACGTCTAACCAGACCCTGGGTGTCAGGCCCACCAGTGCCTACATCCGGGGTGAGACCACCGTGATGTCTCAGCAGGCTGGCGTTATTAGGCTCTGCAAACCGGGGCTGGGGCTGGGCAGGACCCAGGGGAAGCGGGGGAGGCGGGAGGGAGGAGGGGCTTTGCCAAGCTGGCCGCTGCCTGGCGTCCAGCAGGAATCATTGTTCCACCCGGGGCGCTGGCTCCTGAGAGGGGGCGGGAAGGAGGGGGGCTGAGGCGGTCCACGGTGAAGGAGGGAGGAAGTAGAATTCAGCCCACTCCACCTTCCGTCGGTCATAGTTTCACCCTGTGAGTGTGAACCCTTTGCACGCCCGGCGTGCACCTGGATGCCGAGCGGTCCTCCGCCCTGCAGCGTCCTTCATCTCCGGCCAACAAGGGTGCCCGGGGCAGGGAACAGGGGCCACACCTCATGGCTGTTCCGAAAGGTGTGCCAGGCTGTGGCCGCGTGGTCTGGCCGGTGAGGCAGAGCCCGCACCGAGCTGGGCTGAGACAGAAAATTCCAGACCTCTGCTGGTGGAATGTGCTTTGTCTCCATCAGCTGGACATGAGTAGGGCTGGGGGACGGAGGGGGTCGGAGGCAGGGCTGGCTGAGAGCAGAAGGGAAGGGATGAAGGGGAGGGGCAGGACCCCCGTCAGAGGAGAGGCCCCACGTCAGCCGCAGTGACTTAATGCTGAGCTGGGACCCCCTGCCCGTGGCTGGGTCACCCGTGGACCTCACCCAACCCAATGGCCTCAGACACAGAAAACACTGTGGAGGGTTTGGACACGTCTGTGTGGGGGTGTGGAGGGTGAAGAGACAGCTTCACCTTCTGACCAAAGTGGAAATTCACAGAAGCCTGGATCAGGCAGCCGCATCTCCTGGGGAGCTCGGGGGATGGGATTTCACCCATTCGGAAACATGATGATGTCACTTGCGGTAGTTACTTTAACAGGGTTGTTCTGAAGATCAAATTAGAAAGGAGACCGGGAAATTGCACAGAGAAGTTACTAATGCTGTCCACATCTGAGATCTCTAGTAAGAATCGCTTTTCAGAAATGCTTTGTTTTTCTGTAATGGATGAACTAGTTACAGTTGGACGAGGTCCCCCAGAGGACGTGACCTCTGGTTGACCTGTAGCTGGCCCCAGGCATTGGAGGCCCCTCACCGCCCCCTGTCCTTGGGATGTTCGCTGCCCCCCACGGGAGCCATTTCAAGGATGCACCTCGAGAAAGCAGGTGTGGTGGAGACCTCGGGATGCTGTGGGTGCCTGAACCCCGGGGAAGGCCTCTCTGTAAACTCTAAGATGCCGCAGGCTGGAGGGCAGTGATCTCCTCCTGGTCCTGGGGTGCCAAAGACAAGCCCTGGAGGGAAGGTCCCTGCTTATTGAACCGCCACCTCCCCATCTGGAGAGACTGTGTCTTTCTTCTGTCCCTCCCTGCCCTCCGGGTACTGGGGCCAGCTTCAGATTCCACCAGGGAAACTCCCAAGGGTGTGAAACCAACCAGAGTGGTGCTGAGAAGGTCAGGCAGCTTTAGTGAACATACTATAGAAGGCACTCTCCTAATTAAAAGTAACCATCAATTAACCTGAAAACAGGTTATTTCCTCAAAGACATCCAAGAGCTATCTTAAAACGTTTTGAATTTTTGTCGTCCATCCTCTGATTAGACAGTAGACAAAGACTCCCCAGTTAGTAGTTCCTGGAGGTTGGTGAAGGAGTTTTAATTGGATGAGAATTTTCATGACTGCCAACAAATTCAAAACGTATGCCCTTTTTTAGGATAGCTGTAATCCTGGGCGATCAGATCGGGTATTGCCGGGAGGCCAGAAGGTACAGAAGGATGCTGGAAATTCAGACAGGCTTTGGAATATTCCTGAGAATAAGAACCTCAAATATAACCAAAATTGGGCAAGAAACTTTCCAGCATGACTGCAACTGTATACCTTGCCTCCAAGAAATGAAAATTAACATACAGCAAACCCTATATGCCAAGTCCTAAATCTTTGAGATGGCATTGCAAATGTTAAACTTTGTCCTCTTGTCACATAATACTAGGACCTGGGTTATCTACTTGAATGTAGACCCCTTGAAGGCAGGGACCATGTCTGTCTTGTTCACTGTTGCATCCCCAGCACTTAATACGGTGTTTGGCCCAACTTACACATTTCAAGAAATATTTGTTGAAGAAGATGTGAATGAAACAGTCCCTGTATCAGAGACTGTGACCTCAGGTCTAGAGACACCCACTGGGTCGAGTCAAAGAGAGCAGGTGTCAGGCAGGAGGGAGAGGGGGACAGTGGGAAATTGACAAGCACGGTCTGGGTTAAAGGACAGGCGGTATTCAACTCCGGTCAGCTGTTGCCATGCATGAGTGAGGGCCTGGGGTAGCTGAGCCCACTGAGTATATGTAAAATGTCCTAATGCGTGAGTGTTGGCCACTAATTTAATGTCTTTAAAAGATGAAACAAGGTTTTTTAAAAAACCCGTTGTAACAGGAAGAGCCAAATCTGACTCCATGTTGGATCTGTTTCTTTCACTTTAACCTTTGCTTCCTGTTGCTTTTGTTCACTAAAAGGATATTGTCTATACAGAATGGCCTGCCTCGGGGAACCCTGCCCCTCTGCCTGAATGTTAAACCAAAGTGCCTTTGTTCAGAGAAGCATCCGCACCCTGTCCACCTGGGGATGGCTGCAAGAAAGAAGAAAGGAACACATCCCCTCCCCGAGGCTGGCCATTCCAGGGGATATTCGCAAAACTTATGGCCTTTGTACTGTACTTCCTCATCTCCTCCCCATCTCTGTGCTATAAAAGAAACTGGCATCCAAGCCCCAAGAAGATGGTTATTTTGAGACTTTAGTCTGCCATCTTCTCGGTCTGCCGGTTTTCCAAATAAAGTCGTCTTCCCTGCCTCAACACCTCGTCTCCGATTTATTGGCCTGTTCTGCGGCAAGCAGAGCGAACTTGGATTCTGTAACACTGTGGGCCTGTGCGTTGTTTTCTGGCTCCATCTTTGTGATCTTTGTCCCAAAGAAACAAACAGAACCCCCAGGAAAGCGCCGCCTAAAAATAGTCACACAAAACTTGTCAGCAAGTTACTTTTTCCATTTGCATATTCCTGCTCACACGGAAGGGTGTAAAATTCTGAAAATCCTTGGCATGAGAGTGGACAAAACCTGTGGATTCTTAAGAAGCGCTGCTCTTTCCTGCAGTTAAAGCGTGAATGACAAATGTCCTGAAATCAGACTTAGAAGATGTGTTGGTTTGGACTCTGGAAGGAAAGGAGGCTGCCTGAGATGTTGTCATACGTGAAAAGCAGACACACTTTGGAAGCGGGGGGAAACAGAAGCGGAGAGTGACCGGGGTCTTGCAGCGGATGTGTCAGCCCGGACTCCCTGCAGAGGTGCTGATACTGGGAAAGAAACCTTTCTTGGGAGCTCATCACAGAAATTTCCCTGAAGAAACGGCGTTCTCTTCATCACTGTCACCCACGGAGAGCAAGATTTTGGTATGTTTAGTGGAAAGTACAGACACTGTACAAAGAGACGGTGTATGCTATTTGTCCGTTAGGTTCTGTAGCAGTGTCCTGAGGCTGCTGCAATAAATTACCGCAAACCGGGTGGCTTAAAACACAGAAATTTATTCTCTCATGGTTCTGGAGGCCAGAAGTCCAAGGTCAAGGTGTCTGCAGGGCCGTGATCCCTCCAGAGGCTCTGGGGGGGGATACTTCCTGCCTCTTCCAGCTTCTGGGGACCCCGAGCATTCCTTGGTTTTAGGTACATCACTCCAATCTCTGCCTCTGTCTTCATGTGGCATTTTCCCTTGGGTGTCTCTGGGCGTCCTTTTCTGTCTCTTACAGGGATATTCTCACTGGATTTAAGGCCACCCTTATCCAGTACGATTGCATTTCCAGCCTTACCTTAATTACATCTGCAAAGGCCCTATTTCCAAATAAGGTCACGTTCTGAGGTCCTAGGTGGACATATTTTGAGGGGGGCAGTATTCAACCCAGCCCAGAATCTGAAGGCAGGTTGGGGGTTAGGGATACAGAAATGATCGATCGTGTCTTTTTTGTCCTGGCCACACAGATAAGGCCATTAGACAGGAGGTGTGGTGGACGACGCAGCCCAGCCTGGAAGACCTCACAGGGAGGGAGCCAGGGAACCTGCTGGCTCTGTTCCCATCTGCCACTTCACCGCCCATTAGCCAATGCCAGCTGGATGCAGGGGGCACAGCGTCCCTGGGCACAGAGCTGGGAGGACCTGCGGGGAAAATGAAGACACCACGCACCTCCCCAGGTCAGCATCAGTTGAGAGATAGATACAGGAGCCAAACAGATGGAGAAAAATCCATCAGCGCTACTACTGGAAAAGCGAGCTTGGAGGACAGGACCTGTGGCCAGATTCAGGTAACAGGAGATCGGAGGAGAGGTTGGGGGGCTCTGAAGGGAGTGGGGCAGGGCTGGGCTCCTACCTCCTCCATCCTATGCCCAGCCGCCGCTGTCAGACAACTCACTCCTTCTCCATGGGCAGGATTCAGGGAGGGGCAGAGACAAAGGTAGATGTTACCTTCCAGCCCTCCTGGTGGATGGGCTAAGAAGGATGCTAACATCCCCCTGTCGAAACGGGAGTCGGGAGGGTTAAGCAGCCTCCTTGTTGAGGCAAAATTCATAAATTTTGTAGAGCAGGGGTTGGCCAACTACAGCCGCGGGCCAAACCCGGGCTTCTGCCTGTTTTTTGTCAATAAAGTTTTATTAGAACACAGCCGTGTCCATCCACTGACAGCTCGTCCCTGGCTCCTTTCCTGCCACAAAGGCAGAGTAGAATAGTTGTGACAGGGACTGTGTTTCCTGCAGGGCTAAACCTACTATCTGGCTCTTGGAAATATTTTTCCAACCCCTAGTGTATAGGATTTGAAAGATCTTTTCAGTTGCCCCCCCCCCAGGTACAGAATACAGTGCTCAAGGGGGTGGGATGCTAATTTAGGAAAGGCTCCCTGGAGGTCAGACCATCTGAAGGGACGGGACAGTCACAGTTCCTGCCCTTATCCCAGGACAGAGGAGAGGACAGAGTCACTCTCATTCTCGAAATTGTCATTTCTCTCCCTCTCCCCCTCTTAGCAGAGAGGATATAGTCAAATAAGTGCGAGTTCAATGTGTATTTAGTGCAAATCTACTTTCTTTCTTTTTTCTTCTTTTCTTTTTTTTAAATTGAAGTATAGTTGATTTACAATGTTGTGTTAATTACTGCTGTACAGCAAAGTGATTCAGTGATACATATATATAGATTTTTAAATATTCTTTTCCATGATGGCTTGTCACAGGATATTGAATATAGTTCCCTGCGCTCTACAGTAGGACCTTGTTGTTTATCCATTCTATATAGAAGAGCTTACATCTGCTAACCCCAAACTCCCACTCCATCCCTCCCCCAACCCCTACTTTCTGTTAAAATTTTGTGAAATTTTGTTTAAAGAAAACCATAAAGACAGCCATTCTTATAGAAAGTAAGAATGAATGAACTGTGAATGAGGAAGAAACCAATATACTGATGGGTCATAGGGAAGGAAGGAGAGGGTCCCCATACAGACCCGGCTCTGCCCCAGCCCTGGCCTCCCCCGTAAACACACGTATCTTTGTTCTAAGCCATCATGAGTGGATAATTCTGTTACTTGTGGTCAAACACATTCTTATTGTGTGTACAACTTGAATACCTATAAATATAATAATATGACATAGAAGTATATATAAAGATAAGCATAGGGAAAGAATCAGAAAGGAAATAATATTAAATAATATTAAAATGTTCCAAGTGATAGGACCACAGGCAATTTTTTTTCTTTTTACTCTCCCTTTCAAATTCTCCCTAGTGACATATATTTCTTTTATAATCCCCCCACAAAAGAAAATAAATGTTATTTAATGTAAAGCTGTTTGTCAACCTACAAAACTAGTTGGCTCTCCGGGAGAGCTGCCTTTCCACAGAGGGTATTTACAGGGTGGTCCCAGTGTCTTGTCCTTGGAAGTGGCCTCTCCAGGGACAGCTACAGCTGATGGAGCCAGGATTCAAAAGACGATTTCATCAGTGAGGGGAAAGAGGCCATGCCACTTCCTGAAATTTCTAGAAGGATTTCAAATAGGCTGATGTCCATGGCTGTCCATTTGAAACGGTTAACAGTTTGGCAGAATTTTTTTCCTTTTATTTTCCGAATGGACGCACTCAAATTTGGTTGTTTGTTTTCAAAACCTCCAATGATTCCCTGCCTGCTTGTGAGAGAGATTGAGAAATTCAGCGCAAAGCATCCTGTCAGAGGGATCCAGTGTGTGTAGCCCAGGCAGGGTAAGGACTCCAGCCAGGTGTGAACATAAGTGGAAAAGGAGTTCATTATCACAAGTGCTGGAATCATTCTCTCCGTCCAGAAGAGCCCTGAGCCATGCAACCAGATTAGAAAAGATTTCTTTCTCTCCTTTTAACGCTTGAAGGGAAAAAGAAAAAAAAAAAAAAGGAGGAAAGAACTGTATCCACTTTCTTAGACACAGGATTATTTTGCAACTGTGATTGCATTGTCTTGGCCCATCTGTCCGGGACTGCTGGGTGTTTGGGGCCTGTGTTGAGACACGAGCTGGTCCAGCATTTTTAAACCATGCTTGTGACCCACTGAAAGGTCCTACCGCTGATTTAGTGTGCAGCTGCCAGCATTGAAAACATGAAATAAGACCAAATAAAACAGAAAATACCAGGGAGAGTGGCCCACAGTGAGTGTGGCTGGCACTGGACCTGCCCCCCACAGGCCCCATCGGGGCGTTTTTCCTGCTTCTGAGCCCCCTCCCCTGGCTGTGTGTGGCCTGATCCTACATGGGGACTCTGTGGTGTAAGCTATTCCCCAGGGCGTTTTTGCTCCCAACAGCCCACGCTGAGTAGATAAACAGACATTTGGGAAGGTGCCGCCACCTTGGAGAAAACAGATTCCCTGAAAGATGCCCCCCTCCCCAACCACACATACTTAAGCACCGGGGAGTGCATAGGCAAGCTCTCGATGGCTGGATGGAAACCACACCTACACGTTCCCAACCCAGCAGCCCACAAGCCCTGTGATGGAAGAGAATAGCTTTCCCAGTACAGTAAGTCCCCTACATACGAACCTTCAAGTTGTGAACTTTCAAAGATGCAAACGTGCGTTCGCATGTCCAATCACATAAGTTAGTTCACGTGTCTGGCGTACATGGTCACGTGCGTGCGTCCTCTACAAGTGGTTGTGCTTTTGTGTCCTTTACTGTACAGGACTGTGTAGAGTACAGCAGTACAGCATGTTTATTTCTTGCCGGTTCCCTCGATGCCAGCCCCTAGATGCCAGATGTTGTACTGTACTACTGTGCTTTTCAAGGTCCTGTACTGTAAGATTTAAAATGTTTTCTTTATTTTTTGTGTTTGTTTTTTATGTATCACTTGTGTGAAAAGTATGATAAACCTATTATAGTACAGTACTATGTAGCCGACTGTGTTAGTTGGGCACCTAGGCTAACTTTGTTGCACTTAACGAACAAATTGGACTTAGGAACGCGCTCTCGGAATGGAACTCGTTCGTATGTCGGGGGCTTTCTGTAATGAGACTGGAACTCCCAAGGATGTGCGCGTGGGCTGGGTTTGGGCAATGGTCCTTAGGGAACCCATCTCTGCAGCTGGGGGTGAGGTCATATCGGTACCTGGAAACACGGGCAGCCTTAGCCTCCCAGCCCTCTGGGACTGACCATGGTTCGGAGGTGGCGATGGGGATGAGGCAGGTCCCTGAACGAAAATGGCGGGCAGGTGAAACCAACAGGTGTTCCGTGCAGCTCCAAGGTCAAGATTCACCTCCATCAGCAGCCCACACCCGCTCCTTTTCTAGGTCGAGGATCAGACACCTCCTCAGAAGCGTGCTGGGGACGGTTGTTAGGACCCCTGGCGTCTACAAGATTTGCTTCTGCTGAGCGTGGCTTCTTTCCGCTGCTGTCCCTTTAATTATGCAGCTATGAAGGGGACGGATTGTGTCTACATGAACAGGCAAGAATAACTAGATTTTGCATGATGATTGTGAAAACGTTCTTGCCATGGTGCAGTTTGGAAGCTGCCTTTATAGGGAACCACAGCTGCAGGGCCGCCGGAAGAATCTTGTAATCAGCTAACAAGGAGAAGTGATTTTTAACTCCCTCTTCCTTCTCATCTTTTCTTCCCCTAACCAAGCCTCATCTTCCTTTATTAAAAAATAAGGATATACATACTCATCCAGAGGGGAGGAAAAGAATGAAAAGAAGGGAGGCGGAGGAGGGGAACGGGGGGACAGTGAGAGCTTAAGGTAGGACTCTGGCCAAGACCACTTGGGGTTTGGGTGCCATCTTGGCCTTAGGTTCCTTTATATCTCTGAACCTCAGTTTTCCCTTCTGTAAAATGGGGGTGACTGTAATTCTGATCTCATAAGCTTGCCGTGAGGATTAATTGACTTGGAAAGAGACAGCCCCTAATGGCCACTGAACAATGGAAACTGTGAGATGGAGGAAAAAGGAACAGAGAGGAAGGCGAAGAGGGGGAGAGGACCCTGGGGCAGAGGAGGCAGCTCAGGGGGAAGGACTCAGCTGCTTCTCTCCTGGGCTTACCCAGGGATTTGCACTTGGAGCAGAAAAGCATTTCAGTCCCACAGGCCAGTGAGCAAGAAATCCAAGTTTTGTTAAGTCCACGTATTTCGATTAGGAGGGACCATTAAGATGCACATCCTTTTCCCTGGCATTTTGTCCGCATTCCAAGGAGCCAGGAACAGCCAGGATGAGGCAGCCTCATGGGGTGATTCAGAAGGTGACCTCTGGGCCAATCACTTGCCACGTGGGCCTCTGTTTCCCTATCTTTATAATAAAGCGATTACACGAGATGATCACCAAGATTGCTTCCCCTGTGAACATTCTATGATCCCAATTCATACGTAAATAATTTTAGCACCTCATTAAGTAGAGCTAACTGTGTACTTTATGATAATTCTCAGGCATGATCAGAAAGGCCCCCAATGGCCTAATGTTAAGATTTGAGCTCCCAGATCTCTATTTGGAATTTCAAGACGCCCCCTCCACTCCATTCTATGGAAAATTTTTTTTTTCCCTTAATCACTGGGATTAAAGGACTGAAGGAAATGAGTGTCCATTTGGGGACCACCAAGCATGGCAAGGGTAGCTGGAATGGCTGTAGCTCTGATGAACAAGATTTACCAAACGTGTGTGTGCACACGTGTGTGTGTGTATATTTATATATATATTATATATATATATATATCTCGGAGTCAAGACTGCAAGTCAGAATTGCTAGATCTGCCACTGACTGTGGCTGGGAAATGTGATGCTCCCACCTGGGTCTCAGGGCTCACAGGGGGACCATTCCACCCTGAACACGTGGAGTGACATGGGAAGGTCTGGAACCTCAAATGCAATCCAGGGGTGTTGCGAAGAAAATTACCATCAAGAGGGCAGATCACAGCTGTCACCTGCACATCCTCATTCCCCACCCGTGTTCTGGTTTCCAGCGCTGGCCAAGGTGCAGGGAGTCTACCATCTCGCCAAGTCGCTTGCGAAGAAAACAGACCTGTCTGTTTCTGGGCCTCACTCCTTGCGCTGTGTTATACAGAGTCCTCCAAAAATGTACATCCACCTGGACCCTCAGAATGAGAGCTTATTTGGAAATAGGGTCTTTGCAGATGCAATTAAATTAAGATGAGGTTATCACGGGTTCGGATGGACCCTAAATCCGACTGATGTCCCTAGAAGAAGCAGAGAGATAGAGACAAGGCCAGTGGGGAGGCAGAGTTCACACCTGGCAGAGATCGTAAGACCGAAAAAAAAGAAAAGAAAAGAAAGGAGAAACACACACAAACACACACTTAAGAAATGAAATGATTTTGAGTGTTGGCTCTTGCTGAGAAGGCGGTGTGGAATTTGAAACCCAAAGTGATCGTTTTCCACTGTTCTTCTCATCCTTCGTTATGGGAAACTGACATGAGTTTTTACAGATTAATTAAAATGAAACATGAGCCAGGTGGTTTGTAAATATGTTGACATCGTACTTTTTTGGTTAAAGATTTGAAAGGCTAGGGAGCTCACAAGACTCATGAAGTTGGAAGCTGGGACGCTGAAGTCATTTTGTAATTAAGAGTTCTCTGTCCTGCCACTTTGCATCAACAGTATCTAGGATGGGCGTTTGCAATGCTGAGGGCTAGCGGTGTGGGTCACAGACTCGCTTTCTCTGTTTTGTTTTTTTTCCTTTTCTGAAATTAAAGTCTAGTTGATTTACAATGTTGTGTTAATTTCTACTGGACCGCAAAGTGATTCAGTCATACGTATTTTTTTTTTAATATTCTTTTCGGTGATGGTTTATCGCAGGATATCGAATAGAGTTCCCCGTGCTCTACGGTGGGACCTTGTTGTTTATCTGTTCCATGTATAATAGTTTGCATCTACTCATCCCAAACTCCCAGTCCGTCCCTCCCCCACGCCCCTCCCCCTTGGCAACCACAAGTCTGTTCTCTATGCACGGACTCCCTTTGAAGCCACGTGGCTGCTTCCTGTGGAGCCACGTGCGGGCCCAGTGACCGGGGCTTGGAGGGCAGGTCACAAAGCAGAGCGGCCATTGCTCAGACCACCCACACCACGACATCAGCTGCTGAGAGATGGGACTGGTGGACGAGCCCCTGGGGTCCCCCGTCTGTGTTCCGGAACCCATGCTGGTTCGGATGACAAAACTCAGTGAGACGTGAAATGGAAATGCCGCGTCCATAACAAAACTAATGCAAGAGAGTTGTGTGCTGGTGGATTCAAGAAAGCGATGAAGAAACACTGAAGTGTGAATGTGAATGCATCAAGGTACCAAAAAAAAAAAAAAAGCATTCGATCTTTTATCTGCTCTGGTGAGACACTGTTAAATATGCAAATTATTCTTTAAAAATTGTGAAGTTAGTCAAACTGTGTAGCAACTTGGAAAGGGGAGACACACGTCTTTAGCTTGAATTACTGACATTAACTGCTTCTACATAGGAAGTAAGCCCTTTTTATGTTCATCTGAGTTCTGGTACCACCACCGGCTCATACGGGGACTTAAATGAAAGATTTTTTAAAACGCCAGCTCTTCCTGATAACACTTTTACTGCCATCTGTCTGAAAATGTTTTAATGCACGGAGTTTGTTAGAACAAGAAACAGCTATTGGGGAGAAAAAAATTCTCCTAAGAAACATCCTGTTTTATCAAGTCTAAGATGTCTTCTACTGGGAGACTAATCAAGATTTTATACACCACTGATCAAGAATGCTGGCAGTTACCGTCGGCGGATGCCATTTTTAAAAATGTTTCCTAATTAAAGGACTGTTCAAGTGTGACGATGTGTATCTTGGACTTCGGGACACAGGAGTGTACAGATCAATGAAATTGGCTGTGAATGTTGACCCTTTAGAAGGGGTGGTTATATCAGTATACAACTTGCCCGGCTGTTTGTAGGGCCTGCTGATTTCTAGAATCTAGAGTCCATATTCTTGTGCTTTTCTAGATCCTGACATTTGTTGTCTCCACAAATTCCCCCTGAAGATGGGCTTCCAGCCCCAGGCTGGCAGAACTAATCAAAGTCATAAGTTGAACTGAGCCATTTCCAGGTTTTGGAGTCTGGGTTCTTCAGCAGATAGACCTTCAGTTTGAGGAATGAGGAGGCTTCCTGAGATTTTGAAGGTGGCTTCTCCAGCTCTGCCGCCTCCCAGCTGTGTGGCCTTGGGCTCTGCTTCCTCAGCTGTATCAACGGCCATGATGATGATAGACATCTGTGCTAGGGGTCCCTGAGACCACCTTCAGGTTCTGTGATTCACCAGGAGGACTTACAGGACTCAGCATGTGGTCATATTCATGGATTTGATGTATTACGGCGAAAGGACACAGAACACAATCGGCAAAGAGAAAAGGTGAACAGTGTGAAGTCTGGAGGGACCAGGTGCAGGCTTCCAGAACCTTCTCCCACGGCAGTCACATAGGATGCACTTAATTCCCACGCGATGAGTTGTGACCTGAGGCGGGTCACACCGCCACCAGGGACGCCCAGTAGAGACTCAGCACCCAGGGTGTTTATTGGGGCACAGACCCAGATTCCAGACTTCCTAAAGGAAAGCAGGTGTCAGGATAACGGAACACACTGTAAATTCTAGGGGCAGTGAACCACCTTATCATTTAGGGGATGTTTTATATCAGCGTGGGCACGTGTTTACCAGGCTAGCTCCCAGATGCCAGTTCAAGGTCAACCTTGCAAGCAGACCTTTCTAAGGACGGCAGCCTCAGGCCTGCTGGGGGAGGTCTTCCCTGCATACCTCCCTCAGGAAGGTCTGAGGATTAAATAAAATATTCCATGCAGAATGCTGTGCTCAGAAATGCTACTTGGATTTCTCTCTTTCAGAGCTTCCCGCAAACCAAGCCTGAAGTACTTATCTGCTCACTTATAAGACATGCCAGAGTAGGACACTCATTCTTTTTCACAGGGAGATTTTTTTTTTCCTTTTGGAAATAAAAAATCGAAGCACTTTCAATCACTTAGACATTGGGAGTGATTTTAAAGTGATTTTGTAAGGAAAAAAATCTAGATTTGTGTTTATGTAAAACCGACATACTCTATATTGGAATGTGATAGGAAACAGTTCTAGAAAATAGTTCTTCAGCCCTGGAAATAAATTATAAAATCACATAGCTAACAGAAATATATTAGCAACAGCAAATACTGGCACATGGAGAAGAAATATCACAAGGAGTGTGGTGGATGGTGCCTCGTGCCTTATACATTTTATTGTGGGAACAAGTGACAGTTCTGTAATGCAGAGGATACTGGGGACTAAACAGCAAGCCACAATAGGAAATAAATGAAATGAGGATGAGTTTCTTTACTTGCTGACAAAGCAAACCAAGCAACAGGAATCACAACAAACATCCCCATAAATTTGTATTCTCACTCAGGTTGACATACTGTATGTAGGCAACTCAATATTTCAGTAAAAAATAAAAAATAAAAACATACAGGATAAAAATTTTAAAAATCTCAGTCATATTCATGCATGCAGTAAAAACAGATATTTCTCCGACTACTGGTAGTAAGCAGTAAGCAGATGAAAAACAAACGAACAAAAAACGGTGCATGACAGCAACATGAATGGACTTAGAGATTATCATACTAAGTGAAGTAAGTCAGAAAGAGAAAGACAAATACCATATGATATCACTTATATGTGGAATCTAAAATATGACACAAATGAACATATCTAGGAAATGGAAACAGACTCATAGATGTAGAGAATAGACTGGTGGATGCCAAGGTGGAGGGGGTGTGGCAGAGGGAAGGATTGGGAGTTTGGGGTTAGCAGTGGCAAACTATTATATATAGGATGGATAAACAACAAGGTCCTACTGTATAGCACAGGGAACTATATTCAATATCCTGTGATAAACCATAATGGAAAAGAATGTATATATATAAATGAATCACTATGCTGTATAGCAGAAATTAACACAACATTGTAAATCAACTATACTTCAATTAAAAAAACAAAAAAAAAACAACAATGAATGAATCCCAACTGAAGCTCGCAGGCATCCTAGATTCAAGAACTTCCTAGAACTTCCATTCCTCTTTGAGTTATGGGTTGTACCGCTAAGAAATTTAAATCTACAATGGAAGAAATTTACATCTAAAATGTAAATACCTAAAGTACACCTCTAATCATCTGATTATCTGGGTAGCCATAAATAGAGGGTTTCAGGTGATCAGGAGCTCTTCTCTCAGATGGAAGCCCCAGGAAGGATGGTACCTTACCTGCCTTGTGGACCTCTGCATCCCTAACGCCTAAAATAGTGGGTGACTCAGAGAAGGCACACAGTTAAAAATAGATGGTCTCACTACACACCTATTGAACTGTCCAAAATCCAGAACACTGATAACACCAAATTCTGGTGAGGATGTGGATGGGAATGCAGAACGGTCCAGGCATTTTGCAAGACAGTTTGGAAGTTTCTTACAAAACTAAACATACTGTTACCATATGATCCAGCCATCTTGCTCCTTGGTATTTACCCAAAGGAGTTGAAAACTTGTATTCACAAAAACACTTGCACATGGATGTTTATAGCGGCAATTACGAATACATCATTGCCAAAACTTGGAAGCAACCAAGATGTCCTTCAATATTAATGGATAAACAAATTGTGGCACGTCCAGACAATGAAATATTATTCAGGGCTATAAAGAAGGGAGCTATTAAGCCATGAAAAATGTAGAGGAACCTTAAGTGCATGTTACTAAGTGAAAGAAGCCATCTGGAAAGGCTACACACTGTATGACTCCCACTATATGACATTCTGGAAAAGCAAAGCTACGGAGACAGTGAAAAGATCAGTGGTGGCCAGGAGCTGGGGAAGGGAGTGATGAATAGGCAGATACCAGAGGATTTTTAGGGCAGTGAAAATACTGTGTATGATATTAATGATGAATACATATCATTATACAATTTTCCAAACCCATAGAATGTACAACCCCAAGACTGAACCCTAAGGTAAACTACAGACTTTGGGTGACAGTGATGTGTTAATGTAGGTTCATCAATTATAACAAATGTGATCATCTGTGTTTTTGAGAATTTGTCCACTTTGTCTGAGTTGTCAAATATATGTGTACAGAGTAGTTTGTAGTATTCCCTTATCACCCTTCTGATTTCTGCAGGGTGTGTAGTGATGTCCCCCGTTTCATTCCTGATATTAGTGATTTTCCCATTTTTCCCTTTTTTTCTCATTTTTTCTTTGTTAATTTGATTAATTCTTTCAAAGAACCAGCTCTTTGTTTCTTTAATTTTCTGCTATTTTTCTCTTTTCAATTTTATTGATTTCTGTTCCTTCATTGTTTCTTTCTGTTCTTTCCATCTGAGTGCCTTGGGTTTATTTTGATTTTCCCTTTTTAGCTTCTTGAGGTGGGAGCTTAGATTGTTGATTTGAGACTTTCCCTCTTTTCCAATCTTTGCATTTAATGCTATACATTTCTCTCGCAGCACTGCTTTAGTTGTGTCCCCCAAATTTCGATATGCTGTATCTTCATTTTTATTTAGTCCAACGCACTTTTTGATTAAGACATGAGACATCTTCTTTGATCCGTGGATTATTTAGAAGTGTGTTGTTTTCGTTTCAAGTGTTTGGAGATTTTCCTGTTATCTTTCTGTTATATTGATTTCTAATTTGATTTCATAGTGGTTGGAGAACATGTTCTCTACAGTATCTAGACATAAAGCCAACTGATGGTTGCCAGGGTCTGGGGGGGAGTAACTCTGGACTTGGTGTGGGGTTTTATTTTGGGGTGATGAAAGCAAAACTAGATCAAAGTGGTGGTGGCACAACTTTGTGGCAACACTAAACGCCACTGAATTGTTCATTTTTATTTTTTTTTAATTTAATTTATTTTTTTATACAGCAGCTTCTTATTACTTATCCATTTTATACTTATTAGTGTGTATATGTCAATCCCAATCTCCCAATTCACCACATCACCACCACCCACCCCCGCCACTTTCCCCGCTTGGTGTCCATATGTTTGTTCTCTACATCTGTGTCTCTATTTCTGCCCTGCAAACTGGTTCATCTATACCATTCTTCTAGGTTCCACAAATATGCGTGAACATACGATATTCATTTTTCTCTTTCTGACTTACTTCACTCTGTATGACAGTCTCTAGATCCATCCGCGTCTCTACAAATGACCCAATTTCGTTCCTTTTTATGGCTGAGTAATATTCCATTGTATATATGTACCACATCTTCTTTATCCATTCATCTGTCGATGGGCATTTAGGTTGCTTCCATGACCTGGCTATTGTAAATAGAGCTGCAGTGAACATTGGGGTGCATGTGTCTTTTTGAATTATGGTTTTCTCTGGGTATATGCCCAGTAGTGGGATTGCTGGGTCGTATGGTAGTTCTATTTTTAGCTTTTTAAGGAACGTCCATACTGTTCTCCATAGTGGCTGTATCAATTTACATTCCCGCCAACAGTGCAAGAGGGCTCCCTTTTCTCCACACCCTCTTCAGCATTTGTTGTTTGTAGATTTTCTGATGATGCCCATTCTAACTGGTGTGAGGTGATTCCTCATTGTAGTTTTGATTTGCATTTCTCTAATTATTAGTGATGTTGAGCAGCTGTTCATGTGCTTCTTGGCCATCTGTATGTCTTCTTTGGAGAAATGTCTATTTAGGTCTTCTGCCCATTTTTGGATGGGGTTGTTTGTTTTTTTAATATTGAGCTGCATGAGCTGTTTATATATTTTGGAGATTAATCCTTTGTCCGTTGATTCGTTTGCAAATATTTTCTCCCATTCTGAGGGTTGTCTTTTCATCCTGTTTGTAGTTTCCTTTGCTTTGCAAAAGCTTTTAAGTTTCATTAGGTTATTTTTGTTTTTATTTCCGTTACTCTAGGAGGTGGATCAAAAAAGATCTTGCTGTGATTTATGTCAAAGAGTGTTCTTCCTATGTTTTCCTCTAAGAGTTTTATAGTGTCCAGTCTTACATTTAGGTGTCTAATCCATTTTGAGTTTATTTTTGTGTATGGTGTTAGGTAGTGTGCTAATTTCATTCTTAGTTCATCCAGACTAACCCTGGAACTAACCTGTTTATCTAAGCCTCTTATTTAAGCCTACTGTGTAAGCCTCTTTTAGCCTGGTTTTCTGTTGTTTGAAATCAGATGCAGGGTTTTGAAGCAGTCACTGCAGACTCTTCTGTTGTGTTGGTGCCTGATTTTCCAGTCAGCCTGGGAGAGCTCTTGAGGCCACTGCTTCCTCATGGGTGGAAACCATCCCTGCTTTGGGGCGTCCAAGCTCTATTAGTGCGTAAATGGCTGAAATCAGTCCTTTCTCCCTGCTGATGGGGAAACAGACCCAAGCTTTTCCTTGAAGGAAGAGCTCACATTTTATAGGGATCGTTTGGAAGGACATTCATTGCCTCAGGCCACTGGTCAGACTCCAATTTCAAAGAGAACCAACACAGAGGGAAGAGGGGTCTTTTGGGGCTTCTTCAACAGAAGGGGTGGAATGTTCCATCTCTTCTGGATGTAATGAATAGTCATCCGAAAGACACCTGAAATGCTACCCTCTGATTGAGAAGCTGGAGTGATAACTTGATGCTTGCCTTGTGTGTTTGCTGTATTATTTGAGAATATTCAATCCTGCTAGGGAAAATAAGAAAAAGAAACAAATAAAGCAGATCTAGGCAATTAAATATGGGCGGTATTGTACGTAGATAAAGTATGTAGAGCATTGTCTGCCAATGCAGAATAGGATGGAAGGACCAAGTGTAGACTAAATATTCATGAGGTGTGTTAAGGGCTAAATGTTTGTGATCCACTGAATGTACATGAGGTACCAACATTCATGAAATACATATGAGACAAGAAATGTAAAACCATAAAACCTTTAGAAGAAAAGAGGACAAACATATGTGAAACACTCAAGGCTTTTGACAGTCGTGAGGCCTTCAGGGACCCCTTGTAGGGCTGACCCATTTTGGTGCTTTGTGCCCTTAGCCTGAGAATTGAAGTATTGATAAAATACTCGATCTCAGCCTAAGTGAGTTTCTCACATTTGCCACCAAAAGTGGCTTACGAACACAAAGGAAAATGTTTAGGGCCACGAAGAGGAAGAAATTGTTGGAACTGGACAGAATATGAAGAGATGGCCTTTGAACCGATTAAAGCGTGAAAATGTCTCTCAAAGTTAAGAGAGACGTTGCAGCGTGAGCAGATAGAAGAGCTGAAATGTGGACCTGGGGATCCACCACTGAGGTGGGTGTCTACACCACCGGTTCATCTGGGTAATCCGGTAGGTCTACTCTCACAGCTTATCTGTTGAAAGTGAACCGTTTCCCTCTCAGATCTATCCTACTTTGGACACTAAATTAAGCGATCGCCCTTTGCCTAGGGTACCCGAGAGAACCACATTTCCTGACACCCTGATTCTCAGGAGTTCTGAATACAGGGCTTGGATTCTCTGGTAACACACTCCTTAGTGCCAGCGACCTGACCCTCCTTCTCCCACGTTGATATTCTCGAGATCCATCCAGGAAGACAATACGCAGAGAGCCATCCTCAGAGTGGGCCAGGGGTGAGCACACATGGAACTGAGAACAGGAGAGCTTGCCTTCCTGCAAAAGATGACGTGGAGGGAGAGGCTGATAGAGAAGACGACTCAGAGATAAAGCAGGCACTTGGCAGAAGCCAGCTTCTACCGACTAATTACTGTCTGTCAGTAAATGTCAGGGATCTTTAAAAACTCAGTCCAAGGGCATATATCAGAAGTGGGGTATTTAACATTCTGAAAGGTGCATCCATGCAAGCGGCTTTGGGAAAATCTCTTACAAATCCTTAATCACAGTAGGCATTTCAGAAACAGGGGTGGAGGAAAGAAAGATACACTCACCATCTGATGGAGAGTGAGGCATCAGATCGCAATGACCCCCTGAATAAAGCATGTCCGGGCATCTTTGCTCAAATAATCTTTGTTCAAACTCGTGTGTGTGTGTGTGCATGCGTGCCATGCACTCATTTTTCTGTGTCTCCACAGAAAATATCTTTACGTCATTCCATGCTTAATGTGGTTTTCTTCTGAAGGAAATGCTTTGCAGGATAAATTTATGAAAAATATTTGCTACTTGAAGGAAAGAAACTGTATTGTGGTTTAGTTTCTAATCGATACTCCCAGAAATTATGTTCAAATTGCCACATGCTTCTGAAAATTCAGAAATGTTTACAAATATCCTGCACAGATACCATAGTATTTCTTTCTTTTTTTTTTTAACTTTTTATTTTTCCAAACCAAAACCCAATCAAGATTTGCCCATTGCATTCAACCGTTATATCTTTTACCCCACTCTTTTTTTTTTTTTTTTAATTTATTTATTTATGGCTGTGTTGGGTCTTCGTTTCTGTGCGAGGGCTTTCTCTAGTTGCGGCAAGTGGGGACCACTCTTCATCGCGGTGCGCGGGCCTCTCACTGTCGCGGCCTCTCTTGTTGCGGAGCACAGGCTCCGGACGCGCAGGCTCAGTAGTTGTGGCTCACGGGCTTAGTCGCTCCGCGGCATGTGGGATCTTCCCAGACCAGGGCTCGAACCCGTGTCCCCTGCATTGGCAGGCAGACTCTCAACCACTGCGCCACCAGGGAAGCCCCATAGTATTTCTTTTTCCTGCCTGAGATCCCTCCCCAGGTTCTGGAAACGACCCCCATATTTTCACTGGGAATCCAACCCTGCCTGACTCTGCATCCAAATGCCCTCCAGTGGGGTCACATGACCACACTGGGCCAATCAGTGAAGGCCACCCCCCCTTTCCTGGTTGGTTCAGGCATGATCACGTGACCTGTCAGATTTCCCCACTTGCTAAGTTCTGCTCAGGAATTTTATCCATAAGAAATGCAGCATTTCGTAGCCACCCAGCTGTGCAGATGTGCATTTGCTATCCAGGCACACAGGCCTTGCAGGAGCCTCCCGATGGCACAAAGGGAGGCAAACCTGCGCTTAGCATTTGCCAAGTCTTGTGAGGGTCTGGAGAGCTTGGTCTCGCCAGCCGGGGGTCAGAGGAGCTGGACTAAAGTCCGTTAAGTAGTGGAAGCTTTCCTTCTAATCCTGCTCTTCTCTGGTTCCTTGTGAAGGCTTTATGAATTGCACCATCCTTCAGGCATTATTGTTCCCATTTAGTCACAGCCCATGAACTGGCCATATTTTCCCATCGCCAAGCATGACCTGGAAGGCAGCATCCTGGGTGGCCACACGAGAGAACTGTCTTCTGGGAGATTACCTCGATGCAGAGAGAGCCTCCAAATACGCCTGCCCAGCAAGCTCTGCTAGAGGCCACGAATCAGAAAGGCTGACAGACCAAATTAAGATGCTCGAATTACACATCTTACTAAAAACATATAGAAAGAAGCAAGGAGAACACACAAACTATGCACACATGTCCATGGGAGTTTTATTCATAAAAAAGGAAATAACCTAAATGTCCATCACCTGATGAATGGATAGACAAAATGTGTATCTCCCTACAATGGAGTGTTGATTTGGGAGTGTGTTTAATCTGTGGGACACGCGGGGGGAAATTGACAATTTAACAATCCTGTGTCTTTCAGTCTGTGAATAGAGTGTGTATCTCTCCATTAATTTAGATCTTTTAATCTTTTTTCAGCAATGTTTGGTAGTTTTCATGGTAAAGCCCTTCTCATGAAACGTATCCCTAACTATTACATACTTTTAAATTCTATAGTAAATGGTATTTTAAAAAATATGCTCTCAAAAGTTCATTTCCAGTATGTAAAAATACACTTCATTTTTGTATAATGCCCTTTATCTAGCACTTGAGTATATTAATTTTGTTTGGTTTTGTTTTTACTGTTCTAATAGGTGTGTAGTAGTATCTCATTTCTAAATGAGCAAAAGCAGGGCCCTGCGCGTGCCCCCTGCACTCAACACCACCAAAGGGGCGGGCAGACCACCTGAGTCACGCCTCCAGCCCGACCCCTGGACACACCCCTACCCTCACCCCATATAAGGAACCAGCTCGCCCCGCCTCGGGGAGCGATCAAGGGAACCTGTTGTTTGTTCTCGCTCCCCCACTGCTGCTGCAGCAGGGGCCCCAGTAAAGCCTGGCCTGAGTTTCTGGTCTGGCCTCTGATCAATTTCTATTGGTTAAGGAGGCCAAGAAGCCTGGTCGGTGACACCTGGACTGGCCTCGTGTCTTTGGACTCAGGCCTCTGCTTGGAGCGTTCTTCCCACCAACCAGGCTGATACTGTCTCTGCAGCCCCAGCGCAGGGGCTGTTAGGGGCTCCATAGCAACCGAACCAACACAGGGTGTGTGCATGGATTAAAGGGACTTGTAAGGTGTTGTCTCGTGTGATTTACAGAGGCTGAGAAGTCCCAGGACATCTTCCCGCAACCTGGAGACCCAGGAGAGCTGGTGGCTGTGGCTCGAAGGCTTGAGAACCCGAGAGCTGATGGGGAAGATTCCAGTTCAGGTCTGAAGGCCTGAGGACCAGGAAGGCTGAGGGCAGAAGGTGATCCAGCTCGGAGTAGATCCTTCCTTCCTCTGCCTTGTTCTCTCCAGGCTCTGAACGTATTGAAGCATGCCCACCTCCCACGGGGAGGGCATCTGCTTTACTCACTTCGTCCATTTAATGCTAATCGCTGCTACAAACACCCTCAAACACATCCAGAAATAAAACATCACCAGTTCTCTGGGCTTCCCGTGCCCCAGCCAAGTTGACACACAAAATTGGCCTTCATCCCAGGCTGCCTCTCAGGGACGCCTTCCATGCCCCCAGCCTGCTGTGCCCCTTGCCCCCCAGGTCCCACTTGAGCCCCCTGCCACTGGGCCATGTGCCTCTCACGTGACAGCCTCAGCTCTAGGTATGAGTGATGTATAACTGTCCATCCACCCCTGTCTTCACAAAGGGCTGTGCTGTGCTCACAGCTCAATGCCAGGTATTCAGCAGGTGCTCACTAAATGCCCGTCGAGTGACTGACTTGCCTTGAATCATCACAACAGCCCTCCGTGGTTCGTGCTATTAATCTCTCCAGGTCAGAGAGAAGAACGGCACAGCTGCCCATCTCAACCTGCCCGCATTCCCATGGCAGAGTTCCCCTCATTGGCCCGACCTTCACAATTACATGAAGATTTCATAAATATGACTGTTCCCCGGCCCCATGTCACACCTCACGAACCAGAGTCTCCCAGGGTAGAACCTGGAGTTTGTGTTCTTAACAATGCCCTCCGATGAGCCCTTCGATTGGGAAGTTAGGGAAGTTTCACTGAGCCAGCAGAGATGAGATGCTTATCAAATTAATTTCCCCAGGCTCTGTTCAAGGTAAAAACTATTCAGCCATCTCACCACTGAGTAACCTCTGACAGAAAGATCCTCTCTTTGTTTGCCCCCCCTGCTCACTTCACCCACTAAAATAATATTGGATAACTTAGACTGTTCATCACTTATCACCACTCAGGGCTTCAGGCCGAGATTCTAGGAGACCAGAGACAAGCAAATTGATCTGAACGTGAGTGTTCCCTGGTCAGGGAGAAACAGTGTAACAGCTGATACGATTAGTTTGGAGTCACTCACATTGCAAGACCTTGATTTATAGACCATTAAATCAACTATTGTGGTCAGCTTTGGTGCCAGCGTTTCCCTGAGTAGATGTGGAGTGTATAGGTTTGAGGATGAAGCGAGACAATGGGCCCAAAGTGCTGAGGCCGAGGGTTCACCAGTGCCTCTGTGTGCTTGGTCAGTGGACACTCCCAGCAGATATTACCAAGCTACAGACCGTCCCTGCATGAGTTGGTGCTTTAGCTAACGTACAACGTTAGCCTGTCTTCATCTGTCACCAGGAAGAAGCAGTGATTCTTAATGCTCTGACGTTAAAGACTTATCTTTGCCGGCTGTACCTTCTTTGTTCCCTGAGCCACGAATCAGTGGAGTTATGTGTAATGAGATGGAGAAAATGGAATTCTCTCTGACCGCTTGTCCTAGAATCTCTCTGTGGTGGGTATGGGACTCAGCACATCGACCCAACTGAAAGAAATGTAACCTTTCTTTTCATATAATTCAACATTGATGTTAAGCTCCTGTTGTCCAAAAGGGCAGAAAAACTTAGTCAATTTATGATTTCTTCATGTTTTCTATGAGATTAGTTACGGGATATTTATAGAGTGTGACGGGGTACGTGTATCCATCCTTCCCTCTTCCCCAGTCACTGTAGAAGAGGGAAAAAGAGCTCCAGAGGGTCTTACACTGGCAATGAAATTGCCCGTCTCAGACACAATAGACATCACGTTCGGTTACAATCCACCAGCCAGAACCAGTCCTATGGTCCCTACCCAACCACACCTTGGAGGTGGAGACCTGGAAGTACTTGGTGACGAACTCCAGGGGCCACCATCCTGCGCTGCCCCTCGGGAGTAGTGAAAGGAGGCATAGGGGGATCGGAGGGGGTGGGGAGAGGGGATGAGGAAAAGCAAACTGATGGAAAGGCCTTTGTACTCAGTGACAGGACCTGGCTCCACGATCCACCAAACTTTCCGTAAAGTCTGTCGAAGACTTAGCATGAAGTGTGAGTCATTTTCTTGTGAAAACCCTTGAAGAGGCTGAATCTGGTATCCTATGATGTCACCCTAAGCAGTGCCAGCCCACATGGACGCGGAGCCCTCTGACATCTCGGTGTCTCCTCTGCTTCACTGGAACTGCCGACGTTGTAGCAGAGACCCACTGCTTTCATTACACAAGCGGAGATGTGCTCCTGGGAGACCCGGAGGAGGCTTCATGGCTTCTTTCCAGCCATCTGTTTCAGCAGCTTCCCAAGCTGTGCCACGGTAGACCACCCACACGTTGCCAAAACCAACACAGCAGGGGCTCATCCCATAGATTGTCTGGAAGGGATTCTTCCAGAGGGACACTGCAGCTGCACGGAAGTGTCTTGTGGCCTTGCTTACAGAACCTGCCCTTATTCTAATGATTCTGTTATATATATTCTGTGGTCAGTCTTCATCAGAGAATGCTTGTGCCGACTCTTAAAGATGTATGTGTGTGTGTGTCTGGAGAGGCCCGTGTAATGGCAATCGTTGGTCTGGAGGCTTTTCCCTTGGTTGGGAGTGAAAGGTGCTCCAAACCACATGGTGTGACCCCTCTCCTGAGAAGCTGAAGGGAAATGGTGTTTGAGAAAGGGCCAGATGTTCATTAGACACTGGCCTGCAGGCTCAGCTCAAGGATAAACGAAATATTCCTTCAACAAGAAATATTGACGGGTTCTGACGTTTGAAGAAAACCAAACCAAACCAACCTGCACTAGTTAGTATCTCAGAAGGAAAGAGCTGATACCCAGGCTGTAGTAGCTTAAGGAAAGGACCACTGACAGTGACGTGGGAAGGTCTGTCCCATGAAATGAGACAATGTGGAGCGCTCAGGTTAGCCAGCGTGGGAAGTCCTTACCTCCCCCAGGCCAGAAGGGGCAAAGCAAGAGAGGGGGGACCAGTGCCCAGGGGGAGGCACAACGCTGGGAATGGCAGCCTGGCAGCACCGTGATCTTGTCTAGAAGCACATGGACCACGCCCAAACATGGCAGAAGTCAGGGGAATGAATGACTCCAGCATCTTTCTCTACCCATCCTCTGACCGGCCACCGTTAAAGACTTATCTTTGAGATCAGAAATTCACTTCTTAGATTCACTAATGAGATGATGGAGAAGGGAGGCTGTGTGATCTAACATACAGCCTCCTGGGATATAGAGTAGAGTGTCTCGCATCTTGACGAAACCCCAGCTTAGACGACCCAATGCATGCAATAGGAGAAGAATGCCCAGTGAGACACAAGAGCTGTGATATTCATCCCAGATTGAGAATCCAGGGAAAGGGGAGACCCTCGCAGGCTGGGGTGCACTGGCTTTACGGAGGAACTAGAATCTGAGATGGGACTTCCCCGGCGGTCCAGTGGTTAGGGCTCCGCGCTTCCACGGCAGGGGCGGGGGGTGGATCCCTGGGCTGGGAACTAGGATCCCACATGCTGCGTGATGCTGCCAAAAAAAAAAAAAATAATCCATAGAATCTGAGCTGACCCCATGTAGTAAATGCTAACTTCTCAGCCTGCACCCCTATGCCTGTCCAAATCTGCCCTCACCGAACTTCCCATCTGTGCGCCCTTCCATATGTGCAGATCTTCATGGCACTACCCCACGTTTCCTGATCACGCTGGAGTCTCACATGCCTTTCTTTGTTATTTCAATCCCAGCACTCTTTTTTTTCCTACATATATTTTTTATTTTTTAATTTTTTTAACATCTTTATTGGAGTATCATTGCTTTACAATGGTGTGTTAGTTTCTGCTTTATGACAAAGTGAATCAGCTATACATATACATATACCCCCATATCTCCTCCCTCTTGCGTCTCCCTCCCACCCTCCCTATCCCACCCCTCTAGGTGGTCACAGAGCACCGAGCTGATCTCCCTGGGCTATAACCCCGGCACTCTTGAATCAAACTGCCTGAGTTTGAACCTGAACTGCCCATCATGCCAGCTGGGTGATCTCTGGCTTGAGATCTGGCTTGATGCGTGAACCCTTGCAAGGCTCAGGCTTTCGTCTGCCAAGTGGGGATGCTGAGGTACCTAGTCACAGGGCTGCCACGGGGATTAATGAGAAAATGCACGTAGGTTGCATGATGGGTACACTGCAAGTGTTCAATAATATAGCATAGCTATTATTTGAATATGTATCGTATCTGCATGTTTAGAAACTCCTTCAATATTGGCTTCTCTATAAAGCCCTCCCGATGCCTCGTTCCCGAATCCCAGCTCCTTTGCTCCTGTCTCAGCGTGGGTACAATCACTGAAGCTCACCCCAGTTCCTGATGACATAATAGTGTTGGACCCATCTGTCTCCCCTGCTAGACTTCAGTTGACTGCGTGAAGGCAGGCACTTTGTCTTTTTCATTTTGTGTCCCCAGAGCTCTGAAAAAGACCTGGCAATTGTAGACTCTGACAAATGATCACTTCTAACAGAAGTGGGTTGTGTTGAATCTAATGCAATTGCAGGGTTTTTAGGTGGGGAAAGAGAGTGAGCTCAGCTCAGCGTCTTAAGACTCCAGAGATGGGTGGAAACTTGACAAGATCCCCTGACTTTATAGGTAAACATAATAGTTTTCTCCAGGTCACAAAGATGGGGCATGATGAAGAAGAAAGCAGTCTAGAATCAGGATTAAAACAATGGAGGCAGTGATGAAATTAGGATTCTGATTCCAGGCAGACCTGGATTTGTGTCTGATCTCTGCCTCTGCTTGGGACCCTAGGCAAGTGACTTGACCTCCAAGCTTCATTTTATTCTTCTATCAAATGGAAAAAAAGAATAGAACCTATTTCAAAGGATTGTTGCGATGATTCAATGAGATAATACAAGCAAAGTTCTTAACCTCCTGCTTGACAAATTGTAGGTGCTCAATAAAAGAGGGCTGTCTCGGCTGGGAAGAAGGACCCTAGTTCGGAGGAAAAAGAGATGGAACCAGAGAGAGCATCACAAAATCTAGTTGTAAAAGACCAGGAGGAGCAGGTTGGACTCACATCTTGTAGATGGTGAGCCTCACATGACCTGCATCAGAATCGTGTCGGGTTCCTGTGTAAAAAGGATGCACTTCCTGGGGCCCCATGCTGAACCTCTGAAGCAGAATCTCTTGCAGCAGGTGGTTCCCAGGAACTGGCAAGCATGACGAGCCTTCCTGGCCGTTTTGATGGATGCTGTAATTTAAGAGCCTTTACTAAAGGCGCCGCGAGTACATTGACGATAGAAATGGAAGTAGGTATTTGTAGGACTACACTGGGAACCAAGCCAGTGCTTCCCTGGGTCTCAGACCAAAGAACCAAAGGAAGCAGGGAACTCAGCCAACACAATGGACCAAACTCCAGATGCTGAAGCTGAAGTCAGAATCCCCAGGATCCAGAGGAAGCATGACAAGGATTCTTCACGGTACCCAGAGCACCTGGGTCTCTTCACCTCGCCTTGGACCACATCCACTGAATGAGTCAAGTTCCCAGCAAACTCTCCTGACTAACAGCATCGCCGCCCTGCCCCCCTTATTACAGCTCGGCTCTGATGTGCAAATAATCTCCCCTCACAAGATGGTTCTGAATATATTTATGAGCATTACCAGCCCTGGCTTCATCTTAAGAAATTGTTCTCAACTCCCATTACTGAATATTTCCTTTCCTTCCACACCGTGTATTTGCCTGTATGAAAGTTAATTGTTTTGCTCTGAATTATTGCTATTTAAAAACTCACTGAGCAGGTTGCCTCACACCTTTGTGGCTTTCCAAGGTGAAAGTAATTTGAGGCAAATCTTGTGGATATAAAGTTTGCACATTACAGTAAGATGAATAGGGAGGGGACATGTCTTTGCGACAAAAAGGGAGCATTTGCTGAAGGAAAACGTAGTGTCTTAGTTTGACTTCATGAAAGTAAGATAAAGTTAACTGTATCATGGCCTAATTAACGCAGCTTGAATGATGACTTCTTGATAAACTGAAAAATAGGTCAATGATGATTGTCCAGGATTTAAGTAATTGACTGTGAACATGCTGCTGTAACTTAGATTATTTTTGGTGAAAATAGTCATTTCTTCCAATTTTTAAAGTTTATATATTAATATAGGTAAAATTATACACAATAAAACGGCTCTTATTTTGCTTAAATAATGAGATATAAATGGGACAAAACAGGAAGATACAGGGTACAAGGGCTCTCATATCTCTAAGCAAATGAGAACAGGATGGAAAGCCACCTAGATTTGTTCAAAGATGCATGGAGGGCTTCCCTGGTGGCGCAGTGGTTGAGAATCTGCCTGCTAATGCAGGGGACACGGGTTCGAGCCCTGGTCTGGGAAGATCCCACATGCCTCAGAGCAGCTAGGCCCGTGAACCACAACTACTGAGCCTGCGCATCTGGAGCCTGTGCTCCGCAACAAGAGAGGCCGCGATGGTGAGAGGCCCGCGCACCGCGATGAAGAGAGGCCCCCGCTTGCCGCAACTAGAGGAAGCCCTCGCACAGAAACGAAGACCCAACACAGCCAAAAATAAATACATAAAATAAAATTTGTTAAAAAAAAAAAAAAAAAAAAGATGCGTGGAGATCTCTGTGGTCTTGGACCAGGCTGTGTGTGGACAGAGAGACTGAATCACAAGCTTTTACTCTGAGCCAGGAACAATAATAGGTTAGAATTTTCACTCTTTGGTTCTAATTGCTCTCCCTTCTTTAAAATGCTGATTTTTTTCTGCCGCTGGGAGAGGATGTTTGAGAATGGTGATGCATTCGGTAGAAACAGCACCTTGATGTAAACGCCAGCCCACTCCTCCGCAGCTGTGTCTCCCCTCTTTCCCTTTCTCCTCAGTGGAGAATCCTATTTAAGGATGGGGTTCCTACTTGGGAGGGGGGTGGTCGGTCTGTTTTTTTCTAGGGCGTGGGGCCAGTGTCCCAACTTGAGGAAGTCCAGCCTCTTAAAAGTCACAAGAAGGTGACATACACAGCTGACCCTTGAACGACATGCGTTTGAATGGTGTGGGTCCACTTGCGTGAGGATTTTTCCAATAGCGAATATTACAGTCCTGCAACATCTGCAGCCCTGGAGGATCCATGGTCAGTTACACTGTTTTTCTGACTGTTCAGGGGGTTTGGCACCCCTAACCCCTACCCTGTTCAGGGATCAGCTGTAATTCACATGCTGGTGTGGTAGAATGGTATTGTGATGTATTGCTGGATTGTTCTCCAGTGCTTTTTTTCTTTCAGCCTCATGTGGTTCTCTCTTCATTGGGTCACTTTGTCCTTCAAGAGCGATGACTAAGGAGAAGGACGGAGATAAGCAATGTCTCCGCAGTTCAAGGAAAATTGCCTTAGAACAGAAATCCCAAATCCAATCTTGCAACATTCCGTGGAGTCCTTAACGAAGAGATGCCAATGAAATTACTTCAAAAATGCTCGCGATTAAAAATATTTTAATTTACTGAATTTTAGGCGTAGGTCAAGCCTGGGGTCACAAAATCCAGCTTAATAAAAAAAAAAAAAAATCCAGCATTGGAATCACGTGCACCATGTTTAGATTTGCTATGAATGACAGGATGCTCTCTCCTCTATGGTGAGAAGACAGCAATTCAGACACAGGAGGGTTTCTATTCCATGTAGAAATGGGTGATCATTCAACGGCTGCATCTCATAAGCCCAGCGCTCTGTGTGGATCATAACGGAGTTACCTGAGTCTTGGGTGGGAAAGTTAAATCCACACATCCTTTATTTTTCATCCCTTGGGTGTTATCAAGCTATAGGAAAGATTACTGGGTGAAATGCCTGGATGCCTTTCTTCATTTGTGGTGGTCTCTGATCAAATTAGTCATGGGGGTTCTGTTATATAATCCTCTAGCACGATAATCTCATCGCAAATGTACTAGAAATATTGGTGCACCTGTTTCATTGAGCCAATCAGAAAACATCATGATATTTGTTTTTGGAAGACCTGGATTCAAGACCAGTTAGACATTTTCTAACTGTGTGATCCCACACATTTTACATAAACTCTGCTTTAGTTTTGTAGTCAGTAAAGTAGAAATAATGATGACGATAATAATAATAATGAAACAATAATACCTTACTCAGAGAACTAGGTATAGGATCCAATGGCATCATGCAAACAGAAGGCTTAATCCCATGGCTGAGTCAAATACATTGTTTAGGGTACAGGACAATCTGCCATGTCAACAAGAACCAAACATGCAGGGACTTAAACGAGGTACGAGATATTTGTCATTATCGTACCTAGCAGTCTAGTGGCAGGTGTGTGGTCTTGCACGGTTAGGTGGCTCTGTTCCATGATGCCATCCAGAGGGACCTAGGTTCCTCGTATCTTGTGGCTCCGTGTCCTTTTGTGTATTGTCCTCATGTTAAGGGAGGAAAGTGATCCGATTCATGGATGCAAGACCCACAAAGTTGTTCACATCCCATGGATCAAAACCTAAGGACCTAATTATCCCGCTGTATCTAGCTACAAATCGGACTGGAAAAAGTCGTCTTTATCCTGGGCGGAGGCGGGGGGTGGGCATGTGTCTATAGAGCTGAAAGGATGTTGTGGGACCATCAGTAATGTGTGATGTGCAGGGATTCATAGCTGGTGCCCTCAATCCTAAAGCCTTCATCTATAACCCTTCACAGGAGAGGCAGTGATCTGCCCGATAATATACTTATGCATCTTATCAGCCGTTTGGGGTCCTGTTACTGTGTATATGGATGTGAATTTGGATTGTTTATGCTATCTCTGTAAAATGTAAACAACTCCTGAGTCTTGGATTCTGTTGCTCCACAAACTGCTATTTTAAAATTTTTATTTATTTTTAAATTTTTTAGGCAAACTTTATTCTGTGATCACTAAAAATCATATTCACAAAAAATATATAACATATTAAATATAAACATTTAACCATTAGGGAAATGATCATCATACATAATCCACTGTGTACGCCAAATAGGCTCCCTAGTTTTTTAAAATTTATGCATACTTTTAAACATGGGAAGAAGAACCCTGAGAAAGTGAATAGGAAGAAAACTGACAGCAAATGATATTTAGAGTCAATCTTAGACCCAGGTGAGCCCAAGTCCGAGGAAGCTGTGCTGACAATTTCCTGCAAGGCACAGCCCCCGAATGTCGGCTGCCACAAACGCTGTAAGTTGTGCCTAGTGAGCTTTGGGGATACAATTTAACATCCAATTTGGAATAGCTGTTAAAAATGGAGAAACACCTTTAGCTCCCTTACTAGTTAGTCGGGCAGATTTCTAATAGTCTCTTGGGATTATCACCATCATCGAGTTTTATATTATTGAGAATCCTAGGTAACCCTCCCCTCGTTTCCCCTCTGGTAACCATAAGTTTGTTTTCTATGTCTGTGAGTCTGTTTCTGTTTTGTAAATAAGTTCATTTGTATCTTTTTTAAAATTCCACACATAAGTGATATCATAGCGATATTTGTCTTTCTCTGTCTGACTTCCTTCACTTAGCATGATAACCTTTAGGTCTTCAATTTGGGTTTTCAGTTCCATTTTGTAGGTATCACATTAAAGAAATCACAAACCTAATTAATTTATTTTCCTGCAGCCTTAGGAAGATAAGCCGATTATTATTTAGGGGATTGTTAGCTGCAAGTGACACTATTAGTCAACAGTGGCTTATAAGAGGTAAAAGGTCTGCATGCAGAAAGCTACAAGATTTTGATAAAAGAAATTGAAGAAGACAAGAACAAATTGAAAGATATTCCATGTTCATGCATCAGAAGAATTAATATTTTTAAAGTTCCATACTACCAAAACCGATCTATAGATTCAATGCAATCCCTATCAAATTTCCAATGACTTTTTTTCACAGAAATAGTAAAAACGATCCTAATTTCCATTTGGAACCACAAAAGAATCCAGAATCGCCAAAGCAGTCTGGAGGAAGACGAACAAAGCAGGACATAGCACACTTCCTGATATCAAACTATCTTACAAAGCTATTATTAAAGTGACTTGATTAAAGTCGGTGACTTAACAGTGACTTAATTAAAGTTATTTAATTATCTCACATCATAAAAAACTCCGGAGACAATTTAGGGTTCTTTCGGCCACTCAATGATGACAGGGCCCTGCGTCAGCATCTCTGAATTCTCTAGGACTTTTCCTCATGGTAGCAAGATAGCTGCCACTGCTCACATGATGGCATCTAAAGAGAAAAGAGCTATCTTTTACCCTCGCTACTTTTGAATTAGAGAGTAAAACTTGAGCAACAACTATAAAATCTGTAGCTGACTTCCCCTTATATATCTTTGGTTAGAATTGTGTCACATGGTCCCCTAGATACAAGGGAGGGAAGGAAAGTGAGTATCTGGCAAAGGAGGGTGATATTGCTATGAGTGTTTTAGAACAACTGTGATTCACTCCCTGAGGCCCTGGCACATTTGAATCAAAGCAGCGTCCTGTAAGACAAAAGGGAGGATGGCTTTTGGGAAGATAACCAACAATTTCTGCCACAGTAAATACTCCAGATAAGCAAAGGCAAAGGGAAAGGATATTTTGAGCATGTTCATTACAAGACTCCCTTCTGTTTCTCTTTATTATGAACAAATTTTATTGTAAACATTCAAGTATACTAAAAGTTAAGATTATAATCAACAACCATTTACCTAACACCTAGATCCAGTAGTTAGTATTTTGTTATGCTTATTTTCTGTGTGTACCTAATGGCCATCGGGCTGTAAGTTGCAGACATCATGACACTTGAACCCTAAATACTTCAGCACTTATCCCAAAACATGAAGTCACGCAACTGGTAAGCATAACACATTTGTTACCCTTAACAAAAATTTAAAATCTTCAGTATAATCTGAAACTCAGTCTATGTATGTCTCAAATTACTTTTGTAGCTGTTTTTAACTGAACCAAGTTCCAAGTGGCGATCACGTGCAATTCCCTTTCCTTCGGTCTTTTTGTTGTTCCTCTCCCTCCCCCCCCTCTGCTCTTAGTTCAAACTCCTTTCAAACTGCAGCCCAATTAGTCTTTAAAAGTTTCTATTCAGATTCTTCTCCTTGTTCCGAAACCTCTACACTTTCCCACTGTCAAAAAGGTTAAGTGTCTCCCACTAGCTTTCAAGCACTCTGCCCTGGCAGATGTGCTCCTGGTGCTTTGAGGAAGGCTCGGATGACTCGTGTAAGTGTGAGCTTGCATGGAAGCGCCCCTCACAGTGGCACCTGAAATCGGAATTGTGCCGAGGAGATGTGTTTGTGCTTATTTAGCTCCGTGTCTCTACTCATCAGTTTGGCTTCTCCTAAATGCACACTTATTGCACCTTTAAAAAAATTCCACTGTAGTCAGCGTCCTGAGTACAAAAACTGATGGCCTGGGGAGGGCATACAACATATTCTCCCGGGGAATTGCTAGACTCTTACGTTTGCAAATAACACAGACTAACTCTTAGTGGCTTAAGCAAAAGCCAGAAATTGGTTGGCTCTTGTGACACTGGATGCAGACAGGGCTGGAGAAAAAGGCTCAAGGTCGTCGGGACTTGGTCTTTAGCTGGTGGTTCTTCTCCCCGGGGTAGCTTCTTTGGGTTCCATATCAGAGCAAGATTCTTCCCAAGTTCAAGTCCTAGGAAAATCTGATTTTCACTCCTAACAGTAGCAGCAAAAGATGAGAGATTGGACCGCCTCGGTTCCGTTTGGTCACGTATCACTAGAAGTGGGCCATCCTATGTGGTGAGTTTGGGGAGCATATTCAGTTTTCTTTGTTTGGCTCTGAGTTGTAAGCAAAGGCAAAAATAGGGAAGCTGGAGGTTGTGGACCAAGTTCTGAATGTCCTGGGCTGACTGCAGCTGCAGAGGTGCGGGTTTGGCCTCCTGGCCTGGTTGCCATGGAGATGGTGGCTCCGAGTTGTGTTGTCGTCTCTAATCTGGTCATTGTGTTTGTATATTCACTCCCTCAAAGGTAACACCTGTCAGCTCTGGTTGCTCACCCGTACAGTGGGAAAAATAAAATTTCCTTCTGGAAATTAAGTACATGGTGTGTACTAGGTGCTCCGGATATGAATTTTGCTTTGTCCCCTTTCCAACGGTTGTCCTGTCTGCCCTGAGCGGGTCCTTTAGTTGATTACGCTTCACGGCCAAGCATCCCAGCCTTCCCCACGTGCGCTTAACCAGAAAGCTTCTACTTGCTCAGGCAAACGGATACCTCCCTCCCTCCCATCAACTTGCCTTGGACAACCAGTATGGTCCAGGAGCCAGCGTGGAGCTGTTAAGTGCTTGTGATTAGGAAAACATGGGCCAGTTCAGTATGAGTGAGTCACAAAAGACTGGAGGGCAGTGTCAACCGGAGCCCTGTGACACCCAGATCCTGTTCCCATGGGAGGGACCATTTTCCACAAACCTACCTGACTTGGGGCCTGGCCTGCCAGGGGGCAGCCTCATATGCAGCACAGGAGTTTTGACCTGATGTGACTCCCACCTGGGCCGGTCCAGCCCCCCTTAGGCAACCTGCTGGACCCTGCCCCTAGGATGCTGAACGTACGGAGACCGCCCCATCAGCACAGCACCCGCAGTCCCGAACTCCTGGACTCAGGGGTCCTCCTGCCTAGTCAGGGCTGCAGGCGCACCCCAGACTGCCCGGCACGGCCACCTGAATGAGACGCATAGCTCTGCAGCGCATTTCTCTTCTGCAACCATTTGTACACGTTCACCTCCAAAGACACAGTCACTCAAAAGTGAGCCATTGCTGTAGCGTACGTTGGCAAGTTGTTTCTGAAGCAGCAGAAACCTTCTCAGTGCTGTCTGCTTTCCTCCTCTCTCCCTCCCACCCACACTTTAATTTTAAAATGCTTGCTTCCATCCCAGCCAGGTTTCTGGGCCAAGGAAGCCAGCTCCATTTGGGGGCTGCTGAGAGCCGTGTAAGATAGAGCAGGGGAGGCCAGAGAAAAGACCTGAGGGTCTCATGTTTGCTGGGAGGAGACTCACAGCCTCTGGAAAACTTTTAACTACTTGTAGCATCTATTTGAAAAGAGAGTTCAGGAGACCATGCGGCAGAATGTAGTGCTGCACGCTACTCCCTAATAAAACTTCTAGGAGCAATGCGTGTGGCAAATAAAGCCCTCTGGGGAATCGCTCTCAAGGGCCATCACAAATGTCATCATTCCCATCAGCAGTTTCCCTCCAGCTTTTACAAGTGAGGTGATTTTCTTGTGTTTGGTCAAAATAAATTGAAATGTGGTTTCCAGTGAAGGCATCACACGCACGGAAAAGGGGCTTGCAGGCAAGACCTGGGCACGGGTTCCTTCTGAGACATCCTCTCAAGATCGTCTCATAGGACAGAACCAGGCTAATGAGGGTTGGGACTTGGGAATGTAATAGGGAAGAACAAATCTGACTCCATGTTGGATCTGTTTCTTTTACTTTAACCTTTGTATTCTATTGCTTTTGCTTCAGGTTAAGAATGTTGCCTGCAGCCTGAAATGTACAGGATAGCCTGTTCTAAAGGCTCTGACCTTTAAGAGTATAACAATTTTCCATTCATACAGAGATAAAAAGTTGCAGAACAGAGAATAACATTTGTCTTGTTGGAGGTTTGTAGGAACGTGGTGACCTGACCTACGTGCACAGCCGCAAGAACAAAGGATTCCAGCGCCAAGAGGTTAGCAACGACCAGCCACACCCCTCCCTCACCGGCCTTTAAAAATGCTTTGCTGAGGGCTTCCCTGGTGGCGCAGTGGTTGAGAATCTGCCTGCCGATGCAGGGCACGCGGGTTCGAGCCCTGCTCTGGGAAGATCCCACGTGCCGCAGAGCAGCTGGGCTCGTGAGCCACAACTACTGAGCCTGCGTGTCTGGAGCCTGTGCTCTGCAACAAGAGAGGCCATGATAGCGAGAGGCCCGCGCACCGCGATGAAGAGTGGCCCCCGCTTGCCGCAACTGGAGAAAGCTCTCGCACAGAAACGAAGACCGAACACAGCCATAAATAAATAAATAAATAGATAGATAAAAAATTTTTTTTAAAAAATGCTTTGCTGAAACCCTCTGGAGAGTTTGGGGCTTTTGGGGCACAAGTCACCCGTCTCCTTGCATGGCTCTGCAATAAACCTTTCTCTGTTCCAAACTCCCAGGTTTCAATTTGTTTGGCCTCACTGTATGTCGGGCACATGAACTGGTGACCGATAACAGGAGTAAGAAACTAAGAGGAAGAAACGTAAATTTTGCAGAGAGGAGGAAAAAAAAAAAGCATACAAAAAAACAGAAAAATAAATGTACAAACAAAAAACATACAAAAAACGAATATACAAGCAAACACACACATTACTTAGACCCAGCAGCCAGGAGAGGGGGTAGAATCTACACCGTATGTGGCCAGCCAGGCTGGGTTTGTAGTCTATGCAGAATCCTTAGCAACAGCGCTCTGCTGGCCCCAACCCACTTCTACAGTGGAAACTCTACCAGGAACACCAGTGAGAGGCTTACTTCTCCGTTTTCTCTCTGGCTTTTATTCTACCACATTCCTGAGCCGAAGAAATAAGGCTGTATTCACTTGGGCTGCTTTCCTGCAACAAGGTGGTTGCAAATAAGGCAGACTTTCTCTGGGTAGCAACTCTCCGGGGTCAGCCATCTCTCTGCCTGAACCAAAGTGCTTTACAATTTATTATTACGCAGCAGTGGATTAAAAACAAATAATTCAGCTAATCTGTATTATGTTTTTCTTCGAGGGGGGAACTTAAATACAGGTAAAGCTCGAACAATCAAAGAAAACCCAGAGAAATACTGCAGAACTAAGAAAAGACTCTTGAACAGAAGGTCATTACATAAGGGGAAGTTTGCAGATAGTTCCAGGCAGAGTTGGAGTATTGGCTACTCGGATTTGCTTCTGTGAAGCTGGTGTCTATTTTTTACACGTAACATTTAATTGTTTTTCTTTAAGAAAGGATCAACATGTTCTTAGAGTAATGTGAAAAAAAAAAAAAACCCAGAAAAGATTACATCTAAAAATTAAAATGCTCCTTGCGGCTTTATACAAAGAGATATCTGTTAGAGAATGTCCTTTTAGGAAGGCATCTCTTAAAACTGCTTTCTAAAAGACCTCACTACCTTATCAGCACTTCATTAGTCTAACATTTATAGGCAATATAACATATTATTTGAAATAGGCAATATTTCAAAATTGTAAAACACAAAATAGGTTCAGGCATCTGACATTTGCATATAAATAGATAAGACCTCAGATCCATGCTAGTAGGGAAAAATGATTTTCCATATTTTTCACATAATTTTTGCTAAATTAGTCTTTAAAAATGTCCTTGTTATGTAACTTGATTTTTTTACTTCCTATTTAAACAATGAAAAAAAATTTTTTTTTCCCCAAAGAAATAGCTGCATGAGGCAATTGAACTCAATGAAAAGCTTCATTACTCAACCCTGGACCGGTATAGAGAAGCCCATGGAATGAGGGTTTCCCTGCCCTATGCTCACTGATTCGCACCCATCCTCTCTAACAGAGTCTAGTGGTCCAATAGGGACCCCTGCTTCCCCCAGGATAACTCAGTGCTTTCTGGAAAGTTCCCTGCAGGTCCAGCATCTACGGGCTGAAACAACTTGAAGTCCAAGAAATGTTTCCCAGTTTATCCCATGCTGTCTTGGGAGGGTTCGGCCTGCTCCTGCTGTTTTTTGTTTTTTTTTTTTAATTGAAGTACCATTGATTTACAATGTTGTGTTAGTTTCAGGTGTACAGCAAAGTGATTCAGATATATATCTATATATAGATATATAGATATAGATATATTCTTTTCAGATTCTTTACCCTTATAGGTTATTACAAAATATTGAGTACAGCTCCCTGTGCTACACAGTAGGCCCTTGTTCTTTATCTATTTTATGTATAGTAGTGTGTATATGTTAATCCCAAACTCCTAATTTATCCCTCCCTTTGGTGACCATAAATTTGTTTTTTATGTCTGTGGGTCTGTTTCTGCTTTGTATATAAGTTCATTTGTATCATTTTTTTTAGATTCTCACAGACATAGAGAACAGACTTGTGGCTGCCAAGGGGGAGGGGGTTGGAGGAGGGATGGATTGGGAGGGTGGGGTCAGCAGATGTAGGCTATTATATATGGAATGCATAAACAGCAAGGTCCTACTGTATAGTACAGAGAACTATATTCAATATCCTGTGATAAACCATAATGGAAATGAATATATATATGTATAACTGAATCACTTTTCTGTACAGGAGAAATTAACACAACATTGAAAATCAACTAAACTTCAATAAAAAAAATTTTAAACAATATCTCATTCCCTCAGTCAAGTCACCTCAGCACACGGAAATGGATTTCTCTCTTGGAAGTGGTTCTCAACCACATTACAGTAATAGGGGAACTTATGACCGCTGCCCTGTCTCCACCCCAGACGTGGTTGAGAATCCCCAGATGGAGCCTGGGGGCTTCAAGAGAGGGGAAAGCTTTGCCTGGTGATTCTCAGAGTTTAATAATCAAGTCTTTGTGGCTGTAAATGGCAAAACAGTGAATCTGGATACGGGGTTTAGAGCGGTGCTTGCAGGGCAGAAACTGCGTCTGTGTTTTTTAAAAACTAGATTTGATATAATTATTATCATGACCGATTTCGTTTAATCATATTAAAGGCCTACGGCTCTTAAAATCAGCTTTATTACTGAAACTTGAAAAAACCACTTTGCTATTTTGAGAGTAAAACTCCGTATCTCACCTCTGCAGTTGAGCCAGGCTTCTGGATTTTTGCAGCATGAGAACCACAGGAAGAGAGGGCCCTGAGCCTCCAGCAAGGTAGCAGGGCCCATGTGAAGCCAGGGAGTGTCTTTGCTTTGGGTCCCAAATGACATCAGGGTCTTTGCTAGAGGGCCGTCTAGGTTAAGCTGTGAGCCAGGTCACAGCTTTGCTAATGCATCCATCACATGACTTACTATTCGAAAAACATTACTTTGCTAAACGTGTACGTCCATATATGAAGACAGTGGGTAGTTGGAAGATACCGCAGTGGGTAATAGAATTATGCACATTGTTTTATATTCATTTTTGGCAGCTTTTTCCAAAATAATACTGTTATAATACTTCTTTACATTGAAAAAAATAATTCCTCAAATCAACATTTCAAAGATAGTCTCGTAGTGTAGAAAATGCTTGCAATGCAATTTTAGTGGGAAAAGAAGGATACAGATTCTATTTATGGCATCCCTCTATATAAATCAACTACTAGCAGAAAATAGGCCATGATTTCCAATTGCAGTTTCCTCTGGGAGACGAAAAGTCAGGATGCTATGTCTCCTTGTTTATTCCTTCCTGGATTCCACTCCCCCCAAACACAATGGATGTGTATTATTTTCTAATTAGAAATCTAGATACAGCCTTCATCTTCTTTTTTTAAAGGTGGAGAACCCCAAGGGTATCATTCATTTCAGGGTTTTTTTTTTTCATTTTTTATTTTAATTCTTGTTTTTTTAATTGAAGTATAGTGGATTTACAATGTTGTCTTAGTTTCAGGTGTACAGCAAAGTGATTCAGTTATACATATATATCTATACCTATATCTATTCTTTTTCAGATTGTTTTCCCTCATAGGTTATTGCATTTCAGGGTTTTACAGGGCCCAGCATGTGTGCTGAGCAGGAGGACACTTGGACCTGCAGAAAATCACCCTTCCCTCTGACAGGTGTGTTTCCTTCTCCTACTGAATCCACTCTTGCTCTGCTGAGAGACATGGCTTTCCTATCAGATGGGGAAGAAGAATTAGGAAGGCAAAGATACACCACGGCCCCCCAAACACCAACTCCTTTTTCCCCTGAAAAAAAAGCCTTAAACACATGCCTGTGTGTCTGTCCAAGTATCATAAATTCAGTTTGCCAAAGCCTCTGGGGTTCGGCAGGCTGGACCTCTTAGAAGTGCCAGCCAGGGATTTACTGATACATTTCCGGTGTTGGTGAAGTCGTCCCAACTTGGGGCCTTGCTAAACATTTAATTTTATTATTTCAGCTTTACTGAGATATGACTGACAAATAAAATTGTACATTCTTTTTTTTAATTGAAGTGTAGTTGATTTACAACGTCATGCCAATCTCTGCTCTACAGCAAAGTGACTCAGTTATACACATAGAGGCATTCTTTTTTTAATATTCTTTTCCACTATGGCATAAATGAACCTATCTACAAAACAGAAATTGTACATTCTTGAAGTGTACAATGTGATGATTTGACTTAACATGTACTTTGGGAAAGGATTACCCCTCGGGTTACGTGACATACCCATCGCATCCTTAGACACTTTTTTGGTTTTGTTGTTGTTTTGCAAACACTGACTAATTTCACTTAGCGTAATACCCTCGGGACTTCCCTGGTGGCACAGTGGTTAAGAATCCGCCTGCCAATGCGGGGGACACGGGTTTGAGCCCTGGTCCGGGAAGATCCCACATGCCGTGGAGCAACTAAGCCCGTGCACCACAACTACTGAGCCTGCGCTCTAGAGCCCACAAGCCACAAGTACTGAGCCCGAGTGCCACAACTACTGAAGCCCGCGCGCCTAGAGCCTGTGCTCCTCAACAAGAGAAGCCACTGCAATGAGAAGCCCGCGCACTGCAACGAAGAGTAGCCCCCGCTCACCGCAACTAGAGAAAGCCGCGCGCAGCAACGAAGACCCAATGCAGCCAAAACTAAATAAATAAATAAATAAATAAATAAATAAATAAATAAATAAATAAATAAATAAATAATACCCTCAAGGTTCATCCATGTTGTTGCATATGGCAGGATCTTCTCATTTTTTTTAAAGGCTGAATAATATTCCATTGTATGTATACACTGCACCTTCGTTATCCATTCATCTACTGATGAACCCTTGGGTTGTTTCCACATCTTGGCTATTGCGAATAACTCTGCAATAAATATGGGGGTGCAGATGGGGGGAAGGCAGTAGAAAATGCCTATTCCTCCATTTTGTTGACCTCACTTGTTAAACTGTTGAGTGTTTGAGCTGGTCATGTACACCTAGTGTTCCATTACAAAGACTGTCATTATAGAAAGAAAACAGAAGTTACATTTTTATGCTATGCATAGCATAGACATTTCAGTACATGGGAAAGCTCCCTAGTTCATTTTCTCTTATCTCTGACCCTGCCAACATCTAACTTTACTTATGACTCATGAGTAATGACTTATTTCAAAAAATATAAATCAAGACACTCATAAAACAAGAGAAATTCTATCTGAAGACTCCTAAGAAGACCAAAGTGAAATATTAAATCGAGATTTCTTGGGCTCTTACACACATCCACACCGCAGCCCCGGCTCCACATGTCTTGTCATATGTGTGTTTAAAGTTGTATTGGAAGGGGATGAACTAAATTAGTTTTTTGTTCAGCCAAATGGCTTCTGGCATGAATTATGCATCACCCATGTAATGTACGAAACCTAAAAGCACAAATGAGTAAATGTCACTCCTGAGTTTCCCTCAAAGAGCATTCTGATTCAAAGCATACTATGGACGCAAACACTGCTACTGTTCTTTTAAATGTCAAAGAATGCAAAATTTACTCTCCGTACATAGAAATTTGTCTCTCTCTGTCTCTCTCTCTCTCTCTCTCTTTCGCTCTCTGGGATTTCCATGAAATATTCATGAAGATTAGCATTAGTAAATGAGTTTAGAAAATTCAGTAATTTTTGTCCTATGATGTCTAAATGTAAGTCATCAGTTTGGTGGAGTGACTTATGAACTAAATTACAACCCACCAGCATTGCAGAAAAAGGTAATGTGTTCACTACATCTATAAGGATCATTAGTATCTAGCAAAATAATTACATTAAACCAGGTTTATATGAGACAGGACTTAAATGGGAATTCCAAGTCCTTGGTTTTGCTGAGAATACTGAAATGAAAAAAATCCCAACAACTGGGAGATGTTTATTATCATAGGTTTAAGAGTCAAAATGTCGGGCAGTGACTTCTCATTATTTTTTTTCCTTAAGGATTTTGACTGTTCTGAGTTCCATTCCCTTGGGATGGTGATCTCTGAGAAAATGGTATCGACAGGCAAGATAGCTGGTGTATTTAACAGGGCAAATGCATTTTGGAAAACAAGCTCAGTTGCAGCCATGCATATCCCTGGGAATGAAATGATGGTGATAATAACCCAGACCAACAAGTGCCCCAGAAACTGGTTACGGACAGAGGCTGTTTTCAGCAGCGAAGCCTTTTTTAAAGGAATTACGTCCACCTGAACGTTTGTAAGGGCAGGGATTAGATCATGCCCTGGGCATGAACCTCAAAAGTCAACACCATCCTTTGCTTTTCCATCCAATGAACTACTGCTCCTCCTTACAAATCAGTTATTGCTCTTGTTTTTTGGCCAAGAAGGGAGTGATGGGGCAGACTGTGTATATGTATGTGTTTGGGGGGAGGGAGGTGTTGGTCCATGTTTTCTTTTTTCTTTCTTTTTTTTTTTTTTTAAAGGGGATTGGGAATCAAGGAGCAGGGTTGTTTGTTTGTTTGCTTGTTTGTTTTTTAGCCGCATGGCTTTCGGGATCTTAGTTCCCTGACCGGGGATTGAACCCGTGCCCTCAGCAGTGAAACACAGAGTCCTAACCACTGCACCGCCAGGGAAGGCCCCAAGTCCATGTTTTCTTAATCCTGTGCTTTTGACACATGACTATCCTAAGTAGCGAAACCCAACAGAATAAGAATCAGTATGGATCAAATTCTCTTTCTTGCAATGTCCTTTCCTGTTGTTCCTGCATGTCCTTGCTCTCAGCACCTTAAGTCCCAGCCCAGCTTTTACACAAAGCCCACTCTGATTCCTGGCTCTCCGCTTTCCCCTGAAGTCTTCGAGTACTTTCAGTTGGTACTACATCATTTAGGAATCAAGTATGTGCATTTGCTGGTTCAGTGTGAATCTTGTTTTCTGGATGCGGTTACGACTGACCTCAGTGAGGGGAACATTTCCTGTATTCCTTGACTTGATATCTATCTGGGTAGGTAGGAGGCACTGGAAAAATGGTGTTTATTGACTGGTTAGAACTTGATATACTAATCAGACTGACTTGCAACTGGTTTTCATTAGCTGGAAAGGATCTGATAACTCAAATCTACCCAAAGACACACAACTTCAGGACTGTGGCCAGGCTGAAAGCCAAGACACTGAGCTGGGGATGAGTGGTGGGGCATGGACAGAGCCCACAGCCCTTTCTGACTGTGACCTGCCAGGACCCTGTGGGTTCTTCTATGAGCAAAGGTGTTCACCTGAGCCAGGGTCTGTGTGGTGGTTATATTATCAGTATTAATTCAAAAGGACAGTTAAAAGCCAGAAAATCAATGAGACACATTGTGAGATGTAGGGTCCAGTGTTTTAGTACCTGAAATGATTACACATTTAGACATTATTAATGGGATAGAAAATAAAAGCAATCAAAACTCTGCCCATTGGCAGAGATCTGGCAGGGTTGCAGAGGCTTGCCAGGGTAGCTCAGGATTCTGGATTTAGGGAAAACAACTTTGAGCATAGCCTTAAGTTTTAGGACGTTGTCTGGTGATGCCAATGATGGTGTTACATCTAGAACCACAAAATGTCGCAGATCATTCTCGCCCTCTGTTAACCCTCGACTCTCTTTTCTCCTACCTCCCCCTCCCTCCTTTTCTCTCTTCCCCACCCCCTCTCATTCGATAAATACACTATGTTCCTTCTTCTTATTTCTTAATCTTTCCCCCCCCCCTTCCTAAAGTGCATCTCCTTATCTCTTTTTTGGAGGTGATACTGAATTTGTTTTTTGTAGTTTTATTTATACTCAGGAAGAGTCACCCTTTTTAGTGCACTATTCTGAGCTTTGATAAATGTCTATAGTTGTGTAACCACTATCACAATCCAGAAATAGAAAAATTCCATCACTCTCTCCAAATTCCTTTGGATCACTTTGTATTTAACCTCTAACCCTGGCAACCACAGAGGTTTTTGCCCTTACAGTTGTCCCTTAGTCAGAAAGTCCTATAAATGGAATCCTATAGTATGGAGACTTGAGTCTAGTTTTTCTCAAACATCAAAATCATCTGATCTATGTTTTTACATGTATTCCTTTTTATGGCTGAGTAGTATTCCATTGTCTGTATACAGCATGGTTGGTCCATTTAGCGAATGAAGAACATTTGGGTGGTTTCCAGTCTTGTGTGATGGAGAATAAAGCTACTACAAATCTGAATCTACAGGTTTTTGTGTGATCACAGTTTTCATTTCACTTGGGTAAATATCTAAAGTGCGATTTGGGAGCTGTAGGGTATGTGCATGTTTAAATGTATAGGGAAATGCCAAATTATTCTCCAAAGTGGCTGCACTGTTTTGTATGCACTTCGTATTGTTATTAAAAACAACATTCTAATAGGTGTGTAGTACTTTTTGCATTTTCTTCCTCCTTTCCTCCCTCCCTCTCTCCCTCCCTCTCTTCTTTCTTTCTTTTTTTTTTTAAATTTTTTTATTGAAGTATAGTTGATTTATAATGTGTTAGTTTCAGGTGTACAGCAAAGTGATTCAGATATATATATATATATATCTTTTTCAGATTCTTTTCCCTTATAGGTTATTACAAATTACTGAGTATAGTTCCCTGTGCTGTACAGTAAGACCTTGTCTTTTATCTATTTTATATGTAGTAGTGTGTATACATTAATTCCAAACTGCTTATTTATCCCTCCCCTGCTTTCCTTTTTGGTAACCCTAAGTTTGTTTTCTATGTCTGTCGGTCTAATTCTGTTTTGTATATAAATTCATTTGTATCATTTTTTTTTTTAGATTCCACATATAAGCGATATCATATGATATTTGTCTTTCTCTATCTGGCTTACTTCACTTAGTTTGATAATTTCTAGGTCCATCCATGTTCCTTCGAATGGCATTATTTCATTCTTTTTTATGGCTGAGTAATATTCCACTGTATATATGTACCACATCTTCTTTATCCATTCTTCTGTCAATGGATATTTAGGTTGCTTCCATGGCCTGGCTATTGTGAATAGTGTTGCTATGAACATTGGGGTGCATGTATCTTTTCAAATTAGAGTTTTGTCTGGATCTATGCCCAGGAGTGGGATTCCTGGATCACATGGCAACTCTATTTTTAGTTTTTTTAAGGAACCTCCATACTGTTCTCCATAGTGGCTGTACCAATTTACATTCCCAATAGGTGTGTAGTATTATCTCACTGTGGTTTCAGCTTGCTTTTTTCTAATGACTAATAACGATGAAGACTTTTTTCATGTGCATCTTCTTGATTGGTCTCCAAATAGTTTGGTCATTTTTATTAGGCTTTTTTTGCTTTCCTCTGATTAAAATTTGAGAGATTTTTTTTAAAATTTATTTATTTATGGCTGTGTTGGGTCTTCATTGCAGTGCACGGGCTTCTCATTGTGGTGGCTTCTCTTGCTGCGGAGCACGGGCTCTAGGCGCATGGGCTTCAGTAGTTGTGGTGCGTGGGCTCAGTAGTTGTGGCTCACGGGTTCTAGAGCACAGGTTCAGTAGTTGTGGTGCGCGGGCTCAGTAGTGGCTCGCTGGCTCTAGAGCACAGGTTCAGTAGTTGTGGTGCGCGGGCTTAGTAGTTGTGGCGCACGGGCTTGGTTGCTCCGCGGCATGTGGGATCTTCCCGGACCAGGGCTCGAACCCGTGTCCCCTGCATTGGCAGGCTCATTCTTAACCACTGTGCCCCCAAGGGAGCCCCTGGCCTCGTGATTTTTAAAGGGTCCCAGGGACACGTCTGTGCAGCAAGCTGTGTGTGGCCCCTCGTTGGCTTACCGATCCCTCCTCACACCTGTCTCCCTTCTATTAAACCCATCCTGAATCGCAGCCTCACCCTAAACCTAAAGTAAAATTCACCCTTTCCCCTCTGCTCCTCTGCAATTCAGCTCATACCGCGCCCTGAGCCTTGACCCTCAGGATCCAAGTTTGGAAAAACTTTCTTGCATGTTCTTGTTAAATTCCTAAACAAAAATATGAGTTTTCTCCAATCTTTGCCCAGGGTAGGGAGCAGAGGTGGTTTTCCTTTTCTTTCTTTCTTGTTTTCCCCCAAATACATTTGTAAAAAGTGCAAAAGAGGCAGAAACAAACAGATGACTATTTCCTAAACCGGGGTCAGCAAACTATAGCCCTCATGTAGAATCCAGTCACCTGATGTTCTGTAAATCAAGTGTGTTGGACACAGTCACACCCGTTCGCCGATGTGCTGTCTGGGGCTGTTTTCCTGCTGTACCTGCAGAGTGGAGTAGTTGTGACAGTCTGGCCTGAAAAGCCTAACATATTTACTCTCTGGTCCTTTCTAGAATAAGTTTGTTGACCCTCCTCTAAACTACTGGGTCTTAGGATCTCCTGGGTTGTTGATTCTGGAAGACCAGGGTGTTAGGGCTTATGTAAAACAAAGGATTAACCTACACACTGAAATTCACTCCTCGTGAAATTGATTTTGATCAATTCCAGTTTAAATGCTTTCATGTCTTTGACCTACATAGATGGTAAATGTCAACCTGGAGAACTGGATAAACTAGGCAGATCACACTCAGGAATCTCAGGATATTGTTTTGGAAGAGATCCCACCCACCCCACCCCCAGTCCTTAGCTCTCCCCACGACACATGCAGACTCACATCATCAACATTAATATTCTTCCACCCACAGATCTTATCCTAACAACTTGCTTAGCAAACAATGCTTTTCTTGAAGAGCCGCTCAGAAATGAACTTGGCTCTGTCAGCTCTTAGCAGCACATAAAGTTGTGCCTGTATATTTACTCAAAAATGTGTTCATAATGGCTTTAAAATGATTACTGCGGCCTCAATCTCAAATGCCACCCTTTTACCTTATTTTACCCTATTTATAACTGCCTGGAAAGATTTTTTAGAGGACTTGCACTTTTATTGGGCCAGAAAAAAAAAAACAAAACCTGGCACCACATAAATGTCATCTGTCACCTTTTGTTTATTTCTGTTGTGAATGCAAAATAGTATCAGAGTAATTTAAGATCCTGCTGCCGTGGTAAAATCGAAAGAGATAAATAAGATTGTTGTCTTTTCTGTTCTGCCTGGATAGATTCAAACACATCTGGTGAAATCTAAGGATACAAATGAGAAAGTATGAGGGAAAGACACAAGAACATGTAATATTAAATAGCAAAGTAGGTAAGATGAAGAATATGAAAGAGGGTAAACCCAATCAGGGGTCCTACCTGGCCAGGTATTCAAGGGGACGCAGTAATTCCTTAGCTAGAAACACCCAGCTGGTCCAGTCTTCAAGGGCAGGATGGTGTGAGCAAGTGGGGTCACCCGCAGCCTGCTTCGGGGGCTCAGGAATAGCGCATGTTGAGGTCCCTGCTTTGATTTCTCTCAACCTCAGAGAACAGAGGAGGATTCTGGCTGTTGGCTAACTTTCCCCCAACATCCAGGTAATGAAACCGACATCACTATGTGCTTCCCATTAAATACTCACTCCAAGGAGGTGACACATCAGTCCTCATGTTTTCATTTGCAGAAACTGAAACCCACAGAGCTGAAAGAACTCACCCAAGATCACAGTACTTGTAAGGGAGCTTGGATTTTAATTTTGGGGAGGGGTAAAAACAAAAAAGGAGTTTGCCTTAGGGGCTCATCTTTTCCACTTGTGGGAGCCTGATGGGTGTAGCAAGAGCAGGGATCATAGGGGGTCTGTTTGAGGATCATCTCCGCCTCTCCCCAGCCCTGTGATCTTGGGCCAGGTGTGTACTTTTTGTGTGTCCCCACCCCTCATTGGTAACATGGGTGCAGTGGAAGCTTCGTTCCGTAGGTGCGTGTGGATTAATTTAAATGAGGTGCTATGCACGCAGGTCTGGTTGGTGGTCTCAATCCCCAAATAAATGGGCTGTGACTCTCCCCTGGATGTAAACTTCACTGCACTCAAGCTTGTATCCCTCCCAGGGCCAAGGACAGAGCCCGGTCAAAAGCTTGCTGGATTGAGCTGGATTTGCATTTCGGCCCACGGGTTACGGTTTCACATCAGGCCCTGAGTTAGTGAAGGGCACACACTTGTCTCTCCTTTTCTTTTATGATGGAATCTAAGACCCCAGCCCTCTCTGAGAAATTCTACCGAAAGAACACACGCTTTCTAAAAATGTACAAGTATCATTATAGGTGAAGCTGGAGTGTTATTTCACAGCCAGATTGGGGATCTTGGAAACAAAGGCCTTTGTGGACGTCAAGGACCCTAAACTCTCTGGGACGATCCTTGTTAAGTCACGGGTGCCTCTGTACTCCGGCATCTGCCATGTCACTGATCGTGCCAGTACAGTGCATCCCTGAACGTATTTCGAAGTTGCGAACTTTCAAAGATGTGAACGTGCATTCCCGTGTCCAATCACGTAAGTTAGTTCACATGCTTGGTGTATATTGTCACGTGCGTGCATCCTCTACAAATGGTTGTGCTTTTGTGTACTTTACTGTACAGTACTGTATAGAGTACAGTAGTACAGTGTCTTTATTTCCAGCTAGATTTGAAAGAGGACGACTTCATTGAACTCCTTGCTGTGCAACACGAGGAGCTTACTGATGAAGACCTGATGGAATTGGAGGCCCAGAGAAAGGACGAAGAGAGACAGGAGGAAGAAGAAGTAACTGAAGAACCGAAGAGATTCACAACGCAGGAAATGGCAAGGGGATTTTCCTTATTTCAGGAGGCACTGTTAGTTTTGGAGGCACAGGACCTGAACGTAGAACGGTACACGAAGGTTGCAGCTGCCGTTCAGAATGCAATCCAGTGCTACCGTGTCATCTACAACGAGAAAAAAAGAGCTACTACCCAGACATCACTGGATCATTTTTTCAAGAGGGTGGATAGACTTGAATCCAGCAAGGAACCAGCACCTGCGCCATCAGTGTCAGGCGTGAGTGCAATTGCAGCTTGCCCTCCGTCTCCTATTGCTGACATTCCTTCAGCTCTACCATCTCCCTCCTCCTCTCCCTCCTCCAGTCAGTAACTCTTCCTGCCTGTTCCCTTGATGCCAGCCCCTGGATGCCAGCTCTTGTACTGCGCTACTGTTCTCTTCAAGGGACTGTCCTGTAAGATTAAAAATGTTTGTTTTTTATGTTTGTTTGTTTTTTATGTATTATTTGTGTGGAAAGTATCATAAACCTATAACAGTGCAGTACTATGTAGCCGATTGTGTTAACTGGGTACCTAGGCTGACTGTGTTGGACTTAAGAACGAACTCTCGGAACGGAACTTGTTCATATGTAGGGGAATTACTGTAATTCAAGGAGACAGATGTTGTTATGCAGCCCTCTACTGAGAGCGGATGTGAGATGGGGAAGAGGAAACCAGAGGTGAAGATGCCCAGGGCTGTATCTCTGCAGGTGGAGCTGCGGTTGCAACTCAGCTCTTCTGACTCCACGCCCCAAACAAGCTCCCAGCGGCCAGGTCATAGTGCCTTTTAGACACGGGGAGCACATGCACGCAGATGCATGGATACACACCCCACGCACACCCCACATGCGCACACATGCCACACACATGTATACTCACACGAATAGACACATTCACACATACACATACACCACACACTCCCAAACATACACACACCCTGCGCCTGCATATACAACTCACACACACACACGCACATCATATATGCTTGCAGACATACACACACATGCACATGCACAGATTTATGCACATACACATAAATACAACACACACTCATACACTCACGAGCATACTCACTGTACACTATACACACACAGAAACTCGTACACACATGAAACACATACACATAGAGGCGCACACACACACACACTCCTAACATGGCAATGCACTCCTCTCTGGATATGTGAACATAGCGTCCCATTGTGTACCCTGATTCACACCCAGGGTTGAGGGACGGCTCCATCAGGCACGAACGTCTCGTGGAACTGATAGGAAACTGAATCGGGGCTTCCTGTCACCACCGGGGGCTCTGACCCCTTCTGCACTTCCAGGGCGAGTCACCCTGTGTCAGCGCCGGTTCCAGCGAAGCCCTGTGACCACAGGACAACACAGCAGTTCCTCCAACTCTTCTGAGACTTGACAAGGCACCTGCCTGTCCCCTCTGTCCACACCTCCCATGACAACCGTTGCTGATGACGGTGACGGTTCACAGGAAGGCAGCCCGCTCTCAGGCACAGGGCTGAGCTCCTTACGCATCTTCTCCCCCAGTAGGCATGTGTAGCCCCTGTTTCAGAGGTGAGTATGTTAAGGCTTGGCGTCGTCAAATACTTGGCCCAAATCCACAGCTCGTCAGCAGCAGATTCAGGATTTGCAAACAGTTCTCGGCGTGACCCTGAACGTGTGCTCTGCCCTTTCACCTGGCATGTGGGATGTGGGGTATTTGCATCCCTCCCCAGGGCTCCGGGCTGGCCTCAGGGACTTAGGCACCTCACAGTGTTGTGCGGGTGACCTTCTGGTGCTCCCAACTCTCCGTCCTAAGGTATCACTCAGCTTCCGCCTCTGGGGCAGCTTGCTCTGTGCTCACTTGTCTGGAGAAATAAGATCTATTTCATCTCATGAGAGTCGATGGCTTCCTGTCCAAAGGCAGAATAAGCCTCAGTGAGGTAGTGAGCAAACCGCCTCTGGAGGAGAGCAAGGGCAGACCAGAGCCTCAGAAAGTGTGTGATGGGGGAAGAGCCGACAAAGGCCATTTGGCCTGAGTCTCATAATTGCAAAAGACTTCAGATGAAAACATCGGTGATTCAGCAACATGACACAGACCCTGACAGGATTGAAAGGTAGAAGTTCTTCAGGCATGGGGCCCATTCCTGGACCTCATCGCGTGCAGAGGCAACATAATCCCACCATATTAAGGCCGTTGCAGACACATCACCATGTACTTTGTGTGAGGGCGGCCCCATGTCAGCTTGTTAAAAGAATATACATAACTATGTACCGCATTCTATTAAAACCTGTTTTGGAATTCCTTTCTTAAAGAAAAAAATCATTTTCGTGGAGCTTTAAAAAGTTGGGAGGTGATACGGCAATCACACGCCTTGGTATTTACCGAAAGGAGTGGGTAACTCATATCCACGCAAACACCTGCTCACAGATGTTGACAGCACCTTTATTCATAATGGCCAAAACTTGGAAGCCACCAAATTGTCCTTCAGGAGGTGAATGGGTGGGTAAACTGGGGTCCATCCAGACAATGGAATGGTATTCAGGGCTACAAAGAAATTAGCTCTCAAGCCATGAAAAGATGTGGAGGAACCTTTTTGCCCAGTGAAAGAAGCCAGTCTGAGAAGACTACGTACTGTATGATTCCAACTCTATGACATTCTGGAAAAGGAAAAGACAGTAAAAAGATCAGTGGTGGCCAGGGGTTGGGGGAGGGGTATGAATAGGCAGAGCACAGGGGATTTTTAGGGCAGTGAATCCATGGTTGGGGACCATAATGATGGCTCCATGTCATTATACGTTTGTCCACACCCACAGGGTGTACAGCGTGAGGGTGAAACCTAATGTAAACTGTGCATTTGGAAGCCCCGTGCTTCCTGCAGCCTCTGAGAGGCCATGGATGGATGACCACGTAGTGTGGCGGTGGTGGAGGGGACTTCAGTGTTGAACGAGGGGGTGACTGTCTAGTGTCCCTTCCTGCTCTCAGCCTCTATGGCCCCTGGAGATGAGCCGATGGTGGAGCCAGAGTGATGGTCCAGATCCTGTCTCCATCAAGGGATGCTTTGCTCCATCACCCAGGCTGACTTCAGGCACAAGGCGGGCCATACCTCAGCCGCCTTCAGTGGCCAGCAGCAACTCCACTGGTTTTCTTGCTGTGGTCCAGAACATTCCTTTTATACCTTCCGTTAGAGAGACGCTTAAAACAAGTGTCGACTGAAAAACAACGCACACCCTAAAGGTTGAGAATTATGTTTTACTGGGAGGACTTTCTGAGGACGTCAAGCCCCAGAGGTAGCCTCTTGAATAGCTCTGAACACCTGCTCCAAAGAGGTCAGTGGGGAGCCAGGGTACACAAGGGTTTTTGCAGCAAAGACCAGGTAGTGAGAACATCAAAATATTGCTGTTAAATAAAGAAAACCAGACATTGCAATTAATGAATTTAGCACTTTTCTATGTACGGGAAGATGCAAAAGTCTGGGCTCATTGAAACCATGCAAGGCATGGTAGAAATGATTCATTAACACCAAAACTGCATTTACAGCTCAAATTAGAGCCACTTTCAGCTTCCTGATATACAAATACATGGAAAAAAATCGGGTAAAAGAGAAAAATTAAAGGCAGTCGTGAATATCTGTGTTTGGTTCACTCAGTACCATCTCCCACATTCCAGTAAAGATTGCTCAAATTCCCACGAGGACCCAGCCTGTCTCCCTCCCGGCCTGTCTGGCGGGGGCATGTGGGATGCTTACCCACCCCCTCTCTTGGCCCCAGAGCTGTTCCCATCTCCCAGGACTTCCTTTCTTGTGCGTTCCCTCTCCTGCTCTCAGCTCTGAGTTTGGGATGAACGGAGTCCTGGGCTTCTTGCTGTACCTGCTGACAAGGAGCAGCTGTCTCCGGGGGCCACTGAGCTGGGAGGCTACAAGCCCAGAGCTTGAGGCTGCCTGAGATTGGAGCCAACCTAGCCAAGCCTTGTTGAGATGGGGGCAGAAAGATCTGAGAACATAGTTTCAGGGTTTCCTGGATCTCCAGGACCCAGAAACCAGATGTACCTCTTTACTCTGACCTTGAGCCCACTTGAGTTGGTAATTAGAAGTCATATATTCACCACATTCGACAATCAGGAGCATCTCAAGGAAACGTTACCCACAAAAAAGACTCCAAAAAATATTTTGTAATATTTTTGCGCAGAAGACTTCAGAACAGATTTATACTCAGCATTGCCCATCTTGGTTATACGGGTTTTTTAGTCCCCAGAAGCTGCTAAGCAGCAAATTAGAAGGACAAGCTGCTGGAGGAGGTCTCAGGGAGAATAAAGGGAAGGCTGGTTCGAAGAAAGCCTTTGAAGAACAGTAAAAACAGAGCCAAATGCATGGCAGGCGGGGATTCTGTTCAGTGGAGGGATGCACCGTCTCACACACCTGAAAAGTTCCCCAATGTGTGACTTGCACACCCACAAACTGAAGTGAAACCAAGCAGGACCATTCGGGGCCCTCGCAGGGACAAAAGCCCCTGTGTGTCCCCTGTTTCTTGTTTGTAGGAAAAAGGCTTCGTCTTCCTAGACCTTTCCTGCATACCAAAGGGCAGATTCAAATAGTTACTAGTTAGGGGAGGGAGGGGATGCAGAAACAAAGGAGGAACAGTCAAGAAGCAATAGTGCCGCCTTGGGGCAGGGTCCTGGTTCCTCCTCAATGGGTCCACAGAACAATCTGATACATCTCTGAGTTCTTCTGCAGAAACTAAGGCCCCCACCCAGGTGGAGGATGGTAACTTCAGGCTGAGCCTGAAGCATGTGGACCCCAGACTGGTTTGAACCAGAAGGCTGATGATTGAGATTCGCAGAATACCACCCCATTACCTCCCCACCAACCAGTCAGAGGAAGGTCACACACCCTGCATCCCTGCCCCCAAATTTTGCCTATGAAAACTCTTCCTCCAAACCCATCAGAGAGTTCTGGTCTTTTGAGCAGGAGCTACCCATTCTCCTTACTTGGCCCTGGAATAAACCTTTCTCTGCTCCAAACTCCAACGTTTCTGTTTGTTTGGCCTCACTGTGCATCGGGCACACGAACCTGAGTTCAGCAACAGAATGATTAGGGGCTGGAGTAAACAGCCTTCACGATTCCCTGAGTTTCAGATACCTTTCCTTTTTAGCAGCCTGCTGTATTCACAGCTAGGTCCATACACCCAGCGCGATGCATTTAAGGTGCTCATGAAATATTCACGTTTTAAAAAAGACACTTAATGACTTGTGGTTTTTTAGAAACCTTAACTCTCTGGAATGCCTTCTTTGCTTAGGAACCCCATTCTGTCAGGAAAAGGGTTATTTTTTTATTCAAGTGTTTCTTGTAACAAGCATAAGAGATGGTAAGATTCAAGAATCGTTCCTTCCACTTTCTGAAATTCCAGGCAATTCTCCCTTGCATGATGTACAGGAAATCTGACTTTACAAAAACCTTCTTAATTCTACCAGGGCTTGATTCCATCTCTTACTCCTTATATTAAGGAAAATACTAATGTACAGAATTGTATCCTCGGTTCACTTCTCCATCTGTATTTTGGCTGTGGCTGCTTTGAGCAGCTTGGGGATTAATTATGCGGCTGCACATTTTATTTTATTTTTTGTGCCGTCTTCCAGAGGCATTGCTGGAGGGGACTTGTCTGTGGGGAGTCTGGCTTGCTCTGGGATAAATGACAGAGCGCATTTATAAATGATAAATTTATGATAAATGAATGATCGCAGCCAGCAGTTTCTCCTAAACCAAATGATGTCCCCAAGGAGAGAGCACATGGGTCACCGTCCACACACGTGGCAGGTTTGCATTTTCCTGCACTCTGTGCTGCCTGACGGTTGCCACCTCGGGTCCCCTCGTGTCCCTTCCCCAGCAAACTGACCTGCAGCCAATGGCATCTTCCTCTGCACACTGACCGAGCCCAGGAGGAACATCACAGCCCTTGAAACCCACACGATTCTGGGGCTGGGGCAGGGGAACCGCGCAAAGTCACTTGAGACACTCATGGTTTCTCTCTGCCTGTAGAGGAGTGTTCCAGTGAGATGGTGAAGCAGAATGGAAAACAGAAATCAAAACCAGCAGATTTCAACTTCCCAGAGTCCGTCTCCTCTGGAGGATGGATGTGGCCGCTCCAGCCCCCAGGGTGGTCCCTGCACTCTGTGAGCGCTGGTGGCTGCAGGTGTCCTGAGAGACAGAAAAGCCATGAATTGCTGGGAGGAAAAGCCCTGGCATCCATCTATACCTGGACGAGCATCCCCTGGGAAGGAGGGAGCTCCTTCATCAATTCCCGCCGCAGCGGGTGCCTGAGCGCCCCGTCTGGAGAAGGCGACACCTCCAGGGTGGTTCCTGCCCCCACGGAAGGTACAGAGAAGGCAGACTTTGAAAGGATCGTCACAGGTGGGGTGTGGGCTCCAAAAGAGCATATGCACAGGGGGCCACGGGGTGCTCAGTGCTCTGTGGAGGAAAGAGGAGCAACAGTGGGGAATCCAAGGGGCGGGGGGGAGGCGGAGGGGGGTGGGAGAGGAAGAAAAGAAAGGGAGGAAAGGAAACGGGGAAGGGAGGGAAGACAGGGTGAACACTAAAGAGTTTGGTCGTAACGTGATCCATTTAAAAAAAAATGATTAAGCTTTTTTTTTTTTATTGTGGCAAAATATACATAACAGAAAATTTACAATTTTAATCATTTTTAAGTGTACAGTTCCGTGGCATTAAGCACATTCACACTGCTGTGCAAGCATCCCCAGCATTCCTTTCCAGAACTTTTGCGTCTTCCCGGAGTGTAACTCTGTCTGCACTAAAAGCCAGCCCCATTCCCCCTCCCCCAGCCCCTGTCCCCCTCCCCCAGCCCCTGTCCCCGCCCCCCCCCCCCCCCCGCACCGTTCTATTTGTCTCTGGGAATTTGAGTCCTCTAGGTGTAGATAAGGGGGATCATTCAGTATCTGTCCTTTTGTGTCTGGCTTCTGTCACTCAGCATCATGTCGTCGAGGTTCATTCATGTTAGAACATGTGTCAGTTTCCTTTTTAAAACTCAATCCTATTCCATTGTATGTATCAACTACAATACACTTTAATTTTTTAAAATCAGTTATAGGTTTACAGAAATATCAAGCAGATAGAACAGAGTTTTCGTATACTCCCCCCCATCCCAGTTTGCCCCTTTAACATCTTGCCCTGGTGTGGTCCACGTTACGATTGACGGATGAACCAATATTTATACAGTATTACTGACTCAAGTCCATAGGCTACATTAGGGCTCACTCCTTGCATTGTATATTCTATGGATTCTACCAAACGTCACATAACATCACATGAGGTCACATATCCACCCTTACGGTGTCACCCAGAAGAATTTCACTGCCCTGAAAATCCCCTGTGCTCCTTCTCTTCATCTATCTTCTCCCTTCCCTCCCCGCCTCTGGCAACTACTAGTATTCACGATCTTTATAACACTTTTTTTTTTTATTGAAGTATCGTTGATTTACAATGTTGTGTTAGTTTCTGCTGTACAGCAAAGTGATTCGTTTATACTTTTTTATACATCTTTTTAAATATTCTTTTCCTTTATGGTTTATAATAGGACATTGAATATAGTTCTCTGAGCTATACAACAAGACCTCGTTGTTTATCCATCCTATATATAAAAGCTTATACCTGCTAACCCGAACCCCCTCCCTCTTGGCAATCACAAGTCTGTTCTCTATGTCCGTGAGTCTCTTTCTGTTTTGTAAATAAGTTCCTTTGTGTCATATTTTAGATTCCACATATAAGTGATATCATATGGTATTTGTGCTTCTCTGTCTGACTTACCTCACTTAGTATGATAATCTCTAGGTCCATCCATGCTGCCGCAAATGGCATTATTTCACTCTTTTTGATGGCTGAGTAATATTCCATTGTATATATGTACCATGTCTTTATCCATTCATCTGCTGATGGACATTTAGGTTGTTTCCATATCTTGGCTATTGACTATTCACTATCTTTATAATTTTGCTTTTTCTAGAACCTCATGTAGTTGGAATCATATGGAATGCTGCTTTTTCAGAGTGACTTCTTTCACCTAGTAATATGCTTTTAAGGTCCCTCCATGTCTGTTTGTGACTTGATAGCTCGTTGATTTTTATTGCTGAACAATATTCCACTGTATGGATGTACCGCAGTGTGTTTGCCGCATGACCAATTTTTAAGGAACTTTGGCCTTACTTAGGGTAATAGATGGGGGAAGCACAGGAGCAGGACAGAGACCAGTGACAGGGCTTCATGGTCATCCAGGCAAGAGGGGACACTGACTTGTACTAGGGAGGTTTGGGGGGAGGTAGAAAAAGTGGACAGATTCCAAAGATATGAAAAAGGATTTGTGAGTGACTCTGGAATTTAACTGTCCATCTTTGGGAGCAAGAGGGCGTGGATTCTCATGTGCATAAATCATGAACATCTTCCCTAAAGCAGAAGCTTCTCTCGTGGCACTTGGACAATCCCAACAGGTACCAAGCCATTGATGGAAGGGACAGGAAACCTCAAGGATGCTGTGTCGGAAAGAACACAGCTTCTGGGTCAGGAAACATGGCTTCCAGCCCACCTCTGCCTCTGTTGGCATGACCTTGAGTCCATCCTTCCCACAGTATGGCTCTCATTCCTGGTTGCAATTAGAATTTGGAGCTTTTAAAAAACATAGAAGTTTTGGTATATGTCCATCAAGAGATGAATGGATAAAGAAGATGTGGTACATGTATACAATGGAATACTATCCAGCCATCAGAAAGAACGAAATAATGCCATTTGCAGCGACATGGATGGACCTAGAGATTTTCATACTAAGTGAAGTAAGTCAGACAGAGAAAGACAAACATCATATGATATCATTTATATGTGGAATCTAGAACACGGCACAAATGAACTCATTTACAAAACAGAAACAGACTCACAGACGGAAAACAAACTAAAAGTTACCAAAGGGGAAGCGGGTATATATAAATTAGGGGTTTGGGATTAACAGATACACACTACTATATATAAAAGAGGTAAACAACAAGGACCTACTGTATAACACAGGGAACTATATTCAATATCCTGTAATAAACCATAATGGAAAAGAATATGAAAAAGAATATGTATATGTGTAACTGAGTCACTTTGCTGTACACCTGAAACGAACACAACATTGTAAATCTACTGTACTTCAATAATAATAATAATAATAATAAAAGCTCTGATGTCAGGCCTCCACCTCTAGAATTCTGCTTTAGCCCCCCAGATGACTCTCAAGAGCAGTTCTGGAGAAAAACACAAGTCCACGGAACCTGCCATAAGCAGTGGTTGTGACCCGTGGGCAGAAGGAAGGAATCGACTTTGCATAGGTTGGGGTTAGATTAAGGAAAAGGCGTCCTAAATTTAAATAGGATTCTATAGTACTTTTCCCTGGGATCCTTGTATTGCAAAAAAGATTCCTTTTAGTTACAAGCAGTATGAACCAGTTGGTGTCAGCTTAAGCAACAAAGAGGTTTCTTAATTAAAAGGCTATGTTTGGGGGAAACCCAGGGCATGGGCACAGCCAGCTTCGGGAAAGAACAGAGCAGGGGACGGCTGCCCCTGGAGTGCTTCATCAGTAATTATACATTTCTCAGTGACCATTCTGAGTAGCCACGAGCTGGCCATTCCAAATTCCCGACTCTCAATTACGCTGGAATGAAGGCGACATACCTGCCTATAGCCACGAGGTTGGTGGTGGGATGGGCAGGTCATAAAAATAGATAAATAAATCAAATGCATAGCAAGTCAGGTGGCAGTAAGTCCAATAGGGGAAAAATAAGGAGAAAAGGGCCACTAGCGATGGGTGGGACTGGTGTTGAATTTTCAATACAGTAGTCAGGGAAAATAATATTTTTTAAGTGTAAGTTATGTCCCATGCAATATTGGGGGCACCCTTATACTGAAAAAAAATGCATTATTCATCTGAAATTCAGATTTAAAGAGGGAAAGGGGGGGATGGATAAATTGGGAGATTGGAATTGACATATACACACTACTATATATAAAATAGATAACTAATAAGGACCTACTGTATAACTTAGGGAACTCTACTCAATACTGGGTAATGGCCTATATGGGAAAAGAATCTAAAAAAGAGTGGATATATGTATATGTATAACTGATTCACTTTGTTGTACAGCAGAAACTAACACAACATTGTAAATCAACTAGACTCCAATAAAAAATTAATTAAAAAAATAAATTTAATTGGAGTCCTGTGTTCTTACTTGCTCACCTTGGAATCCTTCTAATGTTAATCATGTTGGTTTGAAGGCCTCACTGAGAACTTTGAGTAAAGACCTGAAGAGGCAAATGAAGGAGTCATGTGGGTGTCTGGGGGAGGGGTGTTCGTGAGTCATGAGAAGGCCCTGGGACAGGCTCATATATTGTGCTTGAGGAACAGGGAGGGGGCAGCCGCTCTAGCTGAGGGGGAGAGTTGGAGGAGATGAAGCCAATGGGGCAAATGGGGGCCAGGAAATGTCAGGCCACTGTCAGATCCTTGGCCTGGGCTCTGGTGAGCTGGGGGCCAGTGGAGGGACACATCCAACTTGTGTGACACCATCCAGTTGCTGTCAGGATTAGATGGTGGGCAGTGGCCACAGCACAGGGCTCTAGAAGTGCCTACCGCAGCCACCCGAGACAGGCAGGGGGCCAGGACTGGGCTGTCAGCAGATGCAAAACCGAGGCCTGGCCAGAGCCTGAAACCGAGCAGGATCCTGTGGGGCTCCTGGGCACAAAAGCCCTCCTGTGTCCCCCATTTCTCGATTACAGGAAATAGGCTTCATTCAGCCTCCATGACCTTCCCTGAGTTCCAAAGGGCAGGTTCAAACAGTTGCTAATCAGGGAAGGGAGGGGATGCAGAGACAAGGGAGGAGCAGTCAGGACACAATAGAGCAGGGGGATGGGATGAATTAGGAGCTAGGGATTGACATATAGACACTACTATGTATAAAATAGATAACTAATGAGAACCCGCTCTATAGCACAGGGAACTCTACTCAATGCACTGTGGTGACCTAAATGGGAAGGAAATCTAAAAAAGAGGGGATATATGTATACATATAACTGATTCACATTGCTGTATAGCAGAAACTAACACAACATTGTAAAGCAACTATACTCCAATAAAAATTAATTTAAAAAAAGAAACTATAAAAAGAACTATAAAACTATAAAAAAGAAACCTTGGGGCAGGGTCCTGGTTCCCCCTCAGGGGATGCACAGAACAATACCTTTGAGCTCTTCTGAAGAACTAAAACCCCCAACAAATGGAAGATGTTCACTACTTGATAAAGCAGTTTTCATTCCAGAGAGAAGGTCACAGTTTGATAACCTCGAGAACCACAGAAGCTCACCAGGAGACCACCTGAGGCCAGATTAAAGGAATGTAGGCCCTGCACACACCGTGATCCTTATCAGCAACCCCGCCCTTGACCCATTGCTGTAAAACTCCTCACCAAATCCCCCTGGCTTGGGACACACAGTTTTGAGGGCATGAGCCCACTGTGGCCCCCTTTACCTGGCAAAGCAATAAAGCTAGTCTTTTCTACTTCACCCAAAACTCTGTCTCTGAGATTCGATTTTTCACCGGTGCATAGGGGCTGAGTTTTGGGCATCAAGCCCAGGTATATTTTGAAGATAACGTCCAGGACCAGCTACACAATTTTCCAGGCCTCATGCAAAATGAAAATGCTGGGACCCATGTTTTAAAATGGTGAAGAATTTCAAGATGGCAGCCACAGAGAGTAAAACCCCTTCTTAGTGAGAAGCCCTTTGTGACTGCCCAGGCCATGTGCCCAGGAAGCTGGACCTGGTCCTGGATTGCAGACTATGTGAGAGTAAAAGAGGTCTTGGCCCTATGAATTCCACTGATGGAGTTGGCATTGACTGAGATGCAGAGGCTGGTGGAGTAGATTGGCTGGGGAGATAGCAATGAGGAACAGGGAAAACGTAGAAAAGCTTTTGGTTCTTGAACAATCCAGGTCATTGAAAATTAGTCATCCCAGTTCCACGGAAATTTTAATTTTAGTGCTAATCAGTGTCAGTATCCTCATAAATGCCTTTCAAAGTGGAGACAAGACATAAAACGTTGGGTAGATCTGCACGTGAGTGAAAGATGGACACAAAGAAATGTGCTTTGTCATTTTCTGGGCATGACATGAGTTTTAAAAATAATACTGTATAAGATCTTAATAGGCAAAATACTATAAATTGATAAGAACAATTAGAATTTATAGGTTCAAATAATGCCTGAACTTTTTGTTCAGGTGACTTTTCCAAAATAAAATTTATCATTTAGAGTAAGCTTTTATGTAAAAAAAAAATTATAAATTCCTTTCCCTATAAAAATGATTTTTAAGGTGCAATAATTGTTTTATAGAAAGCTAATAATTTTTAATTGTTTTATTGTTTTTAATGCTATGTTATAGCAGATTCTCCTGGGTTGTCCTACAAAGAATTATATTGCCGGTAAAGAAGAAAAATTTTGCTTTCTCTCAGCCAATATTTATGCCTCTTCTTTTGTTTCACAGGAAAGTATAACGGGAAAAACATTCACCATAGCAACAAAAATCCTAAAGTACACATAAATAAATAAGGATAAACTAAATGAGTGCGTGAGTTATATGAAGAAAACTGTAGAACTTTAAGGAATCTTGATGCCTAGCGAGATGTACCTTTTCATGGGATGATTCTACAACACAGAGAAATCCTTTCTTCCCACATTAATCTATATATTCAAAGCAACTCTTGTAGGATTCTAATATGGATCTATTGAATTTTGACAAATCATTTTAAAAGTTCACGTGGTATGAAATAAAATCCCAGAAAAATTTAAAGAAAACTTATTAGAAGGGTCAGCCTTATTAGCCACTCAAATAGGAAGTCAACTTAAAGTAATTTAGACAGAATTGTACTGATAGAGATATGGGACGCTTCATCAAAAAGAATATAGTCATGATACAACTCCAAGTATAGAGTTAACCCATGGATGGCACGGGTTTGAAAAGTGAGGGTCTACTTATATGCAGATTTTTACAATGGTAAATACTACAGTCCTACACGATCTGCACTTGGTTGAAATCTGAGGATGCCAAACCACGGATACAAAGCAACTGCATCTACAGAAGGCCAACTCTAAGTTATACACAAATTTTCGACTTTGGCACCCGTAACCCTCACATGGTTCAAGGGTCAACTGTATGTTGAAAGTGAAACAGGATAGAAATGAAATCACTGGGAAGAAAAGGATTGTTATTCAACTATCAACTAGGTACTTAGAGAATTAAAAGCTGGCTCCTTATCTGTTTCACCAAGTACAAATCAGATTGACTAAATTACTACGAATGAAATTGTTAGCATAGAAAAATATTAGAATAAGACTTTTCTTAACAAGACAAGAGAACAAGAATCTTATAGATGAAACAATGGGAAAACAACCCAACTGGAAACCCAATGATAATGGAGTTCAAGGGTCAGCCTCTGAGAGTGGGAAACCGGCAGAGAAGGGCAGAGGATGAGTCAGGTGGTGGAGAGAGTGGCACAAGAAGAGTGACCAGCCTACTGGGCAAGCTTTGCATTTCAGGGGTGGTGGAGTTGGCCTGAAGACCTGCTCACATTTTCATGTTGCCATTTTCTGGTTGAATATCTATAGTCAATGTATGAAACCTTGCTGAGTTTGCCTTCCTCACCTGAATAATAGAGGTCATTATTTTTGCTTTGTTCACCACACCAGTCTTTTCAATATTAAATTGGTAGATGTGAAAATGCTATACAAACTGTAAAGGACTGTAGGTCCCAAGAACAGGACCCAGTGTCCCCATGGAGGGACCTCCTTCACCTGGATCCAAGGCAGTCATAGAACTATATAGATTGCACCAGCTACTGATTTTACATTTCTAATTTTTTACATGTGTTTTAATAAATGGATTTAACTTTAACTGGACATTTATATAAATTTATTTGCTCTAAGTAAATACAAACATGAGTATCACACATATTGTTCTGTTTACATCTCCTCAGATTCACTGTGGGATCCATGAAGGCAGGGGCCAATGCTTTATTTTTGCTTCCAAATCAACCAGCTCTCTGCCTGGTACTCAGTCTGTAGTTCTTGAATGAAATACATGGGGAAGGATGCAATGTAGAGAAATCATCACAGAGAGTGTCAGAGCACCATGAGTTCTTGGGGTAGACTATCTCCTTTCAAATAATGCTTAGAGTAGAATAGGCCCTACATTTAAAATAAGGTTGAAAGGCATTTCACAATATTTTCCAAATCCCACCCTCCTACCTGGAAGGGAAAGACAGCTTATTCAGAAATAATGTAGTGGAATCATTCAGGATATTTAGAATCAGATCCAGAGGCAGAGAGAGAACCCCGTACTCAGTGGTTAACCAGAGTTTCATAGCAAGCAAATAAAATCCAGTTCCTTTGGAGTGATGCCCTCCAGAGCAAAGGGCACAGGCTGTTTTGTCCTCACAATTACAGCTACAAGGAAAATTGGGGTTTTTGTTTTTGTTTTACAGAAGGAGCCCCATTGTGGTCAGGGTCATGGAGGAAGCCACGGTGGGCAGTCTTCAATCAACAGCATTATTTGTGAATGAAAGGTCATGATCCCTTTGTTGTGAAAACAGTCTTTTCCATCCCTGAACATAAAATCCTCTTCGCCCCATCCCAGTTACCTTGTGACTCCACAAGGGACCTTTGTCAGGCAGTAATGATTCCAAGTTGATTTAATAAGGTGGAGACCAGGTACATAATTCAACCTTTGTCCCATCCATTTACAGGTACTTTGATAGCTGTCACCACCCTTAGAGATTGTAAAAGGGAAAGGCAGTCTTCTCAGGCTCCCGGACGTTACCTGAGAAAAGGTTTTGTGACATATTTGGTACAGAGTTTTTCTTCCTGAATCACTCCCAGATGCTCTGGGATGCAGAGTCCACCAATGGCACTCCTGGCCGATGAGGAGAATGGAAAAGCAAGGTTAACCCTTTGAATTTTGGGGATGAGCTGAAGCAATTCTGGAAGAAAAATGAACCAAAGGAAGCAGGTCTGAGATTTGAATTAAAGCAGCAGGCTGCCTGGGGGCTGAGCTGCCTCACGCCTGTACCGTTGTGTCTGGGGCAGTCCAGGACCCCCAGAAGCCCAGAGGGGCAGTGGGCCAGGTCCTGGGCTCAGACTGTGGCACATGGGCACTCGGTGGACGACCAGCTTGCCTGTCAGTCCCCGGAGCCTAATTCTCTGACATCTGTGCAAAGATTGAAACTTGTCAGTAAATTGTTACCAAACGAAAGCAGGCACATGGACATTTCAATAAAGCATACTAGGGAGTTAGAGAATTCTTCTGGATTTAGAATCTCTGGTTTTGAAAACTGCTGCAACATTGCAAACAAAATACTCACAAGCTTACATATAGATATTAAATTTAAAGATCATTGCATTCAGTGGGAAAAACGTATTTTCATATGATGTTTCTGATGAATTAATTATTAACAAGAGGCCATTTAAAATTGTTCCTTTTAATGGAAGATGGAACACACAATGTATTTTGAATTATAAACAAGTTGTAAAGCCACTTTCGGTTTCTTGTAAGCTCTCCATAAATTACAGATGGCTGAGGAAACATTAAAATGCCTTTGTGTAAATTCGCGTTTAAAATTAAATTCAGGCATACCAAAATGATTTGTATAAAGAGTTAAATATTTTTCGAAAAATTGGTTTGCAAGAATGATCACCTCATGATGTACTAAAACATATATCACAATAGTTTACCAGAAGTTTATGCCAGATTTGTCACAATCTATAAAATATTTTCTTTTCCCCCAGCTTTACTGAGATATAATTGACATATAAAATTGTGTAACTTTCAGGTGTACAACGTGATGATTTGATACACGTATGCATTGCAAAATGATGACCACATTAAGGTTAGTTAACACATCCATCATCTTGCATACCTACTCTTTTTTTGTGTGTGGTGGGACCATTTAAGATCTCTCAGCAACTTTCAAGAATACAATACAGTATTGTTACCCTGTTCACCGTTCTCAATAGTTCCAATAACAGTTGCATCAGCAGAAATGTTATTCTCAAAATTAAAAATTATCCCAAATCTTCTGTATTTGCCAAGAGCCACGGAAAATGAAATTGCTAAAAGTATAAATTTTTGTTATCTAATAAATGAATTTGCAGAAAAGCAAGCCAGAAAAAAATCTTATGATCAATCAAGATATCACATTAAAAAGTATTATTATCCATTGTATAATATTATGCTACCAAACATATCTTTCATAGGTAATAACCTATTTTTCAAGGAAAGCCTTTATATCTTAGTACCTTTTTTAAAAAAAAATTATTTATTTATTTATTTATTTTTGGCTGTGTTGGGTCTTTGTTGCTGTGCACGTGCTTTCTCTAGTTGCGGCGAGTAGGGGCTACTCTTCGTTGCGGTGCGCGGGCTTCTCATTGTGGTGGCTTCTCTTGTTGCAGAGCACGGGCTCTAGGCACGTGGGCTTCCGTAGTTGTGGCACGCAGGCTCAGTAGTTGTGGCTCGTGGGCTCTAGAGCGCAGGCTCAGTAGTTGTGGCGCACGGGCTTAGTTGCTCCGCGGCACGTGGGATCTTCCCGGACCAGGGCTCGAACCCGTGTCCCCTGCATTGGCAGGCGGATTCTTAACCACTGCACCACCAGGGAAGTCCCAATACATCTTAGTACCTTTGACTTCACTTTTCTTTCTGCTTTCTGTACAAGGGAATGTGCATTTTCATTTTGCAATGGTCCTTGAAAATTATGTAGCTGGCCCTAATATGTGTCTGTAAAGAAGACATACAACAAAATTAGCATCACAAATACTGACATTCATTGTATGTTACAAATGATGTGTCATGAAAAATTAGCAGAGGAAAGTAAGCAGATTCTGAAATGCACAGGTGCAGCAGGATGCAAATTTGATAGGATGTCAGGATACACCTCATGGAAAACCTATGAGATTGTTGACTTATTTTGTTGCACATTCATATACATCTGGTGTTTAGAAAAACAAAAGGGAAGCAATTGTTAACTGTTATATTACAGGCTATTGTACTGATAGGCAAGTGTTATTGCCTATCAATAACTGAAGTTTGACAGGTAGAAAATGTTTACTAAAATATGGAGAAACACTAAATGTGTTTAAAACAATGATTGTTAACAGATGAGGACACTGAGGCACATGAAGAGAAGGAAAGTTTGGAGACAGAGTGAAACATCCTTAATAATGAGGAGGTCAGTTTCTGCTGAGGGCTGACTGCGTCATGCATGGAGTAAGCACTTTATTCTCATAATTAAATTTAGTACACACACACACACACACACACACACACACACACCCTTTTAGGAAAGAACTATTATTTCCCAGTTTTATAAAGGAGAAAACGAATGCTAAAAATGTTAGTTAGCCTAAAGTTACCAAGTTGATAAATGGCAGATGGGATTTGAACACAGATAGATTCATCTGACTCCAAAGCCCTTGGTTTTAACAATAATTCTATTCAGGGGCACCTGCACATGCCACTCAGCCCTTAACTCTGATCACCACAGTATGCCATCTTGGACATAGAGACTCTTCACAGATGTTGGATGGTGCTTGAACCTGGGCTTCCAAAATTCAACCAGAGGCTCTCTCAGGATGGAGGGGGCATCTCTGGCATAGGTGGGTGGTGACTGTTGACCACAGAAAGACGCCCAAATCCTCTGGGAGAAGCACCCCAGTGCTCTGCCTTTGTCCCTCAAGGGGTGCTAGAACATCCATCCTTCTGTGGCAGAATCCCTGACCTTGAGCCAAACCTGAAAGGACCAACCAGGAAGTAGGGATAAAAAAAATAGAGGAGTTGACATGGAGCTGACAGACTTGTACACAGAAAAACTAAAAAAAAAATTTTTTAGAGGAAAAAATATAGTAAAAGAAATTAAAGAAGACATAAATAAATGGAAAGTGTTCACGGACTATAAGACTTAATATCGTTTAGATGACAAAACTAACCAAAGTGTAGTGTATGTATGTGGGTAATTATCGCAAAACAATACGAATGTACTTAATGCCACTGAGCTATAAACTTAAAAATTATTTAAGTGGTAAATCTTACATATTTTTTTTTACCATGTAAAGCAAGTGTACCAGTAAAAAAAAAAAAAATCTTGTGCAAGGTCACAGAGTAAATGCTGGACCCCAGATTAGAAAGTAATTGTATGTTTTTCAGAGATGGAGCTGTTAAGATTTTGCCTTTCTGTTTATTGTAATTGTCTCTTAACTGAAAAAAAACAAAAAAAAAAAAAATAGAGGAGTTGACTAAGTGTCCATCAATGGATGAATGGATAGAAAAGATGTTGCAGATATATATTCTGTATATTCTATTATATATATAATAGACTACTACTCTCTCTATATATTATATATATAAAATAGAATACTACTCAGCTGTAAAAAAGAATGAAGTCTTGCCATTTGCAACAACATGGATGGACCAGAGGGCATTATGCTAATTGAAATAAGTCAGACAGAGAAAGACAAATACTAGATGATTTCACTTATACATGGAATCTCAAAACAAAACAAAACTATATAGATACAGAAAACAGATTGGTGGTTGCCAGAACATAGCAGAGTTGCGGGGATGGCCAAAATGAATGAAGGGAATCAAAAGGTACCGAATTCCAGTTATAAAACAAATAAGTCCTGGGGATGTAATGAATAGCATAGTGACTATCGTCAATAATATTGTACTGCATATTCAAAAGGCGCTAAGAGAATGAATCTTAAAAGTTCTCCTCACACACACAAAAATTATACCTTTGTATGGTGACCGATGGTAATAGACTTATTGTGGTGATCATTTTGCAGTGTATGCAAGTATCTAATTATTATGTGGTACTTCTGAAACTAATATAATGTTGTATGTCACTTATATCTCAAAAAATAAAAAATAGAGAGAATTTGACAGTCAGCGACTAAGCCCTGGCTATTCCAGGCTGATCACTACAGCGGTGGTGGTTTGGTTTCTTGGGCTGGTGGTTCCAGGGGTGGAGGGTCAGAGTTTACTGTCATATATGGTCTTACCATCGTCCATTCTAAAATTCAGGCTTTCGCTTATCACCCCCGTATTTCAGAAGATAGAACAGAGGTGAGATAAAGAAACGTGTTCACATCTAGTAGCTACTGTGAATGAAAACCGTTGCTACATATCAGTAAACAAAGGATGTTAACAGTCATCAAGCCACTACCGCCCGCCCCTGAAGGTGAGCCCTGAGGGACCTCAGGATGGAGACAAACAGGCTGCCCACTGCCCAGCCCTCAGCCACTGCAGCACCCCCTCCAGCAGTGCACCCTAAGGGGACTCAGGATGGGAAAGAACTGGATACTGGTCCCAGATAACTGAGGTGCACATCAAAGGAATGATTTCAATGAGCCCAGACTCTTGTATCTTCCCATCCATAGAAAAGGGCTAAATTCCTTAACTTGCGATGTCTGGTTCTCTTTAATGCACAGTAATCTTTTGACGTTCTACTACCTGGTCTTTGCTGCAAAAACCCCGTCTGTCCTGGCTTCTCCCTGACCTCCTCAGAGCCGTCCCTCAGAGCTCTCCGAGAGGCTGACTTCCAGGCTTAAGTCCTCAGTTTTGTCCGCCAAGTAAAACATCATTCTCTACTTTGAAGCTGTGCATTTTTTTTTCAGTCGACACTACCAAGTTAGGATTTGAACACAGGCGATCCTGCCCTAAAATCTAAGTTCTTAGCCCCCGCACTGCCCCCTCTCTAGATAACCTGGCCTCTCCCGACTGACACCCCACCCGATCTCATAATGTAATCATAATCTATGGTGTGCAGCTGAATAAGTCATTTGTGCACCAATCACGGTACCGATAAGGGCTGCACTGCTTATAATACACGAGCTAATTGCAGACTTCCCAAGGATCATTTGTCCTGAGGCGTGTGATGTGTTTGTGCTCACTGATCTTGTCACTGGCCCAAAGCAGACTAGTGACAGAGCGGTGACTGTGGGCAGGGTACGTCCCAGCCGGGTCTCTGTCTGTCTCTCCATCCTGAGGGCATAAGAGCTCGGTCTGTGCTTTTGCTAAATAAGCAGTCTCCATCCTTCCTAAGCCCAGATTTACATACCTAAAAATTCAACAATGCCACATACATAAGCATTAGAAACCTCAACAAACGTAGCCTTCAGGCTTTTGTCAAACTCAGTCACGTTTTGATAATGGTGTCTTCCCCAAAGGCACCATTTTAGCAGCACGTCTTCAAGTTTGTTCGCATCCAAGTAGTTTTAAAGGCAATTCTTAATATTCTTCGACTTCCCGTATTTATTTTTCTCAAGCCCATCTTCCCACCGCATCAGTAAACATCTAAACCTTCTGTCAAGGCCACTTAATTAGCAGCTGCACCGACTGGAAAGTCTCCCCTTATCAGCACAGAGGCTGCTTTCTTTGTGGCGGACAGGGAGGGTCCCCGAGAAGACTCCTGCTCCTGCATTAATTACCATTCAGAGCCAGCTCTTCATGCACAAAGACTTCAGCCCTTCCGAAGATTTGCTTGTCATTGTGACTGGATTATCTTGGCATTAAATTGCTGTCCCCTCCGCCTGCCAATCCTCCAAAGATACTGTGCTTGAAACTCAAGAGATAAGCAAACAAGTGAGTGTCTGTGAGTGAATACAAGCCGGCTCCATCGAGGCTCCTGGGACACTGGAGAATTCTGATGTGCTGTTCGTTCATGCAGAGAACAGCCCCCGGCGCCCTCTGTGCCTATAACCACCAGGAAATAGTGCAAGAGGCCAGCCACTGAAGTTAAGCTTTGGAGGTTATTTAGCATTGATGGTTTTTCTAATTTGGGAATGGGAGGGCTGAAGGAGACAGGAGAGAGAGGCTGAAACTAAACGTGGTCCCTGGTTCCTGGTAGGGAAGGGGATTAGTCAGAAGTGAAATCTCAAGGATCAAGAGCGAAAGAAAGAAAAACATCAATGTCGTGAGATTCTAAGTGATGAATTGTTTTATTTTTCCTTTTGTATTAGTTAATGGTTAAGCAGTGAACATGAGTTATTTGTCTGGTTTTTAAAAAAGAAAAGATTGAAAGAATAAACATCCCACCTGTACCATTCCTATCAACCTGTCTCCCTTTTCATCCACAGTCTCACGCCTCCCATGTTGGATTCTCATCCTCAGGGCCATTGCCTATCGTCACAAGTGAGTAGAAGAAGCCCCAAGCAGTAGGTCTCAATAACTGTGCCACAAACGGAAAGGAAATGGGAAAGAAAAAGTAGACTTTTTAAAAATTATTGGGAGGTTTTTCCCAAAGCCTCTCAGCAGAAAGTCCAGTTTATCCTCGTAGGTGACATGCCCATCCTAGCTGCAAAGGAAGCCAGGAAAATGAGGGTCTGACAAGGGAGGGCATCTGGAGGGTGGTGATTAGCTGTCAGAGCTTATCCAGGGCGGCCAGGCATGGGATCAGGAAGAAGGACATTGACTGCGGTTGAGGGAGTTAGCAAACGTTGGCCACTGCCTTCACCCTCCCCGTGTCCAGAGTCCCCGGGAAAACCAGGTTCTGCCCACTCTAGTGTGGACTCCCTACTCCATTCTGCGTCCACATTCTTGTCCGCATCCTTGTCTATGTCTTTGTCCTCGTCCTTGTCTATATCTTTGTCCGCATCCTTGTTCACATCCTTGTCTATGTCTGTGTCCGCATCCTTGTTCACATCCTTGTCTATGTCTGTGTCCGCATCCTTGTCTATATCTTTGTCCGCGTCCTGGTTCACATCCTCGTCTATGTCTTTGTCCGCATCCTTGTTCACATCCTTGTCTATGTCTGTGTCCGCATCCTTGTTCACATCCTTGTCTATGTCTGTGTCCGCATCCTTGTTCACATCCTTGTCTATGTCTGTGTCCGCATCCTTGTCTATATCTTTGTCCGTGTCCTTGTCCACATCCTCGTCTATGTCTTTGTCCACGTCCTTGTTCACATCCTTGTCTATGTCTGTGTCCTCATCTTCGTTCACATCCTTGTCTACGTCTGTGTCCGCATCCTCGTTCACATCCTTGTCTATGTCTGTGTCCGCATCCTCGTTCACGTCCTTGTCTATGTCTGTGTCCACATCCTTGTTCACATCCTTGTCTACGTCTTTGTCCTTATCCTTTTTCACATCCTTGTCTATGTCTGTGTCCTCATCCTTTTTCACATCCTTGTCTATGTCTGTGTCCTCATCCTCGTTCACATCCTTGTCTCTGTCTGTGTCCGCATCCTTGTCTATATCTTTGTCCGCGTCCTTGTTCACATCCTCGTCTATGTCTTTGTCCGCAGCCTTGTTCACATCCTTGTCTATGTCTTTGTCCGTGTCCTTGTTCACATCCTTGTCTATGTCTTTGTCTGCAACCTCGTTCACATCCTTGTCTATGTCTTTGTCCGCATCCTCATTCACATCCTTGTCTATGTCTGTGTCCACATCCTTGTTCACATCCTTGTCTACGTCTTTGTCCTCATCCTCATTCACATCCTTGTCTACGTCTTTGTCCTCATGCTTTTTCACATCCTTGTCTATGTCTGTGTCTGCATCCTTGTTCACATCCTTGTCTATGTCTGTGTCCGCATTCTCGTTCACATCCTTGTCTATGTCTGTGTCTGCATCCTCGTTCACATCCTTGTCTATGTCTTTGTCCGCATCCTTGTTCACATCCTTGTCTATGTCTTTGTCCGCATCCTTGTTCACATCCTTGTCTATGTTTGTGTCCTCATCCTTGTTCACATCCTTGTCTATGTCTGTGTCCGCATCCTTGTCTATGTCTCTGTCCTCATCCTTGTTCACATCCTTGTCTATGTCTGTGTCTGCATCCTTGTTCACATCCTTGTCTATATCCAGCTTTTTGCTGCCGATTCCATTCCCTCAGCATTGGGGATGTAGCTGAGCAGGACCCTATGAGGCCTTCCCAGAATAGACCTCCACCCATGTCCTCCACCTGCCTTTTGTCTGTAGGAAAACTTTAGTCAAAGAATAAATTTAATCAGAGAAGTGACAAAATGTAGAGAGAAAGGAAAACAGTCAAGCAAGACAAAATAATAACACTTTAGCCAATAAACAAAGTCAAGGACCTTTAGTTCTTCCTCAAGGACTATAGATACTATCTGAGCCGTGTCCTTTGAGCTGCTTTGCAGATACTGAAACCCCCTCCAGGTGGGAGAAGTTAACTGCATGCTGCCCACCAGCACGGAGACCCCAGACCAGTTGGCACCAGAAGGTTGATGACGCCGACTCCTAATTACCTCCCACCAACCAATCAGAAGAATGTCCATGGGCTGACCACACCCTCTTCTTTGAACCATTGCTATAAAACTCCTCACTGCTCCCTCTAGGGTGGGACACACAGTCTTGAGGGCATTAGCCCGCTTTGGACCCCTTTGCCTGGAAAGCAGTCAAGCTATTTCTTTCTACTTCACCCAAAACTCTTTCTCCAAGATTTAATCTGGCACTGGTGTACAGAGGCCGAAATCTAGGCATCAGGGATCCACTCAAATCTACATGCCCTCATCCACTGACTCAGGTGGGTTGGCCATCAGCTGTGAGTCTGAGTTTATATTGTGTTGAACTATTTGTTTTTCCTGAGCCAGCAAAAGACCCTTCAGTGGACCTTTGGGTTTTAGACCAGATTTTCTTTTTTTTACACTGGCAACACTTCCCTGGAACAACGGACATACTAAGCTAATTCTTCAGGAATTTTGTGGCTTACCAAGGACCTCAGGAAAAAGAGGAAACATTATCACTGTTTGATCCATCAGCCAAAGCCATCGTCTGCAGCTGGCCGTCACAATGGGCCACCTCCATCCCGCTGATGTTCCACTACCAACACCCCTTGACACTGAACATGGCCCTTTCTTGTCTTCTCCTTCAGAAGCAAACACAGCACTTCCAGGAGGTGGGTCAGAAAGTGACACAGGAGATGCTGACATGCCTCAAGACATCCAGAAGGCCACTTCATCATAATGGAGTGAAAGGACAGCGAATTCTGCACACAGTGGAAGGGTCCCAGGGGTCTGTGTCTTTGCTGGGCTTGGGTTCTAAAAACAGCATGGAGGGAGAAATCAAGAGTGGTGAAAATAACTGAATAAACCCAACAGAGCAGTTTCCTTCTAAGGTGGGGACACAGCAGGTGCCGTAGTCAGCAGGCATCCAGAGACCACGTGGTGTGAAACATACATGTCAGCTACATATCAGGATGACGCTTGGTGCCGGGAGATGCTCCCACTAGGAGAGGCCCTGGAACTGAAGCCAGTTCCCTCCCCTCGCTGCTGGGGCAGCAGATTCTGCTGGGAATGTGGACAGAGCACCATTGAAATGATTTCTCATTGGCTTTGTGTCTCTGTAGCTGAGCATGTGTCTAGCTGTGTTATGGTGAGTTAACTACGTGTGACGCTTCTCCAGGGGATGGACTGGGAAGAGGTTTAACTATTAAACAAAATAAAACAAAAAACTGGGCAGGACTGAGGGGAGGTAGCAGAAAACCCCAGCTAGAGTTTAGTAGAATCACAGAGCAACAGACCCAAAGTCGGCACTGGGTCTGTCTCACTCTGCTCCCTCTTCGACCTGCTTCTGCCCCACCAACCCTCTCCAGAGCGTGAAGATTTTTTTAGAGTGTCTGAGCCGTCAGGACAGAGAATTGTACAAAATCACTTGGTGATAAAGATTGATGGTGGCTGCAATAACTTCACTGCTGTTAAGGCAGAAGCAAAGGCTTGCTTTTTATTTCTCCAAGAAGTCTGTCTCCATCTGACTTATTTCATTCAGCGTAATACCCTCCAGGTCCATCCATGTTGTCCAAAATGGCAAGATTTCATCTTTTTTTTTAATGGCTGAGTAGTATTCCTTTTTATATATACATGACAGCTTCTTTATCCATTCATCTATGGATGGGTACTTAGGTTGTTTCTGTATCTTGGCGAGTGTAAATAATGCTGTGATGAGCGTAGGGGTGCGGCCATCTTTTCAAATTCAAGTTTTCATATTCTTTGGATAAATACCCAGAAGTAGGATTGCTGGATCCTACAGTAGTTCTATTCTTAATTTGTTGAGGCACCTGCATACCGTTCTCCATAGTGGCCGCACCAATTTACATTCCCACCAACAGTGCATAAGGTTGCTTTTACAAACAAATGTACAAAACGAATGGATAAACCAAACCAAACAGAAACAAACACATAGGTACAGAGAACAGAGCAGTACTTACCGGAGGGGAAGGGGCGGGGGGGTGGGCAACGTGGGTAAAGGGGTCAAGTGTATCGTGATGGGTGGAAACGAAATTTTTGGTGGTGGGTAAACTGTAGTGTATACAGAAGTAAAAATGTAACGTTGCACATCTGAAACATATAAAATGTTATAGACCAGTGTTACGTCAATTAAAAAAAAAGAAAAGAAGTCTGCATTTCATTGGATTCTGGGAGGGAGGACGGGAGACAGAGGAGGAGTGAGCCTGAGAGAGACTTTGCTCACAGCTCTGCCGTCACCCAGCTCCCTGCACTGCCGTCCACAGTGGTGTTTGAAATGCTGACACTTGTTTTCTCCTCCCGGTGCCCCTTCATCCCACCTCCCGTGGCCCTGCTCTCAGCCTGGGGGCTGACTGGGGGCTGTTTTAGGCCTCAGGGATGGAATGTTACGCCAGAGAAAGGAATCTCTTTGATTGTGAAAATTCCTGAGAAGGATGGGGAATCTTCAGGGCGCAAGAGAAATGCTTACTAAGAGCCGAGTTTCCTGTCTCCAAAGGACACTGAAGGGTTTCTTCCACTGGGGGTAAAGGGGAGGGTGGGAAGTGGAGTGAACATGATGGGAGAGGTTAGGGGGCACATGTCCTGAAGGACCCCATTGAAAGTGTCCTTGCTTGATTACAAGGTCAGGGAGGGCTCTTCAGTGGGAGGGTTGGAGGGGTCTCTGGGGACTTGTCCTCACTGGTGAGTTCCAACTTTCTGGAACTTCACAGATTGCCCGGCTCCGAAGCCTAGATTGATTGATTGATTGATTGATTGACCTTTGCTAACTTCAGTGCACCTTTTCTAAATTTTCCCAAAGTGTCAGTGATCATCACCAAGTCCCTTCCCACTAACACAACTGCTGGAATAATCTAGCCACTGAAAATTAAACACAAATCAAAAATAATGTACCTGGATGCCAAAAAAGAGACCTCCCCTTTTCTTTCAGTATTTCCTTTAGGAAGATTCTACTTGTAAGTCCTTGCCCTGTCTATTGGAGACATATGTACATCTTTTAAAAAGTTTGAGGGGCAGATCTTCTAAATAAGCCTCTTGCTGGCTTTGCAGCCTAGGGATGTCTTTCCTGGAGCCACCTCTTTAGAATGTGTTGAGTAAAAAAAAAAAGCACAACCTAAACGTTGAGAGTTATGTTTTATTCTGCAGACATTCTGAGGACTTCAAGCCTGGGACACAACATCTCAGGTAATGCTGAGAAACTGTTCCGAAGAGGCAAGGGGGGCGGGTAGTCAGGATACATACGAGTTTTTGCAACAAAAGGCCAGGTGTCGGAACATCAAAAGTTTACTGTGAATCAAAGAAAACCAGACATCTCAAGTTAATGACTTTAGCGTTTTTCTTTGTATGGGAAGAAGCAAAGTCTGAGCTCACTGAAATCCTTCCTTTGATGTGCATCTCAGCTATCTGGGGCCAGTATCCTGTGCTTTCTCGTCCTGTGTCTCCTCAGGGTGTACCACCGGGGGTGGCTGCAGCAGTTGACTGCCAGATGGGGGGCATCCTGTTTCCATCCTGAGCTCCATCAGGGCTCACCATCAGGGCGGCTGTAATGTGACGGCTCGATGGCTGCAACGTCCTTTGTTTACTGATGGGGCAGCAATATTTTTCATTCACAAATGTAAACCTCCAGGAGGTGTTCGCCCTGTCACCCTGTCTCTGTGGGAGTTTGTAGGTGCTTGGCATAAAACAGAAGCAATATTGTAACAAATTCAATGAAGGCAAAAGAAAAATGGTCCACAGCAAAAAAAAAAAAAAAAAAAAAAAAAATCTCAAAAAAAATTAGGTTGGCCTGTTTCTTTTTACTGGTACTAAACGTAGCCACATTTAATGTAGAACAATTACAATTCCATAGGCGGCTGACATTTTATTTCTTTTGGACAGTGAGGAATTAGAGAATTAAAGAAAACAGGTGTTAGGGGTCGGAGGGGAAGGAATATGAGATTTTCTGGAGGCCCTTCTAGAAGGTGCATGAAGGCACTTTGGGAAAGTCCTAGGGATGTCAGATGGAAGGCTGGAGCCATCCTTTGAATGACTGACCCTGCGTTTGTTCTGGCTCAGGCTCAGATTCCAGGCATATTCCCCGTCCTCTCAGGTGACGGACACAGACCTGCCTCTACCTCGGGGAAGGTGTTACTGGGATGTAAGGACAGGTAAGTGAGCTCTGAACTTGGGGTGTCTTCCTCAGCTTCTAATGTGGCTCCCATTCCTTGGCTCATGGCCCCCTTCCTCCGTCTGCAAAGCCAGCCGTGTTGCAGCCCCCTGCCTCTCTCCTGTGCTAGCTCTCCCCTGATCGCTCCCTCATCTTAATGACACCTGTGGACCTAGCAGAGCTGCCCCAGGATTGTCTCCTTCAGGCAAAGTCGGCCATCCACAACCTTAAGCCCTCTTTGGAACTTTAACGCCCCTCTGCCACAAAACCTAACATATTCAGAGGTTTCAGGGGTTGGGATGTGGGCATGGCTGTGTCCAGGAGAACATCAGTCTACCTACCGCAGGCTCTGCCAGTAACTAAGACAATATTTCTTCTCCTATCTTGAATCTTTTGTCTCAACTTGTTCAGAACTCAGATTAAAAAGGAAAGTGCTTCTTATTAGGGGAACATCTTAGAGGCCCCAACAAAGGTGAATCATTCCATGGCAGCCATACTCTTGATGGACCCCAAGCTTTGTGCTAAGGACTCGGAGATTCACACCTCCCTGGGCTCTCCCACGGTGTCTTACAAGACATGGGCAAGACATTAACCAGTATTCCTAGTCGTTAAGGATGGTGGTGAAGTCTTACAGGGCGAGGGTCCCAAAGGGCGGGCCTGCAGAATGAACTTAGGACAGGACTCCGAGAGCCCGGGAACCTGTGTCCCTTCCCTCATTGTTCAGAGGATGTTGCCAACATTTGAATCTGGAATCTTGCAAAGGGAAGGAGCGAGAGAACTGCCTGATTAAGTAAATAAAACAAACATGCTTCTCGTTCTGCTGGAGACAATGGCGCACATGAGATAAACAAAGCACGATGCCAATCACGGCTTATTTCCCCCAAGCAGGACTTTGCTTTTAGCTCGAGTCAAAAATAGATTCCCATTTACAAGTACTTTCCTGTCAATAAAAATCCATTTTCGGCATGCGTTCGCCTCTCGCCTCATGCCACATGCGGATTCTAAAGAGAAAAGAATGTTCTGCTTAAAAATAGCAGCGTCTTCTTCTGTGTTTCTCTCTTCTTCTCCCTGCACTGCCTCACTTTCCGTTCACAGACGTGCCTTTTCTGTGAGCAAACCTCATTTGCTGGGGCGGGGGCTTTGTTCAGGGTAATGATAGGCTTCCAGACTCCACAGGAGCTGCTGGAAGTGCCAAATATTTGGATGCTGAAAAAACAAAGATGCCCAGCAGGTAGTGATGGATGGGTACTCTGGGGTCTCCAAGCAGGACAGAGCCACCGGAAATGCCAGTGCCAGGAACAGCAGCAAGGAAAGCCAGCTGCGAGGCAAAGAAGGGGGGCACACGCTCTCGTATTTTCCACCAGGACAGAAGGGATTCTACATCCTGGAAGTTTCACACATTTCCTGATCTGTTCAAAGGAAAGGATGGGTCCTGGCCCGCTTCACAGGTGAAAGAGATCTGGCCTCTTTCTCCTTCCGGGTCTTCGGTGGCTTCCTTGAGAGCATTGGACTTTGGAGTGTTCAGCTCTTACTTACGTGGCACATCGAACATGTTAAATTGAATATTAGGAGAATGATTCAAATTCCCAGATTTGCATTCGTTACCCTGATGCGGTCACATCCATTTTCACTGAGCTACTGGCCTTCTCCTGTGTTATGTCTCCGGCCCTCGGATGGTATTCAGGACGGTCATTGGTAAATGGTCTTTTGGATCTGGGGTCTCGCTTAGAATATTTTTTTTACTTGTCTTTAGTAGTGGGTTTTATAATGATCTGTATTACTTCCAAATTGTTAACGGCCATATAGGCAAGCAAAGACTTACTTATGCAAACCAACAGTTGCAGAGGCAACGAGAAATGTGTTTTTTGAGGGTGAATTGAAGGAACTATGTATTAGTTGGGACTCTTGGTTTCAAGAAATGGGAATTGCTAATTAATATTGTCTAAGCACATACAGGTCTCCGTTGGCTCTCATACTGGTTTTTCTCCCTCAATGTCTTTTTTTTTTTTAATTAATTAATTAATTTATTTATTTTTGGCTGTGTTGGGTCTTCGTCTCTGTGCGAGGGCTTTCTCTAGTTGCGGCGAGCGGGGGCCACTCTTCATGGCCGTGCGCGGGCCTCTCACTATCGCGGCCTCTCTTGTTGTGGAGCACAGGCTCCAGACGCGCAGGCTCAGTAATTGTGGCTCACGGGCCTAGTTGCTCCGCGGCATGTGGGATCTTCCCAGACCAGGGCTCGAACCTGTGTCCCCTGCATTGGCAGGAGGATTCTCAACCACTGCGCCACCAGGGAAGCCCTCAGTCAGTGTCTTAACTCTGCTTTTCTATTTCTGGGTTCATTTCTTGCCCAACCACTCCCCTTGAAGTTATTCATAAAAACTTCAGGGCTGCACCATCAGCAAGCCCAGAAGGAAGATGTCTTTATTTTCCTCCATACTACCAGTTCCACAAAAGCCTTGGAATTGAATTTCTTTGGCTGTGACTGGGACGTGTGTCTGTCCCTGAATCAATCCGTGTGGCCAGGAAGTGAGGTACTCTGTACTCCGATGGTGTTATGGGTGGGGAAGTCAGGTCCATCCAGACCAAATGTGCTGAGAAATACATACTTGGATGGACAGCACAGCATACAAATACAGAAAGAAATGAGCATAAAACCAGATGGCTTCTTAGACGTCAACATGACAGTCTCTACTCTCAGAAACTTTGAAGTCTTTGAGGGGATATATGAAAATGCAAGGCTCCCTGCGATAAGATGCATACCAAGAGCTAAAAGAGAGGGTGAAGAGTATTTGGGTATGTTTCAGTTAGGATGATTTCGAAAGCAAGTAATGAAATACTCAAGGAAAAGTGTCATAACCAATAGGGCTTGTTTTTATTTCACTTGGTAAGAAGCCAGGAGGGAGGCAGTTCCAGAGATGGTTTGATGGCCCAAGAGCATCATCGAGAACCCAGACTATTTCCATCCTTTTGCTCAATACTTACCATCATGTTTTGTTTTGCTTTTTTCCATTCAGAGGCCTCTTTCCTCATGGTTGCAAGATGGCTGCTTCAGCCCCAGACATCATGCCTTCTCAAAGTATCATCTAAAAACAGGAAGAACAAGGGGTGGACAAAAGCACTTCTTATACATCTCTTTCTTTACATCAGGGAAGAAAACCTTTCTCAAAAGTAATAGGAAGCTGTCCCATTATATCTCCTTGACCAGGATGGGTCTTATGGACCAATACTTACAGAGAAAGCTAGGAAAGTGCATCTCTAACATTTCAGTCGCTATAATGGATGGCAGCTTTGCCCAGAAGGAGAAAGGGAAATGATAAAGTCACGGATGAGAGAAAAACTCCAGAAGAGGGAGAGTTTCATAGACGTGTGACTTGAGAGCTCGTTATTAAAAGTACTCAGGAAATTTTTAAAAGAGATATACCAAGAAGGGAAAACGACAGTACAAGAAGGCTATCAGAGGGTACAAGGGTCCCTAAGGGAAGATCAAACTCTGGGAACAAAATTTTGTCCACTAACAACAGAAAAATATTGGAGCAGAAGACTATAAGGTTGGAGAAGCCAGTCTGAGCAAGACCAAGGTCAACTTGAAGGACTAAAATCTGGGATTTCAGTTTTTAAGCGAGAGGTGGATGGGTCCCATGTAGAATCACCCCATATGACATCTGGCCCCTACCAGTGTTTTATTTGTCTTGTATTCTGGGAGGGGGGGAAATATACCATTGTCAACATTTAACAATCGAGAGCCAGAGTCTTAGCTTCTGTAGAAAAACTGGAAGATCTGCCAACACTGGGCTCATGTCCTTCCTGAGAGCAGCCAACCTCCATCCCCATTAGACGGGCCATGCCCACCCCAGTCTCCCAGAGTCTCCCTCACCCAGCTTCACTCCTCTGTGGTTCCTGCCTGGACTCTGGAGGCACTAGGGGTGTGACCCCAAGATGAGGCAAAGGGGGCAGGTGTCCGCCACCTGCAGGTAAAGTTCCAGGAGCAGACCACGTGTCTCAAGGTAGGTTAGGGGTCACACCTGCAGGTGCCAACATGGCGCCAGGAAAACTGGAACTCACACACCTGTCAGGCGTCTTCTCACTTTGTTCCCTGCTGTGATGCAGGCTCTGCCCCCACGGGAGTCCAGAGGTTGGATTCCAGTGTAACTCACTACCAGTCCGAACCATGAGGGTTGCATTGTTCTTAGACTCTGTTGCTTTCATTTATTTGGATAACTGTAAATTTGCTCTAATGTCTTTGGGTTAATACCTTGATGACACGAGTAGGTGTTACTTCCTGCCTCCCCCCAAAACAGTGAAGTCAACCAAATTTTTCAGCCATCAGCCCAGGCTGCTGCCCATGACGGGACTGAAGGCACTTCTGGGCTCAGAGACCTACCTGTTTTCAGGGTGTACATGGGATGCGGTTTTACCTTGAATCGCAGATTCTGCTGAGGATGTCCCGCGTGGATGATACGTTTTGCTCCTGAATTACATTTATAAATTGTTTGCCATGATTATCAGCTGTCTCTGTTTAATGGGACTCCCCTTATCAACGCAATAATTCAGCATCTATAAAGGTCAGCAGTGCACATGGTCGGCCCATTTTTAAATTAACTTCTACTGAGTCATTATTTAGTCCTGATTCTCTACTCCTATCAGATGCTACGAATATTCTGAGCATGGACTTTCTTTGCTATATGCCACGGTCCCCGTGGCAACTGAAACGATGCATATATACTGGGTTATCCATTTAGAACAGAACTGGTACATGCTAAGGGCTCAGCGAATATCAGGTATTGATATTATTAATAGTAAGTTCTTCATTATTTCACTCAACAAATGTTTATTAGACATTTACCCTACTGTCATGCCCTATAAGTAAGAGGGGATGGAAAAGGCAATTTATTTAGACTAACGCTGACTATCCCAGGTTTCACCTCCTACGGGGACATGGAGGGATGTTTTAGGGAAGGGTAAGGTACGGTCCCTCCTCGAAGTCTTCTGAACAGCACCTAGTCTGAGCGTCAGGACTTTCATACTTTCACACTTTCAACTGTGAAGTTCAATAGCGATTAGTTGCTTCTCATTGTTTTTCAGTTGATAATTGGAGATGAGCCACAATGAGGCGGGTTCACCTTGGAGAGAACACAGAGCCACGGCTACCGTATGCTGCCACCAGGTGGCAGTGCGTGCCTTCATCACCAAGCTCAAACCACCAGCCCTCCTCCGGATTCCTTCCATTACGATTAGGAATATCAATACTATTAGGACTATTTTGTTAATAAGATTGGAAATAGCAGGGCTCTTTTACTGCAGTTTTCCATGTCACAGATGTTCTTAAACAGATTACCCCCATTTCATCTTCACGACAACCTTGTGAACCTGTCTTGTTAGCTCCATTTTGCAAGCAAGCGGAGGGAAGTTCAGAGAGGTGGATTGATTTGCCTGAGATTCCAGGAATTAAATAGCGGAGTTAAGGGCTGAACTATCTCAAGTCAATCAGATCTTCTTATTCCATACATTTAGAGTTTTAGGAGTGTTCCTAACTTCCAAGTTTTTAATTATTAATTAATTAATGATCCTTTATTTAAGTAGCAAAACTTAATGCCCTGAAGATGTATGTTTAAGATTATAGAGACAGAACTCTTTGCAGAAAACAAAATAGACCTTGTAGAGTTTCACACCTGTTATCGGTTGGATTGTGTGCCCCAGAAAGGGGCCCCAGCACCTCTGAATGGGACCTTGTTTGGAAACAGGGTCAGTGCAGAAGATCAAGTTAAAATGAGGTCATGAGGGTGGGCCCAGTCCAATACGACTGGTGTCCTTATAGAAAGGGAAACTTGGATGTAGACAGACACACACACAGGAAGAAGGCCACGTGAAGATTGGGTTTATGCTGCCACAAGCAAAGGATTTACTAGAAGCCGGGAGAGGAGCCTGGGGCACCCCCTTCCCCAGAGCCTTCAGAGGGAGAGGGAGCCCGGCCCCGCGGACACCTTGATTTGCAAGAGTAAACTCCTGTTGTTCTAAGCCGCCTTTGTTACAGCAGCTCTGGGAAGCGAATACAGTACCCTTCTCTTTAATTTGTGTTCTTGCTTTCTGTTATGGCTTCAAGGAGGGAAGATATTATTTCCCCCTTTCTCTTGTACCTCCTGGTTCTGGTGGTCTCCCCACCTGTGCACACCTGGTCCATCCCCAGCTTGGGCCATCACGTCAACGTGGTCCCCACAGATCCAGGGAGCGTGGCCGCCACTGTTTCCACAGGCAGAGCAGGGACCACCCTTCCCAGGAGCTTTCGTGGGTTGAGGAATTGCTAGGGGCAAAGCAAAGGGAAGCCTGGCTTTCTGGAGCCCTGCTCTGACCTCCTATTTCTCTTCTGCACAGATGAGGTGACAGTCAGAGAAAGAGGGGTTTAAGATGGACCTATGCCCAAAACACACGTGCTCCTCTGGGACCTACGTTTCCCATGCGGGAGGAGGGCGATTTCCCTCTATTCTTAGAAAAGAAAGGACTTTTCTCCTCTCAAGCAGTGTCGGAGGGCTTAACTACTGGACCACCCCAGACGCTTACATGTGATGTCCCCACTTCAGACATGCTATCAGGGCCTCTGCTTCTCTAGAAACTTCTACTATGACCTGATCGCATTAGCTTCATATGGCTGCTGTCACAAATGGCCGCAAACTGGGTGGCTTAAAACAACATAAATTTATTCCCGCACCCTTCTGGAGGCCTGATGTTTGCAGTCAAGACATTGGCAGGCCATGCTCCCTCTGAAGGACTTAGGAAAGAATCCTTCCTGCTTCTCTGCTGGTGGCTCCTGGCGTTCCTTGGCTTGTGGCCTCAACTCTCCCACAGCTGCCTCTGTCACCACATGGCCGTCTCTCTGTGTCTGTGCCTCTGTGTGTCTTCTCCTCTTATAAATAGATACACCAGTGACTGGATCCAGGACCCATCCTAGTCCCGTATGACCTCATGTTTACTAATCACATCTACGAAGACCCTATTTCCAAATAAGATCACATCCTGGTGTGACCAACCGGTAACAGTGATTACGTAATGCAGAGTCACAGAGGTAGCCCCAGAAAACGGCTGCTGTGGAATTTCCAGCATAACATCCTTGAAACAGAAAGTATTAGAGGGGCTTCCCTGGTGGCGCAGTGGTTGAGAGTCTGCCTGCCAATGCAGGGGACACGGGTTCGAGCCCTGGTCTGGGAGGATCCCACGTGCCGCGGAGCGGCTGGGCCCGTGAGCCACGACTGCTGAGCCTGCGCGTCTGGAGCCTGTGCTCCGCAACAAGAGAGGCCGCGACAGTGAGAGGCCCGCACACCGCGATGAAGAGTGGCCCCCACTTGCCGCAACTGGGGAGGGCCCTCGCACAGAAACGAAGACCCAACACAGCCATAAATAAATAAATAAATAAGTAAATAGACCCAAAGTTAAAAAAAAAAAAAAAAGAAAGTATTAGAGAAGCTTTTATGAAATACCTTTAAAGTAATTTAAATTTCCTGGCTATTATCTACATATATATCTAAACTCCTCCTGAGTCTATTTCTAATTTTAGTGGCATCGATTAAAGACAATGAGATCCATATAATTTCTGTACCTAGGAGAAAGCTGTTCTTTGTTTTTATTTTTGCTCCCTGTGAAAGGCACTAAAATATTTCCTTAATAGATCATCCTTAGAATTTTCCTTCCTCCCTCCCTCCATCACTTTCCCTCCCCTCCCTTCCCTCCCTCCCTTTCCCTCCCCTCCCCTCCCTCCCTCCCTCCCTTCCTTTATGCTTTTCTTCTTTCTTCTTAGCTTTGTTTAAGCAACCAAAAAAAAAAAAAAAAAAAAACGGGTAGCTTTTTACAGCCAGATGGACTTTCTGTCTTCACAGCTTTTTCATTCCCGTTCTATGTTCCCTTTGGGTTGTACAAACAAATAATTTCTTTCAAGTTGATATTTTGCCTATTTGGAAGGAAAGCACGGAACATATTTTTCTACTTGTCAAAAGTACATTTTAAATGTCTAGGCAGCTAGAGAATAAAAATCACTTGGTATGAATAACTAATCATGTCTTAAAAGAGAACCTCATCTAACTTGCTGAATCAGTTCTGAATCCTAAACGCCGAGTGCCCTTATATGTGAAAATACTATTTTTTTTTTGTTTGTAAACATAAAGGTGCTTTTTCTTCTCCTTGGTATCTTCTTTGACCTAATCACACAGTTTGCTTAAAGGCTAGCTATTTATGGGAGCTTTTATCCAAGAACACAACTTTTTCTCCCATGCTCTCTATCTAGCTAATGATACTACTCTTTTGAGGTCTATTAAGGAGGATATTTTGATTTGCATGCTTTCATCTAAGATCCCAGTTGTCCCTCTTCATAATAGATCCAGATTTATTGGGTGTGTATTCTGTGCCACGTACTATATCAGATGGAGGCTCAGAGGTGAATTGGATTCAACCAATCCTTACCCCCTAGGACTCCACATTCTGGTGGGAGCAGTAGATACACAGAGACATGCTGATAGCACAGTGTGGTGAGAACCGGATAAAATATGCTCAGGGCACTATGGAAGCACCAAGGAGGGCCCACCGTCAGCCAGGTACAGGGCGGTGGTGAGTAAGCCAAGCCTCCAGACGTGGATTCGAGCAAAGGCAGTGACTGGGGCTGGGGTGGGTGGGAATTCCAGCGAGTGGGGAAGAGAGTGGGCAACAAGGAGCCCCATCCTCTGTGGAGGACACACAATTTAACTCTACGAGGTCATATCCATACCAGTTTCCAGGCTGGTAGTCCCAGCGTTATGGCAAATGAAACCATAGAGTGACATGTCACTTGTCTGTACTTCCTGTCAATCTATAATCATCTCAAAATTCAAAATTCAAAAATAGAAATGAAATTGGCACATATTAGCATAATGACTGACATCTAAGACCGTGGGTGACCTTGGTGATTTGCTTATAACCAATAGTCTTAAGACCCTATTACTACTTTAGACTTCAACTCACTCTAAAACTTCTGCTCGGTGGAGTGAATTCATTTCATCACTATTTCTGAACTTGACTTGAAGAATATAGCTCTAATAGAAGAAATGAAATATCTGCCTACAAACACCCACTACGTATGCAAACAAGTAAAGCATTATCCCTAGTTTCCCTTTTACGTCCGCTTTTCTCTATGGAATAGCACTGTCAACTCCCCATCTTTTAAGAACTTCGCATGTCAATAAACCACAGTTGTTGTAATTACCATTGTTATTTTTCTGTTGCTCAAGAGTATCACCGCTGTGTCAGTGGAAGCTGTGGAGATTTTTAGAAAGATCCACAAATCTTTGGACACTCCTCCCATCTAGAGGTGGTGCCGACACTGAAGAATAACAAATAAAGTTTAGGACTTCCCCAGTGGCGCAGTGGTTAAGAATCCTCCTGCTAGTGGAGGGGACACGGGTTCGAGCCCTGGTCCAGGAATATCCCACATCCCGTGGAGCAACTAAGCCCGCGAGCCACAACTACTGAGCCCACGCACCACAACTACTGGAGCCCGTGCTCCACAACAAGAGAAGCCACCACAATGAGAAGCCCGTGCACCGCAACGAAGAGTAGCCCCCGCTGGCCGCAACTAGAGAAAAGCCCGCGTGCAGCAACGAAGACCCAACGCAGCCAAAAAAAAGTTTAAAAAGGAGGACAGTGGAGATTGTAATAAGAGCACCTCATTCCCTGGAGAGGTGGAGGGGGCGGAAGAAGCCATAGATGCACTTGTCTTTGCGAATATCTCAGACATTTAAGGATCAAGTAAGCTAAGCATGAGAGAAGAAGCGAATCCAAGTGGAGGTCATCCCAGTATCTGAAGGCATGTTGGCCCTGCCAGTCAGGAGGAACACGGCAAGAATTCAGAACAGATAGAGTAGTCTATAGATCAATGGAATCCAATCAGGGGTGAAGCAACCTGGAAGATAAGGTTCAGACTCCAGTTGGAATTAGCTAATAGATGGGTTGCAGAAGACCTCCACTTGGAAAGTGTGGAATATTCTAGAAAAATCCTGAACAAGGTTGTCTGAGTGGTAAGATCCATCACCTGGGTGTTTGAAGGCTCCAGATCACTTGTTCTAGTCAAAAAAAAAAAAAAAAAATGTTGTCAACAAGGAATCTCAGCCCACTGAGAAGAAAATCCTAATTACTATGAGATGATGAAGACATTTGCTTGAGTCTGGAACCTCAGTTTGCTGGAAAGGGTAGAATTATTTCCTTAGTGAGTCTAAAATCCAGAAAGGGTAATAATTAAAAATAGTGCTGATAAAGTAAATCAAACCTGTTTACTAATATTTTTGTGTTAAGCTTAAGTATTGTCGGGAAATATTTTGTATGTAGCCTGCTTATAATATTTAAGATAATTTGTCACATTGGGAAGAGATTAGATTTGTGATTCCAGCTGAAACAGAATTTTGCAATTAATTTTAGTTTGCAATTTTAAGTTGGAAAGTATACGATAACTTCCCTAAGTATAAACAAGACTGGAATGTTTAAAAGAACTTGAGAGTCCTCTATAAGTTTATTTATGAGAGTTACAGGGCTGTTTAAGTATATAAGAGAGCTTTCCATGTTAATGAGGCATATACATTGCTTAAAAAGAAGACAGATACGTGAAATTTATGAATGTGTTTTGAAGTATTTAAAGGAATTTAATTTACTAACTTATTGAAACTGCCTTTTATTTTATTTCTTTTAAAATTCTTGGCTGCATCCCACAGCACGTGGGATCGTAGTTCCCCCACCAGGGATCGAACCCGCACCCCCTGCATTGGTAATCAGAATCTTAACCACTGGACCGCTGGGGAAGTCCCCAAACTACCTTTTAAAATGTTATAAAATAGTAGATTTATACACAGAATATTAAAAGTATTCAGTTGAACTTCAAAGCTTCTGTAAAATCATCATTTTTGCAATGTTTAATAAGTAGAATACTGAAAAGAACAAAAACAAAACAAGTAGCTGTGAATAGTCTTTGCTTGGATGACACCTTTTTAAAAATTATTTTTATTTTTATTTATTTATTTTGGCTGCACCGGGTCTTAGTTGCGGCACGCGGGATCTAGTTCCCCGACCAGGGATGGAACCCAGCTTCCCTGCATTGGGAGTGCGGAGTCTTAGCCACTGGACCACCAGGGAAGTCCTGGACGACACCTTTGTGGCACCAAAAATTCAGAGAACTGAGCAATCACCAGGAGGCAGGATCGTCTAGGTGGGGGCAGGATTGGTGAGCCAACTTCATCAACTGGGACTGTTAGAAGAAGTCAACTAGAGGAGCTGACAGCAGCCTGGGAGCTTTTCAGAACACAGTTGTGAGTGTAAAGACTGTAAAACACAACACGACCTGGAATGAATAATGTTTGTGTAACTTTAAAACGCACATATCCACACATCATCACTGTGTTCTTTTCAAAGTTAAGAGTGGAGGGCATACCTGAAACACATCGGAAAGGGGGCTCTGGTGGGCCAAGTGTCATGATGATGGGGATGATGATAAGGGATTATGGGAAAGCATCGCGAGACCGGGGCCTTGGGGGGTCCTATAATGATGACGTGAAGTAAGGTGTGTGCCCACCTAAACCCCTTCTGACCTGAGGATAAACCAAAACAAAACAGACAGGCTCAACAAATGAACAGACAAACACTTGCCAGGTGTGTGATTCTCATCGGAGTCTTCTCAGCCAGGGCCTTCCGTGCAGCTCTGCTGTTTGCAAATGGCAAACCAGTTGGTGGGAAGAGCCTCAGAATCATCCAGTCTAAAGGGAGGTGGGTTAAGTTTCTGGGTGGCTGTGATTCTAAAGGTAACTATCACGCCGGTCCTATGTTTACCTATCTCGTAAACACTGAGCCATAGTGATAATTACAAGAACAGTAGAGTTTTTATGTTGAGATCTACAAGTATAGATTAGACTTCATTTTCTATTTTAAAAGTGTTGTTGCTTTTCCCTGAATAGAGGTCTAATTACATTTCCCAGCCTCCCTTGGGGTTAGACCGCATTTCCCAGCCTCTCTTGGGATTAGACTACATTTCCCAGCCTCCCTTGGGGGGGGGATGGGTTAGACCGCATTTCCCAGCCTCCCTTGCGGTCAGACCATAGTTCAGTGTTGCAGGAGCTCTCATGTTGTTCAGTAAATCATACAAACCCCCAAGCGCAGCAGCTCGGGGTGCCTCCCCCATCTGTGGACGCCAGAGTCACAGGACTATAAATTGCTCCTGGAGCCACTTTCCATGATTCCTGACACAAATCAAGACCTGAGTCATCAAATAGTGACAGCTGTTTGACACTGAGCCTTTGTGGGACAGGGATTTGCTGTTTCTTTTCTTATTGCTATGAAATCCGTCCTCCTGATAGGAAGCACTGTGGAGGGAGTTGCTTACTCAGGGCATGAGAGACCCGAATCTCACCACGGAGGCTGCCGCTTACTTCTTTTTTTTTTAAACATCTTTATTGGAGTATAATTGCCTTACAATGGTGTGTTAGCTTCTGCTTTATAACAAAGTGAATCAGTTATACATATACAATATGTTCCCATTTCTCTTCCCTCTTGCATCTCCCTCCCTCCCACCCTCCCCATCCCACCCCTCTAGGTGGTCACAAAGCACCGAGCTCATCTCCCTGTGCTATGCGGCTGCTTCCCACTAGCTATCTATTTTACATTTGGTAGTGTATATATGTGCATGACACTCTCTTACCCTGTCACATCTCACCCCACCCCCTCCCCATATCCTCAAGTCCATTCTCTAGTAGGTCTGTGTCTTTATTCCCGTCTTGCCACTAGGTTCTTCATGGCCTTTTTTTTTTTTTTTTCCCTTAGATTCCGTATATATGTGTTAGCATACTGTATTTGTTTTTCTCTTTCTGACTTACTTCACTCTGTATGACAGACTCTAACTCCATCCACCTCATTACAAATACCTCCATTTCATTTCTTTTTATGGCTGAGTAATATTCCATTGTATATATGTGCCACATCTTCTTTATCCATTCATCTGTCGATGGACATTTAGGTTGCTTCCATGTCCTGGCTATTGCAAATAGAGCTGCAATGAGAAAAGACAGCCTCTTCAATAAGTGGTGCTGGGAAAATTGGACAGGTACATGTAAAAGTATGAAATTAGAACACTCCCTGACACCGCTTACTTCTTACACCTCTGCTGGAAACAGAATTCCACAAGGACCGGCGGCCCTCAGCAGGACAGTGGGTTTCCGAAGCCGTCTGTCCTCCCTGGGTCCGTCACGCCCCATCCCTCACTGCTCCACGATCATTTAGAGACAAACCTACAGGCAGTAACGGCCTGGGAAAGTGTGGGAGGGACCCATCTGTCCCGGAGAACTTGAACTGTGCCCAAGTTAATTGGCTAGAAATAATGCCCTCAACTGGGAAAATTGACGGTCTTTAGAACTCTCTTTCCCAGGGAGCAAAACATTTCCGATTAAAATATTTCAACCTCAACTGCTGTAATTCAGACTCCTAAATCAGTCCTTCGTAAAAAGAGCGACTTCTTCATGAAATAAATCAATTTCGAGCAGATTTTTCATTATGTGTTACGTGTGTCTGTGTTTGCACATACACGTGTTTGCTTTTTTTTTTTTTTTTTTAAATGTATTGAAAGAGTCACTTTCATTGGGAATACAATTTTAGAACCAAAACCCCCAACTAATTCTTTCACTGCTTTGGTTTCTGTGATTTTTGCAGTGAAGTGTCCAGAATGAGGGTGGTCCCCTAACCTCCAAACAGATCAATGATCCTCTGTATCCGCATCTTCAGTGGAACACTTTAGGTGGAGAAACGATAGTTCCCGTCCTGTTACAGCCTTCACGCTGGGAGACAATACCCTTTTGATACCAGTGGCTGTTAGAGGGGCTCTTCATGAGAAAGGATCCCCCACTGTCACCTACACAAGCATCCCCTCTGCCCTTCATGGGACTTGTAACCAGCACAGATCCTGCCCGAGATGGAGAGCTAGACTGTCCCATGCCTGATGGGCGGCCTCGGCACCTGCAGGAGGCTGGCTGCCGCTGGCCAAAGCTGGCTGTCCATGTCTCCTCCAGGCTGCCCAGCCAGTCACCTGCCTTCTGGATCTAGCCTGGAACACTCTCGCCAGCAGGGGGTGAGTGTACGTGGTGAAGTTGAGTTTCTCTCTCTTTTTAAAAAAAAAAATTTATTTATTTGGTTGCACTGGGTCCTAGTTGCGGCTTGAAGTCTCCTTAGTTGCAGCACGTGGGCTCCTTAGTTGTAGCATGTAAACTCTTAGTTGCAGCACGCATGTGGGATCTAGTTCCCTGACCCGGGATCGAACCCTGGCCCCCTGCACTGGGAGTGCAGAGTCTTCTCCGCTGCACCACCAGGGAAGTCCCAAGTTGAGTTTCTTCAGCTGAAGCAAGGTGATGCCTTGGCAGGTTCTCTCTCCACTTGTACCTGGGGTAGATGTGACTCTTTTCTAACGTGGAGATTCAGTGCTATGCCTGTACCTGGTGTGAAGTGCTTGCTATGCATATGTGTGTATAAATATAATTATATGTGTGTGTGTGTGTATATATATATATATATATAGTCACTATATTATATATTAAATGCATTATGTACTGTTACATAATATAGATTGCTACTTATAGATATATAATATGTATGCATATATATATAGAGAGAGAGAGTGCAATTATTATAATTCTTATGTTACTGATCCATTGCTTCATTTGGTGGATAAAATAACTTTTATGAGGTAAATGGAATACAATTCTTTAATAACAGAATAAGTTGTGAGCAGTTCTATGATTAAGTTTTCAGAGCAAAAGTTACTGCAGTACTTTGAAATATTTCAAAATATTTCATTTTGAAATAAGAAGAGTTTTCTCCAAGAAAATGTGGGAACCAATAACAGATGTGTTAACAGTCTAACCCATTCAATAACCTTGGCAGCCAACAACAAGGCTAGTTTTTATTCAACTTACTGAAGACCTGTGAAATTAAGTGGGTCTTACTGAATGCATCTTGGGATTAGCAACTAAACCTGCCTTTTAGCCCTACCTGATTTAATGACATTCAGGCACCACTGGATTGTTATATAGATTAGTGTACATTTTCCGTTTGGCTCAGAATACAAGGTGACAGCAAATGGATTTATTTGACAGAGGAACAGGGAAACGGTAGGGAAATCGTATTAGCCTAACCTATGTGGAACAGAAGAAGGCAGTTATTAAAGAAATGGATACAGTTCTGGGCAGGAGGGATTCAAAAGCAGCGTTGATTTGGGGAAATGTTGCCAGTGAGGAAGGGTACGGAAGACAGTCGTGAAATCACGCATCTCACTGCTGACACCCACCGGAATCTGAGTCTGATGATTCAGCCAATCATCAGCCAGGAATGAGGATGACAAGAACTCCAGGAGCCCGAGGTAGCAGAGGGCCAGCAACAGCTTACTTCCTACCTGGCCCTTCCTCTGGGTCTCAAAGTCAGCGTCAGTCCGGGGACCTAGTGGAGAACGGCTGAGCTGGAGAGCATGCGTACCTCCCCAGGTGGGGAGGGGGTCCCGCTCAGTCCCAGCAAGGGCCGTCAGGCGGGTCACGTGGCCCCAGTGGGGTCAGTTCTTCCAACTTCAAGAGGATGCAGAAATTTGGATCTTTATATGAAAATTTCCAATGTTTAGATTTTGGCAGCCAATCCAAAACATTAAAAAAAAAAAAACAGTGCAGGACTTCCCTGGTGGTCCAGTGGTTAAGACTCTGCGCTTCCACTGCAGGGGGTGTGGATTCGATTCCTCCTGGTCGGGGAACTAAGATCCCACGTGCCCCTCGGCCAAAAAAAAAAAAAAAAAAAAAAGCAGTGAGAGTGAGCCAAGAAAACAAGGCTGCAGGTTGCATCCAGCCTTGGACCATCAATTTGTCCACTCTCTTCCATCTCGCGGCGAAAGGCTTTGTGTTTTCCTTAAGATTTGAGGCTGTGTACGCGGCTGTTGAAGAGGTTGGGGAACTGGAGTTTCTATGTTTGCCTCACATGAACCGTGGGTCCTCTTTTACGGGCAGACTAAGATTCTTGGGCCCGATCTTGACCTTGAGGCTGCCTTTTCCTCTGTGTCAGTAAAGTTAGTGGATATCTAACATCAGTGATGTCAGTAGTGGGCGTGTCAGCCAGGGTCTCCACCAGAACATGCAAATGAGGCTAATTTGAGGGAAGCATATTCCCAAAGGGACTAATGACAACCTTCTGGGCAAAGGGAGTTGCTTGGGACAATGAGGGAATTTGGAGCTAATATTAGCATCCCTGAGATCCCCTCTGGGCCCAGAGGGTCAAGGGCAAGAGAGTCACCATAAATTGGAAGAAAGGAGTCATGGAAGGCAGCCGTCTTTAGAGAAGCAGCCAACTTTGACAAGACAGAGCCAGCCTGGGGTGATGAACTCACTGGCCATGCTGCACTCTCGCAGGGGCTCACGACCAAACACAGCAGACAGCCAGGGACCACGGAGCCCACGGGTGGTGTCCACACAGGTCAGGCCTCTGTGAGCAGAGAGCAGAAAGATGGAGGCTGGATCTGGGGGAGGACCAACAGCTCAGAGGATAACCCTGAAAATCAAGGTTATAGAAACAAACCGTTGCTCACCTCTAGCTAGAGACTCCCACCTGGTGAAGGGTCACAGCTGGAAGCTGCTGTCTTTGTGTGCAAAGGGAGATTCACAAGGGTTACGGTGGTTCAAGATGCATGAATCCCCATGGGGACTCTCAGTGTGATCCACAAGACTCAAAAGAATTGAAATGGCAAAACAGCACCCTCACCATGTGAGGCAAATCATATCCGAGCATCACCGACGTCTTCCCGCCATCCCTTGGGTTGGGGAATGGCTGGTCTCAGGGATCCCAAGTCCCCGTTAGGAGTCTGGGATACCCGCGCTGCCCTGGGCATCCACTGACCCCAGCTCTGCATGGATGAAGTAATAACTCTAGGCTAAACCTCTTCTTATGTCACAAATGGTTGTGTTTCATTTCAGAAGAATGAGATGTTTTACGTAAAAGCCATTCTGCGCTCAAGTCATAAAAGAACCAGATATGTATGATGCTTTTCAGAGAATTCTATTTCAGAAAAATATGCTTTATTCTACAAATATTTATGGATCTTTTCGTCTGCATAGCTCTTCAGGTTAAAACAATTCTAATCGATAACTAGTCTTACACATTTTGCATTGCCCTATAGCAAGTATGAGTACATCGTAACTGCATAGAAGGAATGGCTAAGTGTATTACAGTTGATCAAATGTGTGATGAACGGCTTTTACATGTAAATTCATTCTACAAATATTTATTGCGTACACATATGTATTTAATATATGCTATTGCTCTACCAAGATTTTTTTTAAAGAAACCATGCATGCCTATATTAGGATTAATTAGATATCCAAAATAATACCTTTGCCAGTGGTGTATTGATGTTTAACAACAGGCTCTCTGAAGTTTATTCTACATGATACAGATGAGGGCCATGTAGCCCATAAGTTACAAATAATAAAATGTATAATATTCTTTATTAAAAATTCTATACAGCCAATTGATTTTTTTATTACAACTTTATTTTTTAGAGCAGTTTTAATAGTAATCTTTTTTTAAAAATTTATTTATTTTTATATTTATTTTTGGCTGTGTTGGGTCTTCGTTTCCGTGCGAGGGCTTTCTCTAGTTGCGGCGAGCGGGGGCCACTCTTCATCGCGGTGCGCGGGCCTCTCACTATCGCGGCCTCTCTTGTTGTGGCACACGGGCTCCAGATGCGCAGGCTCAGTAATTGTGGCTCACGGGACCAGTTGCTCCGCGGCATGTGGGATCTTCCCAGACCAGGGCCTGAACCCGTGTCCCCTGCATTGGCAGGCAGACCCTCAACCACTGCGCCACCAGGGAAGTCCCTAGAGCAGTTTTAGATTCACCGAAAAATTGAGGGGAAGGTACAGAGATGTCCGTGTGCCCCCTCTCCCCACCCATGCACGGCCTCCCCGGTTATCAACAGCCCCACCAGGTGGTACATTTGTTACAACTGATGCGCCTACACGGATACATCATCTTCACCCAAAGGCCACAGTTTCCATGAGGGTTGTCTCCTGGTGTACATTCTATGTGTCTGGACAAATGTATAAGGACACGTATCCACCACGACGGTCTCATAGAGAGTATTTTCACTGCCTTAAAAATTCTCTGTGCTCCCCCTCTTCATCCCTCGCCTCTCCTACCCCTGGCGACCACTCATCTTTCTCTGTCTGCCTAGCTGTGCCTTTTCCAGAATGTCACATGGCTGGCATCAAACAGGGTGTAGCCTTTTCAGATTGGCTTCTTTCATTTCGTACTATGTATTTCAGTGTAAGGTAGCTTAAAAGTAGTTAAGGTGGCTATAAAACATCTAAGAATCCCTAATTGCCTTCCCAACCACCTTTGGGAGCACAGAATCTAATTTTCTAAACTGACGTAGTCATTCCCATGAAACCATCTCATCCTGCACGTCAGAAAACAGAAGAGAGTATTGTTTAGAGAGTGGGGGTGTGGTACTGTGAGAGCTGGCTTCAAAGTCCTGGATCCACCGCCTACAAGGTCGTCACTTAGAGGCCTTGAGCCTCAATGCTCTCATCTGTCCCGTGCACTTGAGAGCACACACCGCATGGATTTTTTGTGAGTGAAATGAGATCATGCTTGTCTTACACTTAGCACCGTGTCTGGCCGTGGTCAAAGCTTAATGTTTGAAAAATGTCAGCAGCGATATTGTTGCAGCTTGGGCTGCCTGGGAAAAGTCTCTCAGATGCCATTTAGCATGGAGGATGGTTATTAAATGATGCCCCTGGGACCATCTCCTGTGGAAGGGTAAAGGAAGCAGAATCGGGCAGGGGGAGATGCTGATCACCGGGCAGGCCCGGAGACAGCCTCGGCTGACACCCCTGCCCCTCAACCCCCCTCCAGCAAGCTCCGGAATAGAATGGTCCGGCAGAAGTGTCTCCATTGAGACTGAGATGGCCGGGCGTTGGTACCCCTGCATGGATCCATCGCTGGATGCGGGGAAGGGCGTGGCCTTAGGAAAGGCAGCTCTGCAGGTCATTCTTGAAGGGGGCTGGCGGCTGAAGACTTTTAGCTGACAGCTCTCCCAGCATCTGGGACAAAAGCACCTCCTTGAGAGGGGACCAAGGCGATACTTGGCAGTTCCAAGCACAGCAAGGGTAATGATGGTGAGGACAATGATAAAGGGTCTGAGAAAGAAGCAAAGCTCCCCTTTATGAGTTAGGATGATGGGTCAGAAGGAAACCACTTTCCTCCCGGCTCAGAAGCTGCTCTGCCCGTCACTTTCATGTTCTGTACACCCGCCCTCACCTGCTTGCTGCAGATTTAGCGCTGATCTATTTTAAGATGTGTTTTCAACCGTGCTCCGATGGGGGCTATGTGGAGGGCTCTCGGAGACCAGTTTCAGCATCTGTACAATTTCTTTTAAGTGCCACCTGCCCCCAGCCGTGTAATGGGCTTGGGTAATTACAGCTGACACTGCAATCAGCTTTCAGCTTGAAACATGCGGGGGGGAAAAAAAGCTTCCAAAGAGCCTAGCTGAAGTTTATCTTCGAGTTCATCTTGTCTGTGGATTTTTATCCTTCACCACCATCACTCGTAAGTGAGCCCAGCTTGTTAATTAAGAGGAAGACTGGTCGGGCAGGGATAGAAATGTTGCTTCCTGTCTCCAGAAAGAGACCTATTAAAACTTCAAGCCTGGGTTGTGACATGGCCAGATCAAGACCCTGCTGCCTGTACTGGGTTAAATGGTGTCCCTCCTCCCCCCAGACTCATGTCGACCTGGAACCTTAGAATGTGACCTCGTTTGGAAATAGGATCTTTGTGGATGTACGAAGTCAACATGAGGTCTTACTGGATTGGGTGGGCTCTACCTCCAGTGGCTGGTGTCCTTATAAGACGAGAGGACACACAGGGAGAAGATGTCCAGGTGAGAACAGAGGTAGAAATTGAAGTGATGTAGTTACAAGCTAGAAGACAGGCATGGGACATAGTCTCCTTCAGAAGGAGACCAGTCTTGCCAACACCTTGATCTGGGACTTCTGGCCTCCAGAACTGATGAGAGAATAAATGTCTGTCTTTTAAGCCCCTCACTTTGTGGTGCTTTGTTACAGCAGCCCTAGGTAATGAATACAGTGCCCAAAGAAAACCAAGCTATCAACCATTAAATAAATAGCCTCCTGAGGTCAACAGGCTACACACATCTTTTGAAACGTACCATCACAGAAGGCTGTCAAGTGTTGGTAAATGGTGTTGCCAGTGTCAAGGGTCTGCTAGAGGTTAGATAAGAAATGGATCAATTAATGCCAGAAGATTATTAATTACTGCCAGATTGACTCTCTGATGGTATTTTATATAATTGCTTCTATTTTATTTTTATTTTTTTTTCCTGTCTCCTCATGAGACTGGAAGCTCCCTGAAAGCAATGGAACCTGTCTGCACCGATCATCATATAATTCCTAGTGTCTGGACCAGTGCCAGGGACATAGTAGGCGCTGAGTCATTCCTTTACTCATGCAGGTGTCGACTGAAACAAAACGCGCAGCCTAAAAGTTGAGCATTATGTTTTATTCAGCAGACTTCCTGAGGACTCAAGCCCAGGAGTCAGCCTCTCAGATGGCTCTGAGGGGCCGCTCCAAAGAGGTAAGCCCGGGGGGCGCCAAGATATATAGGAGTTTTTGCTGGAAAAAAAACAAAACAAAACAAAAAACAGGTAGTTGAACATTAAAAGATTACTGCTAATTAAAGAAAAACCAGGCATCTCAAGTTAATGAATTTAGCGCTTTTCCATGTATGGGAAGATGCAAGAGTCTGGGCTCACTGAAATCATTCCTTTGGTATGAACCTTAAGTATCTAGGGCCAGTATCCTGTTTTCTCCATCCTGAATCCCCTTGTGGGCGAGTCGGCTACAGTGGCTGATTGCTTTACTAGCCAAGCTGCAACATCCTTTGTGCACTGAGATGGCAGGCGACATTCTTTGTCCACACAGGCAACACCCATTTTTTGAGGTCCTGCCACAAGACAGGCAGGGAGGTGGGTAATGGTGTGTGTCTATGTGCAGATCAAGCCCGGTCCCTGCTTCCAGCTTGGAGACTAGAGTAACTTTCAATCTGTGACGTCCAGGACATTTCAACAAATTGTAATGAACAGAATAGAGTAGAATAGAATAGAAAACATGAGCGTGTATTGTATAGTGTATGTTGTAATGTTAGATTTTTTTAAATGTTTAGGTTTATGTATATGCATTTCTTCCCATTGGTCTTAGGCAAAAAAGGGTTAATTGGGTTAGCAGGACAGGACAGGCAATAAACAAGTCACTAGATGAGTGGCTGTGGAATATCCCTCCTAACCACGGTAAACGCAACTCCAGGCGAGAAATTTCAGGATGCCTTCGGGTTTCATCTTTTCATTGCTTTCCTTCAATTCTAAAACCTGTGGTTCATAGGCTTTTTTCTCCAGATTCCTTTGCTGACTGTTATGTCGATATGGATTCTTGTGTTTACAGGAGACCATAAATAGAAGGGAAAAATGGGCAGCGCTCTTCCACCAAGGAGGGGGAGGAGCGGTGGGGAGATGGGGGGCAGGGCACTTCACAGCTGCCCTGTGACAGGGTTATCTCCGGGCACCACTTTTAATCCTCAGGAATAAAGCACAGCAGGAGCTTAGCAGACACCCTATCCAGCTGCCTGGGCTGAAGCAGGACCTTTTTGACACCCAGGCTCTTGAAATCCCTGTGAACACTGGAATAGGTACCCGAGTCCCTGCCCCCCCACCCCCCTGCCAGAACACAGACCTGTCAGAGATGAGGAGACGATGTGTCAGATTTGTGGGCGCTCTTTCTTTCAAAGGAGCATTTCTTGTGTGTCGGCGGATGCTGGGTCCTGCTGGTAAGAAAAGGCTTTAAATCTAAAAATAAATCATGTTAACATTTTTTGAAATACACCATCGGGACATTCACCATTGATTTTAGTTTTACACAGACATTTGCTTTCTTAAAAAGGCAAAAGCTAAAGCCTTTGGCAAAACACTCCCTGTTTCAGGTGTTTCATTTGTCTGAGACTCTGTTCCTCAAACTGGATTCGTTTGGGTCCAACCATCCAGCTCTGCCCTGGGCAGGTAACAGCTGTTCTATCATTTGATATATTTCATTTAAACCGACGTGCCTTACTGAACTATTTACTCCTGGTTTGTCCTAAGTCAAAATATCCATGGAACGATGCATGTGATGCACTAATTCTGCTTCTCCCCTAACATTCAATTACAATAAAGCCAACTATTAACATAAAAACAAAGCTTGAAAGCAAACATAGCAAGATAGGAACAGAAACTAGGTGTTGCATACATGGGTGTTCATTCTACAATTATTTCAACTCTTCCTTTTTTTTAACGTTCACCATAAAATGATGGAAAAGAGCAAATGCTTCTCCGTGTTCCCTAATCGTCTCCCGCGCTCTGTGCGGTGTTTGTGATGCATTTTGTTCATGACTCTTCAGCCTGCATACTTGTTTGCCGTACTTGAGTACTGTTGGTTTTTTTTTTTTATTCACTTAACATGTTTTTTAAGTGAAGGCACCTTTTAAATTTGAATACATGTTCTGGGTCTGTATTTCCAGGTCCCTCTGGCCTCAGGATTTCCATCTTTCTGGTGCAAATAAGATGACTACCTGGCCTCCATCTCAGGAAGGAGGTGGGCGACCCTGCAGAAATAAGGGCTGAAGTAGGGAAGCCATTCCCAGCCTGGGTTCTGAGAGTGGACAGACTCGGGTGGTTACAGCTTCACTCTCTGAGGTCCGTTCCGGCTCGTTTCCCAGGGCAGCGGAGATCCCCTCACATCTTTACCTCTGACATAACCTTTGAAAACAGGTTCGTCCCCACGTGTGCCGGCAGCATTATGCACGCTGCCCTGAGAGCAGAGGTACCCTGGGACTGGGACGATGTTTTGGGGCATCAGTGCAGAGGTACCCAAGCTGTGGAGCTGTTTCCTTATTAACACAGAAATAGGATGAGAAGGATCCTAGTTCTGCCATCCTAGCTTTATCCCTCTTCCTGCCTCCTATATTGCATCCTTTGGTCATTTCACTCAAAGTCACTTTCTTTTCTGGGACCCCCTAGAGACGGGTGATTGGGCCAAACCCTTTACAATCCTAGAAGCCTCCCTACCCAGGCAGATAGGATACGGGTGCACGGATAGAAAAGTAAAACCAGATTCGGCTGAGCATCACGAGAGCAAATTCTGGTTTTCCTCTCTTCTCTGCTGCTTCCTAGTGGTGAGCGCTTGTGTGGTCTCCCATCCTCCCTGTGTCTCAGTTTCCTCATCTGTAAAATAAGGATGATAATAATCACAGCCACCCGCAACGAAAAGGAGACAATTGAATGTGTAAATATTGGTAAAGTGTTTAGAATAGTCCCTGGTGCAAGGGTGCAAACAAGTGTTAGCTACTGTTGTTATTATCCAACTGCCAATATGTTATCATTTCCTGGCAAATATGTTACAAGTTGTAACAAAGGTAAGAGGAGAGAAAGAATCCATTCCCATCATCGGCCATGGTGTCCCCTCCATGCATTATTTATTTCTCATATTTTACTCACAACATCCTGCAAAGAGGGCACTGCCATCCTCATATTTCACATGATAAATATGGAATTTTAATGCAGGTAAGCTGCTTCTAAAGGCACATTTCAGGTGGGAGGCACAACCAGATGCGCCCACAGGGGCACCTCATTCTGAAGCCTGCACTCTTCTTATCTTAGCGATTTGGATTCACATTTCATTAAAGTTGCACCTTATCTTTTCACCAAACAGCGCTGTAATAAATACAACTTTGTCTCAAGAACTGCAAAAATTGGGGACACAGTTTCGTTGCCTGGTCCGGGAAGAACCCACATGCTGCGGAGCAACTAAGCCCACATGCCACAGCTACTGAGCCTGCGTTCTAGAGCCCGCGAGCCACAACTACTGAGCCCGCGCACTGCAACGAAGAGTAGCCCCCGCTCGCCGCAACTAGAGAAAGCCCGCGGCGCAGCAACGAAGACCCAACACAGACAAAAATAAATAAATTAATTAAAAAAAAAAAAGAACTGCAGGGCTTCCCTGGTGGCGCAGTGGTTGAGAATCTGCCTGCCAATGCAGGGGACACGGGTTCGAGCCCTGGTCTGGGAAGATCCCACATACCGCGGAGCAGCTAGGCCCGTGAGCCACAGCTACGGAGCCTGCGCGTCTGGAGCCCGTGTGCCGCAACAAGAGAGGCCACGCTAGTGAGAGGCCCGTGCACCGCGATGAAGAGTGGCCCCCGCTCGCCGCAACTAGAGAAAGCCCCCGCACAGAAACGAAGACCCAACACGTTCACATACCATCCCTGCTTTCCAAGAGGGTTATTCCTTTAAAAAAGGTCTAGATTAGCTACAAAGCTTAGTCCATTTAAATTCACAGGATCCCAACTACCCTGAAAGGACAAGACTGATTTCATAAGAACCAAGAGTAGGTGATTACTGTGGTGTTTGTTCATTCGGCAAGCTGAACCCATGTCGCCTACCGCCTCCCACGCTAAATGTGGGGTTTAGGAAGGCAATTACAGAAGTCCATGGACAAAACTCTCAGTTTAAAAGGACAACAGAGCCATAAACCAACAATAAATATGCTAACTTTGTCAGGATTTTCTTTGTTGAAAGCGGTAAGAATGGTGATTAGTTGACTCATACTTTGGAGATCTTCCATGGCTTCAGAAACTGGCTCCTGTGATGCCACCAGGCTGTGGTCTCCTCGTGTCTTACCTCTGCTTTCATTTGTATAGTCCTCACTTTTAGGCAAGTCCTCTCCATAGAGACCCCCATATGCCCCAGACTGCCAGTGTGCTAGAGATAACGTGACCAGGATAGAGAGCCTCTGTTCCAATGATTCTAACAGTGATGGTGACAAAACCCAGCTTGGTTTGGTCCATGGTTCCCACCTGAGCCAATCACCAATGGCCAGAAATATGGGGTACTAGGATTAGTTGGGCCTGGGTCTGGTGCCAGCCCTGGATCTCTAGTGGGGGCCACTCTAGCCAAACCTCATGGTCCAAGAACCAGGATGAGGTGCTTCCTCGAAGGTGAGTGCAGCCAGGGGGACCCTAGGAGGGGAATGGATGCTGGGTGGGAGGGCATCATAGCTCCAGTTGGACCAATGTTGTGATAACGATCTCAAACCACACAGGAGCATGGAGACAGGCACTTAGCCACGGGGCATTACTTAGGGCTAGAGGCTGGGACCGCTGTCCCAATCCCTGAGGAACAGGGAGAAGTGGGCCAGGTGAAGAGGAAGAAACAGGTAGAGTGTACAGGGCAGAGGGGACGAGCAGAGAGGCAGAATTCAGAGAAACAAAGGCATAGGAAGGAAACTTCCAGTGACTTGGATCAGCTGGAAAACAAGAGTAGAGCTGAATCCAGACCAGGAGGGCCTTTGGGAGCCGTGTTACAGAGTTGGAGCTTTAACAAAGGCTGCCAAATGGATGAGTTTGTATAGGTTTTCTCCCTGGGAAACAGATTTATATTTTAGAAATCTCCCTTTAGCAGTTAGGAGGCATTGAAATAATTAAGATAAAAAATGAATGGAAATGAACAGTGCAGCAATGTAGCTAGAAGGGAGTGGGATGGTTTTATATTATTAATGTGGTTGAATGACTACAAAATACTGACTGACCGAAAGAGAAGAAAGTTCAAGATAAATCACAGGTTCCTGGAAGGAAAGAGGGTTCTGGAAACAGACATTTGGTTTTCTAATTCCAGCTCTGCCCTGATTAGCTGTGCCACCATGGTCAAGTTCCTTAACCTCTCTGTGCTCCAGTTTCCTCATCTGTCAAAATGGGGAACATAATATTACCTATGTCATAGGGTGCTTGTGAAACCAAAGCACTTAGAACAATCCTGGCCACAAGTGTCAGATGTTGTTATATTATCTTTATTTTCATTATTCTTTGCATCAGAGAACAAAAGAGGAAGCAGAATCTAGGGAGAAGAGAGAGGAGAGAGGACCACGAGAGGGCAGGGTTGGGGGCACCATAGAAAGCCTCTTTCTGTTGTGATGTTCACGACAGGGCTGGGTGATGGGTGAGCACACTGCACCATGTGGCCGATGTGAGCAGGGGACAGTGCCACTCTGAGCCATATTGGAGTTCCAGGCAACAAGGAAAGTGCCCACGCTCGTATATGTATTTAATGTCAGCTGACGTGAAATTCACTTAACATGAAATTAGCCATTTAATTGCAAGGAAGGGGGATTCAGAGCACTGCTGTTTGTCATAGGCAGACTTGTAGAATGATTTGAATTTTTATCCATGTGCATGTATTGTTTTGATGACTATTTTGAATATCAACATGTTAATAAAAGAATTTAGCACGTTAAAAAATTAATCATTTAAAAGCAAACAATTTAGTGAAATTTGGTGTGTTCACAGTGTTGTACAAATCCTACCTCTATGTGGTTACCAAATATTTTCATCATCCCAATAGGAACCCTGTACCCCCTAAACATTACTCTCCAATCCCCTCTCCCCCTATCACCTGGTCATCAGCTATCCAAATTCTGTCTCTAGGGATTTCCCTATTCTAGCTATTTCATATAAATTTCATAATAAGCAAGTATTCAGATAAATGCATGGATACACATGTTCACTGCAGCCCTATTCACGATACCCCCAAAGTAGAAACAAATGTCCATCCAAATGTCCACTCATCAGTGGATAAACAGAATGTGGTCTATCAGTACAATGGAATACATATGATTCAGCCATAAAAAGGAATGAGGTTCTGATACTTGTTACAACAAGGATGAATGTCCAAAACTTTATGCAGCCAGATGCAAAAGGGTCCATATTTTAATGGCTCTTATTCACAATTGCTTTTTCCACTTAAAAAGTACTGGCACATTGAAAAGTCAGGGTATTAAGACTCAAGACACTCTTTCTAAATTTAAACATTTTATTTCTACTGCAAACATAATTTATGACAACTTTACTTTCCTGGCTTTAACGGAAGCAAACTCACCACTAATATTTAATTAAAACCATGAACTACTAAAACACTTAAAAACATGTATATAGGGGCACACATGGTTCCTTTTGTCTCCACTCCAGTACAACCCAGCCTGGCTCTGCTGAACTCTGCCTTCAACATTTTGATATTTTGTCCATCATGAATTTTTGGCGTTCATTTTGACTTCTTAACATATGACATTACAATGATTCAGTGATTGAATTATTAAATTATGTGTCTTGAGTGCTGAGTGTTTTGGCACTCCCTTAAATTCGGTGCCTAAGGCAAGCCTAACTCACCTCTCTCCACTGGTCCCAGCTACAGTTCAGCCAAGGAGCCCTCAGTGCCTTGTGTCTGGGCTGTTCTGGGGCCTTTACACCTGGGGGCTGGTGAGATGCCCGGATTCTGAGCATTGCTGGACGGTCACCGGGTGCTGATGCTGTGCCAGGACCTTTCCAAAACATCTGTCTCTCGAGTTGGCTTTATTCTCCAGTGGTTTAAAACTAGAAAATTCATCATTAATCCTAGCTTTCCATAAGTGCTCATTGAATGAATGAGCTTGCTTCGTTTTACTTGCAGAATTGAGGAAGTGTGGGTCCACTCCCCTGCTGTGGCCCCAGGCCGCCAATGGCCAGCCCTCAGATGCATCAGTTTTTTCTGAGTGATGCTCAAAACATTTTGTTCTTTCAAGCCTCAAGGATCAGTCCCACCCCCCCAAGCTCCTGTCCGTCACCCAGAGATGCCTTAGAGTCCAGTGGAAAGCCCATAATGCAGTAATTAATTTGTTCTCTCTGTTTACTACCTGAATAATAGGTTCAGTGTCCATTGTCTCCTGGAAAGCAATTAATCATAAACTTTGCAGGGTGGTACAGGCTTGATAAGGTGGCCTCAGAGCCATGCCTGGCTGGTTGGAAACCGTGAAGATGTTCAACAGTCCCCTGCAAAAACTATTCAAGACGTTTAATGAAGACATTTTTTCCCCTCTGTAGTTCTCTTCGGGGAGAAAAAAAACCCCAAAAAACGTAGCCAATAGCTTTTTCCTCCCGATTGAAAGGGCTTTCATATATCCTCCACCTTCTTAATGGAAGAAAGATTTCTATCTCCTGGCACCTGTTTATCTGTAAGATGTAAGGACCAAGTGCTCCAATATATGTGCCAAAGCGAACAAAACCATTTTTTGAAAGCACAAAAAGTCTCACATAGAGCGAAAGCCAAACCCATCCTTCCTTCCTCACTTATTAACTTTGGCACCTGGTTTAAAAGGCAAAGAATCTGAACAAACAGCTCTTTAGAAAAGAAAACAGCAAGAACCACCACCACAACCAGAAAAAAAAACGGTTTCACAGATTTGGCAAGCAATTCCAAACTCTGAATGTGTGCCTCAGAGTTGCCCAGAAAAAGCTGCAGCTGCCCGTGGCGGGCCCTCATCACACTTCTGAAGCTGGACTTCAGACAATTTGTTTCCATGATCTTTCTGTCAAGGTGGGTTCTGGAAGGGTCTGGGGAATGGCTTCCAATAATTGGCATAAACTTTTCTTTGCGGGAACCCTGGGGACATATCGTTTAAGTGAATTTCACTTGTTCCATACCAATGGGAAATCTGAGCAGAGTCTGCTATACTGTGGGCTTCCTTTTTGGAGCTAGTAAAAGCCAATTCCTGAGAGGATATGGATTTGAAAATTGTGTCATAGTCACCCTCAGACATCCTTCCATTAATTAAGTAATTAATCAATCAATGAATCTATTTATTTATTTATTAACCTTTAAAATTAAAGTATAGTCGATTTACAATGTTGTGTTAGTTTCAGGTGTACAGCAGAGTGATTCAGTTATACATATCTTTTCTCTTTCAGACTCTTTTCCCATATAGGTTATTACAAAATATTACGTCCTTGTTGTTTATCTCTTTTATATATAGTAGTGTGTATATGTTAGTCCCAGTCTCCTAATTTATCTCTCCCCCTCCTTTTTGGTAACCATAAGTTTGTTTTCCATGTCTGTGAGTCTATTTCTGTTCTGTAAACAAGTTCATTTGTATCATTATTTTAGATTCCACATATAAGCGATATCACATGATATACGTCTTTCTCTGTTTGACTGACTTAGTACGATAATCTCTAGGTCCATCCATGTTGCTGTGGATGGCATTATTTCATTCTTTTTTATGGCAGAGTAATATTCTATTGTATATATACCACATCTTCCTTATCCATTCATCTGCCGATGGACATTTAGCAGATGTCTTGGCTGTTATGAATAATGCTGCAATGAACACTGGGGTGTGTGTATCTTTTCATGACACCCTTCCATTTAATCTAATGCATATCCATAAATAAAATTGAGAAGGAACAGGATTTCACCTTGCATCAGTCGTCGCTTGAAAATGGGAAGAGTGAGAAAAGCTGGCATCTCCTTGGTTCACATGGACAAGGGAAAGTTTCTAAGTAAATTATTAAGTAGGGAAAACTTAGTTTGGCAAGTTAGCTTGCCACAGTAAGTCTGTTCCGGGTCTGGACATCTTCAAAATGTACAACAGCAACAGAAACTGGAAACATACATTGATTCTATGACCTCATTTAGGCAATGTTCAAACCACACCTTCACATCTTTGAAACACTCTAGAGTGTTTTTAACCTTGAAACTCACTCAAATAAGTACTTTTAAAGTTCTTAGCTTTTTCATTATAAAGGTAATACATGCCTTATACATACATCAAGTGAAATTTAGCCAATGGACAGCCCCTCCAAAATCCACTTTCAAGGAGGAAACGCTGTTAATCATTTCTAATGATTCTTCCAGATATCTCCACTCTGTACAACAAAACCTTCTGTCTTTAAAACATTTATTTTAAAACACACAGAATTGTTGATGATTTTTTTTTGGTCATATACATATATCATGTGTTTTCCCACTTCTAGCATGGCTATCCACAATGGCACTATTAAGCTTGAGTTAGAAAAAGCCACTCTTCCTTAAGACACTTTGCTGCAATCTGCAAGGAAATTGCCGTGATGAACATAGAATTCTATGATGACTACCTAGAGATGGATATGAAGGACACCCCCCTGGAATTGTATGATACACAACCTGCCCAACTGTCCATGGTGATCCTCTACCAATTTTAGGGTCTGTGCATCTCCACAGCCCCTCGCACAGTGTCTCCAGATTCCTGAGACCTCACTTCCTCGTGATCATCCTTGTGTGGTTCTTACTCTCGAGCTACTCCCGTACCCCTTTTTTCACTGGAGATTAAATTTTCCTTTCCGAAGTTTCATACAAATAGAATCTCATAGTACATGCTTGCGGCAGACACCAACCTGCCCTGCTTGGCTCTCCTACTGCAGGGAGGAGAGTTGCTCCCTTCTTCCCCTGGCCCCTTGGTCCCCCCATTGCCTCTGCAGAGAGGCCATGCTTACCCCAAACTGTCATAGGGAACAACAACTCTGACTCCATATTAGATCTGTTTCTTTTACTCTAACCTTTGTATTCTATTGCTTTTGCTTCAAGTTAAGAATGCTGCCTATAGCCTGAAATATACAGGATAGCCCATTCTCAAGGCTCTGACCTTTAAGAGTATAACACTTTTCCATTCACATAAAGATATAAAGTTGCAGCACAGAGAATAACATTTGTCTTGCTCGAGGTTTATAGGAACATGGTGACCAGACCTACGTGCACAGCCGCAAGAACAAAGGATTCCAGCACCAAGAAGTTAGTAACGACCAACCACACCCCTCCCCTTTTAGTACAAAAGAAACCTGAATTCTGATTAGGGTAAGATTGTTCTCTAGGACGTTAGTCTGCCATCTTCTTGGTCTGCTGGCTTTCCGAATAAAGTCACTATTCCTTTCCCCAACACCTCGTCTCCTGGTTTATTGGCCTGTCATGTGGCTAGCAGAAGGAGTTTGGACTCGGTAACAAGACTACTCCCAGCCAAAAACTGTGCAGAGTAGGATACCAGTGCTGGACCACTGCCATGGGACTTTTATTAAAAGATATTTTATCTTGAGACCCACCTGGCAGAACTTTCCCTAGAACTGCATTGCATTTTGGGACTCTTCCTCCAAAATGCTCCCTCCTTCCCCCTCACCTTTCACAGGTATCAAACCTGCATCATAGTATGAAGGTGAATACTGGTTATACCTACTTTCACCTCTTTGATCTTTATAGGCACCTCTTGTAATGCCTCCTTCCATCTTAATGTCTGCTTCTTGGAGGATTCAAATGAGTAAAGATGCATTTTGGCTGCCTGACGACTTTTGCTCAGCATGTTTCTGAAATCCATCCGTGATGCTGTTTGTCAGGATGGAAATGGAAAGGACAAAAATTATTTTGAAAAAAGGAGAATAACGTCTTCTAAGCTTTCTAATGATCATTTGAACTCATCTCCACCTACCTTCAAATAATATTATATCAAGTCCTGTATGTCTGAATTTTGACAAGAGAATATTTCTGAATCTCTTACCTCATGCTTTGTAATGTTTTTGTCAAACATTTTATTTCCACATATATTTTAAACCTCACAATTCATTGATCTTCATAGTTAGACTTTAAGAAGTAAATTGTCTTTTAATTTAAAATTGGGAAAATATTTCTTTTATATTTACCCACATATTTGCTAGAGTCTAGCACTTTTAATTCTTTTATTAAGATTCTTCTTTTGCCTAAAACAGGGGTCCCCAACCCCCGGGCCCTGGACCAGTATGGGTCCTTGGCCTGTTAGGAACCGGGCCGCACAGCAGGAGGTGAGTGGTGGGCAAGCGAGCGAAGCTTCATCTGCCCTCCCCATCACTCCCCGTCGCTCGCAGTACCACCTGAAGCATCTCCCCCCCACCACTTCCGGTCCATGGAAAAATTGTCTCCTGTGAACCCGGTCCCTCGTGCCAAAAAGGAGGAGGCCCTGGACCATGAGAACATGAATGTATATCCAGTGCCTTCAAGGGTACACAGGCCAGTCCCCCAACTAATAGTGGGTTTAACGGACACTCAGCCTGTGATGTTTTCCAACCTCATGTGATGAGTTAGTTGAAGACCCAGGACTGGAGCCTGTGTCCTGCGTGTTTACCCACTGTTAGCTGCCTTCTCATTTGTGCCATGATTTTGCTCTCATTTAATCTGATGCATGCAGCTATTTTTCTATCTCTCACCCATTCATTCATTTAATAAGTATGATGTCTGTGCTGTGTGCAGGAAATATACCCGGATAATTGACACAGACTCTACTGTTTTCTTTAATTACTAAGCTTCCATTTGCTGCCCTAGTGGTTAGGATTCCGGGCTTTCACCACCGTGGCCCGGGTTCAGTCCCTGCGTGGGGAACTGAGATCCCACAAGCTGTGTGGCATGGCCAAAAAAAAATCTTGCTTCAATTCCTTATTTTAATCTCATCATTTTCAGTTGATACATCTCACATAGAGCCTATTAGAATCTATATGAAAGCTAGCTCAAAAGCAATCTGAATGTTATATACGTTCTCGGCTTCTGATTGCCTTTTCTTTGGGCTCAAAACTTATTTTACACTCCAAAACTTATTTTATTTAAAAATGAATGCTTGATTTCCAGCATTAAAAAACTATAAAGAAATTATAAAATACCTCCTTGAATACCTGACTTGAATTTTCTTCTAATTACACAGGTTGAATTCTTTTCAAATTGCCATTTTAATGTGTGTATACAATAGTACCCAATGATATAGCCTAAGCTGGTCCCATGAATGAATTGTGATAAAATTTCCTACTCCTGGTATTTTCACATTGTTTAGGATAGCAGTTTCTTGGCTTTGTATTTGATCAATTGCCCTATGTGTTTTGAAATTGGATTAAGGACTATATATGGCCATAAATGAATAGGAAATTTAGATGGCTGTTCTCACTGAAGCAGAGAGTGAAAACAAAGTTGTCTTATATTGCAGGACTTGTTTGTATGACATTTCCAAGATCAAGGGCAATGTAGCAGCTGCCAGCCAACTCTCCTGTGTTTAAGTCAGTAAGAACCTGACAATTATTTCAGATTTCATATCTTTGCTTTACTCCTGCTTCTAAGTAAGAATCTGCTTGTACTCACAAGACGATAAGGTATTTAAAACACACACACACATACATAACAACTGATTCTGGGTACAGCTATTGACAAACATTCAAAATTCATTTTCTTAAGATCACACTTTGATCAGAGGGCAGCTAAGTCCTACAGAAAGCCTTATGGGTAACACAACTTTTAGCCTTGCCCCATGTCATTAATGCAGGTGAGACCCATTCTAACCTCTAAAGACACTTCAGCGTGATGACAGGGCAGGTTTTCATTTCTCCCTTCATGAATTAATAATAATATGACGTAACTTTTATTTGAGAACAAGGAAAATCTTCTTCATTGTCCTTGGTCCCAGGGGACCATTTCCCATGGTGTCTGAGTTGGACTTCTCTACATAAAATCTCTTTACTGCATGAGCCCTGCAGACCTATCAGGCTGGTTAGGACTTGCTAGGGAAGAGGAGTCAAGAAGTCCACAAAATAAAGAAATAGACTTATGGTGGCTTGAATTTTGGGAATTCCATTTAAAAGCACAGGTGATTTGAGAGTGGAGGAACAGGAGAATGAATTCATAGTGGTCTCTGTCTCATTTCAGCCAGAACCTTTAAGCACAAAAACCTACATCAAAATTTATCTGAATCTCTACATCTCCCATTTGGGGATGATTGGTCAGACCAGTCACATATCATTAAAATCTCCGGTGAGTCAGTTACTCCTGGTCCTGGGAGTGAGTTAGGTGGGGGCAGGAGTAGAAAAATTTAGAAAGACAGGAGGGAGGTACAGGAAGAGAGAGACATTAGTGGGCAGAATTGCAATGAAGTACGCCACGTTTGTGGAAATCAGAGTTAATGTGCCCTAAGGGGCTCTAAGGGTTGTAATGGGCATCTAAGCAAATTAGGAAAAATGTCAAGTGTAGGCGAGTTCCAGAAATCTCCAGGGATCTTGGATTCTGCCCCCAGTTCATTTTTGCAGGGCTCGTAGCCAGTCTGCATGATAAATTGGTCTGTGCTTATGTAAATACCACAGTGCCTTTCTTATGAGGCCACGCGGTACTAGTGAGTGAGTGGCTTTTTACAGAAACTGGAAGAGAATATACTGATTATTAGGACTTTCAATGTATAACGTTTCTACGTCCAAACATTGATTGTGGGGTATCATTACAGCAAAATAGCATGGGAAAGGAAATTCATTTGGTTAGAGCTGATATTCTCCATAGCCATCTAGAAGCACACTTGTGTGTTAGTATCCATTGTGAGATGAAAGTATTAAAAATTCCTTATATGAGCAAATATAAAGTGAGGTTCTCCCGAAATTACCCCTGAAATAGCATTTCTTAGGATGGTTAAGGAAGATGCATAAGTTCAAAATGACCTCACTCAGTGGTATTTTTTTTGGAAACTTACATGGGTCAGCTGACCCTATCCATGAAAAAGAACAACAAAAAAAAAACCAGATAAAGTCATTCAGTATAGATTTTGTGATTATTCCCAGGAGGTTGACCTCTTAAGAATGATCGTTTAACTTTGTTATAAAGCAGAAACTAACACACCATTGTAAAGCAATTATACTCCAATAAAGATGATTAAAAAAAAAAAAAAAAGAATGATCGTTTAAGGTGAGATCAAATGGAGAAAAATGTTCTGTTGTAATGAAGATGGGTATCTGTGGCCAGGAACAATGTTTCCAGAAAAGAATTATACAGTGGGCTTTCCTCAAATTACCAAGAAATAAGAGAAATGTACTCTGGAAAACTGATCTAGGTGAGTCCAAGACTGATGAAAAATATGCCAATTTGGGGCTTCCCTGGTGGCGCAGTGGTTCAGAATCTGCCTGCCGATGCAGGGCACACGGGTTCGAGCCCTGGTCTGGGAAGATCCCACATGCCGCGGAGCAGCTGGGCCCTGTGAGCCACAACTACTGAGCCTGCGCGTCCGGAGCCTGTGCTCCGCAACAAGAGAGGCCGCGACAGTGAGAGGCCCGCGCACCGCGATGAAGAGTGGTCCCCACTTGCCGCAACTAGAGAAAGCCCTCGCACAGAAACGAAGACCCAACACAGCCATAAATAAAAATAAATTAAAAAAAAAAATGCCGATTTGGAAAGGATGTGAATTAAATTGATGAAAAATGATTGGAAAATACACTGTTGCCGAAATTAGGCCTCTGTACACTGGTGCAGGATTAAATCTCAGAGACAGAGTTTTGGGTGAAGTAGAAAGAGATAGCTTTATTGCTTCAACAGGCAAAGGGGGCCACACCCACACCGCGCTAATGACCTCAAGATTGTGTGTCCCAACCTGGAGACGCGGTGGTGAGGAGTCTTACAGCGTTCAAGAAGGAGGGTGTAATCAGCTCGTGGACCTTCTTCTGATTGGTTGGTGGGGAGGTAACTGGGAGTCGGCATCATCAACTTTCTGGTTCCAACCGGTCTGGGGTCCACGTGCTGGTGGGCAGCATGCAGTTAACTTCTCCCACCTGGAGGGGGTTTCAGCATCTGCAAAACAGCTCAAAGGACACGGCTCAGAATAGTGTCTAGTCCTTGAGGAAGAACTAAAGGTCCCTGACTTTGTTTAATGGCTAAAGTATTATTATTTTGTCTTGCTTGACTGTTTTCCTCTCTTTCTGCATTTTCTCACTTCTCTCATTAAATTTATTCTTTGACTAAAGTTTTTCTACAGACAAAAGGCAGGCTGAGGACAGGTAGGGGTTTATTTTGGGAAGGCCTCATAGGGTCTTGCTGGGTTACAATATGAGTGTTTCCATAAATGTCACTCTGAAAATACACGTGATAGTAAATGAATGACATACGTAAGTTGACTCTTATCCGTATCTCTAAAATTTTACCTATTTAAGTTGGCTAAAGAAACCTTTTAAAAAAAAACTATTCTTATAATTTGAAAAAATGGGGCTGGTCCCCTTCTACCTGGGTGTGACTCATACAGCGGATATGGTGATGCTCTACCCAGGTCCCCTCATCCGGAGTCACCTGATGGGAGCTCAGAGCTGAGGGCCTGCATGTGAATGTCTTGGGCCCTGTTCACCCCTCAAAGCTGTGCACCTTCCCCGGAGCAGCCTGCATCCAATGACGGTGGATGAGCAGATATGCGTGCTCAGTGTGAGAATTAATCCACACCAAGTGGTCTGTGGAATTTATTTTCTATCTAATTAAATAAATTGGACTGCAGGTACTTTTCTGTTCAAAACTCATTACCGCATTGTTCTATGTACTCCCCACTCCTGTTTTATTTATTTTATTATTTTTACTTCATTCCCTACTCCCACCCCCATTCCCATTTGGTCCATAAGCACAATTCTAGCATGTTTGAAATATGCCCTTAATACACAATACATACATCCTTGAGGTGTGCAGCGTTTGTGTGTGTGCATGTGTATGTGCTTTTCATCTATCTGATATTTCACCTCCATCCTTTCTCTTACATCTTCCACTTCAATATTGCCTTTTAGATATATTTTTGATGTGTGTGTCCACCTAGAGATTTTGTCTTCTTTTGGCTGCATGAGTGTAGTTGACCCTAAATAAAAGATCTAAATATCTGAAAATCCATCATCATAAAATATTCCCTGAACCTCTGGTAAATAGAACGGGGCTGTTCCTTTCCATCCATCAAGTTTCAGGCTGCTCTGAGTCAGCTCAGAAAAACTCTCTCTGCTTCTCATGGGTGAAGCATGCTTCTGTATTGAGTATTGAATTGAAGGATGATTTTTCCCTCCCTGTTTTCCATCAACCAGGGATGCATTTTATTCCCTTCTTGACGAGAACATCCTTCAAGACCCAACTCAAAACCCACCTCTTCCAAATCTCCAGATTCTCATTTTCCACGGAACAGCTGGGGCTCCCAACCATGAGAGCTGTCTGTCAACGCCTCTCTCCAACATTCCCATGTTCTGCATCTACCTTGGACAATGCTTATTTCTTCACATGCCACGTCCTCCCTTTCAGACCATGAGAACCACGAGGGCAAGGGCTGTGTTCTAGCCATTTTCTGGTTTCCACAGTCACATTCTGGCACAGAGATTGACAGCAAATAATCAAAGAAAGCTTACTGGAAAAGTAGAGACCATTTTCTACTGAGGCAAGCAGCAGACAAACTGGTTCCTCTCCCCAAATCTGCCTGGTCTCCCTGACAACTGTGAATTCCCTCCTGTGGTGTAACTAACCACAGATAAACACAGACAAGTGTGTACCACAGCAAACACATTTGCTTAGGATACATGTTTGATCACTGGAAAAATCAAGGCTTAGAGCACCTAAGTGAGTATGAAATACATGTTGTAGTAGCTTTTATCTCCTCTCTAGTAGGATTACCAAAGAAAGATAAAATAAACCCACGAGTATACTCTGAAAATAGCAACATAACTCCACCCTGTGTCCTCAAAACAGTTTGACTTAAAATTGAAAGGAACTATTTTGTCTGCTGTTAAGAATATAAAAGTAGGACAAGCTATAGGAGATCGATTTTAAATCATCTGAGGCTACAGGGAAGATTTTTCCCGAGGCTTTTTTGGCATTGGGATAAAGTGTGTTTCTGCGATGGCCTTTTAATAAAGAAATCATGCATTATGCAAACATTAACATTTAAACGAATTAGTTAATTCTTTTAAGAATATAGAATTGAATTATGACTTTCTTTTTATGGATATGATGCTTTTACTAGAGTAAAACAATGAGAGTTATGTCTTAGGCATTAGCTCACACTGTTGGAGAAAAACTCATTTTCTGTTTTTCTCTTTTTGGATGAGGGCACATTATCAATTATTTTATGTGTGAAATAAAAAAAATTTTATGTGTGAAATTTTTTAATGTGAACTCTCTCTTAGTGAATGTGGCAGGTTTAACAATTTCAGGCCGTGTATTCACCTCTCACCACCATACTGGGGGTGATCACATCATCCCTGTTTTACAGATGAAAAAGCTTAAGCCCCAAAGGTCTGTTCTTTGCTCCTAGATCAAGAGAGACTGACAACACATTCACCGTTGAGGCTTCTTGTTGAAAATGAGTAAATGCCAAACAGGAAGGCAAAAAATGTATATATTAAAGATTTACACTGAAAAAAAAATAATGTTTTAACCCCATAAAACACATTATAATATTATTATGCTATTAACAAAATAAATCCAAGTGGTGTGTGTGTGTGTGTGTGTGTGTGTGTGTGTGTGTGTGTATTTTTCACTTCAAAAGTGTACCCTGGAGGCACTTCATGAATGTGAGGTCAACTTCCCTGTCACATAGGAAGAAGCCCGTTGTTGATGTAACCCTGGAGCTTTTTCTTCTTTTGCTTTGGGAGATGTGGGATTGAGGACATGGGATTATGTGTGAGCTAATTTTTAGTTCACGATGACCTTGGTTAAGCTTTTTCCTCTCTCTGGACTTCAGGTCAAGTTTGAATGACGAGGGCGCTGGAGAAATGATTCCTTCTCTGTGTCTTGAAGAAAGAGTTACACCTCTTTGGACCAGGTTTGGTCCGCAGACACGTGGCATGCTTTGTTGGGGTCCTGAAGTCTTTTAAACATTTTCAAGTCAGGAATTGAATATTTGACAATTTAACATAAACATCCAGACTTTTTTTGTCTCCTAGAATATCTGAAGTTCTGGCCCGCTAGCCTGCATTTCTTCACGGGCTCCACTGTTTGGAGCTGAGGACCTTCTACCCTTTCAGCAGGATGTGCCCTGAGCGACTCTGGTTTGCCAGTCTCTCCCCAGCCCCATTTCTCTTGAGAGACGAGACAATGTCATTGCAATAGATCATCTTGTTTGCCTGCTTCTTGTCTTCCAGTAGAGAGGAGAGAGGATTCTTCCTCCTGCATGTGTCTTTCTCAAGGCAGCGCCAGTCATCAACTCTGAAAGATGTGGATTTCAAGAAAGGTACCCTGGAGGCGTTTGGATGCGCCATTCTTCTCCGGAGAATATGAACACATTCTTTTGTACAGACAGGAAATCCCACAGGATTTTCTTTTTCTTCAGTAGTCTTTGTATGTCTCACCTACCTTTGTTGCCTGGATTCAGTTACAATGAAACATTCCTATGCAGGGGGTGGGGAGAGGGAGAAAGCAGATGAAACACCCCTATTTTCTCACTGTGTTTATCCTCTGTTTTGGAAAATCCCAAACCCGTTACAAATACAGATCCTTGTGCAGCACAAGTAATCATAACAGCAGCTAGTTACTGATTCTTCATTGCTTCCTGGAAGCTCTTCTGTGTATTTTCTCTCTTTTAATTTTTTTTGTTTGTTTTGTTTTTTAATTGTGGTCTAAGAAACCATTAAGACTTACCATCTTAACCATCTTTAAGAGTACAGTTCAATAGTGTGAACTTATATTCACGTTACTGGGCAACAGCTCTCCAGAACTTTTACATGTTGCTAAACTGAAAATTTATACCCATTAATCAACTCCCCATTTCCAACTCCTTCAGCCCCTGGCGACCACCATTCTTCTTTCTGTCTCTATGAATTTGACTTCTCCAAGTACCTCCTATAAGTGGAACCCTACATCACTTGTGTTTTTGTGACTGGCTTACTTCACTTAGCATAATGTCCGAAAGGTCCACCCATTGTATTATCTCATTTAATTCGTAAAACAATCCTGAGAGGTGGGTCTTATTTATAGATGAGCAAAATAAGGCTCAGACATGTGTCCATGAGACACGACAGGGATTCGAATCCCATTTTAAATTATTCCCCAGCACTTACCTATCAGAACAGGGCTTTTAAAAGCAAGATCTGGGGCTTCCCTGGTGGCGCAGTGGTTGAGAATCTGCCTGCCAATGCAGGGGACGCGGGTTCGAGCCCTGGTCTGGGAAGATCCCACATGCCGCGGAGCGGCTGGGCCCGTGAGCCACAACTACTGAGCCTGCGCGTCTGGAGCCCGTGCTCCGCAACAAGAGAGGCCGCGATAGTGAGAGGCCCGCGCGCCGCGATGAAGAGTGGCCCCCGCTTGCCGCAACTAGAGAAAGCCCTTGCACAGAAGCGAAGACCCAACACAGCCAAAAATAAATGAATGAATAAATAAATAATAAAAATAAAGGAATTCCTTTTAAAAAAAAAAAACAAACCTAGATCTGCTGGGAGGTCCACAGTATTTTTCAGAGGCTCTGCGGTTTTCTACAAAGGTATTTAAAATTTAATTTTATTTCAATGGCACCCTTCCTTCTTTCTTCTATTTGGGAGTAGAGCAGGGCTCAGGTGCTAATTCCTAATCACTCTCCTCATCTCATGATGCAGTACAATCACTGGTCTATAGGAATCCCTGCTATTGGTTAATTTCCTTCCGCTTCCTCATCTGTTGATTGTACCTGCGTGGGTTTATTTCTGGGCTCTCGATAATGTTCCATTGGTCTGTATTTTACCGCATCACTCCCTTATTTTCTGATTTACAGCATGTAATTGAGAAAGATGCTCTGATTCCAAATTCTTTTTAAGGCAGTAGAAAATAAAGCCCCTGATTCACCACAATCAAAGAAGACTTGGTTTGTTGTCTGAAGGCAACTGGAGAAGTAGATAGCTGTAGCTCAAATCCCTAATCTCATTACTTCAGGTTTACCTAACAGTTCCAAATAACTTTATTTTAAAAATTTGTCTATGTTGTCGGTATATTATGTGTTTTCTGATTGCCGCATTGCATTCCATTATAGGCATCTATGTCAATTTCCATACCCATTCTTTTTTTTTTTTAGGTTGTTTTCTTTTTTTTAAATTTTATTGAAGTATAGTTGATTTACAGTGTTGTGTTAACTTCTGCTGTACAGCAAAGGGACTCAGTTATGCATATATATAGATATTCTTCTTCATATTCTTTTCCATTCTGGTTTATCACAGGATATTGAATAGAGTTCCCTGTGCTCTACAGTAGGAACTTGTTGTTTCATACCCGTTCTTTAATAATGGAGAATTAAGTTGCTTGCATCTTCCAGCTAACACTAACCACTCTGAGACGATTTTTCTTATTCCTGTTTACCTGCGGCCCAATGCAACAATGACTTCTAATTAATCTGATTCACTAATTTGGTCTCCAGAATGGCCAAACCAGATTCACTCTGCCCCAGCAGTGTGCAAGCCTCCCCACATCTTTACATGCTTACCAACTCTTGGTATCAATCCATCTTGCTCATTTTTGTCTACCTGATGGGTATCAAATGGTATCACGTTCTCATCTCTTGAATTCTCAGTTTAACAGTTAACGGGAGTATTTCTGTCAATTTAGAACTTTCCTTTTGTAAGCATCTTCGTGGTTTCTGGCATATTCGGGTACATCTAGGTGACTGTTTTAAAAGCAAGTAGTGTCTCACCATTTTAGCTCTTCATTAGGGTTGATGCTCATAACAGTTTTGGCACAGATACTTAGGTTAGGACAGCATTTAACTTTTCATGCAACTTTGCTCAAACTAGAGATTGTGGACTCCTGGGGATGCACATATACATTCCCTCGTGTGGATGAGTTGGGAAAGACACCACAATTTCTCTGCGGAACCTGCATCATACCACTCTGCAAGAATGAAGCCCCCTCAGGTGATCTGGATGTCAGCAGTTATTAGGAGCGTTCACTGCGTGGATGGAAGAGGGAGGGGCAGTTTTCTGGGAGGTAGGACTTTGGGTAGACGCTGAGGATGGGGAGGAATTCTCACTGTTTCTGACAGAAGCTCCACAGTGCTAAGCACATTTGATGAATGAAGCCAAGAAGAATGAAACTCCATTAGCTATTCTTAAACTGATTTTAGCAAATGGTTTGCAGCCTGGTGAAATAAATCAGACTATGAGAGCATGTAAACAAAGTAACTTAAACAGTAAACAGGTACCTAATTTAAAGAATACAAGGGCAAATGCCTTCCCTCAGATACTCAAATACCATTTATCCTACCACAGTTTGACATTGTTCTTGTGATTTTTTCATAGTTTATTTTAAAAATCCATATTTATAGTGTGAATTATTGGCTTATTTTGTGTTTACTATTCTCTGTACTAGTCAACCTTAGTAGAAATTAATGCTTAACACCTGTGCATGAAATTCTTGACGATCTCTGATATTTGTGCCCTTCTTATGGCTAATGGAAGAAAAAGTGTCTTTTTCTAAAAGAAGCAAAAGACTGTTAGAAAAACATTTCCTTTTTATGTTGAGCAGTCTTTTCTATAAATGTCATCTTTCTTTTTCCAGTAACCAAACTAACTTTTATAATAGAAAAGAGAAGGGAAGGCATGCCTATTTTTGCTCCAGGGTAATGGAAAATTGGTACCAACGCAGGTTAAATGACCTGAGCCCTGTGGCTCGGCTGTGAGGACACCCATCACTCACGTTGGTCAAGTTGCAGTGTATCCATGTTGAAGAGGAAGGATGCTGGGAATCTAAGCAAAGAGACACATTTGGTCCTTGACCGTACATTCAGCACCTAATTTTCACAGAAGTCATGTCTGTCATTTGCAGAGTTAACAGCAAAGCATGGTTTCCACCAATCTCATTGTCCTTTGGCAGACTTATCCGTGTGAACTTGATTACTTTGGTGGGAGAACATTCCAGAAAACAATTACACGTTAAATAATCATCATGATAGGTACCCTCTGCTCGCAGTAAAATATAGAAAAGTTTCCAATTTCTCTCTCATCCATTAAACTGGAGGCCAGGGAGCGATGCAATGCAAATTTCATGGACAGAATGTGGTTGTCACACGGGCTTCAGGAGAAAGTAGTTCATGACTTATGATACTTTATTTGAATCTCCTTTTTCTTCCTTCTTCTAGAAACAAATGCTTCATAATTCATGGTAAATAATACAGAACCTCTAGCGTTTATGGAGTAGAATCAAGATACAGAATGCTGGGTCAGGAGCGTGTCTTCCTTCCAATCGTTTTTCTACATTGTTTAGCACTGTGGGGTAGATACCGTACATACACAACTTTTAAGTGTTTGCTTTAGCAAAGTACAATTCACTAATTACCTCTGTGTGTATGCAAGAGCTAAACACATACGCACGTGCTCACTCACACATGCACACATATGCAGAGATCATCAGTATATGGTGCCTCGAATTATCGCAAAGCGAACGCACACATACACACATGTAACCATCACCAAGGTCAAGAAAGAAACAGAACGCAGCACCCAGAAGCCCCCACAGATCCCCCTTGCAACCACCGGCCCCATATTCCCTGAAGGTAAGCATTCTCCCATTAGCCCAACACACAAATAAGTTTTGCTTATTCTACAGTTACCTAAAGGTGGAATCATTAAGAATATGTTATTTTACGTGGGGCTTCCTACATTCAAGATTTTCTTTGGGAGAGCCATTCATGTGGTTGGGTGTGCCATTAATTCATTCATTGGCTGTTACATGAATATACCAACATGCTCTTGCCCAGTTTACTGTTGTAGACGCTTGAGTTGCTTCCAATTTGGGATCTTCTGAATAACACTGTAAAGATCATAAATACAGAAAGAAGGCTATGAACATTCTTGCACATGTGTTTTGGCGTCCTGTGCCTGCAGTTTTTATTTTTCTTTAATTTTTATTTATTGTTTATTTATTATGTTTATTTTTGGCTGTGTCGGGTCTTCGTTTCTGTGCGAGGGCTTTCTCCAGTTGCGGCGAGCGGGGGCCACTCTTCATCGCGGTGCGCGGGCCTCTCACTATCGCGGCCTCTCCTGTTGCGGAGCAGAGGCTCCAGACGCTCAGGCTCAGCAGTTGTGGCTCACGGGCCCAGTTGCTCCGCGGCACGTGGGATCCTCCCAGACCGGGGCTCGAACCCGTGTCCCCTGCATTGGCAGGCAGATTCTCAACCACTGCGCCACCAGGGAAGCCCCCCGTGCCTGCAGTTTTGAGGGGTATGTACCTAAGGGTGAAATTGCTTAGTCGTGGGGTGTGTATAAGTTCTACTTGAGTAGATAATGCTAAAATAGTTTTCCAAAGTGATTAAAACACTTCTTACTCCAGCATCAGTTAATGAGTTTTCTAGTTTTCAACATCTTTCTAACACATATAAAGCTTTAGCATTTTAGCCCTTGAGGTAGTCGTGGGTGATAACTCATTACATTTCACAGTTTTAATTTTCACTGTCCTGGAAATGAAAGAGGATGAACCCATTTTGATATATTTATAGGACATTTGGATATCTTTTGTGAAGTGACAATTCACATCTATTGCCTTTTTTTCTGTTGGATTGTATATAATTTTCCTATTGATTTTAGAATTCTTTATGTATTCTGGACATGAGCCATTTGACAAATACACGTATTGAAAACAATTTCTCCTATTCCTTGACTTCCTTTTGGATTCTAAGTTTTACATGGTCCAACTTATAAATTTTAACTTGATAGTTACTGCATTTGTATCCTGTTTAAGCTATCTTTGCTTATTCCAAGATCAAGTAGCTATTCCTTGAGGTTTTCTTCTAGAAACTTTATTGGTTTAATATTCATTTTAGATCTACAATACAACTGGAGTTATTGTGTATGAAATTAATGTTCCCAGATTATACCTAATGGACCCTGTGCCACCGACTGAAAAAAATCATCTTTCCCCACTTCTCTGTGTTGACAGGTATATGATGAATTGAGTGACCATATATGTGTGAGAAGAGTCCCGGATTCTCTACCTGGCTGCATTCATCTGTTTGTCTCTTCTTGCATTGATATCACACTGTCTTAATTACTATAACATTAACTAAGTCTTGATAGTTGAGAAGAGATTTCTTCTGCTTTTGTACTACTTATTCAAGGCATTTTTTTTCTTATTCTTAGCCTTTTACATTTCCAAATACATTTTTGAATCAGTATGTAAATTTTGACAAAAAAGTATCTATTGAGATTTTCGTGCATTGACTCTGCAGATTGTCTTGGGGGGAAATTGACATCTTTGCAATATCAGTTATTTTAATACATGAACAGAATTTCATCCATTTATGTATTTTGAAAATTTCTCACAGTACTGTTTTGTCATTTTCACTGTTGTAGTCTAGCATGACTTTCTTTAGATTTATACCTAGGTATTTCATGTTTATGCTGTTGTAAATGACATTTTATATCATTTTATAACACTTTGTTGTTGTGGTATATTACTGGTATATAGAAATACACTTGATTTTTATGTATTGATTTGGTAACCAGCAACCCTGCCAAATTTACTCCCTAATTCTAATATTTTTTCTATAGATTCTTGTAGATTTTTTCATAAATATGTATTTGTGCGTGCATATGTATTGAACATGTTATGTGAAAATGATGTGTTTTTTTTTTATATTGTTTATTAGCTTAAATTTTTTTTTCTTGCCTTGTGGACAGTCTGGGCCCTCAGTTTAATGTTGCAGAGAGGTGGTGATAGCTGCAAGCTTATGTCATGCTTGGACTCAGAAAGGCAGATTTCAACACATGACTATTAGATATAACAGCTGATGTTAGGTTTCTGCAGCTATCCTTTATCACAGTGGTCAGCAAACTTTTCCCTTCAAGGCCAGATAGTAAATATTTTAGACTTTGTGGGCCAAATACAGTTTCTATCACACCTTCTTTCTCCTCCTCCATTTTTTTAATGACCATTTAAAATTTTATAAATCTATCTTAGTTTGCTGGCCATATATAAACAACAAATGGGCCATTGGACGAGTGGGGATGATAATCTGAAAACTCCTGCTTTCAAGTTGTTTTTCTTTTCCTTTTTTGAGTGTATAATAAATTTTATTTTATTAAAAAGATTTCTTTAACGTGAAGTATAGTTGATTTACAATATCGTGTTAGTTTCAGATGTACAGAGATCGGGGAATGGATTCAAGAGGTAGCTACGGACATAGAGTTAATAAGACTTGGTAATTGCACATGTAGATATGTGCACACAAGTCAACAAGAAAAAAGCAAACAACCCAGTCAAAAAATGGGCAGAAGACCTACATAGACAATTCTCCAAAGAAGACATACAGATGGCCAACAGGCACATGAAAAGATGCTCAACATTGCTAATTACTAGAGAAATGCAGATCAAAACTGCAATGAGGTACCACCTCACATCAGTCAAAATGACCATCATTAAAAAGTCTACAAATAACAAATGCTGGAGAGGGTGTGGAGGAAAGGGAACCCTCCTAACACTGTTGGTGGGAATGTAAGTTGGTGCAGCCACTATGGAGAACAGTATGGAGGTTCCTCAAAAAACTAAAAATAGAACTACCATATGATCCTGAAATCCCACTCCTGGGTATATATCCAGATAAAACTATAATTTGAAAAAAATACATGCACTCATGTTCATAGCAGCACCATTTACAATAGCCAAGACATGGAAACAACCTAAACGTCCACTGACAGATGAATGGATAAAGAAGATGCGGTACGTACATACAGTGGAATACTACTCAGCCATACAAAAGAATGAAATAACGTCATTTGCATCAACATGGATGGACCTAGAGATTATCATACTAAGCGAAGTAAGTCAGAAAGAGAAAGACAAATACCACATGATATCACTTATACGTAGAATCTAAAATATGATACAGATGAGCTCATCTGTGAAACAAAAACAGGCTCACACCCTGGTCTGGGAAGATCCCACATGCCGCGGAGCAACTAGGCCCGTTGAGCCACAACTACTGAGCCTGCGCGTCTGGAGCCTGTGCTCCGCAACAAGAGAGACCGCGATAGTGAGAGGCCCGCGCGCCGCGCTGAAGAGTGGCCCCCGCTTGCCGCAACTAGAGAAAGCCCTCGCACAGAAACGAAGACCCAACACAGCCAAAAATAAAAATAAATAAATTAATTTAAAAAAAAAAAACACAAAAAAAACAGGCTCACAGATATAGAGAACAGACTTGTGATTGCCAAGGGGGCGGGGGAGTAGGGGAGGGAATGATTGGGAGTTTGGGATTAGCAAAGGCAAAGTATTATAGGATGGATTATATAAGATGGATAAACAACAAGGTCCTACTTGTTGGGGAACTAAGATCCCATATGCCACGTGGCATGGCCAAAAGAAAAAAAAAGGGGGGGGGGGGGTCACAAGTTAAAAAAAAAAAAAATCCCAAGATCCTTAATTGAATCACATCTGCAAAGTCCCTTTTTCCATGTAAGTTAACATATTCATGGGTTCCCGAGATTAGGTTGTGGACATCTTTGGGGGGACATTGTCCAGCCTACCATAGTTCTCAGGGATCATAAAATGACTGGTAACCAATGTAAATTTTTTTTTAAATGCAATACTCTGCAGTCAACAGGTTTCCCCAGTCCTCACCTATCCGCACATACATCACAGCCGTCATCAGAAACGAGACTGCATCCTGTATTTAGCATCAAAGTGGAGAAAACTATCGACTAAAATCGTATTGATCCACACGAAAGCATTTACACAGTCGTCCATGGCAGTCTTATCTGTAAAAGCCAAAATTGGAAACAGCACAGATATCCTTCGCCAGGTGAGTGGTTAAACACACTGTGGGAATCTCCATGGAATACTATTCAGCAATAAACAGAACTGGATTATTCGTACAACTTGGATGGATTTCAAAGGCATTATGTTGGGAGAAAATAGCCAAGGCTGAAAGGTCACACCCTGAACAGTTTCATTTAGATGACATTCTTGAAACAACAAATGTATAGAGATGGGGACAGATTAGTGGCTGCCAGGGGTTAGGGGTTGGTGGGGAGCAGGAGGGCGGGTGTAACTGTGAAGGGATCGATGAGGGGGACCTTTGTGATGATGGGATAGTTCCGATTCTGGCTGTGGTGCTGGCAATGTGAATCTCCATATGGGACAAAATGACAGAACTGGCCACACACACACGGTCCCAATGCCAGTTTGCTGGCTGAGGACTGTAGTGAGGGAGGTAACCACTGGGAAAATGAGCAAAGGGGACATGGGACCTCCTTGTAACTTTTCTGTGACTTCCCGTGAATCTATAATTATCTTAAAATAAAAAGATATAGAGAACAGACTTGTGGTTGCCAAGGGACAGAGGGGGTGGTGGAGGGAAGGATTGGGAGTTTGGGGTTAGCAGAGGCAAACTATTCTATATACAATGGATAAGCAACAAGGTCCTACTGTAGAGCACAGGGAACTCTATTCAGTATCCTGTGATAAACCATCATGGAAAAGAATATGAAAAAGAATGTACATGTATGTATAACTGAATCACTTTGCTGTACAGCAGAAATTAACACAACAGTGTAATTCAACTATACTTCAATAAAATTTTTTAAAAATATGTAAATCAACTATACTTCAATACAATTAAATAAAAGTAAGACGGTGATTGCACATCTAGATATAGAGCAAAGGACTGGCTTACACAGGCTCTTGGTGATCCTATCTGTTTCGAATATGAACCCCTTGTACAAACCTGACTCTGACCATGTTGGAACAGGACCTGGGTGTGTCCAGGGTGGACAATGTAAACGTCCCGTCCCCTGTGCCCTGCTACGTGCAGCCTTCCCCCCGGGAGCCTCTGCTTCTCCCCTTTTCTGCAAAACCCTGCTTCTTCCGCGGCCCCGCCTGAGTCTTCACTGCCGTGATGTCCGTCTGGACCAACCCCAGGGTGGAATACGGGTGTTCCGTCCTATAATGCTGCGTGCACATGGGGTAGCCCTGGCTGTGGTCATTTTCTCTTCCACATTTGGAAGCTAGTTTTTTAAGAGGCTTGGCAAGGCTGGGAATCATTTCTTATATCTTCAGAGTATTTGAAGATGTCTGAAGCTCTGACGCTCAATTTGCGACAACATGGATGGACTTGAGGACGTGCCTTTGATAATCAAACAGGTAAAACAAATGGGTGACGCTGTTGGATTAAGCCAGTGATTGCTAACATTCCTTTACTGTTCCCCAATTAAACATTTACCAGTTATCTATTTTAAAACATCCTCTGAGAGCTTGGCCGGCAGTTGTTAACTATGAAAGATGGATGGTGGGTACTTGGGAGGTACTATTCGTTCTCATTTGAATATGGATGAAATTTTCCATAACAGTAGAAGAAATGTTGCTTGCATCAAATGAAACACATCCACCCCTTGTATCCAGACCATGAATCACCCTTTTGTGGCTTTTGCAGTGGCCTCTGTGTAAGACCCAAATGATGGGGGTGGGAAGAAGATGCCCAGCTTCACTCTAGGACTCAAGGAAATCAATTTATGGGCTTCCCCCAATAAGGCGCACCCCCTGCTCTTTCTTTTTTTAAAATACACGTGTGTACTTTTTATGTACACGTGTGTGTCTTGGGCTGGGCAACTTGGGTCTCAGTCTATCCATGAGGCAGTTGATGTGATCGATGGGTGAGGTGTTTAGAACAGAAAAGCTGGCTGTGAGGTCTGCATATGTCACTATGGGTTACATGTCTAGAGCGTGGACCCCAGCTTGACTTGGCTGTGAAGTGGGAGATTTACAGGTGGCTGTCATGACTGAATAATACAAGATTTTCAAATAAACCCCACAAACTGTGCTCAGCTTTGCCTATAAGATCGTGATGCTGCAGACACACCAATAACAGGTGCCATTTATGGAGCATTTATGAAAAGAAAGCCTGGGGCTAGAGCTGGCAGACATGACCACCGTTAACCTTTGCAACAGCACTCGGAAGGGATATTGTTACAGTACAAAGAGAGATAAGAAAACGGGGATCCGTGGGGTGAAGGTCCTTGAGCACAGACACCAAGGCCAGGGTGAACCCGAGCTTGCCCTTCACCACAGTCTGCCTGCAACTTGCCCCTGCATTTCAAGGACTGACTGTAGGGCACATGATCATTTCATTGTAAACCAAACTGTGCCCCGCAGGTGTGCTTGGGGTACAGGACCTGTATTCTAGTTCAGTGAAGTTCAGGGAAAGGAAATTCACTGTACCTTCCAGCCCAGGAACTGTGCCCTTCAGCTCCCCATCCTGTCGGATTGACTGGGAGGCCAGTACATCAATGGCCAAGCTGGCCTGAGTCCCCTTCTCTGCCCCTTGTATGCTTTGCTCGGCTGCGTTGCTGGGAGGCCCTGGAAACAGCGCTCACAAAACACACAGGGACAATGCGTGTTACCCAGCTTGGGGACTGTTCAGATTTACGACAAATGTTGGGTGAACTCAACTTTATTGTATCAACTCTCCTATATTCCCGTGAGCAGTTTTCAATATTTGTCTTCTTTTATAGGCTCGACAGTTGTAGACCTGTGCAAATGTGTTTTTCAACACGTGCAAAAATCACTCAATTTGATCCCAAAGGCTAATGGTTCCCCAAAGAGGATGATTTATGGAGATGTGAAAAGAAATGAGGGACATCTCATATGGTCTGTGCTGCGTTCTCAGAATGCGTGTCTGAAAATACGACATTCAGATATACTGCTTACTTAAAGAATGACTTCATATCGCTTTGAACTAAAATATCTTTTATCTTTGGAGTCTAGTTGAAAGAGTAAAGAGAAGAAGAAGCGTCAACTGTGGAACTGGTAGATCCATTAAATCGAAAATTAATGGAGATGAATTCGTGAGATGTTATTGACGACATCAAATAACCTTCCTCCAAAGCGGAGAGAGAAAACAAATCAGAAGCACCTTGGCACCATTTCATATTTGAAATCCACACACTTCGTTTTATTTTTCAGATAATTAGTCATATTTATGCACTTCTCTGTCTTTCTTTTCGGAATGACTTCTAACGAGCTTGAATTTCCAATAAATGGTTCTGGGGTAAGTTGCTAACCCTAATAAAGGGAACATCACCATGCAGGCCTTCTGTGTGGGGAGCTCTGGTCCTCCTGCCCGATTTCTGAGTCGCTCCTTTTCATTTAGACCCTCCATCAGGGCCGACCCGAATCCGTGCCGCCCGGGAGGGGCCAGAACCGGCATGTTGGAACGACTGCATCCCAGAGGCCGGGTTTGCTTCTGCCCAGTGGTCAGGAGCACATCTGGCCTAACAACCAAGTTCAAAGATGTTTCCAGACGTGGCATCATTCACTGTGTTAATGCCAGCGCCTGCCAATAAACTTCAGTGTCGACCTCTTACGTTTCAAAGTGCGTGATGCTAAAAATAGAACAGAAAGGTGACTTTGGGTCATTGGTGTGGACACACGTTCCTTTCATTTGTTAAAACGATTATCCGAGTGATACATTATTTGTAAAAATAGTTGAGTGCAGAATATACAAAATAAATAAGAGGCTTGAGCTGTCACGAGCACCATCTTTGTGAGGAAAAGAATGTTTCAAAGATGTCTACGATGCAGCAGTACCCCTGGTTCCAATTCAAACCCTGCTGATCAGCTCTGATATTCGCCTCTTATCTTTCAAGGTTCATAGTGCTAATCATGGGCTAAAGAGGCTTTCTAGGTGGTACTGTATGACTTGCAAATACTGTTTCCAAAAGCTATGTTTTTTTCTCTTTAGACTAAGCGAGTACTGTAGCTTTGCAAAAGAAAAGTCTAGAAATATATGAAACAAATAAGAACTTAAGTATTTTTTCACCAGCATATGTCTCCCCCGCCAAATCTCATTTTCTAGATGATTTTTTTTGAACACTAACCAGAACACTTTCTGTGTTTTTACTAACACACACACACACACACACACACAGATTCATGCATACACATACCCAGGAAAGATCTAAAGAAAGACAGCAGCAGTTTTGTTCTTTTGCTACAACTACAATAAATTATGCAGCTTATTTCAAATGAATATAAGCTATCTTGATTTCTAATATAGTCTCTGGGAATTTGGTTGGCGTAAGCTGTGATCCCGGAGTCCAGCTTAACCTGGGCACTGATAGACTAAATATTCTGAATTCATACGGTGAGCAAGGATTGGAAAGCTTTCAGCATTGTCAAAACTCATGACAACGTAGATTTTAGAGCCCATGGTCAGAAGTTACTACACCTATTATCATTGAAAGTAATAATTGAAATAATAAATACAATTATAGACACTGATAAATGACTAAAAATTCAAATTAAAAAAAAAATGATTGAATATCTACTGAGACCCATTGAGTGCTTGTTACTTAGGGCAGAAATCATAAATATGGCAGAGCTTCTCCCTATTTCAGAACTCACTTTCTGAAAAGGGAGCCCCACATGTGAGGGAGGAGCAGTGAGTTTCATTGTGCACAGGCGTTGGGCAGGTAACAAGGGTGTGCGGGGGTAAAATATGTGAGGCTGTAGGACACGGTGAGACTTTGGGATTGACTGAAGGGTCTGTGCCCTTCCAAAGTTGATCAAATAGTTAAAGATGTTCTGGGCGAACAAAAAATAATCTGGGCTGGATTTGGCCAGTTGGCTGACAGCTCACATTTCCTGGTGTGAGGAGTCAAATATAGGATATGGAAATACTGGGCAGAGAAGTAAGAGGAAATTGAATTTTTCATGTGGACGCTAGGGTCTCCAGTGCCCTTCACCAGGGACCAGAGCTCCCACATGTGAAGTTCAATGCCTTTGCTCCAAGTGAGGCAATGTTTCCTTCCAACCTTCCCCTTGGAGTCAGGATGGGGCCTAGGTATGATGGTCTGGAATCCCACCCTGGTTTGGCTTCTTCCTTCCCTGACCTGGTTCCCCGTTCCCTTGACCTGAAGGCATGTCCTTATTACATCACTTGCTCAAGAATCCTCATCCTGGGTTCTCCTCACGGGGCTGCAGCTCTAAGTCTATGGTGTGATGGTTAAAATGCACACTCTAGGAGGGATGGATTGCGAGTTTGCGGTTAGCAGGTGCAAACCATCATATACAGGATGGATAAACAACAAGGTCCTACTGTAGAGCACAGGGGACTGTATGCAATATCCTGTGATAAACCATCATGGAAAAGAATATGAAAAAGAATGCATATACATGTATAACTGAATCACTTTGCTGTACAGTGGAAATTAACTCAACATTGTAAATCAACCCTAGTCCAATAAAATAAATTAAAAAAATAAAATGAACACTATGGAGTTTGCCAGCATGAGTTCACATCCTGACTCCAATTGACCACCACCTGGACTGGGCAAGTTAGTCTAGGAAACAGGGTTAGCGTAGCTGTTAAATGAAAGAATCCCGATAAGGCGATGTATGCAGGGCACAGCGAGTGCTCAGTGATCATGGCTATTCTGTCACCAGAAAGGAGGAAGGATGGACTCTGCAGTCTGCTGCCCCTTCTGTAATCCAAAGAAATGGATTTCATCAGTAAAGACCTGATGAAAAAAAAAAAAAAATCCCAGGTGAAAACTGAATGAGTTCATATTTTTTAATGGGCATGCCTGGCCATGGGAAAACAGGATGCTGCAGAAAGGAGAAGGGTAGAGGGTCGGGTGTCAGAGAGGAGCTGCAGGGGAAGAGTCGTGAGTAGCCCATGTGCTGATGGTATTTGCGTGTATGTGCTTGTCATCGTGGGGGATGTGTGTTTCCTCCCAGACCAGAAGAGCCGTGAGACAGGAAAGAGGAGGGAGCAGTGCTGAGGGTGTTGGCTAATCTGCAAATCCTCCTTCAGGTGAAAGTGCTTCTTGTTTGGGAAACAGAGGGGTTGAAAATAAGTTTTAAGATTTACTGTTGGGAGGGATGAATGGGAAGAATACTACTGATCCAGGAATGTGACTCCTTCCATGACTGGGGCTTTAGAAATGGAGTGTTCCGTTTTTCACAGGAGTGAGACAAAGCTGGATGTTCAGAGGCCCAGGCATGACTGGCTTCAGAAAGATTGCCTTTGATGGGGGGGCCTGTCTGGTGTGTTAGGGAGAGGTTAAGTGAAGTTAGTGGAAGCAAAGAATAAAAATGAAACTTCACGTTTTATGACATTTTAGTGCCCAGGCTGAAATTGACCAGGAATGACACATTCTTTTTTGTGATATCCGAGGGTTTTGGATCATTTCTTTCTAACCTACATCCTCTCTTTACTCAAGAGTTAGACCTGACCTTCTGCACACAGCCCTGTGGGCTCCGTAAACATCCCTGCCGCTGCTGTTGCTGGTAATAATTATGTTCAATCTCATCAAGGACCGACTATGCAGGTGCTAGTTAGGTTATGTGTTAAGTGCTCCACATCATGATGTTTTTTTTTTGAAATCTGCACAAATACCTTAGAATTGGTAAGTTGAACTATTATTCTCATTTGACCCATGCATAAACAGCTGCAGAGAGGATAAGAGATTTGCTCAAGGGCACACAGCTTGTGTGTGATAAAACTATGATTCTGAACTCAAGTTTTAACCTGTTATCCTTTGATAATGTATTCAGACTGTTGAGTGATACACTAACAATTAATCTTGGACCATTTTAGGCAACTGGTTGGAAAATTTTCAGCTTCCTAAATTCATAATTCTGTGGAATTGTCAGATTCTTTAACCCTCTCTATCCCCAGTCTCTTGGTGTTAGCCAGGATACTGTGGGCATTTAAGCTGGTTAAGGGCAGTGCTCTGGTTTTAATCCCATCTCTGCTGTCCCTAACTCTGTGGTCCTAAACAAGGACATTTACTTCTCTGCGCTTCAGTTTCATCACCTGTAATAAGAGGATAAGAATCTCTGTCACATGGGGCTGCTGTTGGGATTAGGTGGGGACATATAACTATTAAGCCCTTGTCATAATGCCTCACACCTAGTGGGTACTTATCAAATATTAATCATAATGGACATCCTAGTTCTTCTTAGTGCTTTAACAAAGACCATTAGTCATACAATTTCTGTCTCAGTAGTGTTAACCAGTGTACAACCCTAGGATAACGCTGGGCCCTCCCTTGGAAACTGTTAGGGCAAAAAGAATGTATAGGCAACTTACAAAAAAGAGGAATACAAATGGCCAATGAACATGCAAATATGATCAAAATCACTAAAATTCAACAAAAAAGCAAATTAAAATCAGGAGTGTCAAATAATTGGATAATATCAAATATTGGCCAGCTGTGGGAAATTGGGGAGTATTATTAAATATTGCTGGAAACTGAATTGACGTAGTTCCAGTGGAGGGCTATTTGGAAGTATCTGTTAAAATTAAAAATAGGTGAACTCTCTGGCCCTGCAATTAAACATTTGTTTTAATATCTCAAGATAATATCTCACATACATATATGCCCGAGTGCCCACTACAGCATATTTTGTTGTAGCAAAAAGTTGGAAATAAGCCTAAATGTCCATCAAACTCTTATATCTCCATGGAATACTTAGAGGAAATTGAAAAAAGGAAAAAAAAAAAGAAGAAGAGGAAGAGTTACAAATACTGAAGTAAAAAGAATCCCTAAGACATGTTCTGTAGCTCTAAAGCTCATCATTGAATAACTCCTGCAGTGCGACAGGTTGTAGGCAAATACCCACAAAAGCATTATATGTTTTAACTCCTACCCTTGGTGAAATATGTTAGTAAAATCTCAGAAAAAGATCTGGAAGTCTATATACCAAACTGATCCCCATAGTTACATCTGGGCATAGGGAAGAGGGATGGAGTGATAATCCAAGGGAAATTAGCTTTCTCTTTAGTGTTTCAGTTTTGTTTTTTTTTTTTTTTTTTTTACAAGGAACATATCTTAGTCTGTTCAGGCTATCATAACAGAGTACCATAGACTGGGTGGCTCATAAATAAATAGAAATTTATTACTCACAGTTCTGGAGGCTGAGTGAGCAGATTCAGTGTCTGGTGAGAGCCTGCTTTCTTTTTCATGGCTGTCTTTTCCTCAGAACTTTACATGGTGGAAGGGGTAAGGGATCTCTCTGGGGCCTCTTTGATAAGGGCACTAATGCCATTCATGGTGGTGCCACCTTCATGACCTAATCACCTCCCAAAGGCCCCACCTCCTAATACCATCACCTTGGGGGCTAGGCTTCAACAAATGAAATTTAGGGGGACACAAACATTCAGTCCGTAACAGAATGCTTACTAAAATTTGCTTATGTGATTAAATGGTTTCAAGAATCATTCAGATTTTTCCATAACATTTTTTTCTCTAACATTTCAGCAAAATGACTTTCTGTCTGTGTCCTGGTCCCTGTGTGAATTGTTTTCACGTGTTTATCCCCAGCTCACTATCATCATTCATACCAAGACTCTACGATGTCTGTACTTCCCAGAGTCTCCTGGGCAGGTACATATCATTGGTCCCTTTCTTGCAGCCTGAGGGATGCCCCCCACCCCCTGCCCCCCGGTGGCCTTTCTAGGATGTCACATTCAGGATATTCACAGCACGCCCACAGGTTCCCAGCTCCCCCTCCTACTCTCACTCTCCCTCTTCCCATCTCTCTGATCTCTGGGCATATTGAAATCCCCACCCATCCTTCAATTGCTATCAGAAACTCACTTTCTTCCAAAACAATGTCCCCTATTTCCTATTAGTTCAAATGAACTTCTCCCACTGAATTCGGCCATAGTTCTTCCTTCTGCTGTGTGTACTTAAGGAAGCTATAGCATGTAAGGTTGAAAAATCCCAGGAGAGGAGGTATCAGCGATTGGGTTCAGATAGCATTTCTGTAAATTACTTGTGTGGCCTCAGGTGTGCTACTTAGTATCCCTGTCCTCAGTCTTGTGCATCTGTAAAATGGGTGTAGAAGTATTATTTCCCTCAAGGCTTAAATGTGTTAACATTAGGAGGGACATAGAAAGGATTCAGTGGGCAGTAAATGTGCATTAAATGTTAGTGCTTAGTATCACCATTAGAATAAGCTCTTCTGCTGGAACCTAAGACCTCTGAGAGAAGAATCCCTATGTCTTTACTTTTGCATTTCCTACAGCACTGAACTTAAGTTAACCAGGCACACAGCAGACGTTCCCTGAACAGATGGGATTCTTTTCATTGCTAGTTCCATGGGGTGGAAAAAGAATGTTCTATTAGCCAACAGTGACAAAGGATCTTAATTCACATTCCCTCTTCCGGTGGATTACCAATGCAATACATAAGCAGGAAGAGAAAAAAAAGAGAAGAAAAGTAATTCCAGTGGACTGCATTTCCTGGGCCAAGGCATTTCTAGGATGCAGTGGTATTGGATGTTTCATTTTCTTTCAAGTAGTAATAAAATAATGACTCTATGTTCACTGAGAATTTCCCTTTCGGACCCTCTGACAAACTCATCGGTTTTTCCCTTTCCCAGCTGGCTGCCCACAAGGGTCAGAAATCTCCTCTCCCTTTAATCCAAGTTGAAGGAGACAGCTGGGGTCACTGTGGAGAGGCGTGTTACCCGAGCAGGGAGGCAAGACCTGCTTTATCTCAGGGTCACCTGCACTTACGTGTCATCAATAGCACCTCAGGCTCGGGGTCCCGAAGACAGGGGTCCACGTATCTCACTGCATCTGTGAAGCAGCCAAGAGAGGGTGTCAAAGTATGTGCCACCATGGTGCATTAACTCACATTCTAAGAAGTGTCATTCCTGGCTCAGCTACTCCCTTAAACATGATTTCAGGATCATTGCTTCCTTGTCTGCAAGCAAAGGCCAGCAGTCATCATTCATTCACGCCCTAAATGTCATTCATTCTCACACCCTCTGAAGATAGCAGAGCCCAACAGGAAGAAGAAAGGCTCCTCTTCTTTCCTGGCAAGGACTCAGCCAATGAAAAGCCATGGACTCTCTTTCCTGTAACAGCTCCCTCTGCAACTTCCTTTTCCTCTCTTTAAAAACATTTCCTTCCCTCGCTGTGCTGGGATTTGCCTGTGGCTCGCCATGATTGCAGACCCCAAACTGCAATTTTCTGCATATCCTGAATAAAGCCATCTCTACTGGAGAAATATCCGGCCGTCTTTTTGTTTTAGGTCACCAAATATAATTATATAGACTTATTGTACATAGGCAGAATTAATTTAGGAAGATGGACTCTCTGAAATATGTGTTTCTAATCCCAACTTTTGTGAACCAGAGAGCTCTTTGTGACAGTTTGAAATTCATTAAAATCTGGAGAATTGGGGGCAGATCTAATTATGTCCATCGCCCTTCCTTTTACAGAGCAAAGCTGTTGTTAATGTCCGCTTTAGGAAACTCAGAGATAGTTGAAGCATAAAAGACGTCTCAGCGGTTTTATTATTCTGAATTTTAGATGTTAGTTTCCTCAACAGTTCTGATGTTCCTGTGTCTCTTAAGAATTCACGGAGTCCTGGCCGTCTTGCAAGGCTTCTTCTGAGTCTATTCTCCCTGGAGGCTGGGTCAGCCTAAGCTCTCGGACAGGCAGTGCTAGCGGCCACTGCTACACTTTGAACAACAGCAGCCCGTGGAAATTTTGCTGGGACCTATGATGAGACCATCGTTATTTATTCTGTTGCCACCCAACCGGTTGAAACAGCATTCAAATAAAATTCAATGGAACTTTGTCTATCCCTTCAGAAGGGGAAAAAACGGAATGGGAAATTATAATAGCTATTCAGAAATTCTACCTGTTTTTCATTCAGCCAGAAGAAATCAAGGTTTGTAATAGCAAAGGATAAGCTGCAAAATTAATGTCTGATACAATGAGTTAGGCTCTCTGTTTTCATAATATTTCACAGCTAGAATACTTTCACTCTCTGAAATATTCTCTGCTTGTTCTTCCCAATAATGATTTCAACTTTGAAGAACCAGGGGATTTCACCCCAAATCGAGACAAACAGGATTTTTTTTCTTAGAGAAAATATTTCAAAACCATGACTTGCCAACCTATTTGCAATCTCAGATATTATCCAGCCATCCTAAATTCGACTCTTGTATGATAATGACAGCGAAGCAATGCTCAGTGGAAAAGGGGATGCCTAATTAGATTCATTTGATTCAGGGAGCATTTCAGTAAAAACATTCTATGCGAAGAATGTTTATTTTCCCAAGTCTTAGTCTAGAAGCTGGCTTTATTTCAGTAAAAACCTTATGATCATGTCAGTTTTTGTAATAATCAAATACTTATGATCTTCCAATCATGAGTATTTTTATGGACAGCTTTTTAGCTAAGTCCTTTTTAAGTAGACCTGACCTGCATTTTTCAGTTTTGTCTGCTGGGAAAGTGGAGCAGATTGAAATGCACACATAACTCCTACAAAGCTACCGTTTTCAGCTCTGATTTCTGACACTGGAGGTTCTTAATTTTCTCCAGCCGAATGTGGTTTCTAATGCAAAATTGGATTTCCCCACGACTCTAAATCTAGCTGCGGAGGGCTGGAAATATCACAACCTCAAGGGAAAAAAAAAAAAGAGTTTTATTCACCCTAATGACACAATAAACTCAAAAAGAAACTACATTAAGACTGGGAAACACTTCTGTATGATACTAGAATGGGGGGCATTTGTCAAAACTCACAGAAGGTCGTGGGAATGTAAACTGGTGCAGCCACTATGGGGAACAGTATGAAGGTTCCTTATAAAACTAAAAATAGAGCTACCATATGATCCTGCAATCCCACTCTTGGGTATATATCTGGAAAAGACTAAAGCTCTAATTCGAAAAGATACATGCACCCTTATGTTCACAGTGGTACTATTTACAATAGCCAAGACATGGAAGCAACCTAAATGTCCATCGACAGAGGAATGGATAAAGAAGATGTGGTCCATATGTACAGCCATAAAAAAGAATGAAATAATGCCATCTGCAGCAACATGGATGGACCTAGAGATGATCATAGTAAGTGAAGTAAGTCAGATAGAGAAAGACAAATATCATGTGATATCACTTATTTGTAGAATCTAAAAAATGATACAAATGAACTTATTTACAAAACAGAAACAGACTCACAGACATAGAAAACAAACTTATGGTTACCAAAGGGGAAAAATGGGGAGGGGGAGGGATAAATTAGGAGTTTGGGATTAGCAGATACACACTACTATATATAAAAAAGATAAACAACAAGGACCTACTGTATAGCACAGGGAACTATACTCAATATTCTGTGATAACCTAGAAGGGAAAAGAATCTGAAAAAGAATATATATATATATGTGTGTGTGTGTGTGTATATATATATATATATACACACACACACACACACACATATATATATATTCACTGCTGTACCCTTGAAACTAACACAACATTGTATATATATGTATATATATACGTATATATGTGTGTATATGTATATATATACACATATATATATTCACTGCTGTACGCCTGAAACTAACACAACATTGTAAATTAACTATACTTCAATTAAAAAAAAAAGAAAATGTGTTTCATGAAATTATGGCTGAAAACATCCCAAACCTGCAAAAAACCCTCAGAGACGGTACAACACCAAGAGTGAACCCTAATGTAAACTATGGACTCTGATAAAGATATGTCAGTGCAGGTTTGTTGATTACACAATTGTGTGCATTTGTCAAAACTCAGAAATGCCACTAAAAAGGGTGAGTTTTATCACATGCAAATTATACCTCAGCAAAAGAGAGACAATGATTTTTTTTGAATGGCTAAGGATAGAAATAGAGAAAGCATCACAGAAATAGAGTTTATCAGATGATTATAGGCACTATATAGAGACAGATGAAGCAGGGCAGAGCCATACTGAATGCAGATGACATCATTGGATGCTGTAGAAGACAAGCTCAGGTCTGGTACCCATTTTAAAATAAATCTCTTCTTTTCAAAAGAACTAAGATAGATCTGCCCATCCCCTTCCCCTCACTTCCTGCCCCAACTGAGAAATTTTGCCCGCAGATGTCTCACTGAGAAAGGGAGAAAATCAGACCACGTCCAGCCTCTGAAGCACCAGGTGTAAAGGGGAAAAAGTGCTATTTGTGAGTGACACAATGGGATTAGTTTAATATTGAGAGAGGCGTGTGGGGTCTGGCACATGTCAAGCAGGCTCTTAACAATTCAACTTATAATACATGCTAGTCCTGCATTTAAAAAGTCACATCTCTTCCTCGAAGTACTTCATGTTTTTAGTCCCATTTCACAGATGAGAAAGCTGAGGTACAGAGAGTTTAAATAACTCGCCCACAGACTCACAGCTAATGTCAGAGCTGGAATTTAAAGAAGCTAGTTTACCAGCAGACTCTATGCTCTTAAGAGCTGACTGTGGTCCCTTCATGCTATGCCTGAAATTAACTATCCAAATAGCTATTTCAAACAGAAGTTAATAGATATGACCAGTATCACGTTGATGACGACCAGGGTTCTTGGCCTTCCCCAGTCAATAGAAATTGACTAGAGGCCAGAGAAGAAATTCAGGCAAGGCTTTACTGGGGCCCCTGCTGCAGCGGGGGAAGCGAGAACAAGTAACAGGTTCTCTTGCTCGCTGGCTCCTTGAGGGGGAGGGAGCTGGTTCCTTATATGGGGAGAGGGTAGGGGTGTGTCCAGGGGCCCGGCTGGAGGCGTGGCTTAGGTGGTCTGCCCACCCTTCTCGTGGTGTTGAGTGCAGGGGGCATGCGCAGTGCCCTGCTTTTGGTCCCAACGCCCTGTTTTTGTTCCCGGCTCTTCAGAAGTGGCAGTTGAGTTGTTTTGGTCTTTTGTATCTTTTGGTCCAGAATTTGCCCCAACTGCACAGGCAAGCAGTTATCTTTAGTCCCATAGAGTTTCTTGGTATCTTGTTGCTGGAGGAGAGGGGTGTCGAGGTGCAGCGTTGCAGCAAAGGGGCCCAGGTCCCAGCCCGTCTCAACGTGACTTCCGTTTGTGAAGAGTCAGGGTCAGCGGTGCAGCCGACCACCCTCCACGGTCTTCACAGCAGTTTTTGCACTTAGCAGTGGACTGGCTACCTTTGGTCCCTTCAATGTCTACACCCCCAAAGGAAGCCCCCAAATGCCTCTTCAAAGACTTTTTCCACCAGAATTACTCAGTGGTGGTTTTTCTCATTACCTTGAAAATTTTCTCACCTGAGGGGCTGCTTATTGCCATATTTGATCCTAAAGCATGCAACAAGTTCTCTAAAGAAGAGAATATTAGATAACGAAGAGGCATTGTATCCAAAATGAACCTCTCTAAACCAAGATTACTGTGTATTTATCATTTGAAACGATTTAATTCCCCTCAACAAGCATTGATCGTTGGTCTGCGATGTTTCCCACTGTATTGGATAGAGATGAAATATGGTCACATAATGGTCAGTTGAGCTGTTGGATTTGTGGGTTTATAGTTTTCATTATGTTTGGACAGTTTTGGGGACATTATTTCTTCAAATAATTTTTTTCTCTCTTTACTGCTCTGTCTTCATATTAAGCTGCTTGATGTTGTCCCAGAGTTCACAGATGCTCTCATCCTGCATTTTGGGGGATTCTTTTTCTCCCTGTGTTTCATTTTGGATATTTTCTATTGTTATGCATTTAAGCTCAATAACCTTTTTTCTTGCAAAGTCTAATCACTATTAATCCTTTCTAGTATATTTTTCATCTAAAACTGTTACGGAATTAGTTGTATGGACCCCGACCTGAGCCCTAGCCTGGTCGAAGCCCCCTATCTCAGCGGGGAAGGTTCTTTTCCTGTTTGGATTCACACAGCCAATAAGGAAACAGATACTGGGACTGAAACAGCACAAGCTTTATTCAATGGCCAGAGAATGGAGAAGCGGGAACTTAGTTTGCAAATCAAATTCTCATGGAGGGTGGGGGGCGATCAAGGCAAGATTTTAAAGGTAAGTTAGCGAGGAGGAGGCATATGCATTGATTTTCTGGGAAAAGACAGAGTTCCTCCTGGAACTGGGGTGCCACCTCTTTTTTGCCCTTGTATGGTCCTTTGGCATCTGGGTCTGAAGCGGGTTCGAACCATCCTGGCATGGATGGGTGGGGATCTTTCTATTATAATTATAATTATATATATATATATATATATATATATATTTGTGTTTTTTCCAGGTTTCTTTGCAACTCTGAGTTACCACGAGGCCCAGTTTACGCCAGTGACAGAAAAGTGGAAATCCTTAGAGGAGACACCTCCTTCCCTCCAAACAAAGCAAAACATTTTGAACAGAAGATTTTGATAGTCCTTTCTTTTTCTTTCTTGCAATTTAGGTGTGATGTATGGAGACAGAGCAGCCATCCTGTGGACATGAGGACGAATATCACATGCTGATATTGGGTGAGAGCAGGAGACTGGCCTTTTGATGGCAACACTGAGCCATCACAACAGCCTTAAATTGCCTATTTCTATGTGAAAACAGAATTCCTTCATATATTTATGCTGCTGTAATAGAGATTGATGTTATTTCCACTTAAACACAATACCTGATAATATTTTGTCCTCACTTATAGATGAACGAATGACATCTTTTGGCTTACTTCTCAATAAAGGAACTCTGAAAATTTACATTTTTTACAAACCTTTCTTATTTTTTTTTTTTTAAGATTTATTTATTTTTATTGATTGATTGATTGCTATGTTGGGTCTTCGTTTCTGTGCTAGGGCTTTCTCTAGTTACGGCGAGCGGGGGCCACTCTTCATCACGGTGCACGGGCCTCTCACTATCGCGGCCTCTCTTGTTGCGGAGCACAGGCTCCAGACGCGCAGGCTCAGTAGCTGTGGCTCACGGGCCCAGTTGCTCCGCGGCATGTGGGATCTTCCCAAACCAGGGCTCGAACCCGTGTCCCCTGCATTAGCAGGCAGATTCTTAACCACTGCGCCACCAGGGAAGCCCTCTTATTTTTAATAGAAGAACTTCACTTCTTATCTATAAAAATAGAGACAGTGGTGTATAATAAAAAAAAAAAATCAATGAGCTTTGGGGTCTCATAAACATAGGTTGAGTCCTGGCTCATCTACTTTTAGTTGAAGCAGAGCTGCTTCTCTGTGGCTTCTTCACAGTATCCATCACCCTTGTGTTGCTTGTTTTATTTCTCTTTTGGTTTGTGTCTGTGGAATCGCATTCACTATGGAGGTCAAGAGTCATAAAAAAATAAAAAAAATCCCAGTCTGCAAAATATGCGACTATGATCTTCTAGTCTTTAAGAACCCAAGTAAGAGAAGCTCTTGTACCCTGCGGTTCAGCTCAGGAGTCGCGAGCTTACAGGTGGGGAACACATCCCCAGCTGAACTCTGGCTGTTGTTCATTGCTGTGGTCCTTTGTTCTCCCAACTCTTGGAACATCCTGGTGGAAATTGGATCGAGTGGGATTCTCAGGTGGGAGTTCGTAACACTCAGTTGCATGTGAACGGCTAGTCAGTGAAAACTGGTCTCAGAGAGAGTCTGTCACGAAGAAGTTAAGAAAACAACTCTGTGAACTTGGCTCCTGTAAGCCCGTGCAAAATTACGGTTTTTCAGAATAGCGTTAAATTGTCATAGCCCGATTGTTCCCGTGATTATGTAAAGTAATTGAGTTATGTTGGCTCAAGCTCATAAAATAAACTTCTTATGCAAAATGTATTGATTAATAAAAGATGAGCCTTTTATTTCAGATGCCCTTGCCCATCTAAATCCTAATAATTTTTATTTATTTTATTCACACAAAGCTTTTTTGATATTTTAGTTTTTAAAATGTAATTACGGTTTAGGACCCTCATGGACTGTTGTTAAACAGCAATGCTGGTCACGTATTCTCCAGTTATGATTTTCAAAAAGCATTTCATTCAAATGAGTTTTGCACCAGGGTTCACCCTGTGAATTGAATCTTTGACAACAGCATAATGTGCCACCTGCTTCTTCACGGAGTTTTCAAGAATCTTTGTACTGTTATCCATCACTGTCTGGAAAACACCATTGTTCCTCAAGGGGATGGGGAAATAGGGGTTAGAGTGCTATGAATACAGAAACAACCTCAGGACAGAAAGTGCCCACAGTTCTTTTTAAACAGTTCTTTAAACCTTCTGATTTTGTATTGAAAAAAAAATAATGAAACGCTCGGCATCCTAGAAATAGTGTGGGTGAAAGAAAATGGCTTCTGAAGAACCCCTTTGGTGAGATTTCTTTTCAGCACTGCAGTCACTCGGCCAGATGCAACGTTCTTAAACACCCACCTGGACCCCCTCTTCCTGGGGAACTCTGAGGCACCTGGGAAGCCCCCTGGGTAGAGGGCACTGCATGTTGTGAAGATCATTTAAGGGCACAAAAGCCCCTGCAGAAGCAAGTGGTTTACCCGTGGCCTCCTACAAAGTACACTGCATCCATGAAAATGAGTGAGGGAACCATGTGTTATTCAATTTCCCTCTAGTTAAAAAAAAAAACCATTTGCCTGGATAGCACAGGGAATGATATTCAATATCCTGTGACAAACCATAATGGAAAAGAGTATGAAAAAGAATATACATATATATATATATATATATATATATATACACACACACACACACTTATATGTGTGTGTATGTATAACTGAGTCATTTTGCTGTACAAAAGAAATTAACAGAACATTGGAAATCAACTACACTTCAATAACATTTTTAAAAAAATCATCTGCAATCAATTTCATCTATAGACTCTGACTTTATCATTCCCAGGACAATGCTTTGTGCCCCAGGCTCCCCAAAGCGGTCTCACTCTCGTGCGCACTCCCCCGTGTTTCAAGTTTGGAAGTTTTCTCCCTTCTATTTTTGTATCCCTGCGACTACAAGCCCCCGGTGGGGAGACAATCCACTGATGAGAACTGATTGTGTTTTTCCCTCTGCAATGAGAACAGTAGGGGAAAACACACATTTGCATTGCTGTTTTGAAATTAGTGTGCTAGAGTTGCAGGGGATTTATCCATGGACTATAGGGCAGAAGTCCAGACAATGAATCATGTTGTTTCATGAGTGGCACGTGAAGTCAGGTCCCTCTGACAGCTTTGAAGTTACGGAATAAACTCAGAGAGGCCAACAGCCTGTAAGTTAATTATGACAAAGTGGGAGGTGAAATCAATTTCCTGTGGAGTGTAGTTTGCCACATAAGCGATCAAACATATTTTTCTATGACAGTCATCTTAACAAACATCACTTCCCCTAGCAAGCATTCACCATCTCAATGTTATAAGTCAGCGGTCCTGCCGCAAATGAAACAAACCTTTTTAACATCCAGGAAACCTTTTTGCTCTTCTCTATCAATGATTTCCGTGAATCTCAATTTTAGGATGATAATACACCAGGTTAAGTGTCAGCCTCAATTTCATGGTAACTGGTGTATAAATACTCAGTAACAACCCTTATCGCTACAACATGATGTCAAGTACAACCTGTAGTTTGCCCTCTCAAAGCACCTGAGTCCACAAGGTCCATTAGTCATCTGAACCTTTTAGCTGTTGGCTTTCACTATAATTTCTAGCCAACACTGAGCTAAAGGAAAGGGAGCAAGCTTATAATTTTCAGTTTTCCCGAAAGTCCCTTAAAGTAACACTGAACGAATTTTCCAGACCCGTCTTTCTGAAAATGTCACTCACATCCTGGCATAATGCTGGTACTTTTCTGGTCGTTGATCGGATGCCTCTGTCTTCATAAAAGAGTGTTAAAACCACAGATTTGAGTGTCATAAAAGCCCTTCTCCCTACCTAGTCCCCGGCATCTACTATGTGGTGGGTCACTAAACATATTTAATGCTCAATTTCCTCATCTGTAAAATGACAGTAGTAACTACCTAGTAGGGTAGGTGAGATTAAGGAGATGGATGAAAGCCCTTAGCAGAGCACCTGGGACTTGAACATGTTTAATAAGTGTGTATTGTTTATAGTGAGTTTTATCTTGTCCTCACAGACAAGAGAAGACGCTGGGCCAAGTTCAACCATCTATCTAGGTGACCTGAAGTACTTGGACTTCTCAGACACATGTGACGGAAACACGAAGAAAGAAGGGGACTGCTTTTTGACAACCAAAATTAGGTTAAATTGGAATATTTAAATAGAGAGCTTTTAAAACAGTATTTTCTTTTTTGTCCTTTATATTATGGTAAATCATTCAACATAAAATCTGCACTCTGAACGGATTTTTAAGGACACAATATAATATCCATAGGCACAGGGCTGTACAGCACATCCCTAGAACGTAGTTATCGTGAATAACTGAATTAGGATCTTGAGGAAATATTAGCATTCCCTTTTTCATCACAGCACTATTCGCAATAGCCAAGATGTGGAAACCGCCTAAATGTCCACAGATGGATGGATGGATAAAGAAAATGTGGTATAGACATGCAGTGAAATAATCAGCCTTAAAAAAGAAGGAAATTCTGCCATATGTGAAAATATGGATGAACCTGGAGGACATTATGCACAGTGAAAAAGCCAGAAACAGAAGGACAACTGTGGCATGACTCCACTTATATGAGGGATCGAAAATAGTCAAACTCAGAGAAACCAAGAATAGAATGGTGGTTGCCGGGAGCTGAGGGGGTGGGGGAAATGGCGAGTTGTTAGCATGTATAAAATGCTATTTTCTATTTGTCAATTCATTAACTTTTTCAGGGATCCTGACTTGGGAAATGACAGCAGATTAAGGAAAAAAGGCTTTCAGGGATCCTACTAAATCTGCAAATGGTGAAGTTATGTCTGAGTGGGACATGAAATGGCTCTAGCAATCTGCAGGCCCCTTGAGGACAAAGCATCACCAAGAATGGAGACCGGAGAGATGGGAAGAACTTGGGTCTTTGAGGACTTATTAGGCCCCTGAAACACTTAGCCCTGAAACCATTCTTACTCTGGAGTTCTTGTTACATTACTGAAAAAGATGTTGCTGTGATTAAGCCATTGTGAGTTAGGGTTCTGTCATTTATGGTTGGAATCATCCAAACTTGCAAAGACTGTGCTATATATTTTTAAAATTTATGGCATACAACGTAATTTAAGAGACTTGTGTACACAGCATAGGTTATGAGAGCCAGGTAGTGGGAATTGATTGTCGTTATCTTGGATTCCTATTTATTGATGGGAAGAAGGGAGGAAAATTAGGAGAATTATTCTTATGTAGATAGATGGGTGATGACTGAGTGTAGATTACAAGGTGTGCTGATAACAATTAAAACACAGAGTTAATAATATGTCAACTTTCCACAACATTGTAAATCAACTATGCTTCAATTTAAAAAAATAAATTAAAAGAAAAAAAAGAAAAAAATCCCATCTTTCATTAAATTCAAGTCCTCATTCCAGCCATTAGACTGACTTCTGAGAAGGAAGGTAAATTGAAAGATGGAATCCCATCTCTTTATCTTTTTATTCTTATGAGATCAGTAGTCCACTCTCACTGGAGCACACCCCCTTTTTGTTTTCTGACTCTCTGATTATTCACTAGTCCTAAGGGACTGAGGTCACTGAGTCTCCTGCAGACACATGGCTGGGATATGGGTCACAAAAGTGGGTTTGTGTTGTTGTCCAGTGTTTGAAATACAAAGAGTTTGTTACCCTTCCCTGCAAATTGAAGATTTCACAAAGAATGTATCTGGAATTCTGTCCCAGTTGCCTCAGTTTTAGGCAAAGCATGGGCGACCTTGCTGACCACAATCCCCACTATTCCCTAATGCCTTATAATCGCCCACCATTCTCACTCATACTGCTTTCCTGGGCACCTATTAACATGTTAGTTTACTAGCTACCTACGTCATTTTAACCCTGTGCCCTGTTTGTTCCCTTGTTAGAATGGTTTCACCACCAAACAGTCGACATAATAACATTCTATTCCAGGCACATAGGTGTTTGTAAGAGAAGACAAAACACTAGTGACAGGCAAATTTAAATTTTGCTGGCGAAATGAGAGATCTTTCACTTTATTTTTATCATATAAGAAGGGAGCAATAATTTTTTTTAGAAGGGGGAAATTGATTTACTCTATTATTTTTTATATTGACATTTATCTCTGAAAATTATCTCACAGTTGAAGAAATAATATCTGAACAGGATCAACATGGTGATCTTAACATTTGTAATCATTTTAATACTCTTAAAATAATTGTTATTAATGTTGTAAAGGTCTGTTTTTCAATAGACCCGAATTTGATTAAGCAAAAAACTTTTAAAAGGTTGTTTGTGAAAGTTTTTCTTCTTAATATATTGGTGAAAGCTGTAAAAAAAAAAAAAAAAAAGAAATGATGTGCCATTTCGAAAGCTATTAGAGAAGCTGGAACTTACCCAGCACTGTTTGTAACCCTATCCAGGCTTTAAAACATAACTCTAGCCCTGTCTCAATGTAATATGGAGCTTTTGATCATAAGGCATTGAAAATCCCATCAACCATCACTAACCTCCACCACCTCAACAGTGCTGGTAATTTAAAATGTGTTTGGATAGGAGTCATCTTTCAATTTCTGTGATTTCTTGGGCTTTCTCAAGGACGTCACTTAAAACATGGTTTAAAAATTGCTTGATAATATTTCAGAAACAAACAAACAAAATGAACAAACAAAAGAACTCATAGAAAAAGAGATCAGATTTGTGGTTACCAGAGACGGGGGCGAGGCAGCTGGATGAAGGCAGTCAAAAGGTACAGTATATAAGGTCTGTATCTTATAAGATAAATAATACAAAGGATGTAATGTACAACGTGATAAATATAATGAGCGCTGCTGTATGTCATATATGAAAGTTGTCAAGAGAACAAATCGTAAGAGTTCTCATCTCAAGGAAAATATTTTTGTTTCTTTAATTTTGTATCTATATGAGGTGATGTTCATTTAAGTTCAATATCTCACTAAAACCGGAAGAAAATGCAAATAAAATAATGGATAAAATTTTTTAAAAACTTCAATAAAATTGCATTGAATTACCAAAAAGAATTGTTTTCACCTTAGTTAAGGATTGGTGTGGTTTAATTTTAATGTGGTCATGTTCCTTTCGAGAGAAAAGTCTCACACTGTTAATAGAGACACATGATGCTCTGATATGTATTCCTCATTGATTGACAGCAAGCAGAGATGTTTCAGTCTGAGAGGACGCTGTCATTAGTATCAGGTGGGGAAGCAGGACAGGACTCACAGAGGAGCTGGTCCTTTTATAAATCATGAGTCCCTTTGGGTTAAGAATTAGATTCAACAAAGGGAACTATCAAGGATTTCATGGTTATAAAGAATATTACCCACTGAAATGTGGAACAAAGAGAAATAAATTTCTTTGTTATTCACTAAAGATGAGGATCTGGAAGGCTGACCGAGTGAATGAGTGTGAGTAGAATAACGGGGTAAGGATTATGTCTGCTTTACACGTAGGAACTAAGAACATTTTGGGGCGCCAATTGGGAATTCTGGTCAGTGGCAGATAACATAGATCTCCCCCAAAATAGGGGTTTATTTTTCTCTCACATATTATGGACTCCAAAGGCAGGAAGTAGGGCTAGTCCAGTGGAATATAACTGCCACCAATATCCACACGTATCCTGTCTTTTTCTTTTCTGGCTTTTATTCTCAAGATTACCTAGCTATCACAAGATGGCTTCTGGACACCAGCCATCACTTCAGTATTCCAGACAGGAAAAGGGAGAAAAGCAAAAGGACAACTGCCATCTGAGTCAGCTCTTTACCATAGTTTTCTTTGGATGTCTTATCTAACAACTTCACAACATTCATTTCCATCTTATTGGCCAAAATTGAGTCACAAGGCAATGTCTACCTGCAAGAGAAATTGCTACAGGTGGTTTTTGTTTGTTGGTAGGTTTCTTTAGATATACTTGTTCCACTCCCCCAAACTTAGGACACTTTTAGTGAGGAAGAAAGTGTGAATAGATATTAGACAGAAAGATCTGGTTTTAAGACCAGTCTGAAGAATTTAATGAATATCAGTGTTGTATGTCCCACCTACAAATATTGCCACACCTGAGGTCTACCTATTCTATTTCTTAGTATTTATCTATAAACTGACACATTGTTGTACTTAAATCCATTTATTTAAGAGGGGGCATTTCATTAAATTCGAAGTGGAAAAATTGCCATGTCTTGCCATAAAAATAAATACAATAAAGATGAACAAATTTATAAAATTCTAGCTATATAGTCTTATTGCCAAAATTCTGAGCATGGATCATATCTCCATTTATTAAACAAGAGATTATAAAGTGTTAAAAATTGCTGTCACCAAAAAGGCTATTTCTCCGTGTTACAACCAAGGCTCAGGGAGGTTGCCAGTGGGGAATAAATCCTCATAATGTTATTTCATGTCATGGCTGATGCCACCTGAAATCACCTTGAGTTCCAGGCACAGCACATGTCCTCTGTCTTAGCAGCACTGACTTTCTCCAAGAATTTTATTTACAGGTGAGAAATGCAGCCCATGTAGGGTCTGTAGGTTTGTCTCAGAGGAAGGGCTAAGACACGTGTCACTAATCTCTAAGTTCAAGATCATTCCAGTGTATATCATCACCCCTTATCAACACCAATATATGGAAGAATTCTGAAGTCCCTAAAACACAAACTACTTGGCAGAAACAGCAACTTGTGAATTTGAGCACCAGCTATGTACCCACCACTGTGAAAGGTAATGAGCAAACACTGGTTTTTAAGCAAGTGTGGTATCTGCCCTTGTGGAGTGCAAAACCCCCATGAAACCACCACCACATGGCTGATTTATTAGAAAACAAAACAAACAAACAAACAAAATAAATTCCAGTGTAGGAAAATGCCTGTGATTCACTTCAAAAGTAATAAAAGTCCACTGATTTCTGACAATGGGTCTTGTGGATGTTGATTCACAGTTCTCAAGTATTAAAAAGACCTTATCTGTCCATTTGACTCAATCCCTCCATAACGAAAGCACATGATTTCTCTTCTCTCGACATAATAGCATTTAACTGAACTGGCAGAGAATAGTAATACAGAGAATTAAAAGAAATTCTCAATTGCTTCATTACTGCCTATAGAAAAAAAGACGCATCTTTAAGTCAGACTTGATGATCATTTTGTTATACTGCAAAACGCATTTCTGAGAGTCTATTTAGGGTTTTGAGATAGCCCGTGAAATATTAAAATTCAGCCAGACTGTGGGCATCTAGCATGGACTCTGGGACTGAATTTTGTACTGAAACTCTCATTAAGTTAATGGGAACAATGGCCACGCAGCAGCGAGGGAGTCTGGCTTCCAGTCAGGAGGAAGGGTTAAAATTATATTTTCCTATCATTTTTTTTCTTCTTGAACTCATAAGTCAAAGCTGAGGTTTAAAACCTTACAAAGCCAAGACATGGGTGGAGGGTGAAAATAGGTTCATTTCTTAGACTGATAAAGCCTTTAATAGGTGGGAATCATTTGTGGGCCAGTTATCCAAGTGTATTCTTCCATGCCTCCAGGTATGGGCACGAGTCCATGTCTTAAGTAGCGAAAGGTGGTCCCTCTGGACCACCTTGAGTTCAGACGACTGTGAAAAATATTCAGAACCAGCCACTGCTGGCCCCATCAGGTGGAACTCAACCGTGTAAGGAGAACTCATCTGGAACAATTGGATGCAGATCAAATCCAAAACCAATTCCCAAATCTAGAGGTCTTAATCTGCTATCTGGCGGGTGTATTTGCCCCTGGAGACCTGTTCCTTATCTACTTGCCTCATGCAGTGTTGACCTGCAAAACACTAAGAAAAAGTGACTTGTTTGCCACCTTGAAAAATAAAGATATTTGAGAACAAATGCTGGAGGGTGTGGAGAAAAGGAAACCCACCTATACTGTTGGTGGGAATGAAAACTGGTGCAGCCACTATGGAAAACAGGATGGAGGCGCCTCAAAAAACTAAAAATAGAGTTGCTATGCCATCCAGCAATCCCACTCCTGGGCATATATCCAGACAAAACTCTTTCAAAAAGATACATGCACCCTTATGTTCACAGCAGCACAATTCACAATAGCCAAGACATGGAAGCAACCTAAATGTCCATTGACAGATGAATGGATAAAGAAGATGTGGTACATATATACAATGGAATACTACTCAGCCATGAAACATGAAATAAAGCCATTTGCAGCAACATGGATGGACCTAGAGATTATCATACTAAGTGAAGTAAGTCAGACAAGGAAAGACAAATACCATGTGATATCACTTATATGTGGAATCTAAAATATGACACAAATGAACTTATCTATGAAACAGAAATAGTTGGTTGCCGAGGGGAATGGTGAGGGAGGAATGGATTGGGAGTTTGGGATTAGCAGATGCAAACTAGTATATATAGAATGGATAAACAAGGTCCTACTGTATAACACAGGGAACTATATTCAATATCCTGTGAAAAGAATGTGAAAAAGAATGTATATATGTGTATAGCTGAATCACTTTGCTGTACAGTAGAAATTAACCCAACATTGTAAACCAACTAAAGTAAATTAAAAAAAAAAACACATATGGCGTCAAACTCCAGATATCTGATACCCCTTGGTACATCTGCGAAATCGAGGACCACATTTCATTGGAGTAACAACCATGGAGTTTTTAGATAGGTGTCTTCATTTTCTGAGGCTGCCACAACAAATTACCCAAACTTGGTGGCTTAAAACAACAGAAATTTATTCTCTCACAGTTCTGGAGGCCAGACTGTGAAATCAAGGTGTCTGCAGGACCAAGCTCCCTCCGAAGGTTCCAGGAGTGAATCCTCCTGGCTTTCTGTAGCTCCTGGTGGCTCTAGGCATTCCTTGACTGTGACTGCATCATGCTGATCTCTGCCTCTATTTTCACATAGCCTTCTTCCCCTTGCCTCTGCCTCTCAAATCTCTTTCTCCAACTGTAAGGATACCACTTGTTGGATTTGGGGTCCACTCTAAATCCTGAGAGCCTTTTGTTAAAACTTTTTATTTTATACTGGAGTATAGTTGATGAACAATGTCGTGTTAGTTTCAGTTGTACAACAAAGTGATTCAGTTATACATATACATGTATCTATTTTTCTTCACATTCTTTTCCCAATTAGGTTGTTACTTACTGTTGAGCAGAGTTCCCTGTGCTATACAGTAGGTCCTTTTTGGTTATCCATTTTAAATATAGATGTGTGTACACGTCAATCCCAAACTACCTAACTAGCCCTCTCCCAACCCTGGTAACTGTAGGTTCATTCTGAGAGCCTTAATGTAATTTTACCTGCAAAAATCCTATTTGCAAATAAGCTTCACAGGTACCAGGGTTTAGGAGTTGGACTTATCTTTTGGAGGATCACTATTTAACCTACTGTGATGGAAATCAGGTCTCCAGCATCTCATGGTAACTCCCATTCTTTTTTGTCTTATATCTGGCCAAACTTACCTTGCCTACCTGGTCTGTGCATGCATCTGAGTTTCCAGGACCTGATTCCAATGTATCTTACAGTGCATAGTTTCGAACTGTCAAAAAAAAAAAAAAAATTGCTCTAGACGAATGTTAAAAGGCAGGGGAGACTTTATCCAAAGCTATTGTGATAGGGTAGAGACACCAGAACTCATTCAGAGCTCAACTTCACTGAAACAAAGAGTGGGAGAATTTTTAAGAGCAGAGGAAGGGGCATCTTAGGTCATCTGTGTGTGCTAATTGATTTTACACAAAGAAATGTGGACTTTTTCATATCTTTATGGTGGGAGGGACTTTCATAGCTTGGAGCAAGGCTCCCACTAAAGTTTGGCTTCTTCCCTCCCATGGAGACTGAGAATTCTATCTTCCTTGATGTTACTTTTCAAAGGGCTGGCTCCCAGGTCCATTCCTAGGATGAAAAAATGAAAAGAGGCTTTAAAAAAAATTACATATCAAAGGAGCAGAGAAAGGATTTCCCATTACAAGTTTTCTAAAGTAAATGCTCTAAGAAAAGAGACGTCAGGAGCCAAGAGGGAGGAAGAGCCTATGTAATGTTCAGTCAGAGGTAAACATTCAGGTCGTCTTGGTCAGAGCTGACCCATCTTACCTGGCCTCTTCCGTTACATTTATTCAATTAGATGATCTCTACTTTCTAACTGCAAGTTCCAGGACATTTCTGAGTCTCATTTCCTTCATCTGTAAAATAGAACAGGGATTTCCCTGGTAACGCAGTGGTTAAGAATCCGCCTGCCATTGCAGGGGACACGGGTTTGAGCCCTGGTCCGGGAAGCTCCCACGTGCCGCAGAGCAACTGAGTCCATGAGCCACAACTACTGAGCCCATGTGCTGCAACTACTGAAGCCTGCATGCCTAGAGCCCGTGCTCCACAACAAGAGAAGCCACTGCAATGAGAAGAAGCCCGCACACCGTGCTGAAGGGTAGCCCCAGCTCACCGCAACTAGAGAAATCCCATGCGCAGCAACAGAGACTCAACACAGACAAAAATAGTTAATTAATTAATTAATTTTTGAAAAATAGAACAATAAGGTTACTTAATTCATAGGGTTGTTACTAGGAGGATGTAAGATCATATAGCTAAAGTGCTGTGGGGACATGGGAGTGTGGACCTATGGCATCCAAATGCCCCTATGTCATTTCAACATGACAGACAGTTCTATTCCCTTTTTACTTGGTCTCCTTTGAAGACAGAAGGGGCAATTTGACTCACTTCAGGTCAACAAAACCTAAGCATGAATCTCTGTGGGACATTTCTTGGCAAGCTTTTGTTCTTGGATAAAAGGGGATACATGACTGGCATCACCTCTTCTGACTCTTTTTTGCTGTGATTATGATGTGATGGCTGGAGATGCAGCAGTCATCTTGCAACCATGAGGAAAAAAACCCAAAGTCTTGCAGGGGATTAATTTCTTTTAACTGCTGAACTAATTTCAACAACTTCTAGACATTTTATTATGTGAGAAGAAATAAAGCACTAAGTTGTAAGCCACTGTGATTAATTTTACTGTTACTTGAAGATAAACGCAATCCTGCTTGACAGACAATAACACAATGGTCTTCACACTTTGGAGTGGATTATACCTCGTTAAACACACATCTGCGTCTTCTACTACATTGAAAGGTCTTGGAGACAGACCCAAGTCTTATTTACTTCTGTATCCTTCAGAGCCCAAAGGAGAAAGTGTTTCTATAGTATACTTGAAAAGAAAGCTGTAAGAATATTGACAGTTATTCCTACATTTAATTAAAAGATAAAACATTCATAAGCATTCACTTTGCCTGGTTCTGGGCATTAAAGAATTAAAAAAAACAAAAAACAAAAAAACCCCACAGTCTCTGCCCTCAAGAAGATTACAGATTTCTGAGAAGAAAAATGGATTTCTCTAATACAACAAGTTTGGTGTAATAGAGCTATTGCAGAGGATAACAAGGGCACGGTCATTTACAAAGATGTTGTATCTATTGAACGCTTGCAGCTGTAGCAACAGAAATTCTGACTCATCAGGCTTTTACAATAAGGGGTCTTATCATCTCTCTTGAAAAGCCCAAAGCTCCATGGTAGGAAGTCGGGCTCCAGGGTTGACACGTTCAACAGCTCGGCCATGTGACATGTCCCTTCATCTTTCTGCTCTCCATCCTCAGGTTGCCTTCCTCCCTACACTAGTAGCAAGATGGCACCAGAAATTCCAGGGGCCATGAACAGACGTGAAAATCTCCTCATAAAGGATGGTGTCAGAAGGCAGTAGATTCTGGATATGTGACCAACACTTTTCACTGCAGATACGAAGAAGTCTATATTTAGTAATAAATTATGACATTCATAAAAATTCCAGAATGTCTGAGCACACGTTATATGGTTCATTACAGAAATTACAAATACAGTGCTTTATTTAGTATGTCAGAGTTTTCCAAAGCTGACATTTCAATTCAGAAATGTGTGTGTGTGTCTGTCTGTGTGTCTATATGATCAGGCCACACAAGATGGCTGTTCTCTTGCTCTCTGTACCTCTTCTGCTAGACAGTGTCTGTTTCACCTACACCCACTCACGTGATCGACCTTCCTACATACTTGACCTTGGCCCCAGCTAGTGATTGTTCTAGCTTTTAGATCAGGACATCTCCCCTCTGAGAGCTTATCAAAGGGGCAGTGAGAGGTGTACTCCTCTGCTGGTTTCTCTGGCAACCTGTGAGGCAACCCTGAGGTCAGTTCCCCCTATAACTGGTAACCTCCCCTTCCTCCTGGTAGCCAAGACTGCTGCCCTGTCCTGCCCGCCGTCTGCTGCACGCATTGGGGTGTTGCTCTAGGACCTTGCTTCACACATGTAAGGTGCCCTGTCCGTTTGTAGCATGGAAGAACGAAATCTGACTCCATGTTGGATCTGTTTCTTTTACTTTGACCTTTGTTTCCATTGCTTTTGTTCTGTCTATAGCTATAGGCATACATAATGGCCTGCCTCAGGGAACCCTGCGCTTCTGCCTGAATGTTAAAGTGCCTTTGTTCAGCTCACAGGGAAACACCCTGCCCCTGCCCACCTGCGAATGGCTGCAGAAAAGAAGAAATTAACACATCACTTCCCAGAGGCTGGCCAAACCATGAGATGTTTTCCGAGACTTATGGCCTTTTTACTTTACTTCCTCACCTCCTCCCCTTCTCTGCTCTATAAAAGAAACTAGCATCCAGACCCCGATAAGATGGTACTCTAGGATGCTAGGCCACCATCTTCTCGGACGCCCGGCTTTCGGAATAAAGCCACTATTCCCTGCCTCAACACCTTGTCTCCTGATTTATCGGCCTGTCACGCAACGAGCAGAGCAAGCTTGGACTTGGTAACACATTAAACCACTGATGTCTCTGTGGCTGACTCCAGACTTTCTTCAGTCTCAAGGCTGGACAAGTACAGGTCTTGCAGGCCTGCAGGGTGCTGCCCTGCGGTGTCTGTGTGCGATGTAAAGAAGAAATGGAAAGACGTTTTGCATTTTTCAATAGATAAAGCCCTGGAAACAAAAACAGGGATGATTTCAGGGAAATTCAGCTCCCTTCTGGAGGTCTACGAACATTTCTCCACAGTATTTATTCAACAGCATTTTGTTGATTTCACACTATGTGCCCAGCATATATCTTCATTTAAAAATGGAAATGTAAAGAGTCCCATTGCTAGCCATTTCCTCTATGGGGAAGAGCTGAAAAATTCATGCCAACTGAAAACACCACCTCCTCGAATCCACAGCTATTTGCTAGAGCCCAACTGCATTTCAGTAGCAGTCACAAATTGGAGAAATCCACTTAGTGTGAACAAATACAATCATTTAAAAGACATTTTCTCTAATGGAGGAATTCTTTGTAAGTAAAGATTGAATTATGGAAGATCCCGTTTATGGGGAAAACTGAATATTTAGAGTTCATGAAATTGAGAGGAATTGATTATACAGAATTGGAAGGAAGACAGAAGAAGACATTTAGCCCAGACCAGCTCTTCCAGACAAAATTACAAGACTGTGCAATGTCCGATTTCCAAAGGGGCCCTCACCCACACCTGGTACATCTCCGGGAGGCTTTGTTTATGCAGAATTCCATGTGAATGGGCTTGTGTAGTGATGGGATTGAGGCTCTTCTGGTCTTTCCTCTGCCTGCTTTACGCACCTGAAGGCCCTAAGTTCATATCCCTGAGCTGGAAGTACCAGGACCCAGGAGCCTGGAAGCTACATCATTAGGTGCTGTCTGTTCTATAGTCAGATCCTATTATAGCCATTCAAGAGAGTGGGCTCCAGAATGCAAGCCTGGCCTTGGACTTCTGCAGTTGCTGTCTTGTCCCATGTATTTAGGTAAAAATCATGAATGCTTGTCCCCCTCACCTGAAGTCCAGTTCACGGTGTTCCTGTACTTTCTGCCAGCAGGGAGTGAGAGTGACCTCAGTGTTCAAGGACAGGGGCAGGCATTTTATAAATGGCTTGAACTGACATTGAGTTGCTGATTTTTTGTTGTATTCTGCCTTCACCTCCCCATCTGAATTTAATTAGATCCAGATTTCACTCTGTTCTAATAAGGGCTATTTCTAGAAATTTTAGAAGTTCTAGAAAATATTTGGGGCCATCTTCGGTAGTGATTTGAATAAGTGGACTACAGAAAAGTCTTAACTCATTCTATCTTGGAGTCTGTGTCAGGGGAACGTGCGTTATTTCAGGAGCTGGGACTCTAGGCCCTTTCCTGGGTGCCAGAGACCCGCTTTCACAGCGGGACGACTCACAACAACACAGGCCACTTCTATTAACATCTGCCAAAGAGGAACTATCCAGGCAAAGACTGTGGTTGGCTCCATTTATTTTTGCTAAAATATTTATGCAAATTTAATTTATATGCAAATAACCCCTTTCCCTCCTGGCCCCTAGGTGTCTACAAAGGCCGCCATATTGCTGCTGGTGCCTGGAATTACTGGTTGGAAAATGAATTATTCCAGAATTAGACACAGTCATTTCAAAGGCTCCTCCTCCCACAGGACGGATGTTTTCCGTCATTTTCTCAGAATTCACAATGATGCTGCATCTGAATGCACTGTCATCTCAGTAATAGCTCTGGGTTCTATGTCCAGCCACCAAATCTAAAGGATGTCTTTCTCATATAGTCCCATGATTGTATCCTGTAGACTTCATGAGTTACACTTCTGAGCACATCAGGTAACATATTCCTTCCAGAGCTAACTATTTCAACTGGGTCATTAAAAACATTGGTTGTTTTCTATTCTTCAAGTGACAAAGCAATCATAAATGGTAGCAGACTTGTAGAAGGAGATTTTTTTCTGAGCGACCAGTAAGGAGGGCTGGAAGCGTGCTTAAATGATCCTTTCCGGGGATATTTAGCAGTAGACAGCATCAGGTGTGTGTCGTTAATTGCAGTGGCTCTCAGTAACTTCCCAACCGAGGCTACTCTTCCCAACAAAACTACCAATCTATGAAAGTCTTCATCCCTTATTTAATTTTTCAAAAGTATTAGTATAATAAAAGAGTATTTTAAAATGTTTGTAGTAAATATGATACTAGAAATACAGAATTTGGAGGCGTAAGAAATATTTTTTAGAAGAGCTGTCCACAGGAAAACCTTACGGTTGAATACTCCACTTCCTAAAATCAACAGTAAAGAACATTACATGTATTTCAAGTGCTTCCCACTTATTGTAGAGTGTAAATACTTCTTGAAATCCTGATTTCAATTCTTTAGGTTATATACTGCAAAGTGGGATCACTGGATCATATGCTAGTTCCACCTTTAATTTTTGATAAATCTCCACACGGTTTCCATAGCTGCTGCACCGTTTTACATTCCCACCAATAGTGTACACGGATTCCAATTTCTCCACAACTTTGCTAGCCAGTGTCTGGAGTTTGATGCCTCACAAGACCTCTCAACTTATTACTTAAATAAAACAAACAGATGAGTAAATTCTACGTCTTGTACTTTTAAACCATATTCTGTATTGTTAACATTTCTCCATGCATTCTCTAAGACATTTAAACAAGAACAGTGGGTTTTGATCCTGCCCAACTGAAAACTTCATTTTCAATTTCCATATTTTTGAAAAAGGAATCAGTAGCTCCTTTACCACAAATTTTTTACAAGGTTGAAATGTGCTTAAATGCATGAAAACAATTTGACCATTGTTAAGTATTATAGACATGCTACTTGCTGTCACTATTTTTGTTCAGGTTGTTTTTGTGACGATTATCACTCCTCCTGACTCTGGCCGAGAACTAAAATGAAAAGGCACTAAGTAATTCTCACAGATTGGAAAAATGAGAAATATTTATATCAGTTATATTTGTCCCTTTAGCATTTCTTGGCAGCGGGGTATGTGGCTATATGGGTAATATCTCCTCAGTTTATTCATACTAATTGCATAGGTAACAGAGATGGTCCAAAGACCGTTGTCCTTGGAGTTGGATGATTTCCAATCACCCTCCAGATCTCCTCTTTGCCCCAGTGTCCCCCTGCACCATTCTGAAACCTGGAGGCTGACCTCTTCATAATGGATCAACTGGGCTCCCCTGCCTGCTGGCTTCTGGTTAGATTTTCTAATGGGAGGCACTGGGGTTTGGGGGTCAAGATGAGAGAGAGGTCAAGGGATTTATGGCCCTCATTCTCTCCCTACTCTTCCAGGATTTAGCATCATTTGTGTTGCTTTCACAGAAGCCACAGTTCCCACTGGATGAGAACTTCTCATTGCCACCCCTCTCCCTGTTCTGGAAACTGTTGCTTCCTCTTGGCCCCCTGGTTAGGGTGTGGCTGGGGAGTGGTGTAAAGGCTTTCCTCTGATGCTAGTTCCTGGGTGTGGGACCATCCCCTGCCTACTTATCCTGACAAATCCATTTAAATGCTGCCTTTATTAAATCCTATCCTGCTTTGAGTATGCCATGTATTTTCTATGAGGACTTTAACAATGCAATAGTAGTAATAATAATACTACAATGATAATGGCTAACTCTTACTTTGTGTTCTTTACACTCCAGGTCTTGTTCTGGGTGTGTTCCCACAATCTGGCCCACTTTGCCCTCACAGTGGCCTTATGAGATAGGTGCTGTTATCATCATTCCCCTTTGCAGATAAACAGGTGCACAGAGAGGGTAACTGACTTCACCAAGGTCACACAGCAAGTAAGCAGTGGAACCAGGACTTAGACTTTGATGGCCTCGTGATAGGATCCAGGCTTCAACCTACATTCAGTGCAACTGTCCATAGTGCCTCCAAGTTCTGAAATGAGGACAGCTCGGGCTGGTGACTTTTCTTATTCAATAGTCGGCAGTGGGACGTATCACATGATTTAGTTTTCATTTGTCCCCACTAATCGTGAGATGTGCCTGTTCAGTGTCGCTAGCTGAGATGTTCCAGCTCGCACAGGGAGACTTTCAATTAATCCACTAAAAAGCTCTTTGGGCCACTGACGTCCGCGTGCTTGTTAACGTGTGATTACTGCACCGGCTCCAATTTTCTCTTTCCCAGACAACGTGAAATCAGGCAGGAGCAGGGGTGGTTTAGACACAACCGAGTGCATTACACAAGCACATTTTCACGTTAATAGGAGCAATAAAAGACTTCACAGCCATATTTACACCCAAGCCTTTCCATATTTTAGAATAAAGGCAGGGAATCAAAGAAGTTGGTATGTACAGCACATTTATTATCCCTCAAAGCTCTCTGCAGCTGCCTGCAGAACTATGGGCTCTGGGGAAAAAGACACAAAAAATGGAAATAGCTGCTGTCGCCAGTTAGGAATTTTGTTTTATAAATGTGAGATATATTTTATATTGTGCAGCAAATCGCTTTGATTAAATAGCTTTTTTGGATTGTATGTGCTCACACTTTTCGAGTTAATAATGGCTCTCGCTTATTAAGGAATGTTCAGAGATTTGTTCTAATGTTATATATGTCTTAACTCATTGCATCGCATAAGAACCCTAGCAGGTAGGTCCTATTTCAGTCCCATTTGCCGGCAAGGAAACTGACACACAAAGGGGTTATTTAGCGTGAATACAGTTCAGCTACTGAGAGTTGAACACAGATTTATAGGACAGATTCCAAAATCTGGACCCATATTCACTGTGCTATTCTGACCATTGCATTTTCCACTCAGTGTTTCAGCTGTTTTGTTTTTCCACTTGGCTTACATGGAAACCTCCGGACTTGCCAGCCCTAGATGCTGAATTATGCTCTGAACCTTTATCAGACCCAATATAGATCCTTATGCTGTCATGAATGACCACCAGCTGGATCTCAGCATCAGTGACCGGGCCAGGGGCAAGAGGACCAGCGGGTGTCAGGAGTAACTCGTGGAAATTTTGGTCCCAGGCTTCCTAAAAGGGCCTGGAGTCAGCAGATTGAATTCCCCATGAGAGTTGTAACACCCCACCTGTTGCTGGGGGCCATCTCCCCATGGCCAGGTCTCCCTCCCACAGATGATCCCAGGATATGATAAGGTACCCAGAGCTCTGGCAGGGGCAAAACTGAATCCACCAGCATCAAAGACATACCCCACCTGAATAATGGAAATACATTAAAGAGACTTTGTTATGACTAACAATAATTATATAAGCAGTTTGGCACAGTTGTGAATGCACAGGCTCTGGAATCAGGCTGACTGAGCCTTGCTGTAATTCTAACAGTATTAGTATTTTTACCTAAATTTTACTAAAGGTCAACACTGTGTAGGACTCTACATACACTCAACTTTCTTGTAAACCAACCCTGTGAGGCTAATACCAGCATAGCACTTATTTTACAGGGGAGAAAACTGAAGCAAAAAGAAAGGATATACGAGCTGACCCAGTTCACTCAGGTTGTAAACGGCAGAGCTGCAGTTTGAACCCAGAGCAGTCTGTGCTCAAAGCCTGAACTTCAGGGTTCTGTACCCCGGTGTCCATTATTGAATGCTGCTTTGATGAAAGAATGACTGAATGATTGATAAATTACATCTGCTATTTCCTGGGAGCTAAGAACTTAGCCAGCTTCAAAGCTTTGATAGGCGAATCATCCCCTTACTAGATGAGGATGTGAAGGCTGGGGGATTGACCTTGGCCAGAGCCAGGCATCAGCAGAATTAGAACTTAGAGCCCAGGTTTTCCTGAAAGAGACAAAAGAGAGAAGCCACTTCTGGGACTCAGGGATCCCCCTGAGTTTCTTCTGGATGCCTACGAAGAACAAGATGCACAGAAATACAACAGAGTGACAGCCTGAAACCATAGCAGTGAGATGGTGGGAATGATGGATTAAAGGCGACCACACAGGATCCAGGGATGTGCACGGAAGCACTCGACCACGTGTCAGCGAACATCAGGGAATGTGCCCAGGATGGGCAGGGGTGACGCAGGCTGCCTCTGCCTACGTAACGACTCTGGAGGGGGTAAAGTGATTGTCTTCCATGAACAGGAAAAACACGCACAGTAATGTCCAACAGAGAGGGACGGAGAGGGAGACAGAGACGGGGAAAGAAGTCCCAAAGGACCTTTCTTCCAGCAGAGCGTCTCTGGGAAGGGAAAGTTAATGTATCAATACTCAAAGCCCTGTTTCTGTGTTTTCCGTGTGTGTGGTCCTGTAACAGGCAAAAGCAAATCTGACTCCATATTGGATCTGTTTCTTTTACTTTAACCTCTGTGTTCTATTGCTTTTGCTACAGATTAATCACTAAAGGGATATTGTCTATAAGCTTAAATTATACATTATGGCCCATCTCTGGGAACCCGCCTCCCACGTAATGAGTGTTAAGCTAAAATACCTTTGTTTAGCTCACAGGAAGCATCCTGACCAGACCCACCTGTGAATGACTGCAGGCAGGAAGACATGATCACGTCCCCTCTGGAGGCTGATGGGAACCAGGAAATGTTTGACTTTACTCCTTCCCCTTTGAGTATAAAAGAAGCCTGAATTCTAACTCCGGCCAGATGGTTCTTTGGGTCACGAGTCCACCATCTTCTTGGTCTGCTGGCTTTCCAAATAAAGTCGCTATTCATTGCCCCAACAGCTTCTCTCTTGGTTTATTGGCCTGTTGTGCGGCAAGCAGTGCGAACTTGGACTCAGTAGCCGTCCCCTCACGCTGAACTGATCTCTCTTTCCGAAGGATGAACAGCGTCTAAAGGAAGGTAACACACTGGCCTTTCCAGCATGTAAAAGCATAATGACATTGATGTTTGCGCAGATTTCAACTCATGTGGCACTTATCCCAGGGCCCCAAGCCCAACAAAAGAAAAGCTTCACAGTTAAAGTCTTAGCTAAGAAAAATGAAAATAGGCTAAGGAGTTCTTTTTCTCTAGACCCTTGAAACTGGAAAGACCGACAATGAACTCTGAAATGGTGCTTTCTCCACTTATGCCATTTTCAAAAGCATAGTTACTTTGTCGGTAATGATACTCCATCTGCAAACCGTAAGCATGTGTCTCATTTTGTTCCATAATAAGAAATCAAAGGCGTGCTTAAAGTAGCTTAGAAATAAGGATATTGTACATACTTCAGGAGTCCCAAGTGGCCAGAGATACATAGAATCACTATTTCTCACACTTTTTGCCCAAGGAGAATAAAGAATCACATTATTCCTTGTTGGAGGATATTAATAATTTACTTAGTAGTTTTTAATGTGCTAAAAGCATTCATTAAATACACATATATTGAGCATCTTCTATGCGTCACGGATGGTGCCAGGGTCTGTGATACAGAGGGGAGTGTAGTCTCATTTTCCATTCGGAGCTGTGTCATCCCAAGCAGACATTGGTCCTCTGCAAAGTGGCAGGTCAGGGGGTGAACTTGTGTTTGACTAATAGGGTGTTTTCCTTCTGATCGAATTCATCATTTGCTGCTGAAACAAATTACCATAAATCTAATTTTAAAGCAACACAATATTTAAAACTTTTTCAGTTCTGCAAGTCAGAAGTCTAAAATGGATCATATTTGGATAAAATCAGTACTGTGTTTCTTCTGGAGTCTCTGGGTGAGAATTTGTTTCCTTGTCTTTTTCAGTCTCTAGAAGCTGCCTACGGACCTTGGCTCATGGCTGCATCACTGACCTCTGCTTCCATCACATCTCCTTCTCTGACCCTGACCCTCCTACCTTCCTCTCCTAAGGATGCTTGTGATTCTATTGGGCCACCTGGATAATGCAGGACAATCTCCCCATCTCAAGATCCTTGACTGAATCACACCTTGCAGAGTCCCTTTTTCCATGTAAGGTGACATATTCACAGACTCTGGGGATTAGAATGTAGATATCTTTGGCGGGGATGGGGAATTATTCTGCTTACCACAAAGATCAACATTTAAATACCAAAACATTTACCTTATCAACCACATATCCTTCTGATTAAGGTATAGACTTCACTTGATAAAAGTATTAATATCGGTTCATAAAGAGTGACAAACGCACCCTACAAAGGTAAGATGTCGATAATAGGGGGGACATGGGTGTGTGATATATGGAAACACTCTCTGCTATCTTCACAGTAACTCTGTAAATCTCAAACTGTTTTAAAATAAAAAGTATATTAAAAGTGATCATTCCTGCTGCCCTTGGAAATGTAGAAAATCAATCAACAGTAGGTTATTCTGCTTGGGAAGCGGTTGACGGGAGCTGAGTCCAAGCTGATCCCCTTATTGGGGTGCATACACCTCCTTTGGTTAACTCAGATCCCCAAGCGACCACTTCATCTGTCTATGTCACTTCTCTGGTGGCTTTGGAATTTGAGATTGTGACTCTTGAAAGAAACAATGACACAGATAGTTGTGTGATTGCCCCTGTGATCTGCGCCAGGTAGGGGGAGGTCAGGGAACTCTGAGAGCCGATCTGAAGGAGGAACGTGCCTTGTCTCTCAGGTTCTGGCCCCTCATAATCCCTCCAGGTCAGATGGAGACTCAACAACCAACGGGCCAGGCAGGTGAAGCTTCTATTCCTCTCTGTGCCTTCCAGATTGTGGCAATTTCAAACTCTATTAAATCAGGATTTTTTCTTTGCTGGTTGATGTGTATGATTTTCTGGCTAAGTGCATTTGTTGCCAGGAGCTGACATGCTTCAAGGATTGTTGCATAAGAGCGTGACAAGACATCCTAGTTCTTGCATGGGGGGGCGAAGGAAAGGGAGTTGTAAAAATCTGGGGACCTTGTGCCTGCGGATAAGAATAATGTAAATCCCGTTATTATAACTCTAAACAGGGTACTGAGCCATTACAGCATTCAATTATTTTGATGCTGCGAGGCAAAAGTTTCCATGTCTGAAATACTAGTCTACTTGACATTGGGCAAATGAGGTGGCATTTTTTATGGAGTGATGCCCATTTGTGAAGGTGGGAACTCATGCCTCTCAGCCTGGCCTTCCCTGAGCTCCTCCATTAATGTTCTTTGTACTAATATTAGTGGTCATATTTAGTGTTTTATAAAGGAAAAGCTTTCTGGAGAGATGGTGCAAGGTCAGGGAAGACCAGGTAAGGAGAAAACTTCCATTTCGTTGTAACTCTGAATTTCGGAACTGAACAAAGTTACTTTATCTTCCTTCCTGCTGGCTAGTGACGTTGAACATGTATTCATGTGCCTGTTGGCCATCTGTATGTCTTCTCTGGAAAGATATCTGTTCGGATCCTCTGTCCATTTTTTTTTAATTGGGCTGTTTGTTTTTTTGATGTTGAGGTATATGAGTTCTTTGTATATTTTGGATGTAAAACCCTTATCAGATATATGATTTGCAAATATTTACTCCCAATAAGTAGGTTGCCTTTTCATTTTGTTGATGGTCTCCTTTGTTGCACAGAAATCTTTTAGTTTGATGTGGTCCCACAGGTGAGGCACCGCTGATTTTTCACACTTATAACAGGCGTCTAACGTCCTCCAAAGCCTGGAAGCCAATGTAGAATGTTGGGACATTTGACTCTGAGTCTCCAGGTAATAAAATTCAGACTGTCATCTTCTCCTCTCACGGTAATTGGCCTTAACGCTGTCCAAGAAAACCCATGGCTGACAATCCCCATTCCAGAATTTGTGTCAAATTCTTCACAAATCAGCATGTCCCATTTCTGGCATCCAGTGATTAATCTCACCACCTTACTAGGAGAGCTATCATTGCCAAGTTATAACGATACATGGAGATCTAATTAAATTCATTGATTCAATTTTCGTGTGACTGAGTTATTGACATGGATGTGAATTAACTTATTTGTTTGTAGCCGAAGGCCAGTAACAGAATTTGAAGAGAAACTATGTCTAGATAACACTCAGCAATGGGCGAGAGTATGTCTAATTCAGACACTTGCTCACACAGGAAGGGGAGGTCTCCCAGGGCATAAGCGTCAGGGGTCGTTCTCTGGCGTATTAACCCCACCTATGAACAACCTCTTGGATATGCTCTGTCTCAAGGTAATAGTAAACTACAAAGACAAGGACTAAAGAAATCATGTGAAATCTCTTCATGGATGATCCAATTTGGAACTCTAGGAGGGGAATACGTTTTCTGCTATCAAGTCTCAACACATCCTTCATTCCAGCCAACATTCTATGTATTAAACATAACAAATTGAAAAACAATGGGTTGGGCCATTATCCTAAGTGAGATGATAAGCCAGTCACAAAACCAAATACTGTGTGATTCTACTTATAGGAGGTCCCTGGAGAAATCAAATTCATGGAGACAGAAGGTAGAATAGGTTTTGCTGGAGGCTGGAAGAGGGCAGATGGGGAGTTAATGTTTAATGGGGACAGAGTTTCAGTTCTGCAAGATGAAAGCGGTTCTGGACATTGGTTGCACAACCATATGAATATACTTAACGCTACTGAACTGGACACTTAAAAATGGCCAAGCTGATGAATTTTATGTTATATGTATTTTACCATAATTAAAAAGAAAATGTAGTGCTTACTACAAACAGCCAATAAGTCTGGAGCCACTAGAAGCTTTTAAGAGGAATTGCTTTGTACAGGGAATTAAAGGTTTACCCAACAGAGGGAAGGACTGGGCAAGCGAGTCCTATTGTTATCGAAACAAACTTGGGTCTGCTCACCCGAGCGCAGTAAAGCCGATCTACTGACACCAGTTTGGGATGAAGGAAAGTGCAGCGTTTACTGCAGGCGCCAAGAATGGGCGGCTAATGCTCAAAAGACCCGAACTCCCTGATGGCTTTTAGGGAAGGGTTTTTTTAAAGACAGGGTGAGGGAGAGCGTGGTGGGGTGTGCGATCAGCTCGTGGACCTTCTTCTGATTGGTTGGTGGTGAGGTAATTAGGAGTCAGCATCATCAACCTTCTGGTTCCCTCCAGTCTAGGGTCTACGTGCTTGTGGGCAGCAGACAGTTAACTTCTCCCACCTAATGGGGGTCTCAGCATCTGCAAAACAGCTCAAGGATATGGCTCAGAATATTATCTATAGTCTTTGAGGAGGAACTAAAGTTCTTGACTTTGTTGAATGGCTGAATTATTATTCTTTTGCCTTGCTTGACTGTTTTCTTTTCTTTCTGCATTTTCTCACTTCTCTCATTGAATTTGTTCTTTGGACCTTGGGGAAGGCTTAGGAGGCTAAAGTTTTTCTACAAACAAGAGACAGGTAGAGGACGTGGAGGGGTCAGTCCCAGGAAAGTCCCACAGGGCAGTGGTCCCCAACCTTCTGGCACCAGGGACCAGTTCCTTGGAAGACAATTTTTCCACGGATGGGGTGGGGTTGGTTCAGGAGGTAACGTGAGTGATGGGGAGCGATGGAGAGCAGCAGATGAAGCTTCGCTCGCTTGCCTACCGCTCACCTCCTGCTGTGCCGCCCGGTTCCTAACAGGCCGAAGACCGGTACCAGGGGTCGGGGACCTCTGCCATAGGGTCCTGCTCTGTTACACTATGTCACTGTCCACAACACCCAAATATCTGATTCTCAGGAGGAAACCAGGAAAATGATGGAGGAACTTCATTTTCATCATCCACCAATGTCCACCTGCTTTTCTGCACCTGCCACCAGAGGTGCACCGGAGAATAATGGCTTATTTTCTTTTCCACCTTTCAAATCATATGCAAGGACCTCTTAGAGGTAGATACTTATCAGAACTCTTCCACTGGCAGGGAGTCTAGACCATCTTCCATAGAATTTTAGAGGCACAGAGTTAACGCTAAATGTTGCTGGCCTCCGAAATAAAAGCAAACTTTTCTTTCCACCAACTTTACCTCTTTACTGGCTTTTGAGTGGTGAACAGCCAGACCTGAGTTCGGTAACATTATGATTAGGGTGGCTTATGGAAAATGTCATTTGAAGTGAAAAGGACATTTCACTCTGACATCTTCCCTACAGAGTGCATAAAACTGCTGACATAAAAGGCGATATTTGGGAAACACAAAGGGCTATAAAAAAATAGGAATTTATTTTAATATGTTAGAGAGTATATAGTTAGCACAAAAAACCTTGTGACTTCAGACGTACAATTACTGATGGCATGGCTAAATTAGTACCATGGTATTGTACCTTTCACAGACAGCATGCGTTTCTACCTTAGTTGAAGACAGGGAAAGAAGTCTAACCTAGGTTTACACTCCAAGGTTTCCTATTTTCTGTGGTGGACACATTCTTAGCTAGAGTTCTCTCCACATAGTGAAACCTAGCTTTTCTAGCCTTATACCCTTCCGGTGGTAAGTTTGATTGAAAGAGAACGTCTCATTTCCTCAGTCCCATTAATGTTTTGGGTTCACGCCTGGCCTAGAACTGAACTGGGTCAAGTTTCCAGTTGAACAGATCATGGCGGTAAAAGAATGAAATATAGTAATTTCTCAGACTTGAGTCACAGGCTGCTCTCTCTGAGCTGAGGAAGACATCATGTCCACCTAAACACATGGTTGGACAGTGGGGAAGGGGGGTGTCATCCCCCAGGGAATTTGGGGTCCCAGTAACAGAAGGAGCGATAATGTTTCCTGGGCAGACAAAAACAATAGCTAACTACATCATTGAAATTATTTCCTTAGGACACATTCTTACAAGTGAAATATGGATTCATAGTGTAAATACACATTTCAGGCTTCTGATGCAATTGCTAATTGCCTTTCAAAACAAAATGTTTCTGTTTATTTGGATACTCACCCCTGTGTGACTTTTTTTTTTAGTGATGTAAAATGTTAAAGCCTTAAAACTGGAATTTATAAAATTACTTGGAGTATGCCAAGTTGAGTTTTGATAACTAAAGACTTTCTTTATAGATGTTAGCCTGATAATCTTCATTAGTTCAAGTTTCAATTACAGGTAAAATGAGACCTTGATATTTAGCTTTCAAACAGAGAGGCATGAGAAAGAAAGAAAGGAAGGAAGAAAGAAGGAAATAAGGAAAGAAAGAAAGAAAGAGAGAGGGAGAGAGAGAGAGAAAGAAAGAGAAGGGAGAGAGAGAGAGAATGAATAGGAATAAACCGAGCTTTCTCCTTGAACAGATATGCCTCCATTTCTCCATTCTAGCACTAATAATAGTCCAGGAAAATGGCCACGGTTTTCCATTCTCACTGGTAGAAAATCAATATCAAGTTTTAAAAAATGTCTGAAAGGTAGCAATAAAGTCAAATAGAAGAAAATTGAAGCCAGAAGGGAATAAAAACATTCAAGATGATTGCTTCAACATCAAATTTACCACAAGAAGAAATATCACCATGGATCCATGATCAAGTTAGGAAACTCTCTAGATCTTTCTGAATTTCCAGACCACCTTTCCATCCAGCCTATGCTCCCGATGCTTTGAAATATCTCTCTGCTTTGAAAGATCTCTCGAAGAGTTCTTACAACCAGCTCTCTCATGGCAGGGACCTCTCTGAGTGTGAGTGAGAAGGGACAAAGAGGTGGTCCCCTTGACGGTAATTCTCAGGTCGACCTGGAAGTTGAGTTCTCAGGAGTTCCTCTGCTCCAGAAGGGGGCGCTCCCAGTGCAAACTCTAAGTGTGATGGATAATTTAGTCAGCACCTGCAGAACCCTGCTAGTTAGTGGTACCTCTCCAGTTTCAATCACTATCTGTCTTTTTCCCTCACCCTGACCTTGAAGCTTCTGCACAGCCACTGAATGTGCATGTATCCATCACTTGGTCTCCATAGCAACTGCATCAGACTATCAGCAAAGCAAAGGAATCCGACCTCCATTTGTTTATGATGCTCTTACCTAGATCAGGGTTTCTCAGTCTTGGTTCTATTGACATGACAGGCCTGAGAATTCTTTATTTGGGGGGCCGTCTTTCCCCCTGTAGGATGCTTAGCAGTGTCCCTGGCTTCTACCCATTAGATGCCAGTAGCACCCTTTAATTGTGACAAACTAATATATCTCCACGCATTGCTGAATGTCTCATGGGGGAGAAGTTGCTCCCACTTGGAAAACATCAAACTAGATCATGGAAACAGGGGACCAAATTGGATGAGGTCTCATAACTTCTTTTCACGTTTTTTCTTTTTTTTGGCTCTGTTTGGTCTTCATTACTGTGTGCAGGCTTTCTCTAGTTGCAGCGAGCGGGGGCTACTCTTCATTGTGGTGTATGGGCTTCTCATTGTGGTGACTTCTCTTGTTGTGGAGCATGGGCTCTAGGCAGGCGGGCTTCAGTATTTGCAGCACGTAGGCTTCAGTAGCTGTGGCACACGGGCTTAGTTGCTCCCTGGCATGTGGGATCTTCCAGAACCATGGCTCGAACCTGTGTCCCCTGCACTGGCAGGTGGATTCTTAACCACTGCACCACCAGGGAAGCCCTCTTTTCACTTTTAACACGAACTCATTCTAAATCTTGTCTGGTAACCACAGGGAAACTAGTAAGTAGCTACTTGGCCAGCACTCTGTGAATATTTAGAAGTAACTCAAAACTCTCACCTCAGTGTGTCACTAATTGAGATAGCATGTCTACAATTTATAAAGTATTTTATTGCTTTTTCTTTTCCGTGTGCTACTAATTGAGCCAGGATGTATACAATTTATAAAGTATTTCAATGTTTTTTTCTTTTATAAAAATAGTGTGTGCCTCTCATAAACGATTTCCAAAAACTTTGAAATTTACTTTGAAATTGACAAAGTAAAAAATGCAAGACACTATTTCTTTTCCTGCAACATCTATTCCCAGCATTCGCGTGCACAAACTTCTGAACAAATTGTACATTTTAAAACTATAAGTCAATGGCCGAAAGGCTTAGGACGAGTCTCGCCTTCATGGCATGCCAAGGAAATGCCATGCTCCCTTTGCTGTCCCCTCTGCCTGGAATGCTGTTCCTCCAGATGCTCTAGAGGAATGCTCTTCCTGTGGGCGTACTCCCTCATTTTATTCTGGCTTACTAAAATAGCCCTTCGCCAGAGTAGCTCCCCTGATACCTTATACATCAGCTGCCCAGTTCTGTGACATCTATCTTTTTCAGTGCCTTACTTTCCTTCCCAGTACCTGAAGTTACTATGTGAAATTTTATCATGTGTTTAACTGTCCATTTCATTATCAATCTTTAATGTCTCCCTTTCAAAGGAAAGCTTGTCTTTCTTGTTCCCTGCCATATCTTCAAGACCTAGAACAGCGCCAGCCACAACCTAGGCCCTCAATACATGTTGCTTTAATGAAAGAATAAAAGGCACATACCTGGTGGCGTGCATGCCTCTACCCTCTAATCCTATGCCCGTGGCAGACATTACTAATCACTATCAGAACTTTCCCACTAAGGTCACAGATGGCATCGGTGCTCTTCTTACTCATGCTGCCGATACAGCAGAGCTGCTGTTAATGTCAACACGGGGTCATCATCCTCTGTCCAAGGCTTAATGCAGGTCACTTTAGAAACACCTTAAAATTGTGATGGTAAGATTATTAAAGCATATTCCCATTCATTTCCTTTCTCCATATTTGTCAGATAAGTTACAAAATTTTGCAAAAGGAGCTGGGGAATAGTTTTAAGAACATAGGCTCTCTGCTTGTGTTTGGATTAAAGCTCCATGCCTTCCCAGCTGTGAGAACTTCAGAAAATTACCTTCCTGGGCTTAGGTTCCCTCATCTGCAAAGGGAGGATAATAATAGTACCAATTCCATGGGGTTTGGTGATGAATAAATGAGATAATAAATAATAAGTTAATGATAGAAAGCACTCAGAGCTTGGCCTGGTGTCTGTGTGTGTGTGTGTATGTATGTATATATATATATATATATATATATATATATATATATATATATATATATATATACACACACATATATATATACGTGTATATGTATATATTTATATACACACACACCGGTATGTACATTGCTATTGTTATATTTTTTTTATCTTTTATTTTCTTTACTATTTTAATGCAAATACCAAGGATTGGTGTTTCTTTTCAATTAACATCACCCATATCAACATACGTGGCTGTTCTCTGCTTTTAAGTATAAATACCAGAAATTTCATGGTATAAGCCCTAGAAACATGATTTTCAAATCCTTTTTTTTTTTACCACAACCCAGAGAAAGAAACACGTTTTCTATCATGACTCAACACATAATCACACACATTCAAACTGAAACAGAAGGTTCCGGAATTTGTGTGTACCCTTACTATCCTCAGTGTGCTTTGATGTATCTTATTCTGTTTTCTATTCTATTCTGTTGTGTTCTAGTGTCTCTTTTAAAAGCTGGCTCCAGTCCATTAAACTTATTAAAATTATTTTATACCCACAGTACATTGCAACCAGCAGTTAGATAGACAGCACTTGAGAGGCAGACCAGCTTTGGGGCAACAGTGCTTGTTTTTCATATGCATTGCTGAGAGCAGACATTCTTGGCTTAGGGGCAGGGGTCTAGCTTTTTAAAGTTGTCCAGGGATTGGAAAAAAGACAAAGGGCTATCATCTGAGCTGCATGTCACAGTTTCCCCAGAGACGTCCGTGGTGTGATGGCATCAGAAGTACAACAGGGTTCTGCATTGCTCTTCTGGTTGTGAGTCCAAACACAGAAAACAGTGCAGATTCCAACTAGCTGTCCACCCTGACCCCAACACTTGCCAGCCACTTGCCTATGGACCCATGGATTGCATTCTTTCAGGCTTGGTGTCCTCCTGCATCTGTGAAAATGATGCTACAATCTGACTTAGCTGCTTTTGAGGGTCCCATGCAGTAACAGAGATCAGACACTTAACACAGTGCCTCCACAGGGGAGTGACCAATCGTGTTGGTGGTTTCTGTTAATTGTATGCATAATAGTGTTACTGAATGCAAGTTTGTGAGCCCGCACAGTTGAGGCCAAACAAACCAAAACACTGGAGTTTGGCATAGAGAAGGGTTTATTGCAGGGCCATCCAAGCAAGGAGAACGGGTGGCTCATGCCCAAAAAACCCTGAACTCCCCAATGGTTTGGGGGGGAAAGTTTTTATAGGCCAAATCTGGGGAGAGGGCTGCAGGGTGTGTGACTTCTGATTAGCTGGTGGTGAGGTAAGAGGACAGTGCATCAGGAACCTTGAGCTCAGCCTGAAGTTACCGTCCTCCATCTGGGTGGGGGGGTCTCAGTTCCGGCAGAAGAACTCAAAGCTATCTCTATGTGTATCCCTTGAGGGGGAACCAGGACCCTGCCCCAGGGCTGCACTATTGTCTCCTGACTGCTTCTCCCTTATCTCTGCATCCCCTCCCTTCCCTGATTAGCAACTGTTTGAACCTGCCCTTTGGAACTCCGGGAAGGTCATGGAGGCTGAATGAAGCCTATTTCCTACAAACAAGAAATGAGGGACACGGAAAGGATTTGTACCCAGGAGGGGCCCACAGGGTCCTGCTCGGTTTCAATAGCAAATTATCAGAAACTACCTAAAGACCCCAAGTAGGAGACTACTTAGTTTTGTCAAAGCTCTAGAGGAAATTCCTTTTTGACGTTAATAATGAGTTTGTGAAGAACTTAGAATAACATAGACGATGTTTGTATTTAATATTGAGTGAACGAAGCAGGATTCAAAATATGTGTCAGGATGAACACAATACAATTAAAAGGCATAGAGGAAAATGAAGGCAACGGGCTAATATATTCACAAACAATACACTTGGTTGAGTACTTTCCCCTTCTACTTTTACTATATCTTTTCATTTTTCTATGATAAGATTTGTATTATAATAATAAAAGGGTTTCATATTTTAAAAGGCATACACTCTTCTAAATTTCAATTGTTAATCTATTATCGATATTGAGAAAAAAGGCCAGTGATGAAAAGGCATCCTTTCCCCTTGAAGGAATCAGGAGGATATCCATTAATCCAGTTAAAATGGCTCCAAACAAGCTCTCTCTGCCAATATTCCAGGCATGATAAGGCAGCCAGTCACAACGGGAGAGGTAAAAGTATGAGCTATTTCCCTGCAGAGCCAGCGACAAAAAATCGACATCAATTTCCAGTCATGAAACTATGGATTCCGTAATTATACCTATGAAGGGGTTTTAGAAAGAAGTGCATCAAAATAATATCTGAAGTAAACATTTGCAATAAAAAAGAGGAAATATAATCAAGAGAATAAAAAAGCTTGGGAAAAAAAAAAGTTACCCCTGCTCTCATTCCCACTGGCACATTTTCCTCCTGGCTTGGCTGACGTCTTTGTTCCAATGAGCATAACGGATGGAGAAAACAGATAATGGACCCAAGGCTATAAAATCAGGGAAACAGACAGAAGGGGCCCTCTTTCACCATGTATTTTCCTAAATGAGCCAGTTCCCACCAGTCCTGAAACTATAAAGGGCTCTGCAGTTGTAGCTTGCCAATAAGTATGGCTTGAAAACCCACAAAATGCATGTGTCCCTTCCAGGAAGCCACAGAGCAATACATATCACGCATACATAAAAACAGGGCCACTTGGACCTGTGTTCGTTGAACTCTGCAGAAGCTCATATCACTCAGCAAGAAACACAGCTTAATTTGCTACCAAGAGCAGTTTTTTTTTTCTTTTTCTACAATCCAGTCTCAGTTAAACAAAGGATATGTTCTTGAACTGAATTAAGGGTTTTGGCTTTTACTACTGAACCCTGGGAACAAATGTCATTTATATTGGAATTCACTGGGTTTGGCTCCTACGCTAAGGATTGAACCTAGAGTATTGCTGAAATCCTCATAAAAGTCTGATGTGTGTGTGTGTGCGTGTGTGCGTGAGTGTGTGTGTGTGTGTTGTATTATTATCCTTTTTTACAGACAAAATACTGAGGCTTACAGAGAAGGTAAATTCAATAACTGATGCAGCCATGGAAGCCAGAATACATCTGAAGCTTTCCCACTCCAGATTCTGTGCTCCTAACCCCGCTAGGGATACTCTTATATTTTTTAATTTAATTTTTACTTTACATTAGAGTAAAATTGATTTACAATGTTGTGTTAGTTTCAGGTGTACAGCAAAGTGATTCAGTGATACATATACACATATCCATTCTTTTTCAGATTCTTTTCCCGTATAAGTTATTATAGAACATTGAGTAGAGTTCCCGTGGGATAGATTAGGAATTTGGGATTAACATATACACACGACTATATATAAAATACATAATCAACAAGGACCTACTGTATAGCACAGGGAACTCTATTCAGTATTCTGATAATCTTATTTATTCCCCCCAAATTCCATTTATTGCACCAAAGTTTCATTTTTGTATTTGGTGAGTAGAGTGTAAGCTACACCCTTGACGTTCATTTGTGTTTGAACATGCCGATGAAAATGAGAATAGCATTATGGGGACCAGCCCTATTCTTTCAGAACAAAGGTTAGTAACTGATGGCCATCCCACTCCCTGCATCCTGCAAACACACTGTGCCTGGCACACAGAATGTAGAAAAATGTTTAATCCGTACCCAACATAGAAAAATAAGACAATTTTATATAAAAGTCTCAGTTTCTGGCTTTTTGTGAGACACTGGCTGATTTGGAAATTCTGGAAACACTCTAACTTGGCAAAGCTAATCTGAAGGCCAGGGACCCCCGTCCCTTTAGAGCTTTCTCCACCCACCTGCACCCCTACCTGTTCCTAGGGTCCCGGTGCTGGTAGCCCCCATTCCAGAAGCTTCTTACCCTTCCCCTTGTAGGTCCAGTGGCAAAAAAATGTAGATGAAATAAAAAGAATTTCTATCAGAGAAACAGAAGAGCTTGGCTAAAGAAAGGGATGAAAATTAGAGCCCTAATGAGCTACTGTGTCATAAACGAGCATAAATTACATTGTCAGTGCTATTTACAATTACATGTGGCACAGAACCTGCACTTATGTCTATTTAATTATTCCATGCAGAGGTTTTTTGTTTGTTTGTTTGTTTTAATAGAGATTTCTCATTATGGCCAAATAGCTCATTTAGAAGCTTCTGTTGTACATGAGATTCAAAACTAGCTATAAAAGGTTCATTATCATAGATTCAGAGGAAAACTGTGGCCAAGTATTTAAAGATTGGCAAATTCCTACAGAGATGTTCACGTATTTAGGAATAAAGTATAACGCTATGCCCTCTCTCTGTGGTTGTAGAAATACTGGGTTGAATTCCAAATAGCATGGTGGTCAGGTCAGCATAATCCTACCAGGAAAAATAAAACAAAATTTGGAAAGAAAATGCATTCGGAAATTTTTGCAAGGGTTGAAAAATCCCTTCTGAGTTTTTTTGTTTGTTTGTTTGATTGGTTGTTGTCTTTTTTAAGCATATAGTTCACAGATATTTCCTTATGTGTAAAAAAAACCTATGCCTCTTTGTAAAAATGATTGTAATGCCATTATTATTCTTAAATACAATAAAATGTCCTTAATATCATCAAATACCTAGTCAATGTTCAAATTCCCCACATGCCTGAGTCTAGTTTTAAACCTCTAATATGTCATGAGTAGATGCTACATTTTTTTTTCCCCATACAGGAGCATGGCAGCTTTTCAATCCACTTTCTCTCCACCAAACTTAGCAAATCCCATAATTACATCCATCTTTGCTGTATTATCTGGAGCTGCTCATTCCGTCATGAGAGTGAAGCTTGGTTTCCTGTAGGAGTCAGGTTAAATAACTAAATTATGGAGACAAAACCAGGCTTAGTTTGGTTTTAAAAATGAATTATGTTACCAGCCTAGTGGAAATGTCCAGAAGTGGATTGGAAGAAATGAAATCTGCTTTTAAATGAATGAAAGTCAACATTAAGCTTCGAGCCGCCGTAGCAGAGGTGAGAAGAAGCACAACCCCTGGGGTGAGAAAGTGGACATTTAGCATCTTCTTACCCTATAATAGTCCCAAACCATCCTGGGCTTGTTTGACAAGTAACTACTACCCCAGATGCAAATAGACAAAGCCCATGATCTTAAATATAAGTGCCACCAACCGACCTATGATGGCTTCAGTGGTTTTCAAGAACAACGGTCAAACAAAAGTTGTACTGGGGGAAACTCTTGGCAGAGCGATGGATATAGAAAGCCTACGTTGCTTCTGCGATGCAGGTTGGTCCACCTGTGGCTTCAGTAAACATTCTTACGTGACTTCCTTGATCCAAATGACATCTTATTAGAAAAAAATTAAACACAAAACATCATCAAGCACTCTCCCTATTTGACTATTCTGAAACTAAGTGCTTCAAACCTGCTTCATAAATGGTCTTATTGACATTTGGTTAGACAGTCAACACTCACCCTTGGGTCTGTTTCTATTTCTGGAACAAACAGCTTGTTTCCACCCAACCTTTGCCCTTCTTGTCCTCTGCCTGGAGCTCCTGCCTGGGTCTGGCTCCTTTGCACGTCCCTTCGTGGAGGACAGCATCCTCATGCCACCCCTGAGAGGAGCCTTCCCGAACCTCGCTGTCTACGGCTTCCTTGTGCCAATTTTAATCAAATCTACCAGGGTACAGTTTTCATACAACACAGCAGACTCATTTTAAATGTACTTTACAGGTGGTTGAAAGTCCCAAAACAAACACAACAGAATTACACATTTTTCTTCATCATCACTGAGGATTAATTATCCCAAAAGACCTACAATCTAAATCCTCATTTCCTGATTCCCAGACTAGTGTAATATTTTCCCCCAGATCATACAATTTAATCCAAAAATTGAAAATATACACAAAGAGATGAAAAGTCACACAAAAATAAGAAGTTTGAAAAAATGCAACCTTAAACAAAATAATTTGACCCAGATGGGCCTTGGAACTATCCGATGCCCCCTTTTCTTGGGTTTGCAGCCCCCCGCTCCTCCTCTTCACCTTTCTTTCTCCCACCTTTGAAGCCCCTCCCTCTAAGTCCCCTGCCAGGGCTGGAGGGTGTGTCCCCCAGGAGGGAGCCAGAAGGACAAAGTACGAGGACAAAGCCACATGCCCTGCCGTTGGTGGAGGGGTCCATCCTAGAGGTTCCATGTTGAGAGGGCAGACTTTGCCTTTGCTGTTATTTTGAGCAGAGAATGGACCACTGTGGATTGAGCAGACCAGCACCCCCTGCAGACTCAGGGGAAAGTGGAGCCTGTGGGGATGAAGCAGGGGTGGTCCTGTGTGTGGATTCCAGGTGGCCCACCACTTTCTCTTGGAATCAGCTGCCATTCTGTGAGGAAGCCCAAGCAGCTGGGCGGTGAGACCCTATGGAGAAGAAATGAGACCCTCCCCCCATCCCACATAATTGTGGATCAGGTCACGTGACAAACACGAACCTGCCAGCCATGAGAGTCTTATTGAAAAGGGATTCCCTGCTCCCAGTCACAGAATCACAGCTGACACCATAGAGGAGAGTGAAGATTCATGAGCAAAAAAAAATGATTGATGTTATTTTAAGCAATTATGTTTTGGGGGAGGGGATTGTTACCCAGGGATAGATAAGTGATAGTTCACCAAATGCGTTGGGAGGGAAAGCAGCAGAGAATGCTCTGCTTATCTAATGGGTTCTTCTCTTCTTGTTCCTGTTTATGCAAATTTTGGATTTGGGGCAGCTCTTTAATATCTCTAAAGAGATGTTGCTTTTTGTATATATTAAATAGGTACTCAGTTGTTCGCAGAGAGTTGGTAGACTAGAAGTTGACTCATCTTGTTTGAAATAGAGATATACCAGGCACTAGGATTTTCTAAAAATTCCCAAAATTCTCACATAAGAGTTGGCCTCTTATTTATTAAAATTAAATTATCTTGAAGTCATCTCCCAGTTTTGTGTCTTTGTGTCTATTTTTAGCAACATACATCAAACTGATTTCAATAAAAATTATTAAAAAAATTTTTAAATCTGGGTCACTTTTAATAGCTGAAAAAAGAAAGCCGGTTCTAAAAAATGAGTAAGATCTATTCCTTATTCTCAGAGAATTTTCATTCCAGCTTGGGAGACAAAGATAACCCACATTAATGAAGCAGAGACTAACCGCAAACAATTATATTTGATTTAGAACACTGTTATGCTGAGCGTGGAAACATATGCCAAAAACAATAAGTACTACGTCTACCATGGCACACTGTGGAATTAGCCAAACTAACTGACAATCTCATTAGCAATTACACATAAAATTTACTAGGAAAACTGAAATGAAAATTCATCTACAAGCAACTTAATTTCACTCTTATAACTTTGGTAATAGGGCACATTTGCATATTTTAAACACCATTGTGACTTTTATATAAATATAGAAGGGTACTCTTTGGACGCATCATTTTGGTGGAAGTAGGTTTGCTTTAGAAATCTCAATTGCACATGCTTTTATGTGATCCTGGAATAACTTCAAGGAATTAATTTCATGGTTTTGATGTAAATATCTTGGCTGGGTCCACCCTTGCCCAGGATTTCCATCGCTTGGCCCATGGGGAGGGGACCAGCCTCTAAGATGCCCTCAGAAATCCCCATCCCCTGGCATCCACACCCATGTGTGACCCCCTCCGCTTTAGTATGAGCTGGATTTAATGAATCTCTGCCAATGAACAGAATGAGTGATGAGATTACTTCTGAGATTAGGTTATAAAAAAGACTGCAGCTGTAATTTGAGGTGCACCCTCTTGCCTTCTCTGAAGGAAACCAGCTGTCATGAGGCAGCCAGTGGAGAAGCTTCAATGGCAGAGAACCAAGACTTGGCAAGGGCCATGTGCATTAGCTTGTAATTTGAGTTTGGGATAACTACAGGTCTGTATGACACTTTGATTGCAACCTCATAAGATTCCTTGAGCCTGAACCACCCAAGAAAAAGCCTCTCCCAGACTCCTAGACAGAAACGGTGAGATAATATGTTTGTTGCTTTCAGCTACCAAGTTTGGGGATTATTTTTGTTACACTACAATAAATAACTAATATATTGAGATATCTGCTTGGAGCTTTATTTACAGTGATTTATAATTTGTTTAGACTAGAAGGTTGGCTTTGATGTCATCAGGAAAGATTTTTGGAAGGCTGACATTTCACAAGTGCCAAGATACACTGGAAAAGAAAAAATACCAACCTCTGTGTGGAAAAGGCACTCCATTATAATCTCAGTCACTGGTTCACAACCCTGGCTGAGCGTCCAAAGTATCCGAGAAGGATGTGTAAAGTACACATTTACGTGTAATTCAGATTTATTAGATTTCAGGTGGGACTCTAGAATCTGGATGTTATACATTTCCCCAGATCATGGTTTCAATCAGTCAGCTAGGGAGCCCCTTGACTGACAGCAATGAGTTCATTGACCAGGTAATTACACCATATGGTTTTGTCCCAAAATTTCTGGATATGTGATAACTATAATATACGCTCAAATCTATAGTAAGAGATAGACCCTGAAACTCCCAGTAAAGAAAGATTTATTTCTTTCATATTAGAGGATGCTCTTATATTTACTTCACTTATAACTTATATACTATTTGGAGAAAACACATTAATTGCCTTCAATTAATGATAGTTTTAGATACTTGTGAGATCACCTGACATTATTAATTAAAGATGAAATAAGAGAAGAAGAGGATAGAGGGGGAAAAAAAAGATAACGTTTAAGAAGACAAAAACGCCAGAGGGGAGGAGAAGGGAGAAGAGGAAAGAAACAATAATGGGACATTGAAAAAAGATTTAGCGACTATTTCTTAGGGTACGACTCTAAAATCAAGAACATTAAATACTGTTGTAAACATTGCTTAACAAAGCAATGTGGAAGTTATTGGATTGTGATTCTGCAGTACTCACTGGACAAGGGAACGACATAAATGTCCTAAGTTTAAACAAATGTGCACTAATCGCTTGGGATGAAATTTCTAGCCAAAACATCAAAGACACATTCCACATGTGCTTTATTTCAAGCAACTTAGAAGGTGGAAAATTGCGTTAGCCAGTGATGCTAGATTAATAAAGTTGTTGCTGTCAAATGTATATATGATGTATTTAAATAAATTGCTTTAGGAAATACAAGAATGAGAAAAGCAGTCTTTCTAACATCCTATATAACACCCGATTTTAAATAGGATTAACTAAGTTAATACATATTGTAAGTAGACTCATGAATTTGTCACCCACATACCTAGAAGTTTATACATGCAAATTCTTTTTTTTACTTCTCTTCTCTATCCACACACATACAACTATTTCCTGTGGGGCAATTAGTTAGCACAGACTTTAAGACTCAGTTACTACAGCTGATTGGAAAATGAGTTGCACGGTTGACAGAGCATTTGTTGCTGTTAAAGATCTCACTGGAAGATCAAGAGATTCCGACAATGAGGCAGAAGCTGGTACTGAATAAACTGTAACTCTCAACCAGCAAGCAGAAGCCATAAAGCAGTATCACGAAAAAAATCTTACACATTGAATGACTTTGCATATTACCGTGGTCCACATGGAGTATGGACATCTAGCAAGAAAACTGAGAGATCAGAGGATTGCAACAGAGGATCAACAAATAATTCCATATATCCCTAGAGGAACACCAGTGAGCCTTGGAACTTAAAATGAACAAGGACCGAGAACAACTGTTTAGGTTACTAAGGATTACGGACAACAAAATATAACCAATATAATAGCAGAGTAAGCAATAGAATGACAGGGGCTTCCCTGGTGGTGCAGTGGTTAGGAATCCGCCTGCCAATGCAGGGGACACAGGTTTGAGCCCTGGTCCGGGAAGATCCCACATGCCGCAGAGCAACTAAGCCCATGAGCCACAACTACTGAGCCTGCGTTCTAGAGACCATGAGCCACAACTACTGAGCCCGCGTGTCACAACTACTGAAGCCTCCATGCCTAGAGCCCGTGCTCCACAAAAAGAGAAGCCACCTCAGTGAGAAGCCCACGCACTGCAACAAAGAGTAGCCCTCGCTCGCTGCAACTAGAGAAAGCCCACGTGCAGCAATGAAGACCCAACACAGCCAAAAATAAATTAATTAATTAATTAAAAAAAAAAGAAATAGTATGACAAGGAATTAAAAACACAGTAGTACCACCATTTCAGATTACTGAGGTATTTTAAGTTAGACTTTTGGCATTTTCAGCTGCATGTTTGAGTTCCTTTTTCTCCCCCTCCTCTTCTTATTGAGAAATAGCATATGTGCCACACACAGAAATATTTGCCTTGGGGCTATGAGTCTCCATTAGGGAGACTTTGAGACTAGGATACTACAGCTGATGGGAAAATAAGTTCAATTACCAGTTCATACAAGTGACATAGTAGGTGTAAGAGGATGGGCTTTGGGGTGATGGTCAGCTGGGTTGCGAGAAACAACCCGAATTTATCAGCTTGAACAAGAAGAAAACTAAGAGTTAGCTTACAAATAACTCAAGTATCATTTTTGGACCTTAGCAGAAATGATAACTCAAAAGGACATCATTGTGACCACGAGTGACCAGGAGAGCTCTTGAGTGTCTGATTTCTTTGTATTGAACATGCACACAGTGGCTAGAACTGGCCCATGGAATCCCGACTTGAGTTTCCAAAAACACAAAATCTCTGTCTACCTGAATTTCATTTTTATTCTGTATATTAAGTAAAGCATACTGGTGATGCTATTTTGAAGAGGTAGTGTCACTCCTGATAAGTATTTACAAATAATTTATAAGCTCATCCACTTTCAAAAATGCAGATTGTGTCATGGTTTGGTGAATGGAAGATCTTTATTCTAAATTTTATCCTTCCTAGTTGGATGGAAAGATAGCATTGGCTTACATAGTACACAACTTCAGCTGTAGAAGTTTGCTTGCCTACTTTCTATTTGAGGCAGACATTTTGGACCAAAGAAACTCAGTTTTAAAGAAGGTATTCATATTTCATGTACTCTTTAATCAAAGGTGGTGAATTAATTTTAACTAGTGCGTTTCCATAATGGGCATTGTGTGGCAAGCATCCGTAACTTGATTAAAGTGTATAAAAGATTATTTTTGGAATGAAAAAGAAGGCAGTATTACTTTTGAGGAAGAAGACATTATAAGAGACATATTCAGTGTGTTAAACTACCTCCAAAAGAAGATATGTTGGTTCTGAGTTAGTAATGAAGATGATTTTTCTTATTCTTCTCTGGTTCATCTTTAAGGATATTCTATTGCTTATTTAGCTGACAAAGATGAAAAGAATTATAGAACAAGCTAAGAACAGTCATTTCAAAGTAATTTGAGAATTCCTCCTGCTTATGGAGGAATAATCTCTTTTTAAAATAAGCATTTTAAAAAGATACTAGTAACAAGCACACTATAATTACATTGTTTCTTTCCCCCATGAATCTACTCTTGGGCCCTCTTTGTATTTTTTACCACCCTTCAGTAGAAAGGGCAACAAGTCCATGGACTTTGAAGTATTCCATTTATTTCTTTTGCTTATTACAAGAGAGGAAATTTATACTATTTCAGTTGTGAAACTACTATCAAATGCAGGAATACACTTTAACAAAATTTTTTTAAAGTTTTTGGTTTTTTTGTCTTGGTTATAGAACAGAAGGATATGTGGATAAACTTGAAGTAAGAAAATGATTATATATACATATGTATACACACATTCATATATATCTATACATATGTATACATACACACATATATATTGAATACATACACATATAGAAATAAGGGCAGCTAGAAAAGTCGACTTTTCTGTATATTACTTAAAGAAGTATTGTTTTACATGGCAATACATATTATGCATCATTTCACATATTGCTAAAAAATGAAGACTACCTCTCACTTCTGAATTTTTCTATCTTAATTTTGGGGAGAGGAGGACAGCTGAGGTTAATTGATTGGAAAATATTATGGCACGGACATTAATAGGATTCTTATATATTACAGAATTTTTTTTTTTTTAATTTTTTTTTCTTTTTTTAAAATTAATTAATTAATTAATTATTTTATTTTTGGCTGCATTGGGTCTCCGTTTCTGTGCGAGGGCTTTCTCTAGTTGTGGCGAGCGGGGGCCACTCGTCATCGCGGTGCGCGGGCCTCTCACTGTCGTGGCCTCTCCTGTTGCGGAGCACAGGCTCCAGACGCGCAGGCTCAGCAGTTGTGGCTCACGGGCCCAGCCGCTCCGCAGCATGTGGGATCTTCCCAGACCAGGGCTCGAACCCGTGTCCCCTGCATTGGCAGGCAGATTCTCAACCACTGCGCCACCAGGGAAGCCCCTATTACAGACTTTTTATTTTAAAATTATTTATTACTGTGTAAGAAAACCCAAACTCAGTGATTTTAAAATGACAGCATTTACTTCCCCAGGGATACTCCTCCCTCTCCGGGCTAGAAGGGACATGCTGGTCTCTGCTTTACTTGGCATCAGCCAGGCCAGCTGAAGCCTGGGACAGAGTCACCTGAAGGCGGCTCACACACATGTCCAAGGATGATGAGGGCTACCCACTCAGACCTCACTGGACCTTCCCATGTGGCTGATTGGCTTTTTCAGAGCATGCTGGCTGGATTCAAAGTGGGAGAGTCCCAGGAGGACTAAGAAGAGGTTGTATTGCCTTTTCTATCCTTACATGGGAATGCCCACAGCCCAACTTCGGTCCAGTCTCTTGATCAATCTAGTCACCAAAGACCTCTCCATCCCAAAGCAAGAGAAAAAAAAAAAAAATCCAAATTTTGGGGAGGGCATGTCGTGGCCATTTCTTGCAGATTTAATCCACCACACTAATAATGCCCAGGATTGTCAGAGTTAGCATGATAATCACAAATACTCAGTGTTTTACCCACATCGTGTAACTTGTCCATCACAGTGGTCACGTAAGGGAGAAACTCTGATTACCCCCATCATCACAGATGAAGTGCAGTTTGAAGAGGCGAGTGGCACGTGTACGTTATACAGACAGTACGTGCAGGAGCTGAGGTTGATACCAAAAACGTGCACAAGAAATTTATTTTATTCAGGTCAGTATTGAAGAGAAGTTGTGACCTTTAGCGCAACCTGTACCCATGTTTAGATTTATTTCTTTTTTGTTTAAGAAAAATCCACAGAATCCCTGTCCTGACACAGCCTAGGAATTTGTGTCCCTAATTTCCTTAAGGACTTTCTCTTGACTCAACCAATGAACCTCCTGGACAGAGAAAAATAACACATTTTTTAACCTTGTGACCAGGTCAAGACTTAACATTTAATACGTATAAACGACCATCTTTCCCTCTCCAGGTAATGGAATAGGCCAGTTTAGCAGGTGAAGAAGTTCAGATGCCTGTCATAAGGTCACGGTTTTCTATTCTGCACACCTCTGTGCCCTGCATTTCAAGGATGTGAAAATGTGAGTGTGTCTTACAGGGTCACGGGATGTTGCAGGATGAATGGGAGTCCTCACCTCCTGCATCCCCAGGCTGTAGGACAGAGGGGACCCTCTGGATTAGCATGTGTTTTTACCATTTCTGTTTTCTATTGAGTTGACATCTGGGGTCTTGCTGGTTAGGGAGGGACTGCCCCTCTTGATTAACTAATTCATAGAGATAGATAGCAAACAGTTCCCACCTTCCATTTGTAAACCAACTAATCCAGAGTCCACACCCTACCCCCTCCTCTACTGAGTTCTTACACTCTGGGCCACTAAGCACATGCCCTAATCACCTAGGGACAGCCCCTATGTCCTAGAGACCAATGGAATGATTCAAACTGGCCAAACCTAAGCCTGCTTACCTGCTGTTGCCTGCTCCTTCCCACAGAAATTGCAATAAAGACTCCTGACCCCATTTTCCTCCCAGCCCTCTGCCTCTTGACTGACCTGGTACTTCCCCGAATGGCCCCTCATGGCCTGGGACACCCCCTCCTCGTAAGAACTGTAACAAACTATTTTTTTTTCTATTTGAGGCTTGTGGTTATAAGTTTGTTTTACTTTATTTTATTGGAGTTGATTTACAATGTTGTGTTTCAGGTGTACAGCAAAGTGATTCAGTTATACATATCATATATTCATTCTTTTTTAGATTCTTTTCTCACGTAGGTTATCACAGAACATTGAGTAGAGTTCCCTGTGCTACAGAGTAGGTCCTTGTTGGTTATCTGTGTTATATATAGTGTGTGTGTTCATCCCAGGCTTCTGATTTATCCCTCCCCACAGGTTTCCTCTTTGGTAACCATAAGTTTGTTTTCAATATCCATAAGTCTGTTTCTGTTTTGTAAATAAGTTCATTTGTTTCTTTTCTTTTTTGAACTATCTTTTCAATGACAGTCATGTCCTGATCTGTCTGCCTCACCATACCCAAGGGAGGTATAACTGAGAGACCTACCTTTGACAACACCTTATGAATAGAAACTTCAAGTTAGCTGAGATGATCTTGTAATTGTCTACAACTTTCTGCAATAAAAATAAAAATAGATAAAAATAAGTAATAAAAATAAAAAATAAATAATAAAAATAAAAATAAATAATAAAAATAAAAATAAAAATAGAACTATAGAGCTCTGGGCATATAACTCTACATAATACTGAATGGTCATGATGTTCAAGGTTTTTCATTTGCTTTTGAGTCTGTAGGTCAGAATTTCAGGTGTGATGTGTGAATGTATTTTTTTTTTGCCAACTCTGCTGTCAAAATTGTTGACCAGTTCTCTGTCAGCCTCCATACAGATGCCTTTTGGTGAAGTCTCAGATTACAGAAGAGAAGTGACCTTGGAGACCAGGATAACAGGAAGAAATTCCAAAGGCAATAAATGACCCTTGATTCTTCCACTGGCCTGAAGGGGGAGCCTCTGAGTCTTGATTTAATTAACACATTTTGCATTTGCTAAAACCTCAACCAGCTACAACAGGTGTCTCAGGATTTCAAAAAAGAGTTGTTGGTGGGACTTCCCTGGCGGTCCACTGGTTAAGATTCCACTCTTCACTGCAGGGGGCGCTGGTTTGATCCCTGGTCGGGGAACTAAGATCCCACAGGCTGTGGAGCATGGCCAAAAAAAGAAAGAAAGGAGTTGTTGGTTAATGCAATCTATCGACCCACCTAGCAAAAGAAAAGAAAAGAAAAGAAAAGAAATGTTTCCAAGAATTTCCATTAGGGAGCATGCAACATAATAAATGGTGACAAATTAAATTTTTGTCTGTGGAGAAAATAAATTGAAATATTGAGTGCCACTTGCACCACCAGAATTAAGACACATTTCTCTGTATGAGCCGTCGGGGATAAATTGGTTCCTGGAAGATGTAATAAATTCAGCCTTGTCTCTGAATTCCAGGATGAATATAAACACATTTCTTCAGAAAGCTGGTTTCCAAAATTCCATCAGAAAATGGCTTTTGCTTCACCTACCAGCCAGAAAATTATAGGTCTCAAAACAGCCTTTATTTTTGCAACGATTTACAACTACCCATTCAGTTACTTTAACTTGTATCTGACTTAGATTGGTTCAGTTAAAACCACGTTTATCCCAAGCATGGATAAAATCAGAATATAATTAGTACAGGGTGAACCCTTGCTCGGTTATTTTCCAGAGTAATTTCTTAGAACTGGAATTTCTGAGTTGAAGATTTTGCACAATCTTGAAGGCTTTTCACGTATTTTGGCTATTTCTCTCAAGGATGCTGTGCTCATTAGCCATCCTGGCAACACAGTATACACTGGCCTGTTTTTCAGCCCCTGTAGGTATCTCCGTGGGCAGGAACTTCTCTCCATTACTAGCTGTCTCCTTGGTTGCTTATTTGCAGGACTTGTCATCCCACAGGCTCTAATCCCAGATAACAGCCAACCCAAGTCTCCTCCACAAGGAGCCCCAGTACATTTAAGACAGCCATCAGCTGCAGTCAAGGGAGCTGGGGCTCCGTCCAGGCTGGACGGGAGCCCATGAGACACCCTGTCTGCCGGGAGAGCTTGAGAACATGAAAAAATGCCCGCTTTCTTCCATCCACCAGAGTTCTTTCTTTTCACCCCAGCTCTCCCCAAGTTCATGTTAATGAAAGGGGGATAGTCATTCCAAGAGGCTAGTATATTTATCACAGCAAGACAATGTCTTCTTAAGGAGGAACAGTAAAAAACAAATAAAACATAGACGTTTTTAGGTATCCCAGGTTGGCTAGGCAGGCAAAGAAGAAATAAGGTTGGCAAAGTTGCAGAAGGGCAGGTAATATTGAAGAAAGGTCAAATCATTCACCCTCTAAAAGCATTTAATTTCTTAATTTAACGGTTAATCGATAAGTGTTCACTGTTGCCCACTGGACCTGAAACAGAGCAGGACCCTATGATCCGTGCCCCTATCCCCATGTCCTCAGCCTGCCTTTTGTCTGTGGAAAAACTTTAGCCAAAGAGTAAGTTTAATCAGAGAAGTGAGAAAATGCAGAAACAAAGGAAAACAGTCCAACAAGACTAAATAATAATAGTTTAGTCACTAAGCAGAGTCAAGGCCCTTTCGTTGCTCCTCAAGGGCTATAGATCATATTCTGAGCCGTGTCCTGGGAGCCGTCTTGTAGACACTGAAACCCACACCAGGTGGAGAAGTTAACTACACGATGACCAGACTGTAGCCATGACATAAGCTGCCACAATTCCGAGAACTGGCCTCCACGAAATGGGAACAAACCGATCCTGGAACTGAAGACTCACTGTACTGAAAACCATCAAGAGGACGCTGGTCAGACCACCGATGACCAGTTTCAAGATGCCTGTCGGAGCTGCCTGTGCTGGTTCTGCACGGAGCCCCCTCCCTCCGTCTATAAAACCTCTTGCCCCTGATTATCAGCGTGGGGTGGGGGAAGAGTGTCTGCCTTTGGACAGAAGTCAGCCCTCACCTCCCCACCCCAGTTGCCAGCCTCCAAAATAAAGCAAACTTTCCTTTCCACCAACCTGGCCTCCCTATTGGCTTTTGAGCGGCGAGCAGGACCCCACTTCCAGTAACAGACCAACTTTCACAACTGAATACACCTGTGTTTCTTTCTCCTGGCTCAAGACACAAAACACACGCAGCACCCAGAGTCCCGTCCTTGGGCATCCTTCCTCCAGCTATGTCTGCCTGGCTCCCCAGGGTGGCCACTCAGAGAGGTTAGTTTTGCCTGTGTCTGTCTTTTATATAAATGGATTCATGTAGTAGAAACATACTCTCAGCTTCTTTTACTCGAAATTATGTTAATTGTATCCATATTTTTATATTTTGCATTGTGTATTCCCATCATTGAACAGTTTATATTTACATCATATACATTATATATTGTTTTATATAACACACATTATATTTTATCTAGTACCTATTTGTATGTTATATGAATATACCAGGATTTACGTTAAGTCTTTGGGCATTTGGTTTGTGTCTAGTTTCTGGCTCTTCTAAATACTGCTGTCTGGAATATTCTAATATATGAATTTTGGCAAAAAATACGCAAGCAATCCTACTGAGTGTATATTTAGGGGTGGGATCGCTGGGTCATGGTGTACGCATATGTTTAGCTTTGGTAGGTACTAGCTTTCGCAGATAGTACTGAACAATTTCACAAAGTGGTCCTATCAATTTTGCTTCATCTTTTTATTCTTTTTATTTATTTATTTTTAAAATTTATTTTTGGCTGCGTTGGGTCTTCGTTGCTGTGCACGGACTTTCTTTAGTTGCAGCGAGCAGGGGTTACTCTTCGTCGTGGTGTGCAGACTTCTCATTGCTGTGGCTTCTCTTGTTGCGGAGCACGGGTTCTAGGCATGTGTCTTCAGTAGTTGCAGCACGCAGGCTCAGTAGTTGTGGCTCGTGGGCTCTAGAGCGCAGGCTCAGTAGTTGTGGCGCACGGGCTTAGCTGCTCCGCGGCATGTGGGATCTTCCCGGACCAGGGCTCGAACCCGTGTCCCCTGCATTGGCAGGCGGATTCTTAACCACTGCGCCACCAGGGAAGCCCCGGTTCATCTTTCTAATTTTCTATTTTCATTTGCTTGAGTAAACTTATTGCCTATTAGATTTTATTACTTTGTCTCCAGTATATGGGTTTTCTAAAATATAGTTTGGGGATTCTTTTTCTTTCTTTCTTTTTTATCCCATTGGGCATTGAACTCTGTGTTTGTTGTTGTTGTTTGGCTGTGCTGCGTGGCTTGTGGGATATTAGTTCCCAGACCAGGGATCAAACCCAGGCCCTCAGCAGTGAAAGCATGGAATTTTAACCACTGGACTGAAAGGGAATTCCCTGAACTCTGTTCTTAAAGGAAAATTAGCATCCTTTATGGTATACTCATTTGGAGTCAAATTGCTTGGGTTCAAATCCTGGCTTTGACTCTTACTAGCTGTGAGATTTTAGGCAAATTACTTAACCTCTCTGTTTTCTCTCAGAGTTTTCATCACTGAAGGTGAGATAATAATAATTCTTATCTCATAGGTTGTAAGGATGGAATGAGTTCTTATATGTGAAATTTTTGGAAGAGTCCACGTCACCATGTAGTGGTTATATGCATGTGTTTCTATTATTTCTTAAATAAAAAGGTTGACTCAAAATATTTTAAATGGCAAAGGCAATGAGATTTTTTATAGTAGAAAAAAGTGAAGATAGCAGATGATTTACTTTTTCATTTTTGCAATGCGCTTTGAAAATATTTTTTATACAGGTCAAGAGGAAGCATGGTGTTATGAAAAGAATCTGGGACTTCCCTGGTGGTGCAGTGGTTAGGAATCCACCTGCTAATGCAGGGGACACGGGTTCGAACCCTGGTCTGGGAAGATCCCACATGCCACGGAGCAACTAAGCCCGTGCACCACAACTACTGAGCCTGCGCTCTAGAGCCTGCGAGCCACAACTACTGAGCCCACGAGCCACAACTACTGAAGCCCGCGCACCTAGATCCCGTGCTCCGCAACAAGAGAAGCCACCGCGATGAGAAGCCAGTGCACCGCAACGAAGGGTAGCCCGCGCTCGCTACAACTAGAGAAAGCCCGCACGCAGCAGTGAAGACCCAACTCAGCCAAAAACAAACAAACAAACAAACAAACAAACAAATAAATAAATACATATATATTTTAAAAAGCAGAAAAACTTGCTTTAAAAAAAAAAAAAGAAAAGAATCTGAGTGTGCAGTAAAGAATTTCATTGCCAAGGTCATCTCTGCCACTGTCTAGATGATCTCAGAGAAGCTACTTTTCCTCTTGTGTCTCCCTGGTTTCACGTGTAATGTGAAATAAGGACCGGTCCTCAGGGTGTGGTGAGACCGGCATGCTGGGTGTGGTCAATGCATCTGGGCCCCATTTGGAGGTGAGGACGTAACAGTCTTTCCTACTCCTTTGCCTTGGGTTGCAGATACTGTTAATGGCTTAACCAGAAGTGTTTCTCCTTCTTTGGTCAGGTACTGGGGTGAATGTTCTCACCTCCAAGCAGTAAGTCCCAGAGTCTTGGAGATGAATCGTGATTGGATTACACATGCAGACTACTCAGAGCTCTACGGATAAATAAGACACATCCTAGACACCAAAGAGCTTATAAGGTGGTCCTTTGTACTTTGTAAGCTTCTTTACAATTTATTTTTAAGTGTTTTACTCTGTTTGGACTTTGCTATTTCTAGTCATTTAATAAACAAAACCCAAAAACATACGTGGAAGTTAGATGTGAAATGGTGGTGCCCCACTGGATGGAGATAGGGAGTTGGGATGGAAGTGCCATGTGGGCAGGTGACTCAGGGGACCCATGAGTACAGGTGAGGGAAACCTGTCCCACACACCTGTGACAGCATCAGTGGTCTGTCCTCAAATTCCACCGAAGGAGGCACTTTTTAGGTGATTGGTCCTCTGGGGGTAGTTTGCATCAAAATCAAATCGAGTGTCAAAGCAGTCAGACTAAACTGTATTTTTAAGGTTTGAAGCATGAGAAGGAGGGACCTTGATTGTGTGGAGCTTTGTAGCAGCCTCTGGAGAGAAGATGGGGAGGAAGAGAAGGCCGGGGAAGAGAAGGCAGCTGCAGGGTCCAGGGGCCAGCGTCCCCGCAAACAGAAAAGAGTGTCTGGAATCCACGAGTCTCCCTGTGAATTATTTATGTCGAGATCCGACTTTACAGCTCATTTCAAATGTTTAATTTCCCCAATGATGGCAAAATGAAACCTCCCTCAGAGACTCTAAGAGTCTGTTGGAAGCCATGAGTGCTTGTTTAGCGTTGTCATTGGCCGTCAGATACGTAGTCCTAAATATTTACGGATATATGAATATATAAATCTTTATTTGCTGCTGGTATTAGGTAGTAAAGCCCAGGGTTACAGCAGAAATTGTCCTTTGGCCTTAAGCACGCCAAGGAAAGATTTCATGGTCTGTTTTCTCCTTGCACCGTTCAAGGGAAGGGGAAAAAATGCCTTCCTGATTCCAGACTTTCTGCCTATGGATCCTTCCTGAATTGGGTTTATAAACAACCCTTGTAGCGATTCTGTGTGTCTCCAATTTAATGCTCTTCCTCCTGAGCCTTCCTAGGTCCTCCAGTTTGTGAGTAGTTGGCTTCTGGGGAACTGAGTCCCTGTAAGCTCCGCCCCTACCCCACCCCCTGCTAGAGTTCCCAAATCCTAAATAGAGGACGCACAGTTACATTTGAGTATCAGACAAACAGCAAAGAAAATTTTATTATAAACAGGTCCAGAAATTTCATGGGACCTACTTATACTAAATATATAAACACTATGTCTAAATATTTAAATATTAAATAATAAATTATATTACCATTTAGTTAATTATATAATATATAGCATCTATAAAAATAATAAGTATATCGTACTATATAAAAAGATATAATTCTATTACAATGTAAGTAAACATTAAGTAATAAATGTATATAACACAGTAAATATGAAATAAATAAAGATTCATAAAACTGCATTTTCTCAAATTTATTAAATTTATTAATCTAACACAATCATCATTTAATTATTATTTATTATAGTATCATAATTTATTAACCATATGAATTTTCTTCTTTTCCATTATGGTTTATTACAGGATATTGAATATAGTACCCTGTGCTATACAGAATGTTTATCCATTCTATAGATAATAGTTTGCATCTGCTAATCCCAAACTCCCACTCTCCAACCCTCCCCGACCCACCCCTTGGCAACCACAGGTCTGTTCTCTATGTCTGTGAGTCTGTTTCTGTTTCGTAGATAAGTTCATTTGTGTCATATTGTAGATTCCACCTATAAGTGCTATATGATATTTGTCTTCCTCTGTCTGATTTACTTCACTTAGTATGATAATCTCTAGTTGCATCCACATTGCTGCAAATGGCATTATTTTGTTCCTTTTTATGGCTGAGTAATATTCCATTGTATATATATATACCATATCTTCTTTATCTAGTCTTTTGTTGATGGACATTTAGGTTATTAACTGTATTAATAATTGTAATATTGTTATTAACTGATAAGCATAATTTATTAATTATATTTGACTTAGTATACATAAAACATAGGGTATATACTATGTATACATACATATACTATGTTGCATGAATACTAAATTTAGTATAAATAAATATATATATATATATCTCCCCTATATATATGGGAGAAATTTCCCAAGAAATATCTGGGACCTACTTGTACTAAAATTTTATTGTATACTAAATATATCTGTATTTGCATATTGCTAAATCTGGCAACCCTGCCCCTTGCATCTGGGGAGAGAAATTTACAGAGTGTGCGGGGGTCTCAAGGTGGCATGCTCACTGGTGAAGGAGGGTTTGGGGACGGATGGAAATGAGCGTTTGGATGCGACATGCCGAGGGCCTTAATCACCACCTGGGGAAACAGAGAAAGGAGGGCCAGTCCCTACACTTGCTGCGCCTACCTTTCCCACTTTCTACCAGGTTCTTCTACCTTTAGTTTGCTAACCTAGATGACAGCCAGAGGTGATATTTACAGCTCACCTGGATTGCTCCTTCAGTGACAAGAATTATAACTCTGGTTTCTGCGACCTGGGCTAGCTTATCTGTGGGCCCAGAGCGGGTGCTGTCTAAAACTTATGTATTTTTCTTTTAATAAAACTTTGTTCTTCCTCTGTCATAAAGGGACAGTCTCTCTCCTTGCTTCTTTTCTTTTCCTCTCCACCAAAGTTCCTGGCGTGTCCTTCAGGTAAAACCTCTTCCTTCCCGTCGGCACCTGGAGGATCTGTGTTAAAGGTTTCTCAGACATGGACAGATTGGAGGTTATTTCAGCTCCTGGACCCCCAGTTAAGATGCTAAAACAAATGATGCTCTAACCTCCTCTTCTGATCTTGATCTAAACCTGAGCTTTTTGTGTTTGAAATTGTGTTTTTAATGAGAAACCTTAAAATTGGTACAGTGTGATGTCTCCTCTCCCGGAGAGGATATTCGTGGAAATATTTAGACCTAAAGCACTTTAAGTGAATTTCCGCAGCATCCACACTACTAACTCTCTGGGAGGCTGTTGCAGGAGTCAGGGGAGGAGGCCAGACATTCTGTATTTACTATGCATTTCTTTGTATAGAATTTCTGAAACTGATAACAGAATCCAAGCTCCAGATTCCATCTTCTTTAACTTTAAATAAAGCAAGTAGGGGCTTGAGACTATCATTTTTTTATATGAAGACAAAAAGGTCATGGCTAGTTCTTTTAACCACCTGGATATCTTCCCACTTCATTTCATTCAAAACCATATTACCAACCATCAGTCACACTCCTGGATATATTTTTCCATGGAGCAAAATGTCCCCACAAGAAAACCTGCCCACTCTTGTTCATAACAGCTTTATTTGTCATAAACATAAACTGGAAACAACTAAATCCCTTTGCAAAGGTGAATTGTGAAACACACTGTGGTATGTCCAGAACGTGCAATCGCTACTTGGCAGGAAAAGGAACATGTTATTGATACACACAGCAACTTAGATGGGTGTCGGGGACATTACGTTGAGTGAAAAAAAGTCAATCTCAAAATATCCCATATTGTATGATTTCATTTATAATATGATAGTTTGCAAATGACAAACTATGGAGATGGAAAAGAGGTTCGTAGTGGTCATGGGGGTTGGTTATGACTATAAACAGATGGCAAGAGGGAGAGTTCTGTGGGGATCTGTGAGTTTTTGCAAGCAAACCTGTGCGACGCATCTGGCAAAGGGAGAAAACAATGGGAGCTTCTGCTAAAGGAAATCATCTCTCTTGAAACCAGTGTAACTTCAGTTCTCTTGAAATTCAGTGCGATCCCTGAATGATCCTTTTTCTCATCACCTAGCCCCGATGAATCAACAGTAAACAGGGGCGACAGCTGATGAATCAGTCCTGATAGGCTGCCGTAAAATTAAATCGAAAACAAAGGAATTTGGAGAGCTGATCATTTTGGCGGTGGGAATAAGAGGCAGGCTTTACTGAGCCACAAGCCCGGGAGAGTTCTCTAAACTGCCCGTGGCTTTCAGGAAGCCTCCTTTTCCTTTATGTTGTGTTGCAACTAAACACATTATAAACTAACTGAATTGTAAAGTTCACGTGGACTTTTCTGCTCTGCTCTTCTCAAGCCCACACGACAGTGATGGCCCAATGTGATACCATACCCTGTATTGTCTGCAGAACAGCGTGTGACATGGAGCACATAGGGTTACTTACAAGTAACAGCGGGCTTTTTTTTTTTCATATTCTTTTCCATGATGGTTTATCACAGGATACTGAATATAGTTCCCTGTGCTATACAGTAGGACCTTGTTGTTTATCCATTCTATATATACTAGTTTACATCCGCTAATCCCAAACTCCCACTCCATCCCTCACCAACCCCTCCCCCTTAGCAACCACAAATCTGTTCTCTACGTCTGTAAGTCTGTTTCTGGTTTGTAGGTAAGTTCATTTCTGTCATGTTTTAGGTTCCACATCTAAGCGACATCATATGGTGTTTGTCATTCTCTTTGTGACTTACTGTGATTAGTATGACAATCTCTAGGTCCATCCTTGTAGCTGCAAATGGCATTATTTCATTCTTCTTATGACTGAGTAATATTCTATTGTATGTATGTACCACATCTTCTTTATCCATTCCTCTGTCAGTGGACATTTAGGTTACTTCCACGTCTTGGTTACTGTGAACAGTACTGCTGTGAACATAGGGGAATAGCAGCCTTTTAGACTTGTAGGTTCCTTTCCAGCTCTCCAGAAGTGTCCATTCACTCTGTAGCGCAGTTTTGCTTTTGCTTTTTGGTGGACCGGCTGTTTGTCCATCAGGTCCTCTGCATCTATCAATTCCTCAGCCCGTTTCTCCACATCTAAAATGCCCCACCATTTTTTTTTTTTTTTTTTTTTTTGTGAAAAGAACCCTATAGCATGAAAGCCATGTACATTTTCTGGAGCACTTTGCATCTGGTACCCTATTTATGTTATGCAATGAGCATATCAAACTACCTGCATCTGTTCTTTATTATTTATTTTTTTATTTTTGGCTGTGTTGGGTCTTCGTTTCTGTGCGAGGGCTCTCTCTAGTTGCGGCAAGCGGGGACCACTCTTCATCGCGGTGCGCGGGCCTCTCACTATCACGGCCTCTCTTGTTGCGGAGCACAGGCTCCAGACGCGCAGGCTCAGTAGTTGTGGCTCGCGGGCCCAGTTGCTCCGCGGCATGTGGGATCTTCCCAGACCAGGGCTCGAACCCGTGTCCCCTGCATTGGCAGGCAGATTCTCAACAACTGCGCCACCAGGGAAGCCCCTGCCCCCATCATTTTTAAACACTCTGAAGCTCATTGGATGTCATCATAAGTGAAACCTCTTTTCTCAGAGAAAATGATTTAAAATCGTAGGAGCAATTTGAACTCAGGAAATCAAAGTTGGATTCCAAATCCGAATGAACAAACGAACAAAAAAAACCCAAAACAAACAAACAAACTAAACTGAGGAAGTCCTGTTGAGCTTGGTTGCCCTTTGATGGAGACATTCTCTTGAGTTCTGAAACAGTCTTTTTTCAAAAACAAGAAAAAAAGATTTTTTTTTTTCCCCTGTAAGTGCTTTGGTTACAAGCCACATGGAACAATGAACAACCAAAGTGAATCAGTTCATTCTTTTCTAGGCTCCCTGTCACCTCTTCAAAGATCATCAAACAGTGTTGGAAAAACAGTTCAATTGACCCTTGACCAACATGGGGGTGAGGGGCACCTACCCTCCTCCCAGTGGAAAATCTACAAGTAATTTTTAGTCTATAGTCTGCTGTCTGCAGCCAAGATTCCTCCCTACATGAAGTTCCACACCCACAGTTTCAACCAACCACGGATGGTGTAGCACTGCAGTATTTCCTATTGAAAAATATCACCATATAAGAGGACCCAGGCAATTCAAACCTGTGTTGTTCAAGGGTCAACTGTATATAGATTTCTGTTTTAATGTAGTCTTTTTTTCTGTCCTCCTCCTCAGTGTATTTCCAAATTAGAGAAAGACACTTTACTTGTCCCACACTTTGAAAATACAATTTCATAGCAGGCCAACATTTTAATATCCTTTTTATGGCTTTTGAAGGCACCTGTCTAAGAAGGTGTTCTCCTTTAATTTCTACAAGGTAAAAAAAAAAAAAAAATCTTACTAAGAGCTTCTGCTCATGTTGAGGAAACTGAAAAGTGACCAAAAGCTTTCAGTAAGAAGCCCTCAATGTCAGAGGCAAACAAATCACACTCCTGCTTAGCACTGCTGTGTACAAAGCAAGCAGGACTTTCAGCAGATCATGACTATTTTCTTCTGCAAGAATTTAGAGGCTCAATGAAATTTGTCAAAATTTACACCTGCCTATTGGCTGAATATGCAGGGAGCTGAGCAAAATCTAGTTTGTATTTAGGCAAGATACAAAGAAAAATCTTTTGCTTTTTGATTTGTGTGGTCTTATTAAATTCTTCATGGAAATCAAGAAACCATTTTGAAACTCTATTTTTTCAAATCAAATTACCTGAGAGGTAAGGGCAACAAATTTTTGTTGTTCCTGCGATTGGACACATCACTTGATATCTTGTAGGAAGCGTGATCATCAGTAAGAATTGCTAGAATCAGCTCTATAGATAAGGGGCCAATGCATCTGCTATCCACACTCCCCTGTTTGCCCACAGAACATTTTAGTTGCAATTTCTAAAATAGGAAATGTAACTTTGCTTACTTTCCTAGAGCAATCGAGGGAAGGGTATGACAATGTGTGTTTGTTTGTGTGGTATCCAGTGTAATGCAGTGGTCACTATTTCCAAATGAACACTGGTGTGTTTTGGGGAGAAAAAGATACCTTTGTTGACTTAGAAGGATTTGCCAGACTTACGAGTAACACTACCGTGTTACTATGAATATATATTAGAGATAAGGTGAAATTTGACACATCTTCACATGTGCAGAATTTACACCTTTGTTAATATTATTAACATATGAGTTGTAACTCTTATATATCTTTGTGTAAACATATATATATATGTTTAAAACATCTATATCTTTGTGTGTGTATATATATATATACACACATACATACACACATTTATACAGCTATGTGACTGTAGCTAATGATACTGTAATGTGTATTTGAATTTTTCGAAGAGGGTGTATCTTCAGTGTTTTCCCACACACACAAAAAAAGGGAAAAACAAAACAGTAACTATGTGAGGTGATGGATATATTAATAAGCTTGATTGTGGAGTTTATTTCTTCTTATCTATCTATCACCTATCTATCAACATCAAGTTGCCCACCTTTAACATATGCAATTTTTATTTGTCAATTTTACCTCAGTAAAGCTGGAAAAAATTTAAAAGGGGGAAGTGAAAGTATATTAAAAAAAAAGAAAAGCCATTTTATTTTCTATATATTCATTTTCATTTGTAACCTTTACCCCACAGAGGGGCGGAGACATTATTTAATTAAAGTTAGAGTGTTCACGATCAGCTCAGGGTCCGGGGATGGCGGCGCTGCCCTGCAGGGGCTTCTAGGGAATTGGGAGTGACCCCAGGTCCTTGGTGCTGCATCTTTCCCCTCCTGTCTGGTCACAGCATCGGTACCCGCATTGCCCAGGCATACCCTGGGCTTTGTCACAGCCTCTCCTACATCTCTTGCAGGGGTAGGAAGATGTTCCAAGGCTCCATTCAGTACCCAAGTGGGAGGAAAGTCTGCTAACGAACCCTGTAGGCACCGCCACTCCGTCGCTCCTACCTGGGCTGGGGACAGGACCCATCTGAGTCTTGGCATCCCCCAGGCCCCCTGAGATGCACAGCACACAAGTCCCTTACTCTCAGACTCCCAAGCTGTCTATTTCTATCACGTCCCATTTTCTCCCCTTGGGTCTCGGGGCCACCTGGGGAGGACAGGAGAGGGAGACCGGGAGCAGAAAGCAGGCTTTTCTCAGGAACATTTGCTGCAGCTTCTGTTATTCCATTATTTTTCCATTTTCACCCCTTACCTTTCCTGAGGCCACACATGCTTCCTGGTCTGGCTTAAATAAGAGAAAAACCCCATGATGGGCTAGAAAAAGGAATTATCAGGAACAGATGGAAATAAGTTACTAGATCACTGTGTAATCCCATTTTAATCAACATGAAACGTAGAGGGTATACGCTTATATGATATATAAAATATGAGAGCATTTTCTATCCTGAGAGAAAATTAAGAAGCCATAAAGGAAAGTGTACACGTGTGACTATACATTTTTAAACTTCTGTTTATTAAAATGCATTATAAATAAACTAAAAGGCAAACAAAAACTGGGGAAGGGATTGTAATCTAGAAGACAAGGCATTTGCATCCTTAATATGTAAAGATTTCTAAATCACCCAATATAAATGCAAACACTTTAATAAAAGTGTTCTATTAAAAGATAAAGGACATAAACAAGCAAATTAGAAATGAAAATAAAATAATACAGGAAATATATATATTTGAGGAAATATGTCTTTGAGAAAATTTACTAGAAGTGAAAATTCAACACTGTCATTAATAAAAAGCACACACAAAAAAACTGGTTAATGTTAATGTCTTATTCATCACCCTGGCAAATAACTTTTAAATATAGTCTCCTTTGTTGGCAGAATATGATGAAATGGGGATTTTCATAGTGTAAGTGATTTAAGAAAAACAATTTGGCAATATGAATTCAAAGTCTTATAATGGAACATTCTATTTGAGCCCTTTTCACTCCTTGATATTTATTTCAAAGAAATAATCAAGCTGTAAAACCTGTGGGAGCTTCTTTGCAATATAAAGAGTTCCTCCTTTCAGAAAAACTGTAATCAGGGATGGGATGCCGGTTGTTAGGTACAGTAACAGCATTTTTATGTATGGAAACAGGTTATACTAGATGAGCTGAAACTTTAGTTAGTTATTCAACTACTCCACCATCAGAACAGAATTAGTAGAGAAGCCTTAATGAAAAGAGTGATGATGATGGTGATGATAATGGTGATAATGATCATGACAAAGATGGTGGCGATTATAACGATGATAGTGATGATGATGATGGTGGTGATCACAAAGGGAGAGAAAAATTAAAAACAGTAAAATAATCTACCACAGATGTTTATAGCATCATTTTAAGGGAAAAAAATGTATGGGGGATTTAATGTCTTTTGTCTATCTATGTACCTATCTATCTATCTGATGTGTGTATATGTATGTATAAGAATAGGGCTTGGGCTTCCCTGGTGGCGCAGTGGTTGAGAATCTGCCTGCCAATGCAGGGGACACGGGTTCGGGCCCTGGTCTGGGAGGATCCCACATGCCGCGGAGCAACTAGGCCCATGAGCCACAACTACTGAGCCCGCGTGTCTGGAGCCTGTGCTCCGCAACGAGAGAGGCCGCGACAGTGAGAGGCCCGCGCACCGCGATGAAGAGTGGCCCCCGCTCGCCGCAACTAGAGGAAGCCCTCGCACGGAAACGAAGACCCAACACAGCCAAAAATACATAAATAAATACATAAATTAAAAAAAAAATTTTACTTTAAAAAAAAAAGAATAAGGCTTAAAGTTTAATACATGAGGGTTAGAGTGTTTATCTCAGGAAGAATGAGTGTTTCAATGCTATCTTTGGCTAATCTATATTTTCAGACTTTTTTTGGTAGTGAAGCTGGATGAGCCACATTTTATTTTTAGAAGAGAATGGTGATGTGGTGGGCATTTCAGAGCCTGTGCCCTGGGCTGGATTCAGTCCAGCCTAGTCTAACAGCAAAGCTTCTTCTCCAGCCGGGACGCTTCCAGGGCACAGGGCCTCCCAGACCCAGTCTTCTCCCTGTTGAGCGCTGGATGTGCTCTCAGCCCGAAGTGGGTGCCGAGCATGCTAGGAACCGGCCTGGTTTCGAGTCTCCTGCTCTCAGGCAAACCCACGCATCCTTCAGTGCCCTTTTCTAGAGCAGGGAAATGTCAGGTTTGTCCCTATTTCCCGGATGTGGGAGCCTCTTGAAGTCCCCCACTTCATTTAAAGAAAAAGATTCACAAGGTAATTATTGAAGGCTCCTGCACAGAGCGGCAGGACATCACATCAGATGAGGGCAGCCAAATGCCGTTCAAGTGCAGCTGTTGCAAATTCAGTGCAGTGTCACCGTCAGGCCCTGGTGCCTCGGTGGCATCAGGAAAATAAGGGATTCATGGGGTGTCAGAGTTAAAATATATGCACATGGAGGGCAGTCAGCTGCCCTCCTCCCTTTGCAGCCCTCTCTCCAGGGCAGCCTCTGAGCCACTTGCAAACTGGCTGCCCTGAGGCCAGACTTGCCTCAAGTGTGTTCTATCCAATTTCTTGCTCTTTCAAGGGAGAGTTCAGTACAAGCAAAGAAAGCTTGGATCCCGTATGAGCAATTTAACCATTTGACTGAGCATCTACCATGGGCAAGTCATCCAAGGGGGAGAGAACTGAGCATAGAATTTGGAAGTGCTTAGGACTTGGAAGCTAGACTTTGCTCAGCCAACTCTGTGTGTGTTGACTCACGATTTTGTGTTTGTTTTTCCCAGAGATGAAACAGGTTTTTGTTTTTGTTTTTGTTTTGTTTTCCGTTGGTGGCGGGGCAGGTGCAGAAGAAAGAGATGACTTACATTGAAGCCCCTGAATATTAAAGGGGGGACCTTCTCTGTAGCTTGGGAATCACACACAACACCGTGGGGTGAGGGCAGTGAGACCGACAGAGAGAGCGGGACCCTGTCTTTTCTCCCTTTAGACCAGCGCAGCTCAGAATGGGGTTCGAGGGCCTGCTCTGTTAAGTTCCCTCTCTCTCTCAGTTAAAATTGTCCAGTTACAATATACACACTACCATACATAAAATAGATAACCAACAAGGACCTACTGTAGAGCACAGGGAACTCTACTCAGTATTTGTAATCACCTACAAGGGAAAAGAATTGAAAAAGAATATATGTATATGTTCTGAATCACTTTGCTGTACACCTGAAACTAACACGATATTGTAAATCAACTATACTTCAATTTTTAAAAAGTGTGCTACAAAATAAAAATTGTCCAGTTACATCCATTCATCAGATGACTCTTTAACAAGTTCCCAAGGCTCAGGAAAGCATCTGAACAGAATCCCGGAGATGACACTTTCTGCTGGGAGCTGGTATCTGCCGACACCAAAGGGGACAGTTATCCAAGGAAAGCAACCTGGAGGTGATGCGGTCCACTTGGCCAGGGCTTGCTGATGTCTACAAGGCAGTGAGTGTCCTGAGGCCCCTTCCCTCATTCAAAATCAGTGCTAAGAGCTGAGGCTCCAGTCTTGCCTTCTTTCTAATCCACAGGCACTACGTGTAATTTTCTCCCCTGTGCCCATCTTCCCTGTACAGATTGGTTGCTCAAGAAGAAAAGTGAGCTCCTTTGTCAAAATAGGAGCCGGGCTGGAAGCTGCCCTTCCCTCCCCTCCGGGGCTGAACCCACTGTCCCTCGTGTGGGCACCGAGCACACGGAAGCCCAGGGGCCTCGTGACAGTGTCTGGGGTCCTGGCTGCGGGGGCTTTGGAGAGGTGATTAGGAAACAGTACAGGTCCCTTGCTGCTGCCTTCAGACATTTCATCTCAATTACGTGAAATTCAGAAAAAGAGAAGCTAGGTTTCCTCTAGTTCTCTGTCCTTCCTGTGCTTCAGTGAGTTCCCGAAATAACAGGGTCTTAATCCAGGTCGGTCCACGACTTCCAGAGACTCGGATGTGGTTCAGGTCCTTTCTCAATGGCTGCCTCTTTTCCCGCCAGAACCGTGGCTCAGAGGCGGTGGATGTGGAATTGACCGACCTCACTATTATTTTTATCTCCTAAGCCAGGAAAAGAAATTAAACTGTTTGATATCAATTTGATTGTTTCGTCTCTCTTAAAACAAACAACCATTGAAGAAGCACCTTCAGTAGGTAGTTCCGTTCCCAGCAGGAGCAGCCCTCTCCCAGGACAGCTGTGTCTCTGCTCTTTCCCATCACCTTCCAGAAACATGCCCTGTGCTTCCGGCCACTGGCTCCTCCTCCTCCTTCATGTCTCAGCTTCAGCATGATGTCTTCGGACACTTCTGTCCACTTAAGCAGACCCACGCTCCGCCCCCCGCACCACTATTTCCTAACATGTGCTCTGTGTCTCTCCTTCCCAGCACTCATCATTCTTGTAAATCTTTTACAACCACCATCTGCTTTATCCACTCAACTCTTAGGAGACCAGGCAGGAGTTGACCCAGTCTTATCTCTGTAGCCCCAAGACTGAGTGAGCACCAGGCACAAAAGAGCCTTAACATATATCAGTTGAATTCGTGAATGAATAAATAAACCGAAAGCTGAATATTAGACATATCAATACTTAGTGATTTCCATGACTCCCCACCAGAGATTTATCATCAGCCATCATTTTCACCTGTTGCCTTACCCTTCTCTATATTCCAGTTCAAATAAAGTTCTTCCCTTAATAACTATTCAGTTAGAAAAATGTTTCACTGGACGAGAAGAAGGAAACAAATTCCCAGATCAAAAGGAACGGTGGTGTGCGGCCACTAACTTCTATGTTTCTGGTACACTGACATAACTCCAAGTCAAGTTTACCTCATGACCCAAGATGGCTGCTAGTGCTCCAGTCATTACATCCACATTCTAGACAGCAAGAAAGAATGTGAGGCAGGAGAACCAAATGGGTTTCACCTCTCACTTGCATCTGTTCCATTTAGGGAGACTGTCCAGGACTCTCACATAACATTTCCATTATTCAGCACTTAATAACAGGGTGCACTTAATTACAAGAGATGTTGGGCATAGTGTAACCTTGAATATGACTGAGGTTTTGATTCGAAAGGAGAAAGATTGAATGGATATCTGGTAGGCAGCATTCTCCACCTTCTCCTCTGTGTTTCCTGCATATCAAAGAGCTATCTTGCCCTGGGATCTATACTGGTATCTGACAGTGACATGCACCAGCAGGAGATCAGAGGGAGTGACAAAAGCCGAGTTAAAGTATTAATTTCCCCAGCAAGCTTCCCGTGGTATTGCAGCAGACTGGCTGCTTCCTTTACTGGCAGTCCCAGGTCCTGCCTGGTGGCCCTCCCAGCACAGCCCTCCCTGTCACTCTGCTACCATGCCGTCCGCAGTCCCTCACCCCTGCATGTGAGAGATGGTGGGTGCCTCTCTATTACGAATCCCCGGGGTTTCCCTGCACAATACTTTACACGTAGTCTATTAAATGCTCCCCAGATTATCCCACTTTATGCATGCTACCTATGGCTACTAGGACCCTGAATCACGTAGCAACTGTTTTCAGCCCTGACATTCTGAGGGTTCAGGAAACACAGGAGTTGCCCTCCATAGCGCCATGCTCGAGGCACCGCAACTTCTGTGCGGAAGTGAACTGACAATAATATTATTAGTGGCACAGAAATCGTAGATCTGCTACTGAATGCTGCTGACAAAGTGGCGGCCCCAGTAATGTGACAAACAACGTGCCTGCAGGAGGTAGGAATCTCAGACCACACACTCGGATGCTAGGAATGTACGTTTATATTTTATAGGTGACCACATCACTGTTTCAAAGCCCCACTGTGCTGAGCGGCGGAAACCTACTCTCTCAATGCTAAGCCATCTCAGTCGGTCCAGCCCCGCCCCTTCTTCATTTCCATACCTTACTCTTTGGAAGAGAGTCACTGTGAGTAGCCCACCTGTAAGAAGTGGGCAGTTAGGCTGCACCTCCTTGAGGATGTAGCATCTGCATAAATTATTTGAAATCTTCTGCTCAGGAAATTTGTCTATTTTTCTGCTGATGTATTTAATCATTCATTCATTTATTTATTGTGAATATCTGGATTTCAGGATGATGGTTTGCCTTGAACTTCAGTGCTGTGGTGGGTCTAAGAAAAGTCACTGACTAGCAGTTTTTTCCAGATGTGTCTCACTGTCAGTACAGAAGTGATGACTTCCAAGCTCTTGACGTGTTGGAGCTGACACCAGAAAAACACCAGTGTTTTTTCAAGTAGGCCTTAAATCCAAATTTGTTTTAACCTGAGGTTGATTCCAAGGAGCAGCTACTGTCTTCTGGAAGGAATCCCGGGTCCTTATATACAGAGCATGGATCAGATGTACCACCTCCGGGAAAGTGTGAAGAGTGGCAAGGGATGGAAGAACCCCTCTTCCTCAACCGCTTGGCAACTCTGCTTCCTGCCCTGTCGAGTGGGGCCACGTGAAGCCACCAGAATCACATCTTTCCAAGAGTGGCTTCCCCTGTGCTGCTGAGGTTACAGCCAGGAGAGCGAAGTAGCTTGTATCCGCTCTGTCACCCAAAAGATCCTCTCTAGAAAAAATGCCATGCCCCCAGCTGCAGGCAATTGGAAACTGTGACTCAGACTCATTTAAAACAGAAGGAAATTGTTTTCTCTCACCTAAGAGATCAAGATCTGGGGAAAATTACTCATGTGGTTGACTCAGCAACTCAGCAATGTCATTCATGACTGATCAAGATTTTTTCCATGTCTCTGCTCTGCTTCTCATCAAACCGTAATTCCTCTGGTCCACAAAAGAGGGCTCCTAATGGCAGAACCACGCGTTTATTTTTTCTCTATCACACACGTGTGTATAGACATGTAGATGCAGCCAGAAACTCGCCCAATCTAACTCTAGGAACCTTGGCTACCTTCTGTTTGGGTCAATGTAGGTGATGTGTTCTTACCTGGACCAATAAGAAGTTCTAAGGGGATGATGTGCCTTATACAATAAAGGACCTAAGTCTGGAGCTGGGGGCTGGAAGCAGCTTCTTCTAAACTGTGAGTGTGGAAGAGGGTAAGGCACCTCAATAACGTCAGAGCTGTACCAAGAAGGAAAAGGGGCTCCCAGATGGAGGGCAGGCAGCAGCTGTGTCCACTACAGACCCAGCGCCTGGTCCAGTGCCTGGTCCTCAGAAGATGCTCAGTGGCTAGAGGATGAGAGGATGAATCCATCATCTCTTCTCACCCCTCAGCATCCCTTTCTCCTTCCTCCTCTGTCCTCCTTCCCTGGGCAGCCCGCTCTGCCGTCCATCATTCAGTACCCACCGTCATCCGGCGGTCGGCTCATAGTCACAAGTGGGTTAACTCTGAAGAGATCACACTGTCCCATCAAGCTGGAGGAAAACACATTTCCGGTGCAGGATGGGACGGGGGAAGTGGACAGGTTCCAGGCAACGCTGAAAACACAGCCGGTGCGTAGCCCTCTACCCACATCCCCACGGCTGGGGCTGGAGGAATAACATGTTTCTAGGATGATAAAGGGTTGGATTCTGTCCTAACTCTGAAATCCATCCCAGCCCCACATACTGACCTCAAGCTATATTTTAGAAGGGTCAGGGTTCCAGTGATCACATAAATACAGTTTTCTGTGACCCAGGGGAGCACCAAGAACAGTGGGAATTACTCACGAATAAAGGCAAATACAACCTAGTGCGTTAAACCTGCGATAATGACAAACCAACAACAAACCAGAAGCAAAGAAACAAAACTGACATAGTTCGCTAATAACATGCTTTTGAATTGATTGTGCGTATGTGTGTGTGTGTGTCTGTGTAAGAATACACAGGATTTGATTATATATTAAGAACTGTCACGCTTTCTAGTTTAACCTATTATAAATATTTTGGACACAAGTTCAGTGTGTAGTAATCAGACCTTTAAAATACCAATATTCATGCAAAGGCTAATAATTATGGTTTTGTGATCAAGTACTATAACCATATTACTGAAGCCTGTGAAAAATCACTTTATGTTTTGTGTCTTAACAATTAGAAAGCACTATTCTCTTTTGTTTCTCTTTTGAAGTGAGAAAAAAAGGCTCAAAGATATTTTTTACAATATATCATTGTTCTGCACCATTTATTAGAAATGTCTGTTCCTATTATCAAAAATTTTCTTGAAGTATTTTATGCGCCCACCTCAAATATTTATAGCGTTCAGGTTTGAGATGACTTATTTCTATTTGCTTTTAATTTCCTCATGTAATGTTTCAAATGGCTCTGAGAGTCGTTATGGATGGTTTAGTGTTAAATTATGTAGAAGTACCACATTGCTCCTGATTGCCTGCATTTGATGAAGTTATGAAAACAGCGAGAATATAAATTACCATAGCAACAAAAGCATACAGTCATAGCTGGTTTCATAATTTTGTGCCTGAACAAAAGTGTACAGCTCTTAACAGCTCAGATGCAGCATGAACACTTAGCTGCTGAGTCATGCGGGGTCCAGAAATCCATTAGAGCTGACAGGTATCGAATCCTTGGAATAGTCAGTATTGACTAGCCTGGCCATATCTTTTTACCTTTCCATTCTTTGGAAGTCCTGAGAATGTGCACCAGAAAATTTATCTCCCCGGCATGTCCACGTGCCTGCCGTAAACAGGCACTTCTTGAGATTGGATGGTGAAGTCAGGAAAAGTCACCACCTTAGAAAAGCATGCCTCTTCCATTTGTGAGTTTCTTATTTTCTCCCCATAAGCAACGACCTCTTTGCCTCCAAATAACACACGCATTATCAAGGGGAGGGGAAAAAAATGATATTACTTATATGTGGACTCTAAAAAAATGGTACAAATGAACTTATTTACAAAAACAGAAAGAGAGTCACAGATGTATTCAATAGAAAACAAACTTATAGTTGCCGGGAGGGAAAGCCAGGGGAGGGATAAATTGGGACACTGGGATGGACATAGACACACTACTGTATATAAAATAGATAACTAATAAGCACCTACTGTAGAGCACAGGGAACTCTACTCAATACTCTGTAATGACCTATAGGGGAAAAGAATCTAAAAAAGAGTGGATATATGTATATGTATAACTGATTCACTTTGCTGTACACCTGAAACTAACACAACATTGTAAATCAACTCTATACCAAGCAAAATTCATTTAAAACAATGAAAAAAAAGTGGATAGCAATATTACAAGTCCCATAAATAAAGTATATGCCTGGAAAATATTCAAGACCTCAGTATATTATGGGTTATCTTGTCTTTGATTGACAGAGCATGTCACTTGCTTGCTGCTTCATTTGATAATCACCCAGAGATAAAAAGGGTAAGGAGGCACTTGCGTGGCATCTTATAAGCTTGACAGCTATCAGGAGAGTGTGTCTTTGACACAGCATATCGTGCCATCCTGCAAGGCAGCAGAGAAGCGTAGGAAGACATGGATTTAATCCTGATTCTTTTTTTCTGGCTCTAGAGAGTTTTTCTGGAATCTTCTCTGACTTCCCTCTCTCCATCGGTGGTTCTGGATGAGATTCATGTTATAAAATACCACGTGAAGAAGGATGTGTCTTCCCCAGAATTTATACTGCATCAGCATTTAAACTAATTGAATCTCATATTCTGGTACCTGGGACCCCGACAGATCAGGACCCGAAAATACATAAACTGTCTTAAATCTTATTGGCAGGATTTTAAAAAGCTAAAGAACGATAACCATAGTCTTCACGATCTTGAGAAGAAAAATTATAAAATGATGTGCTGTGTAAAGGATTCATTCACTCATTCAGTAGATATTTATTCAGCACCTACTACATGACACGCACAGAGCCACAGCCATGAACCAAATGGACAAGGCCCTTCCTGCCCTTATGATGTTGACTTCTTGATGGGGTTGGGGGGTGGGGGAGTGATGAGAGAAGCAGGGGGACCCGTGAGAAGGTGGTGGCAGTAATCTTGGTGAGTTAAGAATGCAGGTAATTCATTTCCAGATAGATTTTGGAGTTAAAGCAATGGTATTTTCTGATGGACTAGATGTAGGTTGTATCTAATGAAAGGACTCAAGGATGAATCAAAGGACTTTGGGGTCCACTGAATAAATGTGGTGTCATAAGTGAGATGCAGAAGACCATTCCGGGAGCAGATGGAAGGATGGGTATTTAGTTTGGGGTGTGTTGAATTTCATACACACGTCAGGTAGAGGAGTGGAGAGGCCCAGGAGTTTTCTGGAGGCCCTTGTATGTATCTCTTTGAAAAATGGCATTAAACTAACAAGAGCCAACATTTACTGAGTACTTAGTATGCACGCATCAAGCTGTATACTAAGTCTTTAGCAACCTATAAGGACATTAACATCACTCTTCCCATTTTTTAGATGAGAAAACCGAAATTTAGAAAGGTTAAATACCCTGCTTGAAGATGATAGCATCTATTCACCCATCACGAGAACTCACAAACTTAAGAACATAATAGCCCCAGATCTGAGCAAGACCCCCCTGCCACACTCTTTAAGTTTCATGTGTGGCCCCAACGTATTCCTCTCCAAGAACTCAGGAAAGGATAAGCCTTACTACAACATTGACACTACATATTTGCTTATTTGGTACAGATCCCCTGCGAAAGAATCTCTCCCCTTTCTCATGGGGATGGCAGAGAAAGCAGAGATCACTGTACGTGGGAAGGCACCCTGGAGTTTGAGTTCAGCTGGTCACCCAGAGACAGGAGGTAACTGTGTCATTTCTATCACCTTAGCTGTGATGCCAACTTCTACAACAGCAGCGAAGGTGCCCGGCAGGGAACCATGCAGGGTGCGGTGGCGCAGGAGGGGTGGGTGGGAACGTCTGAAGCCCAGACCCAGAGAGGGAGCTAGCTCATATTGTAGAGCTTGTGACAATCAGTTCACATTTTTTGGTTTGTTTTTGGTAATTATTTTTTCGTTCACATATATATATTTTTTTACATGGTCGTGAAGTAGATCTTTCCAGACCAAACCAGGAACCTATCGATATGTTTTTTGCCCATAATATGATCCTGAAGCATCAGAAGTGTTGAGAACATCAAGAAGGGTCCAGAAGAATTCCTTCTAGTGGAGGAAAGAAAATAATGCCAACACACATTTTCTGACTTTCTTTCTTTCTTTCTTTTTATTTATTTATTTATTTATTTATTTATTTACTTACTTATTTATGGCTGCGTTGGGTCTTCATTGCTGTGCGAGGGCTTTCTCTAGTTGTGGCGAGCAGGGGCTACTCTTCATTGCGGTGCGCGGGCTTCTCATTGCGGTGGCTTCTCTTGTTGCGGAGCACGGGCTCTAGGCGCACGGGGTTCAGTAGTTGTGACAAGCGGGCTCAGTAGTTGTGACTCGCGGGCTCTAGAGCGCAGGCTCAGTAGCTGTGGAGCACGGACTTAGTAGCTCTGCGGCATGTGTGATCTTCCCAGACTAGGGCTCGAACCCGTGTCCCCTGCATTGGCAGGTGGAATCTTAACCACTGCGCCACCAGGGAAGTCCCTTTTTGGACTTTCTTGATCTTTCTGCAAATCAACCAGATACTGAGCCAGCATCGAAGCTATTCTGCGAACATTTTTCATTATCGATAAACTCTGACCTGGTCAACTAACCTTCAGGCACTTGTGCAAACATGAGTGGAAGATAAAAGCCCGACTCAGCCATATCACAATGCAGCTGGATGCCCAGTCCTGATGCAGGGACCCTTCCTGTGCAGGAGACCTCCTCCATCCACTCTAGGGCTTACCCAAAGGTGAGATACAGCCAGAGCCACGCAAGCAACCCCACGCAGAGACTTTACATCCCTTGTAGGGGAGAGACATCATTTTTCTTTTCTTTTTTTTTTTGGCTTTAAAAGATCTGTGTTTCTCCTCTCAAACCCCGTGAGCCTACCAAGACTCTGCCAATCTGGGTCGTCTGCTTGGTAGGAAATGCTTTCTACTCTGTTCAAGACTTAGCTTCTAAGAGGTATTATTTTTGTCTTTCACGTCATCTACTCCCATGGATTAAGTCATAGTAAAGCAGAATCGGGAATTTGGATGGACGGGCAACAGGACCTCACAGTGAGGCCAAGGGAGGCTGTGTGGTGGATAATACCACAGACGCTGGCATTAGACAGATGCTTGATTCTCTCATCTGTAAACTTGGGATAATAATAATAATACCACATATCTCCCAGAGCCATTGCCCTAATTAAGTTGAGTGGCCAATGCAAAATGCCTAGCGTAGTTCCTGGAATTTAATAAGGACTCCATAAACGGTAGCTATTTTACCCTCATCATCCAGAGAGGACTCAATCCTATAATACACAATAGGATCAGCCACACTGACAGTCCCAGGTTTCTAGCCTAGCTGGCACTTTAAGGGCGTCAAGGAAAACAAACATCTCAAAGAAAATCCTTATACGTGAACGTGGCTTCCAGAATCAGTGATCCTTTCTACCAGCTTGATGCTTCCTTCTGCCCAGCTACCAAACTGACACCATTCCCTGGGCTCCTTGAAAGTATTTTTCTCCTGTTTACAACCTGGCTTACACTTGTGACTGTTCCATCATTTCTCCTATTTTAACCACACACCTGGGGCCCTTTCCCCCATTGTTCCCCCATCTCCTGCCTGTGAAACTTGAACAAAACACTGAAAAGGGTCCCACAAGAAAATTCAAGAGCCTGCATCCAGAGGGAATTTAATATGACAATCCAAGGGTTAGTCAGGTATGGAGGTAAGACAGGTATTATTGGAAGGTATTGTTTTGATTGATTGTCCATGTCTGCTTCCCCTAATAATGGGACACAGATTCCCTGGGAAGCCACCTCTTCTCTACTTTGAGTCTTTGTTGTTGGAAAGGGACCCTGACCTTCTGGCCATGAGCCCAGATTTCCACCGATCAACTCATTCATTCCCCTACAGCCCATAATGATTGTTCCTGGCATCATCACGTGACCCAAGATGGGCCAATAAGACTCAACCCTGGGATTTTGCTTGAGTTACCCAACTATTCTGGCAGGATCTGCAACTGAGAGATTACGGGTAGAGAAATCATAAGTAGATGAAGTGCTGGCATCTCTCTTATGCCCATGAGTTTCTTTAGTGAACCTGCTCATGGCATTTGTGTCTTAGTTTTATTTTTAAATTTTTTATTGTTATTATTTTGGCCAGGCAGCATGCAGGATCTTAGTTCCCTGACCAGGGATCGAACCTATGCTCCCTGCAGTGGAAGTGTGGAGTCTTAACCACTGGACCACCAGGGAAGTCCCTGTGTCTTAGTTTTAATTGTCTAGTCCCAAGGGCACTTCCAGACTCCTCTCCTGATTAACCAAATCTGAATCCCTTTTTTTGGTAATCCGCATATCAATTGCTCCCGCTTGGGATTGTTTTTGCCCAACACTTTACATTGTTTACCAGCCTGTTCTTTGAGGTGCTGCTCGCAACACATTAACATATGGGTGAATTTTAGATTTAAAACTCATAAATGCCAACAAGCAATGACCTACTTAAGCAAGCCATTCCCCCCTACGAATGAAAAACTATTCAATAACAATAAATGCAGAACAGCAGATAAGCTCCCATAAATGAAATCATTCTTGAGAGAGACAATTGGATGTAAAGATGTTCAAAGATTTTGTCGTAAGGACGGAGATTTCAGGGCATTTGAATACTTGCCAGGTGAAAGCAGTCAGCTTTCAGGTAAAATGGACTGTAGAATGTGTCCGGCTTCAACAATAAGCTCCAGAATCAAGCTGCCACTGAGTTGTTTAATGAGGAAGGGGCCATTCAGAGCCCCACGTCCACACTAATGAAAGTGTAAAATACAGCAGAGTGCAGGAGCAATGATTTAGTGCACGGACCAGTCTCTGGTGGGTTTGAATCTTGGCTCTGAGACAGGCTGGGACCTGGGACCCTTTGCTGCAGGGCCTGCACCTGGACAAACGTCTCTTCCAGCAACAAAATGCAAAGAAACTATAAGGGACTAAAAGTAGCTGCCTGTATGAGCTGTTGGGGCAAATTACAGATAGGATACAAAAAGACCAAAAACCCAACTGCCATTTTTCAAGAGCCAGGAGCAAAAGCAGGGTCCTGTGCATGCCCCCTGCACTCAATACCACCAGAGTGGTGGACAAACCACCTAAGCTGCCCCCGCTCCGGCCCGACCTGCAGACAAGCTTTTTTCTTGTTTTTAAATTTTTAAAAACAGGTTTATTGAGATATAAATCACATACCATACAAGCACACACGCTGTTACCCTCACCTCATGTAAGGAACCAGCTCGCCCCACACACACCCCAGGGAGTCAGCGAGCAGGGGAACCTGTTACTGGTTCTCGCTCCCCCCTGCTGCAGCAGGGGCCCCAACAAAGCCTTGCCTGAATTTCCGGTCTGGCCTCTGATCAATTTCGATTGATTAAGGAGGCCAAGAACCCTGGACGGTAACAGCTGTCCCATCTATGAATATTTTTTTATGTGACCTTTGGTAGAGCACTTTACCATTCTACGCCTTAGTTCCTCATCTGTAAAATGGGGTAATAATTATCCTTACCTCCAGGGGCTCTTGTGAGGGTTAAATGAGCTAATACTACAAAGTGCTTGGAACAGTCAGCATGTGTATGGGTACTGGCTGCTCTTGTTCACACCCCGCATTGTGCAACTGCTAACTTGTCTGTGTCTCTGACTGACTAACGGCGGCCTCTGAGGTCAGGAGCTGTTCTCAGTTTATAGCTGTGTCCACGGCACCAGGGGTGCGTAGCCCAGAACCGATCCTCTACAGATAGCTGTTAAATCGGTGAATTTTAGAACCTTGAGAAAGATAACACTGTAAGTTGTTTTTAACAGTTTATCTCAGAAAAACGATGTAATTCACTTAGAAGATTCCTGAACTTCCCACGTGATCTTGGCCAAGTTACTTCCCTTCCAAGGCATATTTCTCATCTGCACTGGATTATCTTGAAGATTCTTTCAGATAAATTAACATATAGTTATCCCATGCTATCGTCTAGTGGTTCTCAAGGCTGCTGCACATTAGAATTACCTGGTGACCTTCTAAAAAAATAATGATTCCAGCTACAGCGACATGTATGGTCCCAACTGTATAACATTTGGGAAAAGATAAAACCATAGAAAAAAAAAAAAAAAAAGATCAGTGGTTTCCAGGGACTCAGGGAGGGAGAGATGAACAGGAGAGCACAGGGGATTTTCATAGCAGTGAAAACGTTCAGTACCATATTGCAATGGTGGATACAAGATATTATGTGTTTGTCAAAACCCACAGAACTCTACAGCACAAACAATGAGCTCTGATGGAAACCATGGACTTTGGTTAATCATAATGTCTCTATATCAGCTCAGCAATTGTAGCAAATGTACCACACTGATGCAAGATGTTAATAACAGGGGAAATTGTGTAGGGGTGGAGATGTTACATGGGAACTCTCTGCATTTTTCCTGCAATTCTTCAGCAAGCTCAAAACCACTCAAATTAAATCTATTAATTAAAAAAAATATTGATTCTCTCTCTCCACCACCAGAGATTGGTTTGGGGTGGAGCCTGGACCACTGTATTTTAAAGATTCCCACAACATTCTAACGTGCAATGATGCTGAGAACTACTTATCAGGAATGAAAGGTCTGCAGGGGTTGATGGATGTCATGGAAGAGGGTATCTGAGTGTAGGTAACCATCTCAGATACTCTGAGTCTAAATCGCGATGTGTCCTTACTTGTTTGTTGCTCTTTTGGGTGGGCTGTGTATTACTCACAACCGGAAGCAACCTAAACTCTGACCCGTCGTTTCCCTAATCAGACTGTGAGTTCCGGGAGGGCAGTGTGGCAACATATTTGCTTCTTGTGGTCCCTGCAGTGTCTGGCACGTGCTCAGAGGGAGCAGGTCACAGTACTCACCTGGTGATGGGTCTGGTAGAGTTGGTTGAGGTACGAGAGACACATGACTCTTTTCCAACTTGTCTCAAAATAGAATGACCAGTGGACCCAACAGCATCAGGGCACTAAACCACCTCCCTCCTACCCATCAGGGCTCCAAGATGTGGCTGTAATTCTCCTTTTTGAGATTCACAAAACTCACTGAGCTTTTGTCTTTCAAATACAATTCTGAAAACTCAGCCCCAGAGCTGCACGCTTTTCCCTTATCTGATATTTTCAGAAAAGCATGTCCCAGTCTAATTTGCAGGAGGAAATTGAAAATGCATCTTCCTCACCTCAAGGGATGATCTTCAGGAGTTTTGGAGAATCTTTCGCTAATTAGAGAGGTATGAGCAGATGAAGGGGTCCCGAAGACAAAACGAAACATCCAGCCCAGCTCGGATGGCACCTGGCAGTGTGAAAGTTGGTAGTTGCTGGGACCAGCTGGAGAAAGAGATATTTGACCACCTTGACATTTCTGTAATTGAACGTAGAGTGAGACGGGGTGGGAGGGTGGTGGCAGTCCAGAGGGTCCACCATGTTTTCTTGCCAATTGAGACAATTCTCTATCTCTCCTGGCAACTGCAGGGTCCGATGCAAATTTACCACTTTATAGACAGGTAAAGAGGACTGGCCTTTGAGAGACTCACATATGCACCAAAAAAGAAAGATGTCTTCACTCTGGAAATGCAAATCTATTTCCAGTGGTACCCAGACAAATACATGGGGCACATATTTCAGCTCCAGGAATCAGCCTTGACCTTCTCTTTAGATGGGATGAGATAGAAACACACAGCGTGTTTCTTCACCTGAGAAACACTGAAATCTCTTCAGTCCAGACACAGGCAGGGGCTGGGGAGGGTAGAAGCCCTCGTATTCCTGGCCAGGGGAGAGGTGAACTGTTCAACCTCACCCATGGAGAGCAGAAATATAAAATAAGGCATCTGACGTGGAGCTTGGCTGCTTGCACCATTTGGAGGAATAAAAATCAAACTCTAGGGACTTGCCTGGTGGTGCAGTGGTTAAGACTCCACTCTCCGCTCTCTAGTCAGGGTACTAGATCCCACATGCATGCCACAACTAAGAGTTTGCATGCCACAACTAAGGAGCCCGCCGGCCGTAACTAAGATCCAGTGCAACCAAAAAAATAAATTAAATAAATATTAAAAAAATATTTTAAAAAACACAACCCCCCCCCCCCACACCGCCAAAATAAAAATCTAGCCTATGCGTTCCTCTGGCAGAGGGCACTGATGGTAAAAATGGTTGCATAAGTGACTCAGTCGAAGCATGCATCAGAACCATGTCCAAAGTGAAACGTTTATTTGTTCTGGGTGAAGCATAGTGTTTAACTGCCAGCAGATCAACCTGAAAAACAAGGAAAGCTGCCTCTAGATTTATCAATGTATATATTAATAACTGATGAACCTGAATTATTCATCCTTTTGACCCACGCTTTATAGAATGGCAAGCCTGTTTAGAGACCAGGTCACGGTCACGAAAATATGTCTCTCAAATCTAAAAGCAATGGTAGGAGCCAAGCAAGAGGCAAAAGAAAGTCTCAGAATAATGGAGATTTTTTTCAGCCTCTCTTGCCCACACAATAGGCTGAGCAGAATCTCCCCAAGTACCTCAGAAGGTGTAAAATAATTATGAAGTGTGTGATCTTTAAGAATTAGATGAAGCCTCCTTGGGGTGCTTCTATTTTCTGTCTTCTGAATTTGCTTTCACCCAGTCCTTCTAGCCATGGTTGATTTAGCGGTTCTTACACACACATACACACACACACATAACCATAAATGTGTGTGTGTATTTTTAGAGGCAAAATAATGGGTGCACGTTATAGAAAATTTGGAAAATTTAAAGATAAAAATGAAATTGTGATGCCCTGTGAACTTCTCACTCATAAATAGGAATATTCCCATGGGATGGGCTGGCACCCCTACTCAGAAACCATGGCCTGGATCTGAATCCCATTTCTCCATGTCCTTTGACAATTAAATTATAAAATGTATGTAAAACATAGCTGCCCCTGGCACATAGCAAATGCTCAGTAAGTGGTATCTTAGGAAACACATACAAGGCATTTATATAAAAAGATGTTCATTATGAGATTAGAGTGAAATTTTAGAAACTATCAAATATCCACCAATTAAATGATTAAATAATCTTATAGCATCGCAGTTCTATAGTAATACTCCCAGAAATCCTGCTAGCTGCAGTGTTTGACTTTCTTTCTGTACCTCAACTTCTCTATCTGTAAAATGGGAATAACTGTATGACGTAGTATAGTTGGGAGGATTCAAGGAGAAAAAATATTAAATCCTGGTTCTTGATACATCATAGATGTTCAGTAAATATTAGTCCCTTTCATCCCCACCAATAATATATTGACCCAGCAATTTTCTCTTGGTTCCTTCTCTAGTGAAGTCTGTACATGAAAGACCGAATCTCAGGCTCTTTCAATTTATATTAATGAGCCAAAAAGAAAACACCGTACCTTCCATCACTCTCATTTTTAAGATAACATCCTGGGAAGGTGGAAACTGAAATCCCATCAACGACATAATAAAAGCTAATAAAAAAATTCAGGTCAATAGTGTGTATCTGTTCATCCCAAATTCTTAATTTACCCCTCCCCATCTCTTTCCCCTTTGGCAACCATTAGTTCATTTTCTATGTCTGTGAGTCTATTTCTGTTTTGTTGATAAGTTCATTTCTATCATTTTTTTAGGTTCCACATATAAGTGATTTGGGATTAACAGATACCCACTACTATATATAAAATAGATAAACAACAAGGACCTATTGTATAGCACAGGAAACTATATTCAATATCTTGTAATAACCTGTAATGGAAAAGAACTGAACATATATATATATATATATAACTGAATCACTGTGCTGTACACCTGAAACTAACACAACATTGTAAATCAAGTATACTTCAATTAAAAATTTTTTAAAAAAATTCAGGTCAAGTCTTTAACTTGTTTCTAAGCCGTCAGTTCTGTTAGGACAGCTCTTGCAGTTGGAGAGCTAGCCCGTTCTCATTATGTAGTAGTTGAATAAAATGTACATATATTTTAAAAGAGACTGAGAAATGTAACCAATACTTGCTGTATCCTGGCTGGATTCACAGAATTCAGAACAAAATACACAACACTACATTCTACAAGGACCCTGGTCATTACTTCAAGCTCTTTCCCATGGATTGTGACACGTTGGGTAGGGTTAGTTGAAAACAAAATGTGTTTAAACTTTGTTTGGAATCAAGATATTTTTTTCCTACTCAAAAAAAAAAAATTAAACAAAGACTGGGGTTGGAGAAACAGCCCGCACCCCGCCCTCTGCTTTTCCCTAGTGGTGCCCACCCTCTGTCATGGGAGCAGGCATCTCCTTACTTGTGCACTGCAGTTCCCCATCCGCAGCTGAGCAGGGAGTCGAGACCCTCACCCTTCTGCAAGAAGCAAAGACAAAACCACATATACTGCAGCCAACTTGAGAGCTGGCTGACAGTGTTATGAGAGCCGAGAATTACTGTTAGCAGGGACACCATATGTTCTCAGTTCTTATCTTTCAACCCTGTGTTCTAGAAGCCCCGCAAGCCTTCACAGCAGAAAAGGAAATGCAAGTTCAATCAGAACACCGCCTGGTTCAAAATAATCCATAATGGTGCCCGTTTCAGTGTTGCCTCTTAAGGAGAGTGTTTTCTCTTGGTTTCTTGTCTGTTTGTGGTATTAGAGTTTTCCTTCTTCTTGCCCTGAATTTCACCAAAAAAAGGAGAGAGCGAGAGAGAGAAAACAAAAGAGAGAGAGAGCAAAGGAAAAGAAAAAAGAGGAGGACGAGGGAGAGAGGGAAGGAGGGAAGGAGAAACAAATATATCTGAAAAGAAAGAAGAAATAAAGAAAAAAATTGGTCTAATGGAGTTGAATATTCAGGTTTTTCTTTGACTGTGTTTCCATTTAAAAATAAAGCTACCAAGGAGGGGAAAGGGAGGATGGGATGAATTGGGAGATTGGGATTGACATATATGCACTAATATGTATAAAATAGATAACTAAAGAGAACCTGCTGTGTAGCACAGGGAACTCCACTTCGCTGTACAGTAGAAGCTAACACAACATTGTAAAACAACTCTACCGCAATAAAAAAATAAATTAAAAAAATAATAAAGTTAGAGTGGGAGGGTTCAGTGCTGGCACTTTGCTAACTGTTGTGAGTTGAGCATTAAGCTTCTAATCTACTGTGTACGTGTCGGGGATGCATAACGCATATGACAAAGCAAGAAATGCCAAGGAAACATGGATAGATCACAGAATAAAGATTATGAGGCGTGATGCTGCTGGTGGTGGAGTGTTCTAATTCGGAATAGGTCGGCGTTGGATCCTCTGAGAAGCTGATATTTGAAAACAAGATCTAAAGGCAGTAGAGAAGGGAGACTGGTTTCTGAGGGGGGATCTTTCCCGGCAGAGAGACCAGCCAATGCCAAGTCCTCAGCGTGATGGAGGACTTAGTATCTGAGGAATCCTTGTGCTGTTGGCCACGGCAGGGGTACCAGGAGCCAAAAGTAGGGGGGGCGAGGCTGGCCAAGCTCACCACCCAGGCCCTCCCCCCGGCGCGCGGGGAATGGCAGGCTGTGCCCGGGCATCAGGGCGTCGCCAAGGACCCTGCCACGTGCTCCTCTCCGCCCCTGGGTGCAACGCTCATGGTTTGTTAAACAGCTCCCCTGATGAATGTCATTTAAAGCTTCTCTCCTGCTTCATTTGAATAGAGATTCGCATTTCTCCCTCCTTACGGTGAATTCTGTGTCATGGGTGGGGTGAGGGAGAGAGCGGCCCCATCAGTGAGTTCCTTCCGTCTGTTTACCATCCGTCTCTGGGCCAGGGAGCAGCACCGTGTCACCTGCGGAAGCAGACGCTCTGCTGCCCTGGTGTCTGCAGAAAAGACGACGCCAGGATGAAAGTCCTGGAGCGCCTTTCATCTCCCCGCGCTCGCTGCCTCATCAGCATCGCGGCCTCGCTGCCAAGACTGATGAAAGGCTTAGAAGCGTCCCGGCTCCTGCGCTCTCAGTGCCGTGTGCGCTGGCCGCTGCCACCTCGTCCTCCCTGTGACCCACGCGCCATCTTCCCGGAACGGCCCAAAGCAAACTCGCTCCACCCAGTTGAGTTTCTTCCCAAAGTCGATCAGCAATGCCGCTCAAGTCTGTGCGCTCAGTTAGGAGCTTAAAGGCGTCTGGAAACCAGACCGCTTTCCTGGAGGTGGAATGTCTCTGCGCATCCATCGGATAAGTAACCCCTGTCACTGTGCCCAGCGAGGAAGAGGGGGACCCAGAGGAAGGTGGGTCAGTGAGCTGGGGTCCGGTCATGCAGAGTCTCAATGACCACTCCTGGGATTCTTTTTTAAGACTTTAGTTTTTAGAGAAGTTGTAAGTTCACAACAAAATTTCGAGGAAAGTATGGAGATTTCCCATGTACCCCCTGCCCCCCACGAGTGCACAGCCCCCCGACTTACACGTCCCCCACCAGATGGTACATTTGTTACAGCTGATGACCAACATTGATTCATCAATATCACCCAAAGTCCACAGCTTACATTACGGTTTGCTCTTAATGTTGTTCATTCTGTGGATTGGGACAAATATATGACATATATCCACCCTTAAGGTCGTATACAGAATACTTTCACTGCCCCAGAAATCCTCTGTGCTCTTCCTATTCATCCCTCCTTCCTCCTAATACCTGTTAGCCACTGATCTTTTTACTGTCTCTATAGTTTTGCCTTTTCCTGAATCTCATATAGTTGGAATCATACTTACCATGTAGCCTTTTCAGACTGGCTTCTTTCACTTAGTAACATGCATTTAATATTCTTCCATGTCTTCTCATGGCTTGGAAGCTCATTTATTCTTAGAGCTAAACAGTATTCTATTGTCTGGATGGACCACAATTCATGCATCCATTCACCTCCTGAAAGACATTTTGGTTTCTTCCATGTTTTGGCAACCGTGAATAAAGCCGCTATCAACATCTGTGTGCAGGTTTTTGTGTGGACATATATTTTCAGTTCCTTTAGGCAAATAGCAAGAAGAACAATTACTGGCTTGCATGGTAAGAGTGTGTTTAGTTTTGTAAGGATCTGTCAAACACACATTCTTCCACAGGGGCTGTATCATTTGGCATTCACAGCAGCGACGAATGAGCGTTCCTGTTGCTACACATCCTTGCCGGCGTTTGGTGTTGTCAGTGGTCCAGATTTGGGGCACTCTAATAGGTGTGTAGAGGTAGCCAATCGTTGTTTTAATCTGCATTTTCCTGATGCCCTACAACGTGGGGCATCTTTTCCTGTGCTTATTTGCCACCTGTACACCTTCTCTGGTGACATATCAAGGAAGTCCAGCTCATCAATTCTTTCTTTTAGGGCTAGTGCCTTTGGTGTTGCAGCTAGAAAGTCATCACAGACCTAAGGTCACCTAGACTCTCCCTTCTAGAAGGGAATTCCCCAGTGCTTCCACCTCCGTAAATCAGGACTCCCTTCATCTGTCGTCTGTCAAAGCATTTCCTGACTCTGAAAAAAGTCTCACCATCTCCACTTCCGCCACCCTGGTACCGGCATCACCTTTCTTCAGGATCATTGACGCCATCTCCTCCGGTGACCTCCATGATTTCACCTTTGCTCTTCTGTTGCCTCTTCTAAACAGAGGTAACAGAAGAGCTGGAACAATTTTGTATCCATATTATTTTATAGTTTAAATTGAAGTATAGTTGACGTACAATATTATATCAATTTGAGGCGTACAGCATAGTGACTCCGTATTTTTACAGATTATACACCATTAAAAGTTATTACAAGATAATGGTTATAATTTCTTGTGCTATAGAATATATCCTTGTTGCTTATCTATCTTATTTTTAAAATTCATTTTATTGAAGCATAGTTGATTTACAATGTTCTGTTAGTTTCTGCTGTACAGCAAAGTGACTCAGTTATACATATATATGTGTTCTTTTTCATATTCTTTTCCATGATGGTTTATCACAGGATACTGAATAGAGTTCCCTGTGCTCTACAGCAGGACCTGGTTGTTTATTCATTCTCTATGTGATAGTTTGCATCTGCTCATCCCAATCTCCCACTCCATCCCTGCCCCACCCCATTGCTTCCCTGGTTTATACATAGTAGTTTGTATCACTTAATCCCCTACCCGGACTTCCCTGGTGGCGCAGTGGTTAAGAACCTGCTTCCCAATGCAGGGGACACGGATTTGAGCCCTGGTCCGGGAAGATCCCACATGCCGCGGAGCAACTAAGCCCGTGCGCCACAACTACTGAGGCTGCATGCCACAACTACTGAAGCCCGCGCACCTAGAGCCGGTGCTGCGCAACAAGAGAAGCCACCCAGTGAGAAGCCCGCAACGAAGAGTAGCCCCTGCTCACCGTAACTAGAGAAAAGCCCGCAGGCAGCAACAGAGACCCAAGCCAAAAATTAAAAAAAAAAAAAAAAAATCCCTTACCCGAGGGGAGAGGGAAGGGGGAGGGGCCAGAGCAATTTTTTAAAATGTAAATCAGGTGACGTTGCTCTTTTGTTCAGTGTCTTGCAAATGATGTCTCACCACACTTAGAATCAAATACAACGTCCTTCCGTAAGCTGCAGGACCAGAGGTGGTGCAGCCCCATTTGCCTCCTGGGACCCACTGCCCTTCGTCCACTCCCTGAACCCCAGCCATACCCGCCACTAGGCTCCTTGTTCACACCTGGTGCCTCCATCCCATCCCCTCCCCACCCCAGCCTTTGTACTTGCTCTTCTCTCTGCCTGGAGCCTTCTTCCCCTGGTTCTCCTTCTCCCCTTCCCCCCTCCCTTTCTCTCTGGAGGATGTACATATCCCTTGAAAAAATGGTCACATTGTTCTGTCTCAGAGATAAACAAGGAAACAAGAGCTGCTAGCCTCCTTTCTCCCTCAGCCCCAAGGACATTATTTGGCTGAACTCCCAGACGATAATGAAGACAGGGAGGTATTTAAGCTTTAGAGTCATTTCTCTGAGGCTGAAAGGATTGGAACAGAGAACTAGAATCTGGCTAAATCCTCCACTGTGTTAAATAAAAATTAATAAGGAGTTTTATTGCACCCTTAAGGGAAGTATGACAAGTGGAATATTTCTAATGGTTTTAATTGGGGTTGACACAGGAGAAGCTTACAAGACAGGCACAGCCCAGTCAGAAGATGCCCCAGTGCAGAGAAGCAGAGAACACACCCGAATTTAAAATCTCAGCTCTATTCCTATCTCATTGTGTGGCCCTGAGCCTGCTGCTTCTTTTGTCCGAGCCGCAGTCTCCTCATCTGCACAATGGGGTGACAATACAGCATTCCTCACAAGGGTGTTGCAAAGATTGAATGAGATAATATTGCAAATGTCTTAGCACCTTGTCTGGTACATGGTAGACCTTAGGTAAATAATAATTATTATTAGCAGTGGTCATATCATTTCTTTTTTTAAATTTTTTATATTAATTTTTTTTAATTAAAAAAAATGTTTTTGGCTACACCATGCAGCATGCGGGATCTTAGTTCCCTGACCAGGGATTGAACCTGTGCCCCCTGCAGTGGAAGCTCGGAGTCTTAACCACTGGGCCACCAGGGAAGTCCAGTCATATTATTTCCATTACTACTGCAACTATTATTATTATTGACAAAGATCACATAGTAAGTATCTGCCATATCTGGGATTTTAACTCAGATTTCTTTATTTTCAGCCTATTTTTTTTTTCTGCTATGGCTAAAAATCAAACATACAAACAAAATCAGCATTCTTTGAGTTTCCCATCATGCATTTATAAACCATCTTGTTTAGCTAAGGGCAAGAATCAAGAAATGAATCAATAGAGCAGACAATAAGAAAGCAAAACTGGGGAATTCCCTGGTGGTCCAGTGGTTAGGACTCCGTGCTTTCACTGCTGAGGGCACAGGTTCAATCCCTGGTCGGGGAACTAAGGTCCCGCAAGCCACACAGCACAGGCAAAACAAACAAACAAACAAACAAAAAGCAAAACTGCTACCAAGTTCTGCCCTCTGTATGGCAGGAACCTGGATTCTAACATTTGGAGGGTAGCGTCATTTCAGAGCTGCTGACGGAGAGTCTCCAGGAGGTTTTTACCCCTTGAGGGTCTGCCAGAGCTGCTCTACATAAGTCGACCAATCCTCAAGGTTTTGGGGGGTGCTTTTCTAGGTGTGTCTCTCTGGGGAGCCCACAGTAACCATCTGAATCCATGGAGATGAGCGCACGGCGGGGGGAATGGCTTCAGCTGAAAAAAGCTGCAGCGTGAGCAGGTTAAGAATGAGTAACTCACTGTCAAGCACCGATGGCTGGAAAGTGATGGATGGGGCACACGTGCCTTGGAGACGACAAAGCCACTGCTCTTTCCACGGCACAGCGCTTCCAGGAAACTTTCTGAAAAAGAGAGAAAGGGCAACTCTTTTTATGTATCTTTTTTTTAATTGAAGTATGGTTGTTTTACAATGTTGTATTAATTTCGACTGTACAGCCAAGTGATTCAGTTATACATATATAGATATACATTCTATTTTTATATTCTTTTCCATGATGGTTTATCATAGAATATTGAAAATAGCTCCCTGGGCTCTACGGTAGGACCTTGTTGTTTATCCATTCTACATATGCTAGTTTGCATCTGTTAATCCCAAATTCCCACTCCACCCCTCCCCCAACCCCCTCTCCCTTGGCAACCAGTAGTCTGTTCTCTATGTCCGTGAGTCTGTTTCTGTTTCGTAGATAAGTTCATTTGTGTCATATTTTAGATTCCACATATAAGTGATATCAAATGGCATTTCTCTTTCTCTTTCTGACTTACCTCACTTAGTATGATCATCTCTATGTCCATCCATGTTGCTGCAAATGGCATTATTTCATTCATTTTTATGGCTGAGTAATATTCCGTTGCATATATGTACCACATCGTCTTTATCCATTCATCTGTCGATGGACATTTAGGTTGCTTCCATGTCTTGGCTACTGTAAATAGTGCTGCTATGAACATAGGGGTGCATGTATCTTTTTGAATTACAGTTTTGTCTGGATATATGCCCAGGGGTGGGATTGCTGGATCATATGGCAACTCTATTTTTAGTTTTCTGAGGAACCTCCATACTGTTTTTCCATAGTGGCTGCACCAACTTACAGTCCCACCAACAGCGTAGGAGGGTTCCTGAGAAAAGGCAGCTCTTGTGAAAATGTGACAAGAAGAACAGCAGCGCTGAGCATGTATGTTACTCATTTGCAGAATATTTCCCTGTGTGCTTACCTATCTACAGCTCTAAAATTGTAAACAGAAGACAACTCATGATCCAATCATGATCACTTTTGGAGTTTCACACTAGATTATACGGTTTTGTATATCCCCACTTCTGTCTGCTTGGTTCTTTCTACAGATGTGTGTATGAGAGGCCATGTGCACAAGTGGTGAGTGTTAGCCTGACTTCCCCCAAAGAGATGTGCATTTGTTCTCAGACCTGAAAGCAAACACAGCCATCGGGAAAGTATTATCTGTGGCTTAGTTTTCCTTCCCTTCTCGCTCCTCACCAAAATAACATAGGAGGAAGAGGGAGAAAACCTTAATAATCTTGTTTAACAGGGTGAAACATCAGGAATGTGAAGGAGAGTCTCACCCTACATCTCACTTTGTTGCCTGAAAAAGATGTAACGCTCAACAAAGAACCCCACACGACTGCGGTCTCTTCTGAAGTTGTCAGCAAATTAAATGCCATGCAGACTTCAATTCTAGGTGTCTTCCTGGCTCTGCAAGGAATTCTCACACCAGAATCCCTCCTCAAATTCCCAGAAGACTCCTAAAGAAATGAACATCTGCCTTCTGCCTTTAGTCAGCACATTCATATTTACTGAATGTCTTTCCCCCAATTAGTTTATCTACTAGCTGCCTTCTCCTTGAGAATAGAAGAATTTCCTAAAGGAGCTGGGAAGCTGAATGGGTTTGTTTTGATGTGAATGGCAACAGAAAGTTGCAGGGGGTCTCAACTTCCTCCTTTGGACAGCGTTACGATTCTGCCTTGCTGATGAGATTTTGTTTGGGTTATTATAAGGGTAAGTTATGTTTCCAAGCAGCGCTTAAGAGTAGAAGGGAAGAGGGTGGGTACTTGAAGGGTGTCACCGTGTAACTTCTTACTGGTGAATTCTTTTTTTTTAAAGACGATGGCATCGACAATTTTTTTAAAAAAATGTATTTAATTAATTAATTTACTTTTGGCTGCATTGGGTCTTCGTTGCTGCACGCGGGCTTTCTCTAGTTGCGGCCAGCGGGGGCTACTGTTCGTTGCGGTGCTCAGGCTTCTCATTGCGGTGGCTTCTCTTGTTGCAGAGCACGGGCTCTAGGCACGTGGGCTCAGTAGTTGTGGCTCACAGGCTCTAGAGCACAGGCTCAGTAGTTGTGGCGCACGGGCTTAGTTGCTCCGCGGCATGTGGGATCTTCCCGGACCAGGGCTGGAACCCGTGTGCCCTGCATTGGCAGGTGGATTCTTAACCACTGTGCCACCAGGGAAGCCCCTCACTGGTGAATTCTGATCTACCATTGACTCTCAAAACGACCATATTTGGTGGTGAAAGAACCTACCTCACGTGTTTCTGCATTTAAACTAGGTCCAGCCCAATGGCAATGAAGAGCTCCACTTAGCAAGACTACAGCTAAAATTGCACAGCGATGATTGACAGCTCAACTTTCCAAAAGTGAGCCGAGGGATCCATTGAGTGGGCAGGTCTTGATATCTGGAAAAGGAAAAGAAAACCCCTTTCATTCTGATGATGGAATTGGTCACTTATGTTCACGTCCCGGAGCAACATTTGAAAAGAACAAGAATGTCTTTCATGAAACAACAGCTGGGAAACACTTTGCAGCCCTTTCTCGTATGAATAATTCACTGTTAATTGATTCCAGGGTCACTCCTAAAGCTGGTATGCCAAGTTGCACAACAGGATGACGCCCAACAGAAAGTGATAATGACATGGATATTTATTCCCACTCACCCTGGCAGGTTATAAGGAAGAGGTGGCCCAGGGTCCTTTCAATTCATCTGGGAATAAATCTTAGATGGATATTTAAAGGAGCAGGGTGTACTGTGCCCTCTATTTTCCAGATAAAGATGGAGACACTACAGTTTTAGTTTAATAAGGACTTATTTCTTCTATATTCTGTTTTCATTGGAAGTTAACATCTGCTTGGCTAAAACATCTCACTCTGAGATGTAGTATCGCCATTGGAGTGTCCAGGGGACCAAAGAGTGTGATTAAAGGGTCATCTAACCCAGACCTCAGGCCCATATAGGGATTCCAAGGTGGACATTTGTCATGATCTCAAAAGCAGTCATTATACCTGAGTGCATAATCAATTTAATTGAAAGCATTAAAATACAACACAATTGGTCTATGCTTTCTTCATTTTTCCGTATACAAATAGGAATAAACTGTATATGGCCGTAGATATTTCTCAACCACTGAAAGACCTGTGTTCTCTGTTGCTCATTTCCTCCACTCCAACCCTCTCCCTCAAATTGATTTAACATCCTTAATAATATAGACTTTTGTTGAAACTATTCTTCACTGGACTTACCACAAGATTAAGGAATCAATTCATTACATGAGTGACTTTTTGCTGAATGCCTATCTTTGGTCCCCGACCGTCAACTCAATGAGGGCTTTATTTAAGTTATTTTATTTTATTTTTTTGTAGTAGCCCAATGAGAAAAAAGAAGAATGGTCCCTGACATCTCAGATAGACCTTGTTGTACTCCTATAAAACACAGACACTTTCACAGGACATAAACATCAGGGAAATCCAGTTTGTGACCAGGATGGATCAGGACAAGACCACTCCGTAATCCTGTCCAAACACAGACAAACACAAACCCTTGCCAAGCCACAGATGGCAAGCCTCTTCCTCTCCTGACTAACACGAGTCCCAGTGCATGACCTTCTCTGGCCGTTTTCCCATCTGAAACTCTCACCTGTTGAGGTTTACTTAATGCTACCAGATTGAATCTCTATCCCCGCATATTGCTCTCTGGCTTTTTATTATTCTTCTTACCCCTGAGATTGACCGTAGCTACCTCTTGCTTTATGTGGTCCAGCCACCCTGGCCTTCCTCTGAACTCCAAATCTGCCTGTTCATCCCTGCCTTGAAAATCCCTTAGATACGGGATGGCTTTAAAGCAAAATAGATGTATATAAAACATGAATCTAGGGGCTTCCCTGGTGGCGCAGTGGTTGAGAGTCTGCCCACCAATGCAGGGGACACGGGTTCGAGCCCTGGTCTGGGAGGATCCCACGTGCCGCGGAGCAACTGGGCCCGTGAGCCACAACCACTGAGCCTGCGCGTCTGGAGCCTGTGCTCCGCAACAAGAGAGGCCGCGATAGTGAGAGGCCCGCGCACCGCGATGAAGAGTGGCCCCCGCTCGCCGGAACTGGAGAAAGCCCTCGCACAGAAACGGAGACCCAACACAGTCATAAATAAATTAAAAAAAAAAAAAAAAAAAAGCCACTGTTTAAAAAAAAAAAAAAAGAAGGAAACTAAAAAAAAAACAAACATGAATCTAATAACTACTGTTTGCTGAGAGCTGACAAGTGCTTGGGGAAGTGTGCTTGACATGGTGGCATTAGCTCATTTTGTGATGATGCAAAACCAGTCACGGTTTGTCCCCACCTGTTCAGTTTAAGCGCTAAAAGTCCCAGGTCCTGAGACCCTGCTCAGTCTGTGTTAACTAGGACAGGTGGCCAACCGACCTGGAATGCTCACAACAACAGCCTTACCAGGTGGGAGCCAGGACTATCCCACTTGACAGATGAGAACTACTGAGGCTTAGAGAGGTTAAATGAATTACCTGAGTACCCCGCTCTCAGGTAGAGAGTGATAGAGCTTGCTCTCAATGTCCTTCTACTACAATCTTCCCCAGGCAGTTTTTCTCAACTACTTGTTTGGAACTTAGCTTGGGCATGGATGTTTTTTGGTTTTGTTTCACTTTTTATTTTATATTGAACTATAGTTGATTAACAATGTTGTGTTAGTTTCAGGTATACAAGAAAGTGATTCAGTTATACATGTACACGTATCTATGCTTTTGAAATTCTTTTCCCAATTAGGCTGTTACAGAATATTGAGCAGGATTCCCTGTGCTCTACGGTAGGTCCTTGTTGGTTATCCATTTAAAATAAAGCAGGGTGGGGACTTCCCTGGTGGTCCAGTGGGTTAAGACTCCACGCTCCCAATGCAGGGGGCACGGGTTCGACCCCTGGTCAGGGAACTGGATCCCGCATGCCACAACTAAGGCCCAGTGCAGCCAAAAGAAAGGAAGAAAGAAAGAAAGAAAGCAGAGTGTACCTGTCAATCGCAAACTCCCTGACTATCCCTCCTCCCCACCCTTCCCCGCTGGTAACCATAAGTTCCTTCTCTAAGTCTATGAGTCGGTTTCTGTTTTGTAAATAAGTTCATTTGTATCATTTATTTTAGATTCTGCATATATTATATGATATTTCTTTCTCTGTCTGACTTACTTCACTCAGTATGATAATCTCTAGGTTCATCCATGTGGGCATGGATATTTTGAAAAAGTGTCCCAGGTGGCTCTAACATGTGACCACCTAAGGGCCATTGTCATAGAGTTAAAAATACAGACTCCAGCTGACCCGCTTCAGGTGACATCCTGGAAATGCCCCTGATTGACTATGTAAAATTGGGCAAGTTACGTAACATCGCTGTGCCTCAGTTTCCCTGTCTGTAAAAAAAGGATCACTATAGGATTTATCTCATAGGGCTGATCAGAGAATTCAATAAGTAGGCAAGTTTAAGGCTATCAGAGCAGTGCTTGGCAAACAGTACGTGCCATGCAAGGGTAGCTATTATTAGATAATAATCTTCTAAATGAAAGAAAGTAATGCAGTATCATAGAGGACCTGTATTATTCATTTTCAAACCAAATGTTATTAAAGCTTAAAACATGGTCATGGACTCAAATAGCATTTTCTCCGTTGGCACTTTGGACAGCACGTTCATGCTGCTATGAAGAAATTGTAGTTGTTGGCTTGCTGGCTTGTTGGCTGCTCTCATTAATTTTAATACAGACACGACTACCTTCTCATCCAAAATGTGAAACATAGATTTTCATTTAGTTCCGTGGGTTCCTGCAGGACTGAGGCGACACCCTGGAAAATATATCAATTAGGTTTATTTCCCAGGAAGAAACACTGAGCGCCTGTGAACAGTCCAGGGTAGAAGAAGCCCTGGCTGTGAAGGTGACCTGAGGACTTGCAGAGCTTAATGAGAGAGGCTGGGGAGACAGATTATCCCTTTCCTTGTAAACATATGTTCTTGCTCAGAGGTGGTGCGTGATCTCCAGAAAGGCATCCTACAACATAAGAGAAGTTGGGTTGGGAGGAGTCTGGTAACTTTCCCTGAAGTTGTAAGTTGCACCGCACACTCCATCTTCTTCAAATGGGAAAATGCTTTCTGCATCCGTGGCTGACACAATGGATGCTGAAGCCGCTTTATCTGGTCCTCCTTAACACACAATAAAAATTCACTTCATCCAGATGGCTTCACAGGTGAATTCTATCAAACATTTAGAGAAGAGCTAACACCTATCCTTCTCAAACTCTTCCAAAATATAGCAGAGGGAGGAACACTCCCAAACTCATTCTATGAGGCCACCATCACCCTGATAACAAAACCAGAAAAAGATGTCACAAAAAAAGAAAATTACAGGCCAATATCACTGATGAACATAGATGCAAAAATCCTCAACAAAATACTATCAAACAGAATCCAACAGCACATTAAAAGGATCATACACCATCAACAAGTGGGATTTATCCCAGGAATGGAAGGATTCTTCACTATACACAAATCAATCAATGTGATACACCATATTAACAAATCGAAGGATAAAAACCATATGATAATCTCAACAGATGCAGAGAAAGCTTTTGACAAAATTCAACACCCATTTATGATAAAAACTCTCCGGAAAGTAGGTACAGAGGGAACTTGCCTCAACATAATGAAGGCCACATATGACAAACCCACAGCCAGCATCGTTCTCAATGGTGGAAAACTGGAAACCATTTCCATTAAGATCAGGAACAAGTCAACGTTGCCCACTCTCACCACTATTATTCAACATAGTTTTGGAAGTTTTAGCCACAGAAATCAGAGAAGAAAAAGAAATAAAAGGAATCCAAATTGGAAAAGAAGAAGTAAAACTGTGACTGTTTGCAGATGACATGATACTATACATAGAGAATTCTAAAGATGCTACCAGAAAACTACTAGAGCTAATCAATGAATGTGGTAAAGTAGCAGGATACAAAATTAATGTACAGAAATCTCTTGCATTCCTATACACTAACGATGAAAAATCTGAAAGAGAAATTAAGGAAACACTCCCATTTACCATTGCAACAAAAAGAATAAAATACCTAGGAATAAACTTACCTAAGGAGACAAAAGACCTGTATGCAGAAAACTATAAGACACTGATGAAAGAAATTAAAGATGATACAAACAGATGGAGAGATATACCATGTTCTTGGATTGGAAGAATCAACATTGTGAAAATGACTATACTACCCAAAGCAATCTACGGATTCAATGCAATCCCTATCAAACTTCCAATGGCATTTTCCACAGAACTAGAACAAAAAAGTTCACAATTTGTATGGAAACACAAAAGACCCCGAATAGCCAAAGCAATCTTGAGAAAGAAAAATGGAGCTGGAGGAATCAGGCTCCCTGACTTCAGACTATAGTACAAAGCTACAGTAATCAAGACAGTATGGTACTGGCACAAAAACAGAAATATAGATCAATGGAACAGCATAGAAAGCCCAGAGATAAACCCACGCACATATGGTCACCTTATTTTTGATAAAGGAGGCAAGAATATACAATGGAGAAAAGACAGCCTCTTCAATAAGTGGTGCTGGGAAAACTGGACAGCTACATGTAAAAGAATGAAATTAGAACACTCCCTAACACCACACACAAAAATAAACACAAAATGGATTAAAGACCTCAATGTAAGGCCAGACACTATAAAACTCTTAGAGGAAAACATAGGCAGAACACTCTATGACATAAATCACAGCAAGATCCTTTTTGACCCACCTCCTAGAGAAATGGAAATAAAAACAAAAATAAACAAATGGGACCTAATGAAACTTAAAAGCTTTTGCACAGCAAAGGAAACCATAAACAAGACGAAAAGACAACCCTCAGAATGGGAGAAAATATTTGCAAATGAAGCAACCGACAAAGGATTAATCTCCAAAATTTACAAGCAGCCCATGCAGCTCAAAATCCAAAAAGCAAACAACCCAATCCAAAAATGGGCAGAAGACCTAAATAGACATTTCTCCCAAGAAGATATACAGATTGCCAACAAACACATGAAAGGATGCTCAACATCACTAATCATTAGAGAAATGCAAATCAAAACTACAATGAGGTGTCACCTCACACCAGTCAGAATCATCAAAAAATCTACAAACAATAAATGCTGGAGAGGGTGTGGAGAAAAGGGAACCCTCTTGCACTGTTGGTGGGAATGTAAATTGATACAGCCACTATGGAGAACAGTATCGAGGTGCCTTAAAAAACTAAAAATGGAACTACCATATGACCCAGCAATCCCACTACTGGGCATATACCCTAAGAAAACCATAATTCGAAAAGAGTCATGTACCACAATGTTCATTGCAGCTCTATTCACAACAGCCAGGACATGGAAGCAGCCTAAGTGTCCATCAATACACGAATGGATAAAGAAGATGCGGCACATATATACAGTGGAATATTACTCATCCATAAAAAGAAATGAAATTGAGTTATTTGTAGTGAGGTGGGTGGACCTAGAGTCTGTCATACAGAGTCAAGTAAGTCAGAAAGAGAAAAACGAATACTGTATGCTAACACATATATATGGAATCTAAATAAAATGGTTCTGAAGAACCTAGGGGCAGGACAAGAATAAAGATGCAAGCGTAGAGAATGGACTTGAGGACACGGGGAGGGGGAAGGGTAAGCTGGGACAAAGTGAGAGAGTGGCATGGACATATATACACTACCAAACGTAAAATAGATAGCTAGTGGGAAGCAGCCGCATGGCACAGGGAGATCAGCTCGGTGCTTTGTGAGCAACTAGAGGGGTGGGATAGGGAGGGTGGGAGGGAGACGCAAGAGGTAGGGGATATGGGGATATATGTATACATATAGCTGATTCACTTTGTTATACAGCAGAAACTAACACACAATTGTAAAGCAATTATACTCCAATAAAGATGTTAAAAAAAAATTCACTTCATGCTTTACTGTCTTTCCATTTATTTCCTCTGCAGTGAAAATTTAGATTTATATTTTTATGAAGGTTTGCTAGCAGAGTTCACCTTCAAATCCATTTTAAAACAGGCAGGAGTGGAGAGTGTACTGCATTTATTAAAATAATTGTGTTTTAAGAAAGACTAGACCTGTCAAGCTGTTCAGGATTTTGCTTTCTGTTTTTGTTGGGTTTGGATTTTTTAAAATATATTTTTGTTTTTACTCCTTTGGCTTCTTTTCCCCCCTAGGTGAGAACTCTAAATGCCAAAGGGTAAGTGGCTGAGACATGGTTGGAGACTGGGGAACAGAAAGGTTCCAAATTCAGCCATTTCTGGAAACATTTTTAGGTATTTCAAAGTGAGGTTGAATCACAAGAACCTTTTGATCTCACATTTCTGGGGTGAGCTTCAGAGACATAATCTTCTGGTGCTGGTGGCGCCTTGAACTAGGATCTCTGGAATCCATGCTGGGTTGGGCAGTATGGGGTATAAAGATGCTTCTCTGAAAGGGAACCCCCTTAACATTGTTGGTGGGAATGTAATCTGGTGCAGCCACTGTGGAAAACAGTATGGAGGTTCCTCAAAAGACTAAAAATAGTGTTGCCACATGATCCAGCAATCCCACTCCTGGGCATATATCCAGACAAAACTCTAATTTGAAAAGATACATGCACCCCAATGTTCATAGAAGCACTATTTACGATGGCCAAGGCATGGAAACAACATAAATGTCCATTGACGGATGAATGGATAAAGACGATGTGGTACATATATACAATGGAATACTACTCAGCCATAAAAAAGAATGAAATAATGCCATTTGCAGCAACATGGATGGACCTAGAGATGATCATACTAAGTGAAGTAAGTCAGAAAGAGAAAGAGAAATACCATTTGATATCACTTATATGTGGAATCTAAAATATGACAGAAACAAACTTATCTACAAAACAGACTCATGGACATAGAGAACAGACTGGTGGTTGCCAAGGCGGAGGTGGGGAGGGATAGAGTGGGAATTTGGGATTAGCAGATGCAAACCATCACATATAGAATGGATAAACAACAAGATCCTACTGCAGAGCACAGGAAACTATATTCAATATCCTGTGATAAACCCTAATGAAAAAGAATATGAAAAAGAATTTATGTATATATGTATAACTGAATCACTTTGCTGTACAGCAGAAATTAACACAACATTGTAAATCAACTATATTTCAATAAAATAATTAAAAAAAAAAAAGATGCTTCTCTGGAGGCACTGACTGCTCCTGCCTCTGGTCTCCCCACAAAGCATCAGTGTGGCTTTCCTATGAGGATTTTCCTTGTCTCCACCCCTCCTCTTCCCTCTCCTCCACATTCCTCTTGAAGGTAGATGGTGGTTGGGATCTTATTTAGAGAATCATCTGAAAATGTGTGGGTGAAGAACCAATGAGAAAAGAGTGAGACTCCAATTCCTATGTTCTAGCTTCCTGGCTCTCCATCCGCCCCTTCCAGATAGAAGCGTGTCCCAAGCTTGGTCCTTACTTTTTAGCTTCTCAAAGTGTCCCTTTCACTCTGGAAGTGAGCGTCCTCCACAGTATCTTTTGTAAAGATAAATCCTGGGAAGTGTTAGTGTTATAATGAAATAAGTCGATTCCTCAAAAATAAGCAAGATTCTTTAAGGGGAGTTTTCTAAGATGCATTGACACATTCATGTGCTTTGTGAATCTCTAAGAGGGAGGCGTGAAGTACAGGGTTTTCTGAAGTTATTTCCTCCCTGGGCATGTACTCCTGGACTTGGACTAGTGTTCCATAGGACGTAAGTACTCACTTATGTTTTTTAACTTCATTTTATTTATTTATTTAATTTTTTATCATCATTTTCATTCAACAATCATAGCATTCATCAAGCTCCCAGTAGGTGCCAGGCCCTGTTCTACATACTGGAGGTTAATCCAACCATCAACAAATCAGGGACTTCCCTGGTGGCGCAGTGGTTAAGAATCCGCCTGCCAATGCAGCAGACACGGGTTCAAGCCCTGGTCCGGGAAGATCCCATATGCTGTGAGGCAACTAAGCCCATGCGCCACAACTACTGAGCCTGCATGCCACAACTACTGAGCCTGTGCTCTAGAGCCTGCGAGCCACAACTACTGAGCCCACATGCCACAACTACTGAAGCCCGCGCCTAGAGCCCATGCTCCACAACAAGAGAAGCCACCGCAATGAGAAGCCCGCACACCGCAACGAAGAGTAGCCCCCGCTCGCCACAACTGGAGAAAGCCCGCACGCAGCAACAAAGACCCAACATAGCCAAAGATAAAATAAATTAAAAAGAAAAAAAAAAAAAAAAAAAGACTACTCTCCATGAGCTTACATACTGAAGGGGAAAAAATATATTGTATAGGAGGGAATGAAAAGTGATTAGAAGAAAAATATACCCAGGTAAGGAAAGAGAGCAATAGAGCTGGACATGGAATATTTTATACTTTTTTCCTTTTATGCATTTTAAAACTTTTGATTGTGGAAATGATAAAAGTAGAGATAAATGTGTCATGAATGTCCAGGGGCTTATTATTTCACCAATTATTAACTCCTGAGTAATCTCATTTTCTTTTCTGGTGTATTTTAAAACACATTACAGACACCAATCTATTTTCAATAACAAATGCCTTAGCATATACATCTGACAAATAATGACTTTGGAGGCACAATTACAATGCCGTTATGACCCTTAACAACATTAATGGGATTCTTTAATGTTATCTAATATTCAGGCAATGTTCTTCAGTTTACTGATTGCCTCCAAATGTCTTTTACGGTAGCCAGTTTATTTGAATCAGGATTAAAAAAAAAAAAAAGAAAGAACCACATTGCATTTAGTTGGCATCTCTCCTAAGAGTCTTGTAACCTGTAAGAAGGCCCCCTCCCTCTTTTTCCGTGTCATTTATTCACTGAAGAATCTGGAGGCTTGATTAGATTGGGTTTACATCTTTTGGCAAGAATATTTCATGGGTTGTGTCTGTACTTCCTGCTGTACTGCATCTAAAGGCAAGTATTTAGGCTGGCCAATGGGGTCTAGTGGTGCCATCTTTAACCATCTTACATTAAATGGTCTCAGCATTGATGATCCTGGTCTAAATCCATATTTCCATGAAGGCTTTCAGAACGATGACTTTCTAATTCTCGTATTTCTTCTGCATAGTTAGCTAGAAATGTTCCTATACAGAAGAAACCTTCCCCTGTTTTTCGTTTTGTTTTATTTTTCATCTGTAAATTAGGAATATTAATAGGACAGCGGTGTTGCATCTAATTCTGAGGATTACATTCTGAATTCACTGCAAAGGCAAAAAATCTGTTAAACTAAAAATTACTCCTGGAGACCACATAAATGGTCTCAATAGCATCAAGATCATGGCACTCAGAAACGCAAAAGTCAAGATGTAGCACAAAGCTTACTCTCTCTTTCCTCATTGGAGCTGAGGAACAGAGTTGTGTGGAGAGGGGGAGAATTGTGGGGCTGTTTCTCTCTCCAAGAAAATATACTAAAATCTGAGTAAGTCAAATGTGCATGTATATGTAGGTGATGTCGCTCTCTACCCTCGAGGGTTCCTAAAGGCACTACAAGAAATAACGCACTTGTCAGTGTTTAAGAAACATAAACTCTCTTTACTGTTTGTCGCCTGGCTCACCACTCTCCACCAGATGCCCCCAACTTTTATCAGGTGAGTTTCCTCATCTCAGGTATAGCCTCATCGCTTTCAAGTCTCAGCATCTTTGAACTTACTGCCCATCTGTCTTTCTTCCCACCTAGCCCCAGTCCCAAGGAGCAGTGGAGACCCTCCCTAGAAAGATGCGTGCCCCCTACCCCAGCTGCCTGGATACCACCAGCTCTGCATGCGACCACGCCTTACCTCCAATCCTAGGAGACACGCTGCAGCCTCTTTATTTCGAGATGTCTTCCAGGTGCCTAGCGTAGCTCAGGTAGGAAGAAAGAGTTTAAAATCCTGAACCGATTGATTACCTCCTTGCCAAATTTGCATTAACCGATCCCCTTGCTGAGAATATTACTGATGTTAGATAATGCCTCTACTTTCACTGTCTACTATCGAAGTAGACTGTTACAGGGATAATCAACCATTTTAGGTCCATTCGTTGTTGCTGTCATTTCGCTGACGATAACGATTGTAAGTATGTGTTTTGTTTGCTATGAGACAACCGATATGTGTTTTAGCATATCTGTGTGTGATGCCTAAAGCCTTTTGGAGGAGAGTAGACAAGGACCCTCTAAAGTTCACTGGGTGTTTTCATGTAAAAATCTACTGCCTGCGGCCCCAGAATTAACTCAGCTGCCTCCGGACTGGGACACATCTCCTAAGGTCAAAGCAATTTTATTGTTCACGTTTTAAGAAACGATTCGGTCACAGTTTGCTTCCAAATGGTAGCCTTTGAGAGTCTGGGTATTTTCTGAGGCTGAGTTGGGTGCCTGTAGCCTGGTTTGCTCCAGGGTGCTGCCATATTTCTTCATTCTCTTGGAAACAAGCCAGGTATGTTGGCACTTCGTTGAAACAGCGATGTTACCTAATCCATCAACATCACAAACAGAACCAAGGTAGATTTGGTAAACCAAGGATTGTTAGAAGGAGCAAGAGACATTGATATTTGTTTATCAAGGTTGATTAATTAGCATGGATATTTCCTAATTAAGGTTGTCAGTCTCGTTCTGAGTACCTCCTAGAGTTTCGAGGCTATGCTCAGCTCTGTTTTTGCAAACTTATTTCTGAAGAATAAAATTGTTTTAGTTAGGCAACACACAATGCTGCTGACATCGAGAGTCTGGGGAACCAGATATATACACTGTGGCCTGGCTGAATGTTGGGGAGTCAAGGATGTGTCCCCCAACCCCCCGTTGATTTTCCCATGAATGTAATTCTTTCTGCATAAGCTTATGGGCATGATGTCTGCTTGGGTAGCCACATGGCTGAAGGAGTTAATATGGCATTTTCCTTGAACACAAGCAATGGCCCCTCCTTCTTGAAAGAGTTCCATCAGTTGCTTTCTAAGACATTAGTCACGTCTGGCTCTTACTTAAACTCACTGCCCACTTCTCAGGGTCCCGCCCTCGTTCTTCTACATTCCCCATTCCTTTACATACTGAAATGCCCCAGATCACCATCCTTGGACCCCGTCTCTACCTACTGTCACTCCCTGGCTAATCCCTTCTAGTCTCAAGGTTTCAAATAACCTATTTTGGCTGGTGACGGATACATTTATTTCCAACTAGTATCTCTACCACGCATTCCAGACTCTATAACCAATTGTTTACTGGACATTTCATCTTGGATGCAAGCAGACCTCTCACCCTTCATGTCCAAAGCAGAGTTCTAGATTTCCTCCCCAAATCGCCTCCACATTGACTTTCCCCAGGTCAGTGAACATTGTCTCCATTTTTCTTGTGACTCAGGGCAAAAATCTTAGGTTCATCCTTGAGCTCTCTCTTTCTCCCCCACTTCACACCCAATCCAAGAGCAAATGCGACGGGATCAGCCTTCAGAAATATACTCTAGGGACTTCCCCAGTGGCGCAGCGGTTGAGAATCCGTCTGCCAATGCAGGGGACACGGGTTCGAGCCCTGGTCCGGGAAGATCCCACATGCCGCGGAACAACTAAGCCCATGCGCCACAACTACTGAGCCTGCATTCTAGAGCCTGCGGGCCACAACTACTGAGCCCGTGAGTCACGACTACTGAAGTCCACACGCCTAGAGCCCATGCTCCGCAACAAGAGAAGCCACCGCAATGAGAAGCCCGCGCGCAGCACCGAAGAGTAGCCCCCGCTCGCTGCAACTAGAGAAAGCCCGCGCGCAGCAACAAAGACCCAACGCAGCCAAAAATAAATAAATAAATAAATTTATTTGAAAAAAACATACTCCAAATCTAAACAACTTCTGAACACCCCCCTCCCACCTCCCGTCCTCACCACCGCGTTCTCTCATGTGGCTTATGATATAATCTATATCAGGTTTCCTGGCTATAAAAATCCTTGCCCCTGCTTCAGCCCTGTATTAGTATAGCGACCAGGTTAATGTTTTTTTTTAAATGGAAGTCAACCATATTACTCATCTACTCAAAATCCTGCAGTGGCTACAATTTTGCTGCAAGCAAAAGGCAAAGAGGCTGGAAGACCTTCCCATTACCTCTCTGAGCTCAACCCTTCCCAGCCCCCTGGGGTGCCCTGGGTGCCATTCATACTGGTCCCCAAATTTTCCAGTCATACTCTTGCCCCAGGGGGCTGTTGCACATCCCATTCTTGCTGCCTTGACCCGCAGAGAGCCTGGCGGCTCCCTCTTCACTTTCAAGTCTTTGTTCAAACACTTCTCTTTTTTTGGCTTGGGGGATCTTAGTTCCCTGACCAGGGATCAAACCCGTGCCCCCTGCAATGGAAGCGCAGAGGAGTTCGAACCACTGGACCGCCAAACATCACATTTCAATGAGAGGTCGTCCTTGACCCAACTCTGATAGAATGGCGGCTCTCCTCCTCGCTTACCAGCACACTTTATCATACTTAATCTTTATTTTTCTTTAAAATTAATTGCTGTTTGACGTATATTTCCTTGTTTGCTGTCTACTGCCACTAACGTACATTCCATCAAAGCAACAGGGATTCTGTTTACTGTGGTATTACTAACCCCTAGAACAGTGCCTGGCACATGGCAGGAATTCAAATCGGGGTTGAATAAACAAAAACAAATGAAAAATATTTCTGAATGAAAAGGATCCTATCTCCCACCTCTGGGAAAAAAGATTGCTTAGATGGTTAAGTAAATAATTCTCAAGTGTACCTTTCTGATGCAGTCACTACTTGAAATTGACACATTGACGTATTGGGAACAGATACGGGCTATGCAGAAAATAGTATTTTTGTAAATAATGGTTAAATGTGTCAAATAGTCTTTTTTGGTTAAATCTAACAGAGGCAAATTCTGGCTCACTTAGACAACTACAACAAAAAGAAAAACCTTGAAATGATATGAGAGTACCTTGAAGGGAAACTCAAAAAGCACTGTGCACCAAGGTAATTTTAGGGAAACAGGTTGTAGGAATGAATGGTTTCTTCAACCAGCTGAAAAAACCAACTACAACCATTTTTTAATTCTTGTACGTTTCTGTTTACAAACCAAATTCCAGGAAGAGTTTGACTTACTTCTGCCAGCCCCTAGTCTCACAACCCGTGCAAGTGGGAGTTATTATCTACATTAACGGTCCCACCAAGATTTGACATAATATTTCTCAGGGGAGAGACTCCTCCAGAAGAACTCAGGAGTTCTACCACAACACGCCCCCACCAAATCAATATGTGACCACAATATTAAAAGACTGGAGAACCCAAACCAGAGTAATGTCCTGTTCCTGTATTAAACAAGGCTGGGCATATTTTCTTGTTCCTATATTAAATAATAGTCAGAACAAGCACAAAATAATTGTCTTCTTGCTCTAAGGAATACTCGAGTCAGAATAAAACTGTAAACAAACTAAAATAGCCTACTTATCATGATTTACAGTTTTCTCATCAAGACTCTATTCAAGACCTTGGCCTCTGTACCCGCCAATTCCAAACTAATCCTAACATGTTTCCTGCCTTGTAAGACCTACCTTTAAATCACCCAGCCCAGGCTATAAAACTCTATCAAAATGACCCCTTGATTGTTTTCCCTGCTCTACTACTAAGGCTGTCAAAATGGTAATCCTCCACTTCAGGGGCTATAGTATTGTCTATGGATATAATGGATAAATAATGGATATACTCTCAATCACCTTAGCTTAGCTGATTAATAAGTTTTTCTAATGGTTATCTTATGAGGCTTCCTTCATACACAGGAGCTCAAAAGTCCATCGACAGATGAATGGATAAAGAAGGTGTGGTACATTTATACAATGCAATATTATTCAGCCAGTAAAAAGAATGAAATAATGCCATTTGCATCAACATGGATAAACCTGGAGATTAGCATACTAAGTTAAGTAAGTCAGACAGAGGAAGACAAATATCATATATCACTTATATGCAGAAGCTAAAAAAAAATGATACAAATGAACTTATTTACAAAACAGAAACAGACTCACAGACTTAGAAAACAAACTTTTGGTTACCAAAGGGGAAAGGGGAGGGGCGGAGGGATAGATTGGGAGATTGGGATTGACATATACACACTACTAAATATAAAATAGATAAACAACAGAACCTACTGTATAGCACAGGGAACTCTGCTCAATATTCTGTAATAACCTAAATGGGAAAAAATTATTGAAAAAGAATAGCTATTATATATGTATATCTATAACTGAATCACTTTGCTGTATACCTGAAACTAACATAGCATTGTAAGTCAACTACAGTCCAATATAAAATAAAAATTAAAAAAAAATCACCCAGCCCAGGTCATAAAACTCTGTCAAATGATTGTTTTCCCTTCTTCACTACTAAGGCTGTCAAAATGGTGATCCCTAACTTCAGTGGATATAATGGATATATATGGATATAATGGATAAATAATGGATGTACCCTTGATCAACTTAGCTTAGTTGATTAGTAAGTTTTTCTAATGGTTATCGTATGAAGTTTGCTTCATATGCAGAAGCTCAAAGGTGTTGGACAAGAAACCAAAGATTAATACTTCTAACTAAAGGTATCTCTTCATCAGTCTTATCAAATTACCAGAGAATGCAGTGTATTCATCAAATTTTTCTTAGACCAGCCTCTGCATGCCATCTATAAACACAACACCAACCCTTCTTTGCCAGTTTTAAAACACATGGAACAAGTTCTTTTGCCCTGAGTAGGATCTAAAAGGATTAAATTAAAGGATTAACCATGTAAAAGTATAGAGGGAGCAGGGTGTTTTCACATTATTTGGACAAGTCTAGAATGTTTGGGGCAAGCTTCCACAAACAACTGTGTTAGGATTTTAACTCACAGGCTGTGTGCTATGGACACACACTTTGTATGGGGAAGTCAAGTGCATCTGTGGGGTTGTCTGTTGAAGTCATAATTTGCAGTGTTAGGGTGACCAACTGTGAATGGCATGGTCTTAGCACTGAAAATCCTGCATCCTGGGAAATCTTTTATTTCCAGATAAATTTGAATTGTTGGTCACTAAAAATTCTAAGCTCACTAGTAACTCTAAGTGAATGATCATTGAGCAAGAAGGATGAATTCTGTGTTTGGGCGCCCAGCTCCCATGAAGCCAAATGCGTAACTTACAGGCATTCACAGACTTGAGAAGTCCCCAACATCATTAAATGAATATTTAAAAATCTATGACTTGGCAATTCCCTGGCAGACCAGTGGTTAGGACAACGTGCTTTCACTGCCGAGGGCCCGGGCTCGATCCCTGGTGGGGAACTAAGATCCTGCAAGTCTCACAGGGAGGCCAAAAACTAAAAAATAAAATCAATCAATCAATCAATAAAAATAAAAATCTATGACTCATCGTTTTACCTCAAAGACCACGAAACAACCTAAGTTTCTGCATTTCATCCTGGTGCAAGTTGAGAAGACTAACCTTGCAGCGTCTTTACTTCGGGAAGAGCAGACCATCCTACAAAGCATCACGTCTGCCTTATTTTTTCCCTCGTTAAACTTAACTCAGAGTCATAACTCACCCCCTGTGCCATGGAAATGTCTGAGAACCATTCTTTATCATCAGCATTATAAACCCCCAGTTCCCAACTGTGAAGGGCAGGAAAACTTGCACAACTAAAGCCACTTATCATAACACAGGTGGGATGTTGGCTGGTCTATGACAAATGACGCCTGCACCGTGTACCATGAGACTTGTTTGTTTACTTCCTTCCTAAAGATTTCGTCATTGTCAACGCACTTTATCATGGGAGAAATCCTTAATATTCTATTGGGGCTCAAGACTTGCCCTGACATATATTTTAATCCAAACAAAGAATCTTGTATTGCAAATATTTCAACAGTTGGCCTATGGTTCTCATCCCTGGCTACACATTTGAATCAACTGAAAAGTTTTTGTTAGTTAGTGTTGTTTTCACAATACTTACCACTGGGTCTCGTTCCAGAAAATGTGAGGAAAAGAAAGAAAGAAAGAAAGAGAGAAAGAGAGAAAGAGAGAAAGGGAAAGAAAGAAAGGAAAGAGGAAGGAAGGAAGGAAGAAAGAAAGAAAGACAGAAGGAAAGAAAACATGAGTCTATGTTTCTGGGGGTAGGTCCTGGACATTAGTTGTTTTTTTGGGGGGGGGTATAGTTGCCTTACAATGTTGTGTTAGTTTCCGCTGTACAGAGAAGTGAATCAGCTATATGTGTACATATATCCCCTCTTTTTTGGATTTCATTCCCATTTAGGTCACCACAAAGCACTGAGTAGAGTTCCCTGTGTTATACAGTAGGTTCTCATTAGTTATCTACTTTATACATCGTAGTGTATATATGTCACTCCCTAACTCCCAATTTATCCCATCCCCCTTTTCCCCCCTTGGTGTCCATACATTTGTCCTCTAATTCTGTGTCTATTTCTGCTTTGCAAATAGGTTCATCTGTACCATTTTTCTAGATTCCACATATATGTGTTAATATACGATATTTGTTTTTCTCTTTCTGACTTACTTCACTCTGTATGACAGTCTCTAGGTCCATCCAAGTCTCTACAAATGACCCAATTTCATTCCTTTTTATGGCTGAGTAATATTCCATTGTATATATGTACCACATCTTCTTTATCCATTCATCTGTCGATGGACATTTAGGTTGCTGCCATGTCCTGGCTATTGTAAATAGTGCTGCAATGAACATTGGGGTGCATGTGTCTTTTTTTTTTTTAATCAATTCTTTTTTTAATCATAAATTTATTTATTTATTTATTTATTTTTGGCTGAGTTGGGTCTTCGTTGCTGCACGCGGGCTTTCTCTAGTTGCGGCGAGCGGGGGCTACTCTTTGTTGCGGTGCGCGGGCTTCTCATTGCGGTGGCTTCTCTTGTTGTGGAGCACGGGCTCTAGGTGCGTGGGCTTCAGTAGTTGTGGCACATGGGCTCAGTAGTTGTGGCTCGCGGGCCTAGTTGCTCTGCAGCATGTGGGATCTTCCCGGACCAGGGCTCGAACCCGTGTCCCTTGCATTGGCAGGCGGATTCTTAACCACTGTACCACCAGGGAAGTCCACATGTGCCTTTCTGAATTATGGTTTTCTCAGGGTATATGCCCAATACTGAGATAGCTGGGTCTTACGGTAGCTCTATTTTTAGTTTTTTTAAGGAACCTCGATATTATTCTCCATAGTGGCTATATTTTTTAAGATTCCTGAACTGAAGCCAGGGTGATGAAACATTAAGTAGACCCAATCAAAAAACAAAACAAACCAAAAAATCCAAAACAAACCAAAAAGTCCAGGTGGATTCAGTTTATAAGTGGGATGGGTGTTTCAGAGTCGTCACTTTTTAATCAAATGTCACTGATACTCACTGATTTTATTACCACAAACCCAATAATTCTGTAAAACAAGGCTACACCCGGGAACCTCTTAGGCCTGGGCTGCGTCCCAAAATTATAGGCAAAGCCAGGCCGCCTGAGGGCTGCCAGGCTCAGGCAGGCCCGTGCATCCCCTCCCGGGGGTGTTCCCCAGGTGGGCTGGCTTGGAGAGGCAGCAGGTGGGCACACCCCCCTGCTCCGTGCTGGCGTTTCTCCCAGCGTGGACGTCAGCAAAGGCAAGCTCTGAAGCTGGTTTTCTCATTTTAAATGGAAACAACAAAAGGCCCTGATCACTGGGCAGTAGCTTTGCTTCAAGAAAACTCTTCCCTCTCCTCCTGCAGCTGCAGTTTCTTTGTTCTTCCCCAGCATGGGAGACAGCTGTGCTTTATGGATATTCAGCCCAAATTTGGCCAAATATTGCCAAGGAGGCTTTGTGCGTGTGGTGTGTGCTGGGGACTATGTCGACGTGTGGATTTCTGTTTACAGCAAGATGATAAGCAAAACTAGAGACCCTCTCCTCTTCACCTCTGGGGGAGCCCGCTTCATTTTGTTGAACATATTACATCTTCCTTGATGTTTAAAAAATATATACCCATCTCCAGCTAACACACTGTCTCCTGGAAATAAAGCTCTACAAATAAAAATGAAGGAGGCTTATGGGAAAGATGCCTTCTCCAGGAATCTACAAGTAGGAATTGCCAAAAAAAGCAACTTTTCGGCACAACAAAGACCATTGGTGCGGGCTGGAAAGACTATGAGTCTGGAATCTACAGCCATTGGGTCTTAGGTTTCCTCCCTTAAACCACTGTCTTTCAAATGACTTTCAAAATAAATCTTATTTTGGCAAAGGCATTTCTTTAGAAAAAAACCCCACAAAGCTTATTTCATGCAGCATCACGCCTTTCAGGTCCATCCATGTTGTCACAAATGGTGGGGTTTCCTACTTCTTAAGGCTGAATGATATTCCACTGTACGGTACGTATGTACGTATAGCCAAGACATGGAAACAACCCAAAAGTCCATTGACAGGTGAATGCATCTCGTGTACTTTATAGCACCACTGAGACCCATGACCTCTGCAGAAATTAGGTGATGACAATGGCAAAGAGAAAGAGTAAAGACTTCATCATCAGATAGACTTGGATCTAGTCCCAGCTCAGAGGCTTACCCTGTGACTCTAAGACAAGCTTCAATGTCCTGAGTCGTCACACCCCCAACTGTTAAATGGGAAGGATTGCAACTTATCAATGCCACTTCCACGATTTCATGAGATAAAGTTTCTACCAGTACTTTACACAAAGTTAACACTCAGTTCCTGTAAATAGATGTACCGCAGCTTGGAATGATTTACACCTTATTGACATCAGGGCAAGCAGGGCTGAAATTGCAGCCAAGCAAAAATGCGTCCTCCAAATATACTCCATCACTAGAGAAACATTTATCAAGTGTGTCTCATGGTGCCTCTATTTCCAGGTTATTGATCACCTCAACGCAAGGAAAGGCCCCGTGAACTATCCATCCAGCTGCCCCCGCTTGTTATGTTAATAGATGGGACAGATGGCATCACTTATGATAAGACACTAACAAAGTGACGTTTGCTTGTATTAAACATCACGAGCAAATTGCCCATTAATTCCAGAAAGGAGCATATGCAGAAAATAGAGAGTAAGTGGAGCCAATTAATTTAGCTTTAATTCAAAAACCCTCCGACAATGATCGACACCCACACATGCTCAATTCTTTAACAATCTTGGGCTCAGGAACAGCATGTTGTCAGCAGGCAATAATTCATTTTTTTAGCAGGAAGCAAAAGGAATATTTCTGGATGATGAACCGCCAGTGGATGGGCCTCTGGATTAGTGTTACTTAATATTTTACGATAAGTGGTCTGGAGGAGGGATTTTTTTTTTTTTAATGAAATGTTTAACTCTGCAGATGATGCTTAAATCTTCTGAGTTGCAAATATCAAGAGAAAGTAAGAAGCTGAAGGGTGTTCACAATATGAACAGGAAAAAAATAGAAGCTAATCTTACTATTAATAGGTGCGTATTGTTTCCACTGAAATCAAGAAATGAGTCAGAGAGTTTCAGAAAAATATCTAAGTACTGCTAGGGACATCATGCAAAACGCTAAGAAAATTTACTTCACGATCAGGAAAACAAAAAACTGAAAACACATTTCCAGAGGAGTGAGTGTGTGTGTGTGTGTGTGTGTGTGTGTGTGTGTGTGTAAATACCTTGATAATAAGTGCTCTGGGGTGTTTTATAGTATCAGAAAGGTCCCGGCTACATCTAATAAAGATTCCTTAAAGGTTATCTGTTTATGTCAACCTTTTCTTATGGAAAATTTCAGATATGCAAAAGTAGGAAAAGAGAACATTTAAACCGATTGTTCCTAAGGTTTTCCTAGTTGTCTATATCCATAAAATTCCCAATTATAAAATTAGACCTTTAACTCTTATGACATGTCCCTATGCCATTCTCACCACTCCTCCAAAGGTACCATTTTATTTAGTTTCTGATTTATTCTTGACAGACTTCTTTTCTGTCTCTGTGTTTTTGTTTTGTTTTCCTTCCCTCTTTCTCTCCCTCCTTTTCTTCCTCTTTCCCTTCCTTCTTTTTAATTATCAAATAAACACCCACATATTCATGCCAATGTACATTTTGTGTGTGTGTGTGTGTGTGTGTATCCTGGAAAACATTTAAGAGACAAGAAGAAAGATTTGTCACAAACACTTTTAACAACACTTACTTTGTGCCAGACCCTGTTCTAACGCCCTCGTGCATCTATTACCTCCTTCCCCCGACCCTCACAGCCCCATGCATTGGTGTGATTATTATGCCCATTTACAGACAAGGAAACTGAGGCCCAGACACTTTAAATGACTCACCGATGGTCTCACAGCCACAAAGTGCCGAGATTCCAGGCCCTCTGCCGGCAGAGCTGGCACCTTCGTCCCCAAGCCCTGCTGCCTCTCAACGCGTTGGGGTCTGTGGGCAAAGAAAGGACAAATGGGCATCCCGCCCCACCCCCCAATCTAGAGCAGGGGTGTTCTGTCACCCTCCCCAATCCATCCGTGGAATGCTTCCTCATTTCTTGTTTCATCCAATCCTCCCCAGCCTGTGGGGCACGGAGACATTCACCAGAGCCTCCCATGTTAATTTCCCATCACTTCCCTGGGGTGGAGGGCAGACTCCCAATCGGATCGGCAAGGACAACAGAAGGGCTGGATGTGGGGTGTAACGGTCCTTTTTCAGATGCTACAGACTACCTTCCTCGTCAGCTCCATCTCTGGGCTACTGTCCAAGGTACCTGGGACCTTGGCATTTCCTGAGATTCTACAGCAGACCAGCTCTTCCTGGCCGCCCTCTCTGCAGGCACCAAGATTTCTTTCCTGAGACCAACAGTCCTGTTATTGCTCTGTCTTATTTCCTTGGACAAAACTGTGTTGATATGTCCACCCCTTCCTCGGGTGAAGGAGCAAAATAAATGTGTGTAAGTCTTCCGTGTATAACTGGAATTTGTTTTAGCTAACCTTCATAAAAATCCTATAAATGAGTCATGGTGCCCCATTTTATACACGTGGACACTTAGCCTCACAGCAGCTCTGCAGTTGACACCAGGTCACACAGCCTGTAAGTGTCAGAGGCAGGATGGGGGTCCAGGACTTCCTGACATCTTTCACGGTACCATTCGTCTTGCTTCAGCCAAAGCAAGAAAGCTCTCCTGAAACTGCAAGAAAATAAGACCAAGGCATTTCAGGGATAACATAGAACACAAAATGTTGACTTGGAGAAGAGGATGGGAGAGGAGAGGTGAAAAGAAAGAGGAGAGAAGAAGAGGTCAGAAAAATAAAAAGCAATAGCCATTTTAAAGGGTAAGAAATGGGTTTTGAATAGTCAAGACAGTGTTAGCAATCATTTAAATAATAATAAAAAATGAATGATTTGTTGACAGATCACATAATATTTAGGGAAAGGATTCATATTGGAATCATAGCCTCATGTAGCAACCTGAAAAGAATATTCAGAATGCTAGAAGACAAAACTGTCCTTTTGGTAAAACTCAAGGTTTTCAGTACCATCTTCAGAGAGCTCTTTGGTGCTGTTCTGTATGACCCTGCCACGGAAATATCCTCAAATGCTCCAGATGGTGTGTTCTTCGATTTCATTCTACGGTACTAATACCCTTTGTCTCAATCATTTAGAGAGAAGCCATTTATAGCCGAAACATATTTTTCTCTCTTAAAAATAATGATTTTTGCAAACTTCCAGGGTGCTTTCAATGATTGTAAAGTGTGCATTGCTTTGATACAGAACTCTGGGAAGTATTCAGATGCATATTTCATATCTTTATAGAGCTGATTAACTGATATGTAACAAAGGATTTAGAACCCTTAGAACAGGGTGAAAATAAGAACTTGCACTTGACTTTTGCAAGGCAACAGTATTAGTTCCACTGTGGTTTGCAATTTGATATTTATGTCTCTCTGTGGTAAAAGAGAGAAGAACAGAAAACTGACAACCAAAGATTACTTTTCCAGTAAAACTAGGAAATCTCTGGTACAAATTTGGAGAATTTAAAGACAGTTGAGTAAAATAACTATTTATAAGGTGCTCATAGGGTATAGAGAAACCATGAGGGTTAGTACAAAACCCCCAGAGTTGGGGGAGGGGGGGGCTTCAAGATTGAAATAGAGGAGGGGACAGAAAGATTGTGTGGAGAGAGTCACTAAGGGTCGACCAATTCCGACGCGTGGAGGGTTTCCACACACTTCCAAGCAACTCTTGGACACCAGCTGGGTGTCCTACAATTCAACTCAATTCTGACACCCTCTACCTGGGGACAGCATCAGATCCCACAGGTTAGGGGCTCAGTCCTATGAGACGCCCCCATTCCACTTCTGACACCAACTGCAAGTCCAGGTCATCACCTGTGCTTTTGATCAACTGTCTATAATCAGAGGTTCCCACACCTACTCCTTGGGTTCAACTAATTTGCTAGAATGGTTCACAGAACTCAGGAAATCAGTTTACTCACTAGATTACTGGTTTATTACAAAGGAGACAGTCCCTGCTGGTTTTAAATTCTGATATCTCCATCCAGTGTAGTTACGACCTTGGGAAAATTGCTCTGTGCCTCAATCTTCACATCTGTGAAGTTGGGGTATGATTAGAAGTTACCTCACAGGATTGTTGTGAGAGTTAAGTTGTCTTAAAACATGTAAAATCACAGTCTCAATGCCCAGCAATGGACGGTACAGGCAAAAACAGAATGAGGAGAGAAACTGAGCACATACTGTGGGTCAGGCATAGAGTGAGGGATTTCAAAGATGTTATATCATCATCATCGTCATCATCATCTCAATAATCCTTGGAGAAATGTGACCCTCCAGTGTCATGTGTCTGGGACATCATAGTTACAGGTTCAGAGTTTGCACATGGAATGGATACTGATGGAGAAAAGGACACTTAGGATCAGTAGATGGGAAAATAATTAAAGCTTTTCATTAGTCTGTTTCCTACACAGGGTAGATAAAAGATCTTAAAAGAGTAGTCAATGGAAAATTCCAACTTGGAGATGCAAACACACATTCTTATTGGACTAAATGAGTAGATAAGCCGTTTGGTTTTAAATGATAAAAAAAACAACAACAACATCGATGTGCTAAAACCTATATTTATCAGATGTGCCCTAAAAGAAAATTTGATTAAAAAAAACCCCACTGATGTAATCCTAAATTAACTGAGTTAACAGTGTTAAAAAAAAAAGTGAATTATATTTTAAAATCTTTCTGTGAAGCTAATAGGGCAATTACATTTAATACTTTTATTTTTCAAAAATTAATTTGAAGCAAATGATCTCCACTTAAGTAGACATAATAATAGTGTCAAGCTAATAGCATCATGTTGAGAATTCAATGAGTATTTATACAACTGTCTATGGCTTTTGTTCAGTGCTAAGTGTAGGCTGTTATTACTATTATTATTATTATTACTATTATTAATAAATTAATTTTGTTGTAAAGTTCAGAATCAAGTCACTCGTAACCCTTGAAGAGTTTTTAAATGGCTGGGTTATTTTCAGGTGATCCTAGAAATTTAGCGAGGCTGTGGCATTAACATCCAGGCATTAACATCTGTAGAAATCTGTTTCCTTTATTCCCGGTGCCTAAATAGGGTATCCATTGCAATGCTGCTATCAAAATGCAAGAAGTCTCACCCTCTTGTCTGTTGGGCCACAAAGATCCCACCAAAATGTATTTCCTGATACTTTTTTCATCAAGGGAATCCTTGCCAAGAGGAAAAAAAATTTGAAAACCTATGTTGTATATGTTATGTATATATGTTATCTATGTGTTATGTTTATATACATAAATAATATAGGTTAAAAATTTTTTTTCCTAAAAATTTAAATGTATAAAAATATATTAGAATGTATAAATATGGAGAGAGAGAAAAACTAAAATATACACAGAACCAAATACACTAGTAAGTAGGGCTTTATTTCATTTCTGAATGTGAATAGAGAGATATGATTGGATTTGTTTTTTACTTAAAAAATGAATAAGGTAAATGAGTTTTTCAAAAGTTATATGTGGCATTTTGGGTGACTGTGATTACTTGACCTTCATTCCATTTTTAAATGGATTTATTGAGATAGAATGCACACACCATGCAATTCACCCAATTAAAGGACATAATTCAATGCTTCTTAGATTTTTGAAGTTGAACAACCAAGACCACAATCTAATTTGAGAATATTTTCATGACCCCAAAAGAAAACCTCATACCTGTTAGCAGTCCCTCCTGAACCCTTCCTGACTCTATTTCCTTGCAAACATGAACCAACTTTCTACCTTGATGGATTGCCTAATCTGGACATTTTATGTAAACAGGATCATATAGTATGTGGTCTTTTGTGACGGGCTTCTTTCACTTACTATGATGTTTTAAGGTCCATCTATGCACATATCAGTAATACACAGCTTTTTAGTGGCAAATAATATTCCATTGTAGGTCCATTTGACATTCTGTTTATCCATTCATCACTTGATGGACATTTGGGTCATTTCCACTTCGGGGCGATTATGAACAGTGCTGCTGTGAACATCAGGTCCAGTTTTCATGTGGCTGTATATTTTCATTTGTCTTATCATTCAGTTTTTTAGCTACTTTTCTCCTCTGATGACTGAAATAATTACAGTTACCCACCATGGTAAGGTTTTCTCACCTCTAAGTTTTAGACTTTTTAATACTTTTAATTGACTGCCCACAATAAATTCCTAGTGATTACAATAAACTGAATGAATTATTCTCAAAATCACATCAATAGAATGAATTCCATTTTTTTTACTCAGTGGCACTTTTTAACGCTGAAAGTAGGAGATATAGTTGACATAATTGAAATCTGTGCCTGTTTGTGTCTCTCAATAATGAAAATCCTCTCAAGTGTCTTCACCTGGTAATATTTAATTAAAAATATTGTGATCATTCATTCATTTGGTTTAGTGCCTTCTAATTATCCTCAAATGCTGTAACAAAAGGGTGAATTTCATATGAACACGCAGCCTCAAGCTCAATAAAGATAAATAATTGAGCTGCACAATAAGAGTCTCTTCTCCATTGACATGAGAGATGAGACCTTTCCAATGGGGCGATAGTGCCACCCCCGTGAGCAAACCCAGGGTGCCCTTGACACAGGTCTCAATGTCCCATCCCCATCCAGGGGCCCCCAACTGCTGAGATGTTGCAGGAAAGGGGGACCCAGAGGGGTGTTTAGAATGAGGATGAATTTGCTTTCCCCAGGTCAGCAAGGTGTTGATGACCAAACCTGCCATATTGAAATGTAAATTTGGGCAAGAAATAGAGGGGACCCCAAGGTCACTTTTACCTTCTCAGAGCTGTGATCCTGGAGGGAAAAATCCAGGAAGCTCTGTGTGACAGATATCCACTCCCCAGCACCCAGGACATAAGGGGATTTGTGCTACTTTACGGAGGGAGATTCGGTCAAGGACTCTGGTGAGAAAATAAAGATTTAAGAAAATCAACATAACGACACTAAGAGGTTGGAGAAAAGCAGTACTCCCCCAAATTGCCTTTTTATCAGTCCTTAAGCAAAACATGAACCTTGTTTTCCTATCAATAACAGATGTTTGGCGAGCTACATTGGTGGTAAATGTCATGGTTTGTGCTGAGATCACAATGATTTCATACTGTGAGGTCCAGGTGTGAGGCTCATGTGTCCTGCAGGTTTCGGGGGAATTGAGTGAAAGCAGAGGTGATGCCCTGTGTGCCCACGGAACGTGAACACTGACATTTGGGCAACACAGCAGCCTGCTTAGAGGGGACCCATAAGGATGTTCACTTAAACCCAGTCCTATTCCCTGGTGATTCAAGCCAGCAAGCCACGATGGAGAATATGTTTTCAAAGTCTGTTGGTTTAGAAATGCTTTCAAGGTGTGTCCCTTCCCGAAGTCTTTACTTCCTCAGTTATTCTCTGTGGCTCTGAACAAAGACAACCTCTGACCCTCATTTGTTATCTTCTAGAATGCAAGTGGGCTGTGGGTTTTTTTTTTTTAACTTCAGCCCAATTAATTTAGCTTGAGGCTTTTATATTTTAATTAAAGTGGCAGCTTTCATAAATATTCGTCAAACACAAATGTTTCCAGGGTCAGCAGGCCATGTGCCAGGAAAGAAAGGCATAGATATTCTTCCCTTCCCTGGAGGAAGCTCACAGATGTGAATACATAAGTAGCTCTCCATACTGCAAAGTCTAGTGTTCGTGTGTTTGTTTAATAAGAATTTGTTGGGGGCCAATAGGTGTGACGTGTGTGGATGGGACCCGAAGATACAGATTGAGCAAGGCGACTATAGCTGCCTACATAACTTTCTGCATCTCTACCCACCTACTGTGGTCCAGCTACACCTGCACTTACGTCCATGGCTCTACCTTTCCCTCGGCACGTATGTGTCTGAGATACACATACGTACACAAACACACACATCTATGCATTCATATACATATGTATACATGCATATATATGTAATTTGTATGTGTGTATATAAAGTCATGGAGGTGGAACTCTGGGCTGAAAAAATAAAAGCGCAACCTAAAGGTTGAGAATGATGTTTTATTCAGTGGACTTACTGAGGACTTACGCCCGGGAGACAGCCTCTCAGATAGCTCTGAGGGACGGTTCTGAAGGGGTAATCCAGGATATGTAGGAGTTTTTGCAGCAAAGACCAGGTAGTTGGAAAGTCAAAAGCTTGCTGTTAATTAAAGAAAAACCAGACATCTCAAGTTAATAAGTTAATGAATTTAGTGCTTTTCCGTGTATGGGAAGATGCAGGAGTCTGGGCTCATTGAAATCATTCCTTTGAGAAGCACCTTCGCTATCTAGGGCCAGAATCCTGCTTTTCTTCATCCTGAATCCCCTCAGGGTTCTCGGTCCTGGTAACAGGGTGATGTTTCAGGAATCTCAGTCATCAACCTTCTGGTTCCAACAGGTCTGGGGTCTACTTGCTGGTGACCAGCATGCAGTTAACTTCTTCCACCTGGAGGGGGTTTCAGCATCTGTAAAACAGCTCTCAGGATATTATCTACAGCCCTTGAGGAGGAACTAAAGGTCTTGGACTTTGTCTCATGGCTAAACTATTATTATTTTGTCTTGCTTGACTGTTTTCCCTTGTTTCTGCATTTTCTCACTTCCCTGATTAAATTTGCTCTTTGGAACTCACGGAGGCTAAAGCTTTTCTGTAAACAAGAGGTGGGGGACACGGGCTGGGATGTGTCCCCGGGAAGACTTCACAGGGTCCTGCTTGGTTTCAACACTTGGTGATCAGAAGAAATGGAGTAGAGGATTCTGTGAGTAGGCAGAAAATAGCAAGAGAGTTTTCCTAAAGACATTTATCCATAGTAGCTACCCTGTTCCAGGCTGGAAAGGAGGCTACGCCTCCCAATATGACACCTGTTCCCTCTTCCTCCAAGATGAAGGAAACCCCAGGCTACTGCTCGTCCTGGGGGACTTTTAATTAATTGACCATCTTGGCCTTTTATTTGTCAACCACACACTTATAATTAGCTTCATTTGGTTTCCTAGCTTCCCAACAGAACATGCGAGAGAGTTAACTAATTAAACTAATAAATCATTATTTATGGTTTGTTTACTTTCCTCAAGGCTTTGAGGAGCAGTTGCTCTTTTCCAATAATTAGTTAAATGGTGAATTATAGAAAAGGACCTGGTTTACGGGTGGAACATAGAATGTGCATCACCTGGGGGTCACTTCCGAAGAGACAGTTCCAGAACTTCGGGGCTCACTGATTCTGCCACTGTAAGATCTGTCTCAGGACACATGGGTCAGGGGATCCATGAAGTAGAACAAAGGCCACACATGAATCTCAGGTGTAAAATAACTGTCCCAAAAGTTAGACCGTGAGTCACTCTCTAAGCCCCTTGATGCTTTTGCCTCCAAGACGCATCAGATGTTTGAGTCTGAAAAAGTTAATTCACACCTCTTGGCCTCTGAATCTTCATCTAGGAAATGCAGATAATATACGGCATCCAGGGATTGTTGGATGGCTGAGAACCAGCACCTGTGTCTGGTCCATTGTTGATACTCAATGTTACATCATTTCCAGGATTCTCGGGTGCAGAAAAGGTGATAGAAAGTAAATACATCACTGGTAGCAGCTTTTCAGGGATACAGTAATGCTACTATATAAAAGGTTAATATCATTAATTGTAGTAGTATATTTCTTTATTCCTGAAAAGGTGTAACTAAATTAATATGAAAATAGGGGCAGAGTCAAAGGAATACACTTTACTCTTGGTTCCCTCTGTTCACTGCTGGCCATTCACACTCTAATTGTCATAACCCTGGTGTGGGAAGATGCAAGTGAAAATGTCTAGAAAACTTTGATGATTGTAAAGACACTGAACCACTGGATTTGGCTGTTACTTTCTCACCTGCAATGGCTTTTGAGAGGACAGTTTTAGTGAGAATTTGGAGCCTTATTGCAGTGGTGAGAAGAAAGTAAACGTATTTTCAGAAAGAAAACAAAGAAGTCGACCTTGATTAACGCTGGGGTTTGGTCCTTGAAGGTTTGGCTCTCTTACAGCTCAACTGGAGATAAAGGCTGGAGATGTTGATTTCTAACATAAAATTCCATCTGAGTTTAGATGGGTGACAGGGTTTGCTTCACTTAAGATGCTCTTTTATTACTAGACTATGATCATAACAAACGGGGCACTTAGGCTGGCTTTATGGAAGCAGCAATCATAACAATAATAAAAATGCTATTATATCAGCTTCACTTAACCCTACTTTGGAGTGTGTTTTACAAAGAAGTGTTGGGAGATTACGGCTTAAGGCAATCAGCAAGATTCCTACTAAATGGCCCAGCAGATATAAAGAAAGGAGGCCATGAAAGGAAGGATTTAGTTCCATGCAGAGTTTCTTTTTTATTTTGTTGACAGTCACAATTTTACCTCCTGCTAACCAATAATAAGCTCCCCTATTTCTTCCAAAGCTTGAGGTGCTAATAGCACAGTAATAAGGGAGGATTATTTCAGATACTTAAAGAAATTAGGATCCTAAAAACACATTAATAATAATAATAATAATAAACAATAAAAATAAATATAAAAAATAGAAAATAAATAAAAAGTAAGTCAACTCTAGTTTAAAAAAAGAAAAAAGCACATCAGGATCAGGGATGCTATTTCAAGATCTCACTTGTGGATGGGTTTGGATCTCAGTTTACAAATGCAGGTTTGGGAGAATTTTCCAAAATAATCATTTTTGTTCTACATCTCACCTTTTTTTCCCTCCTGAGTCCCCATTCTTCAAGGATGGCAGGAAGTCCATCTCAGTCCATCCAAGGTTGCCTTCCCCTTTTCTGAGTCAGTGTCTAAGGATTAGAAATCTACATTGTGCTAAGACATCTGGTCCTCAAGTCATATGAACAAGCAGATGTTCTTTATGCCAGAGCTAGGATTTAAATTCTGGCCTGACTCCAAAATTTATTCCTTTCTATTACCCATCTCTGTACATACGGGGAGTCTGATTTGAGCGAAGTAGAATAAGCAACTTTCACCAAGTGGAAACTGGTTCTGTTGCCTTTTCCTGTCATCCAAGCATTGGAACACTGTTTCCTGGTCCCCCTGAGCATCTATGGAAGCTACACATTCATTTTTCTCTGCATGTGTCAAAGCATCATAAAATTTTGTATGTGAATTATACTATCCAACTTTTTTTCTTAACCAGTCAGAGCATTTATATCTCTTATTTAGGTCCTACTCTCCTAATAATCTTGTGAAGTAGAATAAGCAGGTACATTCATTAAAAAGTGAGCAAACTGAGGCCCTGGGATTTTCAGGGTTTGCATTTGTTAAATGCAAAGGAAGGATATAGCTAGAGATGACCAATATGATGATAGAGAATGATAGAGAAAGACCAATCTCTTTCTTCCTTTTGGCCGATGCAGGTAGAGTTGAGAAGTGTTCAATCCATCTTTTTCTCTTTACTTTCAGACAAGTTTGTTTCCAATCATCTTGGGAATCACACATATTTTAAATGTGAATTTTAATTACATTAAACATTGCAGTAGATCATGACATGGCATTAAATCATCAGGGTCTCTTCTTTTTAGAAATTGAAAATTTATGTCCCCAAATGCCACTCTGTCCTTGTAAAGGACCCATTTACAAGTGGGCCAGAGCTATGAGAATAACTGAATGGAAGAAATTTCAGAGAATTTTGCACCCATTCATCCCTGGTGGGAAGCAAAATTAGATTATATTAAACAGGACAATTCTGGAATAATGTAGAACTGGGTTTGAGTCTTACTGTTGGTTGACCTTGGATGAAGTAATAAACTTTTGCTTCTTCAGTCCTCTCATAAAATAGAGACTGGTAGTGTGCACATATATAGTTATTATGAGGATTTAAGATAGTAGCCCTTGCAGGATGCACAAAGTGGTACCCAGCATATATAGGCAGTCAATCAATATCAGCTATTCATCATCAACATCATCACCACCACCATCACCACCGTCATCGCCACCATCACCTTCATCATCACCATCACCATCATCATCATCACCACCATCATCACCATCATCACCATCATCATCACCATCACCTTCATCATCACCATCACCACTATCACCATCACCATCATCACCATCATCATCATCACCATCACCATCATCATCACCATCATCACCATCACCATCATCATCACCATCATCACCATCACCATCATCACCATCAAAAACATATTTCAAACAATAGATACTGCCAACATGAGTAAGTGACAGGTAAAATTCTGCTTGATTCATTCCCTTCTTAGGCAGTTCTCTAATTCTCAAATTCTCACCACTGACAATTTAGTTGATAAACTTCTAACTACTTTACCACTAAGATTACTGAAATTTGGCACATATGACCTTTTGTTCATGGCATTTAGAGTCAAACACAACTGGATTTGGTCTTGGCCCTCCACTGATAATCTTTGTACACTTAAACAAATGTCTTATCTTCTCTGAATGTTAGTTTCCTCATTTTAAAAATGAAAGAAAAAAATGTTCACGGGGTAAGTTGAGGAGTAAAGGAGACAAGTTATAGGGAGAGCGTCTGGTTCATAGGAGGTGTTCCCCAAATTCCAGTTTCTCTTCCCTTTTCCTTTCTTTTCTGAATTTGGTTGAAAGAAAATTCTTTGTGGTCACAGTTAAATAAGCTTCTGATGAATAATGGAAACTTGATCCAACTTATTATCTCAGTAATTCCCAGGTCCACTGAACCCAACTGGGTGTAAGAGGCAAAGAGTTTGGAGAGGTCAGTCCTTGGAGCACAGAGCAGCAGACAGTCACCATGGGCAGTGAAGAAGGCAGGCATCAGCATCAGGCTTCAAGTCTCCACCCACATGAGAGCTACCCCCAGAAATAGTGGGGGAAGCCATCTCCCAATACACACCCAGATCCTCATTATACAAGCTGGATATTTACTGATACCTTATTATATGGTAAAGCAGTAAAGATGATAAGCATCTTTACATGTCTTATATCATTGAGCTGTAATATTATCCTTATGATGGGCTTATTCCCGTTTTATTTATGGGGAATCTAAGTTTCAAAAAGGCCCAAGAACAAACATCTGCTAAATAACCACGTGAGTTAAATCCTGGAGTAGCCCTAATAAGACAACAAACCTATAAATTAGTTTAGTGTTTTCCTAAGTGTGGATAGATTTGAGTGATAGAAAATAGTAAATGCCATTGTCTCAGATGTTAAGAATGATTTTTCCATTTAATTATATGTTGGCCAGACTCTGAAGGAGAGGATAGAATGCAAACAAAGTGGAAACTTCAGTCTCAAGTGTGTGGTTTAGGAGGCATGTATGGTGTGAGGTGAAAACAAGTGCCACTTGCCATGGTCAGGCCCAAATTCGGAGACCCCATTGTCCGAAATCAAGACCTGTAATCACCCATGGATTGATAAAGGCAGTTAAGAGCATATATAGACCTGGATGAAAATAAGTTTCTCTTATACAGTGGAATACTACTCAGCCATCAAAAAGAATGAAATAATGCCACTTGCAGCAACATGGATGGACTTAGAGATTGTCATACTGAGTGAAGTAAATCAGACAAAGAGAAATACCATATGATATTGCTTATATGTGGAATCTTAAAAAGTGGTACAAATGAACCTATTTACAAAACAGAAATAGAGTCACAGATGTAGAAAACAAACTTATGGTTACAAGGGGGAAAGCGGGGGGAGGGATAAATTGGGAGATTGGGATTGACACATACACGCTACAATATATAAAATAGATAACTAATAAGGACCTACTATATAGCACAGGGAACTCTACTCAGTACTCTGTAATGACCTATACGGGAAAAAAATCTAAAAAAGAGTGGATATAGGTATATGTATAACTGATGCACTTTGCTGTACAGCAGAAACTAACACAACATTGTAAATCAACTATACACCAATAAAAATTAATTTAAAAAATAAAATAAAATAACTTTCTCAGTTGCTGTATTACAGCAAAGTTTGAATGTGAAGGCCAGAAGATATTTTGCCAGATTTATTATTCACTGGCTCTAAAATATATACAAAGAGCAAGTTATGTGGAGAAAAGGGAACCCTCTTGCACTGTTGCTGGGAATGTAAATTGATACACCACTATGGAGAACAGTATGGAAGTTCCTTTAAAAACGAAAAATAGAACTACCATATGACACAGCAATCCCACTACTGGGCGTATACCCTGAGAAAACCATAATTCAAAAAGAGACATGCACCACAATGTTCATTGCAGCTCTATTTACAATAGCCAGGTCATGGAAGCAACCGAAGTGTCCATTGACAGATGAATGGATAAAGAAGATGTAGCACATATATACACTGGAATATTACTCAGCCATAAAAAGAAACAAAACTGAGTTATTTGTAGTGAGGTGGATGGACCTAGAGTCTGTCATACAGAGTGAAGTAAGTCAGAAAGAGAAAAACGAATACCGTATGCTAACACATATATATGGAATCTAAAAAAAAAAAAAAAAAAGGTCCTGATGAACCTAGGGGCAGGTCCTGATGAACCTAGGGGCAGGTCCTGATGAACCTAGGGGCACAGCAGTAAAGACACAGACATAGAGAGTAGACTTGAGGACACAGGGAGGGGGAAGGGTAAGCTGGGACGAAGTGAGAGAGTAGCATTGACATATATACACACCAAACGTAAAATAGATAGCTAGTGGGAAGCAGCCGCATAGCACAGGGAGATCAGCTCGGTGCTTTGTGACCACCTAGAGGGGTGGGATAGGGAGGGTGGGAGGGAGGGAGACGCAAGAGGGAGGGCATATGGGGATATATGTATATGTATAGCTGTTTCACTTTGTTATACAGCAGAAACTAACACACCATTGTAAAGCAATTATACTCCAATAAAGATGTTAAAAAAAAAAGAGCTAAGTTATATGATTAGTAGATTGAGAAATTCACTGTAGACAGCAAATTAACTATATCCAGCTGCCTTTCAGGAATTATAACCTTAGCTCTAGTAAATAGCATGAGAGCTCAGAAAGGTAATTGACTTTCCCAATTGCACTGAAACACCAAGTACATTTCACAACTGTGTGATTTAAAATATCCCCCATTATTTCTATTAGGGTCTTAGGAGTATGGCTGCCTTTCCTTATCTGGTCTTTGTAGGTCCAGCTGGAATAATTGTAGAGAATGATCGTATTAATGTCAAAACTGCCTTATCTGTCAATGTCCTAGTACATTGCCAAGTAATTAACAGGAAGGAAAATAATGACCTGCAGAGATCTTTCCTTCTAGGAAAGAAAACATGATGAGCAAGATCCAGAAAAAGCCACGAAAGTAGATCTATACGTGTTGATACGGAACAATCTTCATGATTTATAACTGAGCTAGAAAAAGTGAGGCTCAGAGCTATGGGAAGGGTGTGCTTCCATACATATTTTTAAAAGAGTGACGTATACTTGATTATGTACTGAGTGACTCTGGAGAGTGTACACACACACACACATACACACAGACACACACACAATTTAACAATGACTATCTGTGGAGACAGAAACAGAGAGGCTATAAGATGAGGGGAAATTTTTAATGCAATTTCCCCCCTTTATGCTCCTTTGAAATGTTTATTTTTATCATGGACATTATCATGTTTTTTTATAGCATATAAACATTGATTTATTTCATTGTTCCCTTAAATAATAACAAGAGCAGCATTTATATTACAAAACATTTCTTTCTTAAGTGTCAGGCATTATACTTATAAAGGCTTACGTCATGCTTTCATTTAATCTATATGACATTCCCACAAGGAAGGTACCTATCAGTCCCATTTTACAGACTGGGAAGTAGAAGCTGGGGGAGGTTAAATAAATACCCAAAGGTATGCCACTACTTACCCTGGTCTCAAACCCTGTGCCTGCTTAACCACTGTGCTCTGAATGTTTTCCATTTCAAACAGGTTACAGACAGCAATCTCACGCACACATTTTTATGACACTTTAGCTCAAATCTCTAGTGTTTTCCAGGTTGTATCAAGGAAAATTGAGCTATCAGTTTAGGATAAATTCTAGGAGGAAAGTTTTTATTGGAGCTTAAGTGCCTTAGACTCATTTTGTATTTTAACATCTTCCGTCTCAATAATCAAAAAATGGAATTCTTATTCATTTTTCCAAGTTGCTGAAATTACTTTTTAAAATAGTGATGTTTTTCACAGCAGCTAATTTCTGCAGCTATAATATTCCCACTCCATCACCAATCTTGACTAAATTGCCTGATGACAATTTGCATCATTCAATCATTACTTGCAAATTGCACTAGTAAAGTTCAGCTTGAAGCGGTGACATTTTCCTCAAATAAGTGGTTCAGAGAAGCCAAATTGCATGTATTGATCTAAAATTAAGTAAGTAAATATGTGATAAAATCCACTGTGTATCCTGTTTGGGGAAACAAAGGAACTCGGTCCCTAGAGCTCCATATAAACTTCCCAGAGAGCAGTCATGTTTAACTTGTTAATTCTTATTATAATGATTAGTGGTAATAGTAACTGTAATTTTTGCAAGAAAGTATCTGGGTGGAACACTTAATGCTGACATACAAAACCTATGTTTTCTCAGTTCTTCTAGGAGCCTTAACTCTGAGAGAGAAAAATGCTAGGTCTCATAAGTAAAAAGCAAATTAATTTAGAGTAGTAGTCTCAGAGAAATAGAAAATATTCTACTCATCTGTTTATATCTTTAAGGACAAGAAATATGAAACTGTTCAATAATGATAAATAATGCAATCCTTTATTTCAGTCGATATTATGGTCAATTAAGGATGAAAGTGAGGAGATGAAAACAGCTCAAAGAAAAGTGGACAGCCTGACAGCAGTAGGTGGGAATCATGAACCCCCCAGTCTGTCTCATCTGGGCTCTACCCCAGGAGACTGGAGTTACTCCAGCTGCAAAAGCAGAGAAATGAACTGAGTGGTCTCATCCTGCTCTCCCTGTGAATTGAGTCAGAGAGGGGACATTCATCAGCAAATAAACAGAAACCATGAAGAGAGATTCAGGGAGACACATGCAAGAAACACAGAGGGAACCTGGGAAGCAGGGTACGTTCCATGTTTGTGGAAAATAACACCCATTTTGGATCTGTCAGGGAACTTAGTCACACATTATTTTTTCAAATCATTTGGATTACTGTCCTTTTATTCTTCTTTATTAACTGAAATATTTATTTTTATGATGCTTTATTGAAGTATAGTTGATTTACAATAGTATATTAGTTTCAGATGTAGAGCATAGTGATTCTGTATTTTTGCAGATTATATTCCATTACAGGTTATTACAGGATAATGGGTATCATTCCCTGTGCTGTACAGTATACCTTGTGGCATATCTATTTTATAATATATATAGTAGTTTGTATCTGTTAATCCCCTACCCTAATTTTTCCCTCAAGGTTATGAGATATTATGAAATATTTATGTGCGTTTAAGTAGAGATGTGGAAAGAAGACCCAAATCAACCTCCACAAATGAAATATATGTATCTCAAAAATAAATCACTTGAAGATGGCACTAATTGTTTTATCTTGGTGGTAGGATTATGTACAATAATTATTTTTCTCTGTAATTTTTAATGTCTTCCAAATTTTCTCTAGTGAGCGTGTACTACATTTGTACAAAAGAAAAGGAATTTATATGAAAGGAAAGACATTGTCATTGTTATTCTTAATAAGTGTCCTGATATTGGGCAGATAGTACACGTTTTATACCAAGCCACACAAGAGCTGAGCCGTTGATGTCTGCAGAATTCTCTAGAGTTGAAGTGGCAAACTGGGCTCAGCCTTCGTGCACACTTTCCCCGAGGTTAGTGTTTATTTTAGGGAATGTGATGAGAGGGATTCAGAGAGCAAAGCTTTGGGTCAGAGTATCACAATTGACTATTAATGTCTGTTATGGATGTAAGAGGGGTAAACGTGGTACGCTTACCATCTATGTTACTGCCCCAGATTTACAACACCGTGGAAAGACAATAGTGATTAAGCATCTTTATTGATGCTGTAAAAGTAAACCTAAATCATTTTTGTTTCACAGGAAACCTCCATGTGACAGAATACATACAAAGCCAATAATGAGACTCTCCTTCTATCAAAAAATTCTCACCACCCTGAGTCTAACATGTAATATTTACACCACCAATATCACCAGGCGTCAGAGCTGTTATCACCCAGAGACTGAAGGGTGCATTAGAATAAATGAATAACGTTTCTCTTATTATATTATCTCTGTATAAATAACACTGAAGGCAATATTAAGAATACAACTGCTTATGTATTCATATAGGCAATCATGTTTCCAAAAAATAAATTGGGAAATTAAACTCATCAGCTCCACCCTAAGCTAAAAATTGCATGATTAATCCTTACTTTGTTTTCCTTTAAGCAACGTGCAGACTATCAAAAATTGAATCTGATAGGGTACTAAGTGAATTGCTTAAGGAAAGCAGTACTTTTAATTTCACATGTTTTGTCACTTTTGCATGGCAGATAAGCAATTTAGTTACCTAATTACACGTGGTTTTATATAGACTATTTTCTCCCATTTAAATGATGCTTTATCATCCTTCCAAATTGCCCCTTTTTATAGCATTGTTGATTTATAATTCACATAAAATAAACTATATATATTTAAAGTATACAATTTGAAAATTTTTGACATATGTTTATACCCATAAAACATTATCACAATCAAGAAAATGAACATGTCCACTATTCCCCAAAGTTTCTTTATGTCCCTTTGTAATTCTTACCTCCTGCTCCTGGCAACCACTGACTGGCTTTCTGTCACTACAGATTCATTCACATTTGCATAATTTTACATAAATGGAACCCGACAGTATGTCTGCTCTTTCACTCAGCATATTTGTTTGGATATCCATTCATGTTGTTGGCTGTAGCAATTCTTTATTCCTTTTTACTGCTGTGTAGTAGTCCATTGTATGGATATACTGCAATTTATCTGTTTACCTGTTGATGGACATTTGAGATGTTCCCAGTTTTCGGCCATTGCAAATAAATCTTCTATAAACATTCACACAAAATGTGCTGTATAGACATGTGCATTCATTTCTCTTGGGTATATACTTTGAGGTATAACAGTTAAGTCACAGGGAGGGGTATATTTAACTTTTAAGAAACTGCCAAACGGTTTCCAAAGTATCCTGAAGAAAGTACATTTTTACATCACCACTAGGAATGTATGAAAATTCCAGTTGCTCTGCAGCCTCACCAATAATTTGCAGTCAATCTTTTCAATTTCGACTATTCTCATAAGAGTATAGTGTATCTCACTGTGGTTTTAATTTGCATTTCCCTTGTGGATAATGATGTTTAGCATCATTACAAAATTTTATTTGATATCCTTTTAATTTTTTTATTAGGATATCTGACTGTATTACTAGGGGGGAGTTTTTGTATATTCTGGATCCAAGTCCTTTATCATTTCTCCTCTCTCAGTGATCACTGCCCTGAATTGTCTGATGCCCTATGTCCAAAACTCTTGTTTCATATATATATTTTTTTCCATTTATTTAAGTTGTCTAAACCAGGAAGGTCAATTCAGACCCTGTTATTTCATCTTGGCCAGAAACAGAAATTCTTTTTAATCTAGTAATAAAACTAAACTTAATCTCTTAATAAAAATGTAAATCTATCTTTTAAAATAAATTTCCTCTTATGAAGTACACAAAATCAAAGCAAATTCTAGAAATCACAGGGTCACAGGACCCCCGACCCCATGTTCACTACTTAAAGTACATCCACAGTTTGTGTAGCAAACTGCTATCATATTTAGTCATGGTTAACTTTCCTGGCAATCAACCCAACCCTGAATATCATCAGTACATGAAAGTCAACTCATTTATATCAGGGAAGGCATCTGGAGTTCAGCTTGAGGTTTAAGTTTCCCCCAGTTAGTTTCACACAAGTTGCATTCTCTCTCTTTCAGGAAAGTGATCTTCTTGTACAGGACTATAAACCTGCACAATCTCATTTATATGGGCACGTGTTGTATGCAACTTTTACCATACAGATTTTTCAAGCATTCCCCATTCTATCATCCCGTCTTATAATTGTATATACGCAGAGATATTGACAAGGCTTTTATAACAGGCAGCACCACATAACCAATTTGTAGCTACTCTATATTTGTTATAAAATACGCCAAGCATGTTGTTCCCATTGATCCATTTTTCCTCTTAAAGTTTTGTTCAATGCTTGTGGGATTTTTGAAACTCTAAAATGGAATATCAATTACAGAGAGAAATGAGGAAATTTCAAGATATTGATCTATCTCTATTTGCGGCATTTTAATTTTTAAAATATTTTTAGTAATGTTGATTTGAACTGGCTGTCATATTTAGTGGTAGATGCTAATTCAAGGAGAGGTTTTTATTTTTCAAGTTTAGTAGAAAGAAAGTCAGAAAATATTACCAGAGAGATCACAGCCTTCATTTATTTTTTTCCAGATGAGTAGTTCTGGGTTTTGTGTATGTGTGTTTTTCTTCTTTATCAGAATAAACAGAATATGTTTCTCTTCTTTATCAGAATAAAACTGACTTGTCTTAAACTTCCATACAAAATACTGTTAATTGCTAACAATATTCACAATAACTTTTCTCCCAAGAATTTGATCAATTAAAGTTTGGGGAAGATCACTGCTATCTAAAAATGTATTTACCTGTTTTGCTCAAAGAGCAGTATAAGTTCATTTTGAATACTTTTCTTCCCCAAATTCTATCTTATTTCTATAACATGGATTTGCAAAGAGAAAGAAGCAGAAGAAAAGAAGAGAACAGAGAAGAGAATTAGTGACGGAAATTAACCTGTATGAGTTATCTAAAAGTAATATTTGACAGGTGTTACTTTATACTGGGTCTTTATTTATATTAGCTCTTTTAATCCTAATTAATATCCCTACATAGTACTACTAAGATTATCAGAACTTTGTAAATCATCATAAAATCAGCTATCACTTATTAAATATCTACTATGTTCCATGGGCAATTTAACAGACATTATCTTATGCTTCAAAGTAACAGATGTGGCTGATTCTATCATTAGACTTATTTTCACGGGTTCAGCATTTTCCTGCTGATGAGATGCAGGGCTGGGACTGACCCCAAAGTCCTGGCTGGTACCCAACCACATGGCATGCCTCTGCTAGGAGATCGTCATGCTTTTCAGAGATTCTAACACTCACAGAAATTAGCTTCAAGAATGTTATCTTGGAATAAAGACTGAGCCCAGGAATTGACCCTGCCAAGCCCAGTATAACTGAGATCATTATTATAAAGGAAACAACCAAAAAGAGGGACTTTCTGACAATTATCAGGATGTGTTACCTCTTTGAAGTCACTAGGATTGTGGTATGGGGACAAGTGTAGCCAAATTCACCAATGGAATAATGGAACTGCCCGGACATGTATGAGAACTTGATATTTGATAGTGTCAGCCATGGGACTTAATTGGAAAATAGTAGCAACTTAATAAAGGTTGGCTATCTCTCCACGAATTTAGAATCCTACCTTCTTCCATACACCAACTACAATGAGAACGGCTCCTTGAAGAGGTGCATGCTTTAAATCTCGATTATGAAGGAAGGAGTCAAAGACCATGACAGTGAGTCAGAGAACTTCAAGAACTGTGGAAGAATGAACCAGGGTCTACAAGTGTCTGCAACAAGCAAAGGGAAAGGGTGGTATACCTTGAGTTTCAAAGCTGGAGCATTTTAGGAGGGATGGAAACATTGTTCTGGAAGAATCATTGAGGAGAACCAGGACGTCACCTTGCCTGCAAGGTGATGAGTGAACCGATGCAGGAGGTAAGTCAGCCATGACCTAAAGGCTTCAGAGAAAACCGTGTCTTCGGGGGAGAAGGATTCCCCTGAGGAAAGTCGATGTCAAACAAGAGAAGGGATTATCTCAGAAAGGAAGATACTGAGGGGTTTCCCAGGTCAACACAGATTACAAAGCGCACTCAACAAAGTGTGGAAAATCAATGATTTGAAAAGAATTTGAGGGAGTTAGCCTTTTTATCTATAACACAGGTAACAAGGGTGAACTCCTATCAAAAAATCCAAACTCTTTAGTGTATTTAAAGTTATTCCTTGGAACCAAAGGTGACTTCTCTCAGAGATGCAAGGATGTAACAACCTCAGTCAAATCTATTGATGTAAAATAGAGGAAAAGGAGAAAAAGCACAAAATCATGTCAATAGATTACCAAAATGTGTTTGTTTAAATTCTATACATTCCCTCCGAACAAAGAAAACCAAAAATAAAACACAAACAAGTCATATATCCTCACTGAGCTAGAAATTATATCAATTTCTTCACTCAGAGTAGCCATCAGAAACCTAGAAAAAAACCTTAGACAATCTCCTCTGTCACTAATAATATTCAACATTTTGCGAACGGTCCTAACCAGTGCAGTAAGAAAACAAAGCAAAACAAGAGAGACTGAAGAACACAGAAGGATAAATACTGGCAAACACAAGAAAAGCGGTCACTCTTTGCAGATGTGAAATTAACAACATGGAAAATCTAGTAAAATCCACTAAACCCCATGGGACCCTCTCCCTGTCTCCCTCATCCTTGCTCTCCCCCTCTTCCCGCCTCCACTATCCCTGTCCTTTCCTGCTTCTCACCTCCCGCCCCTAAGCCTTACTTGGCACCCCAGTCTGGCTTGGATCTGGCTGGGGACAGTCTCTGGCTTGCAATCTGAGACCCAGTGGTCCCTCCAGCCTCCTTGCTGCCCCGTCTTTCATCTTTCTTAGATGCCATATCCTGATACATCCACCTGCCCAGACAGGCTCCTCAGATATTCAACTGCCCCCTGAAGACCCCACCGTGGTCCCTCCTGTTGCCCCAGTGTCCTGAAGCCTCTGAGAGCCACTGCCTGACTGGTCACCCCACTCCCAGCCACGCCCATTACACAGGTGCCTCCCTGGCCATGGTCCACCCTGACACCCTGGCCTCCCCCCATCCCTAACCACTCAGATTCCTCTACATCAGCACCCACCTGCTCCACCCCCTAGCTGCTTCAGAGGGCCTGAGGGAACTTCCCGGGGGAACAGCAAGCTTCTGCATCCAGATAAGAGCATGCCTACATGGACACATGCATTTGTTAAAACCTACGGAATGTTACCCGTGAGATTTGTGTGGGTCATTGTTTTACATGTTACCTCTAATGATAATCTACGAATAATGTTACACTGTCTTTACTGATACAAGTGCAGAAGTTTGGGGGGAGGGAGTGAACTAATGTCTGAAATTGACTTTGAAAAGTAGACTCTAGGTGGTGAGTGTTCAAGCGTCATCAGCAAGTTTCTTTCCTCTTTGAGAGAGTCGGTAATAAAATCGTAATAAGATGCTCAGGAAAAGGATGTCCAGCCACTCCCTGCCCCCAGTACTGCTTTCACCAGTTTGTTCCATTTTCCCACTGGCTTCTAGACTCCTCCCTCCCACCCTCACCACCCCCTCTAACTGTTGCAGGAAGGGGGACCCCTTCCAGGGCCCGAGAGTGGGCTCTTCCTAACACTCGGAAATGAATTGTCCGAGGAGACACATGTGCTGACAGTGCAAGAGACTTGACTGGGAAGGGGCGCCGGGGCGGAGGGCAGCAGGGTAAGGGAACCCAGGAGAACCTCTCTGCCATGTGGCTTGCAGTCTTGGGTTTTCTGGTGATGGGGTTAGTTTCCGGGTTGTCTCTGGCCAATCATTCTGACTCAGGGTCCTTCCTGGTGGCGCACGCATTGCTCAGCCAAGGTGGATTCCAGCGAAGAGGATTCTGGGAGGTTGGTAGGACATACGGACTGGTGTCTGTATCCTCTCTCCTCTTGACCTTTCCCTAATTCTTCCAGTTGGTGATAGCTTGTTAGTTCCGTGTTCCTTACCAGGACCTCCTGTTGTAAGATAACTCATGCAAGTGGTTACTATCAGGCCTGGCCAGGGTGGGCAGTTTCGGTCAGTGGTTCCCCTAAAATAACTAGCAGGAGATCCCTAGGTTCATTTTCACATCTCCCAGGCTCCTGTCTGAAATGTCGCCTTCCCATTTCCCCAAACGCCCTGACTTAGAGTCCCCTCTTCTTTTCTTTGTTCTCAGCCCCTTCCCTGAACATAAGTCCTGCCTTTCAGCTTCCGCCTTTGTTTAATTTCCATCACTGACCCATACTTCCCCATCCGTTGGAGCAAGACCAGGTTATGATCTCCATCAGGGCACTGCTAGGTGCCCACACTTAATGGGAACTGAAAATGTCAGGGCACCTGGGAAGGGCTCTTTACTGAATTCCCTTTTAGCAAGAGAGCTGTAGAGAAGTAGCAGTGTCCACGGACATCTTCCAAGAGGGTGTTTCTGATTTGCCACAAGCGCTATTGCTGTTGCTGATGTTTTTGTTGTTGAATTTAATATGCAAATTGGGGGCAGAGCTGAATGGCTCAGGGCAATACAAGTAAAAGAGAACAATGGTTGTCTTTTATCCACTCTTCTGCCCACAGATTACTCTGCTTTTCTTCTAAATACTTTTCAATTTCTTTTTGTTTTTAAATATTGACTTCAAGTATTATCAAATTGTTGGCCAATCAAGAACACTTGTTATCCTGGTGCCTATTGTGTGATGCAGGAAATCATTTCCTTCCACAGAAAGTTCCAAACAAGGATCATGTCCAATAACTGTCCAAAGAGTTGGTCTAAAGGTAAGGAAATGCACTGGAAGAATTTAGAGACATTTCTGGAGCTCATTTTTTTGTCCTAAGCCAGTGTCTCTATAAAGAACATAATAATATTCTCCTCTCTAGTATTGCTCTGGGACTCTGTAAAACCCAGGCTTCATTTGCTTTTTTAAGTTTACATAATTCCCAGAGAGCAGCGCCTCAAAGCTTTTCTGATATTAAATAGATTTGTGCCAAATTTGAAAACTCTCACTAGTGTCAGAGTTTTAATTATGTGCCAACTAAACAAAAAGGAAAACTGCCTCCCCCCCGCCCCTTGGCAATAATCCTTATCATTATGCAAAATCTCTCATATGCAGAACTGTTATAAAAGTTCCAAATCAAAAAGGGTCTAGTTTTCTAGGATCCTGGTCTAAATGAGGCCATAGAACTCCTGCTCCATGGAGAATGGCACCCTTCTGCCAGCTGCCAACTGCAGTCTGTGTCACTGTCACCTGATTTTTTTTCCTACAAGTCTCCTGACACATGTGGTTGTTAAGAGGATATGTGGATTGCTCACAAGCCTGCTTGATCTCAGATCCATTGTTGACCTTCTGCTTTGCCCCAAATTACAGGGAACTGCATTTCCCAGACTCTCTTGCTGCTGCCTAGATGTGCCCAATACAGACCCTGGCAGGAGATTGGAGGTGGAAGGCGGGGAGAAGCCAGGCGTTTTCCCACATCCTCTCTCTGCCATGGGCAGCATCTCAGATAGCAGCTGAGCGTCTCTTGTGGATTCTTTCCCCATCCCCCCAACCCGTAGGGCCTGCTATGATTCAAGATTTAATTCTAAGGTCCAGGCTCCCAGCTGTAATAATATTACCATCTCCCTTTGTCTCTCTACTGTCAGTTATTAATCTCTGGGAAGCTTTTAAGGTCTGCCATCACCACTGTAATGAGTTCCCTGAGTTAAATTCCCTGTTTGCAATACCTGTGCTTTCTGCTTTCGTGACTGACACAGCATGACAAGATAAATTTGCCACTGCAAACATTTATTGAACATCTACTGTTTTCCAACACTGAGAAAATTCCCCATTGACTTTCTCTAACTGGACATCCTCAATGCTGGCTGTGCTTCTTAGGCTGACCCCCAGTCCCCACCCAGTCCCAAGGCATTTAGCTCCCCTCTTACTGGGGTTTCTTCACCCTGCAGGTGAATATTGGACCACTGGCTCTGAGCTATGAGGATGCAGTTACTTCCTTACGTGGATACTTGTCTGCTCTGATGCCCACTGGGCTGTTCTAGCAAGGCATTGCCCCTGCAGGTATGTTCAGGAGTGGTTCTGGTGTCAGGCTTTGTGCCCCTACAACTTCCAGGGCAAAATTTCAGAATCGTATCTCTCACTTGGCTTAAGGTGAGAGGCAAATAGTCCTCTTTCCTGCTCAAGGCAGGCTGCCCTGGACACTTAAGCTTCTGTGACAGTGACTTTGGCTTGACGGTTCCCAGTGGACCCTTACAAATGTTCCAAATTTCCTGTAATTCTAGACTCCTCCACCCACCCACCCTTCCTTCCTTCTTTTTTTTTTTTTTCCCACAAATAATTGGATTTGCAGGTTTGAAGGCTTTTCCCACCTCCCCTGGCTTCCTGCCAAATGTTCCTCAAAATTGTTTACCTTAATCAATCTCTTGCTTATCTAATCCCATCTTAGTCTCCACTCTCAGAAGACCCACACTTACACACCAACGTTAGAAATTATACTACCTTTGCAGACACCTAAGGACCTTTCCCAAACTTCCCAAACTCTCTCTCTCCACCTGGAGATAACTGCTTTTTCAAATCTGTTTTATCATTCTTGTTGGCTGTTTTAATTTGAGGCTTAGGGCTGTCTGCAGCATGAGAGTTTCAACACACCATCCACAACTCAGAGAGTGTCTACAAAGAGGAAAATTCCCACCTTGACTTAGAGTACCCGATCTAACGGGTACCATTATTTCATAAAAAAGACTTAATTTATTTCATTCTATTTTACATTACTTAGTCTAATAAATCCCATGCCACCAGAAGTACTGACACACTAAACAGAATTCATGTATAATTGGTCAATATTAAATTGTTAATGCATTTATTCTAAGTTTGGAAGCAGGACTAGTAGCTACTTTTGTGTTGCCTTCTTGCAAATACTCCATCATTTATAATCATCATTGATTTCAGATGTGACAAGGTGTTTACTTCTATCAAATGGCAAGGTTTGTCAAACACATAAAAATGAATTTGCCTATAATTACCCGTTTTGATAATGCTAACTTCATCTACTGTTCCTCAGTGACGGAACATTGCCAGAAACAATTTTACTATGATAAAAGCATTAAAGATATTATAGAGAAATGAGTAGAGTTCAGAGGAATCACTAAAGGCAGAGTCACGGAAAGCTGCAAGTGGAATTTATATTTCTTAATTCAGTAAAAAACGCATTAGTTTGATTTCAGGCAGCACGAGCCTCATGCAATAACAACATTTTGGTGAATACTTTAAATGTATTTCATACCCAGGAAAGTGAATTGGAAGCCCTGGGTATTTGGTTATTATGGTCGAAGTTTGTTGGCGCATCTTTGGGGTTAATGGGCTGGTCCCTCAAACCATCTGCAGGAGAGATGCACTAACACGAGATGAATCCGTGATGGCGCAAGTTATCCCACTAGGGGGCGCTGCACTTCATTGAAGTTTCGTGTAAATACAGTATTTGGCTGTCAAGAGCTCAGAGGAAAACACTCAATTTTCAGAGAACGTTTGCAGCATTTCCTTTGGAAAACACGTGAAAGTAAAGCGCAGTATTCTTTAGAAAACAGAATGTGAACTGCTTGCTCTTTCGTTTGGAGAAACACCATTTTTCAGTAACCGAGAGACAGAAAATGTTTTCTCTCGGCAATATTTGAATCCAACCACTCCAAACTTTTAAAATGCTTTTTATATTCGGAAACAATTGGGTTGTTTTCCATAATATTCAGAAAATAATATCCTTTTTAAAAACCTAAAGGCGACACCAGAGCTTAGTAGCTAATTTTCCAAGCATCTCTCCTTAAACCATGCTAAATGCCTATTACTTCAATTTTCAGGCTGCTGTGTTCAGTTGTTTATTTCCATATGGTCATTGTTACCACGACAGAGACTGGCTTCCTTGTGATTAAAATGGGGCTCACAGTATGTAATGGTTTCAGACTGACATATAACACAGGATTCAGTGCAAAAATACGGGCCGGCAGGTCTCTGTCAATGGCTCTCCATGACCTACGTCCATGGGCAGGTGCCCAGCAGGTTCTTCTTACTCTGGCCACCACAGGGATGGGCACCTCCATCTCCACCTGCCCCGGAAGCTTGGTGTCCTCAGGTCAGGGCTGTGAGGTCAGAGCATGGAGGTCCAGCTGCCAGCCAATACTTTTCATTCTTACTAGTAATTACTGTCATCTGATAGGCTTCTGCTTTTTAAAAAATTTTTATTGGAGTACAGTTGATTTACAATGTTGTGTTAGTTTCAGGTGTATAGCAAAGCGATTCAGTTATGCATATACATATATCCACTCTTTTTAAGATTCTTTTCCCATATAGGCCATTACAGAGTATTGAGTAGAGTTCTCTGTGCTATACAGCGGGTTCTGATTAGTTATCTACTGATAGGCTTCTGCTTTAATTCATGAAGCATAACAACAAATTGCAAGTCAATCGTATTGGCAAATTAGCTGTTTTCCTCCTTGGAACTAACATTGTGAGGGTGGAGTTTGTTTACATAATGATGGGTGACGCCGATAGTAAATAGCAAATTAGCCCAGAGAGGCTAGATTCCTTTGTCATGTAGTACCCTGATGGTTGATAAGAGTCTTGTTATGCAAATAATGCTGATCCCCGAGGGGGCTCTGTGCTTTGAGTTGAGGGTAGAAAAAGGTAATGCTGTGAGGAGTTTCCTCCTTTTTTTCCCTCCTCAGTATAAATTCTCTTTTATAATAGCCCCTCAGTGTCTTATGCTGGAAATTACAATGGGTGTTGTCAGTGAAACTTTCATGGTGCTGATACTCATCTGTGCCCGTTACCCAGTGAGATGCTCCTTTAGGACAGGAACAAAACAGGTGAACATCATTCCATTCCATTCCACGGATAAGACTGTTCATATTCTAGATGGTTCCTAGAATGGGATCTCTATCGAGGTTTCAGCCTCCGGGGCAGCCATGCACATGCCTCATCCAATGTTCCCTGCTTACTTCCAACTCTGTGAATCCCTTGTATTCATGCCACATAATGAAAAATCCCAACCAATATTATACAGTTAATTTTTAAAAATTTTAATTTAATAAATATAACCCTTGAGTACCAGTTAGTTGCCTGGAATGTGGCTTGGTATCCTATGGGAAAGTTTTCATCAAAATCCTCAAGAACTTCTCTCCTCAATTATTGTTTACCATGACTATACGACTATATACTTTCATTTAAAAAAGTAATTATAATAAATACCAAAAATTTTATAAATCAGAAACACAATCAACTGCTTAATGTGAATGTTCTGTATATTCAGAGACCGGTTATGGACCGTGAACTTTTCAGTGAAGAAGAAAAAGAAGTAATTTTGGTTTTCTGTTTTTTGTTTTTTTTTTTAATTTAAGTATAGTTGATTTACAATGTTGTGTTAATTTCTGCTGTACAGCAAAGTGATATATACATATATAATATATATATATATTCTTTTTTTAATATTCTTTTCCATTATGATTTATCACAGGATATTGAATATAGTTCCCTGTACTATACAGTAGGACCTTGTTGTTATCCATTTTTTTTTAAAGCTTACATCTGCTGACCCCAACCTCCCAATCCATCCCTCCCCCAACCCCCTTCTCTTTGGTAACCACCAGTCTGTTCTCTATGTCCGTGAGTCTGTGCTGTTTCGTAGATAAGTTCATTTGTGTCATACTTTAGATTCCATATATAAGTGATATCCTATGGTGTTTGTCATTCTCAAGAAGAAGTAATTTTGTAACGCTTGGGGGACTATATGTTTTTTAAGCTTTGTAAAAATAGGGATCCTCATTCATTACACACACACACACACACACACACACACACACCCCACAGAGGACATTTTGGTATTCCACAGGACGAGGAAAGCCTGATGATCTATTTATCCATCTATCTACACACATACAGATATGTGTTTATATTTATTTACCCAGCAAATATGTGCTGGATATTTGCTGGGAGCTGTGGAGAAGACAAAAGAGCTTTGAGAAAAGTCAGATCTGACCTTAATCATAGTGTTCCCTTCCCAGGATACAACACTTTAATATTTTAAGCCATTTTTACAATGAACTATTATTACTCTTCACTATTTCTACTTTCATCTATTAACTCACTGTGTTCCAGCTTTCCTGTAAGGTTCCCAAGGCTGGGATCATTAATCCCCTTTCCAGGGGCGGTCACACAGCTAGAAGTGGCTGAGGTGGGACCATACCCCTGAGATCCCATGTTCTCCCCCCACCCCGACCCTGCGGCATCCTGGCATTTATTCAGCCCAAGTAGACATCATATGCCCAGACACGATTGCATGATCTTAAAACCAGACTAAAATTGTATCAGGGAAGCCATAGCTGCCAAAGTAATTCAATAATAAAATATGAGCATTAACTATTAACTTTATCTTCTTTGTCCCCTACCTTTAATAAATCATTATTTTCCTTCCTAATCTTTCACAGGGCTAGCCTACAATCCTGACATATCTGAAATTCCCTGTATTTGCCTAGTATTTAAATCATTTCTTCCCTTTGCCTGCATCCTCTTCCCAGACACCTCCCCCATAACCGCAAGTCTCTCCTGCCTGATATTCTGTGAAGTGCGTGTACAGCATCTGCATAATCAGCCCTTTTGACTTTATGTTTTTCTTCCTTCTCTGAGTTGTCAATCTACAGTGAACGAGCTGCAAAGGGGAGATATTTTAAAAACACCCTCTTATCAATGTCATCTGTCACCTTTAATCTCAAAGAAAAATAAATCAAACATGAAGCTTATGCATAATCCAAACGCCATGTAAAATTATATTTCAGTTATTTAATAAATGCCAGTTTGGGAAAATAGAGTTTATAAGAAGGTAATATTAATAGTCTGGTATTCCGCCGAAGGATTTTATATTTTCAAATGTCTCAAGTGAACATCTTAAGAGGATGTAAATAAAGTCACAGACTTTGGGAGAACTCAGTAGTCAGAAACACTTATTACTAGCACTCTCTTTCAGATAAAAGCTATTCAAATGTTCCCAATACATTTTCAAAGTCAAAGACTTCAGGGCGGGCAAGGGGTCATTTGGTCACTTTCAGGAGATTTCTGAAGGTTGCACAATTATGTTGAGGAAAATAAATCCTTAGAATTTCATCAGGCAAAACTATTTGAAAAAGAGCCTTGCTTTGAGCAATGCACCTTGCCATCCTCTAGGGTTTTATCACTGCAATCTGGCTGCTGATTACCTGGGTCTACTTTCCCTAATACAACTTGTCATATGGAAGAGTCATCATCCAACACATTGAAACAAGTGAGCAAAATGCTCTGCCCTCACACCTGTATCAGCCACTGACCAATGAAAGGACCTGTTCATTTCAAGAGGTGAATGCGTGCAAACAGCTGCAGGGGAGGCTCACACTCCTAGAATTTCTGGAAAAGACAGGTAACCAAGCATGCGCTGTAGACCCAAGTATGTGAGAAGCCACGTGGTCAGGATACACGCGTGCAGTGTTTCTCGGCATCATGGCCACACAGCAAAGCCCAATTGATATGCATGATGGAGACTTCCCAAAGGTTAATCAACAAAGACCCGTCTAGAAGACCCGTCTACGAGAGATGGCTGGAGAATTTCCCAAAATGAATGGATACGAATCTCTGACATGCACTAGTGCATTCACGAATGACACAGCCAACTATTAGGATGGCATTTTTTTAAAAAAGCATCATTTATTTTTAATTAGTTAATTAATTTATTTATTTTTGGCTGTGTTGGGTCTTCGTTTCTGTGAGAGGGCTTTCTCTAGTTGCGGCAAGCGGGGGCCACTCCTCATCGCGGTGCGCGGGCCTCTCACTATCGCGGCCTCTCTTGTTGCGGAGCACAGGCTCCAGACGCGCAGGCTCAGTGGTTGTGGCTCACGGGCCTAGTTGTTCCGCGGCATGTGGGATCTTCCCAGACCAGGGCTCGAACCCGTGTCCCCTGCATTAGCAGGCGGATTCCTAACCACTGGGCCACTGGGGAAGCCCCTAGGAGGGCATTTTTAAAGCTTCTTGTAAGGCATCATAGACCCACTGAGTCTGTGTGTTTATGTTCACATGCTTTAGGAAAATGGAAGGCCTTTGGAGTCTATGAATGATTTCCTCCTGCTTTACCCTGACTGCTATAACTTCACTGTCTGGTGAGACAACATTGAATGAGCCTTTGCTACGGCACAGCCGTGTGCTAGGTACCGGGTGACCAGGACAAACAAGCCCCTTTCCTTTCTACATATAGCTGATTCACTTTGTTCTACAGCAGAAACTAACATAACATGGTAAAGCAATTATACTCCAATAAAGATGTTTAAAAAAATGTATTAAAGAAAAGAAAGGAAGAAGAGGTTATCTGTTTTCTTAGGTAAGAGTGCACAAGAAGCAAACTTGATGGCAGGGGACCTGCCCAAAGAGCAAGCTGAGAGCAGGGGACATTGGTAGCAATGCACTGTAGAAACAATGAAAAAGAGTTTTTTAAAACAGATTTTTTAAAAGCTTGTCAGTAGGAAGTCATATAAAAAAGGAACAAATAGGTTTAGAAAGTAATTCCATAGACCAACACTGTGCATACAAAAAAATAAAATACAAATAAATAAATATATACATATGTAAAATAGTTGACGCTTCCTATGACATTTCACACACACACACACACACACACACACACACACACAGAGGCATTTCTCCAGTGAGCTCTGCTTCAGAAACCAAAAATGCAGAGCTCCCTTTGGGAGAATACTATACAAAACAGCTGAAATAAAGCTGTGATGCTCAAAGAGAACAAAACACAAGTTTAGATATAGGAAGGGATTCTCCATCTCAACAGTGACAAAAAGTCCCATCCTTTTCTTATGTTCATTCAACAATCCTTTTGCTTGTTCAGCTGCCACAGCATTCTACAAATGGCTGTTGTTTGTTGTTATGTCGGGTTTTTGTGTGTGTGTGTGGTTTGTTTTAAACCCAGAGTGACTTTCCTCCCCATCCAACTCAGCCCATGGCTATGGTCAGCAAAGACATCCAGGTGGGCTCAGCAGCACCCTGGGAGCCTGGATGAAAAATCAGAAACAAGGTTCAGCATGGGAGCTAACAGGGTCACTCAAAAGGAAAAGACATTTAGTTCCTGAGGGGAGGGTTGAGACGATAAAGCTCCGATCTCAGCCCACACGCAAACTAGATTTTCTGAGAGACAAAACCCAGCAGTTCTGGCGGTGGAATCAGTTGGACCCATCTTATCTCAATGCCCATCAGCCTTAGCTTTGGTACCACTGACTCCCCACCCCCTCTTCTTGACACTAGCGGAAGATGTGTTTGGAAGGGTCCTCTAAGGTACACACGATTTAGCATCTGATGGCAGTTCAGAGCATGCTTATAAACAGAAAACGTTGACCAGAAACTGAAGGGATTCTTTCTAGAAACAGATTCCTAATGGAAGAGGAAATGGAACATTATTAAAAGTCCAGAACAGATACATGCCAGGCAGAGATTCAAGGCACTAGGTATTGCTATAAGAATGGAGTTATTCATTTAGTGCATGAGATCTTTAGAAAAAAATTTGCAGCCAGCCTAGGATGAGTTAAATACCAAAATTGGGATTCAGAAAAGAGTTCTGGAATGATATGGCCTAGGCAACTACAGTGTAGAGAGAGACCCACCACTGCAAGTTTAAAAATACCATCTAATTTTCTGTATCACTGCTTAATGCTTCTAAAAACCAGAAAAGTGAGCAGGGTTGGAGTTGGTCTCAATGACTCTCTTAAAATGTGTACCATATGAATAGTGTAAATTTCATCCAAACAACCAGATGGTTGGTCTAATTTACCCGCCCCAGCGTGAGGATGCTTGAAAATACCCAGATGTTTGACGTCACCAACACGGATAACGCTGGTGGACCCTGCATTCTCAGGATTGCTCATCCCATACTTGGCCCGTGTAGTCCAGATTGATGGTAATTAGTCTTCTTTCTATGTGATTTTATTAACCCCTCTTAGTCATCTGGGATTTCTTCTAACTCTAGATCACAGTCACTGTAAAATTAAGATAAAGCTTTGACTTTATAGTAAGTACGAAAGGTAATTCTTAGAAAAAATAACGTTAAGCTTATGCCATTAGAGAAAGGGTAAAGTTGATGGAGTGAAACAATGTGTGACTTTAGGAAAATCAGATACTGAATATAAAATTAAAGATGTCTAGTGTGTAATCCACAAAGGATGAATTATCTACATCTAAGGGTAAAATTTCCCTACTTTGGTTCATTATTTTGCTATTGCACTCCTAATCTTTTTATAAAAGACACCAACAACTGAAGTGTATATTTTGAAAAGGCAACAAACAAGTATTTTTCTAATGTCGTTCTTGATATCTTGTCAATGGAAAGAATATTATCTCTTAGGTGCTGTTCATTTAGCATTCAGCTTTCAAATTATACCAGGAATCTACCATCTTGCAGGGAATGTATCATTTTACATGAACTGAGCAGTAGCTAATAGGAATATATTTAGTAGTAGTAGTAATAGAAATAGTGAGACGTAGAAAAACAGGCCAAGGAAATTACAGTACACAGTCATCATTTGAAATGTCAAGGTTAAAAGATAGTTTTTTCTATTATATATAGAATGGATAAACAACAAGTTCCTACTGTACAGCACAGGGAACTATATTCAATATCCTGTGATAAACCATAATGGAAAAGAATATTTAAAAGAATATATACTTGTGTATAACTGAATCACTTTGTTGTACAGCAAAAATGAACACAACATTGTAAATCAACAATACTTCAATTTAAAAGAAATGTCTTTTAAAGATAGTTTGTTTGCCAAACCATGTATCCAATGCTCTCTTTTATTGTCTTGCAAAGTTGATTCTGTAGAGAAAATGCAAATTTTACCCATTTTTCCAGTGGTTCATCAGTCATCACAAGATGTTAGCATGTTGAGATCCAGTAATTAGTTATCATTAGATTGGCCCAGAATACCATTCAATCAGAAACAGACATATACATTTTAAACATGCTCTGATCTTTGCCTCTGCCCCAGTAGACCACAGAAAACAAAGTTATGGAGGTGCCTTAACATGTGGAAGTTTATTTGCAGATTGAAGGGTAGGGGAACCATTTCTGCCCCAAGTCTAAGCAGACAAAAAGCATCATAGGTACCTATTTCCTTAGTTGGTCTTTTAAAAATACATTTAAATCATTTTTCACAAAAACCTTGGCTTTCATTCAAACCATGTGCAACTTGGGGGAAAAAGTGACTTTGTCATCATGAATAGAAACTGTTGACTTTTTATGTCTTTGTGTTACTGAATAAGAGGAACTAAAAGCAAGAGAACTGAGCACTCGGGACTCATCGAGACCAACAATAAATTCAGGGGATTGAAGATAACCCTGAAATGAACTGAACTATATCAGCATCTGGAATTTTGCACTCAATTATAATGGAAATTAAATTATTCAAACTTTCCACCATCCCTCTCCCTAAATTCAGGAAGTCCATGTTTGGTAAAGATGATGGTATGAACATAAGGAGTTATTTGTACTTGTTCCTCAAATGCCATTAAAATAGCAGTAAGTTGATTTTGTTTTGAAGATACTGACACACAAGGACAAGGAGATGCTGGAGGAGAAAACAGGAATTCAACTTAGGAGGGTGAGACACGCTGAGACAGAGTGTGATGGCTGGGCCGCAGGCCAGCAGTGTGTAGAATGGGACACGACCCACTGCAGCTTATTCTACAAATCCACCCCCTCACTCCCACTCCCAAACTGGTGGTACCAGGTACCTCTGCAAGTGGGACATACAGGTGGGATGGCTAAAGATGTTTGATTCCCAGGTAAGAAGCCATTAAAAATTATCTGGGCATGGCCAGCAGGCACATGAAAAGATGCTCAATATTGCTAATTATTAGAGAAATGCAAATCAATACTGCGATGAGGTACCACCTCACACCAGTCAGAATGGCCATCATCAAAAAATCCACAAACAATAAATGCTGGAGAGGGTGTGGAGAGAAGGGAACCCTCCTACACTGTTGGTGGGAATGTAAGTTGGTGCAGCCACTGTGGTGAACAGTGTGGAGGTTCCTCAGAAAACGAAAAATAGAACTACCATAGGATCCAGCAATCCCACTCTTGGGCATATATCCAGACAAAACTCTAATTCGAAAAGATATATCACCCCTACGTTCATAGCGGTGCTATTCACAATAGCCAAGCCATGGAAACAACCTAAATGTCCATTGACAGAATGGATAAAGAAGATGTGGTACATATATATGATGGAATATTACTCAGCCATCAAAAAGAATGAAATAATGCCATTTGCAGCAACATGGATGCAACTAGAGATTATCATACTAAGTGAAGTAGGTCAGACAAAGACAAATACCATATGATGTCACTTATATGTGGGATCGAAAATATGACACAAATGAACTTATCTACGAAACAGAAACAGAGTCACGGACATAGAGAACAGACTGGTGGTTGCCAAGGGGGAGGGGAGGTAGGGGAGGGATGGAGTGGGAGTTTGGGATTCGCAGATGCAAACTATTATATACAGAAAGGATAAACAACAAGGTCCTACTGTATAGCACAGGGAACTATATTCAATGTCCTATGATAAACCATCATGGAAAAGAATATTTAAAAAAGAATGTATATACATATACATATATAATATGAATGAATATATATATATATATATAATACATATATTTGCATAAGTGAATCACTTTGCTGTACAGAAATTAACACATTGTAAATCAACTATACTCCACTATAAAATAAAAATTAAAAAAATAAATTACAAAGAAAGCTTCTTTAAGGCTTATGATCTCCAGTGATGATGTTGAAGGCCTTACTCAGAGTGTGGTTCCTAGAACAACAGGAGTCACCGGGGACTGAGTAGAAACACAAGTCCTCAGGCCCAACCCCAGACCTACCGAATCAGAAACTTTGGGCATGCGGCACGTGATTGATGTTTAACGAGGGGATTCATGTGTGCTAACGGTCGGGACTCTCCACTCTGGATGATTTCTCAGCCTTGTGGAAGGGGTGGACTTTTGCCCAACTGGCTATAATCAAGAAAGAAACAAAGATGGGTGTGGAAGGGAAAAAGAACTGAGACGGACTTCAGAAAAGAGTAGACTCAGTTGTTGACTGCACGTGATGGAAAAAAAAAACAACCCTGAATATTCTTCCTGCTCCCTAAGCAATTAAGGGGCACTTTTCAGGGGTCCTTGGTAATCAGTAAAGCACATTCAGGAAGACCATGAACAATCGGGCCCAACAGAGTGAAATTTCAACATCTAAAATAATAGACATAGCATGGAAAGTTTCCAAACCAGTAAGGAAGATGGGAATAAAAAAAATTGTGAAGAGCTGGAAAAGGAGAAAAAGTAAGAATTGAAAAGAAGATGTAAGCAAAGTGAAATATGTATTGTCTTAACGGTGGACAGCAAAAAGACTATTTCAGCATCCCCCAAATTCTGGCCATCAAAGTTTGTCTTAATCACGACATCCATGTATGAAGATGTCAATGGTATGTAGCATGAATCAGGAAAAATAGAGGTTACAGAATTTGATAAAATAAAACTTTTAAAACCACTTATGGGGACTTCCCTGGTGGCGCAGTGGTTAAGAATCCGCCTGCTAATGCAGGGGACACAGGTTTGAGCCCTCGTCCGGGAAGATCCCACATGCCGCGGAGCAACTAAGCCCGTGCGCCACAACTACTGAGTCTGCGTTCTAGAGCTCGTGAGCCACAACTACTGAAGCCTGCGTGCCACAACTACTGAGCCTGCGCTCTAGAGCCCGCGAGTCACAACTACTGAGCCCAAGTGCCACAACTACTGAAGCCCACGTGCCTAGAGCCCGTGCTCTGCAACAAAACTCACCGCAACAAACAGTAGCCCCTGCTCGCCACAACTACAGAAAGCCCGCGCGCAGCAACGAAGACCCAACACAGACAAAAATAAATAAATAAATAAATTTATAAAAACAAAACAAAACAAAAAAGAAACCACTTATGGTTACCAACGGGAAAAGAGGGGGGAGGGACAAATTGGGAGATTGGGATTGACATATACACACTACTATATATAAAAGAGATAACTAATAAGGACCTAATGCATAACACAGGGAACTCTACTCAGTACTCTGTAATGACCTATAAGGGAAAAGAATCTAAAAAAGAGTGGATATATGTATATGTATAACTGATTCACTTTGCTGTACAACAGAAACTAACACAACATTGTAAATCAATTATACTCCAATAAATTAATTTAAAAAAGGGTGAATTAGATAGTTCTGTACTAACCTGGAATGATGTTCACTGTATGTTAAAAAACAAAGCAAACAGATATCAAATAGTAAATGTGATCTCATTTATGCGAAAGCAAAAACTTCATATGGAAAAAATTATCAAGAAGGATGTATACCAAATAGTTAATAATGATTATCACTCTAGAGTGGGAATAAGAAGGAATTTCTCTTAAAAAAAACCCCACACACCGGCCAAAATTCCTATGAAAGCCTTATAAACCCTCCTTCAAGGGAATGCACCAAACTCATTTTACTGTCAGCCCTATTATGTATTTAAATGTTTGCATATTCAGTACATTTCTTGTTAGGGAAAATGTTTTCTTTGCATTTATGGTAATTTATTTTACTCTCTGTTAAGCTGTAAAGCGCAAATCATCGGTCGCATTAGCACGGAATGTGTGAATACCAAAATGTTTCTCTCCTACAATCTCCAGCTCTTAATAATTGACCCTTCCTCCCAATTGAAACTGTCAGTTCATTGGTTCTCTCTAATGATCTCCAAATACTAATCACTTACTACCTCTCAAGCACCAAGAATTATCACCGGAGTTTGAAAAACCATATAAATGTCTCCCATACAGTTGGTAATAACATTTTCTAAACTGTGATCAAACACAATCCAAAACCCCTCTAGAGCTGATTGGCTTTAACCTTCTACTTCCTCATCCTGTGTGTCTGGTGGCACAAGGAGAAAAGTGGCATTTGGGACTCATTTTAGTTGATATCCAGGTTTAACAAGCTTTGGATTTTGACGAGGGGGCTATCCATCCTGGCTCCATCACTCAGGTGCTCTAAGACCTTGGGGAATTCACTTCCCCTCTCTAAGCCTGAGTTTTCTCATCTACAGAATGGTAATAATAATAATACTTTACTCCATAGGGCTGCCAGGTGGTCTCAGTGAGATGAAACACATGAAGCATGAGGTAGAGTATTTGTATCATAATATACCAAATGGTTAATAGTGGTAGTTTTGTCATTGTCTGGCAAGAAATGACTTTCAGATATCCCTGTGCATTGAAACCTCTCCAGCTGTGTGAATCTGCATGGGAAACCATTCTTAGAGCACTTTAACTTTCCTGTTGTAGATTTCCTTTCTTTTTAAAAATATTTTTTTATTGAAGTACAGTTGATTTACAATGTCGTGTTAATTTCTGCTGTACAGCAAAGTGATTCAGTTACACGTAGATATACACGCGTTTTTAAATATTCTTTTCCATGATGGTTTATCACAGGAGATTGAATATAGCTCCCTGTGCTCTACAGTAGGACCTTGTTTATCCATTCTCTATAGAATAGTTGGCATCTGCTGACCCCAACCTCCCACTCCATCCCTTCCCCCAATCCCCTCTCCCCTTGGCAACCACCAGTCTGTTCTCTATGTCTGTGAGTCTGTTTCTGTTTTGTAGATAGGTTCCTTTGTGCCATATTTTAGATTCCACATATGAGTGATATCATATGATATCAATTTGTCTTTCTCTGTCTGACTGACTTCACTTAGTATGATCATCTCTAGCTGCATCCATGTTGCTGCAAATGGCAGTATTTTGCTGTAGATTTCCTTTTTTATCCCTTCTGCAAATGCTATTTTGAATCTCTACTGTGTACACCAATGACTGGGAGTAACGTAAAGCTGCCTAAGTGTTACCCTGTCCCTGAAGAGGGGCTGGCGATGTGGGAAGGGGGTTTCACCTCTGTGTCCCTGTCCTTTCACAAGGCTCTTCCTCCCAAAATTCCCCTCAAAGTCCAGTCTTCTGATGCTTCCCTTCCTTCCATTTCACAGAGATCAATAAATCCTGTCTTCAGCTAAATATCATGTGGAAAAGATTTCATGGACTCTAAACTTTTAAAGATTTGTTAATATGCTCCCATCCCAGGAGAATTTGCTTTTCTATATGATCATTGACTTGGTACCCAAAAAAGCATGAATCACCACAGATGATAGCACCTGAAGCATTGAGGGGTAAAGGAATTTTGTGGTAACCCTCAAATCAAACTCCAGGGGAGACTACATCTTTGGCTGGTCCCCAGTCTAAAGCTCCTCCTTCACAAGAAGGCAAAGTTGAAACAAAGACCTTCAAAGGGTTTTTGCTCTCTCTTAAAAGGATGATGTAATGACTGGCATCTAATCCTCAGGTTGTGAACTTTGAGAGGATCAGAGGACTGGAGAAAGAGACATTTTTTTCTTCCTGGAAAACTCTTACACATGCTTCAGGACCCAGTCAGTGCTGCCCTCATTGGGGAGTTTCCACATAGAAACTAACTACCCTGGTCTTGAATGAGTGGAACGTTTCTGTATAGAATAAAGGGGGGAATTTACCAATTGTTCCAGTGAAATAAGGGAGGAAGAAAGAAGGCTGTCACTGGTGAGACAATGGAAGTCCATCCACTAAGAAATGAGACCAGGAAAAAATTTTTGCCAGCATGTCCTTTGCATCATCATTTTAATATATACAGATGGCTTTCTAGCGCAAGGACTTCTCTGCCGGAGCAGTATTTATGCTGGAGAAGTGTGCTAATCCAACTAGCAGTCTGATTTTGTATAGGCTGTAAGGTAAGAAAGTTTATCATTATTATTTACATTTTTAAATGCTTAGAGAATAAAGAAGGAAAAAGTAAAGTATAAAGAAGAGAAGAAGAAGGAGAAGAAGAAGAAGGATCGGGGAGGAGGAGGAAGAGAAGGAGGAGAGGAAGAAGAAGTGGGAGGGGGAAGAAGGGGGAGGAGAAGAAGCAACGAAAACCATATTTGGCCCACAAAGCCTAAAATATATACTATCTGGCCCTTTAGAGAAAATGTTCGCTGACTCATGCCCTAGATCAAGTAGTCTGTGCTGGGGCACTAACATCCCGGCGAGCAGCCCGCACTCAATCAGCAAGAGCAAGTGTTTCAAGCAAGAAATAGTTGAAGCTCCTTTTTAACTACTAGGCAGTGTCTTCATCCCTAGGCCAGGAAACTGATAGAGTCACTTCCATAACCTACTGGTCAAGGAGCCATTCAGCCAAGATTTAAGACGAGGGGCCATAGACTCCACCTCTCAATAGGAGGAGTGGGAAGGAATTTGAAACCACCCTTAAATGATCATATGGAATGAGGACTAATCTCAGCCCTCCGTTGCCTTGTCACCTGGATGCTCTTACTCAGTGTACAACCTGAACCGCTGTACATGGCAGCCCTTCCAGGAGATGTCCACAAAAGAACCTCTCACGTCCTAAGTGAACAGTCATCCTTTGCAAGTGACTTCTTAACGCCAGAACAAGAAGAACAGCAGCTACACTGCAGACCACACTTTACTGATTTTCCAACTGACAAGAAAGATCTAGAGGCATTTAGAGTTGTTTAAATCGTTTCCCAAATGTACGACTGTAGAGTTGCCTCTTGATACACGCTTTAGATGGATCCAGGAAATCATTTCAGATAATGCCATCTAACGGACCAAATGATACAATTAAGTTCCAGTTACCGTGTTCCATCCCACTTATGCCACGAATTGATGCCAGTTTGAAGTTTAAATCACTCATGAGAGACCAATAAAGAAACACCTCTTTGATAAAACGGCGCAACTGGGACTTTTTATGACTTTATGTTCAGCAACATAAATTCAACGTTAATAGCTGAGCACGGAATAGATCTATGCACGTCTCCTGGGTAAATGAAAGCTACATTGAGTCTTGGTCCACTCAGTCAGAACCTCTGTGGGGTCCTCTAGAACTTGATCTTCTAAGGACAGTTTTGGTTTTATTTTTTTCTAGATATTATGACACCTGGAAAAGAAACAGTACAAAGCCCAGAGCTCCAATATTTTGTAGACCAGAAACCCCAAAATCATTCCTGAGGGGTTCACACACATATGTGCTCAAGAGATGAATGTTAAGAAAAGATCCACGAAGACAGAAGAGAGACTTCAATTCAAACGTAGTGCAATTTGGAAGTTAACAGAATGCTCCATCATTCAGGAGACATCTAAAATTAGAACGTCATCTTAAAAGAACATGGCCACTAAAGGCCCAGCATGGGATGAAGACACATTTTTTTCAGAGCCCAAAGATGGACAAAATGAGTGAAAGGCTGTTACCTGAGCGAGGGTTTTTTTTTAAAGAATTTTAATTTATCAGATTTGGCTCCAAGTTTTTGTGGATTTTTTTCCCCAAATGTTTAATTCACTTAAGTGAATAGTAATTATTAGAAAAATAGCGTCTTATGTATTCTCTTGCAAATAAGAGTGGCTCTTTCATCCCATTTTGGGTGATTGAGTCATTCATGGATTAAAAGCCTTCTGGTAATTTCTGCGGAAAGAATGTCTCTCTGTTTTCAGTCCTAGCCACTCAACTCCATTTGTGACCACCATCTGAGTCAAGACCAGGTTTTAGAATTAGCCTGGGTGATAAGGGCTACTCCAAAGTTGTAACACTTTGCTCAGATAAGCTTGAGATGCTCATGTGTCTAATTTAATTGAATATTTTAGGCATGTATTCCATTCACACTCCTACTTTTTCATATGAGGCATCCTGGCAAACATTTGAGAAAGAAGTGGATGAATGGATGGAAAACTCAGGCAAATTTAAAAAGCTCTCTTTATTGCAGCACTTTTCAGAATCATTGCTATTGGGTTGGCCAAAAGGTTTGTTCGGGTTTTTCCTTAAGATGTTACAGAAAACCCGAACAAACGTTTTGGCCAACCCAATATTTTTTTAAATTTATTTATTGAAGTATAGTTGAATTGCAATGTTGTGTTAATTTCTGCTGTACAGCAAAGTAACTCAGTTATATATAGATAGATAGATAGGTAGATAGATAGATAGATAGATAGATATAGATAGATATATATATACATACATTCTTTTCATTTTCTTTTCCATGATGGTTTAACACAGGATATTGAATACAGTTCCCTGTGCTATCCAGTAAGACCTTGTTGTTTATCCATCCTACATATACCAGTCTGCATCTGTTAATCCCAAACTCCCACTCCTACCCTCTCCCACCCCTCCTCCCCCTTGGCAACCACCAGTCTATTCTCTATATACCTGCAGAATCACTACTATTGTATTACGCCTGCTGAAACTCCAAGACAGGGATACAATTTGCATGGTCTCCCAGTGCCGATTGTGGAAGAGCTTTGATGCGACCAGGACTCTTGTCCTGCATGTTTCCTACTAAACTCTTGGGAGACCTGCCTGGATCTTACCCAGCCCCCTCACTTTACAGAGGAGGGAAGATAAGGTTGAGAGAAGAAAAGCAAAAACTTACTCAGATTTTCATCTTTGTTGCAGTAAGAACTACATTTACTCAAATCAATTGTTTTATTTTATTTAGTATCCTGTGTGATTCTCTTCAAATATCATAAACAGTGACTATTCAAGAGCAACCACCTTCACATAAATTTGCTGTTGCATCAAAACTACAATTCACAAGAAAGTTAGAGATACATGCACCCTTATGTTCATGGCAGCACTGTTCACAATAGCCAAGACATGGAAACAACCTAAATGTCCATCGACAGATGAATGGATAAAGAAGATGTGGTACATATATACAATGGAATATTACTCAGCCATAAAAAAGAATGAAATAATGCCATTTGCAGCAACATGGATAGACCTAGAGATTATCATACTAAGTGAAGTAAGTCAGACAGAGAAAGACAAATACCATATGATATCACTTATAGGTGGAATCTAAAATATGACACAAATGAACTTCTCTACAAAAGAGAAACAGACTCACAGACATAGAGAACAGACTTATGGTTGCCAAGGGGGAGGGATGGATTAGGAGTTTGGGATTAGCAGATGAATGGATAAACAAGGTCCTACTATATAGCACAGGGAACTATATTCAATATCCTGTAATAAACCATAATGGAAAAGAATATTAAAAAGAATGTATATATATATATATATAAAATGTATAACTGAATCACTTTGCTGTACAGCAGAAATTAGCACAACATTTTAAATCAACTATACTTCAATAAAAAGAGAAAGAATCAGGCTCTTAGTCATTAGGAGAACCCCGTTAAGAAAGCCATTACCCAGAACTGGCCCTGTTCCAGCTAAATGATTGAACAGTAAGTACCTTCTTCTTTCTTCCTCGCATTTTTTATACCCAACTTTGCACTTGAAAATAAAACATCTGTTTCTTTGATGGCAACTGTAGGCACTCTGGCATTTATCCCAATGATAATTAATGTTCTGTCCATGCCAAGGTCAGTGTTCACCTAACTGTCTCCTTTTGTGTTGGAATAATAGACAATAATCAAGAAATAGAAAAAATGTCCCCATGCAGGAGGGAAAAGTGGCTTGCAAGACCTAAGAATGATAATTAGAATTTGCACACAAAGACCATTTTCAGGAACTCTCTGGTGGAAGAGAAGGGAAGGAAATTCACAATAAAGTAAATAGAGAATCCAACATAAAAGGCTTCTATTATGCATTATCTCTATAATGGATGCCTGGGCTTAAAGAGCTGTAATTAATTACAGACAATGACAAATGGTCAAGAAAAGCCAATGACAACGGTTCTGTTGGTTGACAGTCTGCTGTGGTTTGAGGACATCTTGTCACATCAAGGCTGGCTAATTCATTACTTTAGTCTTCACTGATGGAGCCTCCAAAGAGAAATTACTAGAAATATGGGAAAACTTCAGGGAAATTCATCCCAGTGACAATTGCAAACAGAGTGGATTTTGCAAGTTTGAGGGACTTCCCTCTCGACATGGCCGTCTCTTCACCTGCACCGTGGGGCTCCAGCCAGGCATGGGGCTGCTGCTAATTAATCATTTTAAAGGAATTATTTGAATTCAACTGAGAACAGTAGAATATAATCAAACTGTGGAAAAAAATAACAAGAAGCTGATGTCCCTAAATCTTGTGTGGAAAGAAACCGCCCCAAATTCTCATTGGCTTGGTGCACACTTATTTAGCCCAGATGCTTTGATGACAGTGGCGAACCAGCCAGGTGTGTGGTACCCACAGCACAAGTGGCCTGAAAAAGTGAATTTCCCGGAGTTCATGCTTGTCCAGAAATGGGGCAACATGAGTGGGAAAGGATTATTCTTCATTGGTTTTTCAAGCACAGAACAAAGATCTGGGTGACAAGATGTTACTTTCCTTTTAAAACTCAAAGAATGGTTTCCAGCGAATTTGCTTAGTTATTTGTTAGATATACAGAGTGGCAAATAGGGAAGGTGGCCTTTGCCCTCCCTCCTCAAGCCACCCGAAAGCCAAAGTTCCCTCTGTTCCTTGAATCCAAGCAAGCTTTTACTGAAGATAAATTCAGGGATGACATCTTGGCATCATAGGAATTTGCTGGTGAAATGCTAGGAAAGGTCAATTTCAACTGTATGAGCCAAATGGCAACCTTCTTGGCGATGGGAGGAGAAACTGAACTGAAACTTTGGATATTTCGTCCAGGACATCACTCAGACTTAGCATAACTCCAGCCCCGTCGGAAGATGATGAATAAGTGATTAAGTGGGGAAGGTCTCCAGGCAGAAGCTGAGCGGCTGGGAGGGGATCTGCAGACGCTACATCCTCCCTTATGCTCCAGAGACCCCCTTCTCCTTCTCCTGGGATAAAGAGGGGAGTGGGGAAGGAAGTCAGGGACTGTGTTCAGGTTCTCAAAGGAAAAAAAAAAATAAGGCCGAGCTGGGAAAGGTAAACGATTAAGGAGGATAATAAGCGTTTGATGAGAACGCTGATTTAGTTCTTGAGGAAATCTCTTAGCCTGGAAGAAAGCAGTGCAAACAAAGGCATTCTCGTACTCTGTCAAAACTAGCCAGGAAACTCTGCTCAATATTATGTAACAATCTAAATGGAAAAAGAAGCTGAAAAAGAATAGATATGTGTATATGTATAACTGAATCACTTTGCTGTAAAACCTGAAACTAACACGACATTGTTCATCAACTGTACTCCACTATAAAACAAAAGCTTAAAAAAAAACAAAAAAAAAAACCAGCAACAGGGAATTCCCTGGCAGTCCAGTGGTTAGGGCTCAGCGCTCTACTGCTGAGGGCCCGGGTTTGATCCCTGGTCAGGGAACTAAGATCCCACAAGCCGTGCAGTGCCGCCAAAAACAAAAACAAAAACAAAAACCAGCCACAAATAGCACACACAGTGACATCTATATGAATGAAAATGCCCCATAAAAGTAAGGAATGATTCACCCCAAACCAACATCAGGTTACCTCTGAGTTAGGTGCTGAAATTGTTGAGGGGAGAAGAGGTAAGATTAAGGCTAGACTCTTAAAGAGATTTAGTCACATAGTAAAAGTTTAACTTTACACTAAATCATGCAAGCAGTTCCAGCGTAATTAAGCATTAATTTAAATAGATTTTAACGTAGTAGCAAAAGGGCTCTTTAGAGCCAGGAGCAGTAAAATATTTAAGAAATATTTACAAAGTCCTTTGCAAGTGTTCCAAATCATCCATATGTCTACAAGCCACACTTCAAGCCAACAACCATCATTTGTTATTTTTCAAAGTCCATAAAGCTCCATTAATTAGGATTCCATTATTGATGCAGAAACTGGGAACAATTAATTTAACTGGGGATCAACAAAACCTTTGTCTTGTCTAAGATGAAAAGGTTTGGTGAGCCAGGAAATAAAGAGGATTGTGGCTATTTAAATTAAGATGGAAGCACTGTTTTAAATGGCATCATATCTGCATATAAATGATAGTAACAATAATAATAACTACAAAAGCAAGTGGTTCTGCTCATCTGTCTCCCGAAAAGCATTGTAAAGTCTTCACCTTGGACATCATCGTTAAATCTTCACGCAAGTTCAGAGCAGACATCTAAAATGCACCAGTCCCTATACCCCTTTTAATTCATTCGAACAGGCCTTTTGATTCTAAGAGTCTGAATTTTATAGTCAAAACCCAGTCTCCTAGAAGAGGCAGCTCAGGGCAGTGGCAAAGATCATGGGATCTGGACCCACACAAACTGAGTGAGGTGGGCCTTTCTTTTTTGCCGCTGTGTGACCTGAAGCCACGTGCTTGGAGTCTCTGGGCTTCACTTTATCTGTCAAGTGGGGCTGATGGTAATGCCTATTTCACATCTATTGTTGGGACTCTATGAGCCACTATAAACAAAGCACTGTGATGGTGCCTTGCTTCCTGGGAAGCACCGCGTGAAGACGAGCTTTATTGTTATTTATTACCTTGTTACATAAAAATGCTGTTCATGGCTGTCCTTCTGGTCCTTCTGCCAATGCAATGCGTTAACACTGAATTCTGCTCTCTGGCGTTCAGGGGGCAAGGTGCTTAGGCTCTGCGTTGGTTTCCCCTTGCTTCTGTAACCAGTCCCCGTAAACTCAGCAGCTTAAGAAAACCCACACATTTATTATCTTATCGTTCTAGAGATCTGTAGCCCTAAAATCATGGTGCCGGCAGGGCTGTGCTCCTTGTGGACGCTCTAGGGGAGGACCCCTTTCCCTGCCTTTTCCAGCTTCTAGGGACCAGCATCCCTTGGCTTTTGTTCTATCATCATCATGACCTCTGCTTCCATTGTCACATCTTTGATTCTGACCTCCCACCTCCCTCTTATAAGGACCTTTGTGATTCTATTGGTTCTACCTGGATAAACCATGAATTATCCCAAGATAACTGTATATCATGATTCTTAGTTTAATCAACTTGCCAAGTCCCATTTCCCACATAAGGCAGCATGTTCACAGGTTCCGAGGATTAGGACTGGACCATCTTTAGGGGAAATCACTCTGCTTCTCACAGAGACACAGGTTTCTAAGCCCTTAATTTCATCCTTTTTCTCCTAAACATGTTCCTCTCTCCCACAATCTTTTTCCTCCTGGTAAACAGCGGCAGCTTTACTAAATGTATTTTTAATGACCAAAAAATGTCCATGACTCTGATAAATGTCTTAAAGTTATGGCACCCTTGCTTGACATTAAAAAAAAAAGTGCCTATTAAGCAAATGAACATTTACAAAAAAAGAAAGAGAGAAAGAAAAAAAGAGAGAAAAAGAGAGAAAGAAAAAGAGAAAGAAAGAAAGAAAGGAAGAAAGAAGGAAGGAAAGAGGGAGGGAGAAAGAAAGAGAGAAAGAAAGAAGAAAGAAAGGAAGGAAGGAAGAAACAAAGAGGGAAAGAAAAGAAACAAATGTCTCTCATTAGCCAAAAAGGGCTTTCAGTCTTACCCAACTTAAATTTTCTTCTTTCATGCTCATCAATAAATATGATGAAATAAAAGTTTCAGTCAAATTATCAAATTTTGCAAGGAACTATGTAGACATGAGACAAAGGCCACATCAGTTAGGCCAGACTTTGGGAAAAGAGATGGCTGCCATTTTTAAGTTGTTCTGGGATCATACGACCACCCAACATTTTATTTAAATAAAATGATTTCCCTAAAGGAGACTTCATTGATTCATTTAGAGTTCGAAGGCAAGTCATAGCATTGACCTTGACCTGACCTGTGTCCTCCACCATATGTGGAGGTCACTGTGCTCAGGGAATTTGGAATGACAGCTTCTGTCTTTACAAAAGAAAATGGGGAAATGTGTATTTTTACGTGATGTGGTCTTCCAATTATTTTTCCCCCAGAGGACTGAGAGCATTTCTTTATTATAACTTTAAAAAAGAACCACAACTGTAACTGACTTTTGTGAACAATTTCTTTGAACATCTAAATTCTGTAGGATATTAAAGTATTTTCTCGACAAGGGACAGAAGAACCTGTAGTCGTCTGCATGGATATGAGAGCTTAGTGGTGCCAGCTGACCTTTCTAGTCAAGAAGACCAAGGTCAATGAAAAACTAAGACACAAGCAAAGTGACTTCCCTGGTGGCGCAGTGGTTAAGAATCCGCCTGCCAATGTAGGGGACATGGGTTCGAGCCCTAGTCCGGGAAGATCCCACATGCTGCGAAGCAACTAAGCCCATGTGCCACAACTACTGACTCCCGCGTGCCACAACTACTGAGCCCGCATGCCACAACTACTGAAGCCTGCACGCATAGAGCCCATGCTCTGCAGCAAGAGAAGCCACCACAATGAGAAGTCCATGCACCGCAACAAACAGTAGCTCCCACTCGCCGCAACTGGAGAGAGCCCGCGCACAACAAAGAAGACCCAATGCAGCAAAAAAGAAAAAAGACACAAGGAAAGTAGGCTTGGTGTTTGAGTCACAATTCAGGGTCCTCTATAGATGCATCCAATACACTTGCCGCTGCTGCATCATCCACATGACGGAAGATGGAGTTTGGAACCTTCAGAGTTTGGTGGATGCCTTCTACGAGGCTGTAGAAGGACTGCCTGAAATATCACCGGCTGTCCATACCTGGGCACAGACCCACAGACACTCTCAAGGTTTTTATGTGCCTCCAGGCAGTCAAAGCTTCCCAGAAGTTGATCTGGAGTCTGTGCAGTTGGGGACCTTCCATCTGTGGCCCTGGAAGGTGCATGATCCTTTTTTTAAGGGCAGCACAGAAAGTTTGATACTGCTGCTTCTTATCACACAGCAGTCTGGTCACCTCTTCCCTTTCTTTCTAAATGTCTTTTTCATCATAGGAAAATTCACAGACAAGTTGTTTTCTTTGACTTTGGTTTTGGAATCATCAATCACTTTTCACAACAGGTTCACCATGTAGAGGCAGCCCTCATCCTGGACCATCAATTTGGTTGATGGAGGGACCACCATATCCAACAGGGACTCGTAGGCTTTTTGCCATCGTGTGTCACTTGGTTTGGGAACAGGGGCCAGAAGCATGATGAGATATTCAGAAACCAACACAAGGTCTTCTTTGCTCGCAATACTGATCAGTACCCAAGTGAAGACGTGGACTTCTAATCCAGGCTCTCCAGGTGCGTCCTCAGAGAGCTGTAGGCAGCACCTGGGGATGCCAGGTCACTCTCGATCCATGCTGGCTGCTCTGTTTCTGTGTCCATCATGCTCCCCGCTCCCCAGCGGCTGTCTTGCAGGATACTTGGCTTGTCCAATTCAAAGTGAGCACAAAGGATGTTGGGTCAACTCCGAAGGTGGGAAAGGTCTCCTGTACCTTCCCTTTTGCATCATCCCTAACTCCTACCATACTCTGGGCCATTATCATTTTTTAAAGATAAATAAATTTATTTATTTATTTATTTGGCTGCATTGGGTCTTCGTTGCTGTGCGCGGGCTTTCTCTAATTGTGGCGAGTGGGAGCTACTCTTCTTTGCGGTGCGCAGGCTTCTCATTGCGGTGGCTTCTCTTGTTGCGGAGCACGGGCTCTAGGCGCGCAGGCTCAGTAGTCGTGGCACGCGGGCTCTAGAGCACAGGCTCAGTAGTTGTGGCGCACGGGCTTTAGTTGCTCCACAGCACGTGGGATCTTCCCAGAGCAGGGCTCGAACCCGTGTCCTCTGCATTGGCAGGCGGATTCTTAACCACTGTGCCACCAGGGAAGTCCTCTTTTTAAAAACAATTTATTTATTTTTTAATCTTCTGGCTGCGCTGTGCATGGCATGTGGGATCTTAACTCCCCGACCAGGCATCGAATCCGTGCGCCCTGCAGTGGAAGCATGGAGTCTTAACCACTGAACTGCCAGGGAAGTCTCCGGGCCATTCTCTTTATGAGGCTTTCAGCAAAGGTATTGAGTTTCCCCAGCTCATCAGAGAGGCCAACACAGGAATCCAAGGCCCCCACTTTGAAGTCAAGAATAGTGAATTTGGTATCATCAGACAGGTTGGACTTCGCGGTTACTATCTTCTTGTAAATTTTCCTTATTGCCAAGGGCAGAAATGAAGCAAAACTCCCACATGCTTCCTGTCTTATTTTATGCAGTTCCCAGAGCTAGCAGGACACTGGCTACACTTTGGGGGCTGCAGGCAGCGGTGGGCACGTGGCCAGAGTGCAGAGCCAAGCACACCGAGGGCTGCCAGGAGGCTGCGGCTTCTTGTCTTCAATTTTTATGTGTTGTCAAATATTTCAGTTTTTCAAAACTTCCTGAATAGTTTGGAATCTCCGATGTATCCACGGGAAAGACCACTTTGTTAGTTTTAGTCTCTGGGAAGCAGATGCTGGGAGAATTAGGAGCGCACACAGGTTGGGAGGCAATGCCCACATGGAAGATTAAAGAGGAAGCAGAATTGAGCAGAGAGGACTTGGGAAATGGATCTGATAAAGTTTCAGCCAACACAGTGGGGAGGTCCAGAGGCAGAGTTTCCCCACTGGAGGAGTCCTGAACTGGACAGAAGTAACGCAGACCCTGCATCCCTGCTGTGATTTGCTCAGTAATTGGCTGGCTGACTGGGAAAAGGGGAAACCAAGGCAGATCCAGAAAGCAACAGGTGGAGCCTGTCCACTAAGGGGACCACTTGCAGCGAAGCGGCACCCCGTGGAGATCCAGGTGGCACACCTCCACGGCAGCTACAAAATATCTCTGTAAAGGGTCTACTTCCACTGCTTAGCAGGGCTTGCTTACTTGATGAGTCTTTTTTGGAGAAGCGGATTTCAGTCACTGATTCCCTCACTCATTTAACAGATATTTGCAGGGCTACGGTCTTCACCATCCCTGTGCCAAGGAGAGCATCACTGCCTTCCACGAGCTGGAACACTAGTGGGCAGTCAGGCCACCACCCAGGGCTCCGCAGCGGGGAATCAGGCTGCTGATGCAGGCGTCACAGGGCGCTGTGGTGTGTCAAGGCCAGCTCTACGCCCAGTCTCCTGGACCAGGACTGACTTCCCAGTGGACGCGCAAAACCAACCTGTCTATCTGATCTTCCTGGTGGTTAAAAGTCTGGATGGTTGGGGACTTCCCTGGTGGCGCAGTGGTTAAGAATCCGCCTGCCAATGCAGGGGACACGGGTTCGAGCCCTGGTCCAGGAAGATCCCACATGCCGCGGAGCAGCTAAGCCCATGAGCCACAACTACTGAGCCCGAGTGCCGCAATTACTGAAGCCTGCGTGCCTAGAGCCCATGCTCCACAATAAGAGAAGCCACCACAAAGAGAAGCCCACGCACTGTAACGAAGAGTGGCCCCGCTCACCGCAACTAGAGAAAGCCCGCGTGCAGCAGCAAAGACCCAATGCAGCCAAAAATTAATTAATTAATTTAAAAAAAAAGTCTGGATGACTGTAAATAAATGGTGTTACAACTGCCATGCCTACATTTTCTATAAAACATACATGGCTGATTACTAAGATGAATCTCATTTCAGTTTCAGCTGGGATGTAAGAGCGGATGAGCAGATTTCTTCTCCTTAGGAATCCCCACATCAGTCAGCTGTAGGGAGTTGAGGTCCAAAATCAGGTAGACGTGGGGTCCGAGGTGATGTGTGAGACCTCAAGGCCACGGCAAGGAGAGATACCAGAGGAGATGAAGGAAAAGGCCAACAGAGAGGGAAGCTAGAAATAAATCATAAAGATAACAGCCTAGACTTAAGATACTTAACTCTAAGCCACACCCTAATCTAAGTGCGAGGCATTAAGACATTTAATAGCGATGCTGATAATAACAGATGCTGTTATCCTTGTTTTGCAAATGAGGAAACTGAGACTCTTTGGAAATGGAGCAGAAATGCAGAGAGAGACAGGACAAGTTGCATTCAGCTCCGGGGACAGGGTCTGAGAGACGAGCTACTGATAACCCCAAGGTGCAGTGAGATAAACTCCTGTGCAGGATAAGGTACATCTGGGCGCCCCAGGTGGTTCCCATGGGATTCCCCATTAGGAAGAGGAGTCAGGGTCCCTTTCCTCCACCCCCTGCCGCCCAGGCTTGTGACAGCATTGGCTGATTGGTGCACAGACGTCCCCAGTCCCCACCTGGGCATCAGGCACAACTTACATGTATCAGCCATGGCTGGGCTGTCACTCTCATCATATTTGTGGAGGTCCCTCACTTGAGTCTTTAGTGGGCACACAGTTTATTACTCTAGGATATTCGAATCGCCCACTGGCTGTCCAGAAATTGAAGAAATGTCACTCCAGGCACACATTTCACAAGTTATCATTTGCATTGGCCATGATCTTGGAGTACCTAATGCAGAGAAATCCTACTGTGGATGGGAATGTGGGTGAAATTTAAGACGAGCCGCCTCCAAATGCAGACACCATGATGAATAGGGGGTGATAAAATGGTCATTTGGCAGATGGCTGGATGTAATAAAGGATGTACAATGGTTGGCCAGGGAGCCTTTTCGAGGAGGGAGGATGGATTTCTTAGGAGGAATAAGGCTCCATCAAAACCCACCTCCCCTCTCGGTGTTGCAGGATTGTCTGGCCTGAAGTTGAGAGCTACATTAATTAAGAAGACGATAACTCTTCACTGAGCAGCTGCTGTGTGTCGAGGACTGCCTGGGGCTTGGGTATAAAACAGGAAAAAAAGGCAGATGGAAATCCCCTCTCTCATGGGACTCTCATTCCAGTGGGGAAGATAGAAAATAAACAGGCATATTTGTGAAATATACAGTACCTCTGAGGCTGCTGATAATAGTACAGTGGGGAAGAGGAAGAAAGAGTATGATTGGTGGGCGGGGGTAAAATTTTAGGAAAGTAGTTAGGAATATCGCACTGAAAAAGGGATCCCGTTGGAACAATTCAGTGTAGCAACTGAAAGGCAGAATAACGAAATGATAACGATAATTTTAATGATTTTAAGTAGTGGAGCCAAGTCTGTTTGTCTATGGGTTGATCTTTGATGTTTGAGTGGGTTATGGCTACCTCTACAAAATTACATATTCATAGCACGTTGTGTTAAAATGAAGGTTACTCTCTGCTTTGTTACTTAAGCTGAAAATTATCCCCTTTAAATTCCTCATCCTATGATCAAATCTCAACATAACACGTAAAAGGGCACTCCCAAGAGGAGATTCCCCAACCCTACCTTGAACTGGGGTTTAAATAGGAGGGAGAAGTTGTGGAAATTGCTGTAGTTTGATCAAAGAAGAGTTTAAAAAGCTTCATTTTTAGAAATGCTGTCCAACTGAACTTTTTAAATTTTCCCAAGCTTATTCTAGGCTCCAAACATGGGGAAAGCAGTCCAAGAAAGGAAAAAGATAATCTGAGGAATGAAAGAGAAAGGGTTAGAGTCTGATTAATAGTATTAATTTTCCATTTTACAAGAAGTATGAGGAAACAAGTCAGAGCAGCTATAAGAAAGGAAAAAAGTTGCAAATACAACAAGCTAGTGAGAAACAGACTCACAAAAGAGAAGCAGACTCACAGATATAGAGCACAAACTAGTGGTTACTAGTGGGGAGAGGGAAGGGGGAGGGGCCAGATAGGGGGAGGGGAGCAAGAGGTGTAAAGCAAGCTATAAGGATGTAGTGTACAACACAGGGAACGTAGCCAATATTTTATAATATCTATAAATGGAGTATAACCTTTAAAAATTTGAATCACTATATTGTACACCTGTAACTTACACAATATGATACATCAACTATACTTCAATAACAAAAATTAAAGAAGAAAAAAAACTGCTCAAGAGAAAAAAAAGGACAAAAGTTGCAAATGTGACTATACCCTCATCCCTCACCAGACACCTGGGGCCCTTGACAATGTCTTATAAGCCTCTGCAGCTCCCAGACATCGGGTTCCATATTTGATCAAGAGTTCTCATTTTAGGACAAAGTTTATGGGAAAATTAAATGTCAGAAAGAAACTTCGGGTAGCATCAAATGTGACCTTCATACCCTTACATTATTCAAAGGCAAGACTTTACGGCTTTGAAAAGGCCTTGTTAATTTCTGTTTTTCAGAAATAATGGTTTATGGTGGTGTTATGTGATGGTAGAAAATCCTTCTTGAACACATGAAATCGCCGCATTGGCCTTTTGTCGGAATATCCATCCTTAGGTGAGAGAGGACCTCGGTTCCATCACTTTTTTTCCCCAGAAGTTAAGGGAACCCAAGTGCTATGCTCCTTAGAATGGGGCTCACACCACTGGCGGAAGGGAGAGGGTTTCAGCTGCTGTCACAGCCCAAGGCTTAAAAAAGAACCACATTGGGCTTCCCTGGCGGCGCAGTAATTAAGAATCTGCCTGCCAATGCAGGGGACATGGATTCGAGCCCTGGTCCAGGAAGATCCCACATGCCGCGGGGCAACTAAGCCCGTGCACCACAGCTACTGAGCCTGTGCTCTACAGCCCGCGAGCCACAACTACTGAGCCCACGAGCCACAACTACTGAGCCCATGCGCCACAACTACTGAGCCCATGCGCCACAACTACTGAAGCCTGTGCGCCTAGAGCCCGCACTCTTCAACGAGAAGCTACCACTATGAGAAGCCCGCGCACTGCAACAAAGAGCAGCCCCTGCTCACCACAACTAGAGAAAGCCTGTGCACAGCAACAAAGACCCAACGCAGCCAAAAATAATAAGTAAATAAATAAATAAAAGTAAAGTTCCCTTTAAAAAAGAAACACATTGTCCGTTTGCTTTCCAGTTATCTTTCCATTCCCTTCATTACATTAAAAGAAATTCTCAGTTTGGCAAGAGTTTTTATTATGAATGGATGCTGATGTTTGTCAAATGCTTTTTCTGCATCTGTTGAGATGATCATGTGGTTTTTGTTAATGTGGTGTATCACGCTGATGGATTTGTGAATGTTGAACCTTCCTTGTGAACTTGGGATGAATCCCACTTGGTCGTGCTGTATGATCTTTTTTATGTGTTGTTGGATTCGGTTTGCTAATACTGTGTTGAGAAATTTTGCATCTATATATATCATCAAAGATATTGGCCTGTGATTTTCTTTTTTGGTGGTGTCTTTGTCTGGTTTTGGTATCAGGGTGATGGTGGCTTCATAGAATGTCTTTGGGAGTGTTCCCTCCTCTTCAATCTTTTTGAAGAATCGGTATAAGTTCCTCTTTGTTTGTTTGGTAGAATTCACCTGTGAAACCAACTGGTCCTGGACTTTTGTTTGTAGGGAGTTTTTTTTTATTACAGATTCTATTTGTTTGATGGTAATACATGCCAAACACCTCTCTAATACCAGCAAATCATCTTTTTTAACGAAGAGAAAGCTAACCTCAGATCAGAGCCTTTGTCAGTCAACTGAATCTAACTGGAATTTAGTAACATTATTTTGCATCCATTTCATATTTGGAGAAAGTGTTTTTTTTTTTTTTTTTTTTTTGGTGATGAGTGACACATATTTCCATTTCTGATAGAGACATAAAATTTCCTTTATAAATATATTCATTTAAATACAATCAAGGGAGTCAAAGGTAAAAATTTTTTTAATTTTTAAAATTAATAGCAGAATTAAAAATTATAACTAAAAATTCTTAAAAAGCTTTTTTTTCTTAAAACATATCACTTGCAAAATGGGTTCGCCTATTCTCAGTCTTCCACAGCATGACATTTTGAAAAGTCATTGCCTTAGTCATTCCCATAAAATATTTTTAAACTTGATGAACAGCAAGGGGTCAGTCCTGACTTTATCAGTGTGTGTATTTCATGACACCCAGGTGTTTGGGAATAAAGACGTTTCTTCAGTACAGACCTGTTTTTCACTTAACAGCTGCACATTAGTGCCTGGGAAAGGGAAAAGATAGATAAAGAGAGAGAGAGGGAGAAAGAGAGGGAGAGAGAGAGAGAGAGAAATAATAGATAGATAGATGATAGATAGACATAATACACTGATAGGTAATAGATGACAGATAAATAGATAAATGATAGATAGATGATTGATAGAAAGATAGATAGATAGATAGATAGATACAAATAAATCTACATACAGTTGACCCTTGAACAACATGGGTTTGAATTTCATGGGTCTACTTATATGGGGATTTTTTTTTTAATAGTAAATAGTACACAGAATGTACAATACCAAGAGTGAACCCTAAAAGTATGGAATTTCATGTTTCTAATATGTCCATATAGGTTCATCCTTGGTAGAAAATATGCTGTTCTGGTGAGTGCTGTTGATAATGGGGGAGACTATGCACGTGAGAGGACAGGGGGTAGAAAGGAAATCTCAGTTTTGTTATAAACCTAAACCTGCTTAAAGATAAAGCTTAAAAAATCGTAAACAGTACAGCGCTACACCATCTGTAGTTGGTTGAATCCATACGTGTGGAACTACAGATGCAGAAGAACTGTGTATAGGGAGGACTTCACTATAAATTATACAAGAATTTTCAACGGCACGGAGGTTGGGTGCTCCTAATGGTTGCACTGTTTGAGGTTCAACCATAAATACATGCATTCATTCGTACATACATACACACATACAATCCTATATCATGTTTTCTTTGGAGCCCAACTCTCTTCATTCCATAGGATCATGTGATCCATCTATTATTGCATACGAAAGTCTCATCATTCTCAGTGCTGCGTAGTACTCCAGTGAGTGAATAGACCATGATTCAGCCATCCATTCTACTGTGGGTGTGCTTTTGGATACTTCCCTATTTGGCGCTGTGACAAGCAGAGCTGCCAGGGACATTCCGGGTGTGTCTCTTGGGGGATTGCACGTGCACTTCCAGGGTGCGTGCACACACAGGAGTCAGAAGGAATGCACGTGCACAGCTTTGGGAGATAGCACCTGAGAATTCATCAAAGGGCTGGTACCAATTCACTCTCCATCAGCAGAGAATATCAGGGTTCTGGTCACCCCTCATTCTTGCCAAGACTTTGCAAATTTCTTTTTCATCTGAGCCATCTTGGTGAGTGTATAGGGGTACTGCATTAGATTTCCCTTGGGAACCTTTCCTAGGTTTCTTGGCCACTTAGCCTCTTCAGTGAGGTGCCTGTTCAAGACATGGGCTCATTTTTTCTACTGAGTTTAGAGGGTTAGAAGTGAGGGTAGTTGTTACTCTTGGGGAACAGTAGGGATGGGAAGAGGACGTGAGTGGGTTTTCTGGAGGCCTGGTGATGTTCTGGATTTTTATCTGGGTGTTTGGAGTTTGTAAAGTTCAAGCTCTGCACATGTTCTGTATAAACTTACAAAAAGTTTAAAAGAAAAGTGAAAATTACAAAAAAAAAATAGTAACAAGAAGATGTTCATATGTTCAAACCCTGGTGGGTTGTACACAAAGGATTGGAGAGTGGGAAGCATGGGCTGGTACAGTTGACGGGGGTCAGGACATAGATGAGATCCTGACCTCATGGTCACAGGGTCTACAGTTCTATGACCATGTGTCTTTGCTGCCCAGCCTGGGCTGGAGGGATGGCGGCACTGCTCTGTGTTCCCAGATGCTCCTTCATCCTCACTCCACAAGCCATAATGGATGTCTTTCCAATCATTAATGTATTTATCACTCATCTGCTTGAAAACCCTCTATAGCTCCCAGGATCCACTGAATAAAGAACAACAGTTTAGCAATAACTCAGAAGTCCCTTCACGGTCTGGCTCCCATCAACCAACCACATCACACGTGCTTGTTCCCTGTGCCTCTTCAGCTCCTATCTTATAGGTGGGGTCATAAGTTACCTGGTTCTAAAGTGTAGGAGAATCTCCACTCTCTCCATTTTACATAGGGGATAATTTGGTACATGTGAGAAGGAAGTAGCCAGTCTAAAAGGAGGGAGAAAGCTAGAAACCTGTTACCTTTCTTTTTATCAATAAAAGATCATGAGAGCATTTATTACGTGACTCAAGAAAATATTCTTTCACTTTTCTATGTACTCTGAATATACTCGTATACTCTTCTCTTAGAAGCAACTGCTAGATAAACAAACAAACAATAAACGCCAAACCCATATAAGCACATGAGAGAAGATTAGATACAGGGAGGGGAGGGAGTGGGGTTGCCCTGCTGGTGGGGAGGAAGGGAACCCCCTCTGTCGTATGAATGCAGTCAGTATGGCCTGTTTTCCATTTTTCTTCAGTTTACAGGTCTCAAGCTCTACTCTTTGGGATACAGAATGCATTACTCAAGTCAATTACCTGTGTGCAGTCTCTTCTTCATCCCTCTCTTAGGCAAAATACTGATTGAAATTCGACCCGGAGTTACGCAGTCATGTCTGAAGGCCGTGGGCCCATAGCATTTGTGTGAATCTTGTTTGACAGATATGAGATGGTTCAATCCCAGATGCCTCCTCATGGTGCTATTCTAGATGCAGAGAGAAATATTATTGGAAGTATTTGTAATTCACAGCAAATGTCGTCAAAATGCCCCCCAGAAACACATATGGGCTCATGAGCTGGCTTTCCATCCATACAAAGGAAGTGACTGAAATTCTATCTTCAGTTATAAATTAACTTGGGGAATTTGGAAATATCCCACAATAGCTCTGTGCTGGAGATACTTGTGAATTTCAATCTGTCAATACCCACAAGTAATTCTGGGACATTTACAACACACAGACGCGGGAGCTCGGGACATCTGGTTTACCAGCCTCTCTCCCGCTAGTTGAGCTGGTCCGTGTGCTCCTATTGGCTGTCAGGAGCCATGATGATTTCACGCAGGTGGATGCCTGAGTCAAACACATTTAACTCAATCGATGGGGTTATTGTTCTGAGGCCAAAATGTCTCCAACTCATATCTTACTTTTGTTCCTCATATTATATGATGTGGTGTTAATTTCTGAGTGACAGCTTCCTCCCAGCTCTATGAAAACGATGGAGGAAATAAGAGAACGTCTGCTGAGCACTCCCCTGCCATACCTTTTCATTTCACCAGTCACACCACAGCAGCGAAACAAATATTACAGTCTTGTGTAAAGTTTTATAACTAATCCAATAAATGATAGGAGCCTCCTAGCCTCAGCAATTCTCACTTGGGATGTGCTTCTCCTCCAATATGTTTAATCCTCAATGATTGGTGTCGTGGTGCCACTAAGGTAAAAATCCTTAAAGAACCTGAAATTCATTAGGATATGGCCTTCATTACAGCACAGGAATGGTGGGCTGTAGTCATCTCCCTTCTATGGATTTAATCTGAACCCACATACAGGTATTTGCTGCAGGGGTCACTAATGTGAAAATGGAAAACCGTCAAAGGAAACTTGGAAACCCGGCTTGAAAACTGTGTTTGATTTCCTTCTCCTGTAGCACTGGAAGGAATGCCTGAGTCTCATTACTACCTTTCTTCTTGAAAAGATTGTGCACTTCGTCTTGGCTAATAACCAGTCAAGCCTGCATCCTGAGTTATCTCAACACGGCAAGCTCACTGTCAATGGAAATCCACCTGTAAAGAAGGAGAAAAATTCAGACTAGGTGATATCGCCAAAGTCCATCACTTAATCCATAAAGATTAAAGTTGTCACTCACTAACATGCACCTCTTACCATCCTGTTGAGGATTTCTTGAATTCAGGGAGAAACTGATGTCACAAAAATCTGATTTCTAGGAAAAAATAAGGAAGAAAAAATAAAAAGGGATATATGCTGTTTTGTTTCTTTTATGTTATTTTCTTTTTTAAAAAACTTATCTCAGCCCTTCCAAGCCCCCACCTAACTAGGGATCAGAGTTCTGCATTTAGATGGTCCAAAATCAGCTTTCTGAACAGGGGACACCTACAAAAGGATCATGCAGTTTATTCCCCAGGGAAATAAAAAGTAGCTATAAACCTTTACCAGGTGCAATGACAGCAATGAGACACCATCATCATCACCATCATCATCATCATCATCTAACTGTAAAAACAATCATGAACAAGGATTGTGTCTCCTTTATTCACTGTTGTCTTACTAGGCTAGGACTGCCATCAAAAATGCCATAGAATGTGTGGCTTAAGGAACAGAGATGTATTTCTCACAGTTCTGTAGGCTAGCTGTCCAAGACCAAGGTTGTAGCCAATTCAGTTTTTGGTGGGACTTTTCTCGACTTGAAGACAGCTGACTTCTTTTTGTGTGCTCACATCGCAGGGAGAGAGAGACAGAGACAGAGACAAAGAGATGGCAGGGCAGGGGGAGAGCGAGAGAGAGAGAGCGAGAGAGAGAGAGGAAGCGCTCTGGCATCTCTTCTTATAGGGGCACTAAACCTATGACCTCATTTAAACCTAATTACCTCCCAAAGGTCCCAACTCTAAATACCATCACATTTGGGGACTAGGGCTTCAGCATATGAATTTTGAGGGGACAAAACATTCAGTCCCTAGCACTGTCACCCCAAGTATAGGACAGTACTGGTGTGTAGTAGATGATTATCCAATATTCTGTGAAAGAAAGAAAAGAAAGAAAGAAAGAAAGGAAGAAAGAAAGAAAGAAAGAAAGAAAGAAAGAAAGAAAGAAAGAAGAAAGAAAGAAAGGAGAAAGAAAGAAAGAAAAAAGAAAAAAGAAAGAAAGAAAGGAAGAAAGGAAGAAAGGAAGAAAGAAAGAAAGAAAGAAAGAAAGAAAAGAAAGAGAAAGAAAGAAAGGAGGAAAGAGGGTTCCAAATTTGTTTTTTCTCTTCCCTTGGTACATACAAATCTGTATTAGATTATTTTTTTGCCAACTGAACCCCACCACTACTCCCTTCTAAGCCTGGGGACTACTTTCCAGAAATCTCTTCCACTGAGAGGAAATCAAATGAGATTGGGAAGGCAAAAATGAAGCAAAAGCCATTATCACCCCGAGCCCATGGTAGATAGTTGTGACGGCTTCACAGCACTCAGGACAAGCTCAGAGCAGCTTATCAGACTTCCTCTGAGTGCCACTGCTTCAGGCTGAAATCACTGTGACTTCCCCTCTGATCCCCAGCTGCAGCCTCCAGACCTTCCCTCTCCCAGGTCTGCCCACAGTCTAATTCCAATAGTAAACCTATTAAACCCCCCATACTTGATACAGACAGATATACTATCCAGACTGACACAAAATCCTAAAGGATTTTTTTGCTTTTGTTGTGTAATATTTTTATCTTCTTGGCATCTCCTCCCAAAATATTTTATCTCACAGAAGTCTTCCTAGCACCTGTTTTTTGAAGATAAAAAGATGATTGGGATTTGTATAGGTTAATGAGAGGAAGATTATACTAGCAGAGAGCACAGGACAAACAAGGTCAGACCCTGGGAATAACCACGGCATAAACAGGTATGAACAAAGGACATGTGTATACATTGTAAATGCGTTCAGGTGTGAGGCACACAAAACTCAGCCAACAAGAACAGGGGCCAATAGGAGCTTTCTCCTGTTATAATTGCTATCAAAGAGGAAAATGTTTCCCAGAAGGAACCAGAAGACATCTCCTAATGTCTGATTGGCCATAACATGGTCACATGCCCCATCTCTGGCCCAATCACTGACAGGGGAATGGGATTACCTGATTGGATTAGACCAATCATGAAACATCCCCTGGGATGGGGGTGGGGCTAATGTTGCCCGTCACTGTGGGTTCCCAACCTGGTCAGTCACAAAGCAGAGGATCTCTACACCAGGGGGTCAGGCATGATTCTGCGTGATAGACGGGTGGAGCTGAAATTACCTTACAACTCAAGGTGACTAAGTGATTCCCTTTCTATAACCCTTTGGAACCTTCTGCCTGCGTCGTGAGGAATTTGTTCGTTTGATGCCTATATATCTCTGAATCCTTTCTGATACTCTGGAAGCTTCCTTTCTGACATAAAGGAAGCAGAACTCAGGCTCAAAGCCTAAGGCAAGGGGGCTTCCCTGGTGGCGCAGTGGTTGAGACTCTGCCTGCCAATACAGGGGACACGAGTTCGAGCCCTGGCCTGGGAAGATCCCACATGCCACGGAGCAACTAAGCCTGTGAGCCACAACTACTGAGCCTGCGCGTCTGGAGCTTGTGCTCCACGACAAGAGAGGCCGCGACAGTGGGAGGCCCGTGCACCGCGATGAAGAGTGGCCCCCGCTCACCGCAACTAGAGAAAGCCCTCGCACAGAAATGAAGACCTAACACAGCCAAAAATAAAATAAATAAATAATAATTTAAAAAAAAAAAAAAAAAAAAAAAAAGCCTAAGGCAAGTGTCAGCATCTAGGTCATGATGTTCTGTATTTGTTTTATTTCCATAATTACCTACTAGTTTTGACACATGGTAATGGTTTTCCATTCATAGTATTTATGCAGTTTCCTGTTTTTAAAATTTCCTTTAAAAATACATGTATTTAAGTAAAATAAGAATTTTAAAGTAAATATTATGTAGATAATAGTACAAATATTATTGTAATGGTGGGAAAAGTTGTAAGAACACTTAAACAAAAATCTGAAATTGGAAAATGCTGATTAAACAATAGTAGAAGAGAAGGTTTGGGAGAGAAATAGGCGTGCAAGGCAACAAGACCCCTAAGGAAAAAATGAAATCTGCCTCTAGATTAAGTTCTAAGGCAAAATATATATTTCTTCCTTCTGACAGCATCTTACCCCACCACAATAAATCTCCAAACACACAAATTGTTGTAGATTTAAACATCAAAATACTGTGTTGTTTCAAAATTCACTTGAGCCAACGATGGCATTTTGCCACTAACAACAATAAAAATTCTTATTATTTCTGAAAACAGCCTGATATGTTCCAGGTCATTACTAACCATCTACTGATTTCTTGTTATGAAATTTGGAACTAAAATGACAGAAGAATACATGAACTGATATATGTGCATGTATAACACACACATCTACACACACATACACAGTGTTTTAAATAGTGTTTCTTCATTCTGGTGCATGCAAACAAAAGCTATTTTAAAAATCATGGTGGGTAATATCAATATTTCTCACCCAGAAGAATCTGCTTCTTGCTATATATTTAAAATAGGCTCAGAGGCATAAATATATTGATTCTGGTTATGACATATTTTAACAATGTTTTCCAGCCAGTAGACAGTCCCATTGGTGATGTAAAAAATGACTTTAGGTGACGCTCAGAGAGCATTTCATTTAACAACATAGGGTCACATCATGAGACATTTTATTTCATTTTCGATTTTTATTTCAATTCTCTTTCAACCTTCCACATGATATTGAGGAGAAAGTCTCATTTTGAGGGAGGGATGTCTTTGACATCTCCAGCCCTTACTGGTTTTCCTTTTCATCAGAGACAGCAGTGACCATCACAGCCAGTAGCTTTGGCGAGAATCAGGTGGCATTTCTTTAGACCAGTTAGAATGTTTAGCTATGATTAACATCTGAAGGGGGCAGAGCAGATGATGAATTGGCTTGCACAACCAGCAGTCTGGAGGAATGCAGTTCCCAGAGATCTCAGTCTGTGCTTGTACATGTGTTTGTTTGTTTTTCTTACCCGGACACATATAGTTACCTGGGCTTCAAACATGAAATGCTTACACACTAGCTTCCCAAGCAGGAAAGAGACGAACAGCAGAGCAACAAAAGTCTTTGAAAGGCTCTATCTTTTTCTTCTTGGAAAGTTTTTTTTTCCCCCCATATTTTGGTTTGTCTCTTTATTTTGTTTTCCCACAAGCTCTACTTTTGACTGCCCTTTCTGACTTTCTGGCCACTACTGGGTCACATGGTCACCCTTAGACCAATCGCAGGCAAGGGGGCTTGGTCTCCTTAGAATGAATCAGGCTTCATTCCTGGGACTGGGGGTGGCATATGGGACCACTCAATTGGGATCAGTTGGCAGGGAAAGAGGAGAAAGGGCTTTGGTTGGGCAATGAGGAGAGTGGGTCACATTTTTATCTGCATAATATTTTTCTATTTAATTTCTGTTTATAACAGTGATCTAAAACAGAAAAACGGTGAGATAATTAGAAGAAACACTACACTGACTCTATCTTATAAGGTAGCTAAAAATGTGGGCTTGTTTAGCCCTTAGAAGAGGTTGTGGTATTTCCATACTTTTGTCATTTTGAACTATTATTTTAGACACCTTTTCTTTGCTTACCAGATATTTTCTTAGTTTATAACTTTTCCTTGACCAAGTTGCCATGAATCTCAAATGAGGAGCATTTGAATTAATGAGGTGTATGGGTCATAAAGTGTTTTTTTCAGAGCAAGGGATGCCTTAATTATGTCTAGAGATACATGGAAAGCTCTCTGTTGCCTATCCCCAGCTATTCTACTTCTCCTCACTTTTGCTGATACAATTCACTCTCTTAGGGTCTTTCTGATCTCCTTTGTCAACAGCATGTGACCAAATCCTTGCCAAAGTTACCTGTGGGAAAATCTGATTGAGGGGTTCTATAAAGGTATTTTTTATTAATTAAAGAGACCCCTGACTTTGTCCTGCTTTTAACTATGATCAGATGAGGGTGTGATGCTTGGAGCGCTGGCAGCTATTTTGGTGTCATGAGATGGTGAACATAAGGACCAAGCTAATAGACTGAAGAAACTGGAGCAGAAAGATGGAAAAATCCTGGGTGTTTAAAGATATCTACAAGCTTCTGAACCAACTATGTGGTCACTCAGCTTTAGACCTGTGTTGTATGAAATAATAAAACCCTATTTTATAAATCCATCTACTTGAGTATTTGTTAGTGGGCACTGATACAAAGGAGCATTGGAGGATTCCCAATGAAACTGAGTTTCTAATGGTCAAATCCCCAAAACTATAATGCACAGGTGAAGAATATATTCTGGGCTCCCATGCAGTTTTCCCAGAGGTTCTAAAAACTGCAGAATGTTTCCTATTGCTTTAGCATGAAACTGACCTTAGCACAACTACCCTTTCTTTGACAGCGCAAATTTCACTTTTTCATGTGTATGTTACTATTGGCTTAGTTCATGGCATGCATTCAGCAAAGCATACAGACCCTTCCACCCCTCTATTCAACATTTCAGAGATCTGACCTGGATATGTGAGTTTCAATAAAGAAAGATTGCTAAATGCAGTCAAAACCATAGGGATGTGGAATTGAGTTATGGGGGTCAGGGAGTCTGGCTTATTTCTTTTTATTTCAGCAAAAAGCACTACTTTCTGATACCACAGTCTTTGGAAATATCTCATAAGATAAATATAAAAGTACATTTCTTTTTGTCAGCTTGACGAGTGACCCAGTAAAAATCACCAAACTCTCTTAGCAGACTGAACATATGAAAATTATTTTCCAGTTCAGATATATTTATTCTTCCTAAAAAAAAAAAAAAAAAAAAAAAAAAAAAAAATTCCAGCTGATGCTGAGCTCCCTCCAATAGTTTCCAGGATTTTACTGGGTTTATAAAAAGTAATGATTTTATTAAACTGTAAAACCATGACAGATGGAGAAACTATAACTTAGAGAGATTAAATGAGCTGAATTTTATATGTCTCTAGCATTTAAGGCATTGAAAAATATCAAAATAATTGGAAAACGATGCATTGTAGACACCAGGCTATTTCTCAGCTGAGCAGCTAATAATCACTCCTTTCAAGGCTCCAGATGTGTGTTTCCTCTAATAATGGGGAGTGAAAAATAACACTCCTAATTCTTCCTCCAAATGATGATCAGCTGTCCCGCTGCTGCCAGGCATTCCACAGGAGGGAAGGGTGTTGAGTGCCTCGGAGCTGCTCAACAGTAAAGAAATAAGCATGTTCATTCCATTATTCAAATGCACTCTTAATTACTTCAGAACTTGCTCCAAACTTTTGCAAGTCGACTCATGATGATGAGCTCTTGGGCTTTCGTCTTCCAGCTCACAACTTCATGCTAAATGGACCACAACCGGACATGCTGCCACATGAATATTTATTCCTACTGGATTGTTGCTGGATTCCGAGTCTCGGGACCTGCTAGCATAATTCAATTCCCTACTCACCTTCCCAACTCATCCATCTTTGAGGGGGTAGAAAGCATGAGGCTGGCATAAGCTTCCGGTGCTGCACTGAACGTTTCTGAGCTCAAGGGACTGACAGTACAATCTGCTTGACTTTACAGCCCTTCTTCCAGCCAGATCACAGGGTGGATGGTGCAGAGAGAGAGGCTGATGGTCTCTTGTGCTCAGTTTCAGAGTCGTAGCAGCCTCCCTCTCCGTGTCCTAAGGGCAGTGTTGGACTTTCAACTCAGGACCGTTAGAATGAGCCACAGATCGGGAGGAAGGCTTGGATCTTAGTTCCAATTCCTACACCAGCTCACTGCGCTGGTGGGCGAGGTCTAACTGCTGGGGCCAGTTCATCCATAAAACGAAATACTAATATTCTGACCTCCCTGCCTCCAAGGTTCTTGACCAGATAAAATAAAGAGACTGTGGGAAAGCTTTTCGCAAGGTAGGCGGCACCTGGAAGTTGACCACCTCTGCCTCTGACCATGTCCTCCTCTTTAGGGCTGTAGCCCCCAGGACCAGGATGTCACCCCGTGAAGACAGACGTCAAACCCCACCTGGTGATTGACCTCCCTGGGGTCACAAGGGAGGAGAGAGGAAAACACAGATCACGTGGTCATAGCTGTGACACAGTCTGCAACACAATCTCGACTCTAATCCCCCCAAGTCCATGTCTGCCTGACGAGAATGCACTGCAGGCGACGTGGGACGGGAACACAAGTTTTTCTGTCCCGCTGCCCCTTTCAGATTTGCTCAAGGGAGACAACATTTTCCTGCTCCAACGTGGTTTTCTGCTCATGTTTAAACAGTAGACCCTTGGCTACTAAAGACTCAACTTTATTCAAAGGGAGGTTTGTAATTTCCCGAGTGATTACCGTGTCTTTGTTATGGCTGCTCAGACCACTTCTGGGAGTTTATGCCACTGAAGTGACTCAGTGCCAGGGTTGACCAGGCCACAGTGACCAATTAGGTGCTTCCAGGTTTGGGGATCGGAGCCAGGTGATGCCAACGCAACCCCCAGTGAGGGGAGGGGGCTGGAAATTGAGGTCAACTATGTCAGCATGCGCAAGTGAACCTATCTACGAAACAGAAACAGACTCACAGACGTAGAGAACAGACGTGGGGATGCCAAGGGGGGTTGGGGGAGACACGGATTGGGAATTTGGGATGAGCAGATGCAAACTGTTATTTATAGGATGGGTAAACAACAAGGTCCTGCTGTAGAGCACAGGGAACTAGACCCAATATCCTGTGATAAACCATCATGAAAAGAATATGAAAAAGAATATGTATATATGTATAACTGAGTCACTTTGCTGCACAGCAGAAATTAACACAACATTGTAAATCAACTATACTTCAATAAAATTAATTTTAAAAAAGCTATATTGGGGCTTCCCTGGTGGCGCAGTGTTTGAGAGTCTGCCTGCCAATGCAGGGGACACGGGTTCGAGCCCTGGTCTGGGAAGATCCCACATGCCACGGAGCGACTGGGCCCGTGAGCCACAACTACTGAGCCTGCGCGTCTGGAGCCTGTGCTCCGCAACGAGAGAGGCCGCGATAGTGAGAGGCCCCCGCTTGCCGCAACTAGAGAAAGCTCTCGCACGGAAACGAAGACCCAACACAGCCATAAATAAATAAATAAATAAATAAATAAATAAATAAATAAATAAATAAATAAATAAATAAATGGCGGTGATATGAACAACATATGTACATATCAAACTTTATCAAAAAAAATTAAAAAAAGAAAAGCTATATTGGCATGGTTCGATCACTCATACCTATGTGATGAAGGTCCAATAAAGAAGCTCAGATGAGCTTCCTAGAAGGCAATGCTTTGCGCATGATGTCACACATCACAGCTGGGAGGAGGCAATGCCGTCCAGGATTCCGCAGGGAAAGGTCAGTTGGATCCCTCCCCAGGCATCCCTTCTTCTGACTGGTCCCAAGTGTACCCTTTAGCTATAATAGAATTACAACCCTAAGTATCGCACTTTCCTGAGTTCTGTGAACTTATTCTAGTGCATTATTAAAGCTGGGAGTGGTTTTCAGAGACCCCCAAACACAGCTGGTATCAGAAATGTCTCGTGGGGACTTTTCCCTCTTTGCTTCCTTCTGTACGACCATTCGCAGCCAGTTGAGGTAATGAACACAAACTCACTTCCTTCACTAAAATATCCCATCCACGGTACAGATCAAAACTATGTTCTTGATTTATCTGCCAACCTTCTCCGTTCCCATA